>NC_137171.1:80112787-81422787 GCF_951804945.1 Podarcis cretensis
TCTATTTTAAATTTTTTAAAAAATTACATGTAATTGCATGTGAAGCACACCTGTCTGTGGATGTTGTTCCTAAACCAAAGAGATCTTAGAAAATTACAGAATTTTGGCTTCCTTCAAGTACAGAAAACCTCCTTTACATGCGATGTTATGTATTATTTTAGTTATTCCTAAGTTTAAAAAAGAAAACTTTGGCATGTTTAATAAAACAGAGGTGTCTAATTTTATAATTAAAGCATTAAAGTGTAAAAGAAAAAGGTTTGATACTATAAAGTACAGCTTTTTTAAAAGAATTGTTTTATCCATGATGGTTCAGTATCAAGTCAAAAGGCAGGACATGTGGTTGTAATAAAAAAAAGGTTCAAAAAACACTGTACAGATACATACCTGATGCTTCTTGAACTTTCACCTTCAGACCTGTAAAATAAATTGTAAAAATTAAATTACCAATTTGAACTCCCCAGCAGAAGCTGGTGTCTATCACTATATTTATTCACTAGCAGATCTTGACCATATTTATTCACTAGTACATTTTGACCTTGAAGCTGTTACTAATGACAGATGTAAAGCTACCTTCACTACAGTAGCAAGCAAGGGAAAAATAACAATGGTCTTATGTGTGGTCTAGAAAGACCAGTTGGAATGGGATGTACATTTGTAACCAATTAAAACCAATGCAGTGTAGACTGCCAGTATCCACACGACTGAATGAACCTTTAGGCGCTCATCTGAGGAACAAATGAGTGGCAGTTTTTCCTGGAATGCAATATTTCACTTTGATTACAGGGCTGGAGTACCTTTCTGAGCTTCAGAGCCAAATTATGGGGACCACATAACAGAAACTGTCAGGTCCAGAGACAAAACGGGCAAGGCAGTAGGTACTACTCTTCCTTTGTAGAGTAGGTTACAATCTAGCAAAAGGTTTCTGCAGACATCCCTCTCCATCCAGAAAAGAAAGGGAAATCACTGCAGTCCAAGAACACATTTCAGTAAAACAAAAAACACTTGCGGAGGTTGTGGAGCACAGCCAGTGAGGGATGTGGACAAGGGAGAAGGATCACAACTGGGGGAGTGTTCACCCCCCCTTTTTTAGAAAGAGCCAATGTGTTCATATGTGTGTGTGTGTATGTGTGCGGGGATATGCGTATGGTTTGCCATCACAAATTAGCTTCACAAATGCCTGCCACTTGTGCTCTCAATACTGATCATGACTGCAGTGAGGGGCAAAGGGTTAAATTCCCTCTGCCTTGCACACCATGGTGCCAATATACCTTGCCCTCCAAATTAAAGAACAATCTTGCAGGCTGGAGTAAACTATATGCCAAGCATCATGTGTAGTTTGTGTCTGATTTATACTTGCTGCTTCTAGTCCAGAGAATATTATGTGGCCAGAAGCCCACTAAATAAAATTGACCTCTATTATGTGATGCTCACACAACTCCTGACCTTTCATAAAATGCCTTTTGTTGTATTTAGCATTGATCTATCCACATTATATAGTTGTTAGCTAACCGCGCCCCCCCCCCAATTCCAGACAAAGAATACTAGCAGCACATTATACTATCCACATTTGTTTCCTATTTCAGGTTTTAGTATTAAATGGTGTTTTTAAAAAAAACACCACACACTGTAGAATCAAATGTGATCAAATGCATTTGGTGCCAAAAAACTCAAAGCTGAAGTAGAGTAGTGGTTTTGGATGGATACAATAAATTCCAAAGGAAAGCCGATATAATGGTATTTCCATCAAAAAAAATAAAAGGATATTAAATAGCTAGGGTGCAATCCCAAGAAGAAACCCAAAAGACTGACCAGGTTCTGTACATGTGAAGGGAGCTTTTGAGCTTCCTATGTTGCATGTGAATCTCAATTTAAAAGTGATGCAGGGGGAGATGAAGGATGCTTTTGGATGCTTCTGAATCACATAATCTCATTTCCCCTCTTATGTTCATGAGTTTTTGAAAAGACTGTGAAGATTAATGTCATTCACACACACACAAAATTCAATGTTACTAAGTAAAAAGAGAACACTGATGTAGACTTTTGACAGATTCAGGCAAATGATCTTATATATTCTCCACTGGATGCTCATCTTATTCATGAAATATTAAAACTGTATACATTACTAGAGTCACAGGCATGTATCTGTGCCTTCAGACTTTTGAAGATAGGATGATAAACATATATTGATTTTTATTTTTTCGCTGCTACATTTTTTCTTTTCAGAAGTATCAGCCTTTAAAAATGAGATTTGGTAGCAAAATGATACTGCATATAAAGAAAAAAATTACATGTATTTTATTTTTAAAAAACAAACGAACAAACAATTTTTAGTCGGCATACTCTTCTGAATATTAGGAGGAAAGGATGTTCTATTTTTCCTCCTTAGGAAATATACTTAGTATTTCACACCAGTAGCATAAAGCTCCCTTCCCTACTATTGCCTTAGAATCAACACACACTACAATTCTGATTTGCAATCTTTGACTGCAGCGACTGCTCAAACCAGTTTATTTTATTTCTAAGTTTATATCCTACCCTGAAAAGGACAATGAGGATTCCCAAGGCAGTAGGACTGGATGTCACAGCAAACTGTACAAGTGGGAGGAATAGAAATTAAAAATGCAAGCTTGAGGATGGAGAATGCGATATATGAGAGATCAGTTACTGGGATATATATATATATATATATATATATATATATATATATATAGTTTTGCTGTGGGTACAAACGATACATTTCTGCACCTCTTCAAAGAGTAATGGATTTTGTATCCCTAAGATTATCTTCCTGCCAAATGGCCTTGTGGACTAAATGATAAGCATCTTAAGGGGAAGACTATCTCATAAAATCTTTTTGTGCAGAGCACCATATGTATCAAAAACAAGTGTTTCAAGATGCAATGATACTTTTGAACAATTATTGAAAACCAGACTGTTCTTGAAACACACTGCTATCTAAGCGGCTCTAGGCTGAAAGCCCTATGCATACTACTTTTGATTCCAGTTGATCCTGCTCTAAGGGGAAGTTGGTACATCAAGGCCTGCACCAGAATATTTGGTCCTAGAGCAGAACTAAACATGTTGCTAACATGGTTCTTGCTTGAGTGCAAGATTATTCTTTCACTAATAGATCAAGGCACTAGCAGTGTAGGGGTCTTGAACTATTTGCATCCCTCTGTGATTCTTATCTGAGTTGCCCCTCTGCAGCTGCTATTGGCATAGTGGAAAATATCTCCCATTGAACTGAATAAGAGATGTTTTTCTTTTTTGTGCTAATAGCAGGCACAGGAAGCCCAATCTAGATTGGAACCACAGGGGGCAAATACTTAACACCCCCTATCCCAATGCCAGGGTGCCAATCCAGATCAGCCCCTTTCCCCTATGCTGGCTATTTGTGTAAGAAAACTCTTGCACACAAATGGCATAATGTAAATGTTGAGCCTTAGCTCTGTTGAAGTCAATCATCAGCTTGCTCAGAGCTGTCCATGGTCCTGTAGAAACTGCTTCCAAATTAACTCCAGCTATTCTGCATCTCGCTTTCTGAGCAATGCATTTCATGTTCATGGCTGCAGTTTCTAGCTGTTCGTTTCAGTACACACTATTATCTATTTCCTTTCTTCTGGTCAATACTTTCAGAGCCATGCTTAGTATTCCTTTGAACAGAGCTTAATGTTCTGGAGTTATTTTTCAGCAACAAAGCCATATGTCACAAAATCAAGTTTACTCAGTTGGACTATAACCAAGTTTACAACATGATATCATATTATGGTTAAAGCAACTATAAAGCTATCATTTTTCTCCTAGCAGGGATTTTAGCCCATTTCAAGACGAGATGTCTCAAACACAGAACGAAAACAGAATAAAAACAATTGTACCCAACTATGAAGCAGACAACCTTGAAACTAAAATTAAAATTGCTTGAAGTCTCTTGAAGAAAGAATGAAGCAAAAAACTGCATATACCATGATCTTCACCCCAAATTGTTCGAGAACAAATAGGAACAGGAACAATTCAATTACAGCTAATTTATCTTCCAGAACATTTACCTTTTCTACAATTTTACATCATAAATAAAATAAACTTCTCTTGATTTTACTACTGCAACTTTCTTATCTCTGGTATTCCATTATCTCATCTCAGCCCTCTCATATCTGTCTAGCATGCTACTGCAAAAAATATTCACCTTATGTCTCTCATGTGACATTCACAGGATCCTTGTCCTGCCAAAGCCCTGGCCTTCTGCCCATGATCTTGATTCCCACAGCTCCACCACCTAATGTCCAAAGGTCTCTGCTCCCTTGAATGACACTTCTCTTGCTGCCCCATATGCTTGGAATCATGTGTTATCTGACAAGCACAATGACAATGCTTGTTCAATAAATATTAACATGGCTATGATTTCACTATAGTCAAGCCTAAGTGTTTTATTTAGCTATTGTTAGGAACTGAATTTAGCATTTAAATAGTGCTCAGTGAGTGGCACTGCCTAAAGCTAATAACTACAGTTGCATTTGTTTCTGACTCAATATATGGATTGCTTAACCAAGCTTTGCCCTCTAGAGGGTCACGCTTAAACATATCTGTAGAGTAGGAAGTAAATCTGATGGCATTATGCAACACTAATTTTGTTGCTAATGTGCAGTAGTTGCTTTCAATCGGAGACTGAACAGGAAGTTGTGGTTTCCTTTTGGCACTTAAATACTAGCATTTGCATTTTCAGAATAATTTAAGATATTACTAATAGTGAATTATTCAATCTATTTAATACTAAGAAGATGCTAAGATCACAATCAAGCAACATAACTTTTTTTCTCCAAATAACAGAATATGCATTTAAGAGTCAGAAATGAAATTTCCTTGGGCAGTGTCCTGTGTACTCAATGGCGTATTCTGGGGTGGGTGGCAATTTTAAACAATATCCCCTTCTCTCTGCAACCACCTGCATCCCCCAATGTGTTCCATATGACTAGCAGCTTCTCGCGAACAGTGTGAAAAGTGGGATGAGGTGCTGCAAGAGAAAGGGACTAATTTGCAAATATTCTCTCCATCTACTGGAAGCCTCCATTGAATGAAACCACCTTCTGTGTGGTGTTATCATTTTTACCCTAGATTGCAAGTACAATATGTATTTTCCCTGCTGAAGTCAGAAGAAACTAGACATTGGCTCATCTGTCTTAACACTTTGCTGCATGCCTCCTTTAGGTTTCTTTTAAAATCGTAATATACTAAGAAAAGGAATTGTCACTTTATATTCTTGTGTAATCTGCGTCAATATGCTTTTCACAGGTTGACAAGGTTCTAGTCCACAGGGTGCTGGTGTTCTAAAATGACCACATCTATGATAAAATAGACTATGATTACCATTGGAAGAGATATCAGAATTAAAAAAAAAGGGGTGTGTGGAAGGCTTTACTTGCACAATGTAGTTTATATGATAGGCAGAAGGGCCCCTTCAAAACGTCCAAACAATTATTAGTTTGCACAATTAAACCACATCATGATCTGCATTGTTTATCTCAAGACTGTCCGAGCAGACAAATAAAAGAATTAAGACTTTAAGAAGTGCGACAAGAACCTTGGATGGGAGCCTTCTATATTTCAATCTGTAGGTTCAATTTATACTCTCAGTCTCAGGTCTGAAAATTTAAAAGGTTCAGACTTAGACATAATGACTTAACTGCATCAATAATCCATAGACAATGGATCCGTAGGTGAAGATTAAACAGCACTTTATAATCCATGCCCCAAATCTCTTAAGTGTCAAAGAGCTTTTAGGCTTAAAACAATCAGTAAATTATTTTGCCAAAAGAAATTACCACAGGGATTACTGAAGTGAAGAGGAACATTTAACATGCAAAACCATAGTATAAACTTAACTATCTGAAATGGAAAATAAGAACGATTGAACACAAAATCTTACTTGAACTTTATAAAAAATATATGCCATAACATATGGAGACACATGGCAAGCGAAAACCAGAAAAACCCCCAATAACCTAAGTAACTATAGCCAATTTAGGGGTGCTGAAAGAGGGAATTAAACACCCCATCAGTCCAGTTGGTTGGTTACTTAAAAAGAAATACTCCTGGGCAGAATATAGAGCTTATTTACTATATGTGGGAGTTTATACACCAACCAACTGAAACAACCAACCAAACAACTAGCTCTGTTGCATGATGCTACATTTGGCTAGCTTGTGATACTGTATTGCAGGGGTGCCTAACCCAGGCATAGGCAAACTCGGCCCTCCAGATGTTTTGGGACTACAGCTCCCATCATCCCTGACCACTGTTCCTCTTAGCTAGGGATGATGGGAGTTGTAGTCCCTAAACATCTGGAGGGTCGAGTTTGCCTGGTTATGCCTGGCCTAACCTATGGTGCATGGGTTATAAATAGACCCTCAAACCTTTTCTGGGGTATCTTTAAGGCCCTTGCCGGACCCAGTGAAGTGAAATATACTATCATATGCATGTAGCTTAAACAGTCTGCATCAACATTATGACTAGTGCTATGGGGATATTTTCATACCTGCTCAAAATCCAGTCAATATTTTCCCAGTGGACTACTTCTATAAACACTATGATGCTTTCTGCATGTAACACAAGCATAATTTAACATGTAGAAGTAATATGTGAGCTCAAGGAGAGGAGAATGTGGCTACTTTGCTCCACCACTGGTTGTTCTCTTGCTATACCGTGTGAAACCATGTTTTGACTTACCATATCATCCTAACACGGTCTCACAGTTTAGCTCTCTCCAGACAAACCATAATCTATATCCAAGATTTGTAAAGAAAGAGATAAACCACCAGCCAAGGTTTAGATGACCTGCTAAGCCAAGCTATGATTTAGCATAGTTTAGCACAGCAGAATGACCAGAGGAGCAGAGTGGCCCCAATCCCTTCCTAGGGATTGCACAAATTTTGCTCATCTGTGCTAAGCCAAGGTTGTGCTAAGTCACGGTTAGGATGTTATGGGCAAATGAAGTCAATGTTTATTAGCTGGCATGCAGTGTTAAAATTCCTCAGAAGTGGGAAAGGACAGACCAACTCTTTCCCATCCCAATAATAACGTTGAGAGAAATGAAGAACTTTAACTCAGTCTGTTTGGATGCCCAAACCTTTGGATATGCCTTTATAACTGTAGCCCAGTCCTTTCTGACAGCAGGTATCAATATGCAGCTGGGGAGAAGATAGTCAAATCAACTGCCTTAGCATTCAAGCATTGCTCAGTGAAAGAAAGGATGAATTATCACGTTCCCTTTGGTAATTTACCATTAAACATCAACAATAACCATTTTTCTAACACCCTCATAATCAAAGATTCATAATATTGAAAATATTTTTTCAGAAAGCAGCCAATAATTGTGTGTGATAGTTCTTTTGATCTGTTTTTTTTTGGGGGGGGGGAGAGAGATAACAGGAATGGAAAACATATATATGTTTTTTAAAAAAACCACAACACTGTGACAGAGACTCTTTATAAGATTTTCTTAATTACTTAGCATTTAACCAAGTTAGTTAGTTTATCCATTTTAACCCTATATTGGAGATTAACGGCCAGTCGCTGTGGGTGGTAGCTGCAATCTGTAGAAGTTACTGTTTCCATTTAAAATCCAATTCTCTCCCCTCCCCACCCCCAGTAACATTTATAATTTGTTCAGATAGCTCCTTAGGTGCCTACCTATATAATCTAACCTATACCTATATAACATAACAAGACTACAACAAAATCTGTAGCAATTGGGTATGTACAAAGCCACATTTTCAATGTTTATTAGAAGAGTTGTCCTTGTTAAATTCTGATAGTCCTGGATAGTCACTTCAATTCATCTAGGGCACATGTGTGCAGAAACAGACCTCCACAAAAGTATTCCTACCTGGATGAGGGGCTGCAAATGAATTCCTAACAGTTAAAAGCTTGATCAGCCAGGACTGTATCCACATAATCACTGCGTGATTACTGGCAATAGCTCTCATAATCCATCCAAGGAGGCAGGCATGCTAACTGGAAGAGAGAAGCTGAATTCAACTATCCTACCAATCCTTCCCTCCTAGACTGGTAATCTCAGAGCTCAACCAGATTTTGTTTTGTGCCACGTTTCTAAGCACAGGCCTGGGTGGTTTTGTTGTTGTTGTTTTGCTCTGGAAACTTCCACAGTAAAAACCACATTTTACCACTGAACTAGGGCAAACAGTAACTGAGTTTTCAGCGAATTACCCTTTGCTTTGATTCAGCGGTAAAATGCAGGTTTTCCCAGGGAAAGCACTGGGACAACAACAGGCCAGGACACGGAACTTTAAAGCTTTAAAGCACAGACCTGTGCCTGGAAAGCATGGTGCAAAAAGAAGTATGGATGAGCCCTGATAACTGGGAAAATTAGTAAGTATGCAGTCTCAGTTACTGGAACAGCTGTTTAAAAGTCAGAACCAGCCATGAAGAAGCCTGATATTGCAGGTAGGTTCTGTTGTATTAGGGCTATTATGTAAGAGTCCAACATAGTCTGAAAAACACTAAACAAAGTGCTGTTTAGGTAATTCATAATGCTGCTTGGACACAATTAGTGTCTAACATTGTCTTAATATTTAGAAAAGTATTTTCTGTAATAGAGAACATAGATAATCCTACCTGTCCCTTGGTGTGGCCATAATGAAAGTATTATGCCAAATTTAGGAAGTGTTTTAAAAATAGTTTCCTTACCATACATCATATTTCACATTTCATGTTACTCATGGCACATATCCATCTCTCTCTCTCCCTCTCTTGGGCTGATTTTTGCAATGAGTCCATTCTTCCCAGAAGATGATGAACCAGCTGCCAAGCATATGGCTTTGGCACCACTTCTTGGAAAACAACTACTTGGCCCATACTCGCCACTAACATCAAAATCAATATCACAATATTTAAATGATTTGGGCAACCTATGGATGCACAACCAGGACTGATGAAAGAGAAACATATGGAGGAGCTCCAGTAGAAACCACAATTCCAAATTAAGAAGTCATTTTCTTATCAGAATGCCATACATCAATATGGATCTGCTCAGTTGCTAATATAGCTTTTGTTAAAGTAACAATACTATTACAATTTTTTGAGGGGGGTACAATGCGCATCAGTTGTAGCCAGCAAGACCAAACACCAGTGAATTGCGGCCCAAAACATCTGAAGGGCACAAAATTGGGAGAGGCTACTATATACTGGACTTTATTAAATCATCTCAGATATATATATCCAGCTATCCAAGATAACTGGGTAGTCCAGAAAAACTATGCAAGAGTACAAATAAAACATCACACAGTACTAACTGGGATAGAAATTGCATTTTGGGGGTAACTGCATTTTGCACAGTGTTTATGGCATTCTAGCTACAATCAGTAATATTTTCAAGAAATATGTGCTACATTCACAGAAAGGATCCTTGAGAGCCAATGGCTCAGCATGAAACTATATCTCTGAAGAGTGGTGCTTTCTTCACTGTAAGTACAGTCTATAATAATAAGAATGTTTTGTCAGTGGCAGCTATGACAATATTCTCCAGTGTATACAGTTTAGTTTCTTAAAAGTTAAATGGTGAAAGAACGTTTGGGAGAGAAAGGAGAAATAAGGATTTATTTTGTTTTTGTACATTTTTGCTAGCCATTTTGGAAAGGAAAATGCAGGCGATACATGCTACAAAAAAAAAGAAATGCTCAATCTTCCAATTTAGGAAAACAGCATGGTAAATGTACAACTTCCAGCCTCCTGCTGAATAATAATTTCCCTCATGCTCTCCTAATTTCATATACCCAGTGCCACATCTGCCTCCATATCCCCGGTTTACCAACACACACTACTTCTATACTTCTTTTGGCAGCATCTCATGGACTGTCACTGAGGAAGTTTCCTGAACCTAAGTGGGTTCTTTCTGGGTGATACCAAGACCTGCCATTGGTAGGGGGGAACAAAAAGCCCCAAGAAAGAAGCAGAAAAATCAAAGTCTCTTTCACAGAGGAAGGGACTTGAGGGCAGGTTTAGATGGCACACTAGTTTGGATGTCATCCATAATTTACCACTGATAGTTGATAGATAGATGATAGATAAATAGAGATAGACAGATATGGCATGCAAGCAGCTAATTGTATTATTCCTCTAGCCAAGAAACCGTTCCAAGGTGAAACCTTAATGAAAAATGCTGCTTGTAAAGGGTTGTTATTGTTGCAATAGTATGACAAGATAATGTAGAAAAGCTCTGCTGGTTCTGGTCAAGGGCACTCAACTTTTGCTCACTTGTTTAAGCAAGATCTAAAATGCGTAACTGGTGTCCTGGTCTCTGGGCTTTTAAAAGGTCAAACTGAGTTTGATCCTCTTCCATCTCTTCTCTCCTTAGATGTTTAATATCAGATTTAGGAGATGGGATCAAATCAACTGAGGCCTCAGCATTAATTGAAGCTGGGTTTAACTCCCCCCCTTGTGTCATTCCCTGCCTCAAAGAAAAATCCTTACAAAGCTACAACTTGCCCCTGCTGTCACATCTAGTTTTGTCTTCAGAAACCAGGCATTACATGAAAGCATATGAGATAGCAAACCTGCTGAAAATAATTAAGTTTGGGTCTGGCCAGTGTCTGGATGGTAAACCGCCTTAGAAACTCTATATACAATGTATTTGGATCAACAGAAGAAAGGCAAGATAACCGAAATAAGTAAAATGTATTTTAAATTCTGTGGGAGTTGCAAATTGCATGCAAGCAAACAACAATTGGCATTTTATAAAATGAATACTGAAGTATACAAGATGCTATCCAATCGCCTTAGGGACTCTACTTAGAATTTGTGTTGGGTTTACTCTTTAGCCTTTTCTTCTCCCAAAGATGTTCCACAAGGCAGTGGGAACGGAAGTCTGCTCAGCTGCTGCAACCTTCCAACAGCTTGACCTCGCCCACAAAGGCCCACTCCAAAGGCCTACTCCTCATTGTCTCCTGAGACAAATGGATCCCAGCAACTGAAGTATAATACTGTTTGAATACAAATTTTAAAATTATTAATTTTCTTTATATGCTCTAGCCCAAGCCCTATTGTCTGATTCCAGGGCAACTTCCAGGGTCATCTTGGTGGCTGCTCCCAGGCTGTGGAAGTGCTTTCCTGGGAAAGATAGACTGGCTCCCTCCTTGCTGTCCTTCCACTGGCAGCTGAAGCCTTTCTTTTTCCAACAGGCTTTGGTGAATTGACTGCTTTTAGTTAAAGTGCTGGTTCCATGCTATTTTTATTGTAATTATTGGTATGTTTTAAATAAGATTTTATATATGTATATGGTTTTAATTCTATCAGTCCTCAGTTGTTTTTAATGATTCAATTTCTATGTTTTTAACAGTTCTTGTTCTTATCTGTGAGCAGCCTTGAGTCGCGTCAGGGAAAAAGGCGGGGTATAATGAATGAATGAATGAATGAATGAATGAGTATTGTTCCATTAAATTCCAGAGATATGATTCACTTCCTCAGTTCAAACCAAATGCATGCTTTCAGCCTTTAGTTTGGAAGACACTGTGGTGTTCTGCAAATTTTATCTAATTATGGCAAATATTTGTGAATGAAAGCCATGGTTTGGAGCCATGTTTTACTGTGTTAGCAGCAAGGACTGAAGGCAAAGCAATGGAGCAATAGCAACAATAGCAACAACCAGAATGAGATGAGTTAAAAATAACCACAGTTTGCCATAGTACAGGGCAAGAATTCAATCCGTGGGCAGCCTGACTGCGGGCCAGTCCAACCATCCTTGCTTGTATGCCGAGATTATCTTGTTCATAGTGTAGGAAACTTAGCCTGCACTCTCTGGCACAAAACTGTTAAATCATCATCATCATCAGGAGTGCTCTGATGGGGTTTCCTGCTTGGCAGGGGGTTGGACTCAATGGCCCTTGTGGTCTCTTCCAACTCTTTGATTCTATGATTCATCATCATCACTCACTCACTCATTCATTTAATTTCTAAACCATATTTTCATACTCATTAATACTTTGGTCTGTACCTTCAATGTTTACACTTTACTTTATCTCACAAATAATTGTGTTTCCAAGTCTTGCCAAGTTCTGTGACATACAGCCATGTGACATACAGCCAATTAATTTCATCAGCATCTGTAGTAAATGTAACAAAGAAAAAAACTTTCAAAGGTCTGTGGTATGCAGTGTTCTTCAGTTTTTAATCAACATTGCAATCCACTTTCTAATCTGACCTTCAGGAAACTTGGCTTTAAGCATCAAAAGACACTTTCTCCTCAACATTTAAGAAAATTTACCGTACATCACCCCTTTCTGCTCTGTCCCTGTTGCCTCTAGATATAACCCAGACCTTTTATCTACATCGGTGGCAATTCTCTGCACAATACCCAACAACTGCTTCTAATTTTCCCATTGAGCAGGTTCTAAAATTCAATAACAAAAGAACATCTGGTCGCATATCCCCTTAATTCATTTAATATTTATATACAGCACAATAATAAAAAGCTCTCTGGGGCAGTTTACAAGTAAACCTTTCCCAGTGGCAGCGTCTGCAAGACACTAAATACACTATGGATTTACTTGTTGTGATATGTTTGTGTCTTTTGAAAAACCCTGCCTTCTGCAATAGCCATATTTTATACTTGAAACTCTCTTAGATTATGAAAAGTTGTAGCATGTAGAGAATTTCATTTTATTATGCTCAACAAGCATTATAGACCAGTTTGCACATGCATTATAATTTTTTGTTACAGCTAGAACATATATAGAACTAAGTTCCAATAAATATATGTTGCAACTACTTTCATGACAATATAAACCGAAGCGTTGTAGTCATTCCATGTGAACAGACTTTTCCAAACTACACAATCACAACATGTATTTATGTAAGTTACACATGAAGCTTTAAATAATTCCCTACTGGGAAATAAAATAAAGCTAAATACTCCATAGAAGCTTTCTGTATGTAGACTACTTTTTGTTTTCTTGTCATTTTTGTCTTCCTTAAAGTACAAAGAACAACGCTTGACAGCTTTCCTCCTCAACTTCCTTTTCACTCAGGATGCCAGCAGTATCTTTTTCGCAGCAGGGAGTGAAACAACTTGTTACAACTGTTAGATTCGGAAGAGCAAAATGACATCTGCATCCTTTGTGATAAAACCTCTGCGTTTCAGCATTTTAAAGAACTACTGAGTTGCAATATACTGTATTTTGGAGCCACCTAGTCCACTGCCTTAAAGGCTTTGGCTGCAACAAAATCATTGCTTTGGTGACAAAAGAGATCCACATTTGGGCTTCAGACTGGGGGTGCTTGATAATTTTGATCTTTGTTAATCAGGTCAAGTGAACTGACCTGGTCCTCACAATTCAGACTATTGTGTGGATTGGAATTTAGCAACTTACTGAATTTCACAATTCTCCAAAAATAAATGTGTACAAAAATTTAAATTTTGAGAACCTAACTTTAAAATATATTCAGTTTTATAATGAAATGGATATACAGGGGAAAAAGATGTAAAAGTAAACAGGACCAAAACCAGAGATTCATCCATCCCTAAAGGTAAAGGGACCCCTGACCATTAGGTCCAGTCGTGACCGACTCTGGGGTTGCGGCGCTCATCTCGCTTTATTGGCAGAGGGAGCTGGCGTACAGCTTCTGGGTCATGTAGCTCCACACTAATCTTTCTATAAAGACAGGATCATGCACGTTTTCCAGTCAATGTATATAACCCCCAATGGGCCTTGGAACTGGCATATAGTGACTGAATTTTGTACATTGTCCAGCCATTATGCATAATCTCCAACAGGCACTGGGGAATGTACATTTCTCAACTGCATTTTTGTCCGTTCTCTGGGAAATATGCACATTCTCTGGTCAGTATTCATAATGTCCAAGAAACATGCCCTTTTCTCTACTTCTTGTTCAGAAGTGTGCTATCTGCACTCCCCACATTGCTTCTGGCCTACTTACATGACCCACAACATGCACACACACACACACCCACCATCAGCCAAGAAGCAGAGAGAAGAGGGCCCCCAGAAAAACATTATTAATTTGTTCCTCAGCTTCTACTAACAAACACACTTTTAGCCCACCTATCCTGCCAGACTTGGTGTACTTCCCCTTATGGAAGTTTTAGGTGAGGGCAGAAACATTAGATCAAGATCACTTTCAGGATCCTTTGCATAGAATAAGGCAAATCATCCTGATGTTTGTAACCCAATATTATCTACCTGATTTATTTATTTGGCTTTCAGTCAACTGATACCCCACTTTTTCATTCAATGACATCCAAGGTGACAAAGCAGCACAGAATTAAAACATCTTATCAATATCAAATATAATCAGAAATAAAATTTAAAAACAGAGCATCACTAAAACAGGCACAGAACAGCAATGGCACATCAGATACCAAATAAAATGAGCCAGATTTTTTAAAATTCAAAATATCATCAAAAAACAATGTCCTGAGACTGGGTGTTCCATGGGTTGAACATGGCTAGAAAGGGAGCTCTCCCCTACATTTCTGCCAGGATGCAGACAGGATGTGTCTCCCAAGCCAATTTTAATGGGAGAGGCAGAGAGAAGACAGTCCTTTAGGTACCTTGGTCTCAAACCACCTAGGCCCATAAAAGGCAATAAGCAACACTTTGAATTGAGCATGGGAACAAATTAGTAGCCAGTACAACTGTAAGAGCAAAGGAACTGCATGTTGCAGCAAACTGGCCCTAGTCAGGACTTTAGCAGCAGCATTTTTAACCTACTCCAAGCCACCACCTGCACATCCAGCAGCACTTACTGGTCCAGGAACACCACAACATACAAACCTGGTTTTTTCAGAGCACGTGCAGTCTCTAGGATTGGCAATTTAGTGACCAAAATCACCTATTGTTTTGTTTTGTTTGGATTTATTGGCCTCTATCTAATATTCCACTGGTTCAGGATTTCTATCACTCCCTGGAATCAGGTGTACTGATATCCCACAGCTGTTACATACAGGTATTAGGTAGCACAGGGAATAAGATGGAACCCTGAAGCTACAATGAGGCAATGGGCATGGAATCGAACAGAAATCTCCACCACCACTTTTCTGAAAAACTTATCAATCAGGAAGGAACCGTCTAAAAATGGTATACCAAAAACCCATCCTCAAAAGATGGTCCAGAAAGATACAATGGTCAATTGTATGAAAAACTACAAAGAGGTCCAGCAGTACCTCTATCCATCTCCCAGTACTGGTCATCTATCAAGGTGACGAACACAATTTCAGTGCTAAAATCCAGAAATAGGACTGAAAAGGACCCAGATAATTGGTCCAAGGAAGCTTGGAGGTGGGTGCCATTCCATGCTCAAGTTTCTTGCCCCCCCCCAAATGGCTTGAAACAATCCAGCATAGTGGGATCGAGGGCTTTAAAGGTTTCATGCCTGCTTCAAAGAACCCACACTTTCAACATGTGACGGGCTAAAAATCTCTCTCCCCTTCTCTGTTTTCCTTGCTGCAGGATTGAGAAACACATTTTAAAATGCTTTATGTCCTTCCAATATCCCCATCCGCAAAACAAAAATTATGTTTGCAAATAGGCATTTATTTTACAAACAAAAAACTGAGCTCAGTGCTGCTTGTTTACTCAAAAAGGTAACGAAATAAAATGAAGCAAACAGCAAGGCTGCTTAGGGACACACACACACACACACACACACACACACACACACACACACTCCTAAGGGCTTGGTTGCATAGGTATAGCCTTGAGCACTGAGTATGCTCTGATAAAGACTAGAGCAGTTTTTGAAGCAGTCCCAACTTCTCCCATATCGGCTATGGTGGCTGTGCTGGACAGGATGCACAAGAACAAGAGACAGACTGAAATGTTTGCAGAGTTTCTCTGAGTTCAAATATAAGTATAAAATGTGTGTGGCTTTGAGATTATGAAGGGGGGAAATATTTAAAATTTGCTTCGTATTCTCACTGGGAGGGCTGTGCCCCAGTCACTCTAGTGCAGTGTTTCCCAACCTTGTGCCTCCAGCTGTTTTTGGACTACAACTCCCATCATCCCTGACTAGCAAGACCAGTGGCAAGGGATGATGGGAATTGTAGTCCAAAAACAGCTGGAGGCCCAAGGTTGGGAAACACTGCTCTAGTGGACCACCCTTCACTATCCAATAGTACTAAACTTAATGCAGTGTCCCAAAACTGAAGCAAATATTTTTACCTAAGCAAACTGCAAATAAATTACAGGTGGCCACTGAATGCATCTTACCACCTGCAGCCATAATACAACTTGATAACTCCTGAATTAATCACTTAGTTGTCCTGCCCGGATAATGCATTTGTCAGTTTACATTATCCCTAAGCGGAAATGTCTTAGATCTGCAGTGTCATGCATGTGTACTACTATCCTGCACAGCTTCAAATTGTGTTTTGGGAATTCATGATGAAAACTCATTAGCAATCCATGTACTCATTTAAATTGTGCACCTCTGATTTGCCCTTTGCTATTTATTAATGACCAGCTTCAGGACTTGAAAGCCTGGGCTGCAGCCATAGACACCAAATCCAGCCAATCAGGAAATGCTCAATTTGGCACTCATTGCTATAATAAACCATGAACACAACAGGAAGAAAGTAATTATCTTTTGATGGACTGAGAAGTCAGAAGGTAAACAAGTTGCTGTGGATACAAATCTTCTGTTTATGCCACTTATCCCATCCTAACTAGAAAAACAAAATGTTCCCTTTGCACCATGGTATGCGACATGAGCTCTCTTAAATTAAACATTCAGATATACTGTGTGTTTAAAAATATAATACATTATCTAGATACTTAGTAAGCAATGGATTCACAGAACTACTTCCCAATTTGTGTTCTGCCATGACACTGTTCAATACGCACCTAGAATTTCAAAAAAGGCTGAATATATACTCTGTATTCTTGACTTTTAAAGATCTAACTAGACCACAGTGTTTCTCAGCCCACACAGATAATATTTAATTGAGGAGTCATAAAATGACCAGATCAGACCATGTGAAAATTTCAATATAATGCTGTGGCAATGATTCCACCAGCTTAAGCATTTCAGCTTGCCAGACAGGATGACTTCCCTTTCCTTCCCCTGTACAGTCTTGGGGGTTCTCCCAACACCCCCACTTCGAGCCAATTTCGGGGGCTGATGTAGGGAGAAGGAAATGTCCAACTATGCTAGTGGAAGTCCTTACACATACTTCCATTAGCAGTAGCTGTTAGTTGAACTAACAGCAGTAGCTGTTAGTTAAATACTTTCTAAATAAGTCTCATAAGTAACTGCAAGTCAAAGACAGTAATAAAATTCTGTGGGGGTTTTTTTAATGTAGCTCAGCAGAATCTCATCATGAATATGCTCAGAGTTAGAGCAACAGCAAGGATCTCTATATCTCACTTCCTTCAATTGTTTCTTTTTTGTAAATATGGAAAGAGCATACCTTAAAGGACAAACTGAAAAACATGCTAATTAAGGAGGGAAGCCTGAATGTGAACTGGAGGAAATCTTAGCAACCTAACAAGTGTTACTAAGTTAACAATTACTTACTCAATAGTTTTCCATGGCTGAAGAGCAATGCTGGAGTATCTTTATCAGTGAACATAAAACTGGATTGAAGTAAATCTTATGTCATGTTGTAATATCTAATCAAAGAAACTGTGAACTATAGAATAGAATAGGAAAACTGATGGAAGGGAAGGACGGAAGTCAACAGCTCTACGGAGCATAAAGTAGGATATATGTAATAAGATTTGATGTTTTACTAGTGTTGGTGGATGATCTTAAATCTCAATAAAAAATATTTATAAAAAATATATATCAGTGAACATAAAACGATGTTTTCCATTAAAAAAAAAATAACAACTTGTTCATTGGTATTAACAATACATATTCTGTACTAAAGCAAACGGCTGCTAACCAGAGATATAAACTATTGTTGAACTTTCCATAATTTGCTGGGCACTAAAGATGTCTAAATAAACTGATACATTTACTGAAAAGATGGCATATTGTCTTCATTTACAGCTGCAGAATGTAAGATACTTACCACTGAGTACACTGCCAAAGTAGTGACTTATTATGTTAACAAAATATAGGTAGCTTACCTCTTAGATTGGTCAGGATCCAAATAACTACTTTAAGCAGAGAGAGTTTTGATTTATATCCCTTGCTTTGAACTTTGAAATCCCCATGACGATTAAAACTGCTTTTGAAACTCGTACCCATTTTCTAAGCAGGTTGCCATGTGACATGCATGGGTGTTGTCAGGGAACTGCCATCGGAGCCAGAGGGAGAGGGAGGGCTCCAGAGGGATTCCGGAGAGCGTCCCGGGAGGGAGAGAAGCAGCCCATCTTCTGGGGAAGGAAATCAGCGTAGCACCAGTGGAGAAGGGGGGCAGATGGGGGAATCGGCGAGGTGGCTCCATGACTCCTCGCCGGAGACCAGCGGGGAGAGCACGGGTCCTCCGCTGCCCACACCCTCCCTGCACAGAAAGCTTCCGCGCAGGGAGAATAGGCGGAGACTAGGCGTCAAAGAGCTTCTTTGCTGGAAGAAGTTCAAGAAACGCCCACTGACGGATTCCACCAGCGATTGAGACAGCCACGGGTGAGTGGCTGTCCGGACAGAAAGGGTTCACTCAGGCAACCCAGCCAGGTGTGGTGCCAATTTACGCATGAGCAACCCCTAGAACTAACTTTCCCCTCCCCCCACCTCCTAGCCATTGTTAAGAATTTCACTGCTCTGTGTTTAAAAGCTGCAATATGCTTTACCAGCAACGGCAAATACCCACTAAAGTCAGATATTTACCTTACCATATTAAATAGTTTATTTTTATACTAATACGCTTTATAGATTAGGGGAAATCCTCACTGGGCACTGTATTTTTCATGTACTATGAAGTCTTTCATAATCATCCTTTGTAGTTAAGATTTTTTGTGAAAGCCATTCATAATTATTGCAGGAGGCTGTTTAAAATAGGTAATCAGAAAACAGAAGTGCATGATGTTGCAATGTTAAAACATACAGATATAATCGGAAAAATAACATGTCACAATTCATTCAATCATTTTTTTCCTATCTAAGGGGTAGTTAAGAGGATTAAGAGATCAAAAATTCTGATTAAGAGGTCAAAGCAAGTATGCAGTCAAAAATTAGTTTTGAAGGCATTAGATTCTTGCTACGTAAGGACTAACTATAATGTTTCTGCTTACAATTCAAGCATTTTTACTCACTGTGTTCAATGTAAATAAATGTGCATACACTATTGGAGCCTACATTATTCCTATTCACACAACCATCTTCCAGCTGCATTGGCCTACCTTGCCTGTAATACCAAAATATTCATATTCCAGCTTTTCACATACAGCATGTTCCATGCCGAATTCTACACATGGTGGAGGCATGCATACTGGCTGTAGTGGCTGACATTTTGCCACAGGCTGATGTAGTCCGTTTCAGCCACTGTAACAGACGTACTCCAAAAAGTCACTAAGAGCTGTGACACCACTGTGCATGCGCTCCCCACCACAGCTCCCCAGTACCTTGGTTCAGAAGGATACATTTTGTCTGGAAGCTCGTAAAGCTCTTGTAAACTGGGGCAAAGTGCTCTTTAAGGCCATGCTGAAAACTTCTATTGAAACAGGCAAGGGAGTGTCTATACTCTCAATATGGTAGCTCTATGTTTCTCATCAGAGGGTGGATGTTTACACCTGCCTTGGCCCACTACCCAACACTAGGAGCCTTCATGCAGCTGCCAGAGTAGCTGTGAGGGGGCTTGCTGCCCTTTTGGAACAAGCCATGTATTAAAAGTTATATGGGGATGGAGGGTTGCTAACAACTAGTACCACCAACCTTGGAGTTACTTTGAAATGTGAAAATACTGGATACAGTTAAACTGACTATTCATCAACTTTATGCTTACTTTTGATACGAATTGTTCAACAGTTAGTACAACAGTGCATTGAAATTATAATGTATTTTATGTAGTATGATTATGGGTCATTATTCTAAACTGCTTATTTTCTGTGAACGGCTTTAAGCACAAATATATTTGTGAAGAAAACAGTATGTAACCACACTACAACTTAATGTCAGACCTTCATGTAATTCTTAATCAAATCAAGCAGCACTGTATTTCCCAATACAGTGTTGGGAAATGTATTTCCCAATACATTTGTTACAGAGAGCTATCGTATTTTGACAGGAAGTACTGGGCTGACCAACTTTCCTCCATCTATAAACTGGAACATGTAAAGAGGAACTGGGGGCTTCAAAGAAGAGCTAATATCATATACTGACAGGCAGCACAAAGCACAGAGGCCTTAGAACTTTTAGCAACACATTTGTGCTCCTAAAAAAAAAGGGGGGGGGGAGTCCCTTTGTGGATTCAAGAACAATGACAACTCCTGCTTACGTACTATATGGCTTTGCAAGCCAGGAGGAATTTGACAGCCAGCCAAGTGATGCCACCTATTATTTCCTTTATTTCATAATGCACAATCTGGTTATTGTTTCTCGTCCTCCCTTCCAATAATTGCTCACCTTTCCCTACTCTAGTCAATTCCAAAGTAAAGTACTATATGACATCCTTGCCGTGTATCATTTCTCCTTTCAAAAAAGTGTACATTAACACTTCTATATTGCTATTTTCTCAAGCATTCTTCATTTGGGAAATTCATTTAAGTTGCTTCCCTAACCCCCTCCCCACCAAAATAATATTCTTTCACAAGCTTAAGTAAACAGAACTCCAACTTAGCCTATACTTCAGCTTTATTACCTTATGCAATAAATACCCAAATGCTGTAGATTCAATTCATTGCCCCTTCCCTCACAGCACCATCTCCCACACTATTCCAGAGAGTCTCACAACCCTCCACTGTACATTTCCAGAGATACATAGGGGGATGGAGAAATCAGTGAAAATCCCCTCTCCACCTTCCAACAAGGAGAGCCTCGGTAGAAGATTCACAGTAACAAAATAAACCGACAATTACATATTTCTTTACATAGATGGAGATAGTTTATATGGGAGTGGAGCTGGCTGAGAAGAGGTACTGTAACACCAGAAACTCTAGACTGAAATGTTTTCTCCTCCCCACCATGCAACAATATGAAGCTAGTGTCTTGGCAGACACACAACCCTTTGTCCGCAGCTTGCAGCCAAAGGTCTGCAGCTAGAAGACTGAGAAGCTAGTTTCCGTTCTTACCACAAATGGATGCCAGAAAACAAGATAGACAGCATCAACAGGCATCAGGGTCAATTGTTGTTGATGTTCCTTTTGGGTCATGCTTTTGGGTTGACATAAAAGCAAGGGCTGCATCATTTTCATCATAAAATGGTGGGGGAGTGATTGTGATGCCTAGAAATCACAGTGCAGACAGATTGTTGGTATTGTATCTTTGCGGCAACTGAAAATATTTTTAAAATGTTGTTTTTCAAATGGCCAATCATTCACAGTAATAACTTGTTCACCCTGAACCATCAAAATGGTGGCAGATTGCAAGAGCACCCTTAATTCCTCTAGCTGAGGTCAAGTTAGATCAGGAATAAACATGTAGCCTCCTCCACTGCTTCTGATCATCTATCCTGCTCATCTTCAGCTCTGCCTGCTTCTACGCCCTTCACCACTTCTGCTTGCCTTTGTCATGCCAGGTTTTACCAGAAACAATGCCAACAAAGGCATAGAAAGAAGAAGAAAAATAGCAGGTGCCTAATCCAGATGGATAGCTACAGCTGGCAGGCTTCCTTGACAAGCATAGAGTAAAATGGCAGAGATAATGAGAAAAGGTATCAATCACAGTAGATGAGTAAGAAACCTGGAGTTAATACCATGTGTGCTTTGCACATGTGATTTAAAGGAAAATACTTATAAGAAGTGAATGTCTACTTCATCTGTTTTACTCATTGTGCTCCTGAGACAGACAGATGCCAGCTAATAAAAGTGTATTTTAAAAACAAATAATGGAGAGAACTAAGGCATTCCTCTTAATACGAACTTACTTTGGAAGAATACTGTATTCTAAAAAATTTTTATGGTACGTTTAGGTAAGTTATCAACAAACCTAACATCCCTAATGGGGATAAAGCTGAGTTGCTGTTTATCACTAGATAATCTAGATTTGATACACTTGCTTTCCTCAATTTAGGCAGAGGTCATGTGACACCAATTTATAACCTCAAGCAATTACTCCCAAATACATCTAAGCTACAAGTCAAGAGACCATTTCCTTCTCCCGCCCCACCTCCCGTATGAAAATATCACTGTTCAGTGACCTGGCTTTTGCAATTGCACTTTACAGTACTAAATAGAAACATTTTTGCTGAACAGTTTTTCTCTTGCAGCTTTTCAATAAAAGCAATCATTAATAAAACTGAAATCTGACTTTAAATCCCTATGCCTCACCACACAGTTTCTGTTAACATTTAATTTTAGGCATGAAAAATTTATCATTTCAAATACTTTCTGGTCTTAATGAGTTTGCAAAAAACCCAAAATCCTTTCACTACATGATTAAGGGAGGGGAATTGAAACTGGAAACAACACAGATCACTACACTTCCCAGCTGACAGCTCTATAATAAACATTGTCTTTCCCTACAGTCCAGTAGAAATTCTAAACCTCATTAACTGAAAATATGTTTTTCTAGATTTTGTTTTAAAAATATTCTTTTACTGACAAACTATTCTCATTAGATTTCTAAGAACCACTTTACAAACTGCTATCAGTATTTTGTTTTTTACTCCACACTGAAAACAAAAGGACTACTAACTAACTGCATTAGGTAAGCTTTTACATATCCCAGAAGAATAGGAAAAATACTTCATTAAACATAACCGTCTTCACAGGTTATTGTGTATACAGGGAAATATCCAATGGCAGTTTTTTATCTTGTGTTTTACAGAAGCATTTGGCATATGATTAATTGTATCACTGACAACATATGAAGATGCTAAAAAAGAACATACATTAAAACTTCCAGAAACATTGTGGCGTATATGGCACTAACGTTTTTGCTCCAGTTGAAGTGTGATATAGGGTGTGGTTTTTTTTGGGGGGGGGTGTGCTTCATGCTCAAATATTCTCCCACATTAAAACCTCTAGTTTGTAGAAAGCTACTTTGTCAGGAAGAAGGATTCCAGTGTGATGTAGTGGTTAAGAGTGGTGGACTCGTAATCTGGTGAACCAGGTTTGCATCTCTGCTCCTCCACATGCAGCTGCTGGGTGACCTTGGGCCAGTCACACTTCTTTGAAGTCTCTCAGTCCCACTCACCTCACAGAGTGTTTGTTGTGGGAGAGGAAGGGAAAGGAGAATGTTAGCCGCTTTGAGACTCCTTTGGGTAGTGATAAAGCAGGATATCAAATCCAAACTCTTCTTCTTAACTCTCTAATTTATTATTATTACTGATTAATTATAATAATAATGTACTAGCTTTCTAAAGGCCAAATCAGGCAACTAACTTCCAAAATCTACTCATAGTGGGGAAATGACAGCATACTTTCCACCCCCACCCCCCAAATTCAATGCACTATCCAAGGTGCAAGGCCACGGGAAGTTACACACAAGAACATTTTAACCAGGTATATATGCATAAAAACCCAAGATGGGATACTGATTGCAATTATAATGTCCATGCACAATGTATTTTACTGTGTATGCTATCTTAAAAAGGTATTGCTCTTGCACTCAGGGGGCCTTGAAGACAACACAAGTAAGGAAAGAGAAAAGTGATATTCTCATACTTGCATCATGTTTGGGAAAAGTGTACTGACCCATGCCTATGTAAACTGAATTTTCATACAACTGTTTCCAAGCATCAACACTCAGGGAGGATCTAAAAGCTTTATAGTGACTTGTTGATTGACAAGGTGATACTGTAGTCACTGGGTGGATGGTGTGTTTGTGGATATGCAGTATGAGGTATGGGAGTAGGATGTGTCGAGTGATATTGGAAGACCGGATACAAATACTATTTTTTGACATATGAAGTTAATTCATTTGAAAGTTTCAATCCCCTTAACTCAATCAGAAACATTATAGCACATATTTTCCCTAGCTTTTCATATCATAGCCAGCCATCTCTATAAAATAAAAGACTGCACCTGCATTGCTTTGTAGTCAAGCAGTTTATTAGTATGCCATTGTGCAAGTTTCACAAGTGGTTCACTGCTTTCCCCCTAAGTAACACATGGTAATTCTCAATGTGCTGATGGTACCACACCATTGGCACATTATTTTTCTGATGGCAAGTGTCTCCTCCCTACCTTTACATGAGCCTAGTGGCATACTTTCTCTTATTGAAGTGAATCCTAGAAATGCACTTGTATTTTATTTATTTTTAAAGAAGCAGGCTGGAGAAAAGTAGTGCAAAGGGACACAGATCAGTGCCAAGAAACTGATTTCATAGAAAGAACATTCAAATTTGTTAATATAGTTGGCTGGGGGCGTTGAGCTATGTTTATAGTGTTCCACACATGGTTTATAGAATTGGCAGAACAGCCTACAGCAAATTGGCAGCATCTTCAGTACAAATTAGAATGAATGAACATTTGTCCTAGAAATAAATCCAGAGAAAGACAACACATTTCCTATTTTTCTCAATGGGAAGAGAAGAAAGTATTAGACCAAAAAAAAAAAAAAAAAGTGATAACAGAAGACTTGGTTGTGTTCAACTGCAAGGTTATTTGAGAAGGGTCTGTCTTCCCATGTGCTTTGTACAATACATACGTTAAGTACTCAAGAGCTGTTATAGCCACCACCAGAAGAATCATTACTACTTTCTGCACACAGCCTTAATTTTTGTCCTGTTGTTATACATACAATACGTATATAAGAGAGACCATGAACATTCTGGTTGCAGTCAGGCAAGAGAAACAAATGCATCATATTGCAATCTGTGCACTCCGTGTGGTATAAGCAACAAATCATGGCATCAACCTTCAAGAAGTAGCCTCTGAAATACCATGTTTTTTCTGTCTATAAGAAGCCCCCTATTTTTGGGGACTCAGTTTTAAGAAAATGGGGGAGATGGCCCAGAGTATAAGACGCACTCTAATTTTTTATCTTCTTTTTTAGGAAAAAAACCTGGTCTTATACCAGGAAAAATATGGAACATATCCTGGATATGCATTACTTGTATCATTTTAAAATGCATGCTTAATTGCTGATATATTAGACATTATAAAAATGCAATTAGTGGTATTGGGCAAGCTAAATTAAAAAAAAAAATTAAAATTAAAAAGGCATTACACAATTGCAGACCCAACGTAACTTCTTTTTACATATTCAAGCCCTCAAATTCTGGAGTCCTTAACACTTTTTATGCAGTATCACTTAGACCACTGGTCTTCAGCTGGCAAGCTGGGAACCACTACTGAGTCACAGTCTAATCCAACGAATGTCAGAACAGCTGCAGTATTGTCATACAAATATATGGTTTTTTAAAAATTAAGAACTGAGTCTCCAAATGCATGCTTGTGATAAAGGTGAGTCAAGGTCTGAAACGGCTGAAGACTGCTGACATAAGACTGAAAAGGGAAGCATATACTTTATGCTACAGTGGCTGTATTTGAATATAACTCTGAACAGTGTCTTACTGCTATGTGAATGAACTTGGCCTCCTTCTGGGGTTGGACTTTCCCTCTCACCCTCCTCCTACAAAACTGGAAGGAAGCATTCAGAAGCTTCTGCCTTCCCTTAAAAGTTTGGCATGCCCTTTTGTCCAAACTAGGGACCATGTTGGCTGTTTTGAACAAGCCAACCTCATTAGCCACGATATGAAGTTGCTGTTTAACCACATTCCTCAGTTCAGACAAAATGATATGCCACATTTGAGAGAAAGCAAAAGCTTCTGAACTCCTCCCCGATGCATGAGAGGAAGAGAGGGGTTGGGGACTGAGCAAGGCCAGGAGCAGTCGAGGCTTGTTAGCATATCGCTAAATCACAATTTAGAATAATGTGAAAACTTATGCTATGAAAGTGCTACTTGTAACAATCTATATTGCAAGACTGATATAAACAGTTGTCTGTTTTTATTGGAATGGACAAGTTCCAAAGTAGTGCTGTTAACGAGAATTACCATTTTACCTGGAGCACGTTAGACCTCCCGATTCAGGAATGTTGTACAATTTCCTACAGCTGTATGTGCACTGAAAGCCCCCAGTCTCAATGAATTCAAGCTACTCCAACAGACTAGCTATCAAAAGACTGGTATATTAATGAAATGCTGTTCATATTTTACAATGCTGTATGATGAGAAACTTCAATACTATTAGCCATTTTAAATTGCTACTCAGAGCTTTTAGAACAATTGCTTGCTTTTTGATTCACTAACTTTATCCATAAAAACAACATAAATTCTTCCTGTGCAGCTACATGATCCAATAATCTTTTTTTTTAAAAAAAAAAATCAGCTCAAAACTATTTGCCCAATACTTTGCGCCAACACTATGAATCAAGTATCCTAGTACAGGAGATCCATTACTTGACCTTACAAATCCTTAGATTACAATTACACATAATCTGCATGTCTCCTGAGGTCACCACTGAGACCTTAGCAGACTGGAATGAGAGGCTTTTACTGCCGACAAAGGTACTACATAGAAGTAGATAGCAGCTACTTCAGCTTCCAGACATTAGATTGTGTCAAGTTCTGTCAGTAGTAACACAGCCTGCTTAGTTTATCTTTTTTGAAAGTACAGGGCTACATCCAACACAATGATTAAGAATTTGAGGCTACTTCCAAGCCAAACAGCTAGTCTGTGTAGGTTTCTAAATAGTCCAGGTGGGAACCGAACTCCCCCTGCTTGAGTAAGTCTGTTCCAACCTGAATTGGTCAAGTTCCATTTGACCTTGGTCTGATGCTGACTGCTACCACCTACTACATTACATTGGGAAGAAACTAGAGAAACAGGTGGCAGACGTATCCTATCCTGACAAAAAAGGAGACCCTTGTGGGGCATCTTCTTTGCTGCAAAAGACACAATCTGTTTCACAGAAATCATGGAGTAATTATAATTGTGATATTTATTTATACCCCTCCTTTTCCCCTGATGGGAAGATAAGTCATTAAAATACAATTAAATACTGATATTTAAAAGCAGTTAATTCCCAAAAGCCTCTTGGAACAAGGAAGTTTTCACCTCCTGGCAGCAGAACTACAAAGATGAAGCAGCTTATTTCTAGCTGCTTCAACCAGTGGCTATGTAGCTATGGGAATGGGTTTCAACCCAACGTATTAAACTTTTAGTACACCACTTGCTGAGTTCAGAACTATCTCTCTGTCACAATTCGATGTTCCTCTGATTAAATTTGTATTTTCAAAACGTAGTGTCATCTAATCCTGCATTCGAAGGTCTTGGTGGTGAAGACACAAGCTTCTGTCTTCATGGAAAATGTTAAAAATACCCCAAACTCAACACACACTAAGACTATCACGGACTATATGAAATCTAAGTGTTTGTACAAATACAGCTTGTAGCCAACACATGTTTCAAGTTTGATTGTTGAGGAAAGGTGAAGACAGATCTAAAATGTGGTACAACTGGGACACACTCTGCCACTGAAGCAAATGCAAGTGTACTCCAACCACTTTCCCTACTGGGATGGCTCTCCAGATGTTGCAGGACTACAACCTCCATCATCCTGACCTACTGGCCATGCTGACTGGGGATGATGGGATTTCATGTCTAACAAAATCTGGAGCGCACCATGCTGGCTACAGCAGTTTTCGAATGTTTGTCTACACCTTTAATTCTTTCTGTTGTTTAATCTCTCCCCCCACCAGACCAGCTCCTCAGCTTAAAACCTGCCAGGAAAAGATATTTTATATTGAAGCTTCCATTAAATATTTCTATTTCAAAAGAAAGAACTGCATGCAAAGAGCAGCAGACAAAGTCAACAAAAACAATGGCAACTTTTATAGAATGTGCTGCATTGCAATTAAGCAGACTGTTTCATTCAGCTGCCAAGACTACCCTGTAGTCCTAACAGCTGGTTCTGCCTCTCCACTGAACATATCCTGGCTTCTCTCCACAATTACACAAGCTTCAGCCAGAACCTGCAGCATAATTTATTTAGATGCAACTACTACTACTACTACTAGTACTACTACTACTGCCATCATCATCATCATCATCATCATCATTATACTACCCCAACCCTAGAAACATTCCATGCCTATGCAATGTAAATTATACACAAACTTACTTAATGTCTGATAGTCACAATTTAGAGTTGTTTATATCCATTCAGTGTCTTCTACTCATCTGCCTATAATTCTGCAGTGGTCGTATCCTATTGGAATTGAAATTTGGAATGGCTATTCCTTCATTCAACTCTAAATTTTTTTCCTAATGTAGAATAAGATAATTATAGTTTTGTTTATGTTTAGTAATTTATTTTGCAAGATAAGCATTTCTGAAGTCTTCCCAGCTGTGAAAACTACAACCAGGGCCTTGAAACATTTAAGCCTGCCCAACTTGAGGAAGGAGGCAGAAGGGCAGCAGGATCCTGTCAGAGGTCTTGTGTACCTCCTTCCCAAAGCCCAGGAAGCCAAAAGCAGAGCAACGGAAGGCAAATTCATGTGAAGAAAAGAGGGATGGAGATTTGGATGCTGCCAGGTGGGGTGAAAGCTTTGCCCCCTTTTTGTTCATATTGAAAAGGCATGAGATGCTCCTCCCAGATTTAAGGACAGCTTCAAAGGGCATGGGAGAACATTATGGTGCCCATTTGGGGAGATCAGCAGGAGCACCACAGTGCTGGATCTGTCTGTACAGAATGTCTTCAGGAGGTCACCTTGTTTCTTCTACCTGCAAGTCCCTCTGGGCAGGCGCCTGCCCAAACTCAGTGCCAAGTGCCACCTTCCTTGGCTGCACTTCTCCAAAAGCCAGGAAAGAGTCTTTTGCTCCTCTCGTGAAATCTCTCCAAAGTTAAAACCCCGCTCAAGTCTGCGTACAGCAGGAAGATTTGTGTAGTTGCAAAAATATAACAAGGGCAGACCTCAGCAAGAAACAAAAACATACCAGAACGAACAGGACAAAATTAAACCACCCCCCACATATGTCATAATGAGATCTAAAAATAAATATACAAAAAATCAATTAACAAAATTAACATCTCTGAAATGAAATATTCACCCCAACAAAAATACCCTTAAGCAACACCACACTCCAAGTGTCCACAGGCACCCCAAAGACTTCCTAAGGTGGTCTCTGGCCACTTAAGCAGAAATAAAAGAAAGCAAGAATCAGGGACTTTATATGAAAATATATGAAAATATTTCCAGAGTTTGATAAATGAGCTTTTACTATTTTACAGATAATTTAAAGAAAAGTAGCTGCTAGGCAATACCCTGACTGCCCAGCACTTTCACCCAAATAAAATGTACAGATATTGAATCCATTATCCACAGCTATCCAACATACCGTGAAAATCCTGTTTTGAAGGAAAGAAAGTAAGATCTACAGGTCACCACTGGGGGAAAAATCCTGCCATGGGAAATATTTCTTCACATGCATATACATTGGCAGAGACTACTGCGAAGTTTATACAAGTGAGTCCAAAACACTATCAGGCTGTGTGGTTCATTAACATACTTCAAAATCTGTCATTTTCTAGAAGATAATAGGTATTGCTTGGTTTTCCTCTATGCATTTTTAAAATAAAAAAGTAGAATGATAAAGTGTTCTAACTATGGTATTTAACAATCTGGTCCAGTTCCAAGAAGAAATAAGTTTTATTTCTGAATGAGCAATTCAAACCTGCAGCTCTTGCCAGAAGAAATAAGAATTTTATTGTTCTTAGCTAATCAGACATCACTCCTGAGGTCTCCCCGCCTACTAGCAAATGATGTGTTGTGCCCAATAGTATTTAAATAGCTGCTTTAACATAACAACATTTGTCCTTTCATCTGCACAGGATTTCAAATCGCATTACATCCCAGGATATACATTACACATTTAAACTGTCTGTCATAAAGAAAGCTATAAGCTGTTTGCAACTGCTGAGGCTGGAAGCTTTGCCAGTTTGCTGCTGTTGTTCACCATTATTAGTTTGAAATCAGCAGTCATTACTGCCAAGCACTTGGCACAAACTAGCCTGTCATTACTCTGAATGACTGCAGTGGGTTAGACTAAATAGTGCTCAAATTCTCAAAAGTATTATTGGTAGAGATTTTACCAATTTATTTGTGTTTCAAGCTTGCCTTACCTTCAAGGCTCTGAGGAAGTAACTATTTTAAATACAAGCATAATCTACTATACAAATATACTAGATAGTGACTTAATGGCAAATAATCCAGATGTTTTAGCAGGACTTTTGAAAACTGCTCAAGCTTTGGCGACCGTTAAAATTCAGGCTCATAACTGTGGAGCAACCATCAAAAACGCTGCATGTTCTCAGTAGACAACTTGGCATATGGATGACAGTCAAAGAGGAGTTTGTGGCTTAGCTTTGAAATTGTATAATGATGATCTAAGACTAAGAAACCTTAACCATTTGCCTAATTGAACAGCTAGTGCAATGAAAAAGTTGTTATATATAAAGAAGTTGCTGTAAGTATTCAAAGTTAACAATAATCGTAAGCCACAAAACAAAAGCAGCAAGCAGTTACTGTCAGTACAAGATTTGTAGTTTTAAAAAGATCCATGAATAAATTAGATAAATGATATACAATCATAACAGCTCTTCCATCCAATTCTATAAACCAGGTAATTGGCTCATTCATATTGTAGTTATTGGTAGACACAACAATGAGTTGCAGAGATTGTAGCAGTTGCTGAGAGGGCAATATACCTGCCTAACTGAAGCCAAGGAAGTTTCTTATAAGTATATATTGTAAGGCACTCCTCACCATAGAGGCCACTTGAGCACTGGATCCAGAAGTACCCTCAAGCTGTGTATCTGCTCCTTCAGACGGAGTGTAACCCCATCAAAACCCCATCAAAAGCAGGCAACCTCCCATCCATCCAGTCTAGGGAACCATCCACTAACAATGCCTCAGTCTTATCTGGATGGAGCCTCAGTTTGTTGGCTCTCACCAAGTCCCATTACTGAGGCAAGACACCAGTCCAGCACATTCCCTGCCTCACCTGCAGATGTAAAGGAGAAGTAGAGCGGTGTGCCATCAGCATAACACTGACAACAGACTCCAAAACTCTGGATAACACCAGTCAACAGTTTCATGTAGATGTTAAACAGCATGGGAAATAAAATCCCATGCTGAGGAACCCCACATTGAAGGTTCCACAGGGCTGAAGAGCACTCCCCAGCATGCCCTGGTCGTTCCCCTGAAAAGATTGCATTGGATACAGACTTCACCTTCAGTGGACAGAGAGGGTCCTTCACTTCATGGGAAAGTTTAGGTTCACTGGGGGATCCGGCTGGTGGAAAGGCAGGTAGGTTACCTTTTCTGATTTCCCATTCATGCAGACTGCAGCACCAGTTCTCACATTGTCCTGGGGGACCGTGTCATCTTCCACCAGTGGGAGCATTCTCTGAGCATAATTCCTGCCTGGGGACGTGGGATCTGGATCCAATCATTGCTGTTAGTTACTGCTACTTTCACAGTTATGCATATTGTTATGTTTCCAAGGGGTTGCTCGGGAGCAAGCAGGCAAATATCTCCCTACTTGGCTGTAAAGACTTGGCTTAGGTACCAAAATAAACTTTATCTGTCCGGAGCGCCACTCTCCCGTGGCTGACTCAATCACTGGCAGAATCCATGAGTGGGCGGTTCTTAAACTTTTTCCAACAAAGCAACTCCTTGACGCCCAGTCTGTGCCTCCCCTCTCTGCACGAATGCTTTCTGCGCAAAGAGGGCGTGGGCAGCGGAGGACCCCTTCCCTCCCCGCTTCTCCCAGGCAAGGAGTCCTGGGACCGCCTCGCCACTTCCAACTCCTCCACCTCCTCTCCACTGGAGCTGCGTTTATTCTCTTCCCTTGAAGAGGAGCTACTTCCCACGATCCCTGGAGGCTCTCTATAATCCATCTGGCTTTTGTTCTCTCCATCCTGCACTGATGGCAGTTCCCTGACACACATATATAAGTGTTATTTAACCCACACATTCTGAATGCTGGTTTCATGCAAGCAAATTGGAATATAGAGTATTTGATCACATTTCAGTATGGGATAAGCTCTATTGGTGTAAAATGAGACTCTTAATCTCAGGGTCATGGGTTCGAGTCCTACACTGGGCAAAAGATTCCTGCATTGCATGGGGTTTGGACTAGAATCCTCGCGGTCCCTTCCAACTCTGCATTCTTTGACTCTTTGACTTTGAAATATGTGGAAAGTTTAAGCAATATACCCCAAACTGAGAACACTTTCACTGTTACCTTGAGTAAATTTAATAGACAAGTTTGCCATATTGACAGCATTTAACAAAAAAGGGGGAAAGCCAAAAGGAATAAAAACATAGGAGCACTACATGTTCATAGTCTCTGGAAATTCAGAACTACAGCAAGGAAATTCAGAAAATATGAATCAAAACAAGAACAATTTTCAAGAACAATTATGGGAATGTCAACAACAGATGCTCCCTTTTTTTTAAAAAAAAGCTTATTATTAATTTTATGTAGGAGAAGATAATGAGGTATTTTATTTCAAAGATTTCATAATCCACTTTTTAAGATAATTTTTTAATACTCGTAGCAGCGAATACAAAATTTAACAGAACCATCATATCAAGAGTCCTTCATGGGCTTTATCAGTAGTTCATCCATTTAATATTAGAAAACCTTTACCAAAAGTAACTCTCTTAGATACAGATAATTGTAGTGACAATCACTGCTAAAGTTGACTGTGCAATTGCAACTGCAATTGTGTATTTAACTAGCTAAAGTTGAATGCTAGCTAAGCCTTGTTGTTCCAATATTATCAAAAGGTAGAATATAGTAATCTAAAGTCATCTGTAAATAATTATATGAAAAGGCCTTTGTACATAGAGGTACCTCTGATAAAATATTATCTTTTTCAAGTCCTTACAATCTCTTCCATATGTTGATAGTGAAGTGTGACGATTCCACGTGGTTACACCATGCAGTGCTTAAATATGTCATGATTTGGTAGCCAAGTTATTTGAATCCATTTTTTTAAAAAAACAAACTTAGCTACAACACATTTTACTTTTACAACAATGCAACCTTAGACATATTTACCAAAAGTAGGCCCCACTGAGTTACATCCTTTCTTGAAATTACCTTATACAAAAAGAAAGTTTTAAATAAATACACTTAACACAGAAAGTGACAAAGATGTGTGCATGAAAGCAAGGAGACAGGCCACCCAATAATCATTTGAACATTGCTAGTTTATTGCAACAGTGATGAACCTGTGACCCTACATATGTTGTTGAACCAATTCCCATCACAACTCTGATAATTTGCTATGCTAACTGGGACTAATGGGAGTTGAGTCTAACAACATCTGGAGAGCCACAGGTTATCCATCCCTAATTTACAATGGTCTGCATTCAATGTAGCACAAAGTTAAAGAGAGTTAATGCTGAATTTGTTCTGCTGGCAAGTCATCACATACAAACCAATCTACTTTTTCAATAGCTTCCACAAGCCATCAACCTGGATGTGTATGGACAATTTGTAGAGCACAGAAAAACAAATGGTAGTTTTGCAACACTTCATCTAGCACAATCTCTTGCACAACAGTTCTGCCAGTGGACCAGTTGCACTTGATTTCTCGGTTGCACTATATTGACCAACATTAGTGGAAAGGCCTTTGTGAAAGGAGACAGACAGCATTAGATACAACCAAGTTGTTCCTTTTTTAAAAAAAAACTTATGTAACAGCTTAAAATAGAAATGCTGAGCAAATAAACCAAATTATTACAGCATCATCCTTTTTATCTTCCTCTTCAGCAGTTTACTTAGAAACAGCTATCAAGTCCCATGGCTATCAAATTTTAAAGGAAACGGAAAACAAGCTGATAAATGTAACTTATTGAATTGAAAACAGTTACATTTAACACATGGCTCAAGGCCTCTTTGGGTGGCCCTCAGCAACATTTGACACTCTCACAACGGCCCTCACGCTGCCTTCCAAAAGCCACATGAGGTACTGGGCTTTGGGAAGGAGGTATGAGGGCTCTGACAGGGTCCTAGAGTCTCCCACCTCCTTCCCAAAGCCTAGCTAGTGCTTTCCCAGCTTTGGGAAGGTGGTATGTGGGTTCTAGGACCCTGCCAGAGCCTCACACTTCCTTTCCAAAGCCATGCACCACACTTACCTGATTTTGGGAAGGCAGTGTGAGGGCTGGGGTAGGAGTGTCCAATGTTGCTGAGGGATTCCATGTTGAAGTACTGTTGTGGCTCAGCTGGTATGAAAAGTTGGACTGCCCAACATGTGTTTTTAATGGAAATAACTGCCACAAGGAATTCCCAAGCATGATCATGATGGCATGTTCAGGAGGATGAGGTGAAGTTTGATCCTTTCTTCCTTGCTGAAAGGAACACTCTGTACCTGCTGCCTTGTGGGACCCTACACAATTCCAGAGTGGAGCCCCTAAAATGGCTGGATGGTGTCTTGTACGCCTCCTTCCAGGAACTCTTGCAGCCAAGCTGGTGCCAAATGTATTGCTCTGCGAGGCTGAGAGGGCAGTTTTGTCGTCTGGGCTGCCCAGGTTTACACCCCTGAGAGCCCACTTCAGTGCCGCTAATGCACCAAAAACAACGCAGGAGGCAGCAATTATGAGTTACCAGTCTCTGAAGTGACAGCAGGCGCTGTGATTCTCCATTGGTTCGTTTCACTCCCAGAGGCGCTTACCATTGCCTTTTGAGACAGACAGATGCCAACATTTCATGCTGCTGTTTTCATTGTAATGAAAGCTACCACTAGGTCCAGTGGGGCCTTTCCTTTCAATTTATACAGCAGAATGGACAGGGTTTGAGGTGGAGGGGGAGACTGATTAGAACTAAGGGAGGAGAAAGGGCTGTGCTCTTCTTCTTTACTTTGTTTCCACTCTGCACAGCAGGTAGTTATTTCAAATTTAAACTTTCTAGGAAGGGAGCTGAACTATTTCCCAAATTTGGGGGGAAATTGATTGGATTAATTTTTAACCTTTCCAATGTTAACCAGGATTATCGATCTTCTGGCCCGTCCCTAACAAAAATAGAAATATATGGCTGTTTTTATTCAACATACACCTTAAAACAGCACAAACATGAACAATTTTTTTTCTAATAATCCAACTACATAAAATATTCAAAGAATTACAGGATTTTAAAAAGTATATGAAAACCTTGAGCATTGTTTAGTGGGAATGCTACAGCATCAACCAACTAGACAAATTAACACACATCTCCAGAGTTTTGAAAATCTAATGCACACCATGGAGTTCTGAAAAGAGCATGAGTTGCAAATGTAAGCTAATCAAAACACACAAAAAGGAGCCCTGAAGGTATGGAACAGAATGTAGAAAAATACTTTAGTTTCAAAATAATGTGAGAAGAACTCAGCAAATCAGAGGAATAAGATTTATGAACTATTATTGTGGGAACACAGTCTATTAATGAAAGTGTTAATAATTATGTTATGAGTAAGATTCATTTTAAAATAAAGTTGCAATAAATATTGGGATCTACTGCACTGGGACAAAGATGATTATTAGCAGAGACACATTTTGTTGGGCTATTTGATTGGCTAGGGAGCAGGTTGTGAGTTTCAGCATAGCAATTATTGGCCTAAATAGCCTCCACATTATTTTGACTTTCTCTGATTCAACCGACCGTGAGGGCTAGAAGTAATTTGCTCAATACTCCTCTTATTGATTTAATTAGATAAAGGAACAACACAAGGGCTAAGACATAAATACTTTGTTGGCAATTTGTACTTAATGGTTAAGACTCAAAAACGTCTGACAAGCATATATAGAAACATTTTACATCTATGTATATTGAAAAAGGGCATTTTATGCTTTCTAACAGACAAGTGGAACTTCCATCTCTGATTAACAGATGGAGAAACTCTTCATGAAGTATGACCAGAAAAGTTTTTCCCCATTTGCTATAAGATACCATTTAGAACGAGGGACGTGGGCGGCGCTGTGGGTTAAACCACAGAGCCTAGGACTTGCCGATCAGAAGGTTGGCAGTTCGAATCCCCGCAACGGGGTAAGCTCCCGTTGTTTGGTCCCTGCTCCTAGCAGTTTGAAAGCACGTCAAAGTGCAAGTAGATAAATAGGTACCGCTCCGGCGGGAAGGTAAACGGCGTTTCCGTGCACTGCTCTGGTTCGCCAAAAGCGGCTTAGTTATGCTGGCCACATGACCCAGAAGCTGTACGCCGGCTCCCTCTGCCAATAAAGCGAGATGAGCGCCGCAACCCCAGAGTCGGCCACGACTGGACCTAATGGTCAGGGGTCCCTTTACCTTTACCATTTAGAACAGTACCAATCTGACACAATTAAATGATTTCTAGTGCCTTCTTTGAAATATATTTCTATCAAGATGCCAAGACCATAAGTGGAAAGTGGTTTTGGGGGTTTTTTTTAAGCATTCATTTTGAAACAGAAGACATTGCCACAGTAAAGAATAACACTGATACAAAGACATAGTTTCCTTTCCATTTTGGGGTTAGACAAGTTCCAGTGGACTATACCCATCAGTACAAGGGTGTGAATTGCAGCTCAAATAATTTATCTTAGACTTGACCAGCATGACAGAGATTAAAGAGCCAGATGGTAGATAAACACAGTAGTTCGATAATGTCAAAGAACCATTTAATGCTCACCCACTAGCAGTTATTGCTCATGGTAAAATATTACCTTGCCATTACAAATTAAAGAACATCATTTAAAAAAAAAAAATTATGTTGTGATGTTTAGAAAATAATTGCCATAGGCAAATTGAATACATTAAAACAAACAAACAAACAAACAAACAAACAAACTGAAAATGCCTTCCTTAATCCATTTAGTTTTGCTGAAGTGTTAGAATTGGAATGAGGCTTCTTGTCTCCTAAATCAGTCTACTCCCTTTGGCATACTTAATAAATAGTGTTGTCAATGAAATGCAATAAACTTGCAGGACAAGGCATTGGACTTCCCATACCCCAACCCATATAAATAAGAGGCCAGTAAGACTGGGTTTGGGGTAAAAACAGGCCACAACTTTATTGAATACAGATGAAAGAGGTTTGGCTTGGGCATGGGGCAACATAAATACTTCTGGCCCACCAGCTGGAACTGATGTGTGGTTAATCTAGGCGGGGGTTCCTAAGACTTACATCAAATAGGGTGACCCCCCACAGGGACTGCCATCTGGGGGAGTGCCTTCGGCCTTGGCCCCCCTGGGCACATGGACATGGCCACTCATCCTGAATCCCTTAAACGGGATACCCCAGCGTTTGGAGGGGTAGGGGGGGCTACAACCTCCCCTCCGTCCAAAACAAGGGATTGCCCCAATGCTCAACCAGTTGTGACAAATTGCTATGAGGTAGGCAAAACCACTGGGTAAGAGTCAATTATCCCAGTGGGCAAATTCCTACCCAGCTCCATAAAGAACGGCGACCATCGTAGCCACAGCAAAGTCATTGCCTATCAGTGTAAAATGTGGGTGGGTGGGATGGGGAAACCCAGCACAGGAACAACAGGCTGTGCCCCAGGTGTGGGCTGCTTAAATGGGCAGGGGGTGGATCTGAGGGAAGCCCACCATCAGCTCCATTGGCTCCACTCCCTGGCACAGCCCATGTCCCAGCCTGCATCCCCATTCACCAATGCAGGGTGCAGGCTTATGCCCAGCCGACTATCAGGAAGGGCACTGCTATTTGAATTCCACCGTGGGGGCCCCAGTGAAGCCTCTTCCATCCAAGAGAGGTGAGCGGACTTACACACTCACCAACTCACTGTCTTCTGTAGCAGGTCCAAGGTGGTTGGCAGGGAACAGCCTTATTCTTGCAACTGGGATGGTGTTGCTGTGCTGGAGGCCCAGGCTTGCTCTGAGCTTGGGGGCCAAACAGAGTGTTCAGCTGACTTGGTAGGTAGAACATGGGACACAGATCTGAAGGAAGACATCTCCATCCATCCAGCCTCCTGCTATAATTTTGTCCTAGCTACGGAAGAAAGTTGGCTACTGGTTAACGGGCTGGGAAGAAATTTTATTCACAACCATGGTTGATTGCAGTGTTCAAGACTTGTTAATTTAGAGGAAAGGTGAGCAACAGGCGACATGACAGGAGTGCATAAAATTATGCATGGCATGGTGAAAGTGGTGAGAGGGGGAAAATCTCTCTCTCTCATCGAACTAGAAGTCATACACATCTATTGAAGCTGAATACTGAATGATTCAGAAAAAAAGAAAAGAAAAGCACTTCTTCACACAGTGCATAGCTAAAACTATGGAACTCGCTCCCACAAGAGATAGTGATGGCCACCAACCTAGATGGGCTTTAAAAGAGGATTACATAAATTCATGTGGAATAAAGCTATCGATGGCTGTTAGCTATGATGGCTATACACTGCTACCATGATTAGAAACAGCATGCTTCTAAATTCCAGTTGATGGGAACCACAGGAAAGCAGAGTGTAGTTGTGTTCCAGTCCTGCTTGCAGGTTTCCCGCAGACGTCTAGTGAGAAGAGGATGCTGGACTAAATTTGCCATTAGACTGATCCAGCAAGCTCTTACATTCATCTTTGTTGAAAACATACCTTTCTACCCCTGGATTTGACTGTTAAGGCACTTTTTGTGAGTTTGTGTGCCCCACCTCTTTTGCTGAATTTATACTGTTGAACTGCTCTACTTCTTTTCATAATTGTACTGGGTATTATATTGCTGCAGCCTGCCCTGGGAGTTTATGGTGATGGGTGGGTAAGAAATCTTACAAATAATTAAACAAACCGATATTAACATCTTATACTCCCAAGTAAAGTGCCTTAAAATCTCATACAAAATGTAACTTTGTTTCTCTTTGAAAGATTTAAGGGAATTAAGATTAAAGAGTAATCTATGGAGATTAAATCCAACAGATAAAAACCATCACATGCAAAGTCTTCATTTCCTTTAAGTAATTTATAAGGCTTACATTCTGGTAGGCTGCTTAGATTTGTTTTATTTTCCTGCCAAGTTGCAAAAGAGTTCCACATTTATTGCTGCAATAAGAATCTTCCTTCCTTTCCTTCCTTGGATCTTACAAAAGATTAAATTTATGATACTTTATCTTCTCTGCGTCATTGTGAATGCAAGTTTATCTGTCCAGTTGCAACAGCACTAAGACAGCTTGAGCAGGAAGCCTTTCAGAATAGTGTTATTTATGCCACCCTACTGACCCGGGGCTTGCTCTCAGACCTACATTTGACTATGCAAAGCAAAGCAACAAAATGGGACGATGAAGTCCTGGGTGAAATACTGAATACAAAAGCTTCATTATTAAATTTAAGAATGCGCCAAACACATTTGGCATAACATGGGTTTTACAAGGTCATAATGCTTAGTTCTAGTTAGCAATTTAGCATTAGCTAAAGTTTTTAGACGCAGCTAAAGTTTTAAAGTTTAAAAGTTTTTAAAAAGTTTTTAAAAAGTTTTTAAAAAGTTTTAAAGTTTTAAAGTTTAGACGTAGCTAAAGTTTTTAGACGCAGGTGGGACGCAGGTGGCGCTGTGGGTTAAAGCCTCAGCGCCTAGGGCTTGCCGATCAAAAGGTCGGCGGTTCGAATCCCTGCGGCGGGGTGCGCTCCCGCTGCTCAGTCCCAGCGCCTGCCAACCTAGCAGTTCGAAAGCACCTCCGGGTGCAAGTAGATAAATAGGGACCGCTTACCAGCGGGAAGGTAAACGGCGTTTCCGTGTGCGGCTCTGGCTCGCCAGAGCAGCGATGTCACGCTGGCCACGTGACCCGGAAGTGTCTCCGGACAGCGCTGGCCCCTGGCCTCTTGAGTGAGATGGGCGCACAACCCCAGAGTCTGTCAAGACTGGCCCGTACGGGCAGGGGTACCTTTACCTTTTACCTAAAGTTTTTTAACTGTCTAAGGCAGTTCCATATATAGCAGTAATCTAACTAAGGTATCTGAAGAAGTGTGCATGCACACGAAAGCTCATACCAAGAACTGACTTAGTTGGTCTTTAAGGTCCTACTGGAAGGAATTTTTTTGTTTTGACTATGGCAGACCAACACGGCTACCTATCTGTAAGGTTAAAGAAGCATCCACGTGTGTAACTGAGGCGACATTATTTTTTAGTAATTGCTCATAGGCAATAAATAAAAAACAGTATTGTTATGAGTTTGGCAGGGGAGTAGGCTATATGTCCGAGGCCCTTCTAATTCCTGGAATAGCCAGGCTAGCTTCCTGAGGGGATAAAGGGCCATTAAGGAAACAAAGGGAATGGCTCTGTGCTATATAGCAAATAGATGCCCCCACCTCCCTCAACTGGCTGGTAGTTAAAAAGACAAAGGCAAGAGTTGAGTTATGTGTGCTAAAAGCTGGAAGAGAGGCAGCAGGCTGGGAAGACACAGGGTCAGGGCCATGCCAGTGTGGTGTAGTGGTTAAGAGCGGTAGTCTCGTAATCTGGGGAACCGGGTTCGCGTCTCCGCTCCTCCACATGCAGCTGCTGGGTGACCTTGGGCCTTGAGACTTTGAAGTCCCTCAGCCCCACTCACCTCACAGAGTGTTTGTTGTGGGGGAGGAAGGGAAAGGAGAATGTTAGCCGCTTTGAGACTCCTTAAAGGGAGTGAAAGGAGGGATATCAAATCCAAACTCTTCTTCTTCTTATTTCTGCTTGAAACCAAGGGTGCAGCGATGGGGGAAGCAAGACCCTCTTGGGGTGTTCAATGCTGTGAACCCCTCCATTGTTGGCTCAGGTTGTATATACATGTAAATAAGACATGTATCATAAGTCTCCACTGTGCCTCATTCTGAATGAAACAAATACTCTGGGTAAGAGCTTGGAACCCCTGGAATCTTGCACTGCTTGGAGATTAGGGTGGCAGGCAATAATATATACATAACAACAAAAACAACATCAGTTCCCAATCTGAATGCAATAACTAACAGTACATGAATCTTTATGTAAATATGCAAGGTAAGCCCTCCAAAGGTCCAGAGAGGTAGCCATACAAAATTGAAGTCTATAAGAAATATGTTCACTATATTCACTATGTTCAGTAAATAGTTCATTTCCATATAGATCTTTTTTTTTTTTTAAATAATTTTTATTAACTGGCCAATCACATCAAATTAAATCACATCATATAAATTCCAAATTACAAAGCCAAATTTTTAAATTTTGTTGGGGGAACCCATACTTCAAGATCCAAAGGGGAATTCAGATCATCTTCTTATTACTGCGTTAATGTCCAAATCAGTCCCAATCAGTCCAAACAAAGTTCATAATTCTATCCAGTCTTATCTTGGTGTTACCACATCATATCTTGTTCGTATAATTTCTCTTTTTCCTTTACGATCTCTTCTGTTAGTCTCCTTAAGCCGATAGCAAGTGTAATAATCCTGTGTGGATTTCCCGTTCCTCCACTAAGTCCAGATGGTTTCCATATATCTCCTTCGTAGATAACATCACTTTTTCCATCGTAAATTTTGGCATTTGTCGCTCTTAAGTCCCACCGAGGAGTTGATTCATGATATGTAAACAACTCTATTTCTCTCTTTCTCCTCCCAGACCCAAGAGCTCCCACAATGCCTCACAAAATGGCGAACGGCATTTTTTCCTGACTGCGTCACTCCAAAACTCTTAGCTTTCCAGCTTCATCTTGAAACATTGCTTTGGATCGAAAGTTTATCTCCACACAGCCTTAAATCCACAGCTTAAGTCCTTAATTTCTGACTCATTAGGGGAGGGGGATTCTTGTTAAGTCACATAAAAAGGTAGAGGCAGGTTTTTCCCCCCTCCCCCCTCAGTCATTACCGTATCTTGACGTTCTCGTATTTTATTGTTGTCTTGTTATCAGAGATCTCTTCTGTCAGCAGTATTTACTCCCCTTTTTCCTTTATGTATGTGCAATTAATCATGTCCAAATTATTTCTTTTAAAGATCATTGCAACCAGCGGCGCGAATCGGGGACGGCGTCGAGGAGTGCCGAAAATCCCACAGGAGGGCTTTGTGCCTAGTGCCCCACCCCCACAAACTCGGGGGTGGTATAGGGCACAGCAGGCAAGGGCCGTCCCCCCCATAATCCTGGGGGGTTAAGGAGGCTAATTACCCCCATCATAGCCTCCAAATTACCTCGTGTGGGTCGGAGAGATGTTATTGTCAGCCATCTTCCGATGCGCCACCTAGTGGCCCCCCATTTCCATATAGATCAGGCATAAATGTCAAGACCAATTTAAGTGAAGGCTGCCAATTCTATATTACTATAATTCTTTCTTACAACTAGAACTTATGATTATCATGGTGGTTCAGGGAAAAGCAGTGGAGGAAGGGAAGAGGAACAGCCTCCATTTTGTGTGTGTTATCCAATTAAACAGTATCCTATAGTTTTCCTTGACTCAGTCAATCTAGCACAGACTGTCATCCTCAGTTCTTTTAGTTATGGATCACCCTCTAAAGCAGGGACGTCCAACTTCCAAGAGACTGTGATCTACTCCGGGGGGGGAGTAGCAGTGATCTACCCATTTTTTCGGGGGGGGGGGTGAACCCAAAGTTGCTGAGCTCTTTTTTTAGGGGTGGCGAGCCTAAAGTTTTTGAGCTTTTTTAGGGGGGTGCCATACTTAAACTGCTTTTGGGGGGAGAGCGTGACATACATCACTTTCTGACTAGTAAACACAGCAGCGATAACTCCGTTTTTGCAATCGTGCGTGAATGAAGGACAGAGTGAGGGGGGGGGGCGGATGCTGATGCTCTCCCCCCCCCCCCCCGCTATCATCCGGGGATCGACCTGTTGATCGCGGTCAACCACTTCGACATCCCTGCTCTAGAGCATGGATAGCTAACTTGTGACGTTACATCACACATGACTATCAGCTAGGGCTGATGCAAATTGGAATCCAACACCTAGAGGACCATAGGCTAGCCACTCCAGCTCTTGATTAACACTTATTCCATTGTTAGTCCACTAAACAACATGCTACATGCTTCAGAATGTGTTCCAAATAGGTTATAAATGGCAGCAAATGCATATTCCTAGAATGTCAATGCTGGAGAACAGTTCTAGAGGAAACTGCTTTAGATTTTCATACAATCAGAGTGACAGAGAATTAATTTTCTAAAGATGGCAGGACTTTACTTACCTAGTGAAAAAGCAGTGGTAAAAAGAGACATTGGCTTTAACCTCCAAGATCTACTTCTCTTCTGCAACCTACAATGGCAGTGACAACACACTTCAATTGTGACCTGAGTGTTAAGCTTGCATGTGGGAAGCCCAGCTTCACACTTTTATAAAGAACATTATGTGGCCTTGAACTAGTCACAATCTCCACTTTAACCTACCACCACAGAGTGTTATGTACTGAAGTTCTCACCCTGGGCCAGCAGGGGGATACTGTAGATAGTTTTTACTCAGGTCCACATATGCAAATAAGGGATCGAAAGTGACGTTCAGTGATTGGATAGTTACAGAAAGTTGTTACAGTTACATTGTACTGGAGCTCTATATAAGCAGGCTGGCTGAACCCTTAAGTTCAGTTCTGTTCTGGCCTGTGAATAAACAAGAGCTGTTGAAGAATCGCTGTGTTGTCTGATATGTTCACCCACAACTTAACGCAAAGATGTACTTTATGAGCTCATCAGAAGATACCATTAGAAAACATATCCTTTAAACCAACTGTAAATAAAGCATAGTTAGAAAAGCTGGTCTTACATCATGCTGACTTACCTTTCAAATTACTGAACTGAACTTAATAACACTTCCTCCCCCCCCATATCCTAATCTGAGTTAGCAATATTTAAAATAGGCTTGGAAAAGAAAGAAAATATTCTCAACCTATTATCTAAAGCACCTCAGTAGGCTACACCATGCAAAATGAAACCTAAAACAGAATCACCCACTCACATTACAATTTATAACGTATTATAATAAAATCAGTTCAAAATGATGGAATATTGCTGGTGAAACCAGCAGAGGGAGCATGAATCAGTGATTCATAAAAATAATACAGCAAGTGCTGTATTACTAAGTATGGTTGTATACATATTGAACTAAAAATTTACCAGTAACAAATTGAATTGCAGCCCAGCAATTGGTTATACATACAAATCTGAGTTATTTCAATAGAATCTAACCCTGTGCAACCGAGCAATTAGTTCACATTTTGAAAACTCTCCATAGAATACACAATTTAAAACACAGCGTGCATTATCCGAGATTTGACACTGGCAAACTCCATTTTACTGCCATTTAGACTGAAGCCAGAACATACAAGAGTTCTGATTATCACTTGACCGACTGTTATGAGAACATCTTTGTACTTGTATTATTCAAGTTATTTCTACAAAACCCTATGCCAAGCCAGCTTTCTTTCCTTTTTGATAAGAAAAACTGATGTGCACTGTTTTCTAAACAAAACTGTAGAGCAAGATAATAGACCAAGGTCTCTTATCAATGAGAAATTTTGGACAGGAAGCAGGGGAAAATGCTCTCCTATGCATGCTTTAATGAGACACTATACACTAGGTTTTCAATCTTATTGCTGTGCTCTACTGCATAAAGACTGTAAGAGTATTGTTTCCATAGAAGGCTCAGATAGGCACCCCAGCTGTAATCCTCAACACTGTTAGACTGCTTAGATCCCATTGACTTCAACTGGGATTTAAATAATTGGCTTGTGGATTTCAGTCCATTACAAGTTATTGGCTATGAACTGTGCCCATTACTCCAGCCTACACAAGACTTTCTGGCAAGCTTACTTTCCCATTAGTACTACACATGCTGTTGTAATCCTTCTAGGAATGTTTTTTCCTGCCCCTTGGGATCCCTGCCATGACCCTTGCTTGTACTGAATATAGTTCAATGGCCAACAATGTAAACCCATTTGGCCATTAAATGACTAAAGCCTTCCTGGTTTCAAATAGCATCTATTAAGACCACTTTTTGTGTGTGTGTGTGTGTGTACTGCTGAATTGCAACAAGAATTTAATAATTCATCACATTTTAAATTTAATAATTTACTTCCCTTGGCAGCATCCATTTAAAAAAGTAGTTTGAGATCTCTCACTCTCTGCACTGCATTCACCATCTGCCATTAAAAGAATTTGTTCCCTAAAGATAGGTTCCTTAGAGTCAGACATGTTTTGTTGATCTGACTACAGAGTTTTCAGAAACAAGCCTGAGCTTGTTTTTACTAAAATACTTCATCCCAAATGGCTTTGGGAGGTCTGCATCTCTGAACAGGAATGCCAATTACACTCAGCTATTAAAATCAAGAGATCCGGCCTGTGAGATTCCACAGCTTTAGTTGTTCTCTTAAAGAGAAACACTTTATTTGATTTAATCACTACATCTGACAGTCAATCATTTGCAAATCTGGAGTCCAGTTCGTTTGCAACTCCTCTAACATGGGTTGCTATTACAGTCATATCTCGGGATGAATACGCTTCAGGTTGAGCATTTTCGGGTTGCGCTCCATGGTGACCCGGAAGTAACAGAACGCGTTACTTCCGGGTTTCGCCACTCGTACAGACGCTCAAAATGCCATCACGCGCATGCACGGAAGCGGCGAAATGTGACCCGCGCATGTGCGTGTTACGTTCGCTTCAGGATGCGAATGGGGCCCTGGAACGGATCCCGTTTGCATCCAGAGGTACCACTGTACAAACGTGCTCTCCTATAGCTGGCTCCTATGCATCACCAGTAATAAGGAATGTTTGCATCATATGCACAAGCCAGATCATGTGGTTACCTGCAATGCATCAGTAGTCCCAACAGAGGATGAGAGCTTGCATGCCAAATATCCACATGATACGCACCTTATGATTTAATATGTAGGAGCAAGTAATTGAGGGGCAACCACAATGCAGAAGGTAGTGTACATATTGGATCTAGGAAAGCAAGTTCAAAAGTATCAAAATACTGGAATCGCTGGCAGCGTGGATCAATTTGCTTTTATTAAAAGTCTCACTGTGTATTCATTCCCCAGGATCCAGGGAAAGTATTGTTTTGCACTGGTTTCTAGCCTACTTTCCCCATATTTGAAGTGCATTGTAGAGTAATAGCATATCACAAAAAGTTAAAGCAGATCAATTAAAAGATACCACATTTTCTATCTTGCCACTCAGTTAAATCAGTTTGATTTGTAGGAGTTGCTCTACTCAGCACTGAAGGACAAATGGATGTTCATACTGGAAGAAAGGGTATTGCAACAAACAAACAAAAAGATACAGCTTTCAGTATCTTTTAACAAGGGTCATTCTGCTAAATTGTTTTCTGAAGTACAGTTTTCCCTTTATCAGCTTCTTACGTATACTGGCATCAGTAACCCACATTGTACATTAACTTAAACATTAGCTGAACACTGCAGATATGCAACACATATTGAATTAATTAGTCTCACAGGATTCTTCAAGTTCTCACTCTAAAAATTTGCCTAACTACTTAGTCAAACATACTTTTCAATGTCAATCAGGTGATATAATATTAATACTCAAACAGGGTAATTTGCCAGAACGTACTCTATCCATGTTAAATGGGTGTGTTTTCTTTGAAAACCATGTCATATGAAAAAATCACAAGAGGGAATAAAAAGACTTATGATAAAAGCAGGGCTACCAAGAAGTAACCTAGAGTCCAGGTGGAAACATAATCTTCAGGCTCGTTCTGTTATGGGTATCGTGTATGAAGGAACAGAACAGGCTCTTGATTGCTGAGTGAACAAATAACACTTTGCTTTGTTTAATACGTACATCTTACATAATTCTATTATTACTAGCATCAACTAGTGACATTAACTGTAACTGCACTTCCTTTGGAACTACCAGATTCCATGTATTTTAGGGCTCTCATCCTGTAGACCCATGTGCTACCTCATGACATTTTGGACAACATATTTAGGTACATGAAATATTGACATAATAAATGTACTACATTTTAATAATGTAAATTACACTTTAATAAGGCATACTAATGAAGATAAATTCATTAACAGCCGGTTTGCCTATGTAGTGAATCAGCATTCAAGGAGCTCTAACCATCTGGCAGGCACAGAGGAAGATAAAATAAATTTATCTACTTTACCTAAACCACTTTACTGAAATGCAAAAGAAATACCTTGCTTCAGGACATTATTAAAAGTCATTGTAGTAACTATAAATGTGATTTACAGTTACTAACATTAAGAGCAGAAATTATAAAACATCTGCATAATTCAAACAAAACACCCTTTATTACAACAATTAATGAAGCATATCTTACCCAAAACAGGTAGCCTACTGAGTTACTTCTTCATTCCTTTCATTTCAGTGAACCTATTATTATAATAATTGTTAGTAGAGATTACCTAGCAATCTTACTTTCTGTCAAAAGCATAATAATAATACTTTCTTGTCCTATGGTAGATCTTAGGTGATCCTCTCTCATTGGGATGAGGAACCACTGGCATTCAACTGAAATAATAAATCAATACAGATGGTATTGATAAGCACTTGTAAGTTCTGTTGACTTTAAAGGGAGAAAAAGACTTAAGTACATATTTAATTATCCCTCAAAAACAGGACTTACATATACTTTCTTTTGCCTCAATTGTGCTCAGCATGTTGAGCTAAATTTTGAATATTTCACAATTAAGTTATAACTGATAACATTGTTTTTTATAATTTTGACAGGTTTTTAATAGCAATATTGACCTTTAGATTACTTTCTGAATCAATGGATTTGATCTGGCCATGCCATTCTGCAAACAAAAATGGCTCCTTACATTTGTGGACTATCACACAGCTGAGGTGACTGCAGAAGTAAGAGGCAATTTTCATGAACTCCCCCTTTCTCCAGTGCCACCCCACTATACTGGAGGGTCCTCCAACTTTCTTGATGAAATTTTCAGGGGTTTCCTGGAATGATGACAGAGTTTGTGAAAATTGTCTTTTGCAGCATAGCATCCCATGAGCAGAACCCAATAGGTTTCTGGCATCTTTTAAATGTCCCCTACCCTACACAGGGGACAGACCTGGCTTCACCTCTTAGGAGAGAAGACACAATATGACTTGAGTTGTAGTAATGCTATTGCTAGAAAGTTTGATTCATTCATTTTTAAGCATATACGCACACAGTGGAAAGTAACATTCATTTCCTCAGCCTGCTATGCCATCTCACTGTTAATGTAGTGCGAGGCCTCTCAGACTGTCAGTAATACTAGCACTTAGTACTAATGGTGAGATGTGAACCACAAACTAATTTTATAAGCCTCGAGGCATTCTTTAGACGAGGATGTCATTAAATTAATTTTAAAGGTACTGATTCATAAGCGTCAGTTGAGTCAGACAACACCAATCTTTGTGCTTCACACTGCACGCCTCAGTCATACTCAGTGCCATATATACAGTGTCAAAGCTTCCATTTCTACGTATTATAAAAGTGTTATTTGCTCCAAACTTGATCAAACCGTCACTTTTTATTTAGAAGAGGCAGGAAGAAATGGAGTGGTGAAAAGTGAAGGAAAATTATCAGTTTCTTTTAGTAAAAAGCCTTAGAACCAATTTGTGTGTGTTGATCTGAATTCTCTCCACGTGAAAACCGACAAAGTTACCAGAAGGAGTTTCTTGAAGAAATAGACCTTTTCATCTTGCAGAAACCTATCAAGTCACCAACAGTGCTTGAATTTGTACGTTAAAAATTACAACACAGTTTCATAATAAGACTAACTACAGAGTCTTAACTTTTCCCCCAAACATTTATAAAATATATTGTGGCATTAACAGAATAGGTCCAATTCAATACAAAACAAGCCTTATTTTCCAATCAATATTCAGTATGTTATACCATTAAAGAAGTTGTAGATTGTCAAATGCTTTGCTGTAATCTAATTTCCCCAGTTCTAGGTAAACTAGATTGACCGAAAATTATGCTTCAGCTCCCGAGGAGCCTCTACTGTTATTGCTCTATATTAGATCATTACTCCTAATGAAGGTTTACAATCAGCTAGTCCATCAGCATCTCCCTTTGTTTATTGTGAAGTTAGTTTTATAGCCATTTACTTACTACATTTGAACGAAGTGAAGCAGGACTGAAAGTTGTTTGGGATATTGTCTGCCTACTGAAATTTCCCCAAGAGAGCAAAGAATTGTAACTATTTACCATACTTTTCCTTGTATTTGGGGGAACTCAAATTTAAGAAAATGGGGGGAGATGGCACAGAGTTGTTGAGATTTTTAAAGGGGGGATTGCCAAAAATCGCTCACCCACATGCACAGCAAAATCCACCTCTCATCAGTCCCCACGCCGGCACAAGCTGCCAGTCGTCCGCCCAATTGCCACAGCATCAGCCAATCAACACCACCCATTGATGCAGCAACCAATAACATGCACAATAGCTGCTAACAGCCGTGGCAGAAACCCATCAAATGTCCACCCTATGCACTACCCATGTATGAGACGACCCCCATTTTTTGGCATGATTTTTAAAGAAAAAAACCTAGTCATACACAGAAAAGTAAAGTAACTGCCTTCAGTTAACTGTCTTTCTTGGCATTACAAGAAACATATGACTGGGTCAAGCAGCTGGTCTCTTCCATCAAATATTTTCAAAAACTGGAATTTAAAAATAGGAAGCAAAGAATTTGATGTGAGGCAGATTGAAGTCTATTTGGGGATGCCAATTCCCCTACCAAATTTTAGATAAAATATTCTACCTTGTTCCTCCCCATTCTACTCCAAGCTTACATTTATTAAAAATGTAGATAAGGTAGGACATTATCAGGATTTCAAAGGTGGAATTGACAGCTGGGGGAATTTCCGAAAAGCGGCGCTTTGTCTTGGAGCGTAGGCAAGTCAATCTAAAAATTGTGTTTTTGTAAAAAAGAAGAAGAAGAAGAAGAAGAAGAAGAAGAAGAAAGTGGTTTTTACTTTTAGAAATATGGCAACCCTAAGATAAGGTCCACTTTTAGCTCATAATTATTTTTATTGGGGGGTGGAGTTCTCAAAAGTTTTGAGGCTTCCATTTTCCTCCCTCTTTTGCAAGGTGCTTCAAATCACTTTAGAAACTCAGTGGCTATGTGATTCAGCTTACCTTATCATTTTGAGGTGGTAATGAGTGGTACATGTGCTTTTCTCTCTATTAAACATTTATCCAGAATTCTGCAGACTCCTCAGCCACTTGCATTCCTGGTCTGGAAAAGCCCCATGGAAGGCTTTCTTCACGAAGTCTTCCCCTGACTTTTAGTTCAAGCACAGGAAGCCAAGGAGGCTGGATATGCAATACACTCAAAGAATTTGTTTTTTAAGTAAAGCGCCTCTTAATTTTCAAGGAACTATTTCTGCACTGATTTCTTTAGAAGAAAAAGTTTTATGTTCTTTCTTTTTCTTTTTAAACTCCTAGGTACACCATGGGCTACCTACCCACCCTCCTGTACTTATACGAAACCCCAGCTAAAGACACCATGGAATGTTTTTAAACCTCTCTTGCCCACTATTTAAGTGAATGTTGTATGGTTAATGTAGATACCAGAGAAGCATATGCAATGAGATAGGAGCATTTTGGTTCATGCTGGGTTTGCATTCAAAATAATGTCTGAAGCAAAGGTCATGTTGAGTTTCCTTATGTGAAACTATCCTTAGTATGACATAAACCGAGAGAAAACTCACTATCAGTCTCAAGTTTCAGAGAAGCAGCTATATTAGTCTGTAGACCACAAAAAGGGCAAAACAAGTGAACTGATTTCCTCAAAAAAATAATTGCATCTGATGTAACATTGGGTGATCTGCAAGTATTAAGATCTGTGATGTCTCAGTCACACAAACAAATCATTATCAGAAGTTGTGTTAATCAAGTAATGAATATGCATGCATGAACCAGCTGGGGACGGGCTGATATTGGTGGGGCAGCACTGCACTTGCTCTAATGGATCAGCCCCCTGTGCTAATCAGCAATGTGCAATCAGCTTTTCAGAAGTGTTCAGCTCCATTCTGGCATTTAAGCTGAGCAAGTACTTCGAAGCATGCCGAGAATCTCCTGCCAAGCATAAAGGGAGCCAGAAGACACTCACTTTTGGCAAACCAGCTAGTATTTAGCTAGGGAACCATGAAATGCAGCTATGAAGAGTCTTAAGCAGTAATAATAATTTATCTGACGTCCTACCGTTTCATCTCCTAAATTGCTTTAGGGCCATTTGGAAGAAATAGTTTGCGCTGATCAACTCTACCCTTCAAGTCTGCAACTTCAAGCAACTTTTTGAACTAACATCCACATTGCAAGCAATTGGACTTCTACACATACGTTTATTGGGGGCCGTATCAGAATAGAAATAAGGCTAAAGTTCCCAAACTAAAGACCAGTGGACATCACCTGTCAACCAAGATCATTTTAACTGAAGATGCTGCAGACTGAACCCAAACCTTCTACATTCATTCACCATATATCTGTTCAACATCTCTGGCAAGAATAGGATTCTCTTTTCACAATTTATGGCAGGAAGGTATAGTATCCTTTTTATTTACTGTGTCACAGTAACATGTAAACATAAAACAACACTTTCCTTCTTTCCAGAGTCCCAGTAATGGGAAGTCAGTAGTATTACTCTTTATTTCCTTTATGATATATTGGGATAGAGAATTCTTGTCCATTCCTTTCCACTCAGAGACTGCATTATACCTCAGTGGGAATTATGAGGGACTATTATAGCTAGAATCAATTTAAATGCCAAGAAAGAGTATAACAGCTCTCTCCCTACTGCTCTGACTCCAGCCTAGAAAAGTTCAGTCAAAAAGAAAATTCCCATGTTGTTACAGGTTCCAACAACAGAATCTTTCTTGTCTTAGAATATAGTACAGTGGTACCTCTAGTTGTGGACACAATCTGTTCCAGGGTGTCGTTCGCACCCCGTAAAGTCCACAACTAGAGCGCTGCTTCTGCGCAAGTGCGGAGCGGAATAGAGTGATTCTGCGCATGTGCGAAGCGCGCAGAACGCTTCTGCGCATGCAGCGAAACCCGGAAGTATACACTTCTGGGTTTGCCGTGTTCGCAGCCCGAAAAGCCGCAACGTGAAGCAAACGCAACAAGAGGTATGACTGTAAACTGCTTCCTGCTAACTTGCAAGGCATGGTGGCAGTATTGCTTTTGAGAGAAAGGCCCTGGACCTAGTTGCAAAGGGCTGGTGGTGAGGCCTTAGCGGGGGGGGGGGGGGGGGAGCACTAGTTTTCTGTAGTTGAGAAAATAATCCTCTTGCCCCATCACACTTGAGATTACTCAACTCTGCTCAAGCAGTCAGTGCATGGAATGAGGATGAATGTTGTATCAGTGTACTGAAGTATTCCCTGCTTTTTAATTTTTTTAAAAAATGAGACTATGGAAACATGCTCATTTAATTGCTTGCCTATCTCTCCCCCACCACTACACACACAAAGTCCTTTGGACATGCAAACTGCTAGTTCTGAAAAATCTTGCAGGACCTTATTGTTTTTCTAGCGACTATAAAATCCTCTTTGCCTCCAAAAGCACTATACATTTCTTTGTAAGATATGTCCATAAGTTCGTTCTCGTTTTCAGAATTTCCTGTTTTTATTTTATTTATTACATTTATACACTACCTTAATTTTCCAAGGATCTCAAGGTGGTCACATGCTTCTCCTCCTCCCCATTTAATCCTCACAACAACCCTGTGAGTTAGGTTAGGCTAAGCAATGGTGACTGGCTCAAGGTCACCCAGCAAGCTTTATGGCTGAGTGGGGATTCAAACCCTGCTCTTCCAGATCCTAGTCCAACACTCTAACCATTACACCACCCTGGCTCTTTTAAATGAACTGGGAACAATGTACACATGCCTCATAAGAACCCGTGACCTAACTAGGGACCACATTTTTAATGAATGGAACCAATGCTGTTGTTTCCACCAACAATTTTTCCACTTTGATGCATCAGAGCAAGATGCTTCCTGCTGAGACCACCTCCCATTTGACTTGTCTCTTCCCAGAACTGCCTCTTGAATCAAACCATTATGTAATTTCATTATGAAACACTATGGAAGAGTTGATACCAAAATCTGCCCATTCCTTCTCTTAAATCATCTTTTAAATGGCAAATTTTCTAAAATGCCTTAAATGCTTTGGTAGAAAGACAAAGTAAAAATGTTGTAAAATAAAATAAAATAAATAAATAAATAAATAAATAAATTCTTACCTACCCACATGTACCACTGCATGCTGTGATATATTTATGTATGTCTCTTGTGCATGCATTTTCTCAAGGGGGGAAATAAGTGATAGGAAAGGGAATCTGAGGCATGAAAAAGGTACACCAGTTCAAATATTAATATCAGGAATTCTTCCATGGGGGCGGAATATTAAGACAGTAGACGCGTGACTCAGGGTAAAGCCAATACACAGAAGAAGAATAAAATTAACTTAGGAAGCAACTGTAAAAGCAGCCAATATTGTTGGGGCAACGGTTGCTACCAACCTTATACCCTGTATCTGGGATAACCAGCTTTTTTAAGGGACCATGGACCAAATTTCTCCAGCGCTGAAGACCACATTCCAGTAGTGGATAGGGCTGGACCCAAAAGTAGGCAGGTCAACACACACACACAAAGATATTCCCCATATATTTAATTCTTTAACAACTCCACTTAAGTTCCTCTGTCCATTTTCACCACATAATTTTTCAAAATTTTCACCAAAGACCTCCAGCACCTTTTCTGTCTGAAAGCTCATTAAAAGCCTGCAAGTTAACACATTAACGAACAGGAGACCTGCAAGTCCTGAATCACAGTTATTGAAAGCATCAAACTTCAACATGCAATTGCATCCTGAAAATGCATGTATGCGCCTGAAAAGCATATAGACATTGCAGCATATCTGCAAGAAACACAAGTCTACTTCTTTTCTAAGATAAGCATTCCCTTTGCTTTGATGATCTTCCAGGTGAAGGGGCTACAGTTATACAGTTTGCACAACATCAAAATCATTTCCCATTTAGTTCCTCCCCACTGAGAAGAGGGGAAGGAGGGGATCCAGAGAGCCAGCTGAATGCAGTGAGGAGTTCCCATTCCTGCCCTAGATGGAATATGCAGAACGCATCAGATGGCGGGGCACTCTCATTTTAGGTGAGCTTCTAACAGCTGACACTGAAAGCGGGAAGCTCCTAGAAGTTTAAGATTGCTCAACAAGGCAGATGATGGCTTGTTGAGACCCAGAAGAGAACCAGTTTTTCCTTCCCAAAACTTAGCAATCTTACCATAATGCCTTCGCACTGTATCAGGCATCCCTATCCACCCCCCACCCACCCCCCGAGTTTCTACGTGTTGGACAGGACTGCAGAAGCCTGGCAATCTGGACTTTCCCATTGAGCTCTTCAGACTATACCTCAGAACGATTATAACTATTCCATAAATATCCCAGATTAATTCTGATCCCAACATCAAATCCACTTAAGAGACTTAAAAAGACCGAGTCGTCAAGGCCATAGCTCAGAGGCTGCTCCCTTAGCAAGTCAAGAGAAATACCTTATCAAATCGTAGTAAATGATTTCTAGCATGTCACTTGGCAAGACGGAACCTGGGGTGTGGAGGGGGGCTATCTGAGCCCATCTCAAGGTCTCCAGCCCAGTCTTTTTATACAAGGAACTCTCAGCTGCTAGATTAGAAGGATTTCATTTAAATTTAGTTTGAAAACAGTCCTCTTGTTATGAAAGCAAGAGCTTTTCTTCCCTGCCAGCAGGCACATGCCCTTTCAACTGATGAAGCAGCTGCCCTGACACACCCATTGGCATATTCCACTATTATATTATTATTATTATTATTATTATGTTTCAAACCATTTTATCATTTCTGGTCCATTCGTTTTAAAGCTACTGGTAACACACTTTCTTCAAAGTTGTATTTTCTAAAATGAATAGCACTGTCCTGCATAATTAAAGAAGGCATGTCACCCTATCTAATGGGGGGGGTGATTATCATGGGGGGAATTGGATACGAGCATTGACAAGATTCAAAATATGAACAAGAAGTCTCTTAAACACATTTCTACACTGTGCAGTTTAAACAGCCTGCCAAACAGAGCTGAGCTGTGGGGACCGAATAACACATGGTAACAAGAGCACAGTGTCGTTTTAGATAATCCACTATAACCTAACTCCCTGGTTGAAATCAGCTCTGCACATAAGCAATTGACACTATTCCTTTGAGTTCATTCTTTTAAAATGGTATCTGTACACACAGTATTAAACACAAAGATTATGACCTTTGCAAGAAATGTATAATTTTAGTAATATATCCATGCAACCAAGTAGTTTAACCAAAAGCTTTTGTATGCTGCAGGAATGTAAATAACTACTTGATGATATGTCCTTGATAAATGTGTATTGCTGTCTCTACAGGACATTTGGAACATCACACTCTGTGTATATAAACCTTAGTACAAGAAAGCCTTCACTTTCCTTTGCAAGGTTCTAACTGCATACCAAAGAGCCCTCTTAGTCAATTATTAGTTTACATCAATTTATCCTGTAATTAATTCTACCCAAGTTAAAAACAATTGTGGCATTGAGTGTACATTCTAAAGGATAACATACAGTGATTAGTTTTAAATTTTGTGCATGTGTGTCACACAACAGGTGCCATATCAGAAGGCACCTTCTGCCTTCTCACTCAGAAGGGGATGCCTCTTTTTAAGATGCCATCTAACATTGGTCACCACCATTACAATAAACACTTTAAACACAAATAGTTAATTAGATATATGATCTAAAATCAATTGTGAAGACACCATTTATCAGTCACAAGGTTTTAATTCAATTTACCTCAGGAATGGGGAACCTGTGTTCCTCCAGATGTTGTTGGATTCCACTCCTCCCCCCAAAAAAACTTGCAGCAACCAGCCAGTAGCCAATGGCCACCGTTGATGCAAGCTGGAAGCCAACCACAACTTGGAATGCATGTGTTCCCAGGTCCTCATTCTGGGGTGAATCAATGAACCAATGCAGACCCAGAAAGCAGAAATATTCTTCTCCAAATCTACTTCCTTCCTTACTATACTGCAACTAACCAAGCAGCTAGCTATAAAAGTGTGATGAGGAAGGTTTTTTTAAGAGCTTCCAAAAGTTTATCATGAAACGTAAAAGCCAAGCCTGACACCAAGAGCCAGATAACCAATGCCTTAAACATTTTAATCTGTGAAGGTAGGTGAGAAATGGGCTTTTCCATTCCTACTTAAATTCTATTTTAAGCAGGTAAAGAGAGAGAGTCGGGCATGTGTAGTTCTTTAACTACTACTGAATTGGCCTTACTTTAAGCAGTAATGCATTTAAGCAGGTCCCCATGCACAGTGAGCAGTACATGATTAATTAAAGATTAAAGCACTCTGTAAATAGAATCAGGATTGAGAGCAAACAGGTTTCCAAAGATCAACAAGTTTAGATTTGAACTAGTCACAGTTTGGAAGGGGGTGGCCACCTGCCAATGTTTACTGACCGTCATTCTGTCAGTTTCAGGATCAGCAGCTCCTCCTCACTCCACCTCCCGAGTCACCAACCAAACGCCACTAAGCACACTGCCTCGTTCTGGACTAGAGGCACAACCCCTTCTCCTGAACTAGGAAGCACCGGCGGGATTCTGCACATCCCTTTCCCAAACATCTCTCCCTCTCGGAAGCCCCCTAGATCCAGGAACATACGACCAGCGCTAGGGCAGTTTTGTTTTCCCCTGCAGGCAAGCTCCGCAAGACTCGAGGCTCTAACTCCAGAGTAATCCCGTCGGCCCTGGTGGGCAACAAATCTGAATTTAGTCGGAGGCTGCAGCTTTCGCCACTCTTGCTGCTGAAGCGAAATAAGACTGGGTGGATGCCAGAGAACTGCGCGCTGCTTTGCCTCCTCCTAGTTCTGCTCGCAGCTATCAGAAGTCAAGAACAAGGACGAACCAAGTAAAAGCAGAAACCTAAGCACAAAAGGAACCGGGGGGGGTGTCGATTGCGCAGAAGTCGTAGCCACACAACCTGCCTCACTCCTTGCGTTTGTCCCACGACCCTCGGTGCAGAGAAAACGGAGGCCAAGTACCCTCCAGTAGCGCCGTAGGTAACCAAACCGCCTTGGGTACCTACCTCGGACCTCCAACCTCTCACCCACTGCAAACATTCACTGGCTATACCGCACCACAGTTGCCCCAAGATGCGCTTGTACGTTTGGCAAAAGCCAGCAAACGGACGGGTTTGTACACTCTGCTGCCACCACCCCGCATCCATCCCCAAGGCGTCCCTTGCAAGCCCCCGCTTCCTTACTTCTCATCCTTGGCGTTCTCCTGGAGGTCCCCCGGCGGCGGCGGCAAGGCGGGCAGGGCCGCGTGCTGCTGTTGCAGGAGCAGCAGCCTGCATGTGGCCAGGTGCCGCTGGTGCTCGTCCTGCAGGCGGGCGTTCTCGTGATACAGCTTGGCCACTTGCTGCTCGAGCTCGTCTATCCGGAGCTTCTGCTTCTCCAGCAGCTCCTGCTGCGTCTCGATGATCTTGTTGAGCTCCTTGAGGTACTCCGCCGCCTTGCTCGGGTTCTCCGCCGGGGTCTCCATGGCCCCAGCCAGCCCGGCTGCCCGCCACACACCTCGGCGGGCCCCGGGGGCCGGCCAAAGCGCCGAGAGGGCCGGCGGCGGCGGCGGCGCCCGGACGCTCAGCTCGGCTGCGCGAACAAGCCAAGCCGAGCCAAGGCACCAGTCTGGCTACACCTTTTCCCGCCCAGTTGCAAGTCCGCTTCTCGGCTAGGGAGCGCCGACGCAGCTGCTCGTACTTCGAGCCGCCATTGCCCACGGGCCCTCCTACGGCTCCCGGCCGGGCTCGCTGCTGTTGCTGCGCCTACACCCAGAGGGTCCGGCTATTGCGCGGCTGTGGCGCGCGGGGCTTCCGCTTCTCCACTTAAGGCAACCGCCGCCGGCTCGCTTCCTGCTCCTCCTCACCAACAAAACCCCAGGAAAAGTCTCCGCGGACAACCCCGTGGTTCGCTCGAGGCTAGTTTCCTTCACCTCCGCCGCTTCCCTCGTTAACTCCTCCTGGTCGGTCGGTGGGTCGGTCTCTCTCTCCCCTCTTGCTTGCCACCCCCTCCCGGTCTTCCGCTCACGCAGGCGCTTTCTCCGCTTCTCCCGTCGCTGCTCTTCTTAAGCAGCAACAGCCGCTTCCCTACGCGCGCCAGTGCGCGGGGTCCTGCGTGGAGTTTGCAAAGTGCCGCCGCTCCCTGACTGGGCGTCGCGCGGCTTCGCGGACTCTGGGGAGGAGCTGGTCTTAGCGAGCGGCTCCTCGCAGCGCCCCGCTGCCTCCTGCTGACTGATTGAGCCGCCGCTGCCGCCGCGGCGTCCTCCTCGCCGGGCAGGCGAGTCAGTCAGAGCGCTTCTCTCCCTCTCTCTTTCCCCTTCTCTCTCCCACACACAAACACATACACGCCCCGGAACGGCTGAGAAGCAGGCTCCAGAGGGGCAGGGAGGAGGAGGAGGAGGGACGGCTGGTGATAGCTGCAGGACGGGCTGCGACAGCGGGGGCCTGTGCGCCTGGGAGGGGTGGAGATATCCCCCGGGGGAGCGGCGCCCTCGGGGGGAAGCGAGCGAGTCAGCGGCGGGTCGCCTCAGAGCTGCTCCTGTTTTGGCGGGAACGCGCGAGGAGCCCCGTGGAGCGGCACCTTCGCGGGCGGGCAGGTGGATTGGAGAGAGGGCAGCGCCCCGCTCCTCCCCCACCTCGCGCCCCGCTCCGAACTGGGCGGCATCTCGGCGAAACTGACGGGCAGCCCAGCCAGGCAGAAGCCCCTCAGGTAAGCTGGGTGGCGGGAGGTTACTGCGCGTGTGCAGAAAGCGAAGTGTGTTTGGGATACGAGGGGCGAGTTCTTTCCCTTCCTTAAAAAAATGTTTTAGTCCCCGTCTTGCTCGGAGCCCCCACCGAGCTGGCCGACCACAAATCCCAGCAGCGACGGGAGTTTGGTTTTTGTGCTCTCCCGCCCGCCAGATCAACCACGTCTGCAGGCAGCTTGCCGACCACCATGCTCCTGTTTCTCTCTCAATTTCTCCTCCTGTTTGGTAGCGCTGAACTTGCCCTGCTGCTGCTCCCGGATTTCATAAGAGAATATTGAATTTCTGAGGAAAGGAGGGAGGGGTGCGATGGCATGAGGGAGAAGCCGATTGCTAATGCCTCAGCGGGCGGGCGGTCGCGCTCTTCTCCCCCTCCGCCCGCCCCGCTCCCCTCCTTCCCCCTGGGAGGAGAGAGAGAGAAAGAAGCGGGGATGTTATGGAGAGCGATGGGCTGACAGAAGGCTGCTGCTGCTGCTGCTGCCAAGAGCCGAGGCTGTTTTGAAAACATCGCCACCCGGCGCTCCAGGCGGCGGCTCTCTAGCCATATGCCTGGAGTGACGCTTCCTCTGGTTGGCAACGGCTGGCTAGCAAAGCAGCAACCTGCCTCGCCTCGGTCTGCTCCGAGTGGGAATACTTCCCTCCACGCACAAGCACCAACACTCGCACCCTCGTAGTGGGAACGCTGCATCCTCAGTCGAGGCTGCATCAGGTTGGAGGGAGAGAGAGAGAGGAGCTCATGTGGGGAATCTTTTGGCAGCGGCCCAGCGCTCTGACTGAAGAGGTTATCGAAAACAAGCTGGTTCGGGGAGTTGAAAAAAAGAGTGAGGGAAGTATGTTAGCCAAAGGGAGCTGACAGGCAGGAAGTGCGACCCCTTGATTGTTTTCTTCGTTCCTTTCCTCTTCCTAATCACCTCCCCCCCCCCTTCTCTTCTTCACAATCACTTCCCCTAAGTTTCTTAATTTTTACTGATACTCAAATGCCGCAGTAGCTTTTGCCGCTTCGCTAATTTCACTGCCCCCTCTTCTGCAAAGTCAGCTCCTCTGGAACCTGGGCTGCAATTCTTGCTAACACTTGACAGAATAGGCAGCTTGACTGAAGAGAGTGATTCAGCACCGGAGGTGACCTGAGGGCAGCTGATAGCAGAGCCAGGAGGTAAGGACTTCCTCCCCCCTGCCCATCCCCACAATATTCACACACCTCCAGAACACCCCTTCCACCGCAGGCCCATTGACTTTCATGTGGTTGCTCTGGAGCAAATGGACTGTAAATAGCTGCCTTCAATATTATCTTTAGAAAAATATATAATCTGTGAATGTCTCATGAAAGTATATCTAGCATTTCAAATTGCCTTTTTCACTTCACTGTTGTATAAAAGGAAACTAAGCTAAAAAAACAACAACAGTATTGAGCTATAGAATTTTTCTGTAATCATACTTTTAACTTCCAAAGGTTATCAACACGTTTTAACATGAACATGGGTTTCTTAACCAAAGCATGCTGTAAACAGAACTATGTTATCTGCTGTATCTGTCCTCCTAGGGGATATATGTAGCCTCCAACTTCACAGGGTGCAAGCCAAAATGATAAATATGCTGCCTAAAATTATTCACTGGGTGATGTCTAGATTTTGATAGAAAATATAAAATCCCAACATATTTCATGTCTTGTGCTCTTCAATGGACATTTGCAATAAATAAAGGATGAAAGTTTTGCTTCTTCAGTCCTTAGGTTTTGTTGAAATAGCCTTATCAGGTGTGCATACGGTAATTGGGTTTGACTTATCTGAAATAATTACTGACCTTGTATTCTAGCTGGGCAAGTATCCTTCCAACACTTACAGTGTGAATCTGGGCATCAGTTCAGTGGGGCTTACTCCTGTTGACAAGTTTTCATTAGAATGAGGCTTCATATTCTGAACATGCCTCATAACTGCATCAAAATCTTTCACTTTTTCTGATCTGAGACCCTCCTTTAAGCAAACATGCTAAGATCCTCTCTTTTTTAGCATATAATTGTATGGTGGCAATGCTGCTGTTTCAACCCACCTTAGATCAGAATCTTACCAGGTACTGGGTCCCAACCTACAAGATGAAGACCAATGGTCTGCATCAAATACGTGAAATTTTATCCTGAGTTTCTGGTTGCAGAGTGAGGAAAGGAAATTGTCAAAACTGAGGTCAGAAGTAAATGATATGCCAGAATATCTGTGTTAAAAACAACTGTTTTTTGTGAATAAGCCCACTGATGATAATGTTTATATTTTTCTACAATTTGTGTCCTGACCTTTCTGGAAAACACTTCATGCATTTAGGTGTTAAAGTACCACAAGACTTCTTGTTCTACTTTCCCCCCCCCCCCTTTATCACTGCTGGGATATTTTAAATTTTCTTTTTGCAGACTCCATGGAGTGAGTTTTACATGTTTGTATCCAGCAAAGTCATTCCATTACCACAAGGAGCTTTGCCTGTGTGATGAGACTTCCTGTCTCTGCATGCCCTTGGGGGCCCCCCAATCTACTCTGGAGTGTTGGAGTAACCCTCAGAGTAGATGTGGGCGCATGCAGGGAAAGGAAGGCTCGTTTTGAAGGCAGACATAAGAAGAGGCTGCTGGATCAGGCTAGTAGCTCATCTAGTCCAGCATCCTATTCTCATAGGAACCAGCCAGATACCCATGGAAAGCCCAATAGCAGAACCTGAGTGCAACAGCACTTTCCTTACTTGTCATCCCAGCATCTGTCATAAAGAGGCATGCTTCCTCTGACAATACAGGATATAGCCATTGTAGCTCGTGTGCAGAAGTCCTTTCACTAATGGGATGACTTTGTTGGATACTACCCTTGGTTTATATGCTCCTACAATTTTGTGCTTAGGTTACTCTAATGTGAAATAGTCATTGATGGTCCTATATAAATTATAATATTTTTTTTAAATGACAGTATTTTAATAGATCAGTTGGAATAAAAAGACTTAAATTCACTGATTTCAATGGGTGTACTATGCTAAATATTGGATACCACCCTATTGTTCTTTGGAATGCTTCCCCAATAGGGGTTCAGCAGGCACAGTTCCTTTCTTTAGAGGGGAAAAATAACCAAGTTATTTTTGCAGCTGTTCTGCCTGCTTTGGTCATGTGATGCTTACCAGCACAAGGAGAATATTTGAGTTAAAGACTATTGGGATTTTTTAGATTTCCTTTTTGACTTGAATTATTTTAGTTTGTTTTTATTATAAACTGGCTTGGGAGGTCTTGTGGTTAAAAGGTTTCCTATAAAGATAGGAAATCAATATTGATGGGGCAATGTCTTTTAGAGTTGCTGCCTCTCTCTCTCTCTCTCTCTCTCTTTTTGGCAAGTATTCTGTGCCCTTAACTACCTTGCTTAACCACAAGAAACATTTTCTTTTCCCAGGAACTGAGTCCTTATTTGAATATTCAAACCAAACCCCTTTACTTTTCAGAGTCATGTTATTTGTTTTCTTTTAGGAGCATCCAACACAGACCATAATAAACATCTCTCTTAGATATTTTCCATCTGCCTGTTAAGAACTTCCCCCACTTTCTACTCTCTGGGGATATCAGGAATAGCATCTACAGAGCAGAGTTCATTAACAGGTTAATTAGGTTAACTTGTCAGTCAAGGATAGCTACTTTCCCTTGGCTGGACAGAATCACCTCAAAACGCCTCTCTTAAGAAACAGGAAAAATAAAGCATTGTGTAAACTGGCTTAAAGGTTCTCTAAGAACAGCCTCTGGTTTGCTGGATGCTGCTGGGTTCCTGCCTGCAGTGTTTAGAGAGAAATCACAATTCTTCCCAGGAGCTTTAAACAGCCTATTCACTTCATTGCACCAGATGAATTAAGAAAGCTTGCCAACTAGGAGGGAGAAAGAGCATATTTATAGCATCAGTATCGCATTCAAGTTCTGTTCGCACAAAAGCCAATTGCAAGCTGCCTGTGAATGAAGATGCAGGGAATTGACTCTGGCCAGTTAGACAAACAGGAAATTTCAAATCAAACCTGATTAAATAAGAAATCTTAAAATGTTGTTTTTGATTACTTGCAGTAAGGCATACTTATGGCTGTAGCCTTGTCAATTCCCTGACAATGAGCAGAAGAGATTCATCCTTACATAAGGCAGTTCTCAGAAATCTAGGTCTTTTGGATTACTTAGAATATGTTGTTTCTCCCCCCCCCCCGGATAACTTTGGGCAATTTTTTTTTAGTAATCTTTAGAATTCTTATCCTTAACACTACTTTAGTAGCATGCGTGTAGTGAGGATTTATTTTAGGGGGAGGGCAGGCATTATGTTGGGGGGGGGGGGCAGAACCAAGTTATCTGCAACACAATGGTCAGTTAGTTAAGTATTTTTATTTATTTACTTGATTTGGGTGGGGCAGCTGCACCCCCTGGCTATCTATGCCCATGTATTAGGTAAAGGTAAAGGGACCCCTGACCATTAGGTCCAGTCGCGGACGACTCTGGGGTTGTGGCGCTCATCTCGCTTTATTGGCCTAGGGAGCCGGTGTACAGCTTCCAGGTCATGTGGCTAGCATCACTAAGCCACTTCTGGCGAACCAGAACAGTGCATGGAAATGCTGTTTACCATCCCGCTGGAGCGGTACCTATTTATCTACTTGCACTTTGACGTGCTTTTGAACTACTAGGTTGGCAGGAGCAGGGACCGAGCAATGGGAGCTCACTCCGTCGTAGGGATTCGAACTGCCGACCTACTGATCGGCAAACCCTAGGCTCTGTGGTTTAACCCACAGCGCCACCCGTGTCCTATGTATTACTAGTTAGTTAAAGCTTTTAAGGAATGGAGGCTTTACCATGCAATACACAAAAAGGTGCAAAGCTCTTAACAATTCATTTGATGGAACAGGTGGGCTGAGGGAAAAGTCAGAGAATCTTTTGTTCTTATTTAAAAATTGACCACTTTTCCTTGGGAAGGAACCATGTGCATTTTGATCTGATCTAGCCAGGCAATGATTATTTTCTAAAAGATTCATTGTTCTGTTTCCCTCAGCAGCCAACCTGATGCCTTGGGAAGCTGTTGGCCATGCCCCATTTGTCCTGAGTGTTTTATATTCATCTTCTTTCTCCCATATGCTAAACATCTCTAGCTGCTTTGTTATTTCTTTGTAGGAAAGGCACTTTAACTCACTCCCTAGTCCACTGACAGCACACTGCTGGTTGAAGCCCAACTCCCATTAGCTCCAGCCAGCATGCTCAGTGGTCGGGGATGATGGTAGCTGTAGTGCCATAATTATCCAGAGAGCCAGAGGCTGCTCACCTCTAAATTAGAGAGAGCACAGCTCAGATAAAGAAAGTCAGGTAATCCAAAGTGTGTAAAGGTCTCAAGCTAGGTCTCAAGAAAGGAGAGTCTCAACATTTGGTATAACAAGCTCCCTTCCTTGGAAGGACAAAATTTAATTGTGAAATGAGTCTGGCTACTTGGGTCCGTTCTGTGAGTTAACAGGATGGTCAAGAGTGCCTGTGGGTTGTTGTTTTTTAAATCCAACTGTGGCAGAACCAGATGGAGCCAAGGACAATGTGGTGAAAATCTACTGAGGGTTGCCTTTTTCACTGTCACCAGTAGGTCCCCATCTCTGCAGAGATGCCATATTTTCCATACAATTGTGCTGCAATCATATATGCTCTTACTTGGGAGTGAGTCTTTCTGAATTTAAGGGAATTTACTTCTGAGTAGATATGCATATTATTGAAACCTGCCCAGTGGAACGCCTTCCCATCAGAAGTCAAAGAAATAAACTATTTGACTTGTAGAAAATTTCTGAAGACAGCCCTGCATAGAGAAGTTTTTAATGTTTGATGTTTTATTGTGTTTTTAATATTTTGTTAGGAGCCGCTCAAGAGTTGCTGGAGCAACCCAGTCAGTTGGGCAGCATAGAAATAATAAAATGATGATGATCATTGGGTTTACATGACAGAAGATACGTTGCACTATTATAATTTCCTTTGTTGTATAACATAAGTTAATGTTCATATGTCAACAATCTAACACACTTTTATTAATTTTGGTAGATTCACCCCTTGTTTCTCTTTTCTATTTGTTTGGGGTGGGGTTGTCCTATATCAAGACAGAAAGAAGGCATAAAAAGACCTCGATAAACATTATTTTCCAGAAGTAATATCAGTATCAACACATAGCATGGAAAACCATTTTGCTGCCGCTCTTTGAAGTATCCAAATAGTTAGCCATTGCTATATGATGAGCTGCCTTGTACCGTCAGGATTGACTCCTTCCTTTCTGGCCAATCTGCCTTCTAGTCATAGTCTCTGAAAGCCATGACTAGAATTTCGTTCAAGAAGCTGTAGAATGGAGGGGCTAAATTGCAATTCCAGTTAATGGTACTTGAACCCATGTCAAAGGAAACCAATATTGTGCAGCTGAAATTGAATTCAGTGTCTTCTTATATCTCAAATGACTCTCTTCTGTCCAGTTTATAAGGCACGGCTAGAGGTTAAAGGGAAAAACTGGTTTTCAATTTGTGAGTGCCTCTATTTATTAAGAATTGGAAGAGGTAGAAAGCAAGTCCCCAGCTTGAAAGCAAGATATATTTTGGGTCCCCTCCATTTTCTTCACACACAACAGTTTTCATCTTAAGGCGTAATGGTCTGCCACATAATTAAATATAGGCATTTTGAGGAAATGTGCTGCTCCTTCTTTGCTAATGTGTGGTTCTGTCAATAAACATTAAAAGGTAAAGGTAAAGGTACCCCTGCCCGTACGGGCCAGTCTTGACAGACTCTGGGGTTGTGCGCCCATCTCACTTAAGAGGCCAGGGGCCAGCGCTGTCCGGAGACACTTCCGGGTCACGTGGCCAGCGTGACATCGCTGCTCTGGCCAGAGCCAGAGCCAGAGCCAGAGCCGCACACGGAAACGCCGTTTACCTTCCCGCTGGTAAGCGGTCCCTATTTATCTTATCTTATCAAACCTTTATTAGGCATTATGCAGGTAAAACCATAAAAGGAAAATAACATATAAAAGCCTTGAGATATATATAAAAAGGCAGGAGTTGGCTACATACAAATATAAATATATACATATAGAATCAGTGGTTTTCCTTGTTAACCTGCTCCTTGGAGGACTGCTGCCAAAAACTCGGCTACCCCCGCCGTTACCCTTTGGTCAGCGTCGGATAGGTAGAGTCCCACACATTCAGCTTGCTGGGGTTCCAGACCACCCGAAAGGGGGGACAGCACGCGTTGACGGAGCGTACTGTACAATGGGCAATGAAAGAGGATATGCTCTACAGTGTCCGGGACATTCATAGAACATCTGCAGAATCTCTTGCTTCTGGGAATGTTTTGATATCTTCCCCAGACAAATGCTGAGGGAAAAACATTCAAACGGGCCAGCATAAAAGCCCTACGTTGGGCTGGGATTATTAATTTAGAGACGTAATTGGCTCTGCAATCTAAGATATTTAAATCGTAGAATCTGGGGGAGCAAATTTTGTTTACAGCTGCCATAATATTTTGTCTCTCGACATCCTTTAGTCTAGTTAGGATATTATGGAGAATATATTGCTCATTAGAATTGTACAGGAGCTCCAGCTCGATGCCTAAAGATTCAATTTTTTTTTCAAGGTGCTGATACCATCTTGATTTATAAGGGTCTTTGAGCAAATCAGCGAGCAGACTTGATGGAGGGCAGCGAAAATGGCAGCGTAACCAATACTTTATTGAGGTGGACCATGCCCAGTATTCCATTGTGTGTATGCCTATTTCTGCACACATTGTTTCATATTTGATCATAAGAGGGAGTCCAAGAATACGTCTCAAAAAGCTGGAGTGAGTCTTTTTTATATCACTGTTATATGCTTGGACCCATAGCGGGATACCATAGAATATCTGGGATTGCACTTTTGCTTGAAATATCTGATTGGCCGCAGGAATAAATTGATTACCTTTCTGATAATAAAAACGGGCAACTGCTGATGAGATGCACTTTGCCTGTTTTATGGCATTTGTGCGATGGGTTGCCCACCCTAAGTTGCTCTGGAATAAGATTCCCAGATATCTATGGATTTTCACTTGTTGGATTTCTTGCCCTCTTATTTTCCATTTCTCTAATTTCCAACCATTCGAGAAGACCAAAATTTTTGTCTTCTCATAATTTATAGAGAGTTTGTTACATTCGCAGTAAAGGATCAGTGAAGATATAAGACGTTTCAGACCCAAGCTCGTTAGTGATAGTAAGACAGCATCGTCTGCGTATAATAAGAGAGGAACTGGTTTCTGATTGAGTTTAGGGGCATGTGATTCTATTTTTTGAAGGTAATCTGGCAAGTCTGATAAAAATAAATTAAATAGAAAGGGGGCAAGAATACACCCTTGTTTTACCCCTTTCGAGTTTGGGATGTCTGAGGAGAGGTGACCTTTGGTGTTAAGTTTGACTTGACAGGTATTGGAAGAATGTAGATTTTGCATTAGAATCAATAAGCGCTGATCAATTTTTAATTCTGTGAGTTTCCTCCACAACTTTGGGCGGTCAATTGAGTCGAATGCACCACGAAAATCTACAAAAGCAGCGTATATCTTAGATTGCCTTTGGGATCTGTATTTTTCAACCAGATGCATAAGTGTAAGACAGTGGTCTAGAGTAGAGCAACCTTTGGAGAAACCTATTTGTTCTTTCCCTGGTAAATTTAGATTTTTCATCCAGGTAAGAAGTTTAGATAAGAGGTGCTTAGCGTAGATTTTCCCTATCACTGATAGTAGGCTTATCGGTCTATAATTCCTTGGTTCTTTTGGGTCGCCATTTTTAAAGATTGGAATAATTATTGATCTTAACCATATCTCAGGTATGGTCCCATATTTATCTATAAGAGTAAACAATTGAGCTAAGGGTTCTGCCCACCAATCTATATAGGTCTTAAATAGTTCTATTGGTAGACCGTCTGGCCCAGGAGATTTCCCCGATTTGAAGTTTTTAACTATCTCTCTAATTTCCTCTTCCTCTACCCTTGGCCACTCCTGGAGTTTATTAATTTTATTTTTAATGGTTTCATTTCCTTTAAGTTCACCGTGTAGATTGTTAAATACAGATGTAAAGTATTGGGACCATTTGGATTCTGCAATTGGTGGCAGAGTTAGTTGATTTTCGGCTTTCAGTCCTCCGTACACTAGGCTCCAGAACGCTTTGTTGTTTTTACTCTGAATTGAGTCGAATAATTGTAGCCATTTTTGGGTTGCGTATTTCTGTTTCTTTTCGGCCAGAATATAATGGTATTTTCTTTTTTCATCAAGATAAGAGGGCTCTAGTTTAGTGCGATTATTTTTAAATGTTTGGCGCAGTTTTCTTTTTAGCTGGAAACATTCATCATCAAACCAAGGGCTAGCGCTATATTTAAGTTCCCAAACTTTAGGTGGAGTACTAAGCTCTACAAGCATTTGGAAGATTTCATTATAAATTTTAGGAATATCACAGTAGGAATTAGTGGTCTTTAAGTTGAATAATACTTGTTTTCTCAGGTTAGCTGTAAGTTTATGCCCCACTTCTGCACTCATTTCCTGGGACCATTTTAATTGGGTCATTTGTTTGTATTGAGAAGGTTCTATGATATTGTGCTTAGTTATTTTGGTTTCGTCCTTTAAGCTAATAGACAGCAATAATGGCTGATGATCGCTTTCAGTGCGCGTTCCAATTTTGAGGTCCATGATCGAATTTATAATATTATAAGGGACAAGAATATAGTCGATGACACTGCATCCTCGGGGGGAGAAGTATGTAAACTCCCCGCTTCTATCGCCATTTGTTGAACCGTTCACAATCTGCAAATTAAAGTTGTTACATAATTCAAGTAGGCGTAAGCCTTCGTTGTTAACAACCCTGTCTCTGGAGAATCGTCCTATTTTCAGGGCATGTGCGATATCATTATCAGTATTCCAATTTAGTTTGCTACATAGTTGTTCATTGTTGGTTCCCACTCTGGCATTAAAATCACCTGCTATTATCAGTGAGGCATTTGGGTATTTATCGGACAGATTTTCTATATAAGAGGTTAGTTGTGACCAATTTTCACTACTGATGTTGTTTTTGGTTGGGGGGATATAGACATTTACAAGTAGCAAAGAGTCTTTTTTTTGGGTTAAAAGTAGAGCTTGTGCAAGTGGTAAACATATTTCTAGTTGCTTGATTTCAAACCCTAAGTTGTCTTTGATCATACAACAGAACCCTGCTTTCGGCCGGCCCTTCGTGTTTGTTTTCAATGCGGGTTTCGTATAGGAGATGAATCCGTTAATTTTAATATCTCTAGTTGACCATGTTTCTTGTAGGAGTATTAGTTCAAAATCCTTAAAGAAGTTCATTAGGTCTGGGTCTCCGTCTTTGTTTCCCCACCCTGCGATATTCCAGGACAACAGGCGTAGGATCCGTTTTTGGGTTGGTGGCTGGTTGACAGCATTTAGTCATTCTAGTTCTGTCATTAAGTCCAGCGAGGAATTTTTTCTTGTGCAGATACAGCCATTTGTCGCTGCTTTCGGTGGGGGACGTAATGGTGGATCTTTTAGATTCTTTTTTAAAGTGCGGGAAATTAGAATTTCCTCCCTTTCTTGATTTTCTTCCTTAACTGTTCCTTGTTCCTGAGAGATTTCTGTGGTTGGTGGGCTATTATGGACAGTAGGACTGTTTTTAGTCTCTACTTCCATTTCTTTGGCCTCATTAGGTGTTGAGCTCGGTGTGTCAGGTCTGTTGGAGGTCATCTTTTGTTCGGCAAAGTTAGAGTCCTTTGTGGTACTTAAATAAGGGGTACCTATTTCGTTTGGAGCTAGTATTTGATATCTCAGCCAGGAGTTTGTAGTCTCATTACTGGAGTTTTTCCTTGCCGTTTCATATTCTAAAGGCGGCTGGATTTGTAGCTCTGCATCTATACATTTGAAAGTTCCATTTGCAGCTCTCTTTTTGACTATGCATTTTGGGGAAAAGGCTGGCAAGTGTAAAGTTTGATTGTGTATTGTATCTACTGCATTTTGTTGACCTTGTCGGTGAATTTCGGTCAATCTGGCCTGTAGTTTCGTCAATTTACTGAGTATGTTTATTTGTTCTTTATCTGGTAGCTTGGCAAAATTACTCAGCAGATCTTCTTCTTCTGGGACTGTCCAGTCTATTGTGTCAAGGGCGAGGTTGTTATTTGATGCTACAGTCGCATGGTTTGGGAGCTTGGATTTTTCTTGCGTAATTTTCCGGGTAGCTGACTGCGGTTTCTCCCATCTACTGGGTTCTTCCACGGGGGTAGGGGAGATGTCGGCTTCTGGTGGAATGGCCTTGTTCATCTTATTCTGTCTTTTAGATGCAAACAATGGTCTGGGTGATATATCTTCAAGATGTCGGCGCGGAAAAATTCCTTTCTGGGCTAAATGAGCCTTTACCCTTAAGATTTTAGTTGGGATTCTATGACTACCAAATCTTAGTAGTACTTTTTTGGAATATCCGTCGTTAGTGAGCCTCTTGACTGCTTTTAAGTCAATGCTTCCGCCCTCAGAACCAAGGAGCAGATTTAGATGGTGTCTGGCCCAGAAAGATGACTCCCAGTAAGGTAGGGGTCCTCTATATGGAAAAATGTGGAGAACAATCTCACATGGCCTCAGTATCAGGTTGATTGAGTGAGGGGGGCTTCCTCTGATTTTTGACTGATTTAGAGGTATAAATTTGTATTTGTTCTGTTTATTTCCAGGGGTTGTTTATCTACTTGCACCCGGAGGTGCTTTCGAACTGCTAGGTTGGCAGGCGCTGGGACCGAGCAGCGGGAGCGCACCCCGCCGCAGGGATTCGAACCGCCGACCTTTCGATCGGCAAGCCCTAGGCGCTGAGGCTTTAACCCACAGCGCCACCTGCGTCCCTAAACATTACTGCGTCAATAAACATTACTACAGTATTATATGGTCTGTAGTACTCTGTAGTTTCTTTTCTGCCAGTTAATCTGTGCTTTGTCAAATACAGTGGTACCTCGGGTTACATACGCTTCAGGTTACAGACTCCGCTAACCCAGAAATAGTACCTTGGGTTAGGAACTTTGCTTCAGGATGAGAAGAGAAATTGTGCTCTGGCAGTGGGCGGCCCCATTAGCTAAAGTGGTGCTTCAGGTTAAGAAAAGTTTCAGGTTAAGAACAGACCACCGGAACAAATTAAGTACTTAACCCGAGGTACCACTGTAGCTACTCCACACACACACACAAACACAAACAACACAAACACAAACACAAACACACACTTTCATTTTTTACTTCAAGAAACTCTGCCATCATTTGCAATGTTGGGCTTCATGCTCTTAAATTTGATTTGCAGTACAATATGTTTTCCCACTGAAAGCGTGTGTTGGTCTGCATAGGTATTCTGAAATTCCTTTTTCTTTGTTTCCTTGTGTTGTTACAGTTTAAGAGGAAATGAATTAATCTGTGCATAGAGCAGTTTCCTTCTACAGTTATGGTGATTACAGTGGCAATCTGAGAAGCCCTATCTATGCTATGGCTTATGATAATGCATCAGCTCCATTTACAGAAGTATTGTGTAGTGAGAATTAATATTCATTAATACTTTTAAGAAACAGAAGGTGTTTTGCAACACTTGGTCATACCTAATCCCAAATAAATTCATACCTTTTCAGAGGCAGTAATACATATTAACTTCGGTTCTCTTGTGTTATTGTGTTGTGTGCTTCTTTTTTAAAGTACAAATGGAGGGTAAATGTTCATGACTGCCTTTGGAGGTAGAGCTCACTTCTGCTTCTTTGTGCGGAGATAGTTCTGAAAGCAGCAACATTGGAAAAAAGTCGATGGAGAGTCATGCTTCAAGCAGCAACTTGCTTTTTCATCTACTTTGTTCAGGGTGGTGGATCTGGGAAGACAGCCTAGCATTAAGTCCGAACAAGCTGCTTTGGAATAAAGTGAGACTTAAAATTGCTCCTTGTTAATCATTAAATATAATTGAAAGATTTGGGGCATTAAAAGTTTTGATGGTGATAACTAGTATAAATTTGGTTGTGTCTTTACGGGTAAAACTGAGTAAATTGTTTTTGTTATATTTATGCAGCTAATTTTTATTGATTGTAGAACGGTAAATTGTTTCATGGGTGGTTGTTTTTTTTACTGAGCACTTTAAATTCTGTATGTTGACATAGTTCCTTTGAAAATACTGTAAATAAATACCACAACTTTTTTGTTCAGATTAAGTCATAAAGGGTTGCAGAGTAACGATGAGATAACAGTTGCACTAGGGCTCTTAACTGCATGATAGCCAGCAATAAAAAAATATAATCTACATGTTTAATCATAGAGGGATGGATGGATGGATGATAAACAGATAGATAAAAATGCTGCTTCTCAGACAGGTTTATTTCTAAAAGTGCATTTGGTAAGAACTTAAGCCAAAGAGGAAAAGGGAGAGCCATGGCTCTTTATATGAAAACCATGTATGTAAACAGTGTGCTACTCCTTAATCGAATTTAATCTATTGCCTTAGAGGAGTGAGGAGAAGATATTTTTGAATGTAATAAATCCAATGAAAATGCCCCCTCCTGGTGGCAGAAGTAAATTAAATCACCAAAGAATGTGTATTAAAGTAATGTGATGCAATAGGCTTCTAGCATAATGCACAGGGATTTAACCATGTGACTCTATTAAGAGTAATAGTGCTGCTATAGCTAAACCTTTCCAATAACGCATGGAAAATTTATTCCTCTGATTCTAGTTTTGTAACCACAAGCCCCAAACAACTCAGCATTTTATTCAGCTCACTTTCTGAATAACTCAGTTCTTTTCAGTTAAAAAACGTAACACAAGTTGGTGTGCTGGTGAAGAATTGGTTAGATGACTGCTCATGAACTAGGTTTAAATGTCCTTTCCATTTAAATGGTCATTATTCAAGGGCAAATGGGAACAAAATACATTTGATCCATTTATTGAAACCATTACGGTGCTCCGTCTCACCACTACGAAGCAAGAGGAAATATGCTTCACTTCCTGTTTTTTTAGGCTACATAATTGGTCCCACTGGAGTTCATTACCTAGCCTCACCAAAATAAGCTTGTTCAGATGAGAATTCCTTGGAGGTAAGGGTATTCTAACATAACATAGGATAATTCTCTCAAAGCCAGAGTTTGTATTCTCTCATGCTTGCACATGTAAACACAGAGGTTCCTTATCATTGAGCATGCTAAAGTGAGTTGTATGATAAATAAGATTATGAGCCTAATTCACACTTCTACTAGTTTTATTGTCTGAATTGTTGTGAAAAGAGCTACAATCAAAGTAGTGATATGGGAAATGTGTCAAGAATGCCCTGTTCAGTTCTTACGGTGTCAGTTATAACATGCCAAGCTATGGCTCAGTGCCTGCTGCTAAGTTGTCCAGCATACTAATACTCCATGATGCATCAGGAAATATCCTACTATCAGACACTGCAATAAGTTCGGACTGTAACTGAACTGCTCTCTGAACTCCTTAGCAAATCCTCCTTCCCCACCAACACACATGCTGCTCACGGGTTTATCTCCTATTCCAGGAAAGTGCATGTATACATGAATTTGCCTATCCAAGCTGACACAGCTTCTGCAACCCTTATTCCCTCTGCGTATTTTTACTTCTTCCTTTCAGTATGCCTCGTATCGCTCCGTCAGTGTGGGATGCTTGGCAGACACAAGTAGAAACTTCCATGTACAAAGCAGTGTTCCTCTGAATACGAAATTATGTGGATGGCCAATCACCTTCATGCCCTGATTGTCCAAAGATGTCTGACTGGCTAGGCTTGGGATAGCAATACTGAATTATGTGGGCCTTGGTTTGGCCCAAGAAGGACTTCCTGGTGTTTTGAATTGTGCCCTTTAGTATTTGAAGTAGTTGGAGAAGCTGTTTGAAAATTTTCAGGCTCTGCCTGGACCACCTCAAACCTGGAACTCCGGGGAAATTTTACCAGTCATTATTTTACGTCACAGCTGGTGTGACTATCTGCTCTATTTTCTGAAAGTGTGGCGCTAGAGGGCACTTTCAAGTGGTCTTAGCAGATACTCAAAGTTAGCCCTGACAGTAGATTGGACTATAAAGAACCACAAATTAAACAGATGTTCTTAAAGTAGGTTTTAAATCATTTCATTATTAAAGAATTGTGTGCCATATTTCTTCAGCTTGTGTGTGCAAATGTATTTCTATTCTCTACCATTTTGATAACTATTGCCCTGAATCCACAGATCTGTTCCCATTAACATTCTCTGACCATCTGCAGTTCAGATGTTGAGTAAAAAGTGCTATCGTAGTTCCCCCTCCTCTCACAGATTTATTTACTCATAGCTATTGTGCTGCATAAGGAAGAGTCACAAGGCCTCGTGTGGATTTTTCCAATGTAATTTTCTGCTGATTAACTACTGTAACAGTACATCTTGTGTCTTGATTCAATTTTTCCTTAACTGCATCTGAAATTAATGCCCAGTGATTAATATTTTACTGACTTTCTAAAAAGATGATCAAAAGGTTCCTGTGATGGTAATTTGGTGAATTCTTCTTTCAATATACAGTATGTATAAGGCAGCCTTGGGAAAGGGGGTGGGGAAGTAAAACTCTGCTGTCTGAAGTGAATGCCCAAGTTGTATCTCAGAATAATACAGCCCATGGAAATCATCATGTTGCGTTGGTTAACCTGTGACCATTTGTGTTAGGCACCACCTCATTAAGATGATTGGAGAGCCAGGAGCAACAACATAGCTCCCTTTCCCCAAAATGGTGGGCAGCAGCTCATAAGACTTGCTAGTTTTCCAGATGCAGTTTTTCCACAGGTTTTCCTGTTCTGCCATAAGAAAAGTGGAGTGTACTACAGTAGTTTACAGTAGTACAGTGGTGCCCCGCAAGATGAATGCCTCGCAAGACGAAAAACCCGCTATAATAATAATAATAATAATTTATTATTTATACCCCGCCCATCTGGCTGAGTTTCCCCAGCCACTCTGGGCGGCTCCCAATCAGTGTTAAAAACAGTACAGCATTACATATTAAAAACTTCCCTGAACAGGGCTGCCTTAAGATGTCTTCTGAATGTCAGGTAATTCTTTATCTCTTTGACATCTGATGGGAGGGCGTCAGACGAAAAGGTTTTCCGTTTTGGAGGCGCTTCGCAAAACAAATTTCCCTATGGGCTTGCTTCGCAAGACGAAATGTCTTGCGAGTTTTTCCGACTTTTTTCCCCTTCCCCCCCCCTTTTTCTAAGCCGCTAAGCCGCTTATCTGCTTATCCGCTAAGCTGATAAGCCGCTAAAAGCCGCTAATAGCGCTAATCCGCTAAGCCGTCAATGGGCTTGCTTCGCAAGACGAAAAAACCGCTAGACGAAGAGAATCGCGGAACGGATTCTTTTCGTCTTGCGAGGCACCACTGTAGTTTAAAGAAGGAATGAAAGTGAGAGGCAGCCATTGTTGAAGCTGCTCTCCATCCTTGATCACTGTTGGCAGGAGTAAGTGAAGAGGATTCAGTGAGTAAGATTTAACACTTTCTTTTCTCAAAGCTGTATAGACTATGGGACTGAAAAGCTTAGGATTCCAACCACAAGGAAATAGACCTGGAGCAATTGCTCCTATTGGCACCATGTATATTCCATACTTACTTCCATAGGATAAAACTATGATTCCGTATCTGTACCACCTTAGAAAGCTAATACAAGAGATTGTAAGCTAAATGCAACTCATCAAAAGGTTGTGCTGTGGTTTTCATTCTGAAGATTGATATTGTATTGTTATTAGCTTGTGCCTGGTGGGGGGGGGGGAGCTCCCTGAATTTGTTACAATTTAGTAAAGGTTAGAAATAATCAAAGTTTGGTTAAACTTTGCCAAACACAGAAACTTTCTGGATTTGGTAATGCTAAGGAGCCAAGCCAGCTGGGCAGAGCTACCTGGATGGGCCATAAGCAGGGAACAAAAGCTAGTGATAAACCATCAAGGAAACCGTCAAGAGGGCAAGACTACCTGACAAAGAGGAGTGGGAGCCCTTCTTTGCTGGGTGCTAGGGGGCAGAGACAATGGCCAGGTTTAGTGTTTCAACTTTGAATGACATAGGCTTGGGGGGGGGCGGAATCCTTGGAGCTGGTTAGCAGTGAAAAGGAGAAGGGTGGCAGAACTCCAAGTGAGCTGGGGATGGCAGGTTGAACAAAGAGACACAGAGGGTGGCTTTTTGCTTTCCTTGGAATCCAGTGCTGCCCTTATGAGGGAAGGCAGACCCACATAGGAAGTGAATGCTCTGCAGTCCAGTCCCCCCACCATCTTGGTGCAGGCTGTATACATGTGTAAATAAAACCATATATCATAAAGACACCACAGTCTTTGCTGTGCCTTATTCCCAAAAGGAAACACACACCCTGGGTTAGTGTATGGGAACCCTGGAATCTCACACTGCTCGTGGAGATTGGGGTGGCATGTAGCAGTATTAAACATAAAAGTGATTTACTAAGCTCTGGCTATGAGAAGGCCATGCTAGATGAAATCGCCGTCTACTGTGCCAGTACCACCGAGGCATGAGATCATGCCATACTCTTCAATAGAGCCCAACAATTGCCTTTTATACAAATCTGTGAATCACCCTATTGTACGCCCACCACAATCTCCATATGCAGAATACACACAGTTGGGATGCATAGTGATAAAGTCAAGGCAAGAGAATACTTTTCTCCTGTGATTCATTCATGCTGCAATTGTGTCAGCACGTATTGTCAAGCAAAAAGGACACATGGCATCAGTGTGACAGTGTTGCCACGGAGGAGGTTTTTTGACTAACAGAGAAGTGTGTTGGCATTGCTAGGCACATGGCTCATTTAAATCCATTTTGATTTGGCACTTCTGAGTTAGTTAAATGGTTCAACTAGTTGGAAGGCACAGAGGCAGGCAAATACATGCATTCTAAAAAGCAATATTCATGGTGCCAGTGTGCAGTCATAAAACTTGTTTCTTTAATTTGGTTTCCTTATGCTGCAGAACATTACAAGTTCCTGCTTATGTCTTCATGTTGTAGATTGGTATGCCAGGGGAAAGGATGGTGACAGTAGAGAGTCAGTGTGGTAAAGTAAATTGGGTTTTCGGTTTAGGGTCACATCCACACCATACATTTGAAGTTCATGGATTCCTCCAAAGAATCCTAGAACTGGGAAGACCTGCATCCAGACCAGCCTCACTAGGTGACCTTGAGCTCCCTGGAGAGAAAGATGGAATACAAATGGCATTCCAAAAATGGAATACAAAAAAAATTAAGGCAGGGATGTTCAGTTAGATCCATTTATCTGGCTGATCTAGTGGCTGCTGTTGCAAGTAGGGTGCTGGACTATACGGCCTTTTGTTCAGATGCAACAGGGCTCTTTTTATGTCCTTACCATATGCAGCAAGAAGAGCATGTGGAGACTCTCAGACATAGCATTTGCTTAATGGACGGTAAGCTTTCAAGGACAGCTCTAGTGCAAAATGTTTTGAAAAGCACAGCCCTATGGAATAGGTTATATCTGCAAGATGAGGAAGACTAGGTGAAGATCTATTTCACCTGGCTGCCCTTCCTTCAGCACAAATGAGCATGGTGAAGCATGACCATATGCAGCTGGGAGACAGGTGACCCAAGTGGAGAAAAGCTGGGCTTGGAAGGGTGCACTGTTGCAATGGTGTGGGCTCTATCCTGCATCAGAAGCAGTATTTAATAACAGTTTGCAGACAAGTGGGAATGCGAAATAAATGGAAATTGGTTGTAATTCTACATGTATAGATATGTGCCAAAATACATTGGAATTGTTAGAATTATGCTGAAGTTGTCCATGGTGTTAGGTGTTATCTAATGTTAGTGTGACACTTTTCCAGGGCAGTCGTGCCTGAATGTCTGAATTCAAGCCTGTTGCCACCAAAAAGTGAGAGAAAGGCATGTGTTTAAAAGAGAAAATATTCTTACAAAGGTGCCATCCCAGTCTCTGCTGAGCAGTAGCAAGATTCCAGGGGGTTCCAGGCGCTTGCCCGGGATTGTGTTCCTGTCGGGAAAATTGAGGCACAATAGAGACTAGTGACTTTGAGAAATATGGTTTATTTTATGCATATTTACATTTGGAGTCTTCAATGGAGGGGTACCCCGAAAGTGTTTATCCTTGCCCCTCTTCAGAAAACTTGGGCCCAAAGCACTTAGTGTTGCCAACTGTTCTGTATTGTCCCGTATTTCAATGTAAAATGCTATGTCCTGTGTTTATACTGTTTTGTCCTGTACAGTGGTACCTCGGGTTAAGTACTTAATTCGTTCCGGAGTTCCGTTCTTAAACTGAAACTGTTCTTAACCTGAAGCACCACTTTAGCTAATGGGGCCTCCCACTACTGCCGCGCCACCGGAGCACGATTTCTGTTCTCATCCTGAAGCAAAGTTCTTAACCCGAGGTACTATTTCTGGGTTAGCAAAGTCTGTAACCTGAAGTGTATGTAAACCGAGGTACCACTGTATTTCATGTCTTCTCTCTTTCTCTTTCTCTTTCTCTTTCTCTTTCTCTTTCTCTTTCTCTTTCTCTTTCTCTAGGGATCCTCCTCTCCAAATGTATGTGTTTGAAAGTCAGGGTGAAAGGTCATGAATTTAAGCTCTGGGTAGCCAAACACAGACAGATTTACAAGAGTGTGTGTGAGAGAGACAAATTCCAGAGGGACCATCCTGTTAGGCTGCAGTAGATTGCAATACGTAGATTGCTTTGAAGTCACTTCAGCACCAGGCATAAGATGGTAAGCTCAAAGTACGTATTAACACTCCAATGTATCCTGCTTCCCTGTTGGGTTTAGGAAGAAGGGAACTAAAACAGTAACTTTGGATTCAGCACAAATAGCAAGTCAGGTCACTGTTTTTCTTTCTTTCTTTGTAGTACCAAGTTTGCCTGTTTCTTTTAGTCTTTTTCTTATACACAGCCTTGATTACATCACCTCCAGCCAGCAAAGGGAAGAGGAAGGATAACATGTCCCTTTACAGAAAGATTTTCAGCTACTTGGTTTCCATGGCAACATCTTTTGCCCCAAGCTTACATAACAAACCAGATACTTAACAGACCTAGTTACCTCACAGGCTATTTACCTAACAAAGAAGCAAGTCTGACTGTTTTATAGCACCTTTTCTGCAGGAATCCCATTTTACAGCTATAAATTCACAGGCAGGTCCCCCCTGCCCCCAATCATATAGCACAACCTCGGACTCAACACAAGATATTATCCTTTTCTACAATAAAAGGCTGCTTCTCTCAAGTAAAAGTGCTTAGCATCTGGACAGCAGTAGCAAACCCTATTTTACTCCTGTAGTTTTTTTTTATGCTGTAAGTTATGTGAGTTTAAAATCTGCACATGCTCACGGTATGGTTTTTTTTAAATCAGGATTAGCAAACTTGATTTTTTTTGTTTTTTTGCTCCAACTTTAGGAATTTAAAAGCAGTTGCAAAGCATGGAATGGAGTGTGGTAGGAAGGGGGGATGCTATTTTTTTCCTAAAGTTATACACATGGCTGTCCAAAGCAGGTGGTGGAGAAATTAAAACAGTGTCTAAAATTACCTAGCTGCACCATTGGCCTTTATGTAAATCATTATTGCAACCACACTCACAATGCTGTGCAGACCTCTGGTTGCTACATCTCAAAATGATACTGTAGACTGAAAAGCAAATTACAGTGGTGCCCCGCAAGACGAACGCCTCGCAAGATGGAAAACCCGCTAGACAAAAGGGTTTTCCGTTTGGAGGCGCTTCGCAAAACGAATTTCCCAATGGGCTTGCTTCGCAAGACGAAATGTCTTGCGAGTTTTTCTGACTTTTTCCCCCTCCCCCTTTTTCTAAGCCGCTAAGCCGCTTATCAGCTGATCCGATAAGCCGCTAAAAGCCGCTAAGCCGCTAATAGCGCTAATCCGCTAAGCTGTCAATGGGCTTGCTTCGCAAGACGAAAAAACCGCTAAACGAAGAGAATCGCGGAACAGATTCTTTTCGTCTTGCGAGGCACCACTGTACCAGGGGGCTCTAGCAACTCCCCTATGAGGAAATGTTACAGTATTTGGGGCTTTTAAGCTTGGAAATAGTTGAGAAAGCGGGGTGGGGGGAGACATGACAAACATTTACGAAGTCAGGTATGATGTGGAAAAAGGAGATAGAGTTTTTCTTCTTTCACAGTACTATGAACTCAGGTTCATAGTAAAGGTAAAGGGACCCCTGACCGTTAGGTCCAGTTGCAGATGACTCTGGGGTTCGGGCACTCATCTCGCTTTATTGGCCAAGTTAGCTGGCATACAGCTTCCGGGTCATGTGGCCAGCATGACTAAGCCACTTCTGGCGAACCAGAGCAGCGCACGGAAACGCCGTTTACCTTCCCACCAGAGCGGTACCTATTTATCTACTTGCACTTTGATGTGCTTTTGAACTGCTAGGTTCAGCAAATTGTGGGAGATTCAGAACTAAGGAAAGGAAGTTCTTCACACAGCACCATGGCCACCAGCTTAACTTTAAAGCAGGATTACATAGATTCAGGGAGGCTGCCTGTGCCTCATGAATACAAGTTGTTAGGGAACAACAGGGAAATAGGGCTATCACTTTCATGTCCTGGTAGGATACTGTGGGAAACAGAATGTTGGACTAGATAGGGCTTTGGACTGATCCAGCAAGCCTCTCCTTACGTTGATTTCCTGGTATTTTGAACAGTTCTGCCAAAGGAAAAAGGATTAGGAGGAGAGGGATGGGCCAGCATAAACACAGGTGGAAATTTGCTGTTCAGCTGATTAAATGGATAGAATGAGGAAACGTGTTTGAAGGCCTGCTGAACTCTTATAATGTGGATGACGTAGAATATTCCTGTTCTGAGTCTGGAGTCTCAAGACTGCTTGGCTGCAGAAGGAAAACAATTTCAAGATTACATCAGAGCAGTTTCTGTCATTTAAAGCCTATTTGTTTTTGTATCGTGTAAATGCATACATACAGATTTTTATTAGTATGCCACCTTAATGCAGTTCAAAACATGCTCAAGGCAGCTTACAATGTATTATAACAAAAATAACAAAAGTAGTCATAAACAATAAAAAAAATCAAATCGAAACAATTTCCACATAACTTTCCCTGTTTAGGGAAGTTTTTAATGTTTGAAGTTTTATTCTGTTTTTAGTGTTCTTTTGGCAGCCGCCCAGAGTGCCTGGGGAAACCCAGCAAGATGGGCGGTGTACAAATAAGAAAATAATAACAATAAAAATTAATCATAACATCTAAAATAATGATACAAAAAATCTAATATTAACAGCAATAACTGTTTCACCACCCACAATGATTCTTGAGGCCTCTCTCATTTTGGGCCGTCTGAGATTTAGGCTGCAACATTATGTGTGAAATGAATTCAGTGGGAAGTTTGAGTTAAACTTGGATAGAGTTGGGCTGGGAAAAGATGTGTTTGTCACTGCTACCATGAAGAGACAACCACGCATGTTCATTTGTGACATATGTGCTGTAGCTCAGTCATAGAGCATCTGCTTTGCATTCATATGCTTCAGGTTCAGTCTCTAGCATCACCATGTAGGTCTGGGAAATGCCCCTGTCTACAACCTTGGAGATGCCTGTCAGGCAAGGTAGACAATACTGTGCTTGTTTGACCAATTGTCCAGCTTGGTGTAAGGCAACTTCCTATTTTGTTAAAACATAGCTGTTTGTGTGTGCCTCCTCAATCAGTTGTTGTTTAGTCGTTTAGTCGTGTCCAACTCTTCGTGACCCCATGGACCAGAGCACGCCAGGCACTCCTGTCTTCCATTGCCTCCCGCAGTTTGGTCAAACTCATGCTGGTAGCTTCAAGAACACTGTCCAACCATCTCATCCTCTTCCGTCCCCTTCTCCTTGTGCCCTCCATATTTCCCAACATCAGGGTCTTTTCCAGGGAGTCTTGTCTTCTCATGAGGTGGCCAAAGTATTGGAGCCTCAGCTTCACGATCTGTCCTTCCAGTGAGCACTCAGGACTGATTTCCTTAAGAATGGATAGGTTTGTTCTTAGTGCAATGGCAGAAAGTTTTACTAACTTGAGTAGCTACAGGTTTGCCATTATTTCTGACTGTTTCATGCATCACTCCTATTTCAGAAATATTAATAAGAAAAAGGGTATCAGTTTATTAAGGAACAAGCTCATTCCTCTATAATGCTTAAAAAAACAACATTACTGCAACCTCCTTGCTTCCCCCAAATTCCCTGCTTTTATTGATTTATGGTGCACAATGACTTTATTTCTAATTAATTCTGCTCAGTATTCTAAATTATTTATAAGCCTACAGTTGTGATATACTTTTGTTTACTGCACCACAACTCTTCCACCTGCAGTAAACACTAAAGGACTCAGAAGAGGGAAAATGCAGTTCAAGTGCTTTATGCAAACTAAAAAAAAAATGCAGTATTTTGCAATTCATTAAAATGCTCTTTCTATGAATGTAATTGGATCCATTTCAGTTCTGCACCTGAATAAAATGTGCAGTGACAGCAGAAGAGCTTGCTGTATTGTTCAATTTTATGTAATAATGCCCAGTTGTTCCCCCTTAAAACAGTTTTCAAAGACTTTAAAGGACTTTTTAAAACTAGGTCTTAATTTCTGAACAATTTTGGGGCTTGGAGGCATGTTTGGAAATCTAAATTTGGTGTAAGAACCACAAAATGCCTGTTTAACTTTTTAAAAAAGAAATGGGAGGGGCAGAGAGCCTTGGCAGCCATGAAATAAGGTGCTTCTCGCAAACCAGAGCAGCGCACGGAAACACCGTTTACCTTCCCACCGGAGTGGTACCTATTTATCTACTTGCACTTTGACGTGCTTTCGAACTGCTAGGTTGGCAGGAGCAGGGACTGAGCAATGGGAGCTCACCCCGTCACGGGGATTCAAACCGCCAACCTTCTGATCGGCAAGTCCTAGGCTCTGGTTAAACCCACAGCGCCACCCGTGTCCCTTGGTGATGAAACATAATGCAGAGCAAAAATTACTCTTACAGATCAGCACAACATAAGCTAAATATAGTCCAGCAGTCATATATTGTCCCCTTCCAGGTGCTTGACAAATCACTTGCTTTTGCAGCCTTGGACAAGCAGCAAAACGTAGAAGTTTATCGAGCCTCTGATATGTTACCACAGTCAGCATGATTAGAGTTGTGCAGACCTGCATTATTATGAGCAAATCTTTCCAAGATGTTAGAGGGCAATAACATATTTTGGTTGTATCAAAACATACATGCATGTATGATTGGAATAACTGGAATGGTTACATGCTTTTGGAGTGCTTTTTAAGCTTGGACTTAAATTGTGACAGTTGAGTGCCTAGCTCCCTAGCCCTGAGCAGAGAGCTATAAGAATACATTAAGCTTCATCCCTAGATTGCATTTAAGACTCTTACTTAAATTCTGTGCTGGGTCAGCTCTAGAATAAACACCTAGCAAAGCTAGCTCCATATGCCTCTTATCCCAGTGACAATCACAAAGTTTACCATTTATTTTGATGGATGAAAATGGCACCTTAGCGGCCTGATCCATAACCAATTATGTCAAAGTACTTGGGCTTATATCAGTTTATTCCTACAGGTTTCAAGAGCCATCATTAGGTGAAGATTTATGCCCATTGAAGCCTATAAGAACTTAAGGTGAACTTATCAGTTAATAGGTTACAGATTGGTTGTAAAATATTTGTGTGCTTCAGTGACCACCAAATAAATATCAGGAAGCAAATTTCTCTTTGTTTGCTTGCTTATTTTATTTAAGACTTTTTACAGACCACTTAGTAAAAAAACAAACAACCTCTTACTCATTTGATGGTGAAAAATTATTTAAAAATATAGATAAAATCAGCAGTACTGGAATGCAAGTATACATAATAAAATTACATGCTTGGATAGGCTTGCTGAAGTAAAACCTTTTTTTAGCAGGCGTCTATAGTGAAGGCTGCTGCCTGAGGCAGGAAGTCCAGGACATGAGTGCTGCCACACTAAAAAATCAAGTCTTTGCAGATGCAGAACGAATATTACATGGCCCTTTAAAAAGTGCATGCTCTGCAGATTGACGCATTTGATAGTTCTCTGCCTGGGCACTTGAATTATCGTAGGACAACGTTGTTACGTTTAAATTTCTTTTCACAATGCCACAGTTGCTTCACACCCCAGAGAAAGTTACAGCACTGGAGACTAAGGCAGTGAAGTCAGCATTTCATAAGTGCACAGCCGGCTGACAGGCAGCCCTCTCCTTTGACCTGTGACCATGCCTGTTTGGCACCAGTCCTGTACCTGCAGAGTGCCAGTCTCACCACTGACAGTAAAGTTGCCAGGTGTTCACACCACCACCACCCCATCATGTCAACAGCGTGCAAAAAGAATGTGACTTGAATGTCTGGAAGTATTTTTATTAACTTTTCAGACAAAATCAGTGGAAACAGAAGAATGCCTTAATAAAATATTTGGAAAGCAGTTGCCAAATGGGAATGCTGTAAGGCAGATTAATCTGTGACTTTCAGGGTTAAATGGTCTGATCGCAATTCAAGCATCAGGCTGAGCCCTTCTACAGCTTATTCTATATGAGCACTTGATAAAACTAGTGCAGCAGGCAGATTTAATCCCATTACACATTTTTTCAGAGTTTACATATAGCTGATGATATGGCAAAAAACAACTGGCTGTGGACAATATTTCCAAAGGTTATTGCCACTGGATTTAATACATATTTTGCCAAAGCATAATAACTTCAAATGACTCTGACTCTTTATTCAGATTTAATTTATCACACATTGTTATGCTAGAGCTGCTGATAATTTTTCCAGCTCTTGTTATCTTTTGTTGTAGTATGTTTTCTTAACTTAGTTACTTCCACAGGAAAAGCTGCAGCAGGAATATTTCTGTTGCACTTAACCTTCCTTTGAGCAAAGCCACCTCTACTGATTCTGTATTTTTTTTTTGTCCTACTGCACTGCAAACTGACTTCTTTGTCCTTCACCTCAGGATAGGTTGCTGCCAATGTAAACTTCCTTCCCTAGTTCACAAATACTTAATGACGCCTATAGTCTCTTCTAACTTGACCTAAATTCCTGATCTTACCATCTTTGATGGCCACCACCCTCACCTTTTAAGATACACCATCAAATTAAGCTTGCATGTTCACTAGTGTCTTTCAGGAAATAGTGTGAGTGTGAAAGGGTTCCTCAGACCTATTGCCTCCTTTTGTCCTGAAACACTTCCTACTCACCTGATGCCCATCTAAGCACCAGACTATAAATGCCTTTAACTGCATGAGTGTAATTAAAGTGCACATTTAGTTAATAAGAGCTGCAAGGGAGCCTGAGCAGCATGAGAACCATCAGATATGGTGGGGAGGGAGAATTTTACCCTTTCCTTCTCTCATGGTCCCACATCACTGACATGCATATCCACACCATAAATTTAAAGTACGTACATTCAATGCACATTTAAAGCACATGACTTCCCCAGAAGAATCTTGGAAACTTTAGTTCCACCTCACAGAGCTACAATTCCCAGCACCCTTAGGAAACTACACAAGAGTTTTTCACATTATATTAAGCTCCAGCTCCTCCACTTGATTGAGCACCCCAAAGCAAAATTCTTCGTCCAAACACTCCTCTCTGTCTCTGTCTCTCTCTTTGAAAAGGAGTGTTTCTTCTGTGACACATGTCCAGGGATCACACCTTTGAGTAGGATGTTGTAGGATGACACTGTAGTCAGGTGTGAGTTTGTTTAGCTCATTCAGCAAATTTTCAACAGTAAAGAACCAGCCTGGAAGTTATAATTGTTTTATTTCTACATTGTTACCCCACTCTTCTTTCAAAGAGCTCTGAGCTCAGGACTGTGCATGATTGTGTTCCCTTTATTATTTAAAAAAAAATAAATCAAAATTGGGGGTTGTCTTATATACGGATAGTGCAGATTGTGGATGGGCAATTGGTGGCATCCGCGAGCAGGAGATTGTCAGCAGCGATTGGGCGTGTGGTTGCATCAAGGCGTGCTGGCGATTGCTGCTGTGGCAATTGGGCGGGCGATTGGCAGTGGCGGTCAGGCAACTGAGCATTTGTCGGCAATCAAAAACTCTGGGCAACCCCCCCCTCGCAAAGCTCAACAACTCTGGGCAATCTCCCCCTATTTCCTTAATTTGAGGTCCCAAAAATAGTGGTCGTCTTATACACGGGGACGTGTTATACATGGAAAAATACAGTACATTAGGCTAAGAAAGTGTGCTTCAGTTCAGAAAGTGGGACCTGCAAAGCATGCTGCAGTGCAGAGTGTTCCTATTCAGCATTCCAAGATACTCCCATTACATTTCCTACCCATTCCTAACCCTAATTCCCACTCCCCAAACAGTCAGTGCACTTAGTCCTTTGCTTCTTTTTTCCTAACTGTTTTTGGTACTTCAAATCCTTTTTGCTTTCTTGAGCCTCTTGGTACTTTGCTCTTGTGTGTAGGTGGTATAACTTTAGATACTGAAACACCAGCACTCACTCCTAAACATTGAAATAAGAGGAACGATGACACATTATTGTTACTTTTATTACTGGTACAAATACTCTGTAAACTGTGTGCTTTTCCACTTAAAGGACAAAATTCAGTCGATGGGATTTGCAAGAACTCCTTTCCCACCCAAAGCCAATAAATCATTTTATCTAAAACTAACATAACTCCTTCCCTCTTCAGGGCATTTCAGGTTTATCTTGTTATTTCTCATACAATTATCCATATATAGAAAAGCGAGACTGAAATGTTTATTTCTTTAAAGTATACCATCTCCTTCACTGCTTATTCATCCTCTGAAACTGCAATCATCTGGGTCAGCATAATCATCTCCATAGCAACCAAACTGATAAAGATACGTGTGTTTTCTTTCCAAAAATACAGAAAAAAAGAATACCCAGAGGGAGAATTTATCCCTCCTTTGTTGTGCCTGTTTTCAAACTTTGTTAGCCAATCAACAGGCAAAAATAAGACAATGAACAGATGAATTAAACAGTTTGTGATTTAGAGTACAATTTGTTTTCCAACTTTTCTGGAGAGGGGTGTTTATAATGCAGCATTGCTGGAAATTAGTTAGAATTAATGAGTAGGGCTTAGTTTGAGGTATAAGTTAATCTTGTCAAATGGTTTGACCCAGTGTAATTAGCAGTGTTGAACATCTGCTACCATCAGTTTACTTCCACCTGTTCATATTTCTAAATTGGTCTCAGGCTTCTTCAGTGATCTGATTGTAACCAGCAGTTAAATGACCTTTCTTTGGTAACAATTGGAGGAAGTTGAGAGTGGAAATAGGAAGGTTCTGCAATTACAGACCACAAACATTCTGGAAATTCATGTCAGTCTTCTAATGAAGATAATGCACATCTACTCCGTCACAGTGAGCTTGTTAAAATTGTTTTGCCAGAATGTTAAAGCACACATTTCCCTTTTACTGGTTATCATCTGTATACTATGAAAATTAACAGCACCATGTATAAGCAGCTTAAAATATAGATGTTTACTTTTTACCTGCATGTGCATTTAAGTCAAGTTTCATATTGATAAAGGGAGTTGAAAAGCTAAAGGCCATTCTGGCAATTATTATTTGTCACAGAACAGGGGTGACGCATGAAACTTGTGGAATCTGCAAAACACATCTGTGTTATTCCTTTTTGTTGGTGACACATCTTCATTATTCCATGTGTCAGAGTCATGACATGAGAAAATGAAATAATGTTATCTATTTTTCAACCGCATCACTATGGGAAATGTGCAGACCAATCTTATCCATGCTTACTTGGAAGTAAGTCCCACAGAGTTCAGGGGGACTTAATCCCAAAGTGTAAATAGAATCTCAGCTTTATTGTCAGCACTATAGTAGAAAGCTAAATTTCTGTTAAAGCACAGCACATGTGACAAAAATTACTAAAACAAAGGGAAGCAGTGGACTGCAACTTCTCTCTAGGTTATTTTGAAAGAAAATCTGCCCCATACTGCCTGTATCTTGACTACAAACGGAACAAAGGATTGTTTTTAATATGCAAGGCTTCTCAACAATTATATTGGTTGCTGTTTTAAAAGTTCTAAATGCTAACACATAGGATGAAAATAATTATATTACCAGATTAAAATAAATTAAAGCTCCAGTTTTGTCCAGGTATATTGATTGCGGACCCAGTGCCCATTACTGTTAAATGGATGACATCTGGGAAATGATGTTTCTGGGAACCTTTGACTTCTATGTTGCTTGTTCAGGATTGGGAACTGGAATAAGTGTTACGACAGGATGTAGCCATGTAGAATGTGGTAATTCTTACCCGTGTTTATTTTATGTTATTTCACATTTTAGCAGTGTCCCTTTTCATAAAATCCTTGGCGCAGAAATTAATGGCCTGGCTGTCACAAGTTTGCATATGCTCCAACTACACCAGATGCAACAGCAGGTGCTTTTCTTTTCTTTGCTTTCTTTTTTTAAATTGGATCATAACCCGTTTCCCCAACACTGGAGTGCCAGGCTAGGCAAAACAAAGGACCTCTGAGAGAGCAAGGTGCCTCCATATGCCAGGTGCAGAACAGAATAAAAGCTTGTTGGAATCCAGATCTGAGGAAGGAATAGGTATTGGCATACTTTCCTGACAAGGGATCTAGTGCTTAGAAATTATGTTGCTCCCCTCTGCCCCGACTACCAGGCAGGGAAAGACTGTTTGCCTACTGTGCAAAACTTACTTAATATGAGCTGGCAAAATCAGGTTTGTTTGTTTTTTATAAAAAGTAGCATGAATAAAGAAAAGAAACATGGTCCAAACTCTGGACTAAATTACTTTCTCTAGATACAATGACTCTTGTGGCCTTGGAGGGCAAATTTTAAGTTTGACACCTGCTGGAGAAGTGTAGTTAGGTTACACAAGCTGTAGAGACCAATGACCCAAAATGTATGTTCAGTTGACCCAGATATGACAAACTGAAGGCAGCCAGGTAGATAATTTAGGAGTTACATAAACTTTAATCTTCCAGGTGGTGGATCAAAGACATGGTAATAAGTAGCACAATTAAGTCTACATCACAGTTTCTCTGACTCAAAGACTAGTACACAAAAAAGGTCAGGCATAAACATGGTTGTTTATTTCCTACTAGGATTTCCCCTGCTAATCTCTTAACTAAAAGCAATTAGAGCTCTATACATGCCTTCTCAAAATTCCAACCCTATTTGTGGCAGAGAAGTTATGGGAGGGGGTTGGAATAATAATAATAATAATAATAATAATAATAATAATAATAATAATACTGCATTTATTAATTTATACACCACTTGCTTGCCAAAATGAATTCTAGGCAGTTTACATGTATAAAACCAGTTATAAAAATATGGCCATGCATAATGAAAAAACACAATAAAATAATTTCATCCAACCTTCAAACATTCATAATTAAGACATACAATAAACAAAGTGATTTAAATAGCATACCAGTTATACCAGCAGTTAATACAAAGCTGGAGGTTCAATCAAGAGGTCAGGAATGTTTGTCTAAATCAGGGGTCAGCAAACTTTTTCAGCAGGGGGCTGATCCACTGTTCCACAGAACTTGTGAGGGGCCAGACTATATTTTTTTTTTTGGGGGGGGGAACAAATTACTATGCCACACAAATAACCCAGAGATGCATTTTAAATAGAAGCAGTAGGAAATGGTGACAGTTCCGTTGTCCTGGAATTATGTTAGGTCTTCTAGGGCATTGTGGAGGGTGAAAAATTATAGCCAGGGAGCAAAAATAAAACTATAGTATCTAGAGTGTAGGGTGGCATAGGAATCTTCAAAGTTTAATCAGAAAAGTCATCTGATAAATTTCATCTCAGTTGCAAAAAAAAACAAAACAGAAAATGTATAGTAGCAACATAGGAAGCTGCCTTGTACTGAAGCAAACAATAGATCTATCTAGGTTGTTATTGCCTATATAGCTACTGGCAGGAGGTCTCCAGGGTTTCAGATGGAAGATGCAATGCAAAGTTGCAATAAAACTTGATATCAAACAAAATCATAAGATATTTAAGGTACAGTGGTGCCCCCTCAAGACGAACGCCTCGCAAGACGGAAAACCCGCTAGACGAAAGGGTTTTCCGTTTTGGAGGCGCTTCGCAAAACGAATTTCCCTATGGGCTTGCTTCGCAAGACGAAAATGTCTTGCGAGTTCCTGCGGGGTTTTTTTCCTCCCCCCCCCCTTTTTCTAAGCCGCTTATCAGCTGATCCGATAAGCCGCTAAAAGCCACTAAACCGCTAATAGCACTAATCCGCTAAGCTGTCAATGGGCTTGCTTCGCAAGACGAAAAAACCGCTATACGAAGAGACTCGCGGAACGGATTAATTTCGTCTTGCGAGGCACCACTGTATTTTCTGTCCTAGGGCATTTCTGATATGACACTCGGCTCTACTTCTCTATTACAATTGAATAAAGTGAGGCTGTGCAATCCCTGAACCAGTGCCTGAGTGCATTGATGAGGGCCAATATACTAAGCTTGAATCCTATGGAGGCACAATGAGAGTGAGTGAGTGAGTGAGTGAGTGAGTGAGTGAGTGAGTGAGTGAGTACCAAGTGTAGGGGAAACCTACTGTGGAATACATTTGTATTATAAGGACATAGGTTGATTGGATTGTATGAATCTTCCCTACTTATTGGCACCTTTGGTAACTGCAAGGGTTTTTGGTTTGCTTTATTGTTTTGATTTACTGTTTGTGCTCCAGGGATAAGTGGCAGCAGGATGTGGGAAGATCCACTGGTGGGCCATCTGTAGGATGAGTTCCTGCAGGCAGTAGAGCAGCTGCATATTTGCTTAACAGGGGAAATGAATTTAGGTATTAGGCTAGCCAGCACATAGCCGCTAAGGGTTCAGAGTATAAAAACCTTTTAGATAGGGTCTGTCCCCTGGAGCTTTGATGTAGACCCTGACCGAGATGGTGCTGCGTCTTAGTCAGCTGGAGTCTTTCAGTTATTAATCCTTGGACCTCCCAATAATTGAATGGAAAAGTATGCCGGCAATTTAAGAAAAGTATTGAACAAGAATTGTGTTGTGATTGCCTTTGAATCCAAAAGAGCTCCTGCATTTGGCAAAACACCATGGACGGGAGATTGGCAAATTGCCATTTCCAGAAAGGGGCTCCACTCCCTCTGGTTTACAGCCTGGGGCCGCTCCTGAACCACATCTTTTTTATTTTTTTATTTTTATTGTTTTCCTTCCAGAGGTGTAAATTTAATTTTTGTGTGCATAATTGCAAGCTATTCTTTTTAGAGGGCTTAAACTTAAATAGTAAATAAAAAAGCACAGAGTCTCATTATCTTAATACTTACTGTACTGGTATATAAAAACAGGGTATGGGAGACAGCAATGCCAACACATTACAAAACATTGTATGCTCAGAGTAAATGTTGTCATACCTGTTGCAGCTTGCTATACACAAGCTGTTCCTCATACATTTCAATAGAGGAGGTAGCTCTACCCTTTTATGGAGTTTTCTCCATATTTACATATTTAAAGCTGTGGAATATAGCCAAAATATTCTAGCATCAGGTTTTCTCAGCCCTAAGAAGATAGATAGATCGATCAAGATCAATTAAAATATTCATACTATCAAGGCAGCCTACAAAAATATACAAACTGAATAAAACATAAAGACACCACAAAACAGTTATAAGAATAGTTGGCTCATCTTTAAAATAATTAAATGTCTGAACTACAAATAATTAAATGACTTTAAGGTCAGCAATAGAAAAAAAAAAGTCTGAGACACCTGAAAACCACATCTTTTTTACTAGTGGCTTTGGTAAGGCAACTGCAGTCCAATTTATGGACTGGAATAGCTTGGCCACTGTGCTTCAGGGGTCTGTAACCTCAAAATTAGATCATTCCAACATGCTCTGTGTGGGGCTTCACTTGTGCTTAGTTTTGAAGGTACTGCTCCAAAAATAGGTAGTGATGGCCACAAAGGTGCATGGCTTAGAACAGGATTTGAGAATTGATGGAGGATAAAGCTATCAATGGTTACTAGTTACTATGGCTGCGTTCTACCTCCACTATCAGTGGTAGTATGCATCTCTTTACCAGCCACAGGGAATGGGCTTTAGGCATGATCCAACAGGGCTTTTATTACATTTTTATTGTAGGTTTGGTTAGTAAATATTCCAGCACCGTCTGCAGAACTGCTTTTAGCCACATATGTCATGATTGTTTGCAGAAAGGTTCGTCATTTCATACTTTCTAAGGCTACAAGTATTATCATTATTTCTGTAATGGCCATTCGCATTTTGAATTGACATTACGGGCGAACTTTAATCTATTGGATCTTAAAGTTGCTTCTGTCCCTCTCAGTTCAGCAGAGCTGTTCTAGCAGTGCTCTGAAGCATATAGCCATGATATTTTCATTCTGCTTCCCATAATTTGTTTTCAGTAAAAGTTTGATTTGCTCCAGTCAGCCAAAGATGCCCAAGAAACAGATGGTTTCCCCCGCCCCAAAGCAAATTTCTAACGTGAGAAAAAAAGATTATCATAATTGTAATATAATACACTACTCAGCATAGCAGTGGAGTGTGCCACAATTCTCGTGTTTTTACTTGCTTTTGTCTCCTCTGAGCACAAAAAAAGGAAGGAAAGCAACACAGAATTACAATTTTCTTCTTGGTGAAAAAGAACAGATTGCATTCAACTATGAGGACATTTCAATTGTCATCGCTGTCGTTATTTTGTAATGAGTTCTGTCTAAAAGGACCTAATAGAGCATTGTTGGGGGCGGCAGTGGCAGTGCATACACACTTTTCTGTCACTCAAACATTTGTTTTCTGCTGTTTTCCCAAACATCAACATCACTATTTGTCAAGTATGTTTGTTTCCTATACAGAAGGAACAGAACGGACTTGAAATTAGGGTAGCGTTGGAAACTTTGGCACCTGCGCGTGTAGGGAAATGTGTACAGAACAATGAGTAACAGAAATAAAGCCTGTAAATCACTTTAATAAATAATAAAGGTAGTAATAAAATGTATTGCAATTATTTGTTTTTAAAAAGACATTTAAACTTACGTTAGTAATACATTTATTCATTGAGATACTGTCTTGATTTGTAAGAGTTGTGAATGGAAGGAGACTAATTGAAGGCAACTTTCCACCCCTCTTCACCTTCTTGCATTTAGTTGTACGCCTATTTCACTTTTTTAAAAAAGCTCCAGGAAATGGGGGGACCCACCTATATGTGTGTGAGGGGACTGTTGGAAAAGAGTGGAGAAAATCATCCAGAATCAAGCAGAGTCATCTTGCACAAGACAGTTCACTCACAGAAATTGCCTCTGTCCAGTTTCAGGTGATTTATCACAGCACTCACACCCCACCCCATTGCATGCTGTTGGGAGAGGCCCCCATCCCTCCATTATGCATAGTTTCCTGGACTTTATTTCAACTCATAGGCCTAACATACTTCCAGGCAGTGCTGTTAATATAAAAAGTCTTGAGGAAACAGATATTAAAGAAAACAACAATCATATTCCTGTTATAATTATACCAGCCTTCTTTTTATTGGATTTGGGATTGTTGTCTTTCATATCCCTCTCCCTTAATTCCTTCTGCAGCAGAAATATCTGCAGGCAACAATTTTCTCTTTTCTGGTTTTTCTTCTCCTTTTCTGACTCTAGGAAAATGATGTCAACAAAAGACAGAATTTCAGTCATGGGAACCTTACCCTTTTAAAGAGGAAGATGCTGAATGTTTGGAGTGGTACAAGCTAACCTTTAATTATGGCCTAATTCAATCAGCTGCTGTTGTGGACATAGTAGCTCAAAATACTAGAACTAAGTATTAAGTTAGTGCTAGGACATAACAGTGCAATGACATAACTGGCACATTCAGGTCTATGATGGCCATATTCAAATGTCTAAAGGGCTGTCACAGGGAAGATGGAGCAAGCTTGTTTTCTCCTTCTCTGGAAGAATATCGGGAAAAACTTTCTGACTTGTAAGAGCTGTTTGACCTCAGGGACCCTTCCAGCTCTACAGTTCTAGAAATCCATGCTTATCTGGAGCCAGGCTGCAGAGCAATGAAGTCACAGCTGTGCCTAGCTCTACATTTTCTTGTCCTGGAAATAAAATCTCAGTAGTAGACTGTAAAACTGCTTTCAGAGCTTCTGAACATTGATGAGGGATGGGGCCATGTGTCTACAAATCTACCCACCAGCTTTCCAGGAGCAAGTGTCTCTGGTCTTCTTGGTCAGAAGGACATTGGGCAGTACACAGCCCTCTCCCCTGAGCTCCTTAGTTGTAATGATGCTTGGTTTAGAGATGTCAGCAAGTTCTCCTAAGGGGAACTTTGCAGGTTTGTTTCCTTTTCTGCCACCAACTTTTTGCTGAGCACTCTTGCCTTCTCTCTGTCTATTAGCCTCACCACTATCTATAAAATTTTCAGCTTGTGTCTTAATTAATGTATGCAATGTTCTTTGCTGAAAAGCACACTTTCTCCCATTTACCATCTGGTGCTGACTGTTACAGAGCTTCGTTACCTATAAAGAAATAATTGTTGGATGAAAGGTGACAAGTGCCACACAGATACGTTCAGTAGCTAGCAAATATGACAAGGGAGACTTGAAAAGCTGATGGCAAAGTAAACAATTCTGCCTTAGGTGGGTTGCATTTGAGCAAGAAATCCCCACCCCCTAAGAATATTGCTCTTTATACAGAAACAATGAGAATATTGCTCTTTATACAGAAACAATGACAATCTGTCATGCATGGCTCCTTTCAGGAACATTCAAGATCTTACACCAGTTGTTCAGAAGATGTCAAAAGTGACAAGGACAAGTTTGGCTCCCCCCTCTTGAATCTCTAATGGCACTTACCTGACATGGTTGTGTCATAATAACCTTACCTTTTCCACTTCCTGTTCCACATTGTTAGCTGCTACAAGTGGAGGCAGGGATGCTGTCATGTCAGGACTCACAAAACGTACTCGGAGGAGGGGGAAGATAAAAATGCTGTTTATGGTAACAGCCATCACTAGAGATGTGTCTAGTTGGACCCTAAGGATGGAATCATACTTTACCTCAGCAATGACATGTTCCCAAACTCATCTTTGCAAAGATAATTCAGTTGCAGAGAAGATGGACCATTAGCTGGAGTATGCTTATCTCTTTCTCTGTCCCCCAGCCCCCCACTGAAAATGCAGTCCAGACTGATATCAAACAGTTAAATGTGACCAAGTTAAAAGCATTTGCAAGGAAAATTAGTGATTAGGGGAGGGGTTAAGCACTTCCTCCCCCATGAGTAGTTGTTGTTTATTGTTTAGTAAATTAGTTGTGTCTGACTCTTCGTGACCCCATGGACCAGAGCATGCCAGGCCTCCCGCAGTTTGGTCAAACTCATGCTGGTAGCTTCAAGAACACTGTCCAACCATCTCGTCCTCTGTCGTCCCCTTCTCCTTGTGCCCTCAATCTTTCCCAACATCAGGGTCTTTTCCAGGGAGTCTTCTCTTCTCATGAGGTGGCCAAAGTATTGGAGCCTCAGCTTCACGATCTGTCCTTCCAGTGAGCACTCAGGGCTGGAACCCCTAAAACTACACATGGGGGAAGGAGAGAGGGGATCATTCCATCTGGCAAGCTGAAATACTTCTGCACATGCACCCTAAATGAATGTAGTGTTACAAAAGTTTACACCACCCCCAATCTCTGCCAGCTGTAGCATATTACAGCATGGTCATCTCAACAGGAGCTTGTTCCCCGCTGGAGTCCAAGTCATTTTTCCCAGCCTGCCAAAATTATTCTCTCTCTCATTTTTAGCTATTTCAAGCCTGGTGCCAAAGGCCCCAAACTCTTCCTGTGACATCATGCCCAGTTACCCTGGCAACCTTCCAAATACCCTGTCTCTGTTCACACTGGATAGAAGCTCTGCCTTGGGTTCCGTGACACAAAAAAAGGCAGAATATATAAATATAAGTAAATAAGGGCCTACTATTATAATGGGCTGCAATGGATCAAATCTCCAGAGCCCTCTTTCCGTTCTAGATTTTTCTGTTCTTGCAATTGCAGTTTAAAGGTTCTACTCAGGAAACTTGCATTACCATATGTGCTCAGCTATGCAAGTCTTGTAATTGGGTTAAGGACAGGAGTAGATATGATTTATGTGATTGATTAACTCTGGGCTATCTGTGGACATGTATAATGTATAAAAAATGGGACCAACAGATAGCTGTATTTAGAGAATTTATCCTCGTTCTGTATGAGGAGCTTCCACTGTAAATGAGCCTTTTTTAGCTGAACAAAGATGAATACTGTATACATGTTACCAACGTGTGTGTGTGTGTGTGTGTGTGTGTGTGTGTGCACGCGCACTGTGATGAAGCTGTTGTACACTTTTTCTCACATTTCGGCAGCCATTTGAAATTTCAAGCTTTCATCATTGCAGTTGTCCTTAAAAAAGAAATACACTTTGAAATTAAATGAACAACTGGCAAAAGCTAAGCAGCTGAGCAAAAGCTTAGGACTTGAGGCTCATAGATCATGAAGTGCTTTTGAATGCCAAATATAGCATCTGATTATTTTGGAGACTGGCAGTCTGAGAGCATCTTCCTAAAAAGAGAGAAGAGAGAAAGGCAGAATTATTTATTCTGTTTATGTGTGAAGTACAAGAGAAAATTTAAAATGGGATTAGCATATAACTTTCCAAGAAGGAATATGCAAAAGAATTTTTTAAAACCCAACCCTGGTCTAATTTCAGTTCTCCAACAATAGTCTCAAGCCGTTAGAGGAGGAGGATAATGTGACCAGGCACATTTCCCCCCTCAGTGTGTATGAAAAGCTGGCATGTTTCCTCATTAGCTGCTAGCTGCCTTATTCTTCACTGCAATGTTATTCTGCAGAAGACATGCTAAAGCCATCAAATTATACAAAATCTTAGGACGGTGGTGGTTAGAAGAAAGAAAACCCCTATTATATTGCTATAGATTCCCTTCCCATATTGCGTTTTATGATGCTTTCTACCATAACAGGAACATTCAGTGGCTGCCTTCTAAATCTTCAACCAGATAATTAGCTGAATGGAGCAAAGAATCCTGCTTTTAATGATTCTAACACTATATTAATTTGTTTTAGCACAATTCTGCTGAGAAAAAGAAATCTGGAAACACCATGGACTACTGTAATGCACTCTATGTGGGGCTACCTTTGAAGGTGACCCAGAAACTACAATTAATCCAGAATGCTGCAGCTAGACTGGTGACTGGCAGTGGCTGCTGACACCATATAACACTGGTCCTGAAACATTGGCTCCCGGTACATTTCCAAGCACAATTCAAAGTGTTGGTGCTGACCTTTAGAGCCCTAAATGCCTCGGCCCAGTAAACCTGAAGGAGCGTCTCCACCCCCCATCGTTCAGCCCAGACATTGAGGTATAGCGCCAAGGCCTTCTGGCAGTTCCCTCACTGCAAGAAGTGAGGTTACAGGGAACCAGGCAGAGGGCCGCCTCAGTAGTGGCACCTACCCTGTGGAATGCCCTCCCATCAGATGTCAAGGAAATAAACAACTACCGTTTTTTTCGCTCTATAAGACACACCAGACCACAAGACGCAGCTAGTTTTTGGAGGAGGAAAACAAGAAAAAAAATATTCTGAATCTCAGAAGCCAGAACAGCAAGAGGGATCGCTGCGCAGTGAAAGCAGCAATCCCTCTTGCTGTTCTGGCTTCTCTGATAGCTGCGCAGCCTGCATTCGCTCCATAAGATGCAAACACATTTCCCCTTACTTTTTAGGAGAGAAAAGTGAGTCTTATAGAGCAAAAAATACGGTATCTTACTTTTAGAAGACATCTGAAGAAAATCCTGTTTAGGGAAGTTTTTAATGTTTGATGTTTTATGTTTTTAATATACTGTTGGGAGCCGCCCAGAGTGGCTGCGGAAACCCAGCCAGATGGGCGGGGTATAAATAAAAGATGTTAATATTAATATTACTACTAATATCAATTCAAAACCATTTACTCTCATTGACCCCCTTCCCCACACCACATTTGTTGCTACCTTATGCAAGCTTGAGACTCAGCATAGACAACAAACATCCATAACCCTTTGCAGGGCTCCAATGGGGTGGGTGGGTAGAGGGGATATACATTTACTGGGCTAGCAGACTTAGCTTTCTTTCTTTCTTTCTTTCTTTCTTTCTTTCTTTCTTTCTTTCTTTCTGTAAGTCCATAGGACATTTCTGAAGAAAGTTAGAGCACCATAAGCAGAGGTAGGTAGCACAATTGCTAAGGAAGTTCAGTGACTTAATCGCTGCTGCTAGGTGATCAGGGAAGAACTGTTGACCACTTCCACCTGGGACTCGGGAGGGAGCCATCCTGGAGCAGCAAAAAAACCCCAGGAGAGGCTCTTTGCTGCTAGCCTGATGCTGGATTGAGGAGGATACTGGGGTGTGTTTGCTTAAGCATTTTCCTTTGTGTCCAGATTATTTCATTTATTCTCAAAGTGTGCTGTCTTTACATTGGTTGGTTGACCTCCATCTGTTTCAGGAGACAGTGGAAAAGTGATAAACACAATTGTCTGGCTTTGGTATGTTTTACACAAAAATAACTCCCTTGAATTAAACTTCCTTCCTACTTAGAAAAAAAAAGTTGCTTTTGCACAAACAAACAAAAATTCGAGCTTTGACAGTTCCCCCACTCAGCCACCACTATTGGTCTGCTTACCATCATAAGGCTGCTATTTAGTAATATTCAGTAACCATAAGCAAAATTATACAGAATGAATCGGCAAACACCTTACAGCTACAGCAAGTTAAAATCCCTACATTCTCTTTGCTTACAGACAAGTGTGGTGCAACAAGGGCACCTCATCCTACTGACCCATTATCACCTTATGTACAGGAAACTGGCTTTGGCCGCCTCCTGGCGATGATCATATATTGAGCTAAGACTTAGCAATGCGAAGTAGTACCATAAGCAGCTGTATTATTCTGAAAGGACACAGATTCTTTCTAATTTATGACTTGGAACAGAAATATTAAGTGGACCAGTGGTGACCAAACCTCTTGGCCACTGCATCTTGGCCTAAGTCTGAGGTGTCTGATACTGCCACTTTAAAAATCCTGTCAACTGCAACTCTCTCTTTTTTCTGCCACTCCAGCACTATGGTGCAGCAAAAATTAGTTTTATAACTTTTTCTTTTGCTTGCTATTTGCCAAAAAGGCTGGCACAACAGATGCAGGGAAGACAGTTCAGTGGCGTAGCGTGGGTTGTCAGCACCCAGGGCAAGGCAAGTAATTTGCGCCCCCTAACCCGTGGATTTTAGCACTCAACTGCGAGTGCGAGCGCCGCCCCCCAGATGTTGTGCCCGGTGCGGCCGGCCCCCCTGCACCCCCCACGCTACGCCACTGAGACAGTTATTCTGTTATTGCTTCTTAATGTTTGCACAAACACACACACACACACACACAGAGAGAGAGAGAGAGAGAGAGAGAGGGTATAACACGCACCTATGTATAAGACAACCACTATTTTTGGAGAGTCCAATTTAAGAAAATGGGAGGAGATGGCTCAGAATTGTTGGGCTTTTTAGTGGGGGGTGGGTTGCCAGAGTTGTTTAGCATTTTTGGGTGGGAGGGGATGAAAAAAATCCCACTCACCCGACTGCCAATCGCACACAAAGCGAAAACCGCCAGACTGACCGTCTGCCTGCTCGCAACTAGCGGACGGCAATTGTAGGAACAATTGTTGCAGCGTCAGCCAATCCACAACAACCCTTACCGCAGCCACCATTCACCTACCCAATTGCTCCTGCTTGTGGCTGCAACCAATTGCCCATCCCCCCTCTGCACTATCCGTGTATAAGACGACACCCCATTTTGAACATTATTTCAGAGTAAAAAAACCTCATATTCTATACGGAAAAGTACGGTAGTTCATGTATTCTTATTATTTTTTGAAAAAAATGCTATCAAAATGCAAAAGATATTGTGTGAAAATGACAGACAATCAGGGTAACAAACGGAAGTGAGACAATAGTGGTCAGATGATTAGGAGCTGAATCAACATAGCAGCTGTTTAAGTATTGTCAAGTTTTGTTTTCGCATCCTGCAGATTCCAAAAGTGTAACTATGGTAAACAAAACACTTGTGCAATTATCATTCCTGTGATAAGTGTGTGTGTGTGTGTTTGTGTTTGTGTTTGTGTAAGTAGTGTTTTCTCACTATGCCAAGCTTATCTCTGTCTAGAAAAAAAATGAATGATCCTTCTCATGTTAGTGATAGCACCACAAAGCCTTAAAGGGTTCCCTAAAGAGTCCAGATGTGTGAGCTTTGCTGATGTGAGAAGTTCTATTGTAAGAAGTCCAGCAGTTTGGTACTTCCTGCAAGGTACAGGTGTGGGATAATTTTAACTTAACCTGAGGGGGGAAAGTCACAGATGGGTGGTGATTAATGCTGCTTTGTTCCTCAAAGTGTTGATGTGGCAAAGTGTCCAAATGCCATTGTTTTCTGCAGTCTCAGGGCAACCATTATAGTTGCAAAATTAAACATGCACTTAAGTGCCTTGTGGGACTGTGCCTCAGAACAGATAAAGCTTTGGTAAAAACTGGTTGAGGAGTAGTGGGGGGGGGGAGTCTTTGCTGGGCCAATTTGTATCCACAAAACATAATGCAGGGGCCTTGTAGTCTCTCTCTCTCTCTCTCTCTCTCTCTCTCTCTCTCTCTCTCTCTCTGTGTGTGTGTGTGTGTGTGTCTGTGTCTGTGTGTGTGTGTGTGTGTGTGTGTGTGTGTGTGTGTTTTTCTTAGAGCTTTTCTCCACATGGATTTCTCATCTAAAATATATTATTGGTTTAAGTGTGAAATAAACATAAACCTTTTCAAGATGACATGCCCAGGAAAGCTGACCTCAACCAGACTTTCAGGGACAAGTGTCCATTTGAGCCACTAGGGACACTGAGTAGGCATCTCAGCCCTAGCCATTGTTGTCTCTGATGTTGTCTGGAGAGTCTGATGGAAGACTTGCTGGACAGTTCAAGATACGATCAATGACCATTTTCTTGGCATAAATTCTTAGGGAAGGACTGCCATAAAAATGAAGACTGGGTCTTCTAAGGTGGTACATCGTAGCAGGAAAATGGTAATGCTTTTTTTACTGGAACTGGAACATAGCTTGGAAAACCCAATGACTGTCAGAACTTTAAAATTTGTCAGAAGACCCCAGACTGTGGAGGCTCTTGCACTACAGCTACTGGGGGCAAAGCACATAAAAAAAAAAAAATCCTGTCCACAGATGTGCAAAGAATAATTGATGTCTTTTAATGAGGAGATAATGGCACTCAGCACATTTATAACGGCACATTTCCTGTACGGGTCTCACTGTGATGAAGGCAGCAAGGATAAAATTGCAGCCCTACCAAGTCAAAATGTTACCAGCTGCCACCAGACCCCATGATGTGCCGCATCAATAAATACTTAAAACAATAATAGTAAACCATAGTGAAATATCAGCAGTTGGTCAGTACACAGGCCAGAGTCCCAGCATTAATGCACAGGGAAGCCCTCAGCATATTTTTTTTTTTTGGGGGGGGGGTGTTGTTAGAAATTATTTTTGTTTGAAGTTTGCTTGTTTATTATTCCATCAACCTATTTATGTACTTTGGGCATTATGCTTCCATATGTTTAACTGCTAGCCCCCATGTAATATTTTAGTTTTGAAATAAAAAACTGAAAATTAATTTTAAAAATTATGGAGCACTTTGTCTAAATAAAGACCATTTCGTATTCTAGTGCACCATGACTACTAAATAACTCCCTGCCTGTTTTATTATTTGATGGTCCTAGGGACCAGCAGGATCAACTTCCTAGTTCTTTGATGTGGTAAAGTTTCAGAGTCCAGGTTCTGTACAAGACTACAGAAAAGGTACAATGAATTTGAAGGATGTTGTCCTAAGACCACCTGTGTGTAAACCAGAGAAACTAAAATCTAATTAAGGATTGCCACAGCAGGCTTTATGACACCACCACCCGCATGAAGAAGTATGGCAATAACCTTACTGTCTCAAAGAAAAGCTATAGGGAGCTGATTCTACCCAGATGCCACTAAATCCAGTGCCACCTAGTGACTAAAATATATAATGACACTATACATAAGCACATTTAGAATAACATGCTAATTCTGGCCCTTTTGCCATATTAGTGAGTAGATAGATAAATTTATTAAGTTTATATCCCACCTTTCCTCTAAGAAGCTCAGTAATGGTGTACATGGTTTTTCTCCTTCCCCATTTGACCTCACAATAACCCTGGGAGGTTGGTTAAGCTCAGAGACAATGACTGGCCTAAGGGATTTGAACTCTGGTCTCCCAAGGTCCTAGTCCAGCACTGTAACCATTACACCACACTGCCTCGCTACCAAAACATGCCCAGTTCCCATGAGTAACAATGGCAATCTGTAAACATCTGAACAGTTTCACAGTCAGAGTTGCGCCTACTCCCTTTCTTGCGCCTACTCCCTTTCTTGGCCAAAATATTCATTCCTGCTTAATTTTTCTTATTTATGCAAACTTCTGTCAGCATTTGACATGGCTGGCTTCACCAGAGTGTTTCTGATGCTAACAAAGTGTTTCCAAAAGGGTTTGAGGGGGGAAAGTTATATATTTCCTGTCATTTATCAAGATAAATTGGTTTCATTGCTTTGTGGAAAAGACTCCATCAATTTATATGAAAGTGAAGAAAGAGGAGGAGGGGAACTTTTTATATGTGAGGTTTAAATAATGGCTTTCCTTAGTAGATTTTTCTTCACTTTGCATTCCTGATTAAAAATATCTATTTTAGTTTAGTCTTTCAAAATGAGGAAATGGGTCTGTGGTTGTTCGTTGTAATGTTGGTGCCACGCACAGCTTTGTTACTAACGTTTATTTATTGTGCGTATCCTAGCTTTATAAAGGATAGGTTCCAAAAAGAAGAAGACAAGAGCTAGCACATTTGAATAATGTATCTGACATTTCTTAATACAGGGCCAAGAACTTGGTTTATCATACCTGAAAGAACAGAGCATGCATGATTTCCATCTAGCGCTGTTCCCATGTCTCCTACAAGCCATTCAAGCTTTGCCATTAAGAAAAATGTCACTTACGTTTTTTTCTCTCATCATAAAATTAAAAATTCAAAGTCAATCTCTTTAGCATATGACATGGATCAAGGGGAAAAGTAAATACAGAACTTCATTACTAAGTAATTGTAGGGCTCTGAAATTTAGTTTGATCATGAATGACTGTACTTTTATATAGTTAACCTTTTAAAGATACTTTTGGCTGGTGTGTTCTGCTTCAGCATAATCTAGGTGACCTTTTTGGTCATGTTGCTCCATAAGACTTTGAATTAACATTTGTTCTCATAAGGTTGTATTTCAAAACTTTGATTCTTTTATTGGGACTCAGCCTGTCCAATTGTAGTTTCCAGAGCAGAAAAACAAACTGCCTTTCCCTTGTCTTTTCAAGTGGTGGGATCTGCTAAGATGAAAATAACAAGCAAATCTCTGGCTCTGCGTATGGTTCTCTCTACAGTATATTACTTCTTTATGTTACAGACACTAGCCTAGCCTTTGACAACCTGGTGCCCTATAAATGTTTTGGACAGATGTCTTGTCCAAGATTGATGTAGATTTACCATGCCAAACACCTGTAAGTTGGTGAAGGTTGCACTAGCCCAATCTAACTACAGTTATCCATGGCTAAGTTTTATTCAAACGAATAGAAGTCAGAGCAACCTTAAGTATTTTTATTATGGGACAATAGTTTAGTCCTTGGTCATTATAACTCAAGATCCTTGAGGCAGGATTAGTCTAAAAATAAATAAATTCAAAACTCTTTTGAACAGTATCTTCACTCCTTCCCCTGCAAATAATTATGTTCTCTAAGAATTGGGGAGTTCTTATTGGGATTTGCACTAATTCTGGTGTTGGCATGCCCATAACATTGCTTTTCAAGGGCTGCATCATACCTTATGTTCACCATAGAGATGTCACCGAAAGCAGTGTTCCATGACAGGCTATCCACTACTATCCTAATCGTTAGAATTACTTGCCACAGAGAACACTCTGTAGTATATCTGTACCATAATTGCCAGGATCATTGAATGGTGGCACAATGAATGGAGGCACGATGGATGTACTTCTTTCATAAAAACATAGGAATAGCTACCAAAGTCATGAAATATAAAGCTATCAGTGGTTACTGTGAGTGGTCCACCTCTACCGTTGGATGCAGTGTGCCTCTGAATGCCAGTTCATAGGAATCACAAGTTGGGAGAGAAGAAGAAGAAGAAGAGTTTGGATTTGATATCCCGCTTTATCACTACCCGAAGGAGCCTCAAAGCAGCTAACATTCTCCTTTCCCTTCTTCCCCCACAACAAACAGTGTGGTGAGCCAGTGTGGTGAATGGGGCTGAGAGACTTCAAAGAAGTGTGACTGGCCCAAGGTCACCCAGCAGCTGCATGTGGAGGAGCGGAGATGCGAACCCGGTTCCCCAGATTACGAGTCTACCGCTCTTAACCACTACACCACACTGGCTCTCAGAGTCCTTGCACACTGCCATGGGCATCTGGTTGCTACTGTGAAACAGGATGCTGGGCTGAATGGGCTGGCCTGATCTTTCAGGCTCCTCTTACATTTTTTTTATGTACTCCGTGAAGCAAGTAGTTCTACATGTTCTATTGGAGAATTCAATTAAGGATGGCCTACAGTGTTTTCCAGCCCAAAGCCTCCTGCTATTTCACAAAGATGGACGTGGGAGTAAAGGTAATGCCAGCCACACTACCTTGAAAGTGGCCATGATTTCAATAACAGCTTGATTGCTCCCCTCCTATTGGGCACGCCTGTCCATGTGATGCCGAAGGCACTCTCCTCATATGAGAGACCAACTTGCATCTTCTCCCAAGAAGTATGGCAAATTCACCCCTGCTAAAGGGCAGGAGTGGCATATTCTTCAAAGAAGAAGCGAGCCTCTTGTTTTTATGGAAAGTCCTGTTTTAATAGAGTTCAGAGGAATTACTACTTCTGAATTAGAAACACCATGTTAGAATAAAGCAAAACGAAAAGAGTGTGTTCTTGACAGCTGGATTTATTTATAGCTTCTGGTCATTTAAATTATCCACACAGCCTGAAATCCCCAGCCTTATTGCACCTCACAGCCATATTGAATTTCATCCAGCTGAGACGCACTGAAGTCTAAGTGGTATAATAAAATTCTAATCATGTGTAGCATTACGTAGCAATAAAGCTGAAATTCTGCTATGTACCGTTGCCCTTTTGTCTCTCTATACAAGTCCCTTTGACTAATTTTAGACATCATATTTCACAGGTAGCCCTTGCAAAGAATGTGCATGAATTCTTAAAACTGAGCTGCATGTTAATTTCACCTTAAAAACGTAGCTGGTTTTTAACTATTTCCCATGAGCAGTAGGATTCAGGAGTCTGCAGTTTGCTGTTGATGGGGAAACGAGCCAGGGTGTGTATAGTAATGTGCAGAAACAGCCACAAGAGCAATGGCTCTCTCTCTCTCTCTCTCTCTCTCTCTCTCTCTCTCTCTCTCTCCCCCCGCCCCCCCCCCCACGCTGGGCCACAATTTCAGAATAAAAATCTGCTCACACAACACTGAATTTTTAATTGATATAAGAAATACAGTGGAAACAAAAAGAAACAACTCCTAGCAGTGCTTGAATAATAACATAGGACATAACTGCTTTATAATATCATGGGCAGCGCCGCAACCCCAGAGTTGGCCACTACTGGACCTAATGGTCAGGGGTCCCTTTACCTTTATGATAATATCATCCAGAAAGTATAAAACAGTGCAGCTACATAAGAACATGAATCATTCCCAAAATATCCAGATTCTAAAAAATAATACTATACCATACTGAAAGGTTGAAATTTGCTTTGTCCTTGAATCTTCCCACCACAGTTGCCATCCTCTCCTGCCACAACAGAGATGCACACCACAGCCTTTGAGAACCACTGCACTAATTTCTGATCTGCTGTTTTGTTTGTCCCAATTCATGCCACATCCTTCTAAAATGGTATAGAGGGTTGCAGTTATTGTTTACTTGTGACCAAGCAGGATGAAGTCTGCAATGGCTACAATCCTAACCATGTCTACTCAGAGGTAAGCTTTTAATGTTTAATAGGTTATTGTATTTTAGTGTTTTGTTGGAAGCCACCCAGAGTGGCTGGGGAAACCCAGCCAGGTGGGTGGGGTATAAATAATAAATTACTACTACTACTACTACTACTACTACTACTGAATTCAATGGGGCTTAGTCACAGGTATGGATTGCAGCTTTTGCTGTTCCAGGCCAAGTGTCTCTGTATCTACATATATAAAAATGGACAGACAATATCATTACGCTCAGTTGCTTTACACAATTGTCTCAAAGTGACTTATGTGTACTAGGAAAATACACAATGCAACATGAAAAGCAAGATTATTTAAATGTTAAGCAGTATTCAAGGTAAACAAACCATAAAACCAATTGCTCCAACCCTTCACATAAGTCTAATGGTCACAGAGAGCTGCAACCCATTTTTTTCTGCAAAGAAAAGACTAACACGCAAATGCCTGAGAGAAAAGACAATCTTTCGCTAAAAATATGTCAGTGTTGGCTCCAGGTAAGCTTCCCTGGGGATAGCATTCCATAGAAGGGGAACACTGCTGAAAAGGCCCATAATTCCCACATCAGACAGTTGCCGGAGCATAGCACTGGTTAAATATGAATGATAGTTTCTACCAGGAGGCTTTTTGTGTTGTTTTTTTTACCTCTTATTTTGTTGGGAACCTAGCAGTGGATTTCCACAGTATTCTGCTGATGGGATTCTTAGCTTTAAAATTTGATTCAGAAAGCATTTTGAAATGTAGCAAGGTAAAAAAAAACTACTGTGGTCCCTCCTGATATGCTTCTCTCTGCTTTTCTGGATGGGATCTGGAAGCTGAGACTAAAATCTGCTGCATGTTTGGCCTCCAAAAGGGTATAGTACAAAATCATTTGGAACTTATTAACTTTCACCAATGTTGAGGACATGTGACTGGGGTTTGGAGGAGGAATAAATGTGGCAATTATCTCCACCTGCCGATCTGGGTAGTATCATTGATATAGAAATGGGAGGAACAGGAATGGGACCTCCTTCTCCAGGGATAGCAGCAGCAGGATTACACTTGCTGAGCAAGGGTTGGGCATAATCCAAAGAGAACTCTCTTTTAAAAAATTTAATCCAGTGGTCCAGAGTGTTTATAAAAAGGATTCACCATAAACTAAACACTGTACTTCATTGTAATGTTCCCTTGAACATTTAGGGAATGGTAATATCTAAGCGCCTTTGGGAGAAAGGGCAGAATATAAATTTAATAAAGTAATATCTTACCAAACTGAGATTTCATTTTGTGTATTCCCAGTTGGACAGGTTGAGTCCTATTGTGAAAAGTGCACACACAGGTGCTGGAAAATGTCAGCAAATTAAGCAGTGCTTCCCCTTCTGCAGTCGAAGGCAGCCTGAGAGATGCAGAGAGGTCCTGCTCAAAAAACGGCTCAGATGAAAATAAAAAATACAGGTTTTCACTATTTCATGTAATATTTCCAGAGGTCCCTGTTCAAAAACAAATGTATAATTACAGCTTTGATTATTGATGCTGCTTTATTTACCCCTTTGTACTTGGTTACCAGAATTGCCAATAGTGCCTCTAACTGCACTGGTTTCATTTATGAACTTATGATTAACCAAAACAAGTCTCTTATCTGAGACTTATGCCATTGCACAGTTTATATTACAGCCACTACAGTCAACTGATATCAAGCTGATGTGAACCAGTGTGCTGTCACTATGTCAAATTGCTATACTGATTCATCCTTGTTCTGATGTCTAAATAGTTTTAAGTCAAATGGGGAGGGAGGACTCTCTCTCTCTCTCTCTCTCTCTCTCTCACACACACACACACACACACACACACACACACACACCACATTCGTTCTTAAAATCATAGCAGATGAGTTCAAAGATACTGCATTACATAATTTCCAATGCTTGTTTTGAATTCCTGGGCCCTCTAGGAGCCTCTGGTAATGTTTTTCTGGAGGCCAACTCTCTTTCATCCAATACTTCTCTTATGTAATTTGTGTGTGCACGTATAAAATGTCATTCCAGAGGAAAATAATCATGGAATGATTAAAAGGTGAAACTGAAATACTATGAAAGAACAGAACAGAAGGTATTTCACTCCAAGAATTCAATGGGGCAAACAGAAAATGTCCTTGTGCACACTTCCAGTTCCCTGGCGCATCCAAAAGAGAACTGTCTCTCTCCAGTGGAGTGGAGGTGTGATAGTTTAATTTCAAATGAGGTAGGAATGGGGAGGAATGCAAAACCCAGAATATGAATGTATTGCTATAGCCAGGGTACTAGAGTCTGTTAGTGAATATTAGGAATTAATAAATGGTAGGATTTAGATAATATTTGATACTGCAATAAAATGTAATTTCATTGATCCCCCAAAATGCAATCAAACAAATATCCTACTTAAAAATATACCTTCAACTTTCTTATGTCTATGTCTCCCCAATAACATAACATTTCTTTATTGTATTTTATGTTTTCTTGCTCCAATAAGATAGGAACAAACTTAGTTTTCGGATAAATCTGTGGTTCTGCTGTCCTTGACCCTGATTATGTTTGTTAATTTTATCATCTGTGCTAAGTCCTAGACCTTACTCAGCCAATTTTTTAAATCCAGGATATTTTGGTCCATCTCCCGCCCCCCGCTCCTGGCATATGCTCATTCAAATGGCAGTTAACAGATGAATTATCATTTCTTGGTCCTCCTAAAGTAGCACCTCTTTAGCATAGCCAAGTAATATTATTAAAGGGTCCCTTGGTTGATCATAGCCCGCACGTTCTTCTATTAATATTTCATCCCAATATAATTTGATTTTTGGACATGACTATAAAATATGAAGAAAGCCTTGCTTTTGAGCATTTGTTTTGTACCTTCATTACTCTTTAGAGACTAGATTGCTTTCCCCCACCCCCACTTTCTGAAACAGAGAGCTCTTTAAGTTTAAATATGCATTGAAGGCTGCCTGAAGCCATTTGGTTGCTTCAAAGAGAGAACTGGCAAAGCTTTTGGTCCGACAAGGACACAAGAGGCTATAGTTCTATATCTGCTTACCTGGGAGTAAGCCCCATTGAACTCAACAGGAATTATGCCAGAATAGTCATGTATATACTTGCATTGTGTTTTTTGTTCACTTGGCAAGCTGTGCAGTAATCAGAATCTGGTAAATTTAACGAATGGGCCTGCTTCTGCCAGACTAACCCTTAGCCCAGGGGTCAGCAAGCTTTTTTCAAGAGGGGTCTGTTCCACTGACCCTCAGACCTCTCCTGAAAGGACCCCGCTGCCGTCACTCACTCCTCAGCCACCGATGCCACCTCGTCTTTGGCAGCATTGTCGTTGTCCTCTGCCTTGGCCAGGGGTCTGCGGGGGTGCAGAGCACAAGCTGCTGGCCTAGGCGGCAGAGGCAGCCTTCCCGCCACCACTTCTGTTATGTAGTGAAGTTTCACCCTGGGCCAGCAGGGGGATACTGTATATAGTTTTCACTCAGGTCTGTAGATAGTTTTCACTCAGGTCCACGTCAGTTATTTTAGGCGGGAACTCTGGGCTGTTGTTGCTACAATGCTGACAGCCGGCTGCCTATAAAAGCAGGCCGGCTGAGCTGTTTGCAGTCAGTTCTATTCCAGCTTACAAAATAAAGAGCTACTTGGAGAAATCGCTGTGTCATCTGCTATGTCAACCCACAACTTAACAACTTCCTCCCGCTCGGCTCTTGGCCAAACACAGCCACTTCAGTGGGAAGGAAGGGGCATTGCCCAGAGGCGTCCGCAGCTTCAGATTGGCTACAGGAGCTTCCTGCAGCCAATCTGAAACCGCACCAGTGTCACCACCTGCCCAGAGGTGCCCACGGCTTTGGATTGGCTGCAGGAAGCCGTGCCAGAATCATGGAAGTCAGTCCCCACGCGGCAAGGACTCCGCTCCTTGCCGGTTAAGCACGGGGACTGACTGAGTGGGAAGCAGGGCCCGTGGGCCGGATTTATGAGCCCGGTGGGCCACATCCGGCTCTTGGGCCTTAGTTTGTTGACCCTTGCCTTAGTCAGACTACTGGACTGAAAATTAGTTGTGGTTTGGTGTGCTTGTCTCATAAGGAGTGATTCCTCTGACCCCCATCTAACAATACTAACTAAAACACCTCACTCTTATATTCTGTCATGGAAATAATAATTGCATTACTTCAGGTGTAGGGAACCTCAGGCCTGGGGGACAAATGCGACCTCCAGCCCTTTCGTTCTGTGCCTCCCAAGTTGAGCTTTGAATTCAACTTTTTTGAGATGGCAGCAACACCGCTTGAGGGTGAGGGCCCTAAGAGCGGTGGGCTTCGTGCTGCTTGGCTACAATACCAGTTTCTTGTCATATCATTAGACAGTTTTACACAGTGACACTGGAACTGCTCTACAATTAGGCAGAGCGAAGCAGCGCCCTCAGACAGCAACTGCCAAGGGTGGCAAGGGACCCCTACAATTCCCCAAGTCAACTAAGATAGCCTGTAGCCCTCAGCTGCGGGGGAGGATGTTGTCCCATTGCCACTGTTGGAAGAGGTTTCAACTGCTCTTCTGGTACATGGAACAACAGCAGTGGGGATGGGTGGGTGGACAGGAGTGCTAATTTGCCCTTACCCCCAGGCAGCAAAATGACTTGTGCTGTCTCAACAAAAGCACAACCACTTGCTTCCTTCAAAAAAATAGGGATGAGATTCACCTGGAAAGGACGGCGCAACTGAGAAAACAAAAAGGGAAACAGTGATGGTTAAGACAATGCTGTTTAAGGTCTGTGGGCAACAACCACCACTATAATAAATACCTATCCAAATGCTGGATAATTTATGATGCTTCCTGGTTCTTGTCACGCGCAAAATACAATTTGCATTATTTCAGAAGAGTAGGAGTTCTTTTCCATTACTATTGGGGATTTAATGAAACATACTGTATATTTTTCTTTCTTCCTGTTGTTATACATAATAATGCATTTCTATCCTATATTAGCATGCTGTTGTTTTTAATATTAGCATTCTGGTTTTGCATCTCATGAGATCAGTTTAGTTCAGTTTAGAAGCTGAAAATGTGACTTTATAGGTGAGACAAAACATTCATTGGTTCCCAGCTGAAAGTCATGATGTGTTACAAATGTGCTTATAATGAAGTGCTCCCCTGTCCCACTTTTGGATTCTTAAAAGGAAAACACTATTGGACTTGAGCTTATAAGGTGCCTGTGCTGGACCATTGACCCTGCCCACTTTATCAGCAAAGGCTGCTAAATGTGTAACATTTTCTATTCTAGGAAATGATAAAGGTACAGAAGTTTGTTTGTATACTCACATCTCATTAGCTGGAGTAACAAATGTATTTTATTTTATTTTATATTTAGTTAGTTATTAGTTCTCCCTGTTAATTCTCCTTGACCTCTCAGTGTCATGGTAGCCTTCTGGAGCGGTTGTACGAGCTGGGAATGGGTGGCACCGCTTTGTGGTGGCTCTGGTCCTACTTGGATGGATGTTTCCAGAGGGTGATGTTTGGGGAGTGTTCTTTGGCCCTGTGGAGTCTCCAATGTGGGGTTCTGCAGGGTCTGATTTTATCTCCCATGCTGTTTAACATCTATCTGAAACTGTGGGGGGTCATCTGGATTTTGGGTATATGTTGTCAGCAATATGCTGGTGACACACAGCTCCATTTCTCCTTTATATCTGCAGGCGTGGCAGTGGATGTGCTGGACCGTTTTCTTGCCTTGGCAATGGACTGAATGAACAAAACAGCAGAGGGATTTGAAGAGATGGACCATGACTGCAGAGACAAAGCCACCAAGCCTGGATTTGGAGATGATGATTCAGACTGGATTTTTGCCAGGAAGTTGCAATGCATCAGAGTTTTCAAGGTCGAAAGTCAGGTGCTCTGTATAATTAAGCAAACTGACATTGTCAGCTAATGTAAAGGGAAAAGCATTGCTGTCAGCAGTCATATCAAAAGTGAACAGGACAGCACTGTCCCTTCTGTAAAGGTACGTATATAAAATGTCCATTTGGCATGATATACCCAGAATGGATGCTTCAGGTAGTGACAAAATTAGATATTAGCTTGGCAAGATTCACTTGTTGCAGCATGTGGGATTCCAGATATTTATTTGCCAGCTTGATAGAAATAAGGTATGTGATCAGCATTTCCTAACCACTCCAACACCACACACACAGATACCTCACTCCCCATTCCTAAACTTACATTTTCTAATATATTTTGGGTGTTTTTTTAAGGTCATTGCCAATATTTTACCTTTATTTACAGAGTAATCCTACCTTCCTGAATGAGGAGAGAGCTGTGGCACAGCCATTGCTGCAGGGAGAACCTAGCTGTATTGCGTTGGATAGGGGGAGGCAACTTTTTGAACTGCGTTTGTATTCCTTTTGCATTTTATCTTCCATTGACCATAGTAGGAGCGAAATGCATACACCAGCTTTGGACTGGCGTATGGCATGCAGGGGGAGGGGAGAGACATGTCCAAGGAATATTAAGGCTCTGGATCCTGCAAATCCATGGCCTTCCCCAACCTGCCCCCAGAATGCCTTGTCCGTGGCTTCTTTACATACAGAGGACCACCAGTAGAACAGTGGCAGCAGTGGAGCTTTCTACCATTGCACTGTGAGGACGTGTAACTGCAGACCTCCCTCATGAAAAGGGAGCCTGCAGTACCCGATTTCTTGTTGACTGTCCTCCACAAAAGATTAGGCTTTGTTCCATTAAGAATAAACACATTTTTGAATGACTGTTGATAAAGACTGCATAAACATGGACAGATTCACTTGGTTTCACTCTGGACAAGGCCGCAAGTGACCATTCACCTTCAACCTTCCTTTTTGAATCTCTGACTGAACAGGCCTCAGTGAAACCTCTTAACTCAGTGGGTTCCACTCAGCTCCAGTGGCTTCAGGGCTGTTCTTGAACTGAGGCTTCCTATCCTCACGTGCTGTAATGCCAGTGGTATGCATTGTCGTTGTGCCAGTGCAATGAATTCATGACAGTATGTCACCTTGACATAGGGCCTCTCTGTTCATCTGTAATCTTTAAAACGTTGACCAGCACATTTTCCCTTAAAGATGAATTGTGTGTATCCCTGCATTGCACATTATTTTTATTTACCCCTCTGCACCCCAAAATAATCTCAACCAAAACATTTTCACAAGAAGGAAATTTGAACTTATCAATTGTGAGAAATTAAGTTAAATAGGTTATAAGAGTGTATGTGATTGATATATATGTGTGTGTATGTGTGTGTGTGTGTGTGTGTGTGTCTTTTGCACTCAGGAGGTTCACATAAAAATCACTCCAAATACAATTCAAAGGCCAAAGAAGTAAAAAATAAAAAAGAAACCACAACAAACAGAAAGCTAAAAATCTATAAAAATGCAGAATCAGCAGCAATAAAAATTTATTAGCCAGCTTCTTCAAAAGCCTTTCAAAATAAGGATGCTTTGATTAACTCATAAAAGGCAACGAGGAAACTAGCCTAGTGAGCCTCCCTCATCTTTCACAAAGATGAGATGCCACCCCAGAGAAATAGTGACTTCCTAACACGGGAAAACTGAAGTGAGCGCAGGCATTCTTCCAAGACTGGGTTGGGCTAGAGCACTTCGCGATTGAAAGGATCATGGAAGAACTTCAGCTTTGCCTGAAAACCTATGAGCCAGTGAAGCACTCAGAATGGAGGTCTCTGCAGCAGCTTTGGTCAGCAATGAAGAGTGACGCTTGCTTTTTTATTATGTATAGTAATAGTATTTTCACTGAATTTTGTTTTCAGTTTATATCAACACTACAAACACAACCATAACAATAACAATAAAAAGGAAACTAAAGTAAAACAGAATCCTGGTTGAGGAAGGAAGGTGGGAAAGGGAAGAGGAGCTGGGTCAGAACTCTTAGGTTTTTCTCCTTTTCTGTTTATGGAGCTGTCATAAAATATATTTGTATGCAGCGAGCACTGAATTTGCTGCAGTTTTGCCCTATAGTTTGGCAGGCATCTAATGTCTGTAATATACACTTATTTACTTATTCATAAGACTGTTTTTAAACCATCTCATTAAAAATATGAGTAAATTCATTAAAACACCATAAAATACAAATGGTCAACAAATAAATCCTGTAAATAAGTACTGATATGGGGAAAAAAGATGCATAGGATGCAGCTAGTTCATGCAACTGATCCATTTCCACTGTCTTGGGGTAAGGACACAATACTTTAGGGAGGGATCCCATCAATGCTTTTTTGTCCATAAATCTTAAATCTGTTTACAATTGTGTAGCAACAGCACAGTACCACATAATATTTACCAAGTGTCCTTCAGTATCAAGGCACCAGCAGTCAGAGGAGGAGAGAATATTTTTCATAATCACAACGGGGACTCATATGTCCTATATAGCAATTTCTCTTGTAAGAGGCATTGTCTTGAACCATGAGCACCGCCTCCCACTGTGGTGGTAGTGTTTGATTCTCTAGCTTCCTCGTCTGTCCTGCACACATCAAATTGTGTTGCATCAGTTTTTGTTCTAGCAATAAGCCAATGGTAAAAAAAAATTAACCATTGGTTTGGATAGTGTTGGTAAACAAAGTAGGCTACCTAATATGGGCAGCAGTTTAGAAACACTTGGGTTGGAAGGAGCAAATTTAGAATCTAACTCACATTTCTGGTTGTGTTGCAACCACAAGAGTCAGGTAGTCCATATTTATTGATGGTAAGAAGAAAACAAAACACCAAAGCCACTTCCCTTGAGGATGGAAAGATTCTTAACCAGCTTGAGACTAAATGTTTTCAAAGACAGTCCATGCAGGGTGCATAATGTAGTCTATAACGAAGTTGAGGGGGGACTAAGATAGTAGTGAGATCCCTAGAGATGCACTTCATGCATTAACTTCATGGCTATATAGCCTCCTCTATCTCTTATACTCAGCATCCCCCCCCCAACACATTTCTGTTTCCAAAGTGATCACAATCTAAACAATCCAAGTACCTGGCCTAATATTTCCAAGACAGTCTACCCCATAAGTCTCCCTTTCAGTGTTCATCGCTTTTATTTGGGTTATCAAACATTCCATTCTCCATTCCCTGATCAAAAACAGAGAGCCATGATTATCAAATATTGTTATGTTTGTTATGTTGTGGTCATATGTAGTTACACCTAGACAGAGACTGTTATGAAGGTTTTCTTTCATTACTGAAAGTGGAGACCTGACCTGCTGTTGAGCAGACAAGATCAGAAGTCCAGGTTCCAATTACTTACATCAGGTCTGGCCAATACTAGCAGCCAATCACAGGAAGAGAATGGCATTCAGATCCATGATGATTAATGTATATGTCCAGTTGTGTTTGGTTTTTACTACATAACTAGACAGGTAAAAGGTATAGGACCCCTGGACGATTAAGTCCAGTCAAATGTGACTATGGGGATGCAGCGCTCATCTCGCTTTCAGGCCAAGGCATTTGTTCACAGGCAGCTTCTGGTGCAACAGGACACCTAGACAGCAGTCTTAATGGTGCCTACTCAGAAGCAAATCTCATTGAATTCAATAGGGCTTACTTCTAGTTAACAGGTGTTAGGATTGCAGGCTTACTGTAGTTTAAACAACAACAACAACAACATAATAATAATAATTTATTATTTATACCCCAACCATCTGCCTGGGTTTCCCCAGCCACAAGTATAGAACAAAAACAATACAACCAGAATTTTGCACTGGAGGTGAATAGCGCCCACTGCAACCCAAACACTCGCAAAACACCTTAATCCAGGCATTAAAATCATTGCAGTGATTGGAATGTTTAATTTCATGATAATTTTAGATATAAAGTTAATTATGTTTTTGTTCCTTTTCATAGAGCCAGGAACAGAAAGTAAGCAAATGAGTACCTACAAATACAAAGAAGGCAGGCTTAGTATTTGAAATTGTCTGTGAAGATTGTGAGATGGTAAACTACAGAGACTGTATGGTTGTGCCATCTTGCCCGACCTTATCATAAGGAAAAAGTGATTCTTGTGCAGTGAAGTTCACTTTGCCTAGATCTTTAGGTCTGATTGCTAATTATACTGCGAACAAACACTCTGCTCAAAATCCATGTCAAAGCTAGGTAAATTATGGGATAAAAATAAAATCCATTTAAAGCAAGATGAGTAGAAAATGTATATTTATAGCTGCAGTACATGAGCCAGACTTGAACTATCAATTCCTCACTTTGTTATTTAAGATTATTATTTTTAACTGTTATTATAAATCAGTATCTTGACATTTGTTTGTTATGTTTTGTCTTCATTTAATATAGCTTCTCAGTTAGGTAAGAGAACTGTTCTGATCAAGTTCTAACAGACACAACTGATCCTAGCTGCACAGAATATGCTCACAGGATTAACAAGAAGGTGCTTCCTTTAATTTGAAGGAAATGGGTAGCTACATTTTTATAATGTGACATTCTTCTGTAAGAATGGGTGGTAACTTCCAACTTAAATCAAAGTCTGCAAACCCATGTTGCCCACGTTTTCTTCCATAAATGAATTGTTCAGCAGAAGCAAGATTTAAAAAACAGTTTAACTTATCAGAACCAATAATGTAACAGTATCTACTGGCGGCAGTGTCTCCTCACTGGGGCATATAACCACCCTGCTTTACAGTCTGTGGTGAGTAACACTTTGGGACCTCATCCTTCAGATATTGTTGGACCCCAACTCCCATAAACCCCAATCAGTATGGTCAGTGGTTAGGGATGATGGGAGCTGTTAATATAGGAACACCTGGAGAGCAATAGAACCCCCACCTCTGGATTAGGTTGCTGTTAATATTCAGGATGTTTTGCTACTCCAGACAAGACTGAAAATGCCACCTCCATCTGCTCCACAGCCCTGCCCCAAATCCAGACAGCTGTGCATTCCCTGCTAAACATTGAAAAGCACGCCAAGAGGTAAGAATGATGGGGGTGGGACGGGCAAGGCAGGAGGTAATACAGTGCTCCAAAATTACTAGGATGAACATAGTCTTTTTACAGGATTACAGCCCATTCTTCTACATGCTTACTTAGTAATATGTTCCCTGGTATTCAGTGGTGCTTACTCCCAGGCAAGTGGACGTAGGATTGTGTTGTTAATATTAACCTCTGCACTAACCCTTCAATGCGTAATTTTCACAAAATGCAGGAAGTAGAATTAGGTTCTAGTTTGCTGCCTATGAAATACAACCGTATACACAAATCAGTGTAGCCAATATGCAAATATCCCTCTAACCCAGAATCCTGCTCCTACAGCCATGAGTAACAGGAGCTAGTTTTCTGACCATTTATATAAAAAGCAGCGACAACAACAAACCTTGCACCCGTAAAGTCAACTCTAACTTTCATTCAGAGAAGCGGGCTCTTGAGGTTGGGGTGGGGGGAGTCAGCTTACTGCACAAGGTATTTTTCATAAGTGCCAGAGGCTAAGTGAAGATGAATGTTCAATATGCATCCTATAAAGCATAGTCATAAACTCCAGAGCTGAGTAATGATGGTACACACTTGTAGCAGAGAGTAATAATGGGCCTCATTCAATATACAATAATGTGATACTAAATATTTATCTGCCTGTCATAAATTTAAATGAAATTCTTTCCATTGCAAAATATGCTGTGCACATATATCATAAACTACCCTTCAAGAGGGCAGGTGGTGTAAAAGGACTAACTTAAAATTACAATTACCTGCAGATCTACTGTTGCCTAACAAATCTGATTATCCTGTGTTAGTGAACCTCTAGTTTCACAGACAAAAGCTGGGAGTCAAATGAAAGAAGGACACTCTTCACTTACTGGCCACATTCCCTTCTGGGCAACTTTCTGAGGACTGCATGGCAGTGGTAGATGGGGTCCGGGACAAAAATGGTGTAAATTTTACCTTTGTACAGTATACAGTGGTACCTCATGTTACATACGCTTCAGGTTACAGACTCCGCTAACCCAGAAATAGTGCTTCAGGTTAAGAACTTTGCTTCAGGATGAGAACAGAAATCGTGTGGCGGCAGTGGGAGGCCCCATTAGCTAAAGTGGTGCTTCAGGTTAAGAACAGCTTCAGGTTAAGAACGGACCTTCGGAACGAATTAAGTACTTAACCAGAGGTACCACTGTACTAGTTTCTGCAGGTATTCCAGCACCCCTCTCTATCCATCTTGAAGGACACATTCCAGCAAGCTCATAGTATGTAGAATAATAATAATAATAATAATAATAATAATAATAATAATAATAATAATTTATTATTTATACCCCGCCCATCTGGCTGGGCCTCCCCAGCCACTCTGGGCGGCTTCCATAGAAAGCAAAAATACAGTAAAATATCACACGTTTAAAACTTCCCTGAACATGTATGAATGCAAGTATGAATGAGAGCAGTGAGGAGTGTAAACTTGGAAAAGTGGGGAGACTTCTGAGGGCCAGATAGACAGCTCTGGGCCTCCCCACATAACTGCTTTAAACAACTTAGCCCTGGAGAAATAGAATACTTGTGACTAATTAATAGGGTTGCCATATTTCAAACAGTGAAAAGACAGAAAAGTTGTTGAGATTTTTTGCCATTTTGAGCTATTTTAAGGAAAAATCAGCACTGCTGACATGGTGTGCCATACATCCAGATTTTCCAAAACATTTGTCCAATTTCTGCCCGGATGCTGTTGATGGATGCGGTATTCCGGATATGTCTAGGAAATTCTGGGTGTATGGCCACCCTAGTTGTGCAAAGATTAAGTATCCAACTGGGAGTGGAACTAGCAGTGACCACAAACCCTCACCCAACCGCTTCTCCAGATTGACATTCCAGCTGCATCAGAATCCAAAGGCTCTTTTTCTTCCCCTTGACCTCTCTTCACTTTCCCAACTGTCAGTTCAAGGTTGGTTTCCTTCTGCTTGGGACAAGTACCCATGAAGGCACTGCCAGGCTACTCCTTTCTACAAGAACAAAACTGTCAGTTCTAATGGGACTAGTTAGTATGCAGCAGTGACTGGAGAACATGGCTACCTTCCCATACCCTATTTCCACTACTACACTAAACCTTTGGTGCATTCCAGCTTCCAAATTTAATTCCAGAGTTCAGGCAAGTGAATGGCTGTATTCCTAGTTCTTCAAAACTTCACAGAATGGATTCCTCTATGCCACCACAGCAGCGAGAATTTTATTGGCACAATATTGGAAAGTGGAAACTATCCCCAATATAAATGATTGGCAAATTAAAATGATAAATTATGCTGAGCTTGATAAATTAACAGGTAAATTAAGAGACCACGATGAACAGAAATCTCTGAAAAATTGGAGTAAATACTGGAACTATATTGGAATAAATGCTTAATGTGATTGGCGGGGTCAGAACAATACTACCAGCGTGTGAATTTAGGCTTATAGATTAAAAATCAAATACGTAATGGAAGCAGATATTCGATACTTACCAAAAGGATGGAAGGAAGTCCAGGAGGTGGTTTTTGCGTGTGTGTGGTTTTTTTTTTGTTTTTTTTTTAATCGTTTACTGTTTTGTGAAACAGCCAGATTAATCTATCTTTGTATAGTTAGAGAGAGGAAAAAGTTGGCTTGTATATCTTGACGCTTTTTTTTTTGTTATAATTTTTTCTTTTGTATCTGTTTGTATGTTTGTTATGTGTATAACCTCAATAAAAATGTATTTGGGAAAAAAAAAAAAACTTCACAGAATGGAACCCTATGTCTCTGCTCATCCTCAGTCAGAGCAGGACTGTGGCATCACAGGCAGCATAGTTCTCAGGAGGAAAGGCACATTTCATAAATCTAATCTAGTTTTTAGGGACCAGATATCATTGATTCTACTTCAGGACATTTCCTGTCCAATTTATAGTTCTGAGCATGAGACAGTGCAGGGAAATGCCGTTAACTATTAAAAGGAAAAGAAACCGCACCCGGCAGTTCCTCAGCTTAATGCACATTTTAGCAACTGCACATTGCCTGAAGAAAGTGGCCTCATCATTTAGTTCAGGCTATAAATCCTTTGCGACAGATCTGAGCCATTTTGCTAACGGGTTGGAATGAAATCCTATACTCTGATTCTGGCATGGTCTGCACATGAAAAGCATAGAAAACCTGAGGGTAACTTTAATTGGGCAAAATAGGGAATCGGGAAATCTAATCCTAATGCAAGTTTAAATTGGGAAGAGGTGGAGAAAGATCTCTAGTATGTTAATTTATCTTAGGTAATTCTTCTGTAATCACCTGTGTTGGTGTTGTTTTTGAGGAGTATTCATTATTTCTGATCTATCCCTGTTCTTGACTCTGTGCCAGCTACCACTCAGTAAATATCTTCAGCTTTATTACCATGACATTTCCATCCCTTGGAGGAATGAGTTCATTCAACAGCTGATGACACAATTTAACTGTGATTTTAGCAGACTTATTTCAAGATGATCCATGCCAGTGTCTGTTTTGTAATCCTTACTAATGCTAAGCACTGAGCAAATACCCTGAACGCAGAAGGGTTGTTCTTATACACACTGTGACTTTCATACTTGAGCATCTAAAAAAGAAAAAGAAAAAGAAAAAAAGTAGTGTATGGGGATGAGTTTGGAATACATTACCTGGTAGGGGAAGAAACCTATTTATTAAAGCTGTAATACACTATGGTTTGTTTGTGCCAAATGTACTTTCCAGCTGGAGTCCTACCATTCTGGGAGTAGGAAAGGCCCTGTGATACTTGAGGATACCCTACACAAACAACAGGAGTGCGTACACATTTAAAACTCAGTGTGTATTTCAGACAGAGGATATGTATTTAGATCAATTTAGGAAGATCATTGTTGGAGACATTACAACAAGGGACAGAATGACTATGGCCAAATACAGAAAAAACTTTAGCAGCTATTAATAAAGGGCCTGAAGACAGGAGTGCCTGGCGTGCTCTGGTCCAAGGGGTCACGAAGAGTCGGACATGACTAAATGACTAAACAACAACAAGAAGAATAAAGGGCCTTAGCTTCAGTCTTCCACTGGACCTGGTAAGTCAGAGCCAAGTATTTATGAATTTGGTTTCAAAGAACACTGTCTATAATGGAAATTTGTCCATGCAGTGAAAAGACCCATGTGGACATAAGAACATCAAGATTAAATATTTATGCCAGTGTTGTTGAAGGAAAAAGGTTGAAGAATCACTCTAAAATCTAGATGAATCTTAAGTAGGGAATTGCCTTCACTGTACCCTCAGTGCTTTTCCAGATTAATTTGAATTTAACACATACCTTGCATATTCTGCAGACCAGATACATAACAATGAAGCAATATCTGAGTAACTAAGAACAGGAATGGGGAAGCTCAGTCAGCCCAAGCACTGCATTCCCTTCTGGGCAACCTTCTGAGGCTCACCTGCCAGTGATGGGCAAGGCAAGAGGCAAAAGTGGGCAGAGCAAGAAATGTAAACTTTATATTTGTACAGTAGGCTAGTTTCTACATACATCTGCAAGATAGGCAAGTGGCACTAAGGGTTCCAGGACATATTCCAACCAGGCAAACAGTTGTGGTGTGAAGCAGGGAAGGGTGTGGGCTGGGAGAGATCTAAGGCTCAGATAGAGAACCCTCTGGCATTTGGCTCCTAGACCTCAAGTACCTCAATTTCAATATAAAAAATCTACATTTAACCCTGGGACCCCACTGTCATGTACTCACTGTAAGCAAATAAATAAATACCATATATAGCAGGTTCCACCTTCAACAATATATAATGATACTGTGCTCGTAATAACAAGAATCTATGAAATGTTGTAGGTAGGTGTCATGGTTGCCACTTGGGCACAACCACTACATGCGCCTTTCCCTGTTCCATGTTCTCTTTCTTCTGGATTGCTCACTCTCTTCCAAGTATCACAGTAGGGGAAGAATAAAAGACCATCCCAGTATTATGGAAAAGAAATAAATTCTAATCATACATCATTAAGTTTAAGCCAGTTATGGAAATAATATGATGCTATAGAAATAGAAGTTTAAGTGTGGGGAAATCAGGCAAGAGGGATAAATCAGTGACAGATCACAGAACATTCACAGGCTGTTTTCTGTGGCAGGCCATGTTAAAAAGAAAGGCAGCCAGTCTAGACACATCAGTATCTTCCTCTTGTGGTTGGACTGTGTTTTGTCTGGAACCAATAGCTTGGAGAGCCTTCAGGGTTCAGACTTCCCAAGGGTTCTTCAGAGCCACTTGTCTTAATAACAGTGTTTGGACATGTGCACTACAGCCAACCACAGCTCAAGAGCAGTTAACATCCAATTCTCTACTGAATTCAGTGGAAAGAGCACAAAATTAGAAACCTTCAAAATGTTATGTGCCTATACATTTTAAGCAATGTGTGTTGTTGTTTTTTACCAACCTCTTTGAGTTGACCCTCACATGGTTCCTATTAAAAAGAAATGCCAATAAACCCACAAAACTATAATCAGCTGCTAACAACCCAAACACACTTTCTTTTTAGCTCTCTCTACATTTGGGGGTGCTTCAGTTTCTCACAGAAAACTGCAACACCTGCTTTTCAGTAAAATGTTAGGCACTAGAGTGTTTAAGCACAGTAGGTGCAGAAATTCTAAAGCTAGAAACATATTAGGTGGACTAACCAGGGCAACCATCATCATTAGAAAAAGGTCTTATATATTCCCTCCCTTTCCTATTCCCCTATCACTCTATTTTGAAACCCAGAAAGAGGAGGGTTCACAGAGCAAAATAAAACACAGTTTATTTAGGGTAAAAACAGAGCTTATAAGAATTTAACTCAGATGCCACTGCCTACTTTACTTGAAAGACATCCCTAGGGCAGCAGGGAGCCTCTGGTCATCTCCCAATGAACTCAATAGCTGTCTTTGAATTAGAAGGAAATGCTATCCCCAGATGTAAAGGCTTTTCCTTTGATAGCTGGGTGAGAAAACAAAAACATGGACATTGTGAAAAGACAGTTAACGTCAACACCCCCCTGCTCTTCTTCCAGAGCCTTTTGTTGTTGTTGTTGTTGTTGTTTTAAATTATGATGATGATGATGATGATGTATTGCAATTATAAGTTTTCCCTTCTCTTGTTACCAATTTATACATCCATCTCATCATGATTATATTACAAAAATGTCTAAGGTTGAATGTGTATATTTAATCATTTTCAGGCAATGCTTATGTGTTAAAGCATATCTTTATTTCTCAAGCAAATAAACCAAACAAAAACTTTGTTTTCAATATACAAATACAACTTTGTCACAGTATCTTTGTACGACTTTCAAATTTTCCATGAAATATTCCCTGCATTGACATTTTTTTAAGCATCACAATAAGGATTGTTCACAGTCACATACACTCACAGTGTTAGAATTAGGCACTAAGATTTCTTGTTCTAAACTGCTCCCTGTTAAATGTTAATTATTAACACTTAGGGTTGAAAAGAAGGTGTTTATGATACAATTCCAACACCAGGCAGTGGGTGATATCCAATGTCACATCAGATAATGTGATGGGACCCCACCGCTCTCCTGCCTCTTGTAGCCTCCCACCCCATGTCTCTGATCTATTCCAGAGGGTTCTCCAAATCTTCATGGCAGTTTTGGATCAGTTGGGGATTGTAGGAAGAAGGAAAAGAAAGGGAACACCTATTGCCTGAGCAGAAATCTGTTGCACAAGTGGGCTGCCACAGCTGGATGTCACCCACAGTCCAAAGACCAGACCTAGAGAATATTCACTTTGTAAACATCACATTCTTTTTTGTTGAACCTCTGGAAAAACTTCACCTTTGTATTTTATTGGCAGTCTTGTTTCCTGTCAGATTGGCAACACTGCATTTGCACAGCGACCTACTTCTGGGCCCAGTAAATACTGAACAGCCAGGCATTTGAGAAGCTTTGAGCTAGAGAATTGGAATTTAGAAACAATTACTCCAGGTCAACCTTTGAGTTCCTTACTGCTATGGCATCAAAGAACCACACTGCTGGTTGTTGTAGACACCGAACTTCCCAGCAGCCATTGTATGAAAGAAGGAAGGAAGAAAAGTCTACAAGAAACCATGTGACATTTCCAGTCCAAATTTATACTATATGTGGTGGTATGTTGTTATTTCTTTGGCTACCTGTGCATATTGTAGATTACATGCAGACACAAAGTATTAATTATACCAGCTAAATCCTTGGGGAAATTTTTGTTCTGCTTAAATTGAACAGTAACTGCACTGACCTCAGTAGAGCTAGGGCATGCACACGTTGAGGTGGGAAGGTCGCAACTGTATAGACAGCACAATAAAAATAAAAATATTTCCTGTTGCGGAAGTCAGTCTGTGAAGACTGAGCTGCTCTTTTGTGTACCCTCCCTTATTCACATTTCCATGACACTCGTGCAGCACTTCAAGTATAAGGGTCCTAGTCCAGGCCACAGTATCAGGTCAAGAGATGCTCATTGAGACTCACTGGCTACATTGGAGCCTTGGCCAATAAACCACAGTGGGCTTTGGGCTTTGCACCCAGGAGGAATGTGGAAGCTTTCATTTCTAGTGTAGATTCACCACAACTTGCCATATTCTCCAGACTCGACAAACTGGAATTCTTTGTTGCTTTGGCTCACTGAAACAAGGCAACTTAAAACCACGGGTTATAAATCTGAATATTCTAATCAGCATTGGCCACAGATTAGGATTCAGATGACTCATCCTTGGAGCTTTTTTTTTTTTTTTTTAGCAAGCAGGTGAGGAACCTTACTCTTGCAGGCCAATTTTGCATTTCCTTGTTTTTTATGGCCAATTTTGGCCCATCAGGGTGGTTTGGGTGTTCCCTACACATGGCATCATACAGGTAAAGGCGGGGCTTGACTCAGCCAAAAAGGCACCCTTGGCCAAAGCCTCCTTGTGCATCTTCCAAAGCATCTAACAACAAACTGATTGTCGGGAGCCTCTGAAGTGCTGCACAAAGCAGGAACCCAGCAACCTTGCTGGATCTGGGCGTGCAAGAGAGCTCCTTATAGGAAACTCTGTTGTGTACCCCTACTTGCTCAATTTGGCTAATTTTCTAAGTATGCAGCAGGCAGCAAGGTGCTGCTAGAAGCAAGTTTTTTCCTTAATTTCAGAAGCTGTTTCACTGCAGACAAAGGTGGAAAGCTTGCTTTTAGGAGTGCCTTGCCTTCCAGACGTTTGGCACTCCAAAGGATAGAAATGTCATTTGTAACACCAAGAGATTGACAGGTAGGTCACTCACCTGTCCAAGTTTAACCCACGAGACATATTTGGATAAGGATCTGGCCCATGGAGCTAAAGACGTTCACCAGTGCTGATTTAGCATGATGCCCAAATGTGGCCAGTTTCTGTTGAGGTATTTAACATTTGCAAAGAACTAAAAAAATACACGATCACCCACTTTATATCAACATTATTTTCTTTAAAAAAGACTCAGCTTAAAATAAACTTTTCATTAAAATAAAACTGTTCCTGTTTTTTTAAAAAAACACCCTGCATAGTCAAATAATAACTAATAAAAATTTCATTTACAGGTGAATAGCAGAGGGCCTTGGTACTTGCAGCAACTGGTGAAGTGTATGCTGACTATTTTTAGGTAAGGGGAGACCCTACTACAATTCTTGCACAAAAAAGGCACAACTATTTAATAGTTATTACAGCATAACTACTTTCTAAACTGGAAAATTCAAATTATTTATAAGGCTAAAGGGTGTGAGAATGTAATAGTGCAGCACTTTCATTCCTGAGTCTCAAAATAAATTAATAAAATCTGTAACCAAACTAAAACTTTAGTCTTCTAGAAGCATATATCCCTTTCATGTTTTTGGCTTATGTCCTTGTATCTATCTTCCTTATTTGTATTAAGCCTCATTATGAAACTATAAAAATACAATTTCCACAGGAAGTAAACAAACATATGCACTGCATTGATACGGACAATTAGGAGGTACAACTAGTATTAACTGAAAGAAAAGGCAAGCTAGATCAACACAGATACTGGGCATTACCCATAAATTCCTCTCCCAGCACCCAGATAGTACTGCTAATAATGACAGATTGTGGAAGAGTAGATTCTACTACCCTTAAATAACATGGGCATGGTGAATTAAAAAGGTATACAGAAATTTTGTTGCATTCGTCAAAGAAAGAGAGTCGGAATAAACTGAGCAAAAAGCTAAGCTTTGACAAGTTATCATCAGGTAATGAATTAGTTACCAGTAAAAGCACTAGTACTTTAAAATACAAACAAGAGTCTTTTGAGAGGTGGAAAAAAGCTCTGTCTACTGTGAAGCATAACCAGGACTCCACAGTCTGGTGGGAGAGCCGTGAATGCTGCCTGAAGATGTGGAACTGAAGGAAGGTGCAGATCGAGCAGGAAATCCTACATTTATAAACAAAAGGCAGAATTATTATTCATATATATGATAAAGATGTTGCTAAATTGTTTGTTTCGTGTTAAAGATCTTCATGGAGTCACAAAAACATGATTCAGGCTAATGCTGTTCTGAAAATATCTCCTGTGTTATTTTTTTTACCATTCGCCATCATTTAATGAGAAAAGGAAAAGCAATTGCATTCAAGCATTATCAAAGGGAAGAAAAATAAGTGCAAAAAAAAAGCTTGCACTAATGGAATGGTTGCTACAGCACTATGTTGAATGGCTCATATCATGAAGTAACTAATAGCATGGACAATGAGGAAGCACAGGTAGGCAAGCAGGTTGCGGAGTGCTGGGGAAATGCTTCCCAGAAAGAAAAGCACACATGCCAACATCCTGGCCATCTCATGACAATAAATCCTCAATGCTCAAATCTTCACACCCACTTGAGGGATATCTGCCTTGAGCTATTGGCAGGATGTAACATTGTAAGACTGAATATTAAATAACAATATTGAGAACAAATCAGGCAAAATGCCACGTCAACCAGCTATTCTGAATAAGTGTTCTACCAGCTAAGACCTATTTCTCACAAATAACACTTCAGATTGCAGATGGGGTCTCGCATGACTGAAAACTCCTCCACAGAAAACCCCAGCAACACTCCTCCATACAGAACATTAGCACATCAGGTAAAGGCTAGATTAGAGTCCTTGTCCAGGTTTCCATGGTGAGAGAAGTTGTTTTCTATGGAAGAACATGTGTAGACAATCTGAAGTAGGAAAGCTCAGCCACATTTTAGCAGGTCATTGAGAACTAGCCTTAAGATGACAATAGGCAGAAAAGCAGCTGGGGACCTACAAATGGTGGGTGGGGAAAGGGATCAACAACACTTTTCCTCCATCCCATCCTCTCCCAACTGCAGTCTCTGGGGCTGCTTTTCACTATACAGATAGCAGCTGAAGAAAGTCTACAGATTTAGTGAAAATGTAAACTTTCTTCTCCCATTTCCAAATGTTGTGTTCTGTGAATGAGAAGGTAGGGGCAACCTTTGACCCTCCAGACACTGTTGGACTCCAACTCCCATCATCCCTGACCAATGGCCATGCTGATGGGAGTTGGAATCCAAAAACACCCACAGCCACAAGTTCCCCATCCTGCTATATAAGAAAAAAGAAGGGCAAAACATCTCTTTGGGGTTTATCACGAGCTAATTGACTTTCTTTGAAAGTTGTGCCATTTTAAGAAGAAGAGAGGATTTGGTTTAGTATTGCAGCTCTTCTTGTAGTTTCCTTTCATAAGCATGGAACTAAAATTAGTCTTCCCATTGGCTCAGAGGAGCCACAATTAAATAAAAAACCTGTGTGGGATGATAAGAGTCAAAATTGGCAAGTTTCAGTATCTTGCAAAGTACAGTTATACCACTTGGCTCAGGCAGTCTACTCTGAGGGGAACGCTCTCCCTTGCTGCAATGTTTATGCAGTACAATAGTTTAAGCGTGAAAAGTTTATTTCAATTTAAAATGGTTTAAGATCTGCTTACGTTGTCTATGCTCAGGACTCGTCCTTGGGAGAAAAGCTGGGTGAGTGAGCTGTTCCTTTGGTGAGAAAATAGCATAGTGCACTGAAAGACATGGCAGAACAAATTGGCAGAAATTAATTTGAAATCACATAAACTTTGAAAAAAATAAGGGGGGTGGAGGGATGCTTCAGAACCCCTTGACACTTACCTATTACTGTAACAGCCATCCCTGCTAGTAGTGCAAAAAGTGTGAAAAACATGGCTTGATAGGAATCAAGGAAGTGTTGGAATAAGCTTGGTTCATCTGAGGATCATATTGAAAAGAAGATATATGGGTATCCATATTATAAATAGACCTAACACCCTAAACTGGTTTGAATCCAATTGTGCTATCTATTTAAATAACACTATTTGATTATTTCAAAGTAACATTTGGAATGTGCATGCCTGTGACAGTTCAAAAATATATTTAAATGTCAATATTAATTGCTTTCTAGAGCCCCTGAAAATGTTATACCATTATCCTTAAAATAAAGCTATATAAATAAAGGAATAATCAGTTAAGAGTATGATGCTGTGCTTCCTGAGAGATCAATGGTGAGTAAACAGCAAAAATTCCCATGCATGCACCCAAACATAATTATGCACAGATTGGTGCTTTCCCAGGTTGCTCTTTCAACTAAAGCCATAGATCTGATGCCACTCTCTGGGTCCCCTCCCTTTTGGAAGCACGAAGACCTGCCATAGAAAGGAAAGGTTCTGGGATGCTGGTGAACACAGAGGCATTGAATACCAAACTGACACTGATTTTCTGAACTTTTTCAAATTAGGAAAATTCTTTATGCAATAAAATCTATGTTCTAGCAATGCTACACTACTACATTTGCCTACATATAGCTTTGGAGATAAAACTTATGCCAATCCAGCACTAAAAACGCTGACATTTACAATAACACATTTAATATATTTTTAAAAGGGACTACTACAATGGAAGGTATAGATATAGAAAGAGAAACTTACGTCTCACTGATAAGGGTCTGTCAGATACGTAAAACATTGTCACTGGGATTGTGATAGATTGGTCAGTCCCTGTGCTGGATATGGTAAGTGTAGTAGACAGAGACCCTTTGCTTGCAAGTCTTGGATCTGATAAGCTGACAGTATATGTTACATAACTAGGCAAGCCATAGGACCTTTCCTTCTCAAAGGCTACCACCAGAGGTGAGCCAGATTTCACCTACAAGATAAACACATATTATTTACTGACAGCACTCAGAGATAGAGAAAAATTGTACTGCGGGATCGTATCCCCTCTCTTAATTTGTCTTTGAGCCACTTGAGCCCTGTGTCAGATGCACAACCAAGACAGATCTATTCGATTTTTTAAAAATGTTATTTTCTTTCCCTCTTCTGATGGCACTTCTCTGTTAAAGAGAACCCTTCCCCTGGAAGAGTGAGCTCTCACAGATGTTCTCTAGCTGCTTGATAGACACCCTCTGCTCAAGACGACCTGCCATACCAAGCTGAACAGTCTTTTCTCCAAGTCACGTCAGCTATGCATTTCTTGTATCTCTTTCTAATGGTGCCTCTATGGATTATAGTTTAACATCTGCAGCAGAGTACTATGTAGAACATTATTCTCTCTCTCCTGATATTCCCGAAGGTGTGTTATGGTATCATAAATCATTTTTGGTCTTCATTTGTTCAAGTCCCTTGCCAACTCTACCTTTCTGTATTAAAAATAGGGTAGCTAAAATGCAAATGGTATTCCCCCCCACTCAACTTATGAAGCTGAATACCAATATGAGTATTTGTTTCCTTTAATGACTGCTTAAATTCTACTTCACACCCTTGGGTATATTCACATAAAGATGAACTTCAATTAATTTGACTTCTAATTTTATTAGCTTACTAATGTAACTAATTAAAGGAGAATTTGCACTGGGTGGCCTAGATAACACCCACCTAATTACAGGAAATCAAAACAGTAACTATGTGAAATATATATGCAGAATAGTGTAGTGCACAGAAAAAAGCCCAAGCTGATCTAAGTTTGTGCCTCCTTTGACTTCCTTTCAGTGGTCTCTTTCAGTGAATAAAATACATCTTAAAGTACCTGTTTTAAACTTATTTTTAACTTTTCATACAAAGATTGACAATATGATGGATATTGTCTTTACACCCCAAATTTCTGTTACTGTCTGAAATCCAATTTGCTTTGAATTTTTCATTGTAGCTCAAATGTTGCTGTTTATTGGACTGCTGTGCGTGGTATCCACATTGGCTCATGGAAACATGACATTAACAAATTGAAAATACTGGTCATGACTTACCACAAGATTTTCAAGAATTTCAGTGGCTCCAAATATCTTCACATCAGAACTTGTGTAATGATTATTCAAGGCAATTTCAGTCTGATTAGCGTAAAATCCCGGATTAAATGGCACTTCGGCACTGATCCACTCTGAGAAATGGCTGCTTTGGACTGAAGCTGTTACAACAACAGCCGTTTTGCTCATACTCAGTTGTTTTAGCTGCTTGTCCGCAAGTCTGTGCATTGTGATGGAACAAGTATAATGTCCTAAAGAACCAAGAACAATTTGAATAATAATAGCTTGTTCCCCCTCAGTGTACACTGGTACCTCGGGTTAAGAACTTAATTTGTTCTGGAGGTCTGTTCTTAACCTGAAACTGTACTTAACCTGAGGTACCACTTTAGCTGCTGTGCCGCCATGCAATTTCTGTTCTTATCCTGAAGCAAAGTTCTTAACCCAGGGTACTACTTCCAGGTTAGCGGAGTCTTTAACCTGAAGCGTCTGTAACCTGAAGCGTCTGTAACCCGAGGTACCACTGTAGTTTTCTACACTGTTGAATGTTTTGCACTCCAGTCCTAAGCATGTTTATTCAGAGGCTCAGTTAATGTCAATAGGGCAACCTTAGCATGAAAACACCACAGTCAACGTCATATGTAGAGTTGACATAAGAGACAGTGTTCTGTGCTTGCAAACTGAAATTGACATGAGCAAAGAGCTTTCCAGGTCCAATGTTTTACACTGTTTTGAAGCACTGAGAAACAAGGGTGTTTGCAAACACTGAAAAGCAGCTTGCTATCACCTGCTGTGTTGTCTTCACTTAACACTGCAGTTCTAGCCAATCATCATTAAACTTGTTTGGCACATTTGTATCTCTATATTCCCATGTCGCTCATTATTACTTTATTACTTATGTACTGGATTATTATTTTTGCTCCCTCAACTCATTACTCAGTATTATCTTAACAGGATAAATATAGTACCATAGCATGCACGACGGACTGGAGAGTGCTTGGTGTGATTTGGGGCTTCTTTATGTCTTACCTGAATCTACATCAAACCCAGGTTCTGCTGCAAAAATTTCAGAGGCTGGAAAATCAAATATATCATTGTTGAAATGAAGTTGGCAATTGATACTAGACTGGGGCCTCATTTCTTCAATTACTTCAATCTGGGCGGGTGAACATTCTCCTAAGGAAAATTGTGTAAAAGAATTAAAATAGAAGAAAAACAAACATTTTTAAAAAGAAATAGCAGAACCTGGTAGTAAGAAATTTAATCTTTAACTGTAATCTTCTTTATACCATTAAGCATATAAAGCAAGAGACATTTACTAGAGCAGGAAGACTTATACAGCTGCCTTTTCTCACCTATGACATGAAAGCATTTAACACCGACAGCTTTACAACAATAATTATTGAGAGTGAATGAGGTATAAAGTGTTGCCAGGTGATAGGTCATATTAAGCCACAGGTAATTTCACTTCATTTAAACTTTGGATCAAGGCCTTGTAACCAGTAGGCCTGGTATACTATGGAAGTCTCACTAATGTGTTTTCCAGAGGTTGTCAAGAAGATAAATTGTGTCATTTATTATTGGATTGAAATGAAGCACTAGTTCCCTTGGACACATATTCAATATATCAGAAAGTACTGAGTACTCAGCACTGCATTGTTAAAATATGCTTGCTTGTTAATCATTAAACGTGTGTTAAATGGCACAGAAATTACTATTTATGCTTTCAACATGCACCCATCTGAAATACTTCTAAGTAATTGTAGAGGTATATGTTCTCAGAGCACCCTCCCAAACTCTAAATTAAGTTCTTCAAAAGGAATAAAGATCAAAGTATTGAACGATCACAAGTTTGGCAGATGGTTGGCTAAATAGACTCATTCAAAAATTGCCACTCTTGGTGAAAGGAGTAGATGATTGTGTTCCCCTCTGCTGATCATATAAAGGCATAATTGAGGCAGGATATCTGCACGTAAGCATGGGTGTACAATCATAATTCTTATTTTCTTCTCCTGTTCTTTAACAAGAGGGAAGGATCACGCAAGGTGGGCTTCCGCCCAAACTAGCAGAAGTGCAGCAGCACCCAGTTTATTGATTTATTAACGTCATATTCTGCTTCCCAGTAAAGCTTTCAAAATGGGTTACATTTAAAGGACCCTAAGAGGGATTATGGGTCATGTATGAAATACATGTCTGTGTTGAGGCTGAAACCTTGCTGTTTTTCCATGAAAGGTATGTGCTCCACTAATATTGAACATCATTAATTCAGCTAAGTGAAAAATTACATATGCCCTAAAATAATTATTTAGATGCCTTCCCATAATGAAACTCAACAAGCTGTACACAGAGATAATAAATGGTGTAGTATTTATACATAAAATTAATGTTACATAGAAAAGCTTGCCTGTTTGGTCCAAGTTTTCACACTCAAACATAAAGTTAATAAATATGGTACCTTTCAGATTTTTGCTTCCATGCCCAATTTTAACTACAACTTTCGAAGTTAAAGTGCCCTGCAAACTTGTTTTCATTCCACTTCCATGTGTTGCCACAATCTTTTGAGGTACATTAATCGACACCTTGAAGGAAAAATAAGAGATCATACTATCACTTATTTATGTGGATGCAATTCCCACTGAGCCACAAAAAACGTCTGTGCATAAAGATCTGGCTATGCAGAGTCGAATTAAATGACGAATGTTCTGTCTGTGCAAGCAACTCCACCTCTCCTCCCCCATGTGCTGTTCTTGGGATTCTCTGAGCCCCACTCCAAGCCAATTTTGGGGAGCATGTGGAGGGAGGCGGGAAGAAAGCCCCATTGTACAAGCAGAAGTCCTTGTGCAGAGCTTCCACTGGCAGGGCTCGTTGGGAGAATCCTGCCCACAGTACTTGGAAGACAGAACATTTTCAGAGCAAAATTGTAGTATAGCTTAATCTCACCAGTGGTTTAATTCACCCATACCACTTAGTCAAGTATAGAATACTAATATGTCAAAGCTATTTGGAATTTAGAAGCATTTTAGCTTTGCGCAGATGAAACTTGTCATATAAGAATAACAGATGGATGCAAACGTAATATTAGGTGACATGGCTGCTTTTGACATGGATGAAGACTAGATGGGATATCCACAAGCATTTCATTAGAGGTTTTCCTTTCAGCAACTCTCCTAAAATTTAAAATGCAGCTTGGTGCACAAAACTGTTGAAAACACGGCATTTCCTTTAAACAGTTTGCAGATCAAATCTCAAAGCTGCTTTTTAAACTTGAAGAAATTTACCAAGCAATTTGGTATGTGGGGACAGCTGATGAGAAAAAGACACTCAGATGCTGCATATGCTTCCTTTTAGTCACAGGAAGTCTCCACCCAGAGCAACATGACAAATGAAATTCAGAAGTGTCTCACCTCCCGGTAGGTCTTAAGCAATCCATGGACCTCATAATATATTGTAACAGTTCCAGAATTCCTTGCTACTGCTACTCCTGTCTTTGGATCAATCTGAAGAATACTATTTGAAGAAGAACTCCATGTTCCTGCCAAACCTGTGAAAAATATATAATCAGATTAACTATTGCTACATCAAGTTATTTCACTAGTCTTACTCAAGAAGAACACCTATTGCATGTAACATGGAGCTTGATGCTGAATCTTAAAATTAAATGTTAAATGTGCCATGGCTGATAAAAACTGAATAAAAATGTGTGCATGCATACAGAGTGTGAGATCACTTTTTTTTGCAAACAGGGGCAGACACCCATCTAGTGAGGAACAATGATTTTCAAGGAAAAACACGGGAAGGTCTGGCCTGGTGCATTTGTTCATCTTTTGCAGCAGCCTGCAAAAGAGCTACATCTACCCTGCTCAGATTTCTGCTTTTGTCTTACATCCTGCCTAAAGCCCAGCATCCGGTTCAGTCACAGCAACTGCCTTAGCAAAAGCCACAGCACTAGTCACTGCTGCCACTCAGCCAGGAAGCAGACAGGGGGATTATCTGGCCATAAAGAGAATGGTGAAGAAGTCCTTCAGAGTTAAGCTTAATGCTGCTCTATTCATTATGGGTGCGACATGAGTCCTGATCAAAATTGCTCCATTGCACCGACATGGTGTAACACTTCTTCTTCTTTGGCGATCACTCATAGCCAAGTAAGATTGTCTTCAATGAACACGGTCTTAACAGTGAGTCCATGTGACTGTGGAGGCCAATTCTGGATCCACACGTCCTTCCACAGTGGGGACATAGGTTTCCGCATGGAAGTTGATCACAGTGAGGATTTGCCAAACGTGCCTTCCTCTTAGCTCGTTACTCCTTTTTGCCCTGCGTTCGTGCTTCTTATTGTCTTCCAAAGCAACTACTCTATTCCCAACTTAAGAATGGAAAGCAAAATACCAGTGGACAACAAAAGAGGTTTAAAGACACTCTCAAGGCAAATCTAAAAACACACACCATAGTATAAGCACTGATAACTGGAAAACACTGGCATGTGAGCGCTGCAACACTAGTCATGTACTGAGGGTGTTTGTTTTTCCTCCAAGGAAGTGCAAACGTCTGAGAAAAACACAGTTTGTGATCCAATGAAGAAAACTGCCCCAAATGGCTTGTCTCATAGCTCTAGCCTACATGTTGAGCAGTTTAAATGACTCCCAGGTGATAGCTGCCTCTAAGAGCATAACACTCTTTATAAGCCAAAAGCATCGCTGATAGAAAAAGGGGCCTTCCAAACCAGACCAACTTTGAAAAGTGGGGATATGACTGGCCCAAGCGATATTCATCTGATTTCATTTAGGGTAATTGGATTTCCCCTCCCAAAGGGACTACTATAATTGTTCACAAAGAAGTTGTAAGATACAACTAGCAGAAGGTAAACAGTAAACAGGATTTAAAACAAAACAAAACTGAAGAACCAGCAGCATTTACAACAAAGACTAAAGGCAACAAGGTAAGAAGTTTAGAGTAAACTAGCTAGTCTTCCCACTGCACCAACCACACACACACACACACACACACACACACACAAACGTAGAGCAAGAGGAAAAAGGCACTGATAGAAAACTTAGCAGGGCTTCTTAACCAGTCTGCCCACTTTATCCCAGCCTAGGTTACATAAAAACTGCCCATGGATGGCGTATTAGCTTTCTTTGAAGTACCTTTTTTCTGGTACAGTGGAATTATTTAGCATATTTCAGAAGGCCACATTCTCATCCATGCATTGTGTGGCCCTGTCCTCCTAATCAGCATCCTGGCAGGCTCATGCCAACACCAGCACCATATTAGTTTTAACCCATCCTCTGAAATCTGTATATCACTCTATGAATATTCTTCTTCAAAAATTATATAAATAAGACTGCCATCACTTCGGCTCTCTGACATGCATTCCTTCAAATTTGATTGTCTGCCTCATGACCTACTTCACATAAAAAGTGGTCCCTCTAGTTTTTCCATATACGGATAGCAAAATTCAATTATATTACTCCTTTAAAGATCAATAGAAATGACAACCATTCAGAGCAAAATGACGTATTGATTTGATATAGTTAAAGACAGAGGAGCTGATTAAATTGGTTCATCTCTTTAGCAGGGATAGGGCCTGACATTTGATAGTAGAACAACATAATGAATAATGTATTTGGTTGTTTTGAAAATGTGCTGCATCTACAACTGTATGAAGTTTCCATGGCAATTTAATGTTGCCATACACCCTATTTTATTGTCACAATTCTCAGTTAGTGTCAATTATTATTCTGATTCCTTACCTTCTTGGTTTACCAGTGAGGAAGTTAAGCAAAGGACGTCACCTTTAACAATATCTCTGAGCTCAGGGTATATGGCATGTTGCACAGGAAGAGGCACATAATCGGCAATAATGCTGTTCTCTGCATCCCATACTTTAAGCAAACTTAGTCCGACATTCATTGTTCGGATTATTAATGTGTTGTTGGAGGCTCCTTTCCCTACCTGTACAAAATCATCTCTATGGACAAAAAGTAGTGAATAATTTAAAAAGTGGTATCCAAGGAAATAAGAGCATTTTATTATATCCCAGAATCAAGAGAAGTCAAAAGACAGCAGATCAAAATAGCTACATCCCTCACATGCTACAGAAAGTTGTGTTAACATCTATATTTCCCAAAAGCTAAACATTAGGAAGGTATTGAACTCCAACACACAGTTCCTTCTGCAGTATTTCCAAGCAAATGTACATAGTACCAGATACCAGCCACTTATAAATAATCATTTTCAACTGATAAGAGTCATTTGCATGCCCAGGCACAGTGAGTCTGCTGCCCCTGAGGCCGGGTGTGTGGACAGAAGTTATAACCACAGTTTTATGTTTTGAGATAAAAACAGGACACATCTTGATCACTGATGTAAGTAGGCTTTGACATAGGCATTGGGTGTGTCCTGAAATATCTAGCCCACCTGCAAGTTGATTATTATCGGGAGTTGATCCTGGGTTAGGATTGCCCTATGACATACATCAAAGAGGTGCAACCCATCGGCATCACCATTTTGGAGAGTGCTATGGCCGTCTGGGTGTTCAGGCAGAAGAAGCTACCCTAGGACCCCTTTAGTGGGATACCCTGATTCTATAGAGGGGTAGGCTTCCTACCAACCCCCCTCTGCCCTTGACTAGGGATTCAACCTAATGACTTATCCACCACAAGTTGTGATGATTGCTATGAGGTAAGCAAAAAAACCTAGGCAGGCCCAATTCAACTGGAGGAGAAATTCCTGCCTGGTCATGAATACAGCAACCAATACTTCCATAGCAAGGTCATACCCCCAACACACTCATGCACATTTGGGTGGAGTTCTAATGCTGCAGAAGGGTAGACAGGGTGGGAGACCCTGTTCTGACTGAGCTGCTGGGTCCGTGGGCAGTCTTAATTTATGTGTAAGGGGCTGACCTGAGTGAAGACTCCCATAGGAGTCCTTGGTCAGGTGCCTGACTTCAGGCCCACCTGTGATTGGCCAAATTCACTGGCTGGCCTTATTCAAACCCCACAGCCAGTGGGACAAGACATGATATCTCCCACTAGCTGTTGGGGAGCTGGAAAAGAAGACCCCAGGCAAAGACACTGGGCTGCAATTGCTGTAATATGCCAATAAAGGATCAGCAAACTTTATAAATTACTAGTATTTGATGCTCAGTAAAATGGCTTGAAAGTTCTGTGAACAAGTGGGATTTATGGCAAGTAAATGTGTTTAGAATTACTATTTAATCCAACTGGGAAAAGACACGATTTCAAGGCACTGATTTGGCCTGAGCAGATTTAAATTTTTTTATTTAAATTACTTTTAAGCAGTCTCCTTTCTTTTTTCCTATATATGCAAAGCCTTAGGGACGCGGGTGGCGCTGTGGGTAAAACCTCAGCGCCTAGGACTTGCCAATCGCATGGTCAGTGGTTCGAATCCCTGCGGCGGGGTGTGCTCCCGTCATTCGGTCCCAGCTCCTGCCCACCTAGCAGTTCGAAAGCACCCCTAAGTGCAAGTAGATAAATAGGTACCGCTTTCTAGCGGGAAGGTAAACGGCGTTTCCGTGTGCTGCGCTGGTGCCGGCTCGCCAGAGCAGCTTCATCACGCTGGCCACGTGACCCGGAAGTGTCTCCGGACAGCGCTGGCTCCCGGCCTCTTAAGTGAGATGAGCGCACAACCCTAGAGTCGGACACAACTGGCCCGTACGGACAGGGGTACCTTTACCTTTACCTTTATGCAAAGCCTTGGAGTAATTCCATGGAAGACGTGCATTGATCACTTTCCAGGTGGGTGGTTTGTTCAGATCATATCATATCAAAGCACCAGTATACCAGCTTTAAATCACACTTTTCAGTTCTTTTATCTGTTCACTGAACATGTTTAAACAGCTAACCCAAGGGGGTCGTCAGTTGCTGAGGTATCAGTACCTTGAATCCTCCCACATACTCAGCTATTTATATCTGCTGTAAAATTAAGCTAATTGTATAGACAAGTACCTGTTGACTGCAAAGCTAAGCACAGAATTTTGTGAATGGAAAGTATCTCCAAAGCTGTCATGGAAGTAGATGGTCAAGGTCAACGTCATGCCCAATGGTAATGCCAATAATGCTTCATGGTTTTGTGTACGGAAAATTGGGTTCATGGATATTCTCAAGTAGGAAATAGGAGCCACCTAGGGAAATAGGGGAAAACAGAGTATGAGATTGTTTTACCTACTGGCCAAATTGCTTATAAGTCATCATCTTTTAATGTTTTTACCTTTAACCCTTATTGCACTCCTAATAAACACTCCAGGGTTGTGGAATAGTGAGTGTGTGCATGTGTGTATCTCCTACTCACTGCATGGAAGGTGGATTATTATTATGCCACTGGAGTTCCGAAGCTGTTTTATCTTTCTAAATTTAATGTGAGATAAGGTGTGTGTATATAGGAGGCTATATATGTGAATGGAGGAGCAATTTCAGATCCAGATCATTATGTAAAGATCCTAAGGGTCACATGTTTCATTTTCTGTGCACCCTGATTTGGATGATTCCCAGGTTACCCCACTCCATGAGGGGGCTTCAGCATCATTCTATATCATGTGATGCAGCTTGTCCATAATCCCCAGACTCCTGGGGATGACTTCCTCAGGCCAGTCCTGCTCCTCAGTTACTCAGGAGTGTGTGACTACAGAATCAACAGTGTGCACCTTGAAGATTGCCTAAGCTGTCCCAAAGGGGCAGAGCCATTTAAAGAGAAGGCCCTGACAGATGACTCTGGTCCTTTGTTGAAACATTATCTTCCTTCGCTCATCCAGCAAGGCCTCCTGGGAGCTGCCTGGCTTAATTCTAATAGGTTCTGGTAATCACTATTACTTTCCCCTTGAGCCCCAAGCTCCAACAGAACCTGAGAATATGATGATTTGTTTTTTTAAAAAGCTTCAGCTCTGTAGATGTACAAACTAATTAAGCAATCCACAAAACCTCATGGGTAACAAGAAAATGCTTATATGCCTCATTAGACATATATATATGCTGTAAAATAAAAAGGATTTAAAATAAAAATGTATTAGGATAGTGTCAGAGCTGCCCGAGGTCCCAGCTCACAAAGGACCAATGCCAGTTCTTGTTATATACAAAAGTCTTTATTGAAGATCAGTTTCGATTTCAAAGCCGCGGCGCGCAGCTCTACGTCTTGGAGTCTAGACCGCTGAAGCTCCGTCTGAATCTCCTCCCCCCAAACACCAGTTTAAGACTCTAGCCTTGCTCCACCTCTTCCTTTGCTCTTTCCTCCTCTGGGTCCGCCTGTCCACTTTCTAGACTCTTCTGACGCTGAGTCCCCTGAGTCTTCCCCCTCCCTCCGGCGGGCTTTAGGACCTGGTTCCCCATTCGGGTCTTCTGCTGTCCTGCACGCCTGTACATTTGAACTTGGCGCGTGCGCCCAGCCGGCAACCTTCCTCCTGACCGTTACACTGCTCCTGTCACTGCTTCCCCCTTCGGGGGGGCCAGCTGGATCTGACTTCCCCTCCGTTCCCTCACTCAGCGATGGAGGCGTGGTCAGCCCTGACTCATCTTCTCTCCCTACTGGAGGAGACGCTGGCCCTGATACATGGGACTCCTCCCCCCCCCCGCTACGCTCTGGTGGGGAAACTGGTCCTGATTTCCAGCTGCTGCTTTGGGAGTCCCCGCTGGCCCCTTGCTTCTGGTGCGTCCCTCCTGGGACCCCCCTTGCCCTGGCCATCGGCGCCCCCTTCTGGGAATCTTCTGAATCGCTGGAGAGGCTCATGGAATCTCTCGGGCCACTGTCATACTCCCCTACGCTGCCCTCAGATTCTTCCCCTTCGCTCTCCGTTTCCTCTCTCCCCTGTGCCTCTGCTCCTGAGCCCCTGACAGATAGGTTCCACTAAATGTACATGGACTCATATACCTTGCTATCATTAACAGGTCCTTTTGTAAATAAATTCTATAGTGAATATGGTATCAACCAAACTTCTTTCACAGGCCTGTACAACTTGTGGTCACCAAGCTGAACAAGGCTCACTATGGGCTCATTAATTCGCTGCTTTTGCTGCTTGCTTGGGATTGCAGAAACAGGTGGAAAGTAAAGAACCTGGTAGGCCATAATACACCCCATGTGGTCTTCAGAAGCGCAATCCTATGTGTGCTTATTCAGAAGCAAGCATCACTGTGTGATTAACAGGGCACACTCCCAGAAGTGTGCAAATACTGCAGCCTAAATAGATACGCAGCAGTATTAACTTGCAAGGACCTGTCAAGTCAATGGATTTACAAAGGATTTATTATGAGACTGCATTTTTGTTATTAATTAATGAAGGCAAACCTGCCTGACTTATTTAGGTTAGCTTTCAAGAAGAGAGAAAGGGGAAAAATAAGATTTTCTTTGATACTGCTCTGGAAAATAAATGAAGGAAACAAAGAAACACCCTCACACACCTATGAGAAACCCTTCCTCTTAAGTTTACCTTGTAGCAAAGAAAGGCCTTTCTCTTTTTTTCCTCCTGAAGAGGCTCTCATAGTTTTACATTTTACTACAAAATGTACACGTACTCTAAAATGGTGTTTTACTAGCTATCTGGGGCAAAGGATATATATCTTGGTTGTTTGGTTCGTAATATCCAATAATGGAAGAGAGAACTGTATACACCGGTATTTTAAGCCATGTCTTGCTGCCTCTAAAATGCTGCTAGCTTCATGCCAAGTCCACCCATTCCTTTTCAAGCATGCATTCAAGTTGCTTTTACATTTAACTCTCTTGACAAGTCAGATACTACTACAGTGGTACCTTGGGTTACATACGCTTCAGGTTACAGACTCCACTAACCCAGAAATATTATTTCGGGTTAAGAACTTTGCTTCAGGATGAGAACAGAAATCGTGGAGCAGCGGCACAGGAGGCCCCATTAACTAAAGTGGTGCTTCAGGTTAAGAACAGTTTCAGGTTAAGAACAGATCTCCAGAACGAATTAAGTTCTTAACCTGAGGTACCACTGTATACATTTTTTTTCTAAAAGAACCTTACCATTTAGTCCTTTCTCTTTCCCTCCTCCAACATAGTATTTTGTTCTCACTTTCTATTACCTCTAAATATTGTTCTATGCCAATATTTCCCAAAGTTCTGATGCTGAGAGACATATTTCCCGAATTAAAACTAGAAGTGAACTGCTGCTTCCACACCAGTTACTGATCTGAGCTGTGGCCAGTAGATTCCCCTTTGGGCAGGTAGATTCTTATGTGGGGAGGTAGGTTTGCCCATGCCTTTGAAGCAGGGATGGAAACCTGTGGCCTGCTAAATGTTGCTGGATTATTAACTCCCACAGGTCACACCAATTAGACCCACCTTTTAAGCAGTGGCCCCACCACTATAGAACTGCCTTCCACAGGATGTGAACTTGGTTCTATCCTTGACTGTTTTTAACAAGGACTGGATGATGCAGTCTAATTTGAAATAAATAACAACAACAATTTACATCTGTTGCTGATTTTTAAATATATATATCACTTTTTATGTTTTAAGTAGTTATATTATGCTCTTTTAGCTGTGAACCACTTCCTGGCAGGCCTTTTTGTCTCAAAAGTCTGTATTTCTTTTTTAAAAAAAGTGATTTCTACCACATCCCCCCATTGGTGCAACTAGCTCATTTAATGAGCCAGTGTGCAGGGATGCAGCAGACTTACCCCTTGCCCTTGGAATGCCAACAGAATAAGTTATGGCCAGTGCAATGATGTGTATGGAGGCACAATGAGCCTTTAATTAATTAAATTCTAGTGGGAATATTTCAGCTTCATCTTCTTTTAGAGGCTTAGTTACCCCCCATTCAGGACCAGGGAATACCCCACACATGCTCTCCCCACAACCACAAGGAAATGCAACTTTCAAGAACAAATGCTTTTACAGGCATGGGAACAGTTACTTATTACAGCTTATACAAAATGTTGCTTAAGCGTCACATTTATTTTTACAATCTATTTTTCAATATATAAACTATTTTTTAGTATATCTATGTCCAGCAAAACAGGTTCATATATTAGTCATGTGTACCCATATTTTCTTAATTTTGGTCAGCATTGTTACATTTAATCTTTTCCAAATAAGCAATGTCAAAGTTTTATTGCAGAACAGCACAAGTGCTTAGCCATTCTGTTAAAACAGAATTGATGGCTACTCTTTTGCACTTTCCAAGCTGAAGTTACAATTACTGTCTCCAGCTGGAATAATGGGAAATTACAATTTTAAATCAGAGGCAAATAGCAGTCGCCATTCTAATCTCCTTGAAGAGAACAGGGGAAAAAAGAACACAAAACACTACCTTGATAGTGACAGTAAGGGTCTGGTTGATTCCAAATGGCTCTTGTGAAATTACTTGTACTGTTGACAGTCCTATCAGGGATCCAGAATTAAGGAGGCCTCTCTCATCAATCTGCACCACAGGAACTCTATCCTGACGATCCAAGACATGGTAAATTAGAGTAGCAACTCGGTCCCTTGATAAAACAAAGAGAAAAATAAATAGAACCACTTTAAGACTCTTAAAATGCAAACCTCAATGTTTGCAACACGGTTTTATATAAACCATGTTGCCATATGTCAGCACACCACTGATTTGCTGTTGAATTTTTATCTAAGATTCAAGGGTTCAGATTTTGATTTCAAGCATCCTTGTAAGACGTCTTATCTGTGCTTATGTGTCAGGGAACTGCCATCAGTGCCGGAGGGAGAGAGCAAAATCCAGAGAGATTCCAGAGAGCGTCCCGGGATTGGGAGAGGCAGCCCATCTTCTGGGGAAGAGAATCAGCGTAGCACCAGTGGAGAAGGGGGGCAGGTGGGGGAAGCGGCGAGGCAGTCCCATGACTCCTTGCTGGGGACCAGCGGGGAGAGTAGGGGTCCTCCACTGCCTACGCCCTCCTTGCGCAGAAGGCTTTCGCGCAGAGAGAGTAGGAGGAGACTAGGCGTTAAAGAGCTTATTTGCTGGAAGAAGTTTAAGAAACGCCCACTGACAGATTCTGCCAGTGATTGGGGCAGCCACGGGTGAGTGGCTGTCCGGACAGAAAAGGTTCACTCAGGCAACCCAGCCAGGTGTTTGCACCGGCTTACGCACGAGCAACCCCTAGAACCATTACATTATGCATATATTACAATCCACTTGCTGTTTGCTGCCCTGCAGTGTCATCATTCACTGATGTAAACTTGATTCAGAATACTAATGGACAGGACTCCAGGATGCTGCCTGCCTTCAGAGGTATTTCCTATAAACAGGCTTCAGAGTAAGATTAGTCTGCCAGGTTCAGAGCTGGTATTAAAAATACACAACAGGAACATGACTAAGCAGAACTTCCTGGAAATTGTTTGTACACAACACTGATATTAAAAACATCTCTCCATGGCATTGCTGCATTAATAATAATAAAAAATAGTGCAAAGGCTAGTAATATGACGTACACATATTCTATGCACATGACAGTACAAGCTGTTTTATTCAACTGGAAATATAGGTGTTTTCTATAAACAAATACAGTAAAATACCAGTATGTATCTTAAAATATCTGCCAGCAAGCGTTATCTGGTCCCCGAACAGAAAGTGTGAAGCTGTTGGGAAAAGAGAGCTTTTTGCTCAGTAGACATTTGCTTTAAGAAGCACTTCTATTTCAATAGAAATCACTGTGTGTGTGTTTTAATATAGCCAAAGAAATGCACAGCATCTAGAAGATCTTCCCTATCAACTTGAACTTCATCTTGTCAAAGCGGCAAAGATGATTCAGCCAAAGATGACACAATAAGGCCATGTTGGAGGATTTGTTTCGTTTACGAAGCCAGACTCACTCAGTGTCCATTTTCAAAGGCAGTACAAATCTATGGAGATGATGGGCCTTTTATGCCCTTTGAAACAGAGACAGTATGTCTCTCTCTCTCTCTCTCTCTCTCTCTCTCTCTGGTCTCCATAAAACATACTACATTGTCCCCCCCCCCCCCTTATAACTGCTTCTCCGGACAGACTGCCCAACTGCCATTTGCCATTTCTTTGAAATGATGGCAGTTTCCCCTTCATGTTCTAATATGCCAAACTGACTCATCTATATTGATGCTACTGTCCTGAAAGAAATGGTTTTCTTTCACTGATTATTTTCTTTTTTCATACAAACTGAAATTAAAGCACTCCAAAAGTTCTTAGAGATGTTCCTCCCCAATATCTGGAGGACTTTGTTTTTGCTACTACTGCATATGTATTCGTTAATGTGCGCACCCTTAAGGAATAATTTCAACTGAGTTTGATTGAACATGCATGGCTTAATTCAATAGCTATTCCCTAGGCATACATGAACGATGCAATCAAATAACTGATTTCTGGACACTAAAACTTCTTTGGGAGACCATTTATCCTAAGTTGTCGGTATGTGTGAATCTCTAAGGAAGTGTAATTTGAAATCATACCATAATTATTTGTAATTCTTCATTTCAAGTGTTTCTTGTTACAGTCCTATACACACTTATCTAGGAGAAAGCCCCATTAAGCTCAATGGGTCTATTTTCTGAGTACAGGATTGCACTGCAAAGTGGATATCAACTTTTCCTTTGATATTTGAAAATAATTACATTTTCCTAAACATAGCTGAATTGAAAATACTTGTAAGGACGAGTACTTGAATACTAACTACCCATAGTAAACAATCAGTTTGTTCATTGTTTCAGAAGCTAGAATGAGAACTATCAACAGATTGTCATCTGTCAAAAACACATTTTCATTTATTTTAGCTATTAACATTTATTAGTCACCTTTCTATGAAAGAGCTTTGCTCCATGTGACATTTAAAAACACAAAGCAAATTCTAGAAAAAAGCTAAAATGAAACATTTTAAAAACATGCTTACAGTGGTACCTCGGGTTACAGATGCTTCAGGTTACAGACTCTGCTAACCCAGAAATAGTACCTCAAGTTAAGAACTTTGCTTCAGGATGAGAACAGAAATCGCGTGGCGGCAGCAGGAGTCCCCATTAGCTAAAGTGGTATGTCAGGTTAAGAACAGTTTCAGGTTAAGAATGGACCTCCGGAACTAATTAAGTTTGTAACCCGAGGTACCGCTGTAGTTGGAACAGATTCCCTCAGGAAGTGGAGTATTTTCCTTCCTTGAATATTTTAAAGCAGAGGTTGGATGGCCATCTGTCACGATGCTTTAGCTGGGTTTCCTGCATTGGGGGGGGGGGTTGGACTAGACTCCCAGAGTCCTTTCCAGCTCTATGATTCTATGATATTTTAGAAGGGCCACCATGTTAGTTGGTTGCAACCATAGGCGCCGACTCCATGGGGCCTGAGGGGGCCCGAGCCCCCTCAAAAATTCGTTTGGGGGGGCTCTGCCCCCCCAATAATTTAAGAAAAACAAAGCCACTCCCGATCTAGAGAGGGGGTGGGGTTGCGGGCTCTTGACCCATCAACAATCTCGCGGGGCTGGCGTCAGCCCCGCGAGAAGCGGGGATTCCCCCTAGCTCATTAATATTCACTGCCCAGCCAATCGGCTGCTGCAAAGGGCGGGCCCTCACAGGTTCACTTAAGGTCGGGGCAGCCCGGGGCTCGCCCCTTTCGTTCCCCCAGCAGCAGCGGTTTGGAGGTCTTGGGCCCCCCCAATATTTTTTATAAGTCGGTATGGGCCCCCGCCCCCCACCCAATATTTTTTATAAGTCGGCGCCCCTGGTTGCAACACGACCACCACCAGGAGATGGCAATTTAAAGACTAATAAATAGGCTTTCATGGTCTAGAGTTCACTTTGTCAGATGCCTTTATGAAGGGAGATCTAGTCCATGAAAACTTATAAACAATATAAAAACAATAAACACATTCTTTAGAGTGCCACAAGACACTTCCCCCCGCTTCCTCCTGGTTTTCCGCCCCCTATGATTTTGCTTTAGGTTCCATAGTAAAACTATTATTATGTCAAATCATTTGTAAGACCAAAATGTGAAAAACATAACCACTAACCTGTTTGTCTGAACTTTAAAAAAAGAGTTTGGCGACATTAGGATCTGTCCTACTTCTACTCCCAGAATAACTAGTTTCTCAAATACCTACAAAATGAAGAAATTTTTTTTTCAGGCTTTTACAAAAGTAGCAAACAGATACATGTACTAGTCAAATATGAAACCGCTGATCTCCTAACAAAAATATGTAGCTTGTCCTTATGTGACACCATCTTTATAAAGAGATCCAAGGGGCAGCCTGAAAATTACAGACTAATTGACTTAACATCTGCTGTGGGAAAACAGTGGAAATCACTATTAAAGATAGAATTACAAAGCATATAGCAAAACAAGTCTTGCTGAAGCAGAACCAGCATGGTTTCTGCAAGGGTAAAGTCCTGTCTCACTAATTTTTTACAGTTCTCACAATAGAGAGATGTAAGATGTGGGGTGATAAGATTTGAGAGAGAAGAATTCCACTTGTGGGGTACTTTTACTAAAATGAATGGGAACCAGTCCCAATTGCTACTGCAACAATAAATACCGCAGATGTTGTATAACTATCATGGTACATAAGAGCCAAACGATTTATTGTTCTTATCTTTCTAAATGTATGACATGAATTCTCTCTGTTTCCTATCTGCTAACAAAGACACAACTTCAAAACTGTGAGCAGATGACTGCTCCATAGCAAATATATTTGCTTTTAAAACAGACAGACAGACAGACAGACAGACAGACAGACAGACAGACAGACATTTAATGTTACTTAAGCGTTGGAGAAAAAACAAGGTGGCTGGCAGGTTAGCAGCAGTCTGGTATATTCTGTTCCTATAAGAAATTTGTATGAACACCAGTGGGCCATAATCTGTAATCTGATATTCAGTGTACTTCAGTGTGCAGTAGAGTCAAAAACATTTCTACCAGCACACATAAGGAACACATTCTCCAGCTGCAATTGTATCTCAAGAGTCATGTGATACGTCATAAAGGATAACAGAAGCTGCAAACACGAAGGCATTTCACATCAGCAAATCTTATCCTTAGCTCCCTACAACTTATTTCTTATAGTGAGCAGCACACCAGAGCAAAAGGAATCTGAAAAGAAGAAAATGTTCCGTGCTGCACTTCAAACAGCAATTTCTCTTGACCATTATTTCCATCCAGCAAACTTGAAGCATGGGGATTAGCTAAAAACCCTATGCACATAGCTACTATTTCCGTATTTGTTAAATAATGTAACTTTTTAAAAATTAAGATTCCATTCAACTGTTTTGCAATGTGTAGGCTCTGAAACAAAGTATTTTCATCCAGGGTGCTCCTAGCACAGAATACTAAGTAGCAAGGGATATTGTTAGACTTATACAGACTCATGAAGTTTCTAGCTGTAGTGCCATTAACCAGTGAAAAGAGAGCACTAACTATGCTCCTGCACCAGGATGACCTAAAAATGCCATTTTAAAAGTGATGATTATTAAATATCTATGGCTTAATGATGGCATCCTGAAACCAAACTTATATCAGAAAGAACACAAACTGACATCATTGAAATCAGGCACACAAGATTTTGGGCAGCAAATCTTAAACAAAGCATTTACGACAAAAGAACTCCTTGTAAGTGTTAAGGACTTGTCTGTAGAATTTGTTTTTTGAATCATAAAAGTGTTATGGTTCTCTGAAATTAAGAGGCAGCCCAGGCATATTTTTGTGAAGTCTGTATTCCATATATAGTTTTGCCCCTTATTACTTCTGTGACTGCTTTCTTGGCTGACACAGTGCAAAATAAAGTATCTAGGAAAAGCAGGTGCAACCGTTAGGCAAAGATATATGAAAGCAGAAGACAGCTGTATCAATGCTCTCTGCCAATTGATATTGATACCTTATAATATATCCATCGTTGTACTCAAGGAACAACTTTTGTGAGTGCAACCGAATTCCACCTCCAGCTTGCCACCCAAATCTGATCTGAGGGTTTCCCACTCCTCTGGGAACAGATTTGGGGGCAGTGTGAGGAGAACACAGGGGGAGAGGAGGGCAGGTTTTAATGTGGTTATGGAGGTTTTTCCTTGTATGCAATAACTGGGTCAGGACCAGCATATAGATGAAAAATGTCAGCTTCAAATGTTTTACACTTAGGACTTTATCTGTGTATATATTTAAAGGAGCCTGAACCAGCTTAAAAAAATATATATTCCAAATTATGGTATATATACTTATGGAGGTTTGGAAGTTTAATATGAACATGCTGGATTCATTTGAACACCACTGCTGTACATAATTAAAAAACTAACCCTAATAAATGTATGTTGGCCTTTTTAGCCAGCTTTAATTAATTCAATTTATTTAGCTCCATGAAAATGCCATTTCAGCTTCATTAATTCCTCTGTGATCCTAAGCACACTTTATTCAAATTAGGAGCCAATGAAATCAATGGGACCTACACTGTTGTAATTGTGTTCAGAGTGAAATGACAGACTCACTGAAGACCTCAGCTGTTGAGCATAATTGTACTCTCTGAATATCAGAGAGCATCAAAATGCCCAGAAAAGTTATTATTGAACACATCAGATTCAAAACAAACAAATCCAAATACTGTGGAGATCTGAAATACTGGTAGAAGTTGAGTTCATCTTGATATGTATCATGATCTTGTTGACACCAGTGCTTCTTTCATAGCCCTATTTCTCTGTAACTACACATCTTACCAATGTAAAGACCTTGAGATGCATGGCTGAAATTCTACATTTAAACTGACCTGAGAATTCTGATGTACTTATCCAATGCTACAGTGCACTAACTTCAGAATTGTGTGTACCCTATACTATGAAAGCAATTTATATAAAAAAATCTGTAACTAGAAGAGCAGGATTCTGAAACAACAAGCTTATGCAAATGTCAATAAATTTGCATATATTCACTTGCTTTGAGTAATGCGTTGTGCTTCTCCTGGTTAAGGACAGGGACAGGATGCCGTGAGATACTTAAGTTACTAATCCTCAGCCATTCTTCTGGCTCCAGAGGTTCTACCAGATATTGCCTATGAGTTCATCTTCACAGACACAGCATAAAAACAAGCAAGACTCAGGTTCTCATGGTCACAGCCAATTATGCAGCCATTGTCAATTTCCCCACCATGTGCATAAGTGAAACTGTGAAACACACATATGGGCCTTGTGGTGCTGCACTGGCCCTGACACTTGTTTTTCACTAAGCACAACAGAATGGCCCTGTAAGGAATAGCAATATAATAATACCTGTATTTGGATTTCATCTGACAATTCTTTTACCATGTGGCCAAATTGCCCAGCAGAAGGATCAAGGGCTTTGACAACAAGCCTCAACCCTGTTCTTCCTTTCCCTTTACCATAAACATCCACTGCAAAGTTGCACTGGGGGGAAAGCTGAAGAGAAGCCTGAAAGACAAAATATTAGTCTAGGTAAGGAAGGAATTTCATTTATTATATTGGTTCTAATATACTTCAAAGCTCTTTAGGTTCCTGATCTCAGCTCTGACAACAGAGCTAAATAGAATTATCATTAGAAGCCATCCTGTAAATTTAGGTATACTTTGGTTGCTACTAAATTTCTTCTCTGAACTTAAAATCAGAATTATTGTAGGACGTAATTCTCAATAGGTCTAGGACCCCCCAAAGGAATCTGTTGGCTGGGCCTGTTCAGAGGGCACCAGAGAAGACTATCAGGACATGCCATTATCTACAGGTCCCTATTCAGGCTACAGTATGTAGCATGTGGACTAAGCCACACTGTACAGTTAACTATTGCCAAATGAGTTCTTATGGCAGCAGAAGTAGCAGGAAGGCTCATCCAGTGCTGTTCCTAAATACTCATTAAAATATGGGAGCTACAAATCTTATGATACTGCATGACTGCATACATGCAGAACCTTCAGCTCATGTCACAAAGCCTCTTGCTATTTACACTCAAGAGCCATCTGAAAGCGGCAACCTGCTGCAGTGAACTCTAGATCAGTGCTACACCCTCTAGCTAGATCTCTAGCTACCATTTTGACACAAGACCTGTCCTAGCCCATGACTGTCCACCAGGCAAACCTTGCCATGAGATTGCTCTAAGGTTGAATGATGCCTAGTGACCATTTGATACTGGAAGACTGACATGAAGTGGAAGGTGCCCATCAGATGCATTCCAAGCAACAGATATGGCACTGAAATCAGGTAGCAGAGTTGGTTAACCCAGTTGTACATAGGAAAGGATGCCTGTAACTCCAAGTAACCATTATTTCTGGCACCAGGAGAAACAAAATATTGGGGTGGGGGAACTTGAAGGAAGAAGATATACAATTAACTTTCTGTAGCTACCTTCAAGGTAAGCTATTAGAAAATGTAGACCAAAGTAAATGCACCCATGGGTGAAAAACACCAAGTGGGGGGGCGACTCACTCTGTGTTTAAATTTTAAACTACAAGTTTACCTCACTAAATCTTGTTTTCACATCCAGGACATCCCTTTTTGTGACAGACCAATGAAATGTTAACCCTGGCACTGCATTGCCAAATGAAAAAGGAGCTTGGTTGCTGGTGATGCCCATCACATACACTGGCATCTGGAAGAAAAGCACACATTTTAATAAAGAAATAACCCAGTGCATTTTTCCAAAGCTGCGGTCACAAACACAGAATAAGTTGATATATGTAGCAATAATCAATTGCATCAAGTCACCAATTATATTATGTCAAAACAGGCCCTATTTTATTTGACCATAACCGAAAGAAAGAAAATGAAATCGAGAACTGTCTACATTCAACTCACCTGAGTGCCAGTTTTCATTCGTGTAATGGGTGCATGAATTCTAACAGCTTCAAGCTGAATTACCTCAACTTCCACTTTATCCTAAAAGGAAAGACACAAAGTCCAATATTAATTTAATTAATTGTGCTTTAAAGGTGGATTTTCATTTCACTTCCGTATCTTTTGAATGAATTGCTCCACTTGGAAGAGATAAGTGCAGAAACCACTAGGAAACCTGGCTGTCTTCATTTATTCACATTCTAGGCTGCTTTATCCCTAGATCTCAAAACCAAGAACAACAAACCATCCAGCATAATAATAAAAAAAAGAATAAAATGTTTATTAATTTTTTTATGCCCATTAACAGTTTAACCCTGACTAACATGGGCTAGTCAAGAATGGAAAAGTATTTCAGTGGTTCTGAGAACATTTTAAATTCAGGCTTTGGTGAGTCTTAAGGTGAAAGGAGTTGCCTAAAGGAGTGGGGTGGAGAGTCATTAAGAGGGTACACCAACAGAATATTCCATGAGGGTAAAGCTAGCTGACTGGGTGGCTTTTAGGGAAAAGGCAGTTCTCCCAAACCTGCAACTTTGACTTGTTCTGAACAAATAACACTAAACTCAAATGCTAAAAATTGCAGAGGTTATTAGATGACTTAGCTACATAATTTTTTTTATGCTGGCACATAATATTGTGCACAAAGAAAACACGCACAAAAGTGCAAGCCTGAACCAGATGATTCACAACAAGCACAGGAGAGCTGGAAGAGAGATCTGCAATGGTGAAGGCAAACTGAAATCAAATCTGATATAGGGAGCAGCAGCAAAAAGAAGTGAAAGTAGCAATTGGCCTTCATCCACAATGGGGAGCTCACATTCCCATCCTGTGGTCACTGATATGTACAGAGAAAGGGCTAACACTCCCCTTTTTTGCCTCCCTTCCCCCAATTAACAGTCAACATTCTATGGTCTGTGAGTATGCTCATTCCTCATTGCGAAGTTTCTTAGAAGTTTCTGCGTCCTCCTCCCCTTCCCCACCCTCTGGGGCAGCTGTGAGGGGGCTACTTTTGCATGGGATAGGGCCTGTTCATTGGCTCCACCCCAGATGTAGAATGCTCTTCATCCTGAGAATTGGCTGGCACCAACATTGCTCAGTTTCTGGCACCAGTTGAAAACCCATCTCTTCTGCTAGGCCTTTGATGAGGATTCACATACTGAGCCTATTAAAGAGAGTAGGTTAACTCAAGTGGAAGTTTATGTGCTTTTAATGTTTTATTGTTTTTTTTTAAATTTCATATTTATTAAGATTTTTGAATACAAGTGCATAAATAAAAATTACTTATATCATAACATAATTTCGTCTCTTCTTTGGACTCCCTCACATCTCCTGCTCCCACTTACATCATTGCAAAAGGTTTTTTCCAAGCAAATTACCCACTTGTTTGCAATATTTGTCACCGCTCATTTAGATAAAATCTAACAATTCTCCAAAATAAATTTATATTTTCCTTATTTCTCACTTATCATCGAAATCAAATCTAATTCAATGGTAGGCAATTATTTATGATCTAGCATCCTTCTTAACATTCAGCCAAATTACAGTATTTCTGCAAGTTTTATTGAAGGATTTCATTGAGTGCATTTGTTTATTGACTGTGACTCACACCCGGACATCATTTGTGATGAAGGAGGGGATATTTCCCCCCCCCAATACATAAATAAAATATTGGAAGCATTCAATTAACCATAGTATAGTGTTTTGCCCAAAGCCTAAATTGTAGTTAATCTTAACTATGGTTTGTTGAAACTTTCATAACCCAGTGGTTGAAGCTGGTTTGTTTTAAACAAAGCATATTTTATGTTAACTACAGTTTGTCATGTTCAGATGACAAAAAGCGGCAGTTAATAAAAAATAGAAGGGGAATCTTCCAAACCCCTCCTTGCAGTTGTGCCAGGCGAAGAGAGAGGAGGGATATATAACCCAAAAGCTTCCACAGACTCATTGCCATGAAGATAAATCATGGTTTATTGTGATGTAGGAATGCAATAAATAAGGTACTCAAGGCAACCCACAGCATGATCAATAAAACAAAAAGAGAATACAAAAATACATAGAATTAGTATATGTGGGAAACAGTAAGTAGATAATAACATCAAATAAAAGCAAGGAATCCGGAAAACATCAACAGACAAAACATTCAACTGACCAAAAGCCTGACAAAATCCCTATATCCACTAACAGGTTTAGGCAGGCAGAGGCTTGAAGTATATAATCCACACTTCTATTTTGTTTGGAAATGTGATGTCTCAATTTAAAAATAAAACCTGCCAGATCCTGAACTGGCCACTGGAAGAAAGGAAGGAGGTCTAAGTTTTTAATAAACATCTACTTTCATATAATTATGATTAAATAGAATATCAGATAATCTTGCTGTGAATTGTATCATTATTTTTAAAAGCTTTTCTTCCCCACCGAGTTAAAAAAACAGTAAACAAAGTCTCGGAAAAACTTAAGTTTAACTGAGGTATGCCTATGCTGACAGAAGAGATGAAACTACAGATGTGATATATAAATCAGGACACCATAAAAACTCAATGACAGATCAAAGTCAGCTTATTATGAAGTGCTTGTCCATAAATGACACATCAGAATCCAGGAAAGGAAAGTAATACATCAACAGAACAGGATTCAGGTTCTTTGTTATAAAAGGACATTTTAAGGCTGGATATCAGGTTCAGGTCCACAGGCTTATACAATAATTTAATTATTGCTCACCATAAAGTAAAACCAAGCAGCATTTATGAGACAAAAAGATGGGCAGGCAAAGAGATTGAAGAGGGATTCGTAATTGGAAGTAACATAACATTTATGTCAAGTTTCGGACTTGGATAAAATCCTAGAACAGCCACGGATTCACTGGATGACCTTCTTAAAATTCCCCTCATTCAATCTCTTTCCTTCATCCAGCTGATGGGAATATATATCTTGCATATCAGAATACATATCAGAATACAGGGTTATTCTTGAGATGAATGAAATAAGGCCTGTAAAACCATATGCATATCATTTATAGTCCTTACTCACAGACTTTAAAAATCTCCATTAATGTATCTAGGCTAAGAAGTAGTGAATGGTACAGATGAAAACGGACATGAACAAAAGTACACCCCTTCAGAAAAGAAAGGAGTAAATGAGTTAAAACTGATGTTTTAAATTTTTGAAGATTAATTTCTCTTTTAAATTTTGTATATTGTATATTTTATCACTGCAAGCAGCTTCTAGACCTAGATGGCAGAAAGCAGTAAATAATTTACAAAAAATAAATACAAGACAAAAATTAGCACTTTATGTAAGTGATATTTAATCACAAGAACTCTCACTGAGGTATGCATTATTATATTTCTTTTGCTGCTCCCCCTTCTTTACGCTCTGTGTGATATTTTACTTCAATATGTCTCAGCCATCAGTTCCATTTGCTCTAGGCTACTGGTCTTCAGTTGGTGAGTTGGGACCCGCTAGTCCCATCATACAAATATGTAGTTAAAGATTAAGAAATGGGTCCCTAAATGCCTGTTAGGGTTAAAAATGGGTTCTGGATTTGAAAAGGTTGAAGATACCTGTCCCAAGGAATGTGGTGTGGGTATAGAGGTCTGGACTTTCCCCTACTTGTTTTTGAGCTATCTTCCATGAAGAGGGTGCTTTTTGATTTTGATGCTGCCACTGAGCTGGCCAGGATCTTATCTTCATTTGCCAGCTAGCTGCTGCAGCATATACTTGGAACAAGCTTTAGGTCTGAAGCCTACATTGTTGGAAGTGCTCCTCCACTGTTGCCTGTCATGTACCGTATTTTTCACACCATTGGACACACTTTCCCCCCCTTAAAAAGTAAGGGGAAATGTCTGTGCGTCTTATGGAGCGAAGCCAGCAAGAGCCACTGCTGCTGACAAGCTCTGCGCAGCTCTCTCTTTAAAGCAAGAGCTGCATAGAGTGTGTCTGCGGCTCTGGCTGGGTTTACAGGGAGGCGGGAGGAGGGACTGCCGTCTGTCCCTCCTTCTGGCTCACTGTAAACCCAGCAAGAGCCGCGGCTGCTGAGCTGAGCCGGGGAGGAGGGAGGGAAGGGGATTCCGTTGGTCCCTCCCTCCTCCGTGGCTCGCTTTGAAGCAGCAAAGTGGGAGGGAAGCCGCTTACCCCCGTGTAAGCAGCTCCTCTCCCACTTTCCTGCTTCAAAGCAGAGGGAATCCCCTCCGTGGCTTGCTTTGAAGCAGGGTTCAGGGGTTCAGTGGGGAAAGAGGCAGTGGCGTAGCGTGGGTTGTCAGCACCCAGGGCAAGGCAAGTAATTTGCGCCCCCTAACCCGTGGATTTGCGCCCCCTAACCCGTGGATTTTTGCCCCCTAACCCTAACCCCCAGATGTTGCGCCCGGTGCGGCAGGCCCCCCTGCACCCCCCACGCTACGCCACTGGAAAGAGGGCAGGAAATAGATGCTGGGCAGGAAGACTTTGACCACTGGAAAGTCCACCTCAGCCTCCCCAGATTTCCACTGAGACAGCCAGGCATGGCCATAAGAGCTGGAAACTTGCATGGGCTATTTATTTAAAGACGAAAACATGCATTCATGTGAAAGAAACCCTCCCAGGTTCCTGGACACAACCCACACTTGATATTCACACAAGGTTACATGGATGGCATTGGCAACTGGAGGAGCAGCATGGTTAAAGAGCAAGTCCTAGTTTCAAGCTTAAGATCAGCTCTTTCGTGGTGGCCTCAAACAACCCTTTGGCTGCAAGGGGAATCCCTCCCTCAATTCAGGAGGCTACAGTCTACACATGCTGTGGCTGCCTGCCCTTTTCCCTGAGCTGTAAAAACACCTTCAAGAGGGTGATGGGAGGTGACACAGTCATCTTCCAGATGTGCAAAGAACCACCCTCGCCACACTAAACATGACAGCAAGCCTCACACCCAGATCTGAAGCATTAATGGGAACATAGGAAGCTGCCTTATAAGGAATCGGATCCACTACTCCATCTAGCTTAGTAATGTCAACACTGACTGGTAGCAGTTTGCCAGAGTTTCAGGCCTGGAGAGGCTGGGGATTGAACGTGTCGTGTTCTGCATGCAAAGCCACTGAGGTTACAGCTGTTCCCTTTAAAAACAAACTAAGATTGTAGTCCCCATGGTTCTGAAGAAAGGGCTAATTTAAACAGGAACAGAGGGACCTTCCCTGTCCCACGTCAGGACCCCTGAGCCCATTTAGCTCAGTTTTGTCTTCACTGATGGGCAGAGGCTCACCTGGGTTTCAGGAGACACACCTTCAGTCCTACCTGGAGAAGCTTTCAAGGACTGAACTTGGGATCTTCTCCATGCTCTCCCTATTGAGCTATGATGGCTCCCTCTCTTCTCCTGACCTCCTCCTATGCAGGAGGCCTATCTCGGCTTGTCAGTATAATGTATATATGTCAAGGGCTTTGAGATGCATATAAAATCAGGCTCAGCATTATTAACTGGACTTAGATAAGCCATGGTTCCCCTTCCTTCCCTCCTCTGAGGCTCGCTTTAAAGCAGCAAAGCGGACAGGAGCCACCCGCTTTGCTGCTTTAAATAGTTTAGTACAACATTTGATTCAGAATATTTTTTTTCATGTTTTCCTCCTCTAAAAACTAGGTGTGCCTTATGGTCAGGTGCACCCTATGGAGCAAAAAATATGGTAATAACTTTTGAGGGAAAGATTAACTTTGCCAGCATCTGCACTTAGGGAACTTTCCTTCAAAATGGGGGTAATGTTCTAAGGTTTTTGAACTGGAAAGCTGGTAGTGCAGAACGATGGCCATATTGAATTGGGCTTGCTTCAACGAATTTGAACTGCAGCTGTCTTGATTCAAAGTTCAGTAACCATCACTATGTACAAGCCAAGACAGTCTGCTTCCTGACAGGAAGTCTCCTCTGCTTTGCCAAGAATAACATGTTTCTTATTTGCATCTTGGGCACTTTTCCTTCACTGGTTTCATTTGAGAATCCATTTATAGCTTTTAATGGAACTGTTTATCAGCCTCTGCCTTTGTATAAAAGAATAAAAAAGGAACAGATAATTGTTCCAAACAGCTATGTCAAGTAGGACCTTTTGGTGAACTACAATGATTCTGAGCTCACTTGACATATTCACAATGTAAAAAATATGTCTAGACCACAGTCTATTATATGTGTAAATGTACTCAACGTGGAATTATAAGCCTCGGTTATAGAATAAAATGCAGAATAAATAAGATAAAAAATCTAGCTCAAGGTTACAATATATGCATATCTCTAAACGTTACCTGGGATACAACCACAACTTTACCAGTGTCTGCATTAACAGCTTGAACCATCCCTGTTATAGTAATGTTGCCCAATGACACTCCTGTTACAAGGCCACTGCTGTTGACGGAGGCAATATGGGCATTGCTGGTGGATAATATTATGTTGGACTGCGGCTGTGGTCCTCCCTCAGAGGTAATCTGTGTTTGTTGAAAAAACAAAATTAATTACTAACAGTAATTACATACAATAGGGCTCAGATCCTTGAAGATTCAAGGAACCTTGCAAAAGTGGAACAAAAACTTAAGTCATAACCAAAACATGTTTTTTTGTTTTGTTTTTTTAAAATCCCTTACAAGGATGATTCGAAAGTCACTAAATGCTTGCCAGGTGAAAGGGAAAAAACGTATTGGATTGTATCTTAAGATCAGAATTTGTTTCATCTGAAAATAATGCAGCCTGCGACTTGTGAAGAGATTATTAGGAGGACCTCATTTTAGTTCTAATTTACTGCAGAGGTCTTTTCAAGAGGTTGATCTCCACTGACTACAGTTCATGGCAGGATAGAGCAGTCTTGCCCAATCTGGTGACCTCCAGATTCTTTCTATTATCACTCTCAGCAGCCCCACCAGTATGGCCAATGGTCTGGGATGATGAGACCTATAGATGGCTTACTAAGAAACCATTGTTCATCATTCAGTGCAATAATCTTAAAAATAACTCACCTGAATCACTGCACCTATGAGCAATGTGACTTTTCTTGGCATCAGTCTAAAAGGAGGAAAGACCTAGAAGTGAAAGGGCAAGCATTAATAAAGGCCCACTTTTCAAGGATTATGTATCTCAGTGTTTGTAGTTCTTCTGTTTGTCCAAATCCCCCTCTTGTCCTCCTTTTCTTTCATGTGTTTTCTCCTCCTTCTATAATCTATATCAATAACAGCTACTATGTCTGGAAAATACAGTGATGACTATACAAGCAACACCTCCCACTATGCCTTACCATCCATATGGACATTTGGTTTATTCTCCTAATTATGCCTCTTTTACTCTTCCCTGTGGTGAGAAATGAGATGGTGCTGAGGGCCTCCTCTTCTCTGATACAGGTCATTTCAAATCTCCTTCCTTCACCCTTACCTTACATTTTCCATTTCTGAAATGCCATTTAGTAGTTTTTAGACACTTATCGTGGCTCTGGCCCATGAGATCTACAGCCCGGCATCCCCTCTTCTTCTTCTTTTTAATTGTTCGGCTGACCTTACCTTCAAATTCCAGTTTGTTATAATTTTCATGAGTCAGTATTTTCATTGAAGGTCCCATAAAATTCTGTGCTTGTTTCATGAGCTTTTACCTTCATCACATATTCCTGTGATTTATGCTATCCTTCCCTATTATTACTATTCCTCCCCTCCCCCAATCAAGTCCCATCTAGCCTTCATTTTGGGGCCTTTCTGTATCTACACATACATACACACACAACAATATAGCAGAGATGGGTAACCAGTAGCCCTTCAGATGTTCCTGAACCACAATTCCAATTGTCCCTTGTTATCAGCCATGCTGGTTGGCGCTAATGGGAATCATGGTTCAGCAACATCTGGAGCACCACTGGTTAGCCACTATCATTGCACAGGGAACTATTTATTGGCTTTGGAAAGCTAAATACATGGAAGGAATTACCATGCTTTTATTCTTGCTTAATGATACCAATACTTTATTATTATTATTATTATTATTATTATTATTATTATTAATTTATTTATTTCAGGCGTCTTATTCATATCAAAGGAGTAGTTCTTTGAGAAACCAAGCAGCCTCATATTAAGGAAACCAGAAAGCATTATCTGTTAAGAGTTAAAAGGTTTACTTCAATCTGCTGTGGAACTGAATTGATCCTCTCTCCATATCTGTCAGTGGCAAACGCTGTAAGACTGGTTTGACCTATGGCCAGTCCATGAACTAGAAAAGCAGCAGTGTATTCATCAGAAGCTTCACTGAGAGGCCTGAAATGTAAGAAAATACATTAATTGGACAAACCACATACAAAGCAATGAAGACAATATTCAGCACCGGGGTCTAGAATTGCATCTTTCTATGTTGCTAATGATGAAGTCCTAAGTAGAACAATATACAAGAGCGGCAAGTTAAAAACAAAATGGCACAGATGCTGACTGAATCTTAAGTAGCTTTTGTCAAGGATGAGGCGCTGACATCCTAGTAAGTAGCACTGCCAATACCAATGTGCTCAACAGGCACGGAAAATATCTATTTGGAACAGCATCAATATATAAAGGCCCTTGAGTGGAAGGGAATGAGAAACCGAAGGCCTCTGGGTTGGTCCGAGTCCTTACAGTCTTTCAATCTGGCTTGTGGCCTCTATTCCATCTGCTCTGTCCCTCTGCTCAGCTCTGCCACCTTTTGTGGCAGCTGTGCAATCCTCCCATCTGCCACAACCTCCTTCACTTCACCACAGCAATACAGCTGCTGCCATGAGGAGACAACAGTCAGAGAGACACATGTGTGAGATTGGCAGCCCAGCTACGGAACACTAGGGCTAGAAGAGAATACACTGTGTTCTCCTTGCCATTTCCCCAACTGCCAAAATGAGACTTTTCAGAGGAACCAAGTAAGTCCGGTCTGTGGAAGTGCAAGACAGCGCTTCCTCAGCAGTGGCACTTCAGTTTTGGAGCTCCCTTCCAAACATGGCCCATCTTGCTCCCACTCTGAATAGTTTCTGCTGGTAAATAAAGATGCTGATACTTTTTATAGTGCTCCTTAACATGGGCACAGATAGGCTTTCTCCACAGAGTGCTCTTCCATTTTGTGAGTTGCTCATTTTAGCAGTTTGCAAGTCATCTTGAACATTTTGTTACAGAAAAGCAAGATTATGAACAAATAAATAATAACTAATAATAATTTTTCACATCCATCATAATATATTTCTATTTGTCCCTTCTGTGAATGCATACTCTCAGTACAGCCTCCCTGCAAATACCTTGCAGTATTACTTTTGTTCCTTTCGCCTGTAAGAGAACACAAATTAAAATAGCACTTACTTTAATGAGATAATTGGAGATGCTGCCTTTAGATTTAAGTCCATGAAGGTGAAGTATTTAGCTGGAAAGTATTTCTTGGAAGCATCCAGCACTCTGACGTAAGCGGTAACTTTTTTGCCAATCTCTACCTGCAATGCATTTGTTTACAGATGTTCACATTTTCTCTGAAGCAATTCTCCCAGATTGTCAACACCTTTATGATTAATACTGATAAGTTGCTAAGCTACCAGTGCTGGATCAGGCTACTGCAAGGTAGCAAAAGAAGGGAAGTCATTCTCTTTATTCTTCAGAAGTGATAGTCTGTTCAGACTTGGAATAGCCACCCTTGCCTACTATTATTATTGTGATATTTGTAGGGGCCAGAGATTACTTTTTGGGTGGTGGTCGGGGGCGGAGAACACAGCACATTATAGTGTTAAAACGCTTGGCATACATTGATCTCGTTCAGAGGTAATGCTATGTTATTGCATCACATTTAAATGAGATGTTTATCTCAGTAACTTTAGGTAGATCAGTATTATTATCCTCATATTGCAGGGCAGGCTGAGAAATAGTGACTTGTCGAAGGCCACCTAGTGAGTTCTCACTTCAGTATCTTTGGCAGTATGTTTTACTAGCTCTCTATTACTCTGTTTCAGGACTCCTTAGGGTCTGTGGGCAGCTTAGATACAATATCCTAATTAAGCCCACAAGTCACCACTTGTAATGAATGAATGAGCCCCCCAAAGCCCACTTGAGTAGAATGTCTTATAGCCAACAATGTAAGTTCTGTTAACATGTTAGATGCATGTAAAGGAAAATACCGTGTTGACTTCTGAGTGGTAGAGCTGGCCCAGTCATTAGGCAGGGTGAGGCTGCTGCTCAGGTGGCAAACGCTCCCCAGACAACACAGCTGCCGATGTCTTGCCACCTTTGTTCAGTGGTGAAGCGCCACTGCCACTGGTGCCGATTTTGGACACGATTGCATCGATTTTGGGCAATATCTTGCCTAAAACCACACCCCCAAATTGGCATGATTTTGCCTGAAATCAGCGCTGATGGCACTGCTGTTTTGCCACCAGCAGATGTGGCAGCATGCATGGTGGCGGCAGAGCAGGCAGCGGTGGCAAGAGAAGGTTGTCGTAGGTGGCAATGGCAGTCAGGCAAGGCAAGGCAGCACTTCCCATTTTGTCTCCTGCTACTCCTGCTGAGTGGGCTGGCAGATTTGGTTCCCATACTGAGTTGTGATTGTCTGTAAGGAAACCTTGATGCACAAGCTTCTGCTTGCAGGTAAGTGTGCTGTGGGATCAAGATACCTAGGTGTGCAGGTGTATGATCACCCAGAGCACCTACTTTTTTTTTTTTTAACCACTGCACGTGGTTCTTCAAAGGAAGCCAACAAAGTTGGGGGCAGGGCTAAAAGTGCAACCAACTTGCTATTCCCCTGTACATGAGTAATCACATAGAAATGAATACTAACCTTGTCAACAACTCCAACAGATACTACTTGTATATCAGACACATGCACTTCCACTTTGGCAAGAGTAGTAGAAGCAAGGCACAAATCATGAATCATTATAGACAGTGACCCTGGATGTAAAGGATATACCTAAAATACCAGAAAGGGTGGGAGGGGAGAACATACAAAATGCAATTCTTAATGGTTCTGAATTTTCTTAGAGCAATCAACAAATGGAACACTGCTATCCTGGATAAAAGAGAAATGCACCAATATTTTAAAAGGCATTTTTCCTCTAAAGGAGAATCTACCCCTTTCAAGTAAAGCTGTAAAATATATTTAAGCTTTCTCCTGTCACTGAGTTAGTGCAAAGGGCCTGTAGGTAGCAATTGCATTAACAGACCCTAATGCAGAGCGTAACCTCTAGACCTGTATTCTCCCCACCGGCATCAGTAACACAAAAACAAAACACAAATCATGAAGAGAAAGGAAGAGGTCTTTTTAAAAAGACCTTAAAAAAGAAAATACAGACAAAATTTGAGAAAAGCAAGATATATCATGCTAAAGTGCAACACTTTCTGGAATGGCTGAGCCTAGTTTCACTACTACAAAAGGCATCAGATGAAATATGCATAAATCTGATTTGCTGATGCGTTTATTTATGTAATTGACAGGTTGTAGCCAAGCAAGTCCTACTCAAGAGTAGACCCACTGAAATCAACAAGCCTGAAATAGCACTAATTACAACCAATTTTTTTTATTGCCTCCCCAAGTGGCTCACATCAACACAGAAATGAGAGGAAGGTCCCACCCTCAACTTGGTAAGTAAAACAACAAGACACACAAGGAAAGGGGAGTGGTGGGAAATAGCAGAGGAAGGAAATCAGTTTGAAAAGGCCAACAAGAAGTGGCGACTTGTAGACAGGCATTTACCATCAGTTTGGGCTAGGCTAATCTTGCTGGTACAGTAACTGATCCAACTAATCTCTGAATTAGAAATTATTGTATTAATCCAAGTTTTAAGATGTTTTGTTAAAGTAATTCTTTATACTATTATGGCTACAGAATGCTTGTATTTCTACATTTAGAAAGAGATGTTTTATCTACACATTTGCCCAGCAAATGACAAAATAAGTCATATACAGAAGGGTTTTTTGTTTTGCTGAATTTAATGACACAGTCTAAATTAGCCAGGGAATAATTTATCCAGGACTCAGAGGAGAGTCAGTCAAGAGTCTTGGTAGGCCCTAGTCACTACAGGGTAAAATGGAAAAGTTCTCTGATTTCCCAGAACTTCATAGTGGTCAGCCAGCTTTATTATTTATTGAAGTATTTACAACCTGCACTTTCATAAAAGTATATATCAAGGCAGTATGCAGCATACAATATACTAAGATCCAAGGTTTTGATTTACCATGTTCCTGGGCTCTAGTCCACTTGATTGTAAGAAAAAACCTCAAAATGGTTTACAGTATGCAGCCCTGGACACCAGGAATATATCTCGCAGAAGCCCACTAAGATTAAATACAGGGCCTTGTTTAACTCCTATTCATTCCAAATAGATTTGTTTGGGATATGTTCCTAGGAGGCTGTACCCATGATTTCCCTAACATGCAGGAGTTCTCATTGGAAATTCTAAGGCTGCTTTATTGAAACTAATGAGCATGACTTCAGGCTCCCGCCACTCTACTTTAGAAAAATCATTGTGTACTAAAGAGTTTTCCCTCTAAAGTAAAAACAGTGCATTATGCCACTTACCACTGCAACACCTTGAGCTTCTTCATAAGTCACTTTTGCAATGTTGAGAGCACTGGTATTAACAAGAAAATATCCAGAGCCCTCCTTTATGAGCAGTTCAGCCTGTCAAGAAAAGTACATATTATATAATTTACATAGCTTATATTTTTGCGCAGTTCACTTAATAATGTGTAAAGGGAATGCCTTACCTTGACAGCCTGGTGATTATAGATAGTCACTTCTTTAGGACTCACTTTTACATCGTCCACGAGCATTAGCTCAACGCTGGAGGACACAGGTGTAAGAGGTTCATACTGTAAGGGATAAAGAAGGCAACCCAAAAGTGCCACATGAAACTTCTCATCTGATGTCATTTAGAAAAACACTTTGCTTTGTACTGTTTGCAATTATGCTTTATCACTGCACACCATATACTGATATTGCAGTATAGAAATGGTGGCATATACAGTATTCAATTAGTAAATGAATATGCAGAGTTTTATTATAGTTAAATAGATTGTAGAAGACTGCTTCCCAGAAGCAGGTGATGTCTGGATCTGACAGCATTGCCTATTTGGCTTTAGGTCAGCATAGTACAGGTGCAGCTGTAGAAGCATCTCATTGGCTCTGCTGCTGCACCTGCCCAGTGCCAACCTCCCATCACCTCACCCTCTTGGTTACTGGCATTCACCTCCAAGATGGGATGCCCCGTAAGAAATGCCACCCTGTTGGTCACTACTGCCTAGTAACCAGCTCATCATTCCTGTATTTCTCTATCTTGGCATAACATGCCAATGTATTTTGGTGAGCCTAGTCAAAATAAGCCTATTCTTCAGCTCATGGTTCAGTGGTGTACCTTGAAATGGCATCTAATTGTGTTTTCCACTTGAGATCTGAAGTAAAATTAGACTTCATTAATTCCTCACATTAGCTCTACATTCTCAATCAAATCTCCTAACTCCCACTCCTTCTCTTTGTGAGATGGAACTTAATACCGTATGATCTTAGAGATTACTTGGTACTATGTAGTGATGCTGACAATGGATGCTCCCTTAATCTAGAGGAGGATGATTAGGGTGCAAGCCAGACATTAGCAAAGCATGTGGGACATATGATGAGGCATTTAGAGCTGCAGCTGTAATAAGTGACTTCAATGCTCTGCATCAAGGCAGAATCGGTTATCAAATCAGGTATACAAATGCAGAACTCCATAGTATTTGATTATAGTACTAAACGAAAAAGGGGAGCAATGGCACTTCTTGTGCTGGAAAAATGTATTTAAGTGGTTCTGTCAGGCCCATAACTGTCTGCATTATGATGAATGTATTTTAAAGCCACTAAAATGCTATATAAATGCACTAAAAAAACCTGGCTATAGCAAATATACCTCATTAGGGCAGAGTAGGTAAAGCTGGAATAAAACTGCATTACCGGTTTATTCACTTCTGCAGCAGCAAGATGAAGATGTTGATATCCAGCCGCAGTGGCAGATATAGTCACTGCTCCAGGTTTATTGTGAACTAAAACAGTTTGCAATCCTAAGCAAAAAAGAAAGACAAAAACTGGAAAAGGAGCATTTACTACCTGGTTAAGCACCAGTATACAGAAGCATGGAGGTAACTGGCCTTCCTCCCCTCATTTCACTGTATCTTTAAAATAGACTTTTTAAAATAGCATTTTTCTCATCAAAGTGTGAACAAAAAGAAAGAATCAGACCCATTCCAAGAAGGAAAAAAACACCCTACAGAAAGCAAAGTGTTTTTATCTAGCACTAATGCCACCAAGTTCAACCAGTTTACACAAACAAATGATAACACAATGTCCTGGAGTCGTACCATGCATTTTATTCTGACCATTTCCATGATTTTTCAAAAACAGCTCCATTGGCATATCGGCTTCTATGCTGGCCAGTGAATATTTTGTTGATTCCCAGATAATATTAAGGGAACTAAAATTGTCAAATTTACGTCCCTGTTGATCATAAACCTCCATCTCCAATACTGGATTGCGATATTTCGAGACAGGGACCTGGAAGAGAAATCAACAGGAAAAATTATCCTTGGAATTGTGTAGAATTGAAAGACAGGCCATGGTGTATTGTAATGCAACGATCATATTTTTCAACTGAACAAATGTTTGAATATTTCTGTGAAAAAACAGGGGAAACTGTCGTCTCTCAAGCGTGTTGAAAGGTTGCCTACATGATTGGCCCCAGCCGTGTGCTAGCAGGAATTTAAACCTTTCAGCAGTATGTTGGGATGAGGCCTATGCCATTTCTTAAATGTCTAAAGGGTACTTAAATGCTAGTTAAAGATAGATATTTTACTATCATTCTTACCCCTTGCTTGTTCTGATGAAGAAAAGGACAGGAGAGACCTATCTCTGGTTCTGCATATATAGGTGCCAAAGTGAATCGGGAGGGGCTGGCACAGATCAGCGTCAGAACAGCAGGTTCAGCAGCTGGAAAGGGGTTAGTAACTGTGGGCTTGTTTCCAATTATTAAGGAAATTACCTGCACAAAAATGAGAAAATGAATGAAAAGAAAATATGAAAGCTGTGTTATGAAGGCATTTTGTTGTCACACAATCTAAAGCAAACTCACTTCTCTTTCTCTCTTGCTCTCTTGCTCTCTCTCTCTTGCAAGAAATATTAAGCCAACATGAGTTTATGTTCCAGTAATAACCTGCACTCCTGACAGATAAAGATGTATCATTTTGACATTTATTTTCATACACAGTTCCAGCCCATTATCAAAGCACAACTTCTCACTGATTATTGCTATTATACCAAGCTTAACACCGCAAAACAAAAATCAAGCTTTTAAGATTTTGAAACAGATGGCAGAGCTTTCTTTCTTCAAGGAAAAGGAAAGTACAAAGTAACTGGTATGTACATATACCAAAGGCTAGTTTAAGAGTTGTTAGTTTATTTCTTAATGCCCAAGGCTTTTTCATTTTCTTTCCTGACAAAAGCAATATTCTTACCCTATAAGAATATCAACTGACAGCACATTTCAAGTCATTGTAGATTATATGAACACTATGAGAACAACTTTCTAAGTGTTGCTGGTTCTATATTTTTTTCTCTCTTTGTCTTGACCTGAACATGAATATTTTTAATGAACATACCTGGCTGTACCTGATAATAGACAGTAGGTGACTTTCATCTAAATGAATATGCAAATGCAGATCCTTTTATGGGGTGCATCAAAGTCTTAAGACACTTGTGAAACTGAGCACACTCAAAGAAAGTTAATACAGTGGTACCTCGGGTTAAGTACTTTAATTCGTTCCAGAGGTCCATACTTAACCTGAAACTGTTCTTAACCTGAAGCACCACTTTAGCTAATGGGGCCTCCTGCTGCTGCCACGCTGCCACCACGTGATTTCTGTTCTCATCCTGAAGCAAAGTTCTTAACCTGAAGCAATATTTCTGGGTTAGCGGAATCTGTAGCCTGAAGCGTATGTAACCCAAGGTACCACTGTAGAGTCAAATAGTGCAAATTGAACGGCTGAGAGACTTAGGTGAGTTTGTTTTGCTCTTTCCCCCCTATTTGTACTTATGACATATTTGAAAATTGTTCAGATGTCCAATAACCCCAAGACAGTTTGCCACTTATCTTTCCTTACAGTTCTCCATTTATATCTGCAGAACCTCCGAAAATAGTTTAAGGAGGAAAAAACACCAATGACTGTTCAATGCCCTCTGGAAAAAAAAAGCAGTGGTCTTGTACTCAGCAACTGAACTCAGCTGTTGAAGCTTTTAACACATTCTGTGACATAAAAGGGTTCTGTGAAAAAGCACTTGTGATGTTAACCTAATTTTGAAATGCTTAGTTCTCAAGAGTGATATTAGATTTATCAGAATCTATATAAAGAGCAGCAACTAATTTATGCATTCAAGTTTTGTATTATACTGTATTAACTTTGGCACGCCCCAAAAAAGCTCAACAACTCTGCTCAATCCAATGGGTAGATCACTGCCGGGGGTTTTTTTATAGTGGGAGTAGATCACAGTCTCTTGGGAGCTGGACATGTCTGCTTTATGGAATGCAATTTTATGAAGCCTTATTATCTTAGCTAAAATTGTCTCTCTCAGGTCCCCCCTTTCAATCTATTTGTATGCCACTTTCCCACAAAACTGTGCCCAAAGTGTCTCACAACACATCAAGTGAACATGTATAGCCATTCAATATATATTTTTGTGGTCTCAAAGTCCAACAAAATTTATCATCTCCATCTGTCTTACTCACTTGGTCCCCCAGGGCTCTGCAAGATGCTCTAACCCAATGTTGGAAAGGATTCCTAGTTGTAGGTGGCCCTAGTAATGATAAACCGACATTGTCTGAACCTTCAGCGCTGATGTTCCTGTAGAACTTTGATGGTTCTAGGACCCATGGTCTGGGTCCCCCTTCAAATATTATATCTTTGGAGGAGCCCAAAGTTACCAGGGCAGCAGAAATGGGATCAACAGTCTAGAAGAAAAAAATAACCCTGATTAGAATTTGGTACAAAACTACAAAATACTGAAAATAATAATATAATAGCACATCATACTGTTGTCTCACATTGATCTTCATGTTTAACCTATGAGATTTATATACTCTGCTTGGAATTCTTGAAATATTGAAGCCTCCAAACTGTATCCAAAATTACTATAAAAATTAAAACAGCAACTCTAAGTATAAATAAACCTAACCTAACTAAATGCACACTTAGCTGTGAAAAATCAAATAATCTCTCATGTTGAACGACTTTCTACCAAGTTTAGGAATCTTTTATCATATGATTTAAGCATAGCTTAAAGTTGTTTTGGGGTGCTGTCTGAATATGAAATGATATTAGAAACCAATGGAATGTTGGAACAAAACCTGTATTGCCTCACTATCTTTGCTTACAAGCATAACATTTCAGAGCATAGTGCTGGTTTAATCCCACCCCCCTAAAGTTGTAGCTCATTACAAACATGGAATTTCTCCATGCGAGTGACTTTTCTGAATCTTTTTTTCCCCACTTTGTCTCCCCCACCCAAAAAATCTGCTTTTAAAACTAATGTGATACCTATTTAAGCAAGCGACAGCTAGTGCTCTGGACCACTGAGACATACTAAAAAGTTCTAGATTAATTCAATCTAGCTATTACTGCATCATTAATGAAATAGGCTTATCATCTCAAGGGTACATGTCCACAAGTGGTTGGACATTCTGTAGTTCCTGAAACCCGTAAACAGTTTATAAGGACTATTCAAGGTAGAAAGCATCAGAGATCCAAGCATACGGGAATGAAGCTATTTGATTTTGATAGAAATCCTTTGTATCCTATAAGACTTCAGCTCAAATGACTCAGTATTGCAAGTAAGTATTTACTGAAGAATCAAAAGCCACGAAGACTAAGAAAAAGGGGGGGGACTAAAGGCTTACTTTTAGTGGCAGATGGGCAGCTATTGTAATACTGGCACTGAGGTGGATATGTTCATGGGTGTAACTAACAACAAGTGCTGTATATCCTTGGGCTTCAGCTTTTACCCTGACCCCACTGCAGTAGTCAGAAGTTGGCTTTAGTCTTCCTGTTAAGGAAATCAAAGGAGAGTGAAAATGTGCAATGTGTATATTACTTGAGTAAATTTAAAATCAAATTTATTCATATTGCTTTTATAAGTAAACCACCCTGAATAATCTAAATATTTTTTCAGGGCGGTTTACAAGAACAATAACACATATAAAGTAACACAAATAGCGAAGTGAAAAGTCAGCAGATCAAAACAGTATTGCTAGCACTGTGAAAGTCTTGGGGTGAAGGGTGGGGGAAGGAAAGGTCGGTGACCATTTTGCGCAGGAGTCCCAATTTCTGCTCCAGTACACATCGACAGAGAACGTATAAGCATGACCCACCCCCACCCCTGTTCTGCCTTCTTCTGAGTCTAAAAGGACCCATGCGTTGGTGATCGCATGTCAGTTGGACAAGCCTAAAATGGGCGCCACCTTTATTATCAATCCCTATTATGTAACCAGTTGTGTTGTTGTTGTTTTTTTACCAACTTTTATTATTATTACAAATGGATGAAACACAACCAAAGTGGACTGGGAACCTGTATCCTTCCAGAGGTTGCTGACTTCCAACTCCCATCAGCCCCATCCAGCATAGCCAATGGTGAGGAATGATGGGAATTGTAACAACTGGGAAAGCAACAAGCTCTCAACCCCTGTTCTATATAACACCTCTTAGTTATTCATAAGCATTTGCTATTGATAAAAGAATCCTTAGCATGCCAGTAAGTGGATTACATATTTGTTCCTCTATCTTATAAACTGAAATGAAGTAATTCCTTTTAAGCCACCTTGAAGTGGAATGAATACACCACGGTTCTCAACCTCGACAACTAAATCAAAATGTGAACAGTCACTCAGGGTGACCATCTGACTGGTTTCTTCATTCATTAGGCCATTAATCTTCAGAGGCAGCTCCAGGATTTCACCCACACGTGCTTCAACTCGACACGGCGTGAACTCCATGCCACTAGGTTCTGTCACGTACACCTAGGAAACAATAATGAGGTAAGACACAGCAGCCAGAATGGAGATAATGAACAAAACCTGAACTGGAAAATTTGAAATGCCAAGAGGAAGTTGCTTATTTTTAGCCACTTTTAACTATCTGAAAGTTTCACTTTTAACCTCAAAAATTTCCAACTTCTAATTTGAAATGCGTGACTTGCAGACAAATAACTTTGTTATAATCAGAACAAAGCATGACACAAATACCTTGCAGAGCTCCTGAGACTCTTAGAGATCTCTCTCTCTCACACACACACCCGATTACACAGCTCACATCCATTATGCCCACACACAGTCAAAAAAGTGAGACCTAGGGAGAGGTCCAAAGGCAGACATGGGCAAAGTCCTTCAATATGGTTTGGTTTATGTATTAAGGAGGCATGGCAGTAACTGACTTCAGAAGGCAATGGAATTGCTAGGGAAGACATGACATTCTTTGTTAACTTCCTATAAATTACACTTTATTTCTTTAAGGTTCAATAATATCTGTCTAATGGACCTACACTTATCTAATTCCTCATTCAAGAATAACAGAGGCAGTAGTTCCTTCTTAGAAAATCTAAATGCAAGCAAAGAGCTCCTTAGGATCTTGATTGCACCTTTCCTTTCTCCCCTAATGCACTTGGTGCTATATCTGAGTTAAGGACTAGATTCATTTTTGTTAGAGTTGTCATGCTCTAGATTTCTGCAATTGTGGGAGTTTCACCACAATGAGCTTTAAGAACCTCTAGGTTTGATATTTTCTCAAAACTTAAAATCTGTGTATTGACCATATGGCCAAACACGACAATGTCTTTGCTAATATAACCTTTGTTGAATGCCTACTGTTCCGAAGGAGATTTAAATCTTTGGGGCTTATTCTTTAAAACATGCTGACAATGAAAGTGACCAAGCTGAATTCTTGTCATCCAAAAGGGAAATTCCCACTCATTTCAATTTCTTCATTTCATCTCTGACTCAATGCTCAGGAATTGGGCAAGAGATAGTGACAACGCTACTGGTAACAGATAAGCTGAGATCCTTTTGTGGAGATAGAAATAATAAACTGAAATGCATTTGAACATCTCATTTTAACATCATATTGTCCAAACGTGAATGTGCAGGTGTCACTCCGTAATAGTAGAATAGGAATTTAGCACCTTATAAACATTGCAGTCACTGTAAGTGTATTACTCTGATCCCCCTCACTTCTTCAAGGAGTCCTCTCTCTTCCGAAAGGGCATCCAATACCATGGCTCTCAAAATGTGTATCAGAAGCCTAGGGAATCCCAGGGAAGCATAGGACCTTGTGGCAGGTGAAGCTTTTCTCTCCAAGCCAAAACAGGTTGGCTAAATTGAATGTCCCCTGGGAGTGGACCTTTAGGGATTGGATTGTAGGGGGTGACATCACTCCTTCTTCAATATGACTTGGAAAGAAGGGAACTCGGAAAGAGATGCTACTTCTTAGATTTTATCTGTGCTTGGACTTAGGAGGTGGTCAGAGAACCTCTTCTATTCTCCTTTGTATGCCTGTGCTGCATTAATAGTCCACATGTTATTACAGCAGGCTCTGTCCATTTCAATAAACACAGCTTACAGACATGTAAATATAAACAGGACTGTGGTCAATCGCACTGAGTCAGAGTGAACGCACAGCAGGTTTGGCGCGTGCTTAGTACGCATGTGACTGTTGTGTTTATTGACAGCTCACTTCTGTCACATATTTTCTATAATATACACATGGAAATGCTATCTCAAATGTGGGGAGAAGCAGATGCTTAAATTCCAAGTTTATATTTTATTCCTTGCTATCATCAAGAAATCATCACAGATGGATAGCAACATTTCATAACAACTGCTTGATCAAAGCTTTTATTCAGTGTGTCTAACTTTTTAAGCCACCTGTCTAATGCTTCAGGTTAAATTGTGGACCATATGGCATGGTGTTAAAAATGTAATCCTCATGAAGGGTATAGACTACTTGCATAACCTGATAATCAAGGTCAGCAGGCAGATGTTTGCTTCAAACACAAGATGCAAAGCTTGAGCAGAGACAGTTAAAATGTTAAACTGAAGGCACTTGTTTCATTTAATGCTCGTTCTTGCAAGTTCAAATGAGATGAAGTGCACTCATATGGCTCTGCGCTTTGAATCATGAATCTCAAAGTAAAGGTTTAACTAAACATCTCATTTCTGAGCCTCATGTAGGCAGCTATCATTTCCTGGAAAATGACATTTTGGGGACAGCGATATTGTGTGGTACATACACACAGTGTAAGACTGCATAACAAACCTCTAACTTTAGTAGTAGGTTATCAAGCAGGATAACACTGCAACTTAATATTTAAACTGCTGTGTTTAATGTCCATTTAAATTATTTTTGAAAGGGCAGACAGACTGCTTAAAACAGATTGAAAACAAGCGGTTACATATACCATAGGCACTGCAGATGCAACTTCTAGAACAGTTCTATTGAACAAAACTTGCTTAGAAATATATTTCCTGCAACACATATTACTTTCATACCAAGAGTGACTGTCTAGTAAATGGCTTTTCGCACTGGAACACTCACTATGTTCCTGGAAAATGCACCCTAGCAAAAGGGCTTTTAGAAAACAAACATGCAATGTGAACTTGGCAGGATTCCAATAGCTCTTGATTAAAATAGCAGGCAGTGGCTCTTTAACCAGATTCCTCTCCATTAGTTGTTGCATTATAACTGGTCCAGGTGGTACCATCTATCTGACATAAGCACAGTAGTCCAAATGAAAACGTTTCTCTATATTCTTAAGTACACCGGCTCTAGAGAGTCAGGTTGGGCACATATAATACCTGCCTGATCTTAGAAGTCGGGCTTTGCTTGTGCTATTAAAGACAGTGCAATTGTGTATGTGGGGATGTCTTTGAAGCCAGTGCAGAAACTACAAATAGTGCAGAATTCAGCTGTGAGATTACGGACTGGGACCAGAAGGTCTGAACATATTACACCAATTCTGGCCCAATTGCACTGGCTACTGTTTAGTTTCTGAGCTCAATTCAAAGTGCTGGTTTCATCTATGAAATCTTACGTGGCTAAAGATGCCTCAAGGAACACCTCTCTCCACATGAACCAGCTCAGACTCAGAGATCTTCATCAGAGGACCTTCTCCATGTATCTCTTCCTAGGAAGGTCTGGAAGGTGGCTACAAAACAACAAGCTTTTTCAGTGGGGCTCTCCATCTGTGGAATGCTCTCCGCAGGGATATGTGTCTGGCACCATCACTGTCAGTTTGGGGGCACCAGAACAAGACATGATTTACCCAGGCTATTGGTTGTTAAGTTAGCCTCTACTGTAGTTCTCAGTTTTTAGTAAGGTGGGGCAGACATTTCTTTCCGGTTTTTTTTGAATGAGCATTTTAGGAACTTTGTACTGTATAAAGTTTTCTCTCTCTCTGGTTTACAGCTATACAGTTTGACTGAAACAACTGGCCTGGTACCTGCTAATTAGTTCCTGTCTGCTTACTAGCCTGGGTCCATAATCACTCAGATTTACCCCTTCCAAACATACAACACATTCAGCACCTGGCTCTGCATGTATTCCTATTCATACTAGATTAGGTTTGCACGTGCACCTCTTTACAGTTGTTAAATATGGTAAGCTCTGATGGTGCCAATCATCTATTTGAAAAACTAGGAGGAAGAGGTGAAATTAAATCCAGAATCACAACAGGTGTGAAATGTGGTTAACCATCTGTTTGACAGGTGAGTGTGCAGAAATCTGCATGAACTATGGATCAGTCATTATATATGATTGTAGCTGAAAATTGGCTCTCCAGGAGTTTAAAATGTTTGCAATTTCACTTTGGGAGGAGAACAGATAATTTGGAAAACTTATTTAGAAGCCTCCTTCTTCCTTTTCTGGCTAAAGACTATTTCAGGTAAGTCAATTTTGTGTCTTGGAACCTGAATTTCACCAATCCAATCTTTCTACAAGGTTTGTAGGAAGTGGAGGTTTTAACACGTGTCTTCAAATCTTTCTGCGGTTCTCTACATCTGTAGGGTGTTAGCATTTAGCCAGATGACAATGGATAAAGGACAGCATTATTCACCTTTAGCAATTTAAAAAGGAACCAAAATTAAAATGTTGGTCATTGTGACGGAAAGCTCAGGTAGACCAGAATTTAGTGATGCAGTGCTGTGAAATTTCCCCAGAGTGGTGTAGCTTGCAGAGTTGGCAGCAGGTACAGCTATCCAGAGGGGAGTGGAGACAGCACTTTGTGAGAGAAAAAGAAAAGCAGCTGGGAGTTGGTGTTCAGCTGGATAGGAGAATAGCCTCTGAGCTTTGTGTAAAATGCACCCTGAGGAAAGTATCTATAGCCAGAGAAAGAAGTCTCTGAACTTAAAAGATAGTGACTATTGTCTTTTAAGAGTATACAGAGAAGTGAGAACTGGGAAGCTGAATTTGAAAAAGGAGAAGTAGAGTTGTGAGGAAACACTCTCCTTTGGTCTCATTTCAGGAAGAAGGAAACAGATCTTCTGGAAAGAGAAAGGAATAATTCCAAACCCATTAGGAGGGGTGTGGTGATCCCTTGGTCTGCTATACTAGTAGAAGAGCCTCAGGAACGAGATTTATAGAAGACTGGGAAACTGACAAAGTACCACCTTGTCTCAGGACTCAAGGATTAAGACCTCAGCTGCAAAATTTATGCAAGTAGTTTAAGGAATTAAAATATGGTACGTATTTGCCATCTTGTTTAGAAATCCATAGCATCCACTGAATTGTTATATAAACATTAGTTAACAATTTCTTGAAATGATTCTACCTCCTGGCACATCTTTTGTTTTACCAATTTTGTTGTAAAATGAAACCTTTTTCCTGTTTAACTTCCCTAAATCTCCAAGTGCTAGAGTTTGCTTTAAAAATAAGAAAATTACCCAGTAGTAAGAGGGGGCATGCCTCAGTCATCCTGTGCATTTTATCCTGTTTTCCCCACTTGTCTCGTACTCCATATGTATGAAAAGCTGCTTCTGCAGTATTTAACAAACATAAATAATTCATCTAGGGAAACCCTCTTGTGAGAGAAGCAAAAGGATGTTCAACATTTCCTGTCTGCTCTGAAGCCCCACAAGTAGAATTCCCTAGGCACAGAAAGAGACATGAACTCTTCTGCTTCATGACTGATAGCACAGTGTGCCTTTTCTGCAGATTCTGATAAGACCCTTCTTGGAAGGAAAAGCAAAATAAGTATTACTTGCCTTCATTTCCCCGTAATGCAATGAATTCTGAACGTCACTGGCACGTATAATACTGACACCAATTTCATTTCCAGTGGTCATTACTCCCTTGACTGTTACTGTAGCAATGTTTTGGTTAGATGAGGACCAAGAAAAATTACCACTTCCACCATGAGCCTAGACGGTAAATGAAAAAACATAAAAAATAAATATATTCATTTTATTGCTTGTTCTCATATATACCTCTAAGTTACCCATTCTGCAAATTATTCAAATAGATTAGAATAGCCTAGCTTTGAACTGCTAGCCAGACATTCATGGATAGAAACACTCTTCCGCTAAACTAGAAACATCAGGGATCCACACTCTGCTGCATTTTAATCTCTTATTTCCTTACACAAAGATGTTTCATTCATAGTTATAATGGCCACAGACACCTCTCTCCCTCTGGTTCTCTATCGCCGGCAAAATTTTTGATACCAAGAGATACCTCAGTGATTAATAGTGCCAGTAGTCAGCATATCATTTCACAAGTCAGCACACAAGAGGCCCAGCATATAGCATTGCTGCATTCTTAAGAACTCCGATTAATTCCGTTTTACTGAAAGCCGGAGACAGCCAACTGAATCATTTCAAGTCTCAGTGCAGCTAACCTGTGTACTGCTGAAAGTGTTTTTCTACCAATGGGAATTTCTGAAAAGTATTAATGGCAAAAGGGGGCACAGAAAATTGATTTCTTGCTGTCATCATGTCTTTATTTTTAGTCTTAAGGGGAGGTTAGCTGTGTATATACATTGCTTCCGAAATTCATCAGAAGTCAGCCGCTGACAACAATGAAGAGCGCCAGTTTTCACCATGCTTCTTACAAAGGTCTGAATACTTTGGCCTGTAACACCCTTAGTCTTTCAAAGGACTCAGTAGCTGTAAAATGCATGTCATCAGCCCTAAGTCCTTTCCTAAAATCAAAACTGCTAGGTAAATCTTCACACATTTATCTTCATTTTGTGTTTGTGGCTTGAACAAGAAGATGCATTTACAGTACTCTGTTTTTATAGCGTGTAAACTATGGAGAGATATATGACCTCACAGATCAAGCAACAGGATAGCTCTGTATGCTATGCATATCAGAGATGTATACCATCTGTTTCAGCTCTATAAAAAACCCACTGCCATAAGTAGAATATCGTCAATAGCAGTCTGATATGCGTTATAAATTCTGGCAACGAGGAAAGAAAACCCAATAAGGGTACTGTAAATTACCCACACTCTTCCACATGCAGAATTCCTTCCCACTCATCTTCTCCACTGGTCAGATTACTCTCCACATGCAGAGAGGTTGCACATGCAGGAGAGTTTCTCAAATTATCATAAATAATTTGTTTAGAATTATTCTAAGCAGAAACACAAATTTAAAAATCCCAAGAAATAATTTCATTTTCACAGGCCAAACTGCCCAAATAATCAAACTAAATAGGGAATGATCACCACCACACATCTCCCATACCCTTCTGGAGTTGGATTGGGTTCTAATACATTCTGTTCCCACTGCATCACCTCTCACATTCGGAGGGGAGGGGGTTGAATTAACAGAAGCACAAACCACGCACGCACACCAGCAAGAGCATCCATTGAGTAGAGTTCTGTTCAACAGATGCTCCTACCTGCGGAAGCAAAAATCTAGATTCACCCCCATAACTTAAATTTCATTCTCTCAAATCAGATTGCTTAACTAAGACTTCTGTATTTTTACATGTCAGAAACTCACACAGCTTGGCATTTATTCCTAAAGTATGCTTCACATAGATGCCTCTTTTCAAGTTAAACCATTTCTCATACAAAGAGGACGAAAATCTTTGTAAGAGATCTGAAGAGCTCTGACACCCTTAACTGAGTTACCTGTAAACAAAACCAAAAAAAAAAAAAAAAAAAGCTTGCGTAACAGAATTTGTTTTTCCCAGGAAAGTTCAAAGAAAAGATGCTTCTGGTTAACCTTATTCGCTGGAAACTGAGAAAGCATGAAAAGTGCAGAAGAAAAGTCATGGTTGGAAGATCTACTATAAATAAAGCCGTGGCCTTTGCTTCCCAACAGCAATGTTATTGCAATGGTGGATGAAACAGAGGAAGTGAAGTATGTCAGTGCGAGTGCTGCTCTGGCTATCTTCTCGGCAGTCAACAAAGCCCTTAACTTATGGAACCTACCTGCCATAAACCATAAGAATTTTTATTTGTTTTCCATTTGTTATTTTCTACCACCACAGGTTATGTTCTGCAATCATACCTACTTTAAAAGGAAGGCTCCTTAATCATAAGAGTGTGCCATAAAACAAAATGCAGTTCTGGAAGCAGCAGGTGTCAAATTGCAGCAGAAGAGCAACAAAATTCCATTTTCTAATAGAAAGAGGGTTGCAGCCTCAAAAGTTAATAACGTACAATAGAGTCATCAAGTACCCAATAGCGAGGCGGACTGTTTTCTGCATTTAGATGGCTTTCAGCACTTACCTTTATTGTGTACTGATAGGCTCCAGCTTTCGGCTGCCATGGAAACGTCAAAATGCTTGGTGAAAGAGCAATAGGAACATAAATGTCTACTTCTTGCTGATTCTGTACAGGAACAGGTAGTGTGTGAACACCTCCATCCTATTAAAATAAATTATGCACTAATTAAACTTTGTTTATTTGACAAAGTCTGTCTGAATCTTAAAATGATGAAATGCCGGGGGGAACTTAGGGATGTTTATTTCATCTCTGACATGTTCATGAACTTCTGCATCGTCACATACACTGGAGACACTTCTCCATGTCTCCCTGTCTCTGAAGTTACATAGGTGGCCATCTCAGCTGGCACTCAATTTAATGTACTTTCAGCACCAGGCAAAGACCTCTTTATTTTCCCCTTTTAAAGGCTGTGTGTTGATTACTATTTTGCTAAGCTGTTTTACTGTTTTAATCTATAGTTGCCCCGAGAATATTTCTGAAAGGTGTACTGTAGTGTCTTTTAATAGTAGTAATAAAAATACATACACAGGCTAAGAAGCTGATACAGAGAGTGGCCTTCTAATTTGTGTTGAAGAGCACATTTGTGTAAACATATATGGATTAGAAATGTATGATATTGATAACCTGAAGATATGGGTTCTGGTCCAAAGGCCTTACTACATTCTGGGGGCTTCCTTTCAACTCCAGGCAAGTAATGTTAGGATCAAAAGGTTGTTTCCAATATCAAAACATTAATTATATTCAGAGTGGATTCACTGAAATTAATGAATCTTGCATCCATTGATTTCATTGGGTCTACTCTAAGTAACTCAGTTGGATATGCTCTATAGTTACCCCCAAAAGCAATGGCTAATCTACAGTATATAACAATTACTATTGTTAACCAAAGACACGTTGCTCACAATAAAGTTAATTGTTAAAAAACCCACTTAGTATTTTCCACTACTACAACTACTACTACATTAGAATAAACACTTCAATAGAACTTTTAAATTCACATATGTGACCTAGTTGTAATCCTTACAACAGCATTATAAAGTAAGTCAGTCTCCTTATTAAACTATGCATCACTTTCCACCCTTGGATAAAACCACATCCACTAAACTTTAAGCCAGAAAGAAGTATATTTCAAAATAGAAGCTGTTTATCTGTTCCCATTAATGGGTTTTTCTGAACTCCATACTGGCAATTACATTCTAAGTCAAGAAACAATTCCCTAGACAATTATCCCAAGTAAATCAGCTTGCAACTATCCAGGGCTGCCAAGATCTGCAGCCTTGAGCAGCAACTTCTCATTAGTTACAGAAGCATTGCTTTATTTCCTGTGGGAGGTTGCTAACAAGATATTATGGAATCAATGGTGTTGGTTATGGGGGCACTCAAAACTCTGGCATGGTGTTATATCCTTGGGGTACTTTGCACATCCAGACTGATAGCAGGGACTCAGTCACCAGCGGTCTACAGGAATGTTGCAGATTTAATTACCGTATATTATTATAACATTTCCTTTTGATACCCATGTTGGCTAGGTATGAAGAAAACCTCACAGCCCTGCCCTCTCCTTGGTGCCAGCGAAGCATATAACTGAACACTGAAGAAACTTGCCAGGCCTCCCTCATTCCATGAGCAACTGCAAAAGCCTCTTGCCTCTACAGCTTCTTCAGGACCAACAGGTGCCAGATTGTTAAGAAATAATTGTCAACACTATTGAAAAAAAATGATTAAAAGTACTCCCCCCCCCCAAACCAGAGTCCTTTCTGTTGGGGACAATTAAGACTGAAATTCCCAGGTGCCAGAAAAGGTTATCTATGTATGCTACCACTGCAGCCTGTGTTTTGTTAGCCCCAAAATGGAAAACGAGCAATGTCCCAACTAAAGAAGAATGGCAATTTAAGTTGACAGAATATGCACAACTTGCAGACTTAACATATAGAATAAGAGAACAAGAAGAACATATGTTTAAAAAAGACTGGAAAACTGTTATTGAATATATGGGAAATAATTGTATATAGCTGAAAACACTGGCAGCATTAAGATAAATCCAACAGTGTAAACAAGTTTTGATGGATGCAATAATGGAATACTGAATGGTATAGTTTTTGTAAAATATGCAGGGATTTATGATATGTAAAATGAACCATGGAAAGAGAAGAATCGAAGTCACTGATATAGTAAGGATGTAAAATGAGTATTTTAAATTGTTATATATATAACAACAGTAGGAAGGACTGTTCCTTCCTACCCCATTTGTCTTCAGTAATCAAAAAGACACCAGGAAAGGCTTCAAAACTTGCAAATTGGGGCCAGTCTATAGGAAGTTAGCTTTGCAGCTTATCCTCGTGTTTTGGAAATTATTGAAGCCCAATTTAAACAATCCACTTAATTGTTTGGTAAAGGTTTTACCAGACTGTTCTGCCTAGGATGTTTGAATGCTCCCTGTAGGAGAGGGAAAGCCCCTAACTTCAAACATATACAAAAGAGTCAGGTTAACAAACAGAGGCAACCTAGTCTGCTCCCAAACACATTATTTTCCTTTATATACAGTGGACTTTTTCATCATGGCTGAGCAACTCATATCTGTAGCATGAAACAGTACAGTTCAGAAAAAGCTTTACTACTTGAATACACTACTTAGAAAAAAGCTCCAGTGATCGAAAATGTCCAACTGAGTTGCTTCAAATTCATGTATTTAGGGATATGTAGTCAGTTTGCAATTGTGAAGACAATTACTTGAAATTAAATTCTACTGGTATCAATGAAACTTATTTTCAAATAGATGTGCTTATAGTTGTAAGGAGTCCTCCATTTCTATTAAAGTCCCCCTTGACTTCGTTGAACTTCAGTGTATCATATTTGCTCTTAAGATACCATTCAGGTTCAAGGCTTCAGCTTTAAACAAATGCAAGACAAAATGTTCCTCTTTCAACAGACATACCTGATCTACAACAGATGTTAAAGAAGCACTTATAATGGTGTGTCCCTCCTTTATCGCTTTCACATGATGATATGAACCATTTGGAGAGGACTGAAGAACCTTGAAGTATGCTTTTGGCCAAGAAACATCAATTCTGAGATTCTGAAATTTAAAAAGGATGAGTGTAATTACTTGGACATAAGAGGATGTACTCTGAGTAAAACACAAATGAATATATGACATAGAAGTACTATAATAGATCTAGGAAAGATTGAGCTGAACTTCATTCACAAAGCAAGGCTTTCCTAACACCTTCGGCTGACTATAGTTCACTGTGCCCTCTCTGCACAATCCCGGGGATCTCTGGCAATGCTGTGGGCTGGGGCATGGGAAGTGGCGGCAGCAGCAGCTGCAGGACAGGGAAATCAGAGCAATTTAGCAGGGTTATCTTGTGAAAGTTGAAGAGTTTTTCTGCTTATGCAAGAAATTTCCAGATCCAAACCAATATATGGTATTTCCAATTTTGTTCTACTCAGCTAAATTCTACTCACAAGTAGACTCAATGAAATTAAGAGACGTAAGTTAGCCCTCGCCATTAACACTCTATGGGCCCACTCTCTCTGTGTGTATTCTTATTCAGGTATTCAAACACATTTAAGAGAAAATGTATGCCCATATTTCACTTACATCCGATAAGTGCACCTTATTACTTGATTTATCATACACATCAACAGTGATTTCATAGAGCCTCTCTGTTTCCAAGACCCACCTATCAGCAGGATGAACTGAAAATCCTATAAAGTAGAAAAGCAATGAAAATCATACTTTACAGAAATACATATTTGATAAAGGGTTATCAGAATCATATTTTCAATAAAATAAAATACTCTTATTTTGTTGATAAGAGGCTTCTAATATTCAGCCAGGGCACTAGAGTTTGACACAATAAAAATTAAGCAACAATCACATTCTGTGACTGTAGAAAAACAATTACCGTATTTTTCGCCCCATAGGACGCACCGGCCCATAGGACGCACCAAGTGTTTTTAGGGGGGAAATAAAGAAAAAAAAAATTATTTCCCCCCTAGGCGCTTGTGGGGCCGGCAGCGGGGAGAAGCACTCTTCTCCCCACCGCCCGCCTGCAGATCAGGTCCGGGGACAGAGGGAGGACGCGCTGCGCCTCCCAGCTGTCCCCGGAGCTTGCGAGGCTGGCCGCCGGGAGAAGCACGTGTCTCCCCGCCGTCAGCCTCCAAACCACATCGGGAGACAGCGGGATGGCGGCGTTCCGCCTCCCTGCTGTCCCCCGACCTTGTGGGACTGGCGCTGCGGCTCTCCTGAAGCCTGCATTCGCCCCATAGGACGCACACGCATTTCCCCTTCATTTTTGGAGGGGAAAAAGTGCGTCCTATAGGGTGAAAAATACGGTAAGTAAATATTTATTACTTTACTTGTCAGTCCCAAAGGGCTCCCTGATCCGCAACTATCTATCAATAATATTTATTTATTTATTTATTTATTTATTTATTTATGTATGTTTGTTTGTTTGTTTGTTTGTTTATACATACCCCGCCCATCTGGCTGAGTTTCCCCAGCCACTCTGGGCGGCTTCCAAAAGAACACTAAAATACAATAACCTATTAAACTTTAAAAGCTTCCCTAAACGGGGCTGCCTTCAGATGTCATTTAAAGGTCTGGTAGTTGTTGTTTTCTTTGACATCTGGTGGGAGAGCGTTCCACAGGGTGGGTACCACTACCGAGAAGGCCCTCTGCCTGGTTTCCTGTAACTGTAATCTATCTATCTATCTCTCTATCGTGTGTGTGTGTGTGTGTGTGTGTGTTATAGCTAGAAACGTAAGAGCTTCAAGCAAAGGTAATAGGCAAGAGTACTTTCCATGGCCCAGAGAAATGCTTGGAAACAGGGAAAGGACATGTGAAGAAAAGTGGAGAAAGGGCTTGGAACCACAGATTAATAAGAGGCACGTAAGCTCATGGCTTTGCATATGATAAGCACAATGTTTAACCATTCACACATTTGCAAATCTAACGAAAATGAGATATTTGAAAATTTGAACTCGTAGGCTGTAATTATGGCCATGCAAATTTAAAGGCCACCCATCAGTCACCCACAGATATGAATTATATTAAAAACACATCAACATACTGTAATATAAATATCTCTATTATAGCTAGAAGGAAGAAGTTATTTATTTTCCCCCAAAGTTAACAAGACAAAACTGACAGATTCATTTGATTGAAAATCTAGTACTAACCTAAGTATCCAGGGTCTACGACGTAAATGGTGCCATTTGGTAATTTGGAAGCACCTTTCATAGAAAGACTTGGAAACTGGTCAAGGTCAAGAGATTCTGATACAGTTTAGCAGCACAGTAAGTTACAAGCAACTTCTTCTTTAACTGAAACTAATAAGGAAAATAAAGCCATCATAAAGAACACACAGTGGGCTATGTTTGCATATGACACTACACTGTGATCTAATGCTGCATGCATGAGCTACAGTGAGCCTAAACAAAGCATCGGGCTCAGGAATCCCTCTTCCTCCCAGGCAGCCATGAAAAATACTTAGTTGGAGTTTAGTTTTACTTCTTTGCCTTGTTGCAGGGGTTGGCAATTCTTTTTAGCAGGGGGCTGGTCAACTGTCCCTCAGGCCTTGTGGGGGACCAGACTATATTTTTTTTGGGGGGGGAGGGAATGAACGAGGGACGATGAGCAGCGTGCAAAGGGCTCTGGAGAGGGGCTGACACCAACAAAGCCCAGCCCCCTTCCTCCTCTAGGCAGGGCGGGGAAAAGCCAGAAGGAGGGAGGGAGGAGGTCTGCTGCTGCGGTGTATGGGGGGGGGGGGGGATGGTGCAGCCTGAACGATCAGAATCAGATCTATGCAGTAATTCCCGGACTGTCCGTCAGCCGGATCCAGAAGGCAATTGGGCCGACTCCAGCCCCTGGGCTTTAGTTTGCCTACCCATGCCTTGTTGTAAACTCAGATTCCTGGGTCAAACTCTTATTAGATAAACAAGTCAGCTTCATAACCCATAGTCTGAAGTTAGTTTGCTTTGCAATTTACCAGTTTCCTAGTTCATAGAACCAGTGCTTTTTTCTGGGGGGATGCATGGGTTCGCATACCCCTAAACATTTTGTGAATCTAACAGGAGAAGAAATTTAATTTTTTTTTTAGTTTCTTCTCTAGTACAGTGAATCGTCAGTTCCGTTGCTAACCACAATGGTGGCCTTTTGTCCATTTACTGTATTTATTTCCCCTGATTTGTACTATAAAATAGCGATTTTCTTGAGTCAAAATGAGAGTACCCCTAAACATTTTTTTTTAGGAAAAAAGCACTGCATAGAAAATGATATGCTGCCCTTCATAAAAATGAAACTACTCTTCAATGAAATCCTCCTGGTTGTACAGGACAAGGAGAAGGAAGGAGTTCATGGGATAGCTCAGTTGGTAGAACATGAAACTCTTGATGTCATGGTCATGGGCTTGAGCCCCATGTTGGGCAAAAAGATTCTTGCATTGCAGGGTGTTGGACTAGATGACCCTTGGGGTTGCTTCCAACTCTGCAATTCAATCATTCTGTGTGCTTTAAATGAGCTCACTATAGCACATGCACATAGTATTAAACCAGGCACCCCCAACCTTTGGCCCTCCAGATGTTTTGGCCTACAATTCCCATCATCCCTGACCCCTGGTCCTGTTAGCTAGGCATGATGGGAGTTGTAGGCCAAAACATCTGGAGGGCCAAAGGTTGGGGATGCCTGTAAACTAAACTATGGTTTAGCATTATATGTTGATGCAGCCGGTGACTTGATACTCACATAATCTTCCTAACAAGAGTTTTAATAAACAGTTCCTGGGGTCTGGATGCAGCAGACTAGTATGGACAAAAATGTAAGTAGATGCTTCTCACAGCTGCCGTAGTGGGATGGGTGAGTGCAAAAGCCTGACATTTTACAGGCCTTCCTGTTGTAGTGAGAATCATGGTTTCCTGTTCCACCTGAATCAAACTAATACCTTTTATAATTATATTTATGTTTGGCACAAGATGAACTGCATTTCCTGGAGGTAGAACTACATTTCATTGTATGGCAATTAAGGCAGACAAACACCAAACAGAGAGGGAATTGTGATAGTCAACTTGCAACAACTTAAGATTGTATGGTTCCATACACTATGTTGCATTTTGCCTAACCACTGTAAAAAAAGATTTATTTATTTTGCAAGGTTTATATATCACTTGATTGTAATTAAACAAATACAATTATCACTAAAAATGCTACTTTTAAAAACCTTCAAAAATAATAATCAATGATAAGCATATGTCAACGTTCTGATTTCTGGATTGTTGTTGTTTAGTCATTTAGTTGTGTCCGACTCTTCGTGACCCCATGGACCAGAGAATGCCAGGCACTCCTGTCTTCCACTGTCTCCCACAGTTTGGTCAGACTCATGTTTGTAGCTTCTAGAACACTGTCCAACCATCTCATCCTCTGTCGTCCCCTTCTCCTTGTGCCCTCCATCTTTCCCAACATCAGGGTCTTTTCCAGGGAGTCTTCTCTTCTCATGAGGTGGTCAAAGTATTGGAGCCTCAGCTTCAGGATCTGTCCTTCCAGTGAGCACTCAGGGCTAATTTCCTTAAGAATGGATGCGTTTGATCTTCTTGCAGTCCATGGGACTCTCAAGAGTCTCCTCCAGACCATAATTCAAAAGCATCAATTCTTCGGTGATCAGCCTTCTTTATGGTCCAGCTCTCCCTTCCATACATCACGACTGGGAAAACCATGGCTTTAACTATACGGACCTTTGTTGGCAAGGTGATGTCTCTGCTTTTTAAGACGCTGTTTAGGTTTGCCATCGCCTTTCTCAGGCGTCTTTTAATTTTGTGACTGCTGTCACCATCTGCAGTGATCATGGAGCCCAAGAAAGTAAAATCTCTCACTGCCTCCATTTCTTCCCCTTCTATTTGCCAGGAGGTGATGGGCCCAGTGGCCATGATCTTCGTTTTTTTGATGTTGAGCTTCAGACCATATTTTGCGCTCTCCTCTTTCACCCTCATTAAAAGGCTTGCCTAAACAAAAATGGTTTTAGCAGGTGCCGAAAAGAGTATAGTGAAGGCACCTGCCTGATGTCAACAGGCAAGGAATTTCAAAGTGAAATGCTGCCACATTAAAATATCAATTTCTTACAAGTGCAGAACGAGTATTACATGCCACCTGTAGCAGTGCCAGTTTTGCAGATTGAAGCAGTCAGGAAGGCATATACAGAGAAAGGAAATCTCACAAGTAAACTGGTCCCAAGCTTTTAAAGGCTTTATATAAAGGCTTTATATAATAACAGTAACATCTTGGCCCAGTAACAAATCAGGGTCTTCTGACAGCAATGGTGCTACAGAATTCTGCAACTGCAGCACCCAAATCAAGTGCAAGGAACGTTCCACACAGAATGCATTGCAGTAATCCAGTATTGAAGCAACCAGTGCATGAAACCCCCCCCCCAAAGTCTAGCTCACACAGCTTCCGTTTCAGTTACCATGTTTTTAAAGGGTTCTAGGCCATTGCAGCTGCAGCTGCCACAACTGTACAGAAGCACAAGATACCCCCCTATGTATTCCCAATGCTGCTGTAAGTGCTGAGCTAAGCCAATGTTTGAACTAACCCTGACAAAAATCCTTCCAGTAGCACCTTAGAGACCAACTAAGTTTGTTATTGGTATGAGCTTTTGTGTGCATGCACACTTCTTCAGATACTTCTTCTTCTACAGATACCTGTAACTAGAACTATGGAAGGCACCACACTGAACTAGCCTTGGTTATAGTTTGTGGTTAGTCTGGAAACTGCTTAGCCACAAACCTTGGTTCAGACCACATGCTAAGCCAAAACTTAAATTGGCGCAGCTATGAGCTTCTATCTGGGAGCCTGTATGTTCCAGCATTCGTGCTAATCCAAGGTTTGACCCAGCGCGACATACAAACTAGGTCATAGTGGTTAGTTCTCCAACTGCTGCATGAGCGAAAATCTATAATTTCATCAAGCTTCAAGGCTAACAAGTAGGACGCTATTCAAAAAGGATATTTTTGTGGCAAAGTACAACGTTCGTCTGTCCCCGCTGCAATGCAGTAACTCTGGATGTTGCCTGATCCAACTTGGCAACAGCCCAGGCTGGATCTCCCCCAGGGCTGAGTGTTTTGTTCTGAAGCTGCAGTTCATACTGATCGGAAGGCATTATTAATTCTGTACATATAGGAAGAAGACACAAGAAATAATGAGAGCATAAAGGTGTCACCCTTGGAGTCCTGTCAGTGTAAAATATTGAGTCATCAATAAATTTGTTATGATAAATAAAAAGAAAAATGGATTGAAGCAGCAACTCAAATCAAGTGAAGGAAATACCTTATACTCACAAAACTGGTTTACGCAACAGTATAAATCCATATACTACTACTGAGAGTTCTTTTGTATAGACACACAGAGGATAGTATTTGTAGGAATACACTCAGGTTGATATGATGTAGCCTAACTGAAACCTTCCTTCCTGTCACAAGAGTTTGGAGGAAATGTCTGCCAGATGGCATATTAAAATGACGCGTCAAAATTTGGCTCAGTGAACTGTAACTCACAGTCTCCGTTTCACCCTTCTTGACTTAAATGAGGATATGTACAGGTCTATAGATACACATAAAAGGTTTTAATCATTTCTGTCAGGTAGATCTGCATTCCAGTCTTTCTCAGAAAATGGCTGAATACAAAATATCAACATTTGAAAAAACAAAAAGACAAACCTGTAATCTTCCCCTGTCTTATTTTCTGAACTTTATATTGCACTGACATTCCTACAAGTAGATAGATATCATAAGCTGGGTTCAGAATGATGTTTTCCAAAATAAACAACCTGACTTCAGCAGCAGGTACATTCTGTAGGTTAAAAAAAGAAAAGGCGGGGGGGGGGGGAGAATATAGGTTTAAAAACTCTCACACAAATTGGATTTCCAAAGAAACAGGTTCATGGTAAAGTTTTAATTTCATTCACTGAAAAACAAACTTGGAAAATGTAAAGCAAGAAAAGCACTCATTTTGTTTTGAAATAACAGCTGGTCCCATTGCCCTTTCAGAAGGGATATGAGCAAATTAAAGTAGTGTTATGAGCTTGTGGGCTGTATGCAGAGACCCTTCTAATGCTACTTAGAGTAGACCTATGAAGTTAATAAAGGTAAAGGGACCACTGACCGTTAGGTCCTGTCACGGACGACTGTGGGATTGCAGCGCTCATCTCGCTTTACTTGCCGAGAGAGCCGGCGTACAGCTTCCAGGTCATGTGGCCAGCATGACTAAGCCGCTTCTGGCAAACGAGAGCAGTGCACGGAAATGCCGTTTACCTTGCTGCTGGAGCGGTACCTATTTATCTACTTGCACTTTGACGTGCTTTTGAACTGCTAGGTTGGCAGGAGCAGGGACTGAGCAACGGAAGCTCACCCCGTCATGTGGATTTGAACTGCCGACCTTCTGATTGGCAAGCCCTAGGCCAATTCAGGTTCAGGAGTTTTATTGGGTCTGCTTGAGTAGGACTTAGGTACAACTCGTTGTGATCAAGCACACAATTGTCTCCAGTAAAGATCCCCAAATTAATAGCTCTGCCAATGCTTGTAAGGTGCAAGATTTCAGGGGTTCCAGGAGCTGGCTAGAACTGAGTCCAGTCCAAGGTAATGTACATATTACCTTGCTTGTTGTGGAATTAAGCAATAATAAATAACCATGCTGCTTCCACTGTGTGGACACCATCTTCTTGGTGAGCAGAGGATATCTATCATCTATCTATCTATCTATCTATCTATCTATCTATCTATCTATCTATCATCTATCTATATCATCTCCCACACCTTGGAGCAAGCACAAAGTTCCAACTTAACTGAGCTTCTTGGTAAGAATTGAGAAAATCCAATTACCACAAGTCCTTTTTATTGCATACCAGGAAACAGAAGACCGTACGATTCACTACTGTGTAAAATACAGAATGTGACCTGTTTGTAAGAATAACTTGTTCCAAAACTTTTTTTTAAAGCTTACAGTATCTTCTCACATAAACACATAATTTTGTCGTTACTCTATAGATAGCAAAATCTCTATAGATAGCAAAATGTATAAAGTTCTACTGGAGTCTGCTGAAGGATAAGTTCTTTGGGTTTTTTAAAAAAACTTCAATAGTTTGGCAATCCTCTATTTGTATGTCTTGGTGTTAAATTTGGGGGTTTGGACAGCAGAGTTTTAAAAGGGCTTAACCTCCTCAGGAGTCAGAAGCCAGGTGTGCCAGCTGCATCCTTTTTCAGGCTAATGGCTTGGCTAATGGGCCTGAATAGCTGACCTGTCTTATCTTCCTTGAGGGTTCTGATGGAGTCAGGTAACTCCCCCTCCCCACCCCCGCTCCAAGAATAATGTAATCTAATGAAGAATGTGCAGTTTTGAGTTCTGAAAAGTAACTTCAAGAGCTCCCTCTTTGGGGGATCTGTTGCTATAGACAAGTGCTTTGCTATCTGTCTCCGCCTTTGCTCAACTTGTATATTTGCACATAAACTCTTATGATTCCATTGATCTCCATTTCAAAGGAAAGCAAGTCAGGGTAAGCATTGCCCCAGGAACTTCTCACTGCCTGAGGAACAGAGACGCCGCATGTTGTGGTGTTTTTCCCAGTACAGTGGTCTGTCTTTTAAAACATTAGTTTTTTTAAAAAATAGAAAAAAGTTATCTACCTGAACAGTTGAAAAAATCTCTTGTACCAAGTCTAGTTTTTGCCTTTGGGAATAGATGTACATTATTCAATTCTGCGGTTATAATTACTTTTTCTTGAAAGTATTTTCTTGGTGCTTTGGGGGGAAGAAATGAATGCCAACTTGTCAGAGAAAACTGAATGCAGCAAGTTAACTTAAGCAACTGTATTTTGTATTGCCATGTGGGCATTCTGCAGTGCCATGTGGATGAATGAAGTATGGTTTTCAATTTTCTCTGAGCTCACATGTGGGTTATAAAGAACACAGTGAGAAGGGATTCCTTAACATCTCTAGTGAAAATGTTCTACTCGCTCAAGTCAGCTCAGCCAGGAAAGCAGAGGAAGAAGCGTAGAGAAAAATGCTGGAGAATTATTTGAAAAAGAGAAAGATACATGCCAACTTTAAATGACAACAAAGAGTTGATTTGCAAAAAAAGATAAATTACATTTTATGTAATTTCAAAAGTTAATTTTCCTTTTTTTAAAAAAAGGTTGAGAAGACAAACACATAATGACTGTGTACACATCCTACCTTTTAAGCACATTCTTTCCCTCAAAGAATTCTGGCAGTTGCAGCTTATTCCTCACAGAGTTACAATTTCCAGGACCCTTAAACAAAACATTGCCCAGAATTCTTTGAGGGAAAGAATGAGTTTTAAAGGCAGAATGTGTACACAGCCTTTATGTGTGTCTTTTCAGTCCTTTCCTTGCGAGGTCACAGAAGGGAAAAGCATATTTTTGGTTGAGGTCCCCAGTGAAGGTGTTCTTGAGAGAACCTGATTTTTTTACATTTATCTTCGTTGGGGCAGTGCTACTGCAGAGGTAACTAACATGGAGTATTCAGAAACACTGACTAGTTCAGTGATGGCCAGGTAATTAACTGAGACCTATGGAGCAGGTTTAACATTGCCAGCATTTAAAGATTTGCAGGGGCTTCTAGTTTCTTTCAAGGTACATGTCAAAAGTAATGAGTTTGATTTTTAAAGACTTAAGCACCTGGGGTTGTGGGTACCTAAAGGGCAGCCTACTCTCACATGAATACGACTTTGTTGTGTTAACTTCTTCTAAGGCCATACTCTGGATTATTAGAAAATAGGAACATCATGCAATAAACATATTCTTTGTGCTAACTTATGCACAAAGTTAAGACAAGGACCTTAGCATGGTAGTAAGTATCTATCAATACGTATTGACAGAGCAGTCAAGCCCTTATCAGATCACATTCTGGTTGTTTATTCTGTTTTACTATGGTTAGTTATATTGCCATACACAAATCTGCATGATTGCCTTTTAAATTTTACAAGCACTGAAAATGTATGTGCACTCAAGCAATCAGTGAATGAGGTAAATCCAGTGTTAACAAGCAAGCAATTAATATGACGCATTCTTTCAGCTAGAATTCTCATTCTGGAATGCAAACTTAAAAGCCAAGCCTAACCGGAGGTCTTATGAACAGCTAAGAAAAAGGAACTGCAAATGATGGAATCTGTTGAGATCAGGGCTGGCCCAAGACTCCAAAATGGCACCCTCCTCCCTGCCAGTAAAGAAGGGGTCAGGGAAGTTCTACAACAGGAACAAGGGGACAGGACTATATCAGGAGAAACCTGCTGCCTGAGGCGGTTGGCTCACCTTGCCTTATGGGTGCACCAGGCCTGGATGATACTGTAGAGCAGGCATAGGCAAACGCAGCCCTCCAGATGTTTTGGGACTACAACTCCCATCATCCCTGACCACGGGTCTTGTTAGCTAGGGATGATGGGAGTTGTAGTCCCAAAACATCTGGAGGGCCGAGTTTGCCTATGCCTGCTGTAGACTTATTCTCTCAACACCAGTGTGCAAAACAGAGTGAGAGCGAGGTCAGGTCAATCGGGCACTGCCACTGGTGGGCCTGTACAGCCGTAATCTTATTGCTGCCCTATCCCACCCCCACACTGTCCAGGTAAGCAGCAGCAACACTGGTGTGTCAGGAGGGCAATTCTGCAGCACTGTCCCGCTGAACTAGCCATTCTGAAGAAAAACTGCTAAAATAGGCCATTAAACAAACTGGGAAAATGTGAACAGAAAGTGGTTTTCATTCCACCACTTCTTTCTCTTTGAAGATTTCACTGGCCTTAGACTAAAATAACTTTAAAATATTGAGAAGACAGCACTGGACTCCCATATCATCCTTGTGTACAGATCTCACACCAATTTTTCCATCCTGATAGTTGAAAACCTCAACACTTTAAATGTCTCATAAAAGGTCATATCTAGTTCCTCTTTAATCTATTTTATTACAGAACAACTCCCAAACTGCTTTGCTTTGCAATTGCAACAAAATGCACAGTAAATGTGGATTGTAAAGGCTGTAACACATGGAAGTATGAGTGAATATATTCATTTTCATTAGATTTTTTAAAACACCTGTTGGCTGATGCTCATAAAATGATGCAATACAGGGTGAATAATTTTCAGACTAAAATCTTGGCACTAGCCCAGGCTGATGCATGGCAGGCTAGGTTAGCCTACAGCTATCTGGAATCTTCAATGGGACACCCAGGCCACACTGCCAGTACATGGTATTTCACTTGTAATGTATTTCCTGTACACAACCATTACTTTAGTTTTCCCACCCACTTAATGAATATTGTTTGTACAACTGTACGCATATACATAAACTTTTTTTAAAAAGGGTGGGCACCTTGAAAGAGATGCACAGAGGTCTTTACCTTCTTAAATATATATATATATAAAGCTATGGTGGAACATTATTCAGCAACGCATTAAGCAACTTGGTTTAGACTGTAACCTTTGAATATCAAGTGGCTGATTGTGCAAAAAACTGGTCTAGATATTCCCAGACAGCACTGTGAGGGTCTAAAAGAGGGGGAGCTTCAGAGTCTATGCTTTTTTCCTTTAAATCTATTTCCAATCAGAAAGTAATAGTAATAAGAAAAAGAAAAGAAAAAGGTCTTTTCAGATTGGGATACAAATACCCAAATGTTTCACATTTTTTCCACTTGAGTCCTAGTTAATTTTCTTTATTTTTAAAATGGCATATACCCTAAACACATACATTTCTGCTGATATGAAAAGAATATTGCTGAGTAGCATCTTGCTGACTTTGCCACAGTGTTGTTGGTGCTGCAAAATCCATACTTGTAATGGATACCTATTTTTATCTGTCAAGCATCTGAATACCCTGAAGAATTGTAATATGCAGAAAACAATGCATCATTTTGCAGTTTTTAATCCCTGAGAAAAAAAAACCCAGAGGCCTAGGAGTGCTGCTAACTGCTTCTTCAATGTTCCACTTACAACATCATTTACTGAGCAAAACCAGCAAAATAATATTGGCAATAGCCCCCAAAGAACACTGGAGAACATCAGGCTCAACAGTCCTGGTGTCTGTCAGTCCCTACTTTCAGAGTTCCTGCAGCCGATAGCAATGATAAGTGGCGAGTAGAATCAGCGGAGATCTTACAAGCCATCAAACGCTATGCCCCTGCTTGATACTGGGATTTCAGAAATCTAACATCTCCAGCAGCCTCTGCTTGAAGACCTATAGCAAAGGATAAAAGGTAAAGGTAAAGGTACCCCTGCCCGTACGGGCCAGTCTTGACAGACTCTGGGGTTGTGCGCCCATCTCACTTAAGAGGCCAGGGGCCAGCGCTGTCCGGAGACACTTCCGGGTCACGTGGCCAGCGTGACATCGCTGCTCTGGCGAGCCAGAGCCGCACACGGAAACGCCGTTTACCTTCCCGCTGGTAAGCGGTCCCTATTTATCTACTTGCACCCGGAGGTGCTTTCGAACTGCTAGGTTGGCAGGCGCTGGGACCGAGCAGCGGGAGTGCACCCCGCCGCAGGGATTCGAACCACCGACCTTTCGATCGGCAAGCCCTAGGTGCTGAGGCTTTAACCCACAGCGCCACCTGCGTCCCTCATAGCAAAGGATAGCTCCTTCTAAATGTAATTGGCTGCATTGGTGAACTGCTCTTACCATTCAAAAGCCATCTGTAGGCTTTCTTAATAAAAATTATTATTATTTATAAGGCACCACATGACTGGGTTAACCAGAGAACCACTTTTTAGACATTAAAAAAAAAAAAAGATTGCCCAGGATTTTAACTGATTTTATATCTACTGTGTTGTTGTTTTTTGTATTTTTACTGTTGCTACGATAATTGCTTTTGTTTTTGATGTTTTATATTTGTTTTATGGATCTATCTGTAGGTTATCTTGAAAATATAGATTAATAAAATTATATATCAGCAGCAGCTCCCAAATGTTTATGTACAGACATTTCTGAAGTAGTGAAAAGAAACCTGGATTGTACACAACCATACAAACAATGACAATAAAAAGGGGGGAAGGGGCAGAGGAATAATGAGGTGTCTGTTCTAATTTCTAGCAATTATCTGGTGAATGTTGACATTCATATGTGTATGTTGACAAAAAACCCAGGTAAATTTTGCAAGTACCAGAAAACAGGTTGTATATTTTTTTGGCAGTTTTGGGACATGCGAAATGAAATGAATGCAGAAACCCATTTAGGTGATTGTCAACATTCAATGGTATGTCACCTTTCAGTCTCACTACACAAAGCAGTAAAAGATTCCTTCATCCACATTATACATGCATCTGTCTGCTTCATGCATCTTGCCTACAGCAGCTTATGCCACAGTAACATTTGTTAGTTCTGCAGAACGTTTTTTGAATTGTGCTTTGTGATCAGTATATATGTTTCGCTTATCAGTATCACCTTATTTCCATCACTGGGCAATAGCTGTAAGAGGAGAAAAAGCATCCTGTTGGAAGACTGCTATAATAAATGTACTGCAGAAAAGGACCTTACCTGATAAACACTTTCTTGTATCCTTGCTTTTAATTTCGAACTCCCTGTTTTCATGCCCGATACTAAAACAATGTCCCCTTGTCTGGCTACTTTTTCCATCTCTAATATATAGGAAGGCGGTGTATAGGTTGATTCTGAGAACTTCAGGATGCTGTAAAAAGAGTTAATAACTTTAGATATTCATATACCTGTATTTTTTATGAAGAAGGGGGAATGTCACCTAAAAAATGCAAAGGATTGGCAGTGTGTTAGGTTTACTTTAGATGGGATTGCAGGTCCTCCTTAGTTATAAAGTCTACAGATCAAGTCTGACCTATGAATGCTCAAGTGACATGTGTTGTTCAGAGTATCTTCCATTACTTAGCAGTTGAATGATCTTGCTGGGGCAGCAATGCCTTGATAATGTCCAGGTTAAACTTCTGTCTTGTGTTATTCATGGGACTACCCATTATGGATATCTGAAAACTTCCTAACTCTTTCAGAATATGGTGGCCCAAGTTAAGAAATGGAAACCACTGTGCTGACCATAGAACATTTTTATATTGAAAGATAGCACAAGGAGCACTTCTGTACACAGCAAAGAAGCAATCTGGATGAACAGAAATAATATTAACTCTCTCTTTTCAAGTCAGCTGATTAAATGCTATCAGTCTTATTCTAGTTACAGATAGGTAGCCGTGTTGGTCTGCCATAGTCAAAACAAAATAAAAAAATTCCTTCCAGTAGCACCTTAAAGATCAACTAAGGTCTTTAAGGTGCTACTGGAAGGAATTTTTTTTATTTTGTTTAGTCCTATTCTAATTTGTTCATTTCATAATGGAATACTGACTGGTAGCTTTCCTTCCCCTCTTTTAAAAGCACAAGCTAGCCCAAGGAGTCATTGCATTTATTGCTAACCCCCCATAAATTCCTGTATTGCATGCTGGCAAAGGACGATAATTTCTTTTGCTCCAATGAAGTTGCTGTGACATATATTTGAACGATGCTTTCTTAATCTTGTTCTCAAGTGGCCCGTAAAGGAGCTAACATATAGAATGGCAACCACGATTAGCTCCTTACAGGTTGGCTATCAGAGACACAGCCTTTTCTCTTATGGCACCCAGTCACAGAGTAATCCATTCTGTGTATATTTTCCAGGTCCCTTATTTACTATTCTTTCGTCACCAGCTGATAACATTTTTATGCTCCCAAGGCTTTGGTAGCATATGATGTGAATGCCTATGCATTTCATTCCCCCCTGAAGTTTAATAGAGCTACTGCTGTTTAAATTTGCATATTTATTTTAGTAATTAATCATATATTATTTTATTGTTTTAAATACTATACTTGTTAATGAACTATCCTGAAAACTGAACTTTGGTAGAAGTGCAGAATAAAACTATTATTATTAATTGTTGTTGTAGTTTGTTGTCGTTGTCATGATTTCAATGCAAGAGAGTTCAGCACATATTTAATCTTAGGGTTGGATTCAACTACCCTGTTCCATTAGCTGAATCCCATTAGTGCAATGGGGCTTCCGCTGCTTCTCCTGTGACTCCTCCAGATCCACTCTAGAGGGCCAGGAGAAACCCTAGAACAGCACACAAGGGGAAGGAAAAGGAAGATTGCTCTGTTAGACAATAATTTTTTTTTTTTAAATGGAACAATCTCCTTAGCACCATGCTGAATTCAACCCTTGGTATTTAATTGTGGTTGCACCTCGCTCCTTAAAATTAGGGCCTTGAAGTACAGTTTAAATTTACAGCTCCTTTTGCTGCTGATTATCAGTTTAATGTTCTACTTGGCTCTAATATGCAAAATTATATGAGGAAAAATTGATTTAGTGTTCTGCGTACTTCTTGAATATGGTCAGAAACTCCAAAATAACAGAAAAGTACTTTGGAGGCTCCAAGAAAATTAAACAAATGGAATGCCTGTTGTTTCATTTATTATGATGGATTGTAACCAAATTGGGATATACAAAGTGATTCAGCTTCATTGAAGACCCATTTTCAAAGAGTCAGTATCAATAGCAGAGCTGCAACATTGAATGAAATGAAAAATATCCAAAGAGACAGTGCTCTTGGATAGGATTTAAAACTGAAGCATTTTAACCAAAATGGAAACTCAAACACAAAAGATCTGTCTGAAAGCAATGAAGTGTTGTAAACACTGGGGAAAGCAAAAATGCAACATATGTGTACTGCTTTCCACAATTTTGCACAGCGTATGTAGGATCATATAGCCAACATGCTTAAATCTAATACATGAAAGGGTTAAGGCCACAGAGTAAGTTGTGCTGCAAGGCTTAGATAGGTCACTCCCCCTCACCTTGGGAAGAAGAATTACTAAATTCTCTCTTTCTACCATGTGAACACGACCAGTAAGGATGTCTAAGATGGATGCTCCAAGCTTAGTAGACTGCATGGCCTAAGCAAGCCATCTTTGTGTTTTACAAATAATTTAAAAACACTTACCATTTTGGAACCTAAGTTATACTGTCTTTATCTTTTTGCTGCTGTATGGAAAAGCACATGAATCTAGCCTTTGAAGAGTAAACCATTTTTAACTTACCAAACATGTAGTCTTTTTCTATGCTACAGGAAGTTGAGAATTTTTGAAAGCAACTTCCCCTCTTCTCCCTGCAGGCCCCTTCATGCCTCAGACATTTTCCAGAGGAATAAGGGACCCTTTGGTGGGATCTATATAAAAAACGTTCTGAAAATGTGTTTTCTTAAAAAAGTGTTTTAAAAAATACATTGAATTTTTATTAAGGCTCACCATCGTCATCTAGTGTGTATATTGCACTTAAAACACACTTTAATCGTTTTATTTTCAGCTGTATTGCTGAGTCCTTAGAAACAGGTGGGGGGCAGAAGGGGGGCTGCAGAAGAACAACGGAATTTGTGAAGATCCCACCTGTCCCCCTTTCAGCAGAAAGAATCCTCTGCTGGATTGAAGAGGCTTCTGTCGGAGGAAGGGGGCACGATTTGAGGCAAACCATTATCCTTAGTTTATTGCTACTCTGTGGATTAAATCCATGGAGCATGTATTATTGAGCCGACTCTGTTTTAATTATGAGTAATTTTTAATGGCATACGAGTGTGCTGCGAGTACCAACTGGAACATGCAACTGTTATAAATCTAAGTTAATTAACTCACGTTCGGTACTTTAGTTAAGTTCAGTTTTTAACTGCAAATCAGCAAGATAAAAGACTACTTATAAGAACATGAGCATTCAAGCCTGCACAACTTGTGATACAGTAAGTTGAAGACAGCCAGTCAGCAACCAGAGATGCAATGAATTTCCTGTATTTTGTGTCATGCCAAGGACTGAAAAACACAGTGGGTGGGGTGCACTAGGCCTGGGCTATCTATCTATAATTTCTGTATGCAATTCTATCTCTCCCCTCTGGATTACTTTGCTGGAGGAGTTGAGCAGGGATATTGTGAGAGAGCAATTTTTCACCCAAGGGAGTACTGCCTCCATCCCATGGACCTTGAGAGATGGGATAGCTCAGACTTTTAATCTCAGGGTTATGGGTTCAAGCCCCATGCTGGGCAAAAGATTCCTGCAGTTCTTTTTACTGTTCTATTAAAAACATGGAGGAAATGTCCTTTTCAGGAGGTTGGACCTCATGGTCCCTTCCAACTCTACAATTCTATGAATTCTTGGTTGTGGACCCCACTGCCTAAAGAAGCCTGAACTGAGCCACCTTTGATGGCCTTTTGCTGCCAGTTAGCCTATCAATGATGTTTTCTATGAAATTTTATCTGCTATCCCTAACACTTTGAGAAATGTTTTGTTTTCAGTATGTTTTTTGTTAGTAAAGGTAAAGGTAAAGGTACCCCTGCCCGTACGGGCCAGTCTTGACAGACTCTGGGGTTGCTTTAAATGTTATATCAGTATGTTTTTTGTTGGTTGATTGCTTTAAATGTTATATCACGAGTTGCCTTGACTCCCCCCCCCCCCAAAGAAAGTCTTCATAACACAAGAAATAAAAACCCAAGAGGGGGAGCAATGCCAAGAGGAACAGGAGATCAAAGCTGGTGCTTGCTATTTCCCTGCCCATTGTCCTTTATGCATAAAGTAACAAATGAAACAATTTTAATGATGCTTACCGCAGTGCATTGTGGGAATCTGAGAATCCATTAGTTTCTGGGTCTTTCATAATTGTCCACTCGAAAGCAAGTCCCGCCAAAGTGCTAAAGGTGTTTCCTTAAAATAATTTAAGAAACTAAGTATCAAATGTGAGAACAGCTATAGAATCTTTCCACATTTTGGTAATCAGCCATAAAACTACATCTAGGATTGCCATATGTCTAGAATACTGCAGTTGGTAGCAGTGTCTGGGTGGAAATCGGCTATATGTCCAGATGCATGGCAGTGTCGTTTTCAAGGATTTTCCTTAAAAATAGCTCAAAAATGTCGGTTTTTTTAAGTTCAACAACTTTAGTAAAAAAAATAAAATAAAAAAGCTCAATCAATAACTTTTCTGCCCGGAAATACGAATGTTTGGAAATTACAATAAGCAGCAGCATAAGAAAATGAAAAGGAACCAGAATCATATATTTACAAAACAAGATGGCCTATTTCAGAAACTTAGAATTTTATTCTTATTGTTAAGTTTCATATACTGGGGGGAAAGCGATTGAGTCACCATTCATTTATCAAACAGAAACAAGGAATTTGTATAAAACATTCTATGATCAGTGAAGCCAAGATTACATACATGTTGGACGCAAGTTTAATACAAATGGCAACTACTGAAAATTAGAAGTAATGTGGAAAGTGCCTGAATTGAGGCTGCCTTTGTTAATGTCATCAGTTCATAACTGACCCTATAGGATGTGAAATTCCAATCAGGCTGCAATCCTATACATGCTTATGTGAGAGCAAGTCCCACTGAATTTAATGGGTCTTTACTTCTGACTACACAGGCACAGAATTGCAGCTTAACTATATCACAAATAGTGGTTTGTTTTTAATTTAATGCAACTTAAACAGTGCAAAGCATTCCACAATCCACAGAAGCCTAATGTGCAAATGCAGTCTGAAATTTTAAAATTTGCATCATTCCTGCTATAGGTAAGTGGGTAGATAAGGCTATAAATATTTCAAGATGACCCCATTTTCCTAGCTACTTATGTGATATCTAAAACAAATAAGATATCATACAATAAAAACATGCATGCTCAATTTCATACTGCTCAAGCAAGCAGAACATTTGCATAGTTGTGTATACAAAGAAGCAAGTTATATTGTTACTATTGCATACACATTCATTAAAAGCTATTATATCAATGAGGAAATGGAATTTAAAATCATTATTCAAGGCTAACTCATCAGTCACGAAATCAGTCTTCATCTCCCAATAGCATCAATTCAAAGACACCACTTTAATATGAATTATTGTTTGCTTACCTGTAATTAACTTTCTTTTTTAAAAAGAAAAAAGCACCATTTTTTTTAGCTTATCAAACTATCATTTGGAAATGGAAGTAAATAAAGATTCTATGTCTCAAATGTTGTCTATCTAACAATGTGGCCAGAATTAAAGCAATTAAAAAGAATGGCAATGTCCTACAATAAAAACTTTATGGACGATGCAGCTGCAGTGAATTTCGGTTAATTTCTCTCTATTTTTCTGTTTTGCATCTTTCTGCAAACCAGTCTGAGTTTTCTTTTACAATCAAGTGGCGTATAAATTTTAAGAAATAAATAAATAACCAACCCCTCCTTCCTTACCAAAAACTAAGCCTGAAATAAGGTTGTTTTTACAATTAACTGATAACACAAATTCAGAAACCTAAGACAAACCTCTGACAAATCTGGGACTTGATCCTTCACTTCTCTCTATTTTCAAATTATTTTGATTAATTAAAAATGAATGTGCAGTTGTGTTCACTGCTGGCGCATAATCAATAGCGTGATTTTACTGCAAAATCAGTAGAAAATGTTGTTGCAGTCACACATGCACTCTATGACCCCCCTCCACCTCAAAGTGCATCTAAGTGTATCAAAGACTACAAATACCTTTCAATCATGGGTTCCTAGTACAGAGTAGAGTGCTGTGGATTGGCATTCCATCCTAAAATTTCTATTTAAAAAGGCAATCTACCACAGAAAATAGAATTCTAAGTGCCCAAGGGTATTTTATACAAGATGTACAATCATAATTGGTTGTTTTCATAACACTTGGTTGAACTTTGCGGAGCTAAGGTAAATCTTCCCTCAGTATTGCTGAAATGTAAAGTAAAAACAAATCAAATAGTGTGTTTTTTCTTTAGCAGGGAGAAACGGAACAGTGCTGAAACTGCAAATCTGCAGCAGACACTAAGAGATGAGAAATGCTTGCTGTGACATTGGCCACAGCACCCCTACGGCACATGTATTGCAAGAACAATATGCCCAGGAGACAGTTCAACTCCCCTCAAAATTTAGGTTTACTTGAACGGATACTAGCATATGTCTATTATTAGTCCAATTCATGAAACAGAATCTCTGCTATCCAGTGCAAATATTGATATTATTGACTAGCCATGGAAATGCTATACTTCCTTCATTTCTTTTTTACTCTCATCTTTAGAGCTTCTGAATACAGAAAGGAATGTCTCCCACCACATTTTACCTGCATGTCAGCTGCAGTTCTAAGGCAAATACCATCAGCTATGATTGCAAGGCCTGTAAGATTTGTTGTTATAGGTAATTCACAAGTCATGACCTTTGCAGTCCTAATACAACTGTAACAGTTATTTCATATGTTTTGTTACTGTCACAGTATTTTGTTTTATGTTTAGGCCCCACAAATAGGTCTTGCAGCTTTATGTACTTTATATTATGGGGTATTGTTGATCCCAATGACATCTCTGCAAGTACAGTATATTGCTTTACCCTTTTGGTTCCATGAGCCACATCCTTAGCAGGATCAGCTCTGCGGGCTAAAGTCACAGAGCTGCCCAAACATATCACATGATATGTTCATAATGCCACATGATTGACAGGCTGCTTTTGCTTGCAAAACATCGATTTGCTTATCCCTTTCCTGACACCTGATGGGATGGGAGAAACAAGGCTGGAATTTGCAAGCAACAGTAACAAGCGAGACTTCTCCAGTTTGCTGCTTCTACTTGCAAAAGGTAGCTTTGTTTCCTTTCTCCCCACTACTTGACAGGGAGGGGAGAAGCAAGGCTGCTTAGTGCTGAGTCTGGGTGCACAAGACAGCTCCCTTCAGAGAACCCAAGCCTAGGGTTAAGCAGGATCACCACCCACCATAGGCTGATGCAAAGAGAGAGTAACCTCACTTGGTCCAGGTGAGCTACAGAGCTGTTTTTTTTTATTGGGTATCCTGGAGACAGCTCTTTGGTGCACTAAACAGGATGGCTCTAGCTTCACATCACACCACAGCAGCCTATGAAGGGAGCAGGAGGCATGTGATCCAGCATAGAATTGAGTTAGTGTGTGTGATACCTTCTGCCAGGTATTTTATCTGTATGGCTTTCTTAGGAGACACTTGACCCAAAAACTAGACTGAGACAGTGATTCCGCCCCCCCACCCCCCCATTGATGGAGGTTTTTGAATTTAAAGAGCAATACCGATATGATTAAAATGCAAATTTAGAAGCCCATTTATGCAGATAGGAATTTCAAGCTGAGACTACTTATACACAGCGGTAGATTTAGGAAGGAAAATGTGTGGCCATGGCCAACATAACATCAGGAAGAGCTCTTTGTCTGGATGAATATTTTACGTTAAAAGAGATATAGTCTTACCTTCAGAATCTAAAGCTTGAATTTTCAGTTGCAATGGTGAATCCTCTAGATACAGTTCTTTTGTGGTGGACACAATGTGAACATCATGAATAAGGTCAACTATGGCATCACAGCGAAGGACTTGGCCAGTTACTTGATGAGATACAGGAAAATATTTAGTTACAAGATAGGTTCAACCTCAAAAACCACCACACCTTATAGTTTAATGCTTGGTTTAAACTTTGTGAGAAAGCATGCCATTATCCCTCAATAGCAGTGGATGGTTTTGTTCAAAATGAAACATATGCAATTAAATACAATAATAGCAAAACTGAAGGGAGCTGGTACTGTATAGCTTTCAATATGTTTCCAACAAAAAATATCCGCTGTTTTAGCTTTTGGTAACCTCCATGACTTGTTTTATTTGTCGTCTTGGATCCAGACAAGTGTTGGTGAAAGAGGGTTGATGGAATGTGATTTTCCTTTCTCTTCCTCACCCCAAAATACCTCTCCTGTGTTAGTGGAGAAACTGGAATAAAGCAAGCAGAGTCCAGAGAAAATTATAATATTTTACTGAGGTAAACTGGGGCTATAGGGAATGGGGGGGGGGGGGAAATGTAATCCCCTTTCTTCCTCAGAACCACAGTCCATCCCATTAGGGAGGGCACCAACAACTCCCACGACAGGTTTTCCATGAGGCTGCTGTCAGGAGAGGAGCAGGTCCCCTTTCTGTCATTAACCCTCTGGCTCCAAGCCATTTTATCATATTTAAGTTCAAAAGGCAGGGGACATACCAGGGCTGGAGTCTGTCTGGCAAAAATACCCTCTGATTTAGAATATATTCCATCCAACTCAGGTGTGTGGAAATTTTCTCCATTTGCTCAATGATGAGGAAAAAGTTCAGAGGCATTTTCATACTTTAATGTTAAGCGCCAACATTTTAAATTAATGCCAGCCATTTTAAAAACAAAAAACTCAGACTATAACTATCATACAAGAGTAACCTTATATGCCAACAAATTGATTTTTTGTTTTTTATTAATAACTAAAAATAAATAATGACACAATTATTTATCAATTGATTGCAATAGTGAGGAGGATCCTTTGCATACAGAAGGTCCCAGGCTTAATACCACACATTTTCAGTTAAAGGGATCTCAGAAAAAAGGCCATGGCTAATCTGCGCTGCCTAGTCTTAAGGGCTATAACCAGTCATTGTGGAGTCAATATAAGGCAGTTTCATATATGTTCAAAAGGTCATCGCTAACATATTCATTAAAGTGTATTTTCTAGTGCAATTTGTTTTATTATATGCAAAATCCATTTTTTGTTATTGTACAACCAACTCGATTTTCTTACTTTAAAGTAAGCCATACTGAGCTGGACACACTTCCGCTTAAGGGTGCATAATTTCAGGCTGAATACTCACTAGGCACACAAACTAACTCAGTAAAGAACTGCCATAGTTATCAGCTATACATTTCAGTTATCAATTTGGAAATCCCTACCATGAACACTAGTCATTAATCCAAGCAAATATAAGCTGTGGACATCCTTTGAGTCCCTCCATAAATACAAATTCTATGAGCAAGTTAAAAACTGTTGCAAAATGCAAAATTTAAACAGTAAGGTATTGCAAGTCTCATCCATTTTTTCCTTTTTGATTTTATTAGCATCTCTTGACTTTGAATGTACAGTATGTTCCTTTTCAACCCTCTATGCTTCTTCTCCAGAATACACCCCCCCCCCAAAAAAAAACCCCTTGCTCCTCCCTTTCCCTCAATAGTATCCTCCTCACTTCTACTATTCCCTCTGTGGACACATGTCAATCTTTCAGCCTCCCATTTCTCAATGTAGAAAGGAGGCAATGCATGCTGGAAGAATGAGAAGGAGGGCAAGATGATGCATAGCTTCCATTCTCTGTCTCCCTCTTTTTCCTTGCTTGTTACAAATTTTAAATACACACAGCTAGGAGAGTATATTTTTGCACTTAGTGTATCCATCAAGAGTTTCATGGGTGCAGGGCATAAAGCATTCCAACCAATGAATAGCATAGAATTAACTTACAACAAAGTCATCTAAAACATACACGTCTCCAAATAAGATGGGAAGAATATTGCTCTACTTACAAATATCTTCAGCCAAAATAATACTTGTAAGGCGTGTCACCTGCGATGAACGGGCCTGCACAATAGCCTTCTGTGAACACTGTTGGTTGTCTTGCTCTATAGCTTCTATGCTAGCAACTTCTGGTCTGGTAGAAGACCTTAAAACAAACAAACAAAAATTACTGGAGTGAGACTTATTGATAAATGTTGATGCCCATCAAAGTTTCCTTTAACATTTAAGTAAAGTCATGCTATATTTAACTTTGCATTACCAGCAGTTCCTATCAGTTTTAAGTACTGTATCACTGGCTGCAAAATCGGTATAGGTAGATTTGAATATACATCTAGGTGTTCAGAGAAAGCAATGGCATCACGGTCAGCTCATTCTACCACTTTCTATGGAGATAAAGTTCTGAAAAGCTTTCTCCTAATGGCTTGGCCGGGGGAGGGGGCGACAACCCGCTGTCATTTACTTACTAGTTTAAAATTCTTTATTGTTCACATTCTCAGCTGAATTCTGCTGCAGGTCTGGAAGATGTAGAGACCCATTGAAAACCTTTTGTTCTCACTTTTTCATTCATGTTATGTATAATGTATAAATAGTTCTTGCCTTTTCAGCAATGTCAGTTTCAAATGAAAAACCTACTAATACATCTTCAAGCCAATCATTTTTTAAATTACGGCTTCACTTATTACTTATTACAAACACATTGGTTCTATGTTGAATCTTGCAGCACTTTTAGTTTCTTTTGATTAGCTACCCTGCCAAGTAGAAAATAAGCCTATGCTGGGTGGGTGGGGGGGCTCCTATTACAGCAAATAATTCTACGACTCACTGAAGCAGCCCACTGAACAAAAATCAGACTTAGTACTAATTCTTTCAAGGTGGCTAAGAATGGCAACCCTGAGGATTCAAGACAGAGCAGAAATCTTATTGTCCACCTCCAAAGCGGCATGTAGAAGTTTGTATTTCAAGCTCTGCTCTATCTAATTGGTAGAAGAATGTTCAGCTACTCCTTTAATCAGAGAATAATATTTTTGTCCAGTTAATCGGTGGGACTGACAACAACCAGAGATTCAGGATTCCTGAAGAGCTCACTGCCCTGCAGGCTGCAGCTTTGTACTTCCTGACAAAACTGGAGAAAAATGAGGTTGTTATCTTATATAAAACACTTTTATATTTGGCACTTTACAGAGAATACTACTGTGTGGAGATAAGGCAAACACAGATCCACTGTATTTGTCCCAGGTACAAAAGATCTTCCGATACAACGTGTGCTGAAACTGCTTTCACTGCACTTTAATACAGGGATAGGGAATCGCCAGTCTGCCGCATCCATCTGTCTAGTCCCTGGGAGTTAAACTTCATGCGAGGGGTAGGGTGGGGTTATTGGGTTGTTTTGTTCTTGTTCTTATTATACATTTTGTGTTTTTACCTTGCATTTTAATGCTGCACATTGCCCTGAGATCTTCAGATGAAGGGTGGTAGACAAATGTAACATCAGCAGCATCACAGGCAAGTTTGTTGTGTATTTATGTGAACTCATTCATTAACCATCTATATCAGGGGTCAGCAGGGAGCCGGTCCACCGTCCCTCAGACCATGTGGTGGACCAGACTATATTTTTTTGGGGGGGAAATGAACGAATTCCTATGCCCCACAAATAACCCAGAGATGCATTTTAAATAAAAGCACACATTCTACTCATGTAAAAACACCAGGCAGGCCCCACAAATAACCCAGAGATGCATTTTAAATAAAAGGACACATTCTACTCATGTAAATACACGCTGATTCCCGGACCATCCGCGGTCCGGATTGAGAAGGTGATTGGGCTGCATCTGGCCCCAGGCCTTAGGTTTGATGATGAATGTTTCCAGCTAAAAAGAAAACTGCGCCAAACATTTAAAAATAATCGCACTAAACTAGAGCCCTCTTATCTTGATGAAAAAAGAAAATACCATTATATTCTGGCCGAAAAGAAACAGAAATACGCAACCCAAAAATGGCTACAATTATTCGACTCAATTCAGAGTAAAAACAACAAAGCGTTCTGGAGCCTAGTGTACGGAGGACTGAAAGCCGAAAATCAACTAACTCTGCCACCAATTGCAGAATCCAAATGGTCCCAATACTTTACATCTGTATTTAACAATCTACACGGTGAACTTAAAGGAAATGAAACCATTAAAAATAAAATTAATAAACTCCAGGAGTGGCCAAGGGTAGAGGAAGAGGAAATTAGAGAGATAGTTAAAAACTTCAAATCGGGGAAATCTCCTGGGCCAGACGGTCTACCAATAGAACTATTTAAGACCTATATAGATTGGTGGGCAGAACCCTTAGCTCAATTGTTTACTCTTATAGATAAATATGGGACCATACCTGAGATATGGTTAAGATCAATAATTATTCCAATCTTTAAAAATGGCGACCCAAAAGAACCAAGGAATTATAGACCGATAAGCCTACTATCAGTGATAGGGAAAATCTACGCTAAGCACCTCTTATCTAAACTTCTTACCTGGATGAAAAATCTAAATTTACCAGGGAAAGAACAAATAGGTTTCTCCAAAGGTTGCTCTACTCTAGACCACTGTCTTACACTTATGCATCTGGTTGAAAAATACAGATCCCAAAGGCAATCTAAGATATACGCTGCTTTTGTAGATTTTCGTGGTGCATTCGACTCAATTGACCGCCCAAAGTTGTGGAGGAAACTCACAGAATTAAAAATTGATCAGCGCTTATTGATTCTAATGCAAAATCTACATTCTTCCAATACCTGTCAAATCAAACTTAACACCAAAGGTCACCTCTCCTCAGACATCCCAAACTCGAAAGGGGTAAAACAAGGGTGTATTCTTGCCCCCTTTCTATTTAATTTATTTTTATCAGACTTGCCAGATTACCTTCAAAAAATAGAATCACATGCCCCTAAACTCAATCAGAAACCAGTTCCTCTCTTATTATACGCAGACGATGCTGTCTTACTATCACTAACGAGCTTGGGTCTGAAACGTCTTATATCTTCACTGATCCTTTACTGCGAATGTAACAAACTCTCTATAAATTATGAGAAGACAAAAATTTTGGTCTTCTCGAATGGTTGGAAATTAGAGAAATGGAAAATAAGAGGGCAAGAAATCCAACAAGTGAAAATCCATAGATATCTGGGAATCTTATTCCAGAGCAACTTAGGGTGGGCAACCCATCGCACAAATGCCATAAAACAGGCAAAGTGCATCTCATCAGCAGTTGCCCGTTTTTATTATCAGAAAGGTAATCAATTTATTCCTGCGGCCAATCAGATATTTCAAGCAAAAGTGCAATCCCAGATATTCTATGGTATCCCGCTATGGGTCCAAGCATATAACAGTGATATAAAAAAGATTCACTCCAGCTTTTTGAGACGTATTCTTGGACTCCCTCTTATGATCAAATATGAAACAATGTGTGCAGAAATAGGCATACACACAATGGAATATTGGGCATGGTCCACCTCAATAAAGTATTGGTTACGCTGCCATTTTCGCTGCCCTCCATCAAGTCTGCTCGCTGATTTGCTCAAAGACCCTTATAAATCAAGATGGTATCAGCACCTTGAAAAAAAAATTGAATCTTTAGGCATCGAGCTGGAGCTCCTGTACAATTCTAATGAGCAATATATTCTCCATAATATCCTAACTAGACTAAAGGATGTCGAGAGACAAAATATTATGGCAGCTGTAAACAAAATTTGCTCCCCCAGATTCTACGATTTAAATATCTTAGATTGCAGAGCCAATTACGTCTCTAAATTAATAATCCCAGCCCAACGTAGGGCTTTTATGCTGGCCCGTTTGAATGTTTTTCCCTCAGCATTTGTCTGGGGAAGATATCAAAACATTCCCAGAAGCAAGAGATTCTGCAGATGTTCTATGAATGTCCCGGACACTGTAGAGCATATCCTCTTTCATTGCCCATTGTACAGTACGCTCCGTCAACGCGTGCTGTCCCCCCTTTCGGGTGGTCTGGAACCCCAGCAAGCTGAATGTGTGGGACTCTACCTATCCGACGCTGACCAAAGGGTAACGGCGGGGGTAGCCGAGTTTTTGGCAGCAGTCCTCCAAGGAGCAGGTTAACAAGGAAAACCACTGATTCTATATGTATATATTTATATTTGTATGTAGCCAACTCCTGCCTTTTTATATATATCTCAAGGCTTTTATATGTTATTTTCCTTTTATGGTTTTACCTGCATAATGCCTAATAAAGGTTTGATAAGTGAAGTGTCTACCCCGATCTATATCCTTTGAAGGATATCCTCTGAAAGATTCACTCATGCCCTAGCTTAATTTGCAAAACTGCCAAATTAACTCGATTTTATCTTCTATTTTAGTCAAAAGTAGGACTAAAAAAATGTAGTCTTGCAAATCGACTTGGGCAACAACGCTGTATGCACATACTGTGCTTCTGAGTAAGGATTTCACTATTAGTGTTGCAACTTCCTCCACGTATTCTTTCAAATATAGCGTATCACCCACACATCCTGTCTGCTGTGCTGTAGAGAGCAACCCTAAAGCAGAAAAAGAATACATATATTGTATTTAAAAGAATCATCTAAAGACTTAACTTCAAAGTGCTAAAATGATCTTGATTTGAAGAGCTAAATAAACAAAGATAAGGCAAATAGACTCACTGCTGATGGTGGTGGTGCCACTAAAAACTCCAACTTTCTTAAACATTGTGGGATAAACAGCTTGCCAAAACCACAATTTAACGAGCCAACCACAATTTAACGTTTGGGAAAATGTGTCTTTTTCTCACTCTTGGTTGCATTTACAGTGGTACCTCGGGTTACATATGCTTCAGGTTACATACGCTTCAGGTTACAGACTCCGCTAACCCAGAAATAGTGCTTCAGGTTAAGAACTTTGCTTCAGGATGAGAACAGAAATCGTGCTCCGGCGGCATGGCAGCAGCAGGAGGCCCCATTAGCTAAAGTGGTACTTCAGGGTAAGAACAGTTTCAGGTGAAGTACGGACCTCCTGCACGAATTAAGTACTTAACCTGAGGTACCACTGTACTGGTTTTAGTGGACAGTGATGCATCTAGACTCTTCTGACCACAAACACACCTCAGGCTGTCTCTATATTATTCTTGTGGTCAACAGACATCTCTAGACTGCTAAAGTACATTATATGGTCCACTGCCATAAACAAGCAAGCAAAAGTATTAAACAGCTGTTGTCTAATTTAGCTATCTCCATAACCTAACTGCTAAATTTTGGTGTTAAATTGTAACCCTTACTAGCATTACAGGTTAATGTCTCTAACAGTTAGAGTTAGGGTCTCTAACTGTATTGCCTGATTCAGTTAGTTCCCCTTTTCTAGTGAATATCCAGCATAATTGTGAATATTTTTATTCAGTGGCTGATACTGAGTACACCTTCCAACCTTTAACATGTGTGGATTGTGTGTGCAGTGAGAAAGCAGAATCACACCCAGTCCCTCTGCATTCTTGCCCCACAGTTACTTCAGCCTAAGGTTCACTTTGTATTTGTCCACGCAACACTGAAAATACATTAACTAAGATTTATGTGACTGGAGTTCAACACGCTTAAGCCTAGTCTGTGCAATCATTACTCCTCAAGATCATATACCCCTTTGCAGGACCAGCATAGGGAGGAAAAGAATAGTGTGTGCAATGACATCCGTCATGCATTTGCAAGTCCTCCCACAAGCAATTAACAAAACAGATTGTTGTGAGATTCTAGAAAACATTAATGATTAAAAACATATATACTCCATGAATAATTCCTAGTTAACAGCTCCAGGTAAAAATGTAAAATATCATCTATTAACAATTTATTTTATTTATTTACTTTTAAAACCACATATAAAATTTTACTTCCGTTTTGTTTCCCACACAGAGAATACAAGCATACTTTAGATGAAACTCTACTTCCTGTTTTTTTTTTAAGTGCAGCAAAAAGGGGAAAAGTCAGGCCTATCAAACTGTTATAAGCAAAATACCAAATGAAGGAGAGAGAGAGAAATATCAAGGCGGAAATTAAATCCCTCTGGGTTATTTCCTTCACTTCCAAAGAACATTAGTAACTCAAATGACAAATCAGAAATGGCCATAAATATCAACAGTTGGTTGGATCAGCACAGCTCTGCTCACAAGACACTGCCACCTTTTCCCTCGTTGACCCTATAACACCCCCCCCCCAAAAAAAAAATCTGGTCTGGATAGTTGAGTGACCCTCCAGAATACTGCTGCTGGAGACTACGGAGGAAAGGAGGAATCCATGCAAATTCTCTCTACCTGCCCTCCGGCTTTCTTTTGTTAAAGCCTCTGCTGGGATTGAGTCCCTACTGCAAATGGAAGAAGCTTTTCCATTCATGGGATGACAATTCTTGATCCATCCAACCTATTTTCACAAACAGTTTGGAATACTGAGGAACTGCTATACAGACAGTAAAAAATCCAAAAGGTCTAATGCACATAATCAGTTCCAGAAACACATACTCAACAATAGCTTTAACTGTATAGTCCATATATATATGGACTATAAAACTTCTTAACTCCAGTTTCATCCATCTCTCTGCTTCCCACATGCCTTACCCTGTTTGTACTCCTTAAACCCCATGCCCTTCTCCCTGGATCTATAAAAAATTTAGACAACTCCAAATTCTGAGACAGATGAAAGGCAAGCAAATTAAGTAGATACATATAAACATACTTGATTTGCATAATTTATTACAATCTTTTCAGTTCAGGACTTTCTGGGTAGAATTTGCACACATATTTAAATTGCCTGTTCATGGCTATACAAATTAGAAATTTAACCTCCCCCCTCACAAACACACAGGGAATATTTGTCTGCTATGAAGATTTTGGCAGACAGAAGTAATACTAACATCTGCCCACATTTTAGGAGTTTGTTAGATTTGCTGGGACTAATTATACTTATTGCATTCACTAAATGTTATCATGTGGGGAATGATGCGAGAGTTAAGTACATGCCAGTTGAATCAATGGAACTTACAGCTATTTAACACTGGCTGGATCAAGAATCATGAGAAATCACAATTGCTCTTAATATATGAGATTTAATATTCATTCCTCCTAATTGGTCAAATCTATCTGTTATAGACTTATGAACATAAATACCTTGATCTATGTGTATATGGTTCTGTTAAGGATAATTCATAAGAAATTCTACTGTGTTGACTTTCAGAAGGAATTGGTCAAGTCATATAAGCATGTTCATTGTGTGAGGCTACACACTCCGAATGAATGACAAAGAAGCCTGTGGTCACTTGTGCTTCTTGGGTTTGATGCCAGAAATCGGTGACAGGGCTACATACAGTTGCTCCCAAACACATGTCACAAGCTGTCTGTACAGCAGGTTTAAAAGAGGGAAGCTCTAACGCAAAGATAATTGTTAATATCTCATGAGTATTGCTGTGCTGAGCAAACCTAATTACATCAGTCAGTCATGGGTAGTTAAATGTTTAAACCTATTAGTGGTATTAGATTGTCTGAACAGGTGTTGGACCAAAGTCAATGCCGTTATTTGGATATTTTCCCCATTTATTCCCATGTCTTAGAGCAAGGCATCCTGAAGGCTCTGCTGAACTATGTTGATGGGATATAAAATGTAAAAAATAAATATATGTAGAAATCAAAATAATAAAATAATGTCCAAAGGGAAAACTTTAGAATGACAACTTTCCCTCAGTAATCAAAACTGAGATCCCAGTTAAATACACATGCCAGGCCAGGCCAGGCCAGTTTAACTTCAGTTTCCTGCACTTTTTTCACATGTTGATGACTCTTTTTGGAGGGTAATTATCTATTTTTTACACACTTTGCTATGGTCTTAATATAAGTACAGTGGTACCTCGGGTTACAGATGCTTCAGGTTACATACGCTTCAGGTTACAGACTCCACTCATCCAGAAATAGTACCTTGGGTTAAGAACTTTGCTTCAGGATGAGAACAGAAATCGTGTGGCGGCAGCGGGAGGCCCCTTTAGCTAAAGTGGTGCTTCAGGTTAAAAACAGTTTCAGGTTAAGAACGGACCTCCGGAACGAATTAAGTTCTTTACCTGAGGTACCACTGTAAGGTCAAAACACATTATTGACCTCCATTATTGAGGGAGTGTCCAGAACTATATCTTACCACATGTTAGAAGTTCAATCACAACTTTCTTTTACAACCTGAGGATGTGCACTAGATGATTGGATTTGCCTGGACTACTACCTGTTTTCTTTAGCTTTTTGTAGCTACACATGGGCTGACTGCGTAGGTTTCTGTGAGAGTGAGTGGTGCCTGTCACCCTCATACAGGAAGTGGTGAGACCACTTCTGGAAAAAGTCCACCCAAGTACTAGGAGGTTCATGACAGCTGCTGTTCAATTGCAAATACACCTTCATAAAGGTATTGCGTGGTGGCCACACAGGCATTGAAAAGTATTGAGAAGCTGGTGGACATGCAGCTGCAGATAACCTTGCAGGAAGCAGATTATCTTGACCCATTTCAGCTTGGATTCATGTCTGGCTTTGGAAGTGAACCAACCTTGGTTGCCCTGCAAGACCTGTAGCAAGAGAGGAACTGGGGGGGGGGGTTATCTTGTTGCTGCTCTTCGATCTCCATCAGTGGCTTTTGATACTACTATCAGATATGGTATTTACTTGACCAGCTATGTGCACTGAAGGTTGGAGACATGATGTTATGCAGGGTCCACTCCTATCTACAAAGCCAGCTTCAGAATATGCTACTGGGGAATTTCTGTGCAACCCAGATGTTGATGTCCCATCTGTTTAACATCAATATGAAGGTGCTGGGTGAGGACATTTGGAGTGCCACTCTAGAGATGGTCTACTTCTCTTTCTTATGGCTTTGTGGAAAGCTCAATAATTAGCAAGCCTAATAGTTTGTTTGGTTAGAATAGGACAGCATAGTTATTTGGAAATCAAACACTCTTTCATTTTACATGAGCAAGTAGTTTTGAGCTACAATAATATTGGAAGATGTTTTCCTTTATACTTGTTTAGTATAGTAGATTATTGCCATGTGCATAATGCACACTTTACTTGCAGACTTTAAAAAGAACCATTTCCCCTTTTCATCTATACTGAAATCTGTTAAAATAGTACAGGAAAGAGGTTGTGAGACACAGCTAACTTTTTAAAAGAATTTCTACCATATGAAAAACACAGTACAGCACTGCTCACTTCTACTTTTGCCACCACTGAGGCAGGCAACCATTGAATAAATGATGTGTCACTGAAAGAAGTTATCTTTGTTACACTGTATCTCTGTTAGATAAAGGTTGACTTTTAAAATGCTTAAAAACTTGTTGAGCATCCACCTGTTATACATGGAAGGGGGGTCAGCTGCCAGTCCTTGAACCTTGGCAATAGCCATGCCCCTGCCCTGTCTTAACAAAGCACATTAAAATGTCTGCTCTCATTTTGAGAAACACAATTTGTAACTTCATGTTGCTACTGTATTCCAAACTTCAGGGCTTTTACGCACCCACAGTATTGTCATTCTGGTACTGGTTGGATTTCTACCACAATCACTGTACCACTTCAAGCTTCTTAGGTTTGGCACACTGTCGCCTATGCTTCACGGTGACAAAGTCAGCCCAGACAGCATGGATAAACTTCTGACTCTTTCTCACACACCTGGCGACACTCGGAAAGCACACTTGGGACTCTGCTACAAAAACGTTTTAAATGTATTGTAAAGTGCAATCTACAAATGTGACACTAGATGGGGACAGGGAGCTCGGCAAAATTCAAGGTATTTTTCAAAACTTTATTTTAAAAAACCCACACATTTTCAGTGGTTTTTTTATGTGTAGTTTCCCCCTGGCTCAGAACCAAGGAGGGTGAGAAGGTGCATCAAACCTCCTGATCCAATCTTTTGCAATGAAACTGCGCCAAACTCTCCACAAAACTCAAGTTTCTTGTAAACTTTTTTTAAGAAGCAGTCCCCTCGCGCCTGAAGCGCGGCGCAAGCCTCCTGGAGACTCAACAACTGCGCAGTTTTATGAGTTGAGTAAAACGGGACCGGCTAAGACGCTCACCGCCCTAGGAATAATAACTCGCTAACTCAAACTGCTTATTTGCTGGCAGCTGCAGCCTCAGTTCTCTCTTCTCTCGCGGCCCAACCCTCACGTGTTGCCGTTTCAGCAGCAAAGTTGAACGCCACACGTGCGCCATGTGCCTCAACTCGGCGGGGCCCCGCGCGCTCGACCCCGTTCTGCGCCTCTCTCTCTCTCTCTCGCGCGCGCTCACTCACCAGCGGTAGCAGCCCTCGCTTGCCTCCAGAGTGAAGCTGATCCTGGTGCTTCGGCTGAAGGGCAGCAGCACTTTGGGAATGTTCAGCTTGGAAGGCACCACGGCGACGGGGAGGAGGAGGAGGAGGAGAAGGAGCCCGAGCGGCGCACGGGGTGTTGCGGGTGCCATCGCGCCTGGACTCGTGGCCGCCGCCCGCCAAGCCAAATGGGTGCCGCCGCCGCCGCTCTCCGCAAGCTCTCCTTCGGGGGAGCGCGCGCCCTGCCGCTGACCCGCTCGAAGCCCTTCCTGAGCCGAAGGGAAAGGGAAGCGGCTGCTTCTGCAGCGGTGGCGGCAGCACCGTCTCGAACCAACCTCCTCACAGGAATCGCCCGCCTCGAGCTGCTATTCGAGGGACGTCACGGCGCAGCGGGCCAAGCCGAGGCAGAGACCCCGCGCTGAGGGCCAGGCGCCGGAGGCGGGGAAGGAAGGCCTGGAGCCGTCAGCGGAGAGAGAAGCGGCAGCAGGTGCCGCCAGGCTGCTCTCACCTGCTGGCCGCTGGGGACACTGCAGGCTGCTGCTTCCTGACCCGCTGGGGAGGCAGCTGGGGTGTTTGTTTGTTTCCAGCGCGGCTCGCCGCCGAGGGCGCTTCCGTAGGGGCCTGATCCCCGAGGGAAGTAGAAGGAAGGAAACCGGAGGAAGGAGATACTGCCCCTCTTTTCCCGCCCTGCTTCCACGTGCCTCTTTCTCCTAGCCAGACGTTTTGGTGGTAATATTGATGCCAAGGCACTACCACGAATTAGCAAGGAGGAATTTGGAGCCCGCTATCATACTATAATTAACAGGGCAGCTTCGGAGCTTGTAGGTCTTGCAGTCAATGTCAATAATAGGCTTAGTCAAAGCTCATGACACTTTTTCATGCATTGGTCTAATAAAAAAAAATGCACCACTGTCTCTTTTAGTTCATCTCATTTAGATCTCAGAATAGGTAAAAGGTAAAGGTAAAGGACCCCTGCATGATTAAGTCCAGCCAAAGGCAACTATGGGGTTGTAGCGCTCATCTCGCTTTCAGGCCAAGGGAAACGGTGTTTGGCCACAGACAGCTTTCCGGGTCATGTGGCCAGAATGACTAAACTGTTTCTGGAGCAACAGAACACCGTGATGGAAAGCAGAGCGCATGGAAACACAATTTACCTTCCCGCCACAGCAGTACCTATTTATCTACTTGTGCCGGTATGCTTTCAAACTGCTAGGTTGGCAGGAGCTGTGACAGAGCAATGAGAGCTCACCCTGTCATGGGGATTCGAACCACTGACCTTCTGAACTGCAAGTCCAAGAGGCTCAGTGCTTTAGACCACATCGCCACCTATGTCCCTTGATCTCAGAATACTTTGTTGCTAATGCTATAGCTTAATTCTCAGTCACAGCAGTTCTTGTGGGATGAAATGGGAATGGGATGAAAACTGCCTCCAACATTGAAACTTTAAATTGCAGGTGTGCAAATAATGCAAATGCTACATGGGAATGTCTGGATATATAATCATAATGCTTCCCCAGAGTGGGAGGGGTATGAATAATAAAATTAATATTATTAATATTGTTTCTGTTTCCTGCAGCCCACCCAGTATCATAGTATCCTCCTGGATTGCTTGTCTGCCTTGGGGCTTAGAGGCACCATCTGTTATGTTTCTGGAGGAACAACTCAAGAAAATAGCAGTGTAGCACTACTGCTCATCCTCCTGGCCATTGGCCTATAATGTGCCCAAGGTTCTGCTGTTATCTGTATGCAACTGCTGAGAGAAATCATAGCGGTTTCAGAGTTTGGTACCCCCAGTATGCAGATGATGCCCAGTTCTGTCTCCTTTCCACCACATTCCATGGAAGTTCTGCAATAGCGTATGAAATCAGTAACAATGTGGATAAGAACCAACTAATTGGAACTTGATCTAGACAAGCAGAAATTAGTAGAATGGCCATTCTAGAAATAGGAGCCCAGCCTGTGCTGGATGGATAGCACTCCTTTGAAAACACAGGGTCATACTCTAGGGGTTCTTCTAGATCTGATTTTGACCCTTGAATGCTCAGGTGACAACCATGACCAAGGATGCCTTTCAGGCATCGGTATCTGGCATGGCGAGGAAAATGTCTATGTGGACATCAGGACATCATATCTTTATATATTTATTTTACATTTTACCCAGTGGCCTGACTAGTGGTGTGTGAAGCAGCTGTCACTATCTTAATTAGCCTCAGAATGCCTCTGGATGCACAGGGTAAAATGGAAAACAAAAATTTCACTGGGTATTGAAGTTATCATTCCAGTTGTGACACCACTTTGCCCAGGGATAGAAGTGAAAAAGATAATATTGGAACAGGACATTAATGTCGGCAGGAGCTGTACTTTCATCCAGACACTGCAGAACAGAACAACTCTTTTTTTGTAAACATGTCAAATCCTTTGGGTTTTTTAAAGCTAGTGGTTTACATTCCTTATAAGACCCTTCAAAATCCAGTGAAATCAGTATAGCTATACTGCATGCTGATAACATCTTTAAAAACACAAGAAAAGAATGGACCCTAAAACACACACACACAAATAAGGTAAGAATGGACCCTAATCTGAATAAGGGTACACCCAAACATGTCATACATGTCATATGTAAAGTTCTCTGGATATTTGGCCACACTATACAAGTAACTACTACTAGTAGTATTATATACCTGTTGGAAAATAGTAATATTTATTCCTACATTTATAAGAATTTAATAAGAAAACTGTATTGATGAGAAACTTTTCATTATTCTTCCTTTCCTTTTCTGTTTACTCTTGAGTGGGTCTGCACCAAACTCCTCAGTGGCTTAAGGATTGCGGGTTGGCGCCATTGCCGAATGGCGGACTCCCTCCGAGCTCCGGAGGGAGCCTGCTCGGCAGGGGCTGGGTTCTACCGCGCCGGCGACGCGGAGACCCTCAAAAACCATGGGCGCTGAAACCCATGGGCATGGTGACTCGGCGGGCACCGTTTGCGCCCCCCCGACCCGCGAAGGAGCCTTTTTAAAGGCTGCGGAGCGGGTGACGGGGGGGGTGCTGTGAGTCCTCCGCTTCCCCTGCCGAGCGAAGCCGCATGCCATTCGACGGAGAGCGCTGACTTCTTCCATTGAAAATTTGGTCTTTAAAAGAATAACCCGTGAGTAATTGGAACTTGGATTAAAAAAGGGGAAAAATTCTGTTTAAATTCGGAGCGAGCGGGGGAGGTGCAAAAAGGAAGTCAGCCTCCCCCCTGTTGTAGAGGAGCTAAAGCAAAGGATTTGACAACTAAGATCGAGTGCAACCTTTTTTTTGATAAAGTTATTAACTTCGCGATGGAAAATTATAAGACTGGGCTCGAGGAGAAAAGTGGAATGTGAATTAAAATGCAACCCCCCGCCCCCGGAAACCCCGGGAGCAATCTGTAAGAGCGCCGGGAGAGGAGAAATAGAGGTTTTGACAGCTGTCAAAGGAGCTGTCAAAGCGGAAGAACAAAAAGAGAACTTTGTTACGAGGACTTTGCTGGTCACATTTGTTACAAATTGGATATAAATTGTTTAAAACAAGGAATAATAAGTAACTTTGACTGTTGGGTGTGATCGGGAAGGAAACTGAGTTACTATAATCCCTCTAGAGGAGCTGTGGGATACTACAAGTATTGCTGGCATCGAATTTGAATAGGACTTTTTATCGCCTGGGAAACTGCAGAAATGGAACACTATTTTGTCTACAGAGGTCTACACACTAAAGGAGACAATAGATTTATCTATTGAAGAATGGAAGGGACTTGACGTAATGTTTTGTTCCTGAATAACAAAGCCTCTGCAGAGGAATTAGAAGCTTTTTGGAATTAGAACATTTGTGCAGGAGAGCAGGGAAAAAAAAAAAAAAAAAGAGGAGGAGAGAGAACAACAAGAACAATAAGAATAACAAGAACTGGACAAAGTTGGAAGATAGACTCCTTCTAAGATTGGACATGTGAAACCAAAGATGACCAAAAGATGGCAAAGACTAATAAAAAGACAGCAAAGCGGACTGGTGAAGGACTGTGGTTTAGATGTGGGAGCTCCAGGATGACAGTAGACATTGATGGACATTGGGAACGCAACCGGGAAAGGGGGGAGGGAAATTTGGAATCCAAAGGGTGTTAAATTACATTTTATTCTTTTTTTTATCTTTCTGTTTATCTTAATCTGTATTGCATATTAAAGAGGGGAACTCGTGGAAGGGAACAGGTCGATTTTAGGGGATGGGAAAATATTTTTTTTTTAATTGGGCCAATGATAATAATTTTAAAATTTGGGGTAAGAATTTGTTGAATCTATTTGAAAGAATTGGAATACAAGAGGGGGAGGGGAGGGGAAGTCCTGGAAAGATGCCAATGAAAATAAGGTTTTAAATTTGGATGTTTTTCTTTTTCTGTTATATTTGAAAATCTTTAATAAATATTATTAAAAAAAAAATACAATGTAAGTGGAGCAAGTTATGTTGTGTCAGTGATAACAATGGGTAGTGCTAGTCCTATTTGGAGTAGACCCATTGAAGTTAATCAGCACAACTAACTTAGGCACATTAATTTCAGTGGGGTCTACTCTGAGTAAGACATAGATGAATACAATCCTGTGGAATCCCAACATAGCACTAAGCGGGGTATGTGTGCTATTGTATTACTGTAGCATGCTCTGTGTGGGGTTGCCTTTAAAAAAATGTTCAGAAGCTTCAGCTGGTCCAGAATGTTGTGGCCATACTGCTTACAGGAAGCATGTTGCTGCCCTGTTAAAACAACTTCATTGGCTACTGGTCCATTTCCAGGCACAATTCAAAGGTTACCTGAAAGATCGTATCTCCCTTTATGAACCTGCCTGGGTGCTAAGATCTTCAGGTGAGCACCTTCTCTCAGTCCCCTCAACATCAGAGGTATGGTTGGTACTGACATAAGAGAGATACTTGTTCTTGGCTGCTTCCATATTGTGGAATTCTCTCCCAAAGGAGGTTAGATTGGCTCACTCCTTGTTATCTTTCTGCTGGGAGGGAGATGGACAGACCTTTGAAAATGAGGGGCAGATGTTGTTGAGCACTGGGATGTTGTTTTTTATTAGTGTTGGCACTGGAGTAGAGAGGAAGTTGTTAAGTTACCACTATGTTCTTCCATGGACTGTTTCAGCCTTTACTAATTTATGGGACTCGAGTGGTGCTGTGTCTAAACCACAGAGCCTAGGGCTTGTCAGAAGGTCGGCGGTTCAAATCCGTGCAATGGAGTGAGCTCCCGTTGCTCAGTCCCAGCTCCTGCCAACCTAGCAGTACAAAAGCATGTCAAGTGCAAGTAAATAAATAGGTACTGCTCCGGCAGGAAGGTAAACGGCATTTCCGTGCGCTGCTCCAGTTCGCCAGAAGCGGCTTTGTCATGCTGGCCACATGACCCAGAAGCTGTATGTGGACAAATGCCAGTAAAGCGAGATGAGCGCCTCAATCCCAAAGTCATCTGTGACTGGACCTAACAGTCAGGGGTTCCTTTACCTTTAACCTATGTTCTTCCACAGACGGTTTCAGCCTTTACCAGTTTATGACTACAATCTATTGGGTCTGGGAGGAAGTCTGGAGGAGGGCCTCATGACAAAGTTTGCATTTGTGATGCCCATCCTGAGAATTCAGAAAAGTGTACTGCTGATGTTTTTAAAAACTTAGCTTCATTATATCAGCACTGAAAAGTGTCAGCAGAATGAACAGCAAACTATTGACTTTTACAGAACCTGATTGCAGGCAAGGGAATCTAATACTTCACTGGGAAACATAAAGCAAACAGCACAAAGAAAACTTTTGCTGTATAAAAGAGAAGCCAAATGGAAATAGATGGAATTCATCTAACATTTTAAGAAATGGAATTGCGTAGCTTTGAGGTGTCAAATGGGGCAAATGGCCAGGTACCTTACCCAGCAGATACCCAAGGGCAACACCTATAATGTTCTTTGAAACATTTCTTACTCTCATCATCAAATAACTATAGCCTATTCTAACCCATTGCTTCCTTCAGTGGTTACAGAGGCATGAGGAACTTGGAAATGAGTTCACAGTCCCATGATAGGCATTCAAGTGCCCACTTATATCAGCACCAACACCTCTCTGTTGTATCCTCAATACACTATGCTTAGGCAGCCAGATCATGGAGATGCTAGTTTTGCAGCAAAATGACAATCAACATAAGATGGATATAATGGACATAGTATTTTTAGTTATTTACTAGCAGGCTGCTATCCAACATTGCTTGGGGATTCTAAAAAAACCAAAAAAAATCAGTGCAGTTTTGAAAGGTTCAGAATGGTGTCCAATTATATCTGAACACAGATGAAACCTCCTTGATCTGAGGAACCACGATGCAAAAAGTGGTTACACTATCTTAAGAAGTGTTCAAATGCACAGAGAGCAAGCAACTCTCCAGAAATTATAGTGATCATGAGGTTTTTATATGCCATTTTTTTTCCATACTTACTCCAATGTGGTTTCCATAACAGTAAATATTAACAACAGGATAACTGGAACACTATAAAATACACTTATATGTACTACTTGATAGCAATTCCAGTCTATATTGCTTTTTTAGTAGAATAGAAAGAACAAGATCATTTCCCCCCCTAAACTCATTCTTTTAATTTTGCAGCATTAACAATATCATATATAGAAGAGGCTACAGCTCAGTGGGGTAACACAACTTCTGTGGGAAGCAGGAGATGCAAGTTTCAATACTGCTCCTGGGAAATGCTGATATTACAAACCCAGCTACAATAAAACAGTACATTATTGGTTTGCCATTGTGTTCTGGTGATGTTACCGTTAACTCAGCAGACCAATTTGTCTGATACAATCTTATGGAGATTTTGATCTTTTTTAATAGACTGTGTAATATATGTGTTTGTGTGTGTGTAATATCTTGGGACCTTTTGTATTTGACGATAGCAGGCTGCTACTTTTGTGTAATTCTACAATAAATATTTTGACATAATGCTGGGTCAGTGTGCATGTGTGTAAGGGGGCATATGTCCCAGGAGGCAAGATGAGGAGGGTGGCAAAATTACCTGCTTCAACACACACCCTTCCTATTTCTAAAAGCAGCCAAAAGGTCTGGAAGCAGACTCTTATTTCAGTCTGTCGCTGGCTCCAATGCTGGTTTGGGCTTGTGGCAGCGAGGCAAGCAGGGCCCAGACAGTGCAGGAGCAGTTGTGACAGCAGCTGTAAAGCTCAGTTCTGACCACTGGCCTAATCCTCTCTTGCCCTCTTCCACCTTGCCCAGACTTACCAATGCCCAGGCGCCATTTTTCCAATGTGCAAGCAACCCCTCTCCATCATTCCTTCATCTCCTTCTCCATCACCAATACAGCCATCACTGTTCTCTCCCCGCCCCCACTCTTGCTTGCTGGAAATGCCCAGGTTAGTGTTCACAGCAGCAGCAGGATCAGGCTCCTCCTCCTCTTTCCCATCCCCCCAAATTCAGCTTTCTGCAAATGACATCAAGGTTCCCAGCCCACTATGGAAGAAGGGCTCAGATAAGCCTCTCCAACACAGATTCCTTCACTTGCCAGCTGCCATCTCTTCCTTCCTAGGAGCCACTGCACTAGGCAAGGTGGGCAGGTGGGCACTGAGAAGAGCAAACTGGGAGAACAACCCCCTTGCAGGTGCTTCCCTATACCCTGTCCCTTGTCTTTGTTTTATAGGTAGTAACCCACATGGGTGGACAGATAAGGAATGTTGTCAACTGTATACATCCAAGAAGACAGAAGTGTGTGTTTGTGTGTTGTTGTTGTTGAATATGCCGTTGTTGTTGTTGTTGTTGAATATACCTTAATTTCCTGCACTTAATGGTCTTGGGTTATCTTCACCACCATCCTGCAATATAGTTTCCTGGCTACTAAGCTATAAAGTGATTTTTAAAATTTTGCCTTTAATGGAAATTTTAATCTAATGGGGAAGTGTAAAGAAAATAGACTTCTCATTCATTTTCAAATCCCCCTTTGCCACCCACTAATTTAATTCAAGCCTGTTTGTTTGTTTGTTTGTTTGTTTGTTCATTTTAAATTATCTTTAGGGAGAAGAAGGTGATAGTGCAGACTCTTGCCCTCTACAGCAGAATTTGTAGATCTGGGTGTGTTCAGACATATTAATTGTCCTAGTATTTATTGAAAGGGGCCCATGTTTCTTTCCATGATTCTTCAACTTTCCTTAGGCTCTGGCCACATATAACTGAACCAACCAATAACTTCATTTATAAGTAACCATAGATGATGGTGGCTAACCAGTGGTCCTCCACACCTTGTTGATCTACAGTTTACATAATCCCTGGATCACTGGCAATATTGGTGGACCACAGGTGAGCTACTTCTGTGATCAGTGAAACCCACTCAAGCATCTTTGCAAGGATTGGAGAAACTGATTATCTTAAATTAATATTTTAGCTTCTTTGTACGGTACATAATTTCTGAACTCTGTTCATTACTAGGATAGCTGCAGCTTCCCCCAGACAAAGCTGCTGCTGAAATAATTATTGTTACTTATGTTCAATCAAGTCTGAAAAGTTAGTTCCTTTTTAAATATACTGCTGGTGCCCATTTTATTTGAATGCAGCATTTTGATCCTACTACATCATGGAAAGAGAGCGATTCATGATCAGATTGACATTTGAAATGCTATATTAACCACACAGACTTTCATGATTCAATAGTTTTTATTATTTCTAGTGCTTTACTTAAACCATTTCTCTTATGTTGGATTATTATAGTCTGTTGTAATCTGCTGTTGTAATGTCACTTCAGGGGGAAACTGTTCTGGTCTGAAACCCTCATGTCTCGCCTCTCTCTGTATTATGTTTAAATTGAGGCTTATAACTTGTCTTCTATTATTTATACCTGATTCCATTTATTGATATGGTCCCAGATGCATTTCTGCTGAGTTATCAGTAAAACGTTCAGCTCTCTGCAAGATACCATCGCTCCATAAATATCCTTTTATTATTGCAACTGTCCGGGACGCGGGTGGCGCTGTGGGTAAAAGCCTCAGCGCCTAGGACTTGCCGATCGTCAGGTCGGCGGTTCGAATCCCCGCGGCGGGGTGCGCTCCCGCTGCTCGGTCCCAGCGCCTGCCAACCTAGCAGTTCGAAAGCACCCCCGGGTGCAAGTAGATAAATAGGGACCGCTTACTAGCGGGAAGGTAAACGGCGTTTCCGTGTGCAGCTCTGGCTCGCCAGAGCAGCGATGTTACGCTGGCCACGTGACCCGGAAGTGTCTGCGGACAGCGCTGGCCCCCGGCCTCTTGAGTGAGATGGGCGCACAACCCCAGAGTCTGTCAAGACTGGCCTGTACGGGCAGGGGTACCTTTACCTTTACCTTTATTATTGCAACTGAGGGACCATCGCTGTGAATCTTCTAATTTTATTTTCATCCTTGTCTTTTGTAAATGGTTGGGTTGAGGCTGAATAATCCTCTATTTACCTTACACTGGCTCCAGACATACGCAGCCGCCACCACACAGGTGGAACAGCTGCCAAATCCTATTTGTGCTCAGTCCAAGAGAGGGAAAACACACAAGAATAAAATCCCCAAACAGCAGGAAATGACAGAAATGTTCACAGCAACTCTCGATTGAGGACAATGTTTGCAGGATGACTGCACACAAAGGCAGCCAATGAACTCACCTCCAGCACACACACAGCACACCTACTCCATCAGTCCCTTTGGGCAGTGGCACTGCGAGGGCCAGACCACATGGTCACAGATCTGCACCCCTCCCTGCCAACAATGGTACCCTAAAGAACAGCAGTTTCTTCAACCCCATTTTACCTTTATATACTGCACTGTATACTATAAACGGCTCAGGACCGCAATACCTCAAGGACCGCCTACTCCCATACAAACCTACCCGGTCCCTGAGATCATCTTCTGAAGCCCTCCTTCATGTGCCTCCTCCTCAAGAGGTCCAGAGGGTGGCAACATGAGAACAGGCCTTCTCTGCAATGGCTCCCCATCTGTGGAATGCTCTCACCAGCAAAGTTCACCTGGCTCCTTCATTATACACCTTTAGGAGCCAGGCAAAAACATTCCGTTTTAACCAGGCCTTTGGTTGAACCCATCTACATCCTATGCCCTTTCAAAATATTTTTTTTTTGGGGGGGGGCTATTGGGTTGTTTTTATTTTTATTAGGTATTTTATGGTTTTATATCTTGATTTTATTCTGTGAACCACCCTGAGACTCTTGGGTATAGGGTGGTATATAAATTCAATAAATAATGACAACAATAATAAATATATATATATATATATATATATATATATATATATATTTAGTAAGTACACTGTTATTATTTGAGTGAAGCTGCAGAGAGTCACACTCACTATTTTTAGTTTCTTCAAGTGCCTCTGGACTCCATGTTGTTCCAAAGATACTCTTGAGAACTGAAGATAGGAGGTGCATCTGTTTGGAGCTTGTCTCTAGCAGTAACACCAGCCCCTGGATATTCTAGAGACTTGCATTCAATGAAACAGACTGGACAATGGCTACAGTGCCAGTGACAGAGATCCTGTGCCAAGACCAACCAAGCACTGGTGAGAGCGCATTATGCTAGCACTAAGGGTAGCGATAGATGACTTGGTGTTATCTACTGTGTCCGCAAGCAATTGTCTAGCAGAGCTTTTCTGAGTTGTCTGGAATTGGGTCTCACACACTGTGGAGATGGGTTTCTGGAGGCAATGGGTCTTTGAAGGCAATGATTCTCTGGAGGCAGTGGAGGCCTGGAGTGACCATTTGGCCCATTGCTATGAGGATAAAATAGCTTGATTACATAGCGATTTAGATGCCGCCATTATGGTTCCAGTTCCAGCTGAGGTGCCTGCTGCTACACATTCTCTTTGTGGGATCAGTTTCAGTTTATCAGGTCTGATGATGTGGACTTGCAAGGATGCATTCAACTATGTGCTCCCCTCATCATGGCTAGTGAAATGGAGCTGGGGAGGTTGATCATGTGGGACCAGAGAGTGGTGGATTCTTCATACAGAGCTTGTCGGAAGCAGCTTCCTGACACATTCCTGAAGAGGTTTCAAAAAAAGGTTAGAAAAGGTGAAGGATCTCTTCCCCATTGCTTGGTAAGAAGTGTGTGTGTGTAAGTGTGTAAAGAACAAGTCTCCTTTTCTTTCTGATGACTGAATGGTAAGTGAAGGTAGGATGGTGAGTTATGGTGGGCAAAGAGAGAAAGTGGTGTCCTTCCCCCCAAAAGAGGACATCTTGCGTACATTTCCCTCAAAGCTGATAGCAATGGTGCACTATGGCCAGCCCCATGACATTCCTACTGCGAGAGGTTTACATCTCCTTACACCGCTCAAAAACACCATTTTGGAGTGCAGCACACAACACAACATGGCACCCACAAAGCTCCCTATCTCCCTGAGTCCCATCAGCTGTTGTTAGCTGAAGCCAGATCATGCTAGGCTGGGGAGAAAGGGTCTTTTTCTATCACTTCCTAGCAACAAGGAAGCAATGCAGGTGACAATGTCAAAGCCTTCACTGAACAGCATCTGGGATGGAGGAGATCCTTAAAGGGAATGACAAGTGTGGACTTGCCAACCAGGCGACAGGACTCCTGTGCCTTGGACAGTAGTTTGATAGACAGCAATGTATCAGGCTCAGTGGCTTTTAGGACACCAGCTCCATCTTTAGCAACACCTTTAGTTGTTGCATATCGGTTGGGCATGGAGCATGCAAAGATAGAAGAAATTCCTGAGACTAATCTGGGGTTTGTGTAAAGTTTTGCTGTCAATGAGGATAAGCCTGTGTATCAGAGTCAATGCTTCCAGCTGGTTCTTCACTGGCAAGTGTCCTGCTGCCTTTGGAGAAAGTTCTGCCAGCATATTTCTGTATCTTGAGTTCTGCTAGCATAGTGGCACTTCTGCCGATTCCCATAGCTCCTCGGTTGGTGGATCTCAAGGTTACAAGGAAATGTTTAATCATAGAGCAGTTAAATTACAGAACAGCCCAACTTCCCAAATACATTTACTTAGCTCCTCCTGCCATTTTTTTAACAAAGGTTTCCAATTTATAGAAAAGCCAGAGAATCTGTAATTAAAGGTTTCCATTTTCACCTGATGTTATATAATTCAAAAAGTAAATCTCATCCTTTTTACTCAGTTTACCACAACAATTCCAATCACGTGCTAGGCGAGCAATATAATTTATTTTAAATTATTCCGATTAAAAGATAATTGCAGTGTTGCTCTACATAAATGGAGATCTGAAATGCTAATTCATGGAGAGCGGGAATAAGGTTTCAAAGTTACGTGGCAGCATGTGGTTTCTCTTTGTGATTTCTTTCTTCATGTCCTTTATGCATTAATTTCACAAAATTAATTGCAAGATGCTAGTTTTAGCTCTGCATTTGTAAAACGGAACCACGTGTAGGGCTCCCAGTGGAAAATGTGTTCTATATAGGTCTGATTTTGTGGAATATTTTAGGTTTATGAAAAAAAATGTAGGTTTCTCATTGACAGAGTCACTTTGTTCATAATTCACAGCTCCAACAGCAAAGGGCCTTTGATTCTTTTTTAGAAATTATTTGTTCTGCCTCTGGACTAAAACTAATTAACATAAATGTCCAGCAGCAATATATAGGAATGAAACATTCAGTAGCATGTCCTAAGCTGTATAATTTTACTTCCTAATTATGAAGTTTTAAGTTGAACACAAATGTATATAGCTCTGCATCTATCTTTATACATAAACTTAAAGAAAGCTACCAATCATAGCAAGTATTAAAATGTTGTATCTATGGAGTGCTGGGGTGGTAGCTGAGAATGGCATCTGCTGTGCATTGATCAGATATAAACATGGTCAGGCTGAAAAAAATGGGATGTCAGTCAGTGCCAGTGTTCCAGCATTGCCCTCCCCTCACTTAGCTGCCATTTAAACTGCAGGAGAGAGTGGAGAGTGCAGCAAGGAAGGAAAGAACTGGCACAAGGTATCTATCCTCTTCTGAGCACACCAAGTCAGCGGACAGCCTTTGCTGTCCAGAGGAACAGAAAGCAGCCACTAGAGTACTGCAGGGCACATTTATTGGCACAAGGGGGCGCTCGCGGCTAGAAAGAAGGGGTTAATGATGAAATGAATGTGCCACTGTCATTAGAAAAATCTAGGGGAAACAACAGTTTTATTGCTACTTCAGAGATGAGCCAAGTTTTCTTATTCCCTTTAACGACCCAACCACCTCCTGATGGAAGAGGCATGCAGGGTTGCACTCTGAGATTTCATAGTATTTTGATGATCCTGTTGGGAATATTTAAACAAACATAGACTAGTCAATGTTAGTTTTCTGCGCTTTCTCTTTTAGTTGTAGCCTAAAGTGCTTAGGTATGCATCTCCACAATGGGGAGTCGAATCTGTAAAGTCCACAAACTTTTCAACATGAAGTTATTGTGCGAGCTCCTGAATACAGTCCTCCTGAATCATTACGATCTCTCACATTATGATTTATTATTATTAATTAAACCTGTTAGTTGCTTGTCACCCAAAGGTCTCCAAGTGACTTACAGCAAAGAAAAATATACAGCACATAATGCCATCGGGGGGAAAGGGAAAAAATCATATAATACATTAACATTTCATCTAACATAACATCCATGGAAAAAAAAAAGCCAACCATATAAATTGTAGCAAACAACATTAGTGATCCTCAAAGAATAAGCAAAGTGACAATCTGAATCGCTAATTAGCAAACAAACAAAGCCTCAACCTCCCTCTAGTCCAAAAATCATTCACATCAAACCAATGTTTTCCCCATCCCACCGAGAGGTCTGGTGTCAAGGCCCATGGTGGGTGGGTCCAGTGTCCTCGGGGATGGTCCAGCATCTCTCCTCTCCCTTCAGGGGAGCTGGAAGATGGTAAAAAAAAAAAATTACCAGCTTTGAGTAGACTATTGCTCCATTCCTTCTGCTGTTGGGGGTGCCAAATATTGGCTGGAAACAATCTTTATTTATTTCTGTCCTACTCTTCATTCCTAAGGGGATCAGATCAGTGCACCTTAAAAACAGTAAAGCCAATAGGAAGAAATCACAACAAAACTCACAGCAGCTGAAATACCCAGGAAGGCTCAAAGGTTGGATTAAAAAGGGAAGTTTTAACAGCCTTCATAGTACAAGCAGCTATATTTAGCAGTCTCTCTCAATCAGTAGAAACAGTATGTAAGTGTTACACAATTCTCTCATTTCCCCAAGTGGGTAGTAGACCAGGAGTAAGTGTACAGGGTTGAGCTTCCCTTAGACGGCAGAAAGAGAACTCTAGGGAATGATTTGTAATTTCTGTTGATTTATAAATACACACCTGTTGGTTTAGGAAGAAAGCCACTCAGCCACTCAGCTCACTGGCTGACCTTTGGCCAGTCACTGCCTCTCAGCCTAACCTATTGCACTGGGAGGAATGTGACACTAGATGACCTTTGGTATCCCTTCCAACTCTACAGTTCCATGATTCTAGGGTTGTTGTGGGAATTCACTGAGGAAAAATTATGTACAATATGCCACCTTGAGCTCCTTGGAGGAAAAGGTGGGATATAAACACAGCAAACAAACAAAGCCTTATTTTCAGTCCTTAAGAAAATGGAAGATAAGACTGATACTTTTTCAAAAGGTGAATTTTAGATACATGAACTTCAAACAGCAACAGGAACAACAATCCAGTGATGTGAACCTGAGCCACATGTGGTTAAAAATGAGACTGTGAGAATGGCAAAATGATGTATTCCGGAAGCATCTAAGCCTTGCATGCCCAGCATCTGGAAACATCCCTAAGATATGAAAACTAAAGCTGCTTCTGTGCTATAAAAAGAACAGCTCATTTTTCTGCACGGCTGGATTATAGAAATCAATAGTTGTACATTTCCCGCACACTGTGGGAACGGGTTTCTGATCTCAATCATGCCACCTTGTAAGTGATTAAGGCATCGAGGATCAAAGAGATTTAAGCAGAACAGGTCCTCAAAATGTTTTCCCCTAAAAGGAGTAATTAAAGATTCTTCAGAGATTCATGTAATGAAGCTCTATAGGGCAGCCAAGAGGGGAAAGAAGATTTCTTTGTACACCACCAAGACATATCCTGCCTCTTTATTTAAATGCTGTGCTGCCTTATTGTCTGGAATGTGAACTTGCACAATTGAAGAAACATGCTTGGAATCGCCTTTAATTAATGCATCAATGCAATGCAAAGCTGCTTCAAATTTCCCATAAATTCTCAGGTGCATGACTTGGCATTGCACAATGCAGGAATCTATGGCAGTAGAATCTGGATCCTTTGCTGACTGCATTTCGCCACAACCCCACTCAGCATTGTGCCCCCTATTCATCATCTCTCTAGTGCTTTCACTATCCAGATATTGAACTGTTCCTCCATACACAAGGCTGTGGTTTATATGTACATAAAAGGCTCCGAAATGATTGCAGCTCTCTCGGTGCAGTAAGATAAGAGCATACAGTGTTTAAAGAATGAGAGAGGAAAATCTTATTTGCGACTGCAATGATTTTGCTGAGTGACCTTGAGAAACACATTAACTTCCATTATCTCGGTTTTTAAAATTGTCTTAGATACATTGTGTACATTAGGGATGGGCCTGCACTCTCCAATTATGTACTTATTTTTTGCTTACTTGCTTGGGTACATTTCCAGCCCCTATTAAACAGAGATAGGCTTGAATGTATGATGACAAGAATTTCTGAGGTTGTACGGACTGAGGTTGCTAAAAACACAGCTCCCTGCGAGGAAGGTATTCAACAGGTGATGCAGTTCCTAGAGTGACAGTAACAGGGATATTTGCTTCTGAATTTTTGCCTCTCACAGTTGTTAAAGGCACGGGAGCCCATTCAGGGGGAAAGTGGCAGCCCTGGATAGTAAGCCTCCAGGACTTGTCATTTCTGAGAGGCTCGAATGGAATGTCCTCCAAGTTCAGGAAGCAGGGAGAGGGTCCAGCAAGGCTGGTTTAATTTAGTTAGTGACTCTGGTTCAGTTGAATATACAATTCTATGATTCTACGAGTACTGTATTAAGAAAAAGTGCTTTAAAACCAAAAGAATAAAATCAGAAACAAATGGGAATTAAAACAACATATATGATAGATAGATATAATACTTATGCAATAACAGCCACATATTAATTGCATACAGTAAAATAAATAACTTTAAACTCCAATTAGCACAGAGAATTAAGTAGTAGCAGTACAAAGACAGTCATTAGCAATCAACAAGTTATATGAAATATTGGCATAAAAGGCCAGCATAAAAGGAAATGTTTATTAAAAGATAAAGTCAAAAGAACAGAATATAGTCAGAAATTGTTCCCTATTGTTAAATAAATGCCAAGGTGAAGTCCAGGCATCCATCAAAACGAAACATTAACACAAAAGAAAGGGGTTTTAAATTGGAAACCATTCATCTGGGGCTGTCATGGCATGACGTTATTTCTATTTCTCAAAGAAAATGATAAAGCTTTCCAATCGCTGGTTTGATGGATACTGTCACTGACAGTTGTTTCTGGTAGACTTTTATTGATTAGCTGTGCTTGGAGAAGATAAGTTTCTTCTTTAGTACATGAGGGATAGGGTTAAACAAATGCATTTAAAGTTTCAAAATACGAACAAACTAGCAAACTAAAACAAACCATCTAATATTCAAACTGTCAGGGGGCTGTCAGGGGAGCAGATACATCAACAGGTCAGAAGGGAGACTCAGAGACTCAAAGTAAAGTCAACTGTTCTATTCAGGAAAAGTATACAAGAGCGATCACTCAGGCACAGCTGCCTCGGTGAAGATGTTGCCAAGACTGGCTCTTGGCACCTCACCCCACTTTTAAACCTCCTAAACTCTAGTGGGGAGGAGTGCTCCTCTGTGGTGTTTTTTAAGCTTTCTGTTCAGCTATGTGTAAAGCTCAGTGACCTTGGAGTCAAAGGGGGAGGGGAGCTCAAGGCAGAGGGACTAGGCAGCTGCTGTGAAGCTGTTCCGGCATCTGGTCCCTCCCTGTCCTCTCCTTCAGATCCTGAGCTCAAAGTGTGTCCCATTACATCTAGTCTTGTCCTTGGAGGGCTCCCTGCCTCTTCTTGCCACTTCTTGTTCACTCAAGCCTCCTGTATCTTCCACCTCCCAGCCTCTCTCCTCCTCGGATCTGTTTTCTGTGTCCCACCACCACATCCCTGGGTCTAAGCCTTCTTCCTCTGTGTCTTCCGGAGGAGGTTCCTCAGCTGGAGCCGCCCACCACTCTTCGTCATCCAGCCAGTGCCTGACAACCTCCAGGCGTGAGGGGGCAACCTCCTTGGTTAGCATTTAATGAAACTGCAATTACAGATGTTGTACAGACCACCCTTAGTGCTGCTTTTGCACCAGAAGCAGAGGATATAAACGTTTTAATAATTAAATAAAAAATAACGATTATCCAGTCATGCCTGATACAATTGTTCTGATGTAGATAACAGGACAGCTGGTCATAAAAGTCCAGTTTGCTGCCTGTTTTTTGGATCATCTATGTGGGATGAGTTTAGATGGGTAGGAAAGGTAGGTAGGAAAGGATATATTAATTGCAATTTACCTCTCCAGGCGCCCACATGTGTGGGTTGAAGAGAGTTTCATAATCCCATCCTTGGCAGCAAAAATAAAAACACAGCAATATTAGGCTGTAAAACCTTCACAGTCCAGCTATGAAGTAAGCTGACTTCCCCCTTCTTACCCTGCTTAAGAAAGTATCAGACAACAACTTGTAAAGTAAATTTAAAAATAAGATTTGCTTAATAATCATGTATTAGTTCACAGCAAAGGCAGCAGCAAATGTATGCAGGGAAAATGCTTAAATTTACAGTATAACCAGCTTCAGGCATCTTCAGGCAACTGGATGAAGAAAGGGGGGAGACAACAGGAAGGTAAATATGCTCCTTCCTTCCCAGGAGAGGAGGGGAAATGACATCACACAGAGCCTTCTCTACCAATTCTATTTCTATTATCTGGATATCTGCCTATCAGCAATACAGCTCCTTCTCATGCTAACTAGCAGTTCAAAAGACTCAAGCTCAGGCAAACACAGACCACATAACACATTCCTCCAGGAAAAATGACTGAAGTGACCAGGCTCAAAAAACCCTGGGATGGATAGGATGTCATGTGACTGCTCCTACATTAATGGGTAGACAGGCAGGCGAAACCCCACATTTTGCTCCTGTGTGGTCAAGCCCTGAACCCCACAATAGTTTAACCTTCATAGTTAGCTAAGACTTGTTTGATGGCACAACAGCACTTTCCCCCCTGGCGTCCTCTCACTTAAAAATAGAGTGTCCACCCAACTAACAGAGCACCAGTTCCCCGAATTCCCACAGATTACCTCCGATTATCTTGTGGGGGACTTGCGTGAGGTAAAACTTAATAATTAGGAGTCCCAGGCAGGATTTGTTCTAAAAAATAAATAAATAACAATTTTATTTAACAAGGAAGTTTATGACACGAGTGGATAAAACTTAGGATACTTCAGTTTACAATGTTATTTCACTTCAAGGTTTTCTCAGTTGTTACACACTAAATACTTTGGTTCATAACAAGGTGGTACTCCAAGTAATAGACCCAAGGTTTCACTGGTTTGGGAGTCTTCTCTCACTAGAAGAATCTCTCCCCAGAATCTTTCCCCTCCTGACTGGAATGAGACCTAAGTAGACTGTCCCTTTTCAGCTTCTACTTCTCCTGGCTCAGCCTCCCAGTTAATTCCTGGCCTAATTACTCTTACAGGACACCACAAACTGCCCTTCACACTAAGCTCAGAGACTCCTTTCTCTAGCTTGTGGATATTTTCCTCAGAGTGGATGTTTCTACCCAGAACCAACTCTCACTCCCAATCTTCCTACCTATCCTCCCAACCTCAATCCCAACCTACTTCAAAACCTCCTCCCAACACTCTCTCCAAAACTCACTCACTGTCTCTCCAAATCCTCTCCTTTTCAAACCCCCCTCCTGGAACCTCGGCCAATCAGAGGCTGCCATACATTAACCCTTTTCTGGCATGGGGAAAAGAAAAAGAAAATACTTGGGGACCCAACCTGCCCCAGCAAAAACAAACTTTTCCGTCACAACTCGTAGCTACGTTAAGTACATAGTTAGCTAAGATTAAGCACTCTTACCTGAATGCAAGCTTCATTGAAGCCAATGAAACATAAATAAATGTGTTTAGGTTTGAAAAGTGAAATCATTGCTCATCATGAAATATGACCCTCCAATACGACAAAACTTAAGTACATTTAGATATAATTAACAGAGTATCTCTAGATCAGTGTTTATATATCTTGTGTTCATGATTCCACTCTCCATCAGCAGCGAATGCAGCCTCCTTCGGAAGAATGTGAATGATGCCAGCAAACGGCCAAGTAACAGCCACATTAGCTCTCGCCTCTGCATGGAGATATGGACCATCTATCATCCTGAAGTGCTTCATATCCTAGCTACTCTATAGTGGGGGGGGGGATTAACCTTTCAGCAAAATGGGATGTAGTAGCTCTTTAAAGGTTTCACTAGCATTACATGGCACTTTTTAAGTAAAGAATAAGAGAATGCTGTATTGGCAATTTAAGTATAATCCTATACTTGGCTGCAGCTTTCTAATATTTCAAAATGTACCATTCTATATTCTAACTGAAAGATAAGTCCATGGAGAGTAAATTATTCTGTGAACCCAGAGAGAAACGAAACCACAATGTGCAGATATAAATAATCTAAGAAGTGAGTGTAAGGGCCGTTTCTTAAATAAGAGAAGCTGGGAGAGAAGAGGGGAACTGGAATTAGCCCTCTTTCTACAAAGTTCTGGCGCAGTCAGACCTGAGAGCTCTGGCAAATATGCAGTGTATGGCACCAAGTCAGCTAGGGCTCTGAGAGTGCTGACTTGAGGGCCAGTGGGCTTACCGGTTTTTATACTTCTAAACAACAGAATGCTTATAAAACATTTTATAACACCCTGTGCTTTTTTCTGGGGTTACGCAGGGTTACTCATATCCCTAAACATTTTCTGAATCTTTGTACTTTTGCCCATTCAGTGTATTTATTTTTCCTGATTTGAACTATAAAATGGTGATTTTCTTGAGTTAAAATGAGAGTACCCCTAAACATTTTTAAAGAAAAAAGCACTGATAACACCTAAATAGTTTAGTTGAACTATCACAGTGAGAACCAAAAGAGATTTGAAAGACTGAAGCCCCCATTTATCTTTTTATTTGTCTGATTCAGTGGTAGCCAATGTAGTGCCCTCTAGATGACGTTGGATTACAACGCCCATCTTCCCTCAGAATTGGTCACACTGTCTTGGCTGATGGGAACTGCAATCCAACCATATCTGGAGGGCATTCATTTTTTGTTTTCCCTGATCTAGTTTATCTGATTTGGAGGAGGTAAATTGGCTAACCAGCTATTTGGCAGCAAGTCAACATCTGTCTTTGATAACACTTCTCTATAGCCTTGGTAGGGATGCGGGTGGCACTGTGGTCTAAACCACAGAGCCTAGGGCAGGCATCCCCAAACTCGGCCATCCAGCTGTTTTGGGACTACAATTCCAATCATCCCTGACCACTGGTCCTGTTAGCTAGGGATAATGGGAGTTGTATTCCCAAAACAGCTGGAGGGCTGAGTTTGGGGATGCCTGGCTTAGGGCTTGCCGATCAGAAGGTTGGAGGTTTGAATCCCCATGACGGGGTGAGCTCCTGTTGCTCAGTCCCAGCTCCTGCCAACCTAGCAGTTCTAAAGCACGTCAAAGTCCAAGTAGATAAATAGGTGGGAAGGTAAACGGTGTTTCCATGCACTGCTCTGGTTCACCAGAAGCGGCTTAGTCATGCTGGCCACATGACCTGGAAGCTGTACGCTGGCTCCCTCGGCCAGTAAAGAGAGATGAGTGCTGTAACCCCAGAGTCGTCAGTGACTGGCCCTAACGGTCAGGGGTCCCTTTACCTTTATAGCCTTGGTAGAAGCATAAAAGATTATTCAAATAAGGGAATTTCTTTTTTTCACTTTGCAAATAAGTCTGAGGATATACCCACTGGCCTCTCAAAACTATATTAGATATATATTGATACACCCGAGACTTTGATAATATCAAAATTCTGCTACATGTAGAACATTGTGCTCTATCTGATGGAAAACAGCAAAATCTCAAGAGTCTGAGATGTTGTGCCAGAAGAGTATGAGGTCACTGCTCCAGAGAGATAAGGAGAACATTTCAATAGTCTTAATTATATTTTGGAATGCAAAAGGCAATGGTAAATTCTGGCTATTGGTTCCAGTGGGTTTGCTCTGAGCATGACTTAGTACGTCACAACCCCACAGCTGTGTTCTTAAAATGTGAGGAAGAAAGTTTCAAAAGAGATTACTTTCTCTAAGGTGTGTACAACGAAGAACATTTGGCAAAACAAGAAGCATTAGATGTTCCCCGTGAGCTCAGGACAACTATTTGAAAGACCTAGCAGTAGGCACTAGAACTTGATTGCCAATAGCTGCGAGACTGAAAAGAAACCATAAGTCTATACTGAGAGCTATTTCAGTAATGTGTCTATTTTCTGCCTAGGATGTAATAAAGCAAAGCCTGGGCTCCAACAGAGCCGCTCGGTCCAGCCAGGGTTTCACTTTAGCAGGTGTTTTCCCTACTGTCAATCCTATTGATCAAGACAAATCAGCACTGGACTGAACGCTTTTCTCCACAATCCATTTAAAGAACCCTTCCAGCTGGAGTGGAGGTGATGGATTTGGTTTTTCTGATGCCATTGTAGAACACTGCTGTGGATCACTTTTTGCTTTTTGCACAAAAGTGTGTAGGTAGGTTTTCAATTTTTGCTACAAGGGCATGTTTGCAGACTACTATTTCTCCCTTCCTTACTACTTATAATTATTATGTTAGCATTATGGAACAACAGATTCTGATAACTACTGTAGAATGGCTTTGTTTCACCTTCATTTTTCCCCTTCCTTTTGTATGAATGCATTTACATGGGGGGGGGGGGAATAAAACCAAAATTCAGTGATGACATATACAAACTGTTGTCCTCATTTATGGTCAGCCCCTAACACTCTATTGCACTATTTGCTGGCACACACTTCCAACCTAGGTCACTGGTGCTGGGAAAAGAAGCAAAGGGACAATAGGGATTACACTCCTCCCATGCTGCAGATGTGTGGGATTATGGCATGTCACATGTCTGTTTACATTCCAGCAGAGATTGTTGCAGCTTCGTAACATCCGTTACGTGTTGCTTTTGTTTTTTCTCTCTCCAAGAAGAACGACAAGGAGAGAGGCCATGTTTTTCTTTGTCCTGATTTATGTATAATAAATGTACAGCTTAGTATAGTATCCACGCCTCAAGCCTGATCGGTTGTGCAGTTTACACTGCTGAGTAATGTGTGCTCCTGCTAAATACCGGTAGCTGGAGTAGCGGACGCACATCAGAGGAGGATGACTGATGTATCTCTGCAGCAGCAAGGCTGAGAAGGGAGATGCTCCGGCTGCGGCCAAGCCAGCTGGCTTTCCATCCCTGGTTCCGACAAATAGGTGAAATCAGTAACAGTGGTCCAAAAAGCCAGCACAATAGTAATAGTTACCCTGTATTCACTGTAACACTTTTATAATCTCAAAAGTCCAGTATGACTGTGCATTTACACAGCAAAATGAAAGTCTGTATCAAGTATAAGGAATCATGGCATTTCTATAACTTTGGAAGAAACCCCCCCCCCCACCACCACTGATATCTGAAAGCACCCTAAGTCACATTTTAAACCTAGTAATCAGAGATCTGTTTAAGGACCCCATCATAAACAAAAGGAATGGCAGTTAATTAACTAAAGGTAAAGGTAAAGGGACCCCTGACCATTAGGTCCAGGTGTGGATGACTCTGGGGTTGCGGCGCTCATCTCACTTTATCGGCTGAGAGAGCCGGCGTACAGCTTCCGGGTCATGTGGCCAGCGTGACTAAGCCGCTTCTGGCGAACCAGAGCAGCGCATGGAAACACTGTTTACCTTCCCGCTGGAGCGGTACCTATTTATCTACTTGCACTTTGACATGCTTTCGAACTGCTAGGTTGGCAGGAGAGTTAATTAACTACACCAGTGTAATTAACAGAATATGGTAATCTGCTAAACTCAAGAGGAAAAGAAATATTTCATTGCTGGAGAACTGAACGTATCAGCTGTGGGATACAATGTTTATTAATTGTACTTGCACATTTCAGACTACTGCTCCATTAAATCACCAGTGAGAGGAAATCATTTGCATTGACCATTACAATGTTAATTGTCAAATCCCATCTCCATCCAGTTGTTTCATATATCAAGCTAACTCTAGGGAGGGTAAACCACCATGGATGCTGCATTTTATATTTGTGTTGTATTGACACCCACAGTATTTTGGATGAAGCAGAAATGATATACAGCTGCACTTGGCAACAGGAACTGGTTGCCAGACAAATCTGTAGACCGAGTCCCCATAACTGCTCTTCCTCACAGAATTGAAGAGGGACCTGCAACAGTCAGGGCCTCTCGTTCCCCCTCTTCCCAGACCATTTTCCTGTTGTTTTTAAAGCAGAATTCTCTAATTAAAAGTGCCCACCAGGCACTGTCTTTTTGGCTGCAGCAAAAACCTCTTTCTTTTCCCTGTCCTTTTAAACTTTTAACATGCTGTGGTTTTACTTGTTTTAGCTCTCTGATTTGATGTGCTTCTTTTCTTCCTGTTCTAATAGTTGCATAGTGCTAGGGAGTTTTTATTTTTGCTCATGTTTTGATTTTACAACTGTTTTGATTGAATTGAATTCTATGTAAATGTGATTTCTAACGTTCTTGTTATTTTTAGCTTGTATGCCACCAAGGAAACTATTGCTATACTGTAAAGCGGTTTATAAATAGTGCAAGTTGCAAAAATGCAACTATAAGAACTTCATCATTTAACATGGTGGCACCAACACTTTGGAGACCCTGCCTATTGATGTCAGGCAATCACCTACACTATATTCATTTTGGTGCCTGCTGAAGACATTTTTATTTAGACAAGCCTACCCAGAAGTTTGGGGGACGCGGGTGGCGCTGTGGGTGAAACCTTAGTGCCTAGGACTTGCCGATCGCATGGTCGGCGGTTCGAATCCCCATGGCGGGGTGAGCTCCCATCTTTCGATCCCAGCTCCTGCCCACCTAGCAGTTCGAAAGCACCCTTAAGTGCAAGTAGATAAATAGGTACCGCTTTATAGCGGGAAGGTAAACAGCGTTTCTGTGTGCTGCGCTGGTGCTGGCTCGCCAGAGCAGCTTCGTCATGCTGGCCATGTGACCCGGAAGTGTCTCCAGACAGCGCTGGCCCCCGGCCTCTTAAGTGCGATGGACGCACAACCCTAGAGTCAGACACGACTGGACCATACGGGCAGGGGTACCTTTACCCAGAAGTTTAGAAAGTCTATTTACTTTCTGTAAAACATCTTCAGGTTTTCTACAATCAAGCAGCATACAAATTTTAGGAAATAAATAAAAATAACGGTGGACAGAGCGATCTGATGCAGGAGCGGGGAAGAGTCCATGGAAGAGGATCCACTATTCGCTGCTTGGCTTGCATCAGCCAGGAGAGAAGTTTACGGGTCATTTCTTTCCCCTTTGCTGTTAAAAATCTCCTTCCCTTGATTTCAGTAGGAGGGGAAAGAATGACACCAGTTTCAAGGCTGGCATAGTTTTTTCTACTTTGGCAGGGTGTGTGTGTGGGTGAGATAGTGTTCAGGGAATGCAAGAATTTGGAATCCAGTACCTCCCCCATACACCCCGATACATCCCATGCCCCTTACCCACCCCTGTTATTTAGTTGCTGAGGGTTTCAAGCACATTGGCTATTCTTCTAAAGCAGGGGTCGGCAAACATTTTCAGCAGGGGGCCGGTCCACTGTCCCTCAGACCTTGTGGGGGGCTGGACTATATTTTTTTGGGGGGGGAATGAATGAATTCCTATGCCCCACAAATAATCCAGAGATGCATTTTAAATAAAACCACACATTCTAGTCATGTAAAAACACCAGGCAGGCCCCACAAATAAACCAGCGATGCATTTTAAATAAAAGCACACTGATTCCCGGACCATCCGCGGGTCGGATTGAGAAGGTGATTGGGCCAGATCTGGCCCCCGGGCCTTAGTTTGCCTACTCATGTTCTACAGTTTTCCTCAATCTATTATTGTGAACAGGGATTTTCAACTCTGACAAATATGAAAAATAAGAAAAGAAAAAGGCTTCTTTATGTTGTTGAGGAGATGACGGTTTGTTTGTCTCCAGTTAGACCTATTATGTTGTTGAGGAGATGACGGTTTGTTTGTCTCCAGTTAGACCTATTATAACCAGGCAAAAGCAAACCCACACTGAGTTTGTATATAAACTTAAGGTACATATGTAGCAGGCTGCAGATTTTTTATTATATTTTGGGAATGAATCATGTTCTCATGTAGCTTCATTGTTTCATTACTTTCTGGATGCTCCATGATAGCATTTTAAAGTAGTTGTGTTCTGTGTTATAAATCAAGCACTGCTTCTCTTTGTTTTCCAATGTATTTCTTATCAATAAAAATTTTTGTGTGGCATTAGCAAATTTTTATTCTGAAAGTGTGGCCCAGAGGAAAAAGTTTGAAAAGCACTATGCTAGAGGGTTGTTTTGCCCCAGCTTTTGCAAATTAAATATCAATAGGGGGTTGACAATGCTAAATGTTCCAATTAATCCTAAATGTTCATTTATTATCACACCTCCCTAAGTCATTATTGTTCTTTGAATTTTGGCATTTTCTGCTCTAATGATTTAGTGAATTAAACACTCATACTTGGCTGTGGATTTTCCAGGAAAGGACAGTAAAGAACTGAGGTACGGTAAATAATTAATGACATGAGGCTTGAATCTTCTAGCTATTTGTGTTTGGTACACAAATATCCTTTGATATATTTTTCTTTCCCTAACCTCATATCTTCTCTCTGTTCTTTAACATTTAATAATATTGCTTTGAATTGTACAAAAAGGAGCATTTATAACATTTTATAAACATTTTTAGTATTGGCATATATGATACCTTTCCTTGTACCCATATAAAGTATTATAACTATCTGTTTAATATGCAGTTATGTTTAAAGGAAAATAAAATCCCAGTTTGCATAATTGAAAAGTGTTATGCACTGGTATTTGTAGTATTGGAAGGTGAATCTTATTTGCATATTTCAATCACTTCCTTTAATTAAGAAGACAAAGAAATTGCAAAGGACTTAATTGTGTGAGTTTATTTGTAGAAAGTAAAAGAAGGCCTTTTATTAAGTAATCCTATGGTTGCAAATATGCTGAGGGAGTGTGTAGAGGAAGAGATGCCACCATTATTCTGGTGGGACATCCATTGTATGGTACTGTGGTCTAAACCCCTGAGCCTCTTGGGCTTGCCGATCAGAAGGTTCGAATCCCTGTGACCGGGTGAGCTCCCATTGCTCTATCCTAGTTCCTGCCAACCTAGCAGTTTGAATGCACACCAGTGCAAGTAGATAAATAGGTACTGCTGTGACCAGAAGTGGTTTAGTCATGCTGGCCACATGACACAGAAAGCTGTCTATGGACAAACACCGGCCCCCTCGGTCTGAAAGTGAGATGAGTGCTGCAACCCCATAGTTGCCTTTGACTGGACTTAACCATCCAGGGATCCTTTAGTTTTTACCTTTACCTATGCCACATGACCAGGAAGCTGTATGCCGGCTCCCTCGGCCAATAAAGTGAGATGAGCGCCACAACCCCAGAGTCGGTCACGACTGGTCCTAATGGTCAGGGGTCCCTTTACCTTTACCTTTATGCCCACTCAGCACTCATTGCAAAAAAGAAAGAACAAAAACTGTGGAAAACTGATAGACACAGTGTAGCTCAAAACTATGAAACAGTCCATCAATCAGAGATGGAGCCAAAATGGTGCTCACATGACACGTGTAGATAGGAGGCAGCCAATGATGTTGCCATGCTTCATCATCAAAATACTCAGTGGCACCACTCCCAATAATGGGTATGGTATATATGACTGGGAAACTAGGGACAAGAGGTTGGAGGACCAGCAGGAGAAAAAATTATAGAATAACCCTATTCACCATCTGTTTTTGTTTTTTTGTTTTTTTGAAAGAATCAAGCTAAGGTCACTGGGACATGAATCCACATTTCCAGCACCACAGAGTGGCTTCCTGGAGGGGCCACTAGGGGCACATCAGAAGATGGCTGACAACAACATCTCTCCGACCCACACAAGGTAATTTGGAGGCTGTGATGGGAGTAAATAGCCTCCCTACCCCCCCGGATTGTGGGGGGGCTGCCCTTGCCTGCTGTGCCCTATACCACCCCCGAATTTGTGGGGATGGGGGCACTAGGCAGAATGCCCTTCTGTGGATATCGGCGCTCCTGGACGCTGCCTCTGATCCACGCCTCTAGCTGCAAGAACTTCAAAAGAAACGATTAGGATGAAGCGAATGCACATATTTCAAGGAAGGAGGGGAAGTAAAGACTGATAACAGAAGAGATCTCTGATAAACAAGTCGGAAGAACAAGAATTAACCAGATGAAGATACACCAAGACTCGGTATGGCAAAAGGACTGGATGGGGGAGGGGAAAAAAACTTTCCTTTCTTTCTTCTATGTGATTAAACAAGAATCCCCCCCCCTCACAAGTCAGAAATGTCATTTGAAGGACTTAAGCTGTGGATTTATGTCTGTGTGGAGATAAACTTTCTAACCAAAGCATGCTTTAAGAAGAGCGTGGAATGTATAAGGGCTTTGGAATGACACAGTTAAAAATACCGTCGCCATATTGGGAAGTTCTGTCGGAGGACTTAAGTCTGGGAGGAGAAATAGAGAAATAGAGCTGTTTTTATATTGTGGGTGAAACTCCTCAGAGGGACTTAAGAACGACAGTTCTGTGATTAATGATGGAAAGAGCGATGTTATTTATGAATGCGATGATACGTGGAAACCATCTCGATTTGAGGATTGGATGAACGGAAAAATTCACACAGGATTATTACTGGTGTTTATCGGCTTAAGGAGATTATCAGAAGAGATCATAAAGAAAAAAGAGAAAATATACGAACAAGATGAGATGTGGAAATAGCAAGATAAGACTGGATAGAATTATGAACTTTGTTTGGACTGATTTGGACATTAACGCAGTAGCAAGAAGATGATCAGAATCCCCCTTCGGATATTGAAATATGGGTCCCCTCAACAAAATTTAAAATTCGGCTTTGTAATTCGGAATTTATGTGATGTGATTTGATTTGATTGGTCGGTTAATAAAAATTCTTTTTTTTAAAAAAGAGTGGTTTCCTAACTACTCAGCAACAGCAGCAGACATCAAGCACACATGTCATGGGATATGGGCAGTGCTTTTTTTCCTTAAAAAAATGTTTAGAGGCACTGTCATTTTGACTCAAATCAGGAAAAATAAATACAGTCAATGGACAAAAGTACAAATATTCACAAAATGTTTAAGGATATGCTTCCCCCCGCCCCCCAAAAAGCACTGGATGTGGGACTTGGGTTGAGCGGGGAGACAAAACACCCTAAAGGTTGCAGACGGACAGGTGATGCAGGCCTCCTACTTCAGAGAAACATTTTATATTGACCAGGGGTCAACTGAACCATAGGAAAGAGGGGAGGGACACTCAGGCATATCTGACTGAATCAGGACAAGCACTGATTTGGACCTACATGTCCAAAACAGCCCTACCAGGGCTGAGCCAACCATTATGCAGAGTGAGGTGGCTATCTCAGGCTGTGGGTGCTCTGGGGTGTGCAGGTGGTAGCAGTAGCTTCCTCACTGTTCTTCCTGATGTACCTACTATTCTCCTCTGTGTGCCACATGGGTTGACATTCACCCTCTAAAGTAGCCGGCTGCGCTCAGTGGAAGATGCTTGCTTGTTGTCACTGGTGAAGGAAGCTTAAATCTCAGTCCAGTCAGAGTGGCAAAAAATGATTTCAAGGTATATCTGGCAGGGCAAGAAGCCAAGAATAAAATATAAGTTATTAACAGATGTGAAAGAAAGAGGAGGCTTCGCCCTGCCAGATATGAAATTATATTATGAAGCAGCGTGTCTTTGCTGGTTAAAAGAATGGATAAAATTAGATAATAAGGAATTATTAGATCTCGAAGGTTTTGATAACAGATTTGGATGGCATGCTTACCTATGGTGTGATAAGAAGAAAATTCATAAAGGTTTTGGGAACCACATCTTCAGGAATTCGTTGATAGAGGTATGGGACAGGTACAAAAATTTACTGGAACCAAAAGTTCCACACTGGCTATCTCCGTTAGAAGTTATGAGTGTAAAGAAAATTAATATGAGAGGCAATTGGATAACATATGGCGAAATGGTGATTAAAGAGGAGGGAAAATGGAAGTTAAAACCATACGAACAAATTAAAGAACATGTATATGATTGGTTGCATTATTTACAGGTTAATGAAATGTTTAAAAAAGATATAAAAGAATGTGGATATGGAGAAAAAGATTCAAAGTTCCAAGTAGATATAATAAATAATGAATGTAAAATTCTGTCAAAAATGTATAAAATATTGTTGGAATGGAACTTGAAAGATGAAGAGGTTAAATTGGTAATGATACAATGGGCCAAAGACTTTGGTTATAATATACAATTTGATGATTGGGAAAAATTGTGGAAAGAAAATTTGAAATTTACTGCATGTACTGCGTTGAAGGAAAATGTTATGAAAATGTTTTACAGATGGTATATCACACCGGTAAAATTAGCAAAAATGTATAAGACATGTAAGAAGTGTTGGAAATATAAAGAAAAAGAAGGAACATTTTACCATATGTGGTGGGAATGTAAGAAGGTCAAAGGTTTCTGGGATGCGATTTATAATGAATTGAAAAAGATGTTAAAGTTTACTTTTGTGAAGAAACCAGAAGCCTTTCTTTTAGGAATGACAGGAAAAGAAATAAGAAGAAAAGACTGTAAACTCTTTCAGTATGCAGTTACAGCGGCAAGGATTTTATTGGCTCAAAAATGGAAACAAGAGGAATTACCGACAATAGAAGAATGGAGATTGAAATTGACAGACTATGTGGAACTGGACAAATTAACTGGGAAAATCAGATATGTCGAGACCAAAGGTTCATCGAAGACTGGGGAAAGTTTGTAGAGTATCTGAAAAATGTATGCGATATACAAACAACGCTAGTGGGGTTTCGAGAGGCGCTGTAAAAACTGAGAGATATTGTCAAAAAGAAATAGAAGGGAGAGGGAAGACAAACAGCAATATGTGTAAAGGGAATGTGTAATTAAGAGATAAACATGGATGATTGCCAGAGAAGCTGAAGGAAGTCCAAAAGAGATGTTTTGTTATAATTTGGTTAAAAATGTATAAATATATTGGAAAATTAAATCTCAGTCCAGTCAGCTTCTGTACATGAAATGGGGGTTGGGCTGGTGGATCTTGTCCTTCCCTTTAAGAATGCAAAATTCAGATCACCATCCCATATTTTTATTGTTATTATCATTATCATCTCTATTAATTGCATTTGTTAGTCACTTCACACCAAAAGGAATGTCTCAAAGTGTCTTAAAAATGAAATAAAATACAAAGTAAAAACAACAATTAAATGATGTACACTACAAAATTCCTCAAATGCTCATCTGTGATTACACTATACAAAACACTCTGACAAATGCATTCGGATATCTGAGATGTAATTGAACAACCCAGGTCTCTCACTACTTTGACTAATTCAACAAACTATGTCAGTCTAAACTGTTTATTTTTTTCGCCGGGGGGGGGAGGTTCTTTCTGTTTTTTTACTATGTTATGCATTTTTGTATTTTTATATTGTAAAGTACTCTGCGATCCTTGAATGGTGGTAAATAAATAATAAATAATAATAATTATTATAATTTCTCAGCTCTCCCATTCCCCCTTCATCATTGACATTCCTCTTTCAATCCTCTCCCTTCTTCCCACTTTAACTGACTGCCTCATAGATTGTGGCAGCAGCACTTATCCCTCTTGTGTTCCTTGCCTCAAGGAATTTGAGTCCATCAAGCTCCCACCCTGAAGCCAAATCAAGCTAGGCTATGGAACAGGGATTCCATCCATCCTCAAGATACACTGTTTACTTAATCCTGATTTGCTTGCACACAAGTTTGTAGTATGCGTTCTGATTTGTTTGCCAGGTGATGCACTACCAAGCAATTCTTATCCCCCACTTCCCGGTGCATTTCCTCATCCTTTTTGTTTGAAGCAGATTGGTTGCACAAGGTTGCCAAATACACTTTAATTGTGTGATCCGAGTTTTCCAGCTTGCAGCTGAATCCCATCTGCAAAATAGTGACAGCATGGGAGTGCCCCCTATTGACCATTCCCTAGCAACAGACAAGTGGCAAAGTCGCTGTCTTTGTAGAACAGCTTCTGGGATGGAAGAGGTTCTGTACATGGAAGTGTGCGTGTGTTTATGTGTGCAGACTTGGCAATTGGTCACCCTGTACTTCACACAGTAGCAGGGTAGCAGGTGCATTGTTTTCTAGAGAACCAACTTCAGGTTAGCAATACCTTCACCTGTCGCACAAATGTTTGTCATGGAGCTTGCAAGGATTAAGCAACTGCCCAGAAGCAAATAGGTTGCCACCCTTCAGAATAACATCCAGGAACATCCTGGATCTTGCTGAATTATAACGTTTCTCACATTACATATCTCAGCCTCAAGAATGTGTCTTTGTACCTACAAGATGCTACTTGACTTGATTAAATATTTTGCTTTTCGAAGAGGCCTCATATATTTCTCCTTATCCTAGGAGGAGAGAGAGACTTTCTGCAAGCAATGGTTTCACCACCTGCCTTGCCCCACCCTCCAGCCCCGGGAGCCTTTCCCAGACCATGACTTTGAGGACAGTAGAAGCAGCTGGGAAGAGAGGAGTTCAGGGATATTTTTTAAAAAATAATAATTTTATAAGTTGTGCATCCTTGTTTCTCAGTTTGATCCTTTTACATGGCTTTGTATGTTTTTATGCATTGTGATTTGCTGATATTTTTATTGATTATAGATTAGTAATTCTTTATTGTGATTGATAAGTGTAAACTGTTTAATGATTATTTGCTGATGCTTAATTTTATTGTTCACTATTGGATTCTAATGGATTTTTGAATATTGCTTTATTTGATATAAGTTGTTTATTTTAAAGTTGTTGTGATTTTTTATATTGCATCAGATTATTACTATTAATGTTTTTTTTTAAATTATTTTTATGTGTGTTGGAAGCTGCCCAGAGTGGCTGGGGCAACTCAGCCAGATGAACAGGGTATAAATAAATTCTTATTCTTATATTTCTCTCCCTCTCAGAAAGGAGCAGAGAGAGGGTGGGAGATTACCTCCAGCAAATTTAAGTGCACCAAGCAGCAATGTCTACGGTACAGAAAATTTCCTTGCTAGCTTCAGGATTCTATTATCCATGGGTAACTTTTAAAGTCTTGGTTTGGCAACATAGGATTACAGTGAGGATGATGCGTTGTGGTGTGTTGGAGTGGGGAAGAGAATATAGAATACAGGTTTAAAAATAGAACATAGTCCCATGATGCTTTTCTATAAATAAAAAACCCGAAACCATTAAGCAATTCTTATGTAATTTTAGAAGGACATTTGTTTCGGGATTACTTTGTGCCTGTGCCTTGAAAGGAGAGGCTTTATACTTCAAGATACACAAGCAGCAACAGAATACAAAACAACAGAAAGACTAAAGTGAGTGCCCAAGGGTGCGTCAGGCCTTAATTACAATCTTGCATCACCATCTGTATCTGAAAGCTTGACAAACCAGCTGATAGATCTCCATAGTAAAGCTGCACACAGCACATTAGTGGAATACTTTTAATTGGAGAGGCTTATTCTTGTTGAAATATAATATTACATGGCAAATTAAATCTGTTGATGCAACTGTGGATTAATGCAGAAGACGATTCCTTTAAGATCTGAATTTGGATGCTTTCCACCTGTATTTGGAAACTGAGAAAGGGTTATTGGAAAGTCATATTGATCTGCTGGTTTGTAATTCAGAAGAAGCTATTCTGTATATGCCACCGCTGCTGTTTAAGCATCATTTTCAGAAGCACTGCACCCTTATCCTTAAATGCTTTTTTATCCTATGTTGCTGTACTTGCTCAGGTACGGTACATTAAGAAAAGGTCAGGTAGTTCTAACTTTCACTTTAACTACTGTGGAACTAGAAGCAGACAGAAGCACCCAGATTAACAAGCATGGTAGAAGCAAGTAGAGAGATTCAAAGATGACAGCAAACAAACTTACAATTCTTACGTTCAGTAAGATTGCAAGGAATTGCAATGCAGTGCTTAAGTGATCTTAGTGTCAACACAAAGGAAGAGGCTGGGAATTAAACCAGAATTAGTTGGTCCTATCTACCATTGGCTCTGCATCTTAAAAAGCAGAGACATCACCTTGCCAACAAAGGTCCATATAGTTAAAGCTATGGTTTTCCCAGTAGTGATGTATGGAAGTGAGAGCTGGACCATAAAGAAGGCTGATCGCCGAAGAATAGATGCTTTTGAATTATGGTCTGGAGGAGACTCTTGAGAGTCCCATGGACTGCAAGAAGATCAAACCTCTCCATTCTGAAGGAAATCAACCCTGAGTGCTCACTGGAAGGACAGATCGCGAGGCTGAGACTCCAATACTTTGGCCACCTCATGAGAAGAGAAGACTCCCTGCAAAAGACCCTGATGTTGGGAAAGATGGAGGGCACAAGGAGAAGGGGACGACAGAGGACGAGATGGTTGGATAGTGTTCTCGAAGCTACCAGCATGAATTTGACTAAACTGCGGGAGGCAGCGGAAGACAGAAGTGCCTGGCGTGCTCTGGTCCATGGGATCACGAAGAGTCGGGCACGACTAAACGACTAAACAACAACAACCATTGGCTCTGGCTCTGTCCAATGATAACTCTTGGTTGGCTGTTCTGCCCTCCACCCTGCTGACCCCAATGACCACCAACCACCCATGGATGAAACTTAGTTGTATTGTCCTTGTCACTGTACAGTTTTGCTGATGACCAGTGACACAGCAGCTTGACTAAACTATACATCACACAAAAATAATTGTAATCACCCATCACTGCTCTTCAATTCTGCTTTCAAAATGGTCAATGATGTTTATGTAAATTTTTAGAGTACAGAAATAATTTGCACTGATGTTGAAAAGGAAACAATCCTCCACTACAAATTATACTTTAGGGGAAGTTAGGAATTCTTTGTTACATTCCTTAAGAACTGAAACTGTATTCAGATACAATCTTGTAATAGCCGTTTGCAGATCTTTTAAAGACAATATATTACGCATTTTTCAGTTTGGCTACTAGGGGTCAGTGTTCAACCTTACATAGCAAAATTAATATTAATTGTGAAATAACCAAATTATGGTTGAATCATGCAAAGTGTATTAATTACAGTTAGGGTTTCTTGTGCACTATGCTGAAAAGCTATACTTTGCTATGTATTAAGTGGTTCCATTTATTGAGCTTTGGATACAGTTTAGGATAAATAGAAATACAGTGGTGCCTCGCAAGACGAAATTAATCCGTTCCGTGAGGCTCTTCGTCTAGCGGTTCTTTCGTCTTGCGAAGCAAGCCCATTGACAGCTTAGCGGATTAGCGCTATTAGCGGTTTAGCGGCTTTTAGCGGATCCGCTGATAAGCGGCTTAGCGGCTTAGGAAAAGGGGGAAAAAAGGGGGGAACCCGCAGGAACTCGCAAGACATTTCGTCTTGCGAAGCAAGCCCATAGGGAAATTCGTTTTGCGAAGTGCCTCCAAAACGGAAAACCCTTTCGTCCAGCGGGTTTTCTGTCTTGCGAGGCGTTCGTCTTGCGGGGCACCACTGTACCTAGATTGAGAACATACTGAACACCTCCCATAATATTCATGCAAAATCTCCCCACTCCATTTTTTTTTTAAAGTAGGGAAACTGGTCACTGATAGTGGGAGGACAATTGATGTTGGTAAGTAGCAATACATTCCTATCCTTTCCCTAAAATTATGGTTAAGTCCCTTTTAATCCCCTGTATCCAGCAAGGGTTAAAATCTAATGGAGGACTGAATTGTTGAAGTAGCCAGGCCAGCTTCTTGGTCATGGGCCTGAGTATGCTCCTTAGTGCAGACATAGGCAAACTCGGCCCTTCAGATATTTTGGGACTACAATTCCCATCATCCCTGACCACTGGTCCTGTTAGCTAGGGATCATGGGAGCTGAAGTCCCAAAACATCTGAAGGGCTGAGTTTGCCTATGCCTGCCTTAGTGTAAGAAAGGAAGCTGCTACATGCCAGAGGGCAAATGAGCGGGCTCCATCCCTCACCAGTCTTGTTGTGAGAAGAAGGAAAGTCAGAGTGTGTGAGAGAGAGCGCTGGGCTAGAAGCAGGCAAATTCAAAAAAATAAGAGCAATGTTTGATATCTGTTGGAATTCATTGCTGTGGCTATGGGAGAAACAAGACCTTCTGGGGTCTTAATGCTATGAGCCCTCCATCGCAGGCTTAGGTTTATTTATATATGTGTAAATAAAGCACCATCTCCACTGTCCTTAATTCCAAGGAAACTGAACCCTGGGTAAGTGCCTGGACCTCTTGGAAACTTGCACCACTCAGAGATTGGGATGGTGTGTAACAATACGTATGCAAAAAGCCAAGTATCTGCACCAAGGAGGTTACGTGCAGTGTTTCCTACCACACTTCTTTTCGGGATCAAAATTGGAGCCATGCTTCACTCCCTCCCAAGGTTTGCTTTTAGAGTGGGTGTGAGAATTGCCTGTCTCTTGCGGAGCTCATGTGCTGTGCTCTCTGTAAGAATCACTCACTAGGGCATGCCTTTTCTGAAGTTGAATAATAGTACTGCATCTCTGCATCAGGAATGATTTAATAACCTCATTACATTTGATGTGGATATACAGCATAATTATTCAGCATTACCTTCTGGAAGCAGCCTTCCAAACAGGAATCGGATCATTCAAGTACAGAGCACCCAGTTCCCAATCTATTCAGCTTATCGGAATGGAGACAGTGGTTGATGGTATTGGGAGGGGCTGAGAGAATGGCCCAGGAGAATGAGCAGGGTCACATTCCACCATCCCTCTCTTAGGGCAGGCTTGGGGCAGCGGGAGAACAACCAACAGACTCCCCAGTCACTGTTGAACAAGTTTGATCTATTTTTCTTTTATGTCTCATGAGTGACAGCATGTAGCATGAAAACATGATCTGGTGAGGAGGGGGAAGCTCCTTAGGCTGTTAAATGCACACAATCAAGACCAGCTTCTTTGATTTGGGTTGGGGATGAGGGGGATAAACCCCTCCCTCCAAATACACATGAATCTCTGAATAATAAAATTTAACACAGCCTTAGAAAGGAATCTCAGACTTGACTTGCAAGGATCACCTATTGCGCTCAATAGATGACAAATGTTCATAGTGCACAACCCCAATTTTTAAGCCTGCAGAATCAGGGGAGGGGTTTGGCAGGGGAAGACAATCCTACTGGATTAGACCAAAGGTGAATGTCATTCATCATCCTCTTTTCACAGTGGCCAGCTAGTTGCCAAAGCAGGATCTGAGTGCAACAATTTGAGAATCCCAACAACAGGGGATTCCCAGCCATTGGTCTTTAGAGGCGTATAGCCTCTGGGGCCTCCAATCAGCTATGGATTTGTGGGCTTGGATCCATCTCTGGAGGCACCATTTCGACCCTTGGGATATGGCATGTCCAACAAGTCACTTGGGGTGATGGGGTGATGTACCATTGGTGCAAAGTGGGAGTGATCTTTCTGATGGATGAGAACAATTAGGGGCTAGTACGGACTTTTTGCCCCGATATACCACACTTGCTTTCATCAAACCACATGTATCATTTTATTTCCCTTTCACCAGTTTGGACAGATCCCTCAATAATCCTTTGCAATCCCATTTTATATTTTTACCATCCTGAGCAATGCGGGATTTTATGGGATAACACATAGTGATGACTACTATGGCGAAACCTCGAAAGATTTGCCTCTGTGTACAGTTATTGACCACTTGTACGAAAGCTTCTTTGGATTTTGCTTTAAACTGAGGCAGGAAGCTGAAATAACAAATTCAGGATTTCTTTTTAATATTTTCTCTTCTGTGCAGCATTTCTGAAGCATTCAGCTTTTATGGATTAATAGCATAAAGCTTCGGGGAAATTGCTTTCATTTTGATATACAGAGTGTTTCAACCTGTACATTATTGATGTTTAATATTCACGTAAATGATGCTTTTAAAGAGATTAGCCTGATCGTATAAAATGATACAGGATCTTTCCCCCCTTACAACATGCTTCCATACCATTTTTCTTGTGCAACTGAAAAGAAAAATGGGGTGCATTTCATTATGTTCAAGGACTAGTGGTTTTGGAGTAATTTTTATATAGCAATGCAAAAAACAAATAAATTCCTAATAACTCTTGCAGGCTTATTATAGAAATGACATGGGAAAGTTAGAAGTAAAGAGCTGTGTCAACAAGTTTGGGGGTGCATAAGAATGAAAGAGTTATTGAATATCTTTGTTGTTGTTGTTGTTGTGAAGAAGAATCTTGTTACCTGACGCGGGTGGCGCTGTGGGTTAAACCACAGAGCCTAGGACTTGCCGATCAGAAGGTCGGCGGTTTGAATCCCTGCAACGGGGTGAGCTCCCGTTGCTCAGTCCCTGCTCCCGCCAACCTAGCAGTTCGAAAGCACATCAAAGTGCAAGTAGATAAATAAGTACCGCTCCAGCGGGAAGGTAAACACCGTTTCCGTGTGCTGCTCTGGTTCGCCAGAAGCGGCTTAGTCATGCTGGCCACATGACCCGGAAGCTGTACACCGGATCCCACGGCCAGTAAAGCGAGATGAGCGCTGCAACCCCAGAGTCGGTCACAACTGGTCCTAATGGTCAGGGGTCCCTTTACCTTTACCTAGATAAGTTGCAAACCCCGGGGTGCATCAGATGTGTTCAAGTGGGTGTGCAAGAGGGTTGAACTACCCCTGAAAGAGCAGGTATGTAACTTGGGGATATTCCTTGATCCAGCACTCTCACTCATTCACCAGTTATGACCATTCCTGAATATCAATAGTGCAGTCCTCCATGCTATAGGTCCTCCATGCTCTAGCAACAGCCCAATTGGACTACTGTACCACATTGCATTGTAGGACTGTCCTTGAAGATGACTTGGAAGTCCTTGAAGATGACTTGGAAGCTACAACTATTGCATAATCCAGATGCCTGAATTTTCACTGGTGCAGACAGGTGGAATTACATTACACTTCTAAAACAGCTGTGTTGGCTCACTAGTCAAGGTGCTGGTGCTTGCCGTTAATGATCTAGAAGCTTAGGAAACAAAGACCTGATATACTTCTCCCTATACCAAGGTGCCATTGCCTTGAGATCTGCAGTTGTGGCAGAGCATCTTTTCTTTGCCTACCTTTGCTGGGATCTTTTCTGTGGTGGCACCCCAACTGTGGAATACCCTTTCTATAGGGGCACAAATGGCAGAGACATTAATCTTTTGGGCCATGTTAAAAATCTTAGAGTTATCCAGGCAATTAAAACATTGATTTAAGGCTGCATTCCTTAACATCAGGTGTGGGAACATTTTACCCTCCAGATGTTGCTGAACTACGACTCCCAACAGCCCCAGCAAGCAAGGCCAGTGGCCAGGGTTGATGGGAGCTCTTGCAGCCTCTGAAGGGCCAAAGGTTCCCTACACTTGCTTTACTCAATTCCCTGAGATGTGTGTCATATTGCACTGTTAAAGGTTGATACGTTAGCTGCCCTTTGTCCATTTGCTCTTGTATTATGGCCTTTTATTTTGGTATGGCTAGTTGTATACCACCTGGATACCCATAAGAATGAATAGGCATTTAAAAATATTTTAAAATAAATAATAAACAAAGATGGTCATGTTTGCATCTGCTCTCCAGTGACATCTAAAGCTGATTAATGAAATGAAACCAATTTGATTTTTAACCCTGGAGCCTAACTCCAGTAGCTACCCTGCTTTCTTTATGCATGTGGGTTGACGTTTCTTGGGCTTAGCATGCCCCATATTTCCTTTTTGAAAGGTGGAGGTTAACCCTGGTGACAGCTGGGCCCTCTTTATGCTTGGGTTCGATGGGTAAAGAATGAGGAATGTTCAGGAGCAGCATTGCTGTGATAGGATACAAGAAAGACAATGAGAGACTCTGTTCATTAAGATATTATGGGTCTGGCTAATGGAACATGGCTGATGAAGCAATCTGTTCAGTAGCCTCATATTCATAGTGACAATGATATCTTCCACAACAGCTGGCATTTAAACTAAATCTATTTGAATATATCATTTTTTTCCTTAGGTGTTTTGTTTTTTTTAATCACTGTTTTATTTCTGAGATCACATCTAGCCTGCCTTTTCTCATATTAACCCAGGGCAGATATCATTGGAATAAAACAACTCTCTTCTTTTTTTTTTTTTTAAAAAAAATAATATTTATTGAGGTTTTAAAGGTTGCAGATAAAACAGAAAAACACCAATTTAAACAAAAAACAAAACAGTGTATCACAATAAAAAAGAATACCTTACAAATAATAAAAAAAATCAAGAAAAAAGGAAAAAAACAAAAGCAATAAACACATCAAACCTTCACCTTCAATATATCTTTTATTTGCTTGTTTCCTTGACCTCCTCCCACCTCCCTTTTTTGTATTCTAATTCAGTTAAATATTTCAGCAAATCCTTTCCCTCTTTATTTTCTCCTTATAATCTATCTTAATATACTATAATTTTACATTCTCTTCTTTCACCAATTAACAATCTGTTTTTGCTTTTCTTTTTTAATCTTATTTCTCCTTAAAATTAATATATCTATTTGAACTTAAACTCTTAAAAGATTTCCACTAGGGTCATTAAAATTTCATTCCACGATTTTTCTCTCCCTCATTAAATTTTTACAAAATTTCCAAATATAAACTTTAAATTCCCAAACTTCTTCCACCGTCTCCTCTCCCTGGTCTCGGCCTCTGCCGTCCCTTCTGTCAACTCCAGACAGTCCTTCAACCTGGAGATCTTATATCCGAGGCTCTTAACTCTTCTTCACGTCCCTTCTGCCGATCTTGTTCATAATCTTTAGTGCTAAAAAGCAGATCTCGGGGGAGCTCCATCCCAACAATGCCTTTATTCCTTCTTAACAGGACAGCCAGATTTCAATAGTTAAAGCTAGGATCCATAAAGCATTCCAAATCTTGTTTCAAAATTCCTCCAAATCCAAAGGCCCCAAAAGCTCCAATCTCCTCCTGACCCAAATCCATATCCCAAAAGTCAATTGATCCCTGCACAGGGGAATCTCTCCAACTTTCCTTTTCCAGACCAGGCCAGGCTCCAATCTTCAAGATCTGGCTTTTTCTAGTTTCAATCATAAAGGGCCTCAATTTGTAATCCTCAATTTGCATCTGTAAGGTTAAGGCTCCCCCTTGTATTACTTTAGGTTCGACCACAGCAACTTTCTCCTTCTCCTTTTCAACGATTTGTTCAGTCATGATAGATAGACAACTCTCTTCAAGTGATAAAGGTGGAGGATGTTGTGCAGATGCCGTACCCAACTATTTTTGTTATTTGTGAGCTTTTTCTCAGAGAAGGTCCATTAAAATTAATGGGTAACCACTAATTTAAATTTGTTTTTACCGGGTATACTCTTAAGGAAAAATAACTGACTATGCTAATAATAATAATAATAATAATAATAATAATAATAATAATTTATTTATACCCCACCCATTTGGACGAGTTTCCCCAGCCACTCTGGGCGGCTCCCAATCAAATGTTAAAAACAGTACAGCATTAAATATTAAAAACTTCCCTAAACAGGGCTGCCTTCAGATGTCTTTTAAAGATAGGATAACTGCTTATTTCCTTCACATCTGAAGGGAGGGTGTTCCACAGGGTGGGCGCCACTACCGAGAAGGCCCTCTGTCTGCTAAAGCTGTTTTAATTACAGTCAAAATTATCAAAGGGTCGTACAACATTATAATGCCTATCACAAGTCCAACATAGTCAGAGATACCTACGAAGCCAAAGCATTTGAATATCAGAACACAAGTACTTTGTTGAGCTCTTCCCAGGCACACACCCATTTAGGCAATGCCAAAGACCAAACTGGGTCCAATCTACATTAGCATTTTTCTGGTATTACTGTGGCTTATTGATTCCTTGATAGCTGCCTAAAGGGTAGTAATACAATCACTTCTTCCCCTACATTCTGGGATTTTTCTGTTTGATTTTTGCCATAAAAGTCATATTGCTATAAGCCATGCCAACCTTCCAGTGGTGAAAGATTCAAGAGGTTGCAGCACTTGCCCAGAATTCTCTTAGAATGAAGGTCAGCAGAAGATGGAGGGGCTCACACCATTAACACTCCAAAATACCTTGCTTCTCCATTACAGTGGTACCTCGGGTTACATACGCTTCAGGTTGAATGCGCTTCAGGTTGCAGACTCCGCTAACCCAGAAATAGTACCTTGGGTTAAGAACTTTGCTTCAGGATGAGAACAGAAATCGCGTGGCGGCGGTGGTGGCAACGGGAGGCCCCATCAGCTAAAGTGGTGCTTCAGATTAAGAACAGTTTCAGGTTAAGAACAGACCTCCAGAATGAATTAAGTACTTAACCCGAGGTACCACTGTATTCACAGCTTTGTATCCAGCACATTCATATCTCTGTGTCCAACTTCTTTCTAGCCCACTTCCAGTTCAGCTCTCGCACACCCCTGGCAATGATTCTCCTACCTAGCAATTAGGTGTCCTATGGCACAGAGCAACTCTTTTGGTTATGTTAATGGTGGTACTTAACCAGTCAGCTGAAGCCAATACTTAGGGACTGGTTTGACAAAATTGCTTGTATACATTCTACTCTCCATAGATTACTCTCCATAGATGTAGGATCCCAAGATTTGGAGGGGACTCATCATGGCATCATCTAGTTTGACTCCCCAAACCCACAACAATATTCTTTAAGAAGAAGGTGGGATTTGAACGAGGGTGGCGATGCCAATTCTCTGTACAGGAAACATAGGCACTGTATGGATAACTGAAAATTGATCACAAAAGTGATACATGGATACATTGAGATCTGTATTGTCTGTGTTTCATGGATGGAAGAAAGCACATTTGAATAATCTAGTATAAAAAACTTAATGCAGATTTAACAAGCATCCAGCTAAGGAAACTGTTTCAAAATGAATGCACTTACTTTATCTGATATTAAAAAGGTTTTCAAATTATATGTACCGTAATTCACTCAGAAATGGAATTTTCTACGCAAGGATGAAACATTACATTTTAAATGGCTCACACCTTTCCCCAACTGTCTTTTACCTTTACTTTTTTAGAAAAAATAATCTTATTCCAGCTCTTATTTGAAAGTAGAGAATGTGTTTCTGAAAGGATGTGTTAAAGATCTGGATGGGAATCAGGTGTGGGAATTAAGCAATTTAATTCAAAGCAGAAGTCCGGAGTCCTGCCAATGTAGCAGGAGTATTTGAACAGCTCAGCCTGTGTGCCCCCACTGTCCCAGCCTTGTCATTGCCCTGCCACCCACCTCATCTTGGTATTCTGTATCAATGCTCCTGCTGGGAGACCAGGGTTGCAACAGCAGTCCTTGCTGCAGGCCACTCCTGCCAAAAAGATAGTTTCAAAATGGGTGGATGGCAAATGCCGTTCCCTGTTAGTGTGTGGATCAATGCACAGTGGGGCAAAACATATACACTGATGGGGGCCTCAACTGGTGGCGACCGACCAGAAAAGAGATCTTGGGCCCATGGTGACATCAACCCAGTGTCAGACAGCTGGGGAAATGGGAGATTCCATGCTAGGGACCATTAGGAAAGGGACTGAAAATATAACTGCCAATATCATAATTTGTTCATGCAAATCTCTGGGGTGATCACACTTTGAATATTGTGTATAGTTCTGACAATTGCAGCTGGAAAGATTTTATTTATTGTTATGTTCAGTAGGTAGAGCCTGAGACTCAACCTCAGGGTCATGGGTTGGGCAAAAAAATCCTGCACTTCATGAGTTTGGACTAGATGACTCTCGGGGTCCCTTCCAACTCTACATTTGTATGATTCTATGATCCCATCTTTTATTCAAAGAGCTCAAGGTGCCATGCACTTGTCCCCCCTCCATTTTATCCCCACAAAAACCCTGTGAAGTAGGCTAGACTGAGAGACAATGTCTGGCCCAAAGTCACCCAGTGGGATTCATGGCTGAATGGGAATTCAAACCCTGGTCTCCCAGGTCTTACTAACCACTACACCACACTGGCTCTTTCTAAGAAAGTGAAAGGCTGCCAAAAGGTGGGGGGGGGGCTGCATCAGTTCTACACTGAGGAAAGGTTACAACATTTGGGGTGCATAGTGGGAAGTTCAGGACAGACCTGAGTCTCTGCAGCTCAGGAGATGTCTGTGGGTTACTAGACCCAGGGGCCGCCTCAGTCTCTCCTGACCCAACTGGTAGTGGAGCAGCTGCACGTGATTGCCCAGCAGATGGCAATGAGGTAATCCCCGCATCTGGAGTCAGGGCAGGCTCAGGCCCCTGACATGGCTCAGCTGGTGCTTGTTTCTGGGGCACCTGTGCAGACTGGGGCTCTTCAGAATCAGGCCCCAGACTCGGTTCAGATGCCACCTGAGGCAGAGGATCCGGTGTGGAGCAAGACTCCTCCAGTTCTGAGTCCGAGCCCGAGTCCCAGGCCATCACAAGGACGGACAAAAGGAGCTACTTCTCATGCAGAACAGAGTTAAATTATAGAATTCACTGCCAGAAATTGTAGTGTTGGCAGCCAAACAGATGGCTTAAAAACAAATTCAAGGACAGTATCAGTGGCTACTTGTCATGATGACTGTATGCTGCCTCTTGCATCAGAGGCAAGATACCTCTGAATATCAGTTGTGGGCAGCAATTGCAGGAGAGGGCTCTTGCCATTGCAGGGTGCAGAATGCTAGGCCAGATAGACCTTTCTTCTGGTGCAGTAGGGCTCTCATATGCCTAAAATAAATAAATTGAGCCTCATGTTTCTAGGCTTGTTTGCTACAAAACTTAAAACAGTCGTATAATTAATTGGTCATATAAAATCATCATATAATCAGTTATTGGGTTTGATTATTAATTACTCAACCTCATCTTGAGAGACACATTTGATGATCTTTGACTGTGGGGATGCAATTAATTAAACAAAATACTGTGTGCTATATATTTAGTCTGATCTATGGCTCCATCGTGTGGCTGGAATGTAAAAACTGTGTTCTGATTTACTACAGAAACAGAGGAATTCTTTGGGCTTACTTGGTATAATCTAAGATACTGGAAGATCTTAAACAGAATTATAATCAGCTCACCAGGCATAATCACTGCAGCATTTTCTAAAATGGATGAGTTTGACCTTCAGTACTGGAACTAGAGAGCAGGCACAGGGCTAAAGGATTAATAGCAACTCTGTCTTTTCATTATGTATTATGTCAAATAAAAATTTAAATTCTATAAAAGGGTTGAAAGAGCGTTGCGTGAATTTGCTATACAAGTCTAATTTGGCCATATTGATGGATAATTGCTTTCTTTGCTGTTCTATTTTCAAAGAGAAGATTTGGAAAAGAAACCAATAGATACACCGATTCAATTAGCTATTTGAAAATTTATTTTGCATGAAACTATTTTGAAGCATTTGTATTGCTTAAATGAAACAGAGTTGGCAAAAAAACAAAAGTTAAACCATCCAATCTATGCCATTTCTCAGGCACAAATTAAAGCATTGAAGGAATAAAAGCAATTCAAAAATATGCTTTGAGTCCGTTTTTTCAGACTTTTTTTTTTTAAAAAGTACTTTTTATTAAAGATTTCTTGGTTTACAAAAGTATGTGCAATGTCTCTTTTTTCAAGTTACATTTTCTACAGGTCAGTTCCATTTGTTGAGACATTAGTGTTTTATTAGAAAGAAAAGGGGGGAAGAGGTGGAGGGAGCCATGGTGGGTGGGGGTGGGGTCAGGTGGCGATGTTTCTATTTTACTTAATGTATGTGTATGTGTGCGGTTTTGTGTCAGTGTTGTCTGTGTAGTTTCTCTTTGCTATTCGCTTGTGTTTCTTTGGTGGTGAGAGAAGTTGGGGTTGGCCTAGGGTGTGGTTGCTAGTTTGTGATTGGCTGTGGTGAACTTTGTTTTCATGTGTGAGTGGGGTGGGTGGGTGTTAGCCTTACTAGAAAAATTAACCAATAAACTGAAACTGACACAGGGACAAATAGAAGAAGACGCCTTCACCCCGGTATGGCTCCCCTTTATCACATACACAGCCCAACAAGATAACGACAAGAATCCACCAACAGCTTACAAATCAATGTGGTTTTTCAGGCTTTTTGTTTGAGCCTTGGGCACAGGATTGCCTTTTACAAGTTATCAAATCATCTAATTAAAATACTTTCCTAATAGTTTGTGATTAAAAGGTGTAATAACTTATACTATGTAGGCTAAGTGAGTCTATGTATGAATCATTACAATGATGAAAAAACCCCTACAATGCAAAATGATGTTAACATAGGATTTTTAATCCAACTCTTCTATTTTGCTTTCAGTACTACAAATGGAACAGAAACACACAATTTTCCTGCTGTCCTCCTGGAAATTTACACTTTCAGAATTTTTGGGACAGGAGAAAAGCTTGAAATATTCACCATTATAGAAAACTTCTGAGAAGTATAGATAAAGTGTTCTGGAGATTTTAGGACATATCACTTCAGCTCTAGAATGCACGCAGATTTATTTTGTACCATAGTCAGAATTGGTTTCTCTATTCCCCTTGCCCCCCCCCCCCCGGACCAAAAGCGAAGAAAAACAATCTGTATTTCAAAGGTTTCATTTGGATGCACATTTCACTGGAATATTCTCAGAAGTGCAAATATTGTGGTTAAAGAAGATCCTTTAATATACACTAGAGAAAGTGTGTATGTGTAAATATATTCACCTACAGTAATTTTACATTGCAATGAATGTTGCAACCTGTGGATTCTTTGGAGCGATATTCACAGGAAACAATGCATTAATTTGTGTTGATCATCAGTAACATGCTTTGGGTTTGTGTTAAATGGTTGCAATTCTCTTATAAGGGTGAGGATAACCATTAAAAGTACTTTTATAGAGAACAGAAGACTGTAATTTATAAATGTTTACAACGGGTATATCTATCTAGGAGATGGGATTGCTAAGCATTAGGAGATGATGTTATAATTGATATGACTTTGTAAAGCCATTTAGAATGACTTTAAAACACATTTCCTAATTATGGTGTTGCCATTCACATTGTTGAAAAATTGCTCTTGAGAATATTGTACTATATTTTCCCCATCACTCTGCTTGGCTGCTTAACATCACTGTGTGCCCCCCCCCCCCAGGGGCATAGCTGTGTGTTTATTTGTTCATTTATGTATTTATTTATTTTTTATAAATTATTCTCCACGCCTTCAGCGCATATTGGCATTCCCAAGGCAGTTCACAATCTCTAGACAAACTGCAAAGATTCAAAGAAGAACGGAAGAGAACAACAATATAATAGCAAGAACTCAAAATAACTCAATGTGGGACAGAATGATTAGCTGAAACAAGAAGTCAGATACAGAACAGCTTAAAAGGTTTTTTTTTAAAGTTAGGAAAAATAAAAAGTACCTTTGCCAGCTGTTAGGATGACAGCAGAATGGGTGTCAGGAAACATTGGGGAGGGCATTCCATCAGCAGGCCATCACTACTGAAATAGTTCTCTTTCCAGCTAAAACCTGCCTTGCCTCAAATGATGGGCACCCCTAAGGAAGAACTTCTGATGAAGATCAGTGAATGGGGTTAATTGATACAGAGAAAGTGTAAGGTGCCCTGAACCTTGTTCCAGGAATCTGGCAGCATCTACTTCCTGTTCCACTAAGATGGCTTGTAGAGGGAACTGCTGGTCTGAGTTTTGCTGCTCTGCAGCGCCATACTCTAAATGGCCAGCAGGAGTACTGCAGCTTTCAGTATGACAGAATTAGGGCCACTAAGGAATTCACATGGGGCACTATATAACTATGGGCTCTGGTCCAGCTACACAGCCTGAGCAGTTTCATTTGTTTTCTAGCTACAGGCTGCCTTGAAGCTTTGTCTGAACTGATTGAACCACAGGTCTGCTTCCTGGCTGCCAGTGTTGACAAAAGTAATGTCTGACCTGGCATGTCCCTGTTATAGCTGCACTTTGCATCAGCAATGCATGATTAAGTTTGCATTTAAAGTCAACTGTACCTGATACGCACTTCCTGAAACGTAGTAATCTATTAAAATTCACAGTTTTCTGAATTTTGCAAAGGAGTTAAAGTGTGCATGAAAAGTGTGCATGAAAAGTGTGTCTATATTGGATAATATAACATACAAAATGCACTATATAATGGGAAATTGCTTGCAGAAATGTGTATATAAGGCAAAGCTGCATACAAAAGCTGCATATTGGGGAAAAATTGTCCTAAACTGCTGATAAATTTTCGTGAGATTTTTTTTTTAAAGAATTCACAGATTGTTGTGGAAATGTATACAATTGAACTCAAAATTGGAGAAATGAGAAACTGAAAGAAATAAAAATGGATAGATTCCTAAACTGACTGAAATATACAGATCCTTGGAGAAAATTGAGTTCTGCCAGAAATATTCAGTCGTTTGAAGTTCTATCTAAACATCAGATGAAAACTCTGAAGGTCATAGCAAACATTTGAGCATTGGAATATTCAGCAGACTGTTGGAGGAAGTATTTGCATAATGTTTGCTAACTTGATTGATTGCAAATAATTATGATCATACTTGCCAGCATTTGAAAATCAAAACAGGGAAATTTCTTCTTATTGAGCCTGGAGTCTTCACTGTAGAATGAGAACAAGGATGGAGCAGAGCGGGGAAATAGACCTCGAGAACATATTTATTTGCAATTATAAATGCACACTATAATGTAAGTTGAACGCGCTTTATATTTCTGTGCTTTAAGGCACCCATGAATACAAGTGACACAGGGGGATGTTTAATTCCTCTTCCTTACTTGACTCCTCCTCCGTACTAGCCAGCTTTTCTTCCTAATGTTCCCTGGGGTCTTCTCCCGCTTAAATAGGAGTGGGGAATTGTTATGTACTGAGTTGAATAGGATCCAAAATGCAGCAGTCTGATTGGTCCTAGAACAATAGGATTCAGAATGCAGCAGTCTAATTGGTCCTAGAACAATGCAGCAGTATGATTGGTTGGCAGGAACCACCCAATCATGCTCCAGATATAAGTGAATCTACAACCTGATTGGCTTACAGTAGAATTCCGGAATTAGCCAATCATGTGCAGCCCATTGTGTATATAACGTATATACAGCAGATACTTTGAGGGGACATTCATTCATTCCTCCTCACCACTATGAGCTGAATAAAGAGCATGAAATCACTTTGCGACTCTGAGTATATTTCAGGAATTTAGCCTTCATAGCCTGTGATTAAACTTTGGACTGCTGTAAGACTCTGATTCTGGGTCTGCCCCTGTTAACTTGCAGCTGCTCTGAAGGAGGAAGGTGCCGTTCACTTGAAAATGGCACCAGGGGTGTGACTGAGAAGGAAGTGTCGTTAGCTGGGTGGGGGGAACCTGGGGACCACATAGTGAGGCCAGGTAGGCTGCAATAGGGACCGAGTTTCTTCAACTCTGTTCTAGACAGTTTTATACCAAAAAGGGCTTTTCACTTGGCTTTAGTGTCCATCTGAGCTATATGGTAATTGTGAAGGCATTGTTAATGACTCATTTACAGAGCAATTCTAGGTATCTCTATCCAAAATAATGGATTCCCCCCCCCCACCGGAAAGTGTCCATAGGGTTAAAGCCTGAGACACTGGAAATGGCTTCAAGAACAAAACTATGCATGCATTTAGACAAAACTATGCATGTTTTGTTTTTTAATGTCCATCTCAACATATAAAAATGAACATTTTACATACCTGCATATGATAACTATTAACCTAGGTTTATCAGTAAGTCTAACTAATGCATGACATGATATACATATGGTGTTATAGATTTGGGGTAAACCTAGAAATTAATGAATGCTAGGGTTTGGGTTATTTGTCATATGAAAGGAGAATGCAAGCTGCAAAGGAATTCCTAGGCTCTTTTATTCAACCAGTCTGACTGGCTTAGTGAAGAGCAAACCTAACATGACAAAAGGTGTTGATGGGCCTTAGGGGGTGAAATGTTATCAAGGTGATGGGATGTATGTTAGAGGGAATAGGAAAAGGGAGTTTTCAAACAAGGGATTTCTGGGAGAGAGAAGGAGGAAGAAGGACTGAGATCCAGGCAACTTATGCTGCTGCCTCTTGGAATAACTATGCCGTAACATCTGAACTCCCTCCACACAGACTGAAGGTGTAAATAGGCAAATAAACCAGATTTCTTAAAGCGTGACAGTCTCCACCATGTCTTCTATGTGTGGATGCCTGGGACCCCATGGGCTCTTGCCACCGCTTGGCGGAGAGAGAGGCAGGCACATGAGCATGATTTGGACCAACCTAAGCCTCCTAGAGCAAAATGCTAGTGAACAGCAGCATACTGTATGTTAAGTTGTGGGCGAACATATCAGACGACACAGCGATTCTTCCAAAGCAGCTCTTTATTTGTAACCTGGAACAGAACTGACTGAGGAGCTCAGTCAGCCTGCTTATATAGAGCTCCAGAACAATGTAACTGTTGCCATTTTCTAAAACTATCCAATCACTGAACGTCACTTTCGATCCTTCATTTGCATACAAACTATCCAATCACTGAGCGTCACTTTCAATCCTTCATTTGCATAACTATCTACAGTATCCCCCTGCTGGCCCAGGGTGAGAACTTCAGTACATAACACTGTAGAACAGTATACTACAGATTTAATGTGCTATGGCTTCATTTGGGAGGTCTTGTCTGAGGCACTGTATGCTACAGATGAAGGACTGACAAGTAATTCTAAACTGGTTCACTCAGGAGTATCTCCCACTGAGTTTTATGAGTATTGCCTTCTAAAAAGCATGTTTAGGATGGCGGCCTCAGCTTCTGATTTCTAAGATGAACTGTAGCTCCGTGGTGGAGCACATGAGCATGCAGAAAGTCCCAGGTTCACACTCTGGCATCTCCTGGTGGGACTAGGAATGTCCCTTGCCTGAAACCATGGAAAGTTATTTCCAGACAATTCTGGCTTAGATGGACCAACGGTTTGACTTGGTGATAGATAGGCTGCCTCCTATGTCTAATGACACAGGTAGCCCAGCCTTGTACCAAGGTAAAGTGACATCCACTTTATTGATTCTAATGAATAAGGGATAATATATTAATTGCCTTAGTCTTGTAACACATAGGCTCATTAGAAGCTCAACATGGAACATGTAGATACTTTATAAGCTTTAAAATGCCTGGTTTAATTTCCATTTAACAAAAGAAATGTGATTTTCTTTTCTCCAAGTTATAGACTGAGGGTTTACAAACTACAATGAAATTCAATATTCACATTATGTCAGTTTCTTTTGATGCTTTGCTTTTTAAAAAGAGATGAAATTGTATTTGGAGCTGCTAGAAAACATACATCCTGATCTTGATGGCGACATCTGGAGGCGATCAGAAGAGGAAGGCACGGATAATTGCAGATTCTCTTCTCAATTTGCACAATCTAGGGCTTATTGACAAAAGCATTCATGTGATGGTGAAGCTGAAAACCCGAAGGTAGAAATGATGATTAGAGAATATAAAGAAGATCAGCAATTTTTTTAGTAAAGGAAATATAAAATTAATGAATAATGATTAGAACAGTCTCTAGCATTCTTTTTGGGGCGTGTGTGCGTGTGTGACATCTTCCTTTATTTTGCCTCACTTTTTGGTTAGTCCAGTCTCGACACTCTCCAAGCTCTTCTGCATGACCTGTCCTATAGTTATCCGGTGATGAAACAGATGTCATTATTTTCATTCTCCATTGCTGTTGGATCTCGTGATCCACTGTTTACAATCCTTTGTGATAGGAGTGTGGGAATGGAACTAGACACTGTACTTCCGTCCTATGTGCTTTTGTACTTTTTCTTTGCTTGTTGCTTATGGACAGAGCAGACGTGTGACCAAGAGAGGTGCTCTGCCCATGCTCAGAGGCTATATTTCTGTGACTGAGCCATAAGATCCAAAGCAGATTATGCTTCTGAACCATGGCTCAAAACCAATGCTTTTCTTGGGTTAGATAAGAATACCAGGCTGGTCCAAGACATTTTGGATCCTGAGGAGAACCACAAAATGACGCCTCCTCACCACCAGGGAAGAAGGGGAGAGTGAAAACCTACATCGGGAACAAGGGCAGAATCAAATAAGCTTTAATCAATGGTTGAAGTGGAAATCAAAGGCTGTTGTGCAGGAGGGAAAGGTCCTGCTTTGAATCATGCTGGGAGGGTGCAGAGCCTGGGAAATCCCAGAAGGCAACACTTGCCATTTCCTCCTGGGGGCAGGGGGAGACCAGCAGTGCTTCCTATTTTCAAAAAGGCCACTGTAGAGACAGATGGGGTGGGCTACAGCCATTACTGCCACTCTGGCAATGGCAGCAACAGTGGGCAATTCCTCAGGGGTGGGCTGGTCCTGAATACTGTTTTTCTGGGATTCTCAGAGCACATTTATATGGGAATAAAACTGAAAATCCCAAGAAGACCCCATGTAAGGCAAGGCACCTGATTCTCACCAGTCACTCTGATCTGTAATGTAGCTGCAGCTGCAGCTCCAGATCCAGATTTTTTTGGACAGGGCTGCTATGGGTATGGAAATTGGGTACGATCAGAGGTGCTTTCTGTTAGTGCAAAGATGCCAATGGCTATATGCATTCTGTTCTCCCAGTGGCCAACCAGATGCCTGTGGGAGATTTGCAATAGGAGCAGAGCATGGGAACACTTTCCCCTCCTTTGGCTTCCAGCAACTGGTATTCAGGAGCCTTTTATGAATCATGGACATGTATCGGCTCTTCCCAAAGGGTCTTCCATATTACAAGAGAAACATTTTGTAGATAGCAACAAATGGCTATATGAAGGTTTAATGGTGAATATTCAGCTTGAGGCCAAAATAGTGCAATTGACTGAGAGAATTTGTTCATATTTGACTGCCGGAGTCTCTTCTCAGTGCAATAAGTACTGATGCATCTTTTATTAAATACAGATTTTTGTAATATAAAAATAACTCAGGCAATGTTGTCACTGGCAAAGTAAGAAAAATGGGTCATTAGGTGGTGGGAAATCAATGGTTTTTTATTATTAAAAAAATTAAGTTCGATTGATATTGCAGTACTACCCCAAGCGTTCCATGCATCAAGGATGTTTATAGTACACACTGCCACTATTATCTTAAATTTATGCTTACCTTCTAACACTTTGGGTGTAATTACCGAAACAAAAGGGCAGAACAACTTTTGTTATGAAGCTTGAGTTGCATAATTTGGGAAGCTAATATGACGGCATAAAAATGTGTTCAGAGTTTTCAAATGACTGAATCCCACTTCCTTGTGCCAGGCATTTGAGGGAGGAAGAAGCAAGCTACGCTGACTTGACACAGTTGCATCTTAGGCTACAATTCTAACCTCCCCACCCTGCTGTCGTTTGTGGGTTAGGATGGTGCATACTGTCAGACTTCAGACTTCAGAGAATGTGATCCGTCCCCCCCCCCCGGCTGCCAGTAATAGATAGACAAGAAGCTCTTACCAATGTCTTTTATTCAATATTCACAGAGAGAAGCTTAGAAATGCTGCCTCCTGGGGTAATGGCATTGCTCTGAGTAATCTCCACCCCCCTTCCCTTCTCAGACATCAACAGCACCACCACCCTTATGGGGGCTGCTTAAGGCCAATTGCCTCTTAGCTCTTTGCTCTCCTACTTTCACTGCTTGCCGGGTTCTGGTAGAAGGGGGTCTGGAATGCTTTCTAGTGATAACGTGTCAGCCAGCTGCTCCGGCTGTGCTTCTCCCCTCTCCCATTATTTCCCAGCTTTGCCCCTCGTCTATCTCTGAACCGTGACCTTCTGCAAACCACCATTGTAAATCTATACTGTCTTCCTCTTCTCTGGAAGGTTCAGGAGGAACAGGAGGCGGTCTACACCATTCCTCCTTATTCCAGTCCCTGACACATGCATGCCTCTCTGGGGGTTCAGCTGCACCATGGCAGGCAGAAAGCAACTGCCAGTAGTGCATAAGAAAATCCTCAATGGATCAGGCTTCAGGTCCATCTAACACATCTTCCCATTCTCACAGTGACCTCCCACATGCCCATGGCAAGCCTACAATCAGGCCCTGAGCTCAACAGTGATCTCTGCACTTGTTACATCCAGCAACTAGTATTTAGAGGCATAGTGCCTTCAACAGTAGAGGCAGAACATAGCCTTTTTCTCCACGAATTGGTCCAGTCCTCTTTTAAAGCAATCCAAGATGGTGCTCGTCACGGCATCCTGTCAGAGTGAATTCCACAGTTCAGCTATGTACTGTGTTAAGAAGTTCTTTCTTTTCCCTGTCCTGAACCTTTCAACTTTTCTCTTCATTGAGAATGACCCTGAGTTCTGGTATTATGAGAGAAGGCTTTGGATGCAACGATGACTCCGCCAATCTGATCTTTCCTGGCCCCCATCAGAATTGCTCTGCCTGGCTGTCAGAGATGGAGAAAGTGGTCTGGCACAGCAACCTGCTTACATGAGACCTTCCCCTCAACTAACAGCAGACCAAGACTGTGGAGCAATTTCATGTGTAGATCGCTATATCATTTATCATGCAATTTGATGGGGTGAAGCATAAGAAAGCACCCTACCTGCATCTCAAACTTTTGCACTCTTCCTTCTATCTAACGTTCTTCCTCCTGTGCTAGCCACTTCCCTGGCTCATCTGCGGGTAGTGGAACGCCCAGGTGCATGACCTGTGGGCAGATTCTTTGCACTTGGAGAAGTGATCCCATGAAGGGAAGATTAATATCTATATCTATATCTATATCTATATCTATATCTATATCTATATCTATATCTATATCTATATCTATATCTATATCTATATCTATATCTATATCTATCTATATATTCAGCATGTCACAAAGCAAGTTGGAAGTGGGAATCCCTTTTTCTTGAAGGTGAGGCTGCTCCAAATTTCCAGATTGGATTGCAACCGGCTGGCAAGCAGTGGCTCCTGGACTGGAAGCTATCGTCAGAGTCTAGATTTTCAGATGGATTTGTACAGCATTCTTTGGCACTGCCACTAGACCAATGTAAAAGCTTAGGATACCTTGAGAAGCTTGCATCTTTTTTATTAGCCTTAATGTTTAGGATTAGTTTTATAATCCTAAATATATTCAGGCTTCAGATTATTATCACAGGGATCAGGTTGGTTCATATGGGCCGTTCCCCCATCTCTGGCTTATAGAATTATCTAAAACTGTTTTAAATGCTATTTAGCACTCTCAAACAAGAAGTATGCCATGGGACACTTAAACTACAATCCATTTTTAACTGGGAACAGGACTATTGAACCCAATAGGATCGCGTTTTCAGCAGACATATATAGGATTGCACAGTTACATTGTTAAAGGAAACACAGAAGACCCCAATGACTGTCAGTTGAGGCCTCTATTTTAGCTTATTGAAATAATATGTAATATGGCAGGCATGTTGCGGAAAAGATATAGACAGGAAACAGTTGTTTTCCAGTGGGTTTTTCCCCTGGAAAAGCTTCCTTTTTAGATGTCCTATCCATGCCTCATGTACAATCAAGTTCATAAAGGAGAAAGGACTCCTCTTTGAGCCTTGGCATAGGATGAAGTAGGACAAAGCAAATGCCTCTGCTTAGACTCTTGCAGCTGTTCAGAGGCAGAAGTTGCCAGGGTAATGTGTTAGAGAATGGATACTGCTGTTTCTTATTTCCTTGCTCTTGTTTGGATTCAAGACTTTCATAGACATGCCATAGCAACAAAGATGTGCTGAAAGGAGGCAAGTGTGAGATGTTTCTCTGTGTGCATGCATGCTTTAATTCCTATCTGAGGCACCAAGTGGAAATAATGTTGTGGCTTTGTGTCAAAGTGTGGTAGACATTTGACAATGCCACTTCTCCTCCGCTGCTGCCCTGCACCAAATATTTTCTGCTTCTTGCAATTAATTGTTTTATTGTCTCACTTGAATAACAAATGTGATAATGAAACCTAGCTACTGGAATTAACTTACGTAAGGCTCAGAGACTTCATTCAAGGCAACCTGTTAAACCTTAGCAAAGGACCCATTAACACAAGGTATCACCTCAAACTGAAATAAAATCTTGAAGCATCTTTGGCACTCTCCAGATGAATAAGTATATTCTTGCCCTCAAAGAATTCCAACAAATTGGATGCGATCTAGTCTGCTATGGGCAGCAGGTCCCTACAGAAAATCCAACTGCTTCAGCAAAATCCCGCCTGTGATTTTGTCTTTGTATCTGCACTGACACATAATTATGTTTGTTTATTTATTAAATGTGTATAATGCCTTTCATCCGAAGATCTCAGGGTGGTTCACAGCATAAAAATATACAATAAAAACACAAAATACGCAACAAGAACAAGAACAAAATCAAACCCATGACCCTTCCCCCACAAACACCTTTAAAAGGACATAGAATGTTAATCACCAAAGGCCTGGTTGAAGTTGAATGTTTTTGCCTAGCACCTAAAATTGTATAATGAAGGCGCCAAGCAAGCCTTCCTGGGGAGAGCATTCCACAAACAGGGAGCCATTGCAGAATAGGCCCATTCTTGTGTTAACATTCTCCAGACCTCTTGTGGAGGAAGCACACACAGAAGGATCTCAGATGATGATCATCACATGGTTCCAGGTTCTTATGGGGAGAGGTGGTCCTTGAGGTATTGTGGTCATTGTTGAGTGCCTACTGGCCTCCACAAGGGCTGTCGTCTCTAGTGCAATCCAGTTTATCACTCACCATCAGTATTTATTTAAAGTAGTTATAATCCACTCTTCACTCAAAGGCCCCAGCGTGCAAATACAGTAAAGTGTCTGATCTGCATAGGGTTGGTATGAAACTGCAACAAATTTTTCAAATGCATCACGATTTGTGGGAAATTTAAGATGCCTCATAATGATACAGAAAGTACAACAACAATAATAATAATAATTTGTTTTTAGAATTATAGTCCATAGCTATTTCACAATCCATAGAAAATACATTTCATAGGAATTTTACTCTTTGCTTGTTTCATTTTATTAATTAGCATCAATGCAGATGTAGGGCATTAATTGTGTCATTTCACACGTTTAATGCATGTAGGCCTGGAGATGTCTTGCAACAATTGTTGCACAGCAACTTCTAATGTTTTCCTGATCCGAAACTGACTATTGCAGATGTTACAATCAGATTTTATTTGCTCTAGGATAGCTTCTTTTTGGCCACCACCTTGTCTCCATCAACACCTCACATGCTCTACCCTCTCTCTGCCTTTTGTTCTTCCTACAAAATCATTTCCTCCTTTCAATATTTCTGTATTTGCTGAGAATAAGCCATTCCACCTAGAAGTAGAAACAGATGCTAGGATACTCTCAGATACCAAATTCTGGTTTATTTACATTAATGTATTAATATCTGGTTTCTGATACCTGCTACATCCCTACTACCTACCCATTTTCAATAACATTTTGTAAGTTATGGGCCACCCTGAATGTCTAGTTGCATATAGGAAGGGCCTCAGAAGTGCTCTTCTGGTATTCCTTCAGCATCTTCTAATGCACAAACACCTCCAGGAGGATGACGAGATCAATTCTGTATGTGAGGCAAATATTTATGCAGCACTGTACTGAATCCTCTGGTGGTGGGAGAAACCATCTTATTATATTCTGTATCTGTAATATGTTTCTGTTTCTTATGATAAGCCACTTGTGCACTGATCTTGCACCATCTCCCCTGCAGAGCCTGCGATGCAGCTAGCAGTTTCCCTGCCAGTGCATGACTTATCACACATAAATGGGCAGATAAATCGCTGGCTGAGTTTGTATGCTCTTAAATACTCCACACTGCAATTTTACAGAGCAAGTACAACAAATCTTGATAGGAATGTCTATGGGTTTCAGTGCTTCCAAGTGTGCACTGCATAACTTTTGCATTAATATCCATTTTTATCTTTATTTGGTGGTGGTAGTGGGAGGAGATGATTCCAACAAATAAGCTTTGGTAGACAGTGAACTGTTTTTGCAGATGTCTTAGAAATTAATGTATTTGGCAGTTCTTGCCCTAAAAATACTGCGGTTCCTCCGAGATGGATTCCAGAGCTTATCCCCATCAATTTACAAGACATTTAGCTGATCATACATATGGCAGTAAACCCCAAAGCAAAGACATAGAAAAAGGAACCACAAAAAGGCTCCCCCCGCCCCCGCTGCTGCTCTAGGAATCAGGGAGTAAAAGATAACAGCAGAATATAAGCACAAAATTAGCAAACAATATTCAGCAACAAAAATAGTTGAGCAGTATTTTTTAAAATCTCAGTCCAGCTGCAGGGTCAGTCATTTTGCTATAAACTTGTATGGAAAACAAATATATTGTTGACATTTGAGTCCACATGGAATCCACTGATCCCCAAACATTCACAATTTAAGTAGTGTTACCAGAGTAACAAAAAATAAGCAGAAAATAAGCTGGTAATGCTTTACTGGGTAAACTGAACTAAAAGAGTACATAATGAGAGGATAAAAAAAACAGATAGGTTTTGGTCTTTTGTTAAAAGAAGCTTTAATAACCAATGCTACTGAGGCTTTTATGTGCAAGCCCTGTGGTTTTAAAAACAGGCATTAGCTGTTTTTCTTTTGTTCGTTAACCCACACAAGTGTGTGTGCGTAGATGTTTAAATATCAGTAATATATCCTCTTACCAATACCCATCATAGAATGATCTCTGCTGTTGTACTTCCAGTAAGTGGGAAACATCTGAGAAGTGCAGTAAACATTCACCGTTGAAGGCCTAGTTATAATAGAGGTGGGAAACTTATGTCTAAGTTACATCACCTCAAACTGGGCATGGGGTTCATATTATAGCTGAATGCTCCTCTCTCTATAAATACTTAAAAATCTATAATGTTATAATGCTATTGTTTTTTATCCAAATGGCTTGATTTTTATTTTTAGAGGTCTTCCCTGCTGCATTGGCCCTGCCATGTGTCGGATAGGTTGGAGATCCCATGTTCTAAGCCATGGGTAGGCGAAGTAAGGCCCGGATCTGGCTCAATTGTCTTCTAAATCCGGCCTGCAGGCGGTCTAGGAATCAGCGTGTTTTAACATGACTAGAATGTGTCCTTTTATTTAAAATGAATCTCTGGGTAATTTGTGGTGCATAGGAATTCATTTCTTCTTCTTCAAAATATAGTCCTGCCCTTACAAGGTCTGTGGGACAGTAGACTGGCCCCCTGCTGAAAAAGTTTGCTGACCCCTGTTCTAAGCAGTTAGGAGTGTCATCATTTAAGCGTCCCACTGTTTTATTCTTCAGAATGCACTGTTTTCATGTCTTGTCACTTTGGGTCCACTTTTAGGATTGCTGCTCCATATAGAATGTCCCCTGGCTATATCAGTATATGTAAGGATGCTCTATCATGCAGTGCAATGCCTCTTAACAGTGTCGGGAATCTCTTTGATGAAAAATTAATGGGGGAAATGAAACAAAAATAAAATTCATTTGTTTTCTCATTCATTTCTGTATTTTCATTTGTTTCCATGGGAAACAAATGAGGGTCCATTCATTTTTATTTTCATTCATTTTATAAATAAGCCCAACTCACGTGGTCCAACTCATGTATATTAGACACACTGGCAGTTCAATCAGTGAAGTTGAATAACAAAATGGTAAAAAACAAATTAAAGTGAGTTCTTGTCACTGCGTACACTTTGTCAGTCTGTCTACCATGCCAACACTTTTCTTAAAATCATTTTATCACCTTTCCAGTTTTAATATTTGGTCGCAGTTTGATTGTCGGAATGCAAAGCTTTAGGTTTATGAAACCATATGCTCATTTGATTTATCTACACTAGGCACTCTTTAGGAAACAATTATTAATAGTTTCCTTTCCTTTGCCTTATTATTTCTGTGCCTCTGTCTTGGAGCTGGAGAGACTATTAAATAGTTATATTTCAAATTTCATATAACTGTAACAACAGAGATATTAGTATCAACAAGGTTAATCTCAAAGGTCATAAAATCAAATGTATTTTTTTCAAATGAATGAATAAAATCCATTGTCAGCTACAAACTCCATTTCAGCTGGTGCTGAATTCCAATGGGAAGTATATGTAAAGAAAGAAGCAGTGTTCAATTTGTTGCATTCTGAATAAATCTGCACATAAATTTATTTTGTAATTATAATTCTATATCCCTTGTGTTCGTTTTTTTTCTAGAATAAGTTTTGGGCTGCATCTTGCAGCTTTCCCATTACAGTCATACTGGTTTGGACCAGAAACAGCTGAAAACACAATTGAGTCTGTGTTATGCAGTCCTTTCATGAATTGCTTTGCTAATTGTTCTGCCTAAGCTTGAGATGTGTGAATAGCTAGCAAAAAGCACTGCTGGCTAGATGAAGAATATCCAATAACCTGTCTTGCTGTTGTCCTTTGGTATGAATATGTCTAATTTTTGCTTGACAAAGGTTTTGATTGATATAGAGTTCTACTACAACTACTACTACTACTACTACTACTACTCACACACACTGGTCTGGTGATATAGCATGAGAACCTGGGGAATTTTTACTATTAAACCTTTCCTAAAGAAGCTTTATGGAGAAATAAATAGTTTGGGGGAATTTTGGCTTTAAAACCTTAATTCCTTTAACAGATACTGACCGTAAGTACGTTCTATTGAAAATACATTGGGAGGGTCCTGTCCCTACACTCGTGCCAGCAACAACCCCATGCAAACATGAAAATAGATTCTACTCAGATGCTAATTTCTGCACAAATGAGATCCTGATAGGGCCAGAATTCCTCTTGTGTGGAGAAACTCCATGTACATTGGTACATGCATAGAGTTTCTTCTCACACTTACCAAACACACCTGGTGTTAATGTGACTAGGATGCTTCCATGTGCACACATGTGCATGGAGTGATGGACTTGGGAACTATGGCACCCTGTGAGAGGCCAACATTTGGTGCCCACCCAGGTGATTGCATTGCCTTCCCAAAGGCAGGTAAGGAGACGCTGGGCTTTGGTAAGGAGGTGTGAGGACTTTAGGACCCTGTTAGAGCCTCACGCCTCTTTTCCAAAGCCCAGTGCCTCACTCACCGGACTTTGAGATAGCACCCTCTCAGCTCAGCGCCTCATGCATGCGCACTAATTGCATAGCCCTAAATCTGCCCCTATTGTGTGTCCATGTGTGTGGTGACTGGCAGGAGTAGGAGGAAGCCAGGTTGATAGGCATGACCCTGCTTCCACTCTCTGCAAACGAGTATCTTTCATTTGAACATCCTGCTGTCATGCACGTGGGCTGTGGACCCCCTCACACATACTCTGGGTCCCCATTTTATGACATGACACACAACCATGAGCAATCTTATTAGTTTTAAGTATTAGGTCCTTATTGCAGTCCATGCTGTATTTCCTATAATACTGTATACAGTTTCTATATTTCTGTGATCAGGCAGCCAGTTTTTAAGGAAAATGACAATAATACAAAATTCAGGAATTGTCAGTTTTATTTTTCCAGATTCTTAATTTTTTTTTTTAAAACTGTATCTCTTTAGCATTCAAAACTCTGTAGAAATGTAAAAACCAAACAATATGAAAAGGTAAATCAACAACAACAACATAGTTATAAGATAGCAAATCAGCAACATCCTGAGCAGATTTTCTACTGAATGGAAGAAGACCGCACACCATACTTGGTAGCAGAAATATAGACAAGAAGAAGCCTCCTAGGACATTCTAGAGTCCTGGTGATGCAACAGAAAAAGGCCTCTTCTTGTGGTGGCCACTCTCATCTACACATAAGACAGAATCTTCAACAGGGCCTCAATGGTAGATTCCTACAGTGAGTGTGTGTGTGTGTGTGTGTGTGTGAGAGAGAGAGAGAGAGAGAGAGAGAGAGAGAGAGAGAGAGAATATAATGAGATATTTTCCATTGATAATCGGAACCTAAGCCCTTTTCAAATACTTAAATCTTACAAAAGTTCAAAAATCAGATTGCATTGCTGCTAAAATGATGGAGGGAGAACATGGCACCTAATGAGCATTATTAACAAGTATTGCCAATGCAGTGTAAGTGATTCATTGCACAAGTCTTCAGCAAGAACCATGTTTACAAATGTGGATGTTATTTACCTTCCTAGATATTGAGACATTGGCTCCAGACATCTTGCTAGGGAGAATATAATTGATTATGTGCAATAAGACCGTTCTGGATTTGTGGTAAATCCAGAATAGTTATAGCAACCAAGGCATATGTCTTTATTTGGTAGGAAATATGCCAAGACAATTTGCTGGGGGAGCATTTTAGGAATTTTGGATTGTATGTTGTTTTTAATTTGGTCCTTAATTGATTTTAACTGTTTGTTAAAGTTGCTGTTAAGTTGCTTTGGGACTTCTAAAATATATAAAAAGCGATTAACAAATGCATTATTGCATAACCACACCACACCGTACACTAGTGGGCATCATGATCCATATCCTACAGCATCTCTTACGTATTTTGTAATTTGGAAGGTTAACAGTAAAAACCTTCTTGGGGACCGAAAGAGATAACTTTTTAAGTAAGATCTTTGCCACATGGGTTACAGCTTAAGTTCATGTTATGCTAAGGAACATATAACAATTTATGAACAGGCATTTACCGGTAATTATCTTAATGATAAGTATACTTCAAATATCCTCAGCCAAGTAAACGTTGTTGAGAGAAAAAAGCTAAATATTGCTTCAAAATTGTCAGGCTTAAGCCCTGGGAGGACATTTTAAAGCTGGTAAAGAGCCAGGAAGAACATTTCTCTTTTTGATCTCAGCTTGTGCAGCTTTGCTGCACAGACGTATCATAGAATCTGCTGTGGAAAACTGAGGAGAACATATAGAAATGTGAAAAGTCCAGGCCACTTAGAGATTTAGAGGTAAAAATATCAACCTTGGTGGAACGTAGGATGTAATAATGAAGGGATATTTTTGCCTGTTTGTATTCTAATGAATTCTAATGAATACAAACACTTCACACAATATTGCAGAAAATGATCCTGCATTTAGCACAGGAGTTCCTTCCATGTAGTTTCAATTTGTGGAAATGTGAGTCATGAAATGCAAATATTGTGAGTTCTGAAAGACAAACACATCTTTTACGGTATCTGATTTTTTTCATATTTCAACACACACAGGGTGCTTTACACGTCACATTAAACCATAGGTCCAGATCCGGGGTCCAGATCCGGTCCCATGACCTTCTAAATCCAGCCCGTGGATGGTCTGTGAATCAGACTGTGTGAATCAGTCGACTGTGTGCTTTTATTTAAAATGCATCTCTGGGTTATTTGTGGGGCATAGGAATATATAGTCTGTCTGAGGGACAGTGGACCAGCCCCCTGCTGAGAAAGTTTGCTGACCCCTGGATTAAACCATAGTTTAGAACAAACTTTGGTATGTGAACATCATGCAAAGTTCTTGATTTGCTCTAAACCACCCTTTTGCTGCTGCTATGCTGGTGGGACACTTCTTATTGAGACACTTGGTTTGGTTTTCTCCAAACCACGAGCAGAAATCATGTTATGTGTGAATCAGGCCACATATATTTTTTTATGATGGACTGCTGATACGTGCACTTTTGTGTTGTATCACAGGCAAACAGTATATCACTAAGTGTTCAATTTCCAAAAATTGTATGGGTTTAATTATTACACCAGATACCATATTTCAATTTGCTAGCTCACTGAGAATGAGCCCTGGAGTTAGATTTTAATTTATAAAATGAAAATGAAGGCAATGACTCAAATGAGTTGTTGCGGCTCCTAGCTGGGTCTGCTAACTCAAATCTTTCTCCTTCACAGTCTTGTACACATGGTGGTGCACTGATGGAGCATGAGACAGGAGCTTTCATTGCCACAGGTATTTTTCAAAAGGTGTTACACAAATCTGATGAACGAAAAACCCCAAATAAATAAAACCATACTTCTGCTTATGGACCATCCTATGCCTCTTGGCTGATTTCTTCTTAAGTGGCCCTATTAGTATCATTTAGGAGAACAAATGCAAGAGAAAAACTGGATTGCAAGAAGCTTAATTTAATTTCTGACTCTTATTGAGCAGTTCATAAGAGCTAAGGTACACACACACACACACACACACACACACACACACTTTTTGCAATCTCATAAAGAAAATGTAATGCAAAGAGTATACCTAATTAGTAGTATGGTTGAGCTGCAGGATAATTATCTTCGCCATCTGCTTCCTAATAGAATTTTGTAACTTTAGGGGTTTTAGGATCTTCCTTTTTTCACTTTCACTTTTTTTTAAGAACCCCTAGACCTCTAGTCCAAGGCCAAGGTGCAGCCAAGTGCATTATGATAATAAATCTCTAGTGAGAAGGCACAGTTATTTGTTTTGGATAAGTGTGCTATTACCAAGTCTGCATGTTAAACAGCTTTGCGTTGGGATTAATTGGCTAGCTAGAGTGGGAATGCCCTGTGAACCTGAATGGCTTCGTAATAACTTTTTAGCTGTGGGAAGACTTGAGTCTGAAACAAGAAAGAATGCAGACCTTTCAAAATGTTGGCAGAGGGAAAAATGTATGATTTAGTGTTTCCATTTTCCAAGAGGAAATGGCAATATATTGCTTGACCCAAATGATACATTCATGTTATGATTTACTCCTCTGAGGTGGATAAAGGATAAATGAGAAGATTAGATAGATTAAAATAACCCCCAGAATAGAAAATATGTATCAAAGTTAATGTCAGGATTTGGTCTACTTTTAGCATCTCACATTTTTTCAATATGAAAATCTTTGGGCAAACAGATGCTTCTCCATTCCAGTCATCTAATGTGAAAGTTTAGCTAGTCAAAGGACGCAATAGCCAGCATTGCTCATCATTGGTGCTTGCAGATCAAGCAGGCCCTTGTTCCAGAGTGTGGTGAGTGTTTACAACTGTTTTGTCTCTGCTCCTTATTCAGGAGCTAGATCCTGATAGTTTTCATTGTGCTTGACTCCGACCGAGTACATGCTATACCTTTAAAGAACATTTGAAGTGCATTTCACCCCTCAAAGAATTCTTGGCACTGGGGTTTATCCCTCACAGAGTTACAATTTCCTTAAGAAACTGCAGTGCCCAGAATTCTTTGTGGGGGGAAATGTGCTTTGAATGTGCTTTAAAGGTATAGTATGCATGTAACCTCAGTATATTCTGGCACAGGTTAGGATACAACCATAATAACAAACAAAAGAACTCTGTATATGCTACCCAAATGCACGTGAACAGAATACAAAAAACTCTAACCTGCAAGTCTGTGATGTGTGCTTATTGTATTGTGTTGAAATCACTCAGTGTTGTGTAATCATAATATCTGTTCTGACCAATTGACATCGCTTGTAGGGTTAAAAGAAGTTTTGTAAGGAGTAATATATAAATTATTGTGAAAAGAATTAAGAATAGTTATTAAGATTTGAATTTATAGCAATAACTGTAGTAACAAAATGCATAATTAGAAAGGATTTTAGAAAACCATCAGTTGAGTTAGAAGGAAGTTTTGGGCTGTGATAGCCAAAGAAATTTGAAATGATGTTTAAAAAAATGATATGCTGGAAAATATGTGTAAAAACCAATAACAAATTATTATTATTTTTTAAAAAAACACAATATCTCTGCTGGGTTTCCCCCTAACCCTGCAAAGCAGATTGGGTGGGGTGCATGGGAACAGGAGAGGGAGAGGAAGTCCCCTTGTGCAGACAGACATCTTTGTTCTAACACAACAATATTGAAAGATGGATACAACCCTTGGACTCAAGAGCATAAACTTTGTGCAGGATTGTCACTATGCTCTGCATTCTTTGTCTGTGGGAGAAATAGGCACACAAACTTGTGGGGTTAGATTCCTTTCAATAGCCAATAATAGGTTTACTGCATGTGCAGATTGGCAGCACTAGATTCAGTAAAAAGACAGTGCCTCTAACCACAGAGCCTAGGAATTGCCGATCAGAAGATCGGCGGTTCGAATCCCCACAATGGGGTGAGCTCCCGTTGCTCGATCCCTGCTCCTGCCAACCTAGCAGTTCAAAAGCACGTCAAAGTGCAAGTAGATAAATAGGTACCGCTCTGGCGGGAAGGTAAACGGCGTTTCCGTGCGCTGCTCTGGTTTGCCAGAAGTGGCTTAGTCATGCTGGCCACATGACCCGGAAGCTGTATGCCGGCTCCCTCGGCCAATAAAGCGAGGTGAGCACCGCAACCCCAGAGTCGGTCACGACTGGATCTAATGGTCAGGGGTCCCTTTGCCTTTACCTTTAAGTATGCACAGGATTGTAGCTTTGTTCAGGGAACAGCATACTGAGCTTCCAGTGTGCATTCACCAGGGCTGGAAAATGACCACAATGGCTTTGGTTCAGGCAAAACAGGGAACCATGATTGCACTGCAACTGCAGAAGAGATGACTGATAGAGACCTGAGAAATGGCAAGGTGGTCATCTTCCAGGCCTCTCAAACCACAGTTCTTGTATTAGGCAGACACTGTTCCCTGAATCCAATTGCAACAGTTTGTTTTGCTGCTAAAGTCAGGCATTTCTTCTTCTTCTTCTTCTTCTTCTTCTTCTTCTTCTTCTTCTTCTTCTTCTTCTTCTTCTTCTTCTTCTTCCTCCTCCTCCTCCTCCTCCTCCTCTTCTTCTTCTTCTTCTTCTTCTTCTTCTTCTTCTTCTTCTTCTTCCCGTTCTCATCTTGCCATCCTCATCCTCCTGACCTCTCTTAGCTGTCTCCTGTTCTACTTCTGCCTACCCTGCTACAACCAAGTTGCTTAATGCACAGGGATATGGTGTCCTCCTGACTCTCAACCCCTGAACCAGTCAGTCGAGGCTGTTTAGCATGTCACTTCGCTGACTTGATTACGGATGGCCGCAACATCAAAGGCTGCTTTCACATGCTGGGAGCAAATGTTGTCGCAATCTAGTTTTTCATATGCCAGGTCAGATGCATGCAGCATTTAGTCTGATCATGTCTCCTTTGGCTGACACAAAATGGCCTGGAATGAATTGCAACTGGTATAGGATTATGGAATAATGTGGGAAAGAACTCCCTTTACATGAACTCAGCAGTCACAACATCAATCTAAATGCACACGTATGCTTTTATTGTATTTGCCTCCAGGTATGGGTGGTATAAAAATTCTAATAATAATAATAATAATAATAATAATAATAATAATAATAATAATAATATCATCATCTAATATTTATAATCCAGAGTTTGGGTAGAAAATGAACCCAAAGAATAACATTAACAAAATTCTGGACAATTTATCACTGGAGTGAATAGCTGAATATGTCTTATGGACAGATGCTAGAACACAGAGACCTTGATGAGCAAGATTAGACATTTTGGGACATCTCTTTGTGAAAGGTTTTAGTTACTTAGCTGTGGGTTTGCAGTTCTTAGCCAGTATACTTCTTTGTCAAACGGAGGCCAACAAGGTCCTTTGTTACAGCTCTTCCAAGTTCTTAATCAGCTGACTTTCATGTTCTAAAATAGGAGAAATCTGATTCTTTTCTATTGCATTTCCAAGCACATACTATGAAAATTAGACCAAAGAAAAGTCTATCCCTTCAGTGCCTGTATATCATTTCAAATGCATCCACATAATTTATATAGACAGAGAGATATTTTCCAAGAATATCAAAATCGCAAAAGATCACCAAATAAATTACTTAATAGAATTCAATCATTTATTGTTAAGCCTGTTTTTAACTCTTGGGTTGCAATTGTTTGATGGTTGGTCCAATTCAAAAGCACAATGGGCACAATCCAGTTAAAGATAAGGATTTGGTGGACCTGTAGATTTCAGATGGAAACAGTTAAGTGCACACGTAACACTGCCAGTAAAATCAGTGGGACTTAGGACCAAACTACATGTTACATTATATTACTTGCATGCAATTAATGCCCTTGCTTTTTTCAGTTTAAAGGGAAGCTGCAGGGGGTCATGAATGACATCACACCCACTGTATGTGGCTTAACCTTTCATCCCTTGCCATAGTCCTCAATGAAGTTTCTATTATCGCTGGAACGGAATCTTCCACTGGTGCTAATGGAAGGTTGTTCTCTGAAGCCAACAGCTGTTTTGAGGGGAGATTTTTATTAGGACTCTGTGTACCATGGTTAAAATCCTGATTGTGCCATCCCTGTGCAGTTGGAATGCGAATTTTAAATATCCTGAGTAATTCGCATTTGTAATCTCATTCAATCCTACAAAGTAGACACTATTATTTTTCCCATAATGCAGCTGGGGGTGGGTGGGGTGCTGCCCTTGAGATACAAGTGTCTTGTCTAAGGCTAGTGAGTGGGGTTAATTTTATTTGTTTCTTGTTATTTGCATTTTGCATTTTTTCCATCCTGGAAGCCACAGCAGGATACATGATGTTCCCATCCAGGTGCTGACCAGCCCCAGAACTGCTTAGCTTCAGCAACATGGTAGCCTCATGTGCCTTCAGACCATATGGTGGAATTTTGCTGATATTCTGCCATGCTCCGCCAGCTGTCCTTGACCCAGAGTGGCATTATTTGTTGGAACATAATGAATGCTGACAATAATAAATCCCACTAGCTTCAAGTTATCTCTTATGTCTCAAACATTTGCTCTGGCAGCCGATAATCCCAGAATTCTTTTCCATGATGCCAATATAATGGTATGTTTTGATCCTGGCCTTACTGAAATGGTGCTTTCTAAACAAGTGTGTTAGAGATCCTGTAAACTGGTATTTGTGCTGAAGGAAAGCTCTCTTGAATCTGTGTGGAATTTGGAAGGCAGATTTGGCGCAATTGAAAAGAGATTAGAACTCCTGTCTCCACTGCAAATGCCCAAGAGAACCATTTAACAATGAACTAAGCCTGCTGATTTTGGCTGAAGTCGAGATGTGGAAATATGTGCCATGGTCTGAAAAATTCCAGGACTCCCACCATGTTTGAAAAATAAAATAAAATAAAATCTCTGGACTATTGCCTCTTGTCGAATTCCACAGTAATATGTTTCCAGTGCAGCAAACTGATTAAAATTTGGAAAACCACCAATTTTACAATGAGTTAGAATATTAATTACAAGTACATATGTTATATGGTATTCTGAGTATAGACAATATTGAACTGGGTCCAGTTTCACCTTCTCCAGTTTCATGCTGTGAGCTTCCTCCGGTGTTAAAGGGTGTTTCTTTCTTTTCTTTTCTTTTCTTTTTTTTAAAAAAACTTTAACCATGTGGAGACTGACTCCACTTATTTAAAGGAATTCAGTTCTCCTTCATTAACTATATTGGAAGTAACTCTGCAGATCTGAGCTCCAAGACTTGCCTATTTTAAGCCTAGGCTGAGTTTGATAATCTGGCACAATTTGAAACTAAGTTTATTTACAAGGGACTTATGAAAAATCCTTGAGTTTATCAACCAATAACAACGGAAACAAGTTTAGGTTTGCTTGTGATTTATTGTCACTCAGGCATATTTGACCTTAGTTTATGGCAACTCTTATTTCCTGGTGGTTTTCCTCCCCCCCCCCTTTAAATAAAAACAAAACAGATTGTTGTGTCTACACAGGGAAGCATAAAAATGTGATATTTCATTTCAAGCTCAAGGACTACAGCGTAGCTGGTTAAGAGAAGTTCAGTGATTTAAAACTGGAGAGGTGGGCTCCTAAAAACAGAATACAAGTGATTTGGAAACTAGTAAGTGGACCTCTTAGTTATTGTACATCAAGCATGGGAGCTGAAAGGAGTATTACTAAAGTAAGTGTGGAGATGGAGGTATTAAAAATGCAGCTCCTGCACAGAAATAAAACAGGGAGAGACTTTAATTCCCTTGGCTGAAGCATTCTGCTGAACAATTTGATTAATTTATAATAAATTGTGATGACAACGAAACATGGTGTTCTATGGCAGTAAATTCTGGAGTTGTAATATGTATCAGAAGCACACAGACAGGAAAAAGCACAAGACTCTTTGTTATCCCCTATTAGCCTGAGCGCGCTTGCTGATTTGCGGACTCTGTTGTGTTTCAACAAGTTTATAATCAACAGGCTTTCAAGGTACTAATAAAATGATAAAAATGTGGTTGCTGACCGTGTTCTTCTGTGTGAAATAGTTTTGCATGTTTGCAAAATCACGGGGCTAGGAGGCACCGCAAAAACAAGAGAAAGTTTTGCTCCCCTTGGAAAGAACAGCTTCTAACACCACGTGACAATCTTCTTTGGCACTCATGGGGGGAGCAGAAAGGTTTCAAAAGCTTTTGAGATGTGGTGGTGCAGGGTGAGGGGCCGCTGTATGAAAAGAGTACGGCTGCAGCTGGGAATATATGTGCATTTTTGGCAGTCTTTCAAAGAGCATTCTAGATTGGGGCCGTGATGCTCAGCAGCTGTTGATAATTGTGTCTTTGGTTCAAGGTGAGACATCTCACCCTTTAGTTAAGAACTGCTCTTGACTTGTGGCAAAGGAAATGAAGTAGCCAAGCAGCTGGGCTGGGTGGGTTAGTTCTTAATAATAGTTAGAGAGGATTTTTGCATTATGGCTTGGAAACTATGATCTATTTTATCCAGTGCTTCCTCCCCCTAAACAAAGTTTAGGGGTACTCTCATTTTGACTCAAGAAAATCACCATTTTATAGTTCAAATTGGGGAAAATAAATACAGTAAATGGACAAAAGTACAAAGAACATGCATTACCTCATATTACAGAGCTGACAGCTCACAGTAACTTCCACATTGGCATGAGGTTGTGAGCACTAACATCTTCCTACTCATATTGAAATGCTGCCCCTCAATAAGGCCAAACCTTCATCAGTAAAACACCACACATCTACATTCTACACTGCTTCACACATTAGACGCCCGCTTCCATCTGAGAGTCAGGAAACACCATGGTAGGAAAGGAAGCCGCCATTGGGGTAGCAACGGAACTGGCGACTCACCGTGCTAGAGAAGAAACTAATTGTTTTTTAAAAAATTGTTTCTTCTCCTGTTAGATTCACAAAATGTTTAGGGGTATGCGTCCCCCTGTGTCCCCCAAGAAAAAAAGCACTGATTTTACCCCTTTAATGCATTACTGGTGCGAATGCAAGGTCTGAACCTCTGGCCCTACCCTCAGTGGCTCATGACTTCTTCTGGTCCCATCTTCCATGGACACCCGAGGGAAGCCTATGTGCCCTCTAAGCATTCTGGTGTCCTTTGATTTTGGAACTCTGATTAATGCAGGGTTTAAGCATAAGTTTTTCCAACACAGAGATCTATGCCAATGCATGGATGGTGGGGACAGGGCTGAGAGGAGTTGTGCATCATTGGGAGGGTGTCACTGTCACAGGCATATCCCCACAGCCCCTTTACTCATGTGATGCCCATCCATTTGAAGAATGCATGAAGAGGGATCCAATGAGCTAGTATGGTAGGGCACATAACTGTGTACCTTGTGTTTGAAGGCATTCTTAGGCAGCTGGTTAGCTTCAGCTTGGAGTGCCCATAGCTTTGTGACAGAGAGTCACAGGTTGAATCCCTGCGGTCTCCAGTTAAAAGGGTAAGGAGAAGAGTTAGAAAGGGACCACAACCTTCTGCAATGCACGAATCTTTTGCCCAATGTGGGGCTTGAACCCACCAGCCCGGGATCAAGAGTCTCATGCTCTACCTCAGCTTGACCGAGCTATCCCAGGTGATTTTGATATGCCACATGCAAAACCCAAATTTGAAATAAAAACCAGGTACATACAAATGCATGCATAGATTTAGTGTGTATGGCCCTCAAGTACCCTCCGAGCCAGAGACACTGGACTTGCTAATCATAAAGCCACTTACTTAAACCTCCCAAATTAATCGTACGGTAATATACAACTCCAAAGGAGCTGGAAACCTTTTCTTAGTTATGAATCACACACATTCTTTTTCCTCCAAATTGGTGGCTACTGATACTGTCTGCTGCACACTGTTGGACAGAAACAGGCCATTCCCTGGTCTGAATTACAGAGCTGGCCTTTATTCAGTCCTTGGGAGTTGCCGAGAGGCTATTTAGGATGGAAGCCAGCTCCAATAAGTGATGGTATGGTCATGGGGAAACACAATCCCTCAAAGGGTTTCGGTCGTCAGTACAGATGCAGCCCCTGCCTTGCATGGGGACAGCCATGTGCATTGCATCAAGTGTACTTTTATGTTTTTCTATAACATCCTTCGCTGTTGATGTGCAGCAGCTTCCCCTTGGAATATAGCTTTAATAATCAGAATACCCTTGGCTCGCCATAAAATATACAGTGCTGTGATTTCTTTTTTTAAAGAAAGAAGAAACGTTTAATATGAAAAATCTGCTATGGCTGTGCTTGCAAACCATAGCCAAATAACGTCTGAAATTTTGACAAAGGAGGGAAAACAATAAGGTCCTCTTGAGACAGAAGAACTTATGTAATCCAGAAAGTATGATCTCAATGGAAAATGGCCAAGAGGAGTTATGCCTTGAAGGTAAATTGGCTCCGATGATAATATATGGTAGGTATCATCTCTGAGTTTAAATCTAAGATCTCCCCATTTAGGGAGCAGTGCACTAAAGAAGCAATATGTGAGAATGTCACCTTTTTCTTTTTTGTGCAATAACGGTGAGATCCATTCTTACAAAAGATGAAAAAACGCTTCTGTCAATTGAGAGTCATTTAATACAGAGATCTCTGGAGGTTTGCTCTTGACTGAAAGACATCCAGATGGGAAACGTATTTTTGACAGACAGATGTATGAGATTTGAGGCACTGCTATAGTATCTAAGGTCAAAACAATGGAAGAGAAGCACAGTGTTTGGAAAGTATTGGATGTGTAACTGTGGTGTGTGGGGAGGAAAAACACCACAGTCCTGCCAAAGGGAATTATCAAAAAGAATATGCCATGAAATTCTAATTTATATGATTGGCTGATTAATCAAAGCTTTGCCCTTGGGCGGAAAAATAAGGTTCTATTCATGTGCTGCAAAGATTTTTTTTACTAGAATTAGAATTACATTAAACTGCAAAGCCCTACAGCCTAAAATATCTTTGCCATACTTTCACTTAAGGACAAGGAAGAAGCTTTATACAAAGTCAGATGCCTTGTTCCATCTAGCTTCATATTGTCTACACTGACTGGCAGTGTCTTTCCACGGTCTGAAACAGGAATCTTTCTCAGCTCTGCCTGGAGATGTCATGGCTTGAAAATGGAACTGAGGGGAGTGACAAAATGGCGGGCAGCACTCACCGCAGGGTCTGCAGAGCGCCCGAGCCATGCATCTCTCCTGGGAGTGATGCAGTGGCTTGGGCACCTGCAGCCTCCATGCTGCCCCAAACGGCCCACCTGCTACCTCCCCCTCAGCTGTAGGGCGGTTGAGTGGGAGGAGGCAGGAAGACTCCTCGGAGGCCCCGTGGAATGCCCTGCCCGGCTTGCCCTCCCCTGTGGGTGGCTGGCCCTGCCCCTGGGCGCAGGGTACATGCACCACCCCAGGCGCCAGATCAGCTTGCTCCGCCGCTGGAGGCGGGCCTTATTTAAGTCCAAGAAATGGACCTGAGTAGAGCTTTACTCCAGCAGGAGTCCCAGTCAGCTCTGACCCGCCTTCGGGCCTGCCTGTAATTGGCCAATTTGCAGGTGGGCCAAATTCAAATCCTCACAGCTGGCGAGAGAGGATGTGAGATCTCCTGTCAGCCATTGAGAACTGACCCAAGGAGACTGGCAATTGCCCCTTCTACCCATCTGCTGGCACCCCTGGGGAACCTATTCCTCAAGCCACTTTGAGCAAGTGATCTTTGAACCCTATGGGACTATTCTAGAACAAGCAGTCTGAGAATTGCAGCCAACACATTACGTTGAAATTCCAGGGCGTATAGGTGGTACATTTTACAAAGTCTATCTTTTCCATTATTACTTTCTGCTTTCCTTGCCAAAATGCTGAGTTTTGAGCAATAATCTATTTCTGTGTAATCTGCTCTCTTATATTCATGTTTCTACAACTGAATTGCTGGCATCTTCAAATGTGCGAATAAGTGCTATATCCATAATTCGTTATGACTGCACAGGGAATTTGCTTGTACGTATCCAAGGCATTTTTTCCAAGGTATGTTCACCACAGGGAGATTTATCGTGTTTCTCCTGTCTTGACTAGACTCAGAGTAATAAATTATCAATTATTTTGTGGCTTTAATAGCTTTCCTTTGTTCGGAATTGCCTGTGAGTGGATTTACAAAAAAAATTACCCCCCCCCAAACCCCCCCCCAAAATTAAACAAAATGCCCAGATATGAATTTTGTACGCTTTTTCCAGTGTGACTATGTGGAGTCTTTCTGTTGTGTGTGATTTGTCCCCATGCCACATGGATTTGATTTTGAAGTGTGAATAGTACTTTTGATCAGAAAACTACACTGGTTTCCTTAAATGCCTCTCACTTTTCTTTCTTGTTGGAATTGTCTGCATTTGGATCTTCAATATTTCTCCTTTTAGAAACCCCCATCCATCTTGAACTCCCTTCTCTTTGAGTATTTCTGACCATGGGATCTCATCCAGTAGCTCCTTCAGTTTTTTGAAATTGACCTTCTTAAAGTCCAGAGCACATGTCCGACTACACTCAGGTTTCCCTTGCCTCTGTATCACTTCCTCCCAAGTTTCCGAGTACTTTCATTTCGCAGATCAGTTCCTCCCTGCATCTCTCCTTTTTGAATGCTTGGTAATCTGCTCTAGGAAGGCATCATTTGAGTTGGAATGTTGGTCCTTCTTGCTCAGTATTGTCTGTCTGACTGGCAGGTGCTCAGACAGGAGTCGTTTCCATCCCTATCTGGAGATGCCAGGATTGTACTTTGCACAAAAAGGAAATGCTCTGCCACTGAGCATTGAACTCTCCTCATAGGATCCTGGTGCTGCTCTTTGGCATCACCGTCCTGATCACCTTTATCATTGCAATCTGATCTCCCTACAGGCCCAGCTATACAAAGGCTTATCTTCACAACCACAGAGGCCAGAGCATGTTTTGGAAACTGTCCTATATGTGGAAATGCTGAATGGATGAAGTCACAGTATTTGGCATAATGCACCGCCATTGGGATAGTAGTACTATCATTCCCCTAAAATGCAAAATTTACTTTTAGAGCTTCCCCAAAACTTTTGCATTTCCATTATTTGCTGAAGTCAGCCATAAGAATGGGAATGCTGACTAATGAATAATTGGGGTAATTAAAGCTCTGACTAGTGAAATAGTAATTTATTCCAAATGCATAACTTTTATTAAGCATTTTTCAGATCAGTGAACTTCTCTATTAACATTTTGCAACCATGGATTTTGTTACATTTAGTACCTTTCAAGTTATTTTGGGGGTGGGGGCAGAGTGAGCTATACTTAGTAGCCAATGAAGTCAACGGCTGTACTATATATTATTGATTTGTGTATTGCATTTATATCCCACCTTTTTCTCCTAAGGCCTCAGGTGTCACACATGGTTCTCCCCCTCCTCATTTAATTCTCACAACAGGTAAGTTGGCAGCAGTGACTGGCCCACGTGAGCTTCATGGCTGAGTGGGGATTTGTACTATGGTCTCTAGGTCCTAGCCCAGCACTCTAACCCCTACACCACACTGTCATACACACAGACAAATTCCAAGCATAGCAATTATTCATTTAGAATCCATTGATGTGAACAGTTACCTTTTACACAGGTTGAAGTCCCTAATGGTTCTCTGAGTATAAGAGTTGACCGAAAGGTGAATGAATAATGCATGTTTGTGTTGTATTGATTTGCTTAAGCCTCTCTCAGTGAAACCTGCAACATTCCATGGAGAATAACTACTACCGCTAGTAATAAAGGCCATTTCAAACCAGGTTCTGATATTCTATTTCTGTATGCTGACACTGCAATTGCTGAGACGTCGGTAGCGCCAGCAAAGGGGCTATCTGCAAACTTACTTCCTGTCTTTTAATGAAATTTGGTCACTTGCATTATGGTCGCATTTTCTTTTCTGCGGTATCGCTGCTGGCAGTAGTTCCAGGTACCATATTAAACTGACAGCCACAGGAGTCTAGCCCCAGACTTCCTTGCTGCTGAAGTAATATAACAACAGGACATTGTGCTTAGCTTACCATCCAAGGGATTAAAGTGTGGAAAGTGGAGCGCAGTGGAGAACTAGGAACTGAGAGCGCGGCGGCACTTAATGGCAATTCATAGAGGCCAAAGCGCTGTAAAACACCTGCGCCGTGGGTGTGTGGTGGGATACACAATATGTAAGTGTTTATTTTTTAATAAACTGAGCCAAGGGTGGGCTTGGTCTTAGAGGACAACATAGACATAGCGGGCTTAACAGGAACTCTGGATGCAAACTCAGTATAGGAAGGATAGGGAGAAGGCAGACTCGCTATGTCAAAAAGGACCAACAAATTAAAGATGTGGAAACAGAAGAACATGAAAAAGAGCCTTGCAGGATCAGGTTCCATATAGGTTAGCACTCTGTTCTCGCAGTGGCCAAGCAGATGCCCATGGGAACCCCAAAAGCAGAATCCGAGTCAGCTGCAGTCTCCCCAACCTGCCATTTCCAGAAACTGTGATAGTTATTTATTTCATAAAAAGTTGTATGTTTATATGGAAGCATGACATTTTGTGTTAAAGCTACAGGAAATATGCCCAAGAAACTTTTCAAGACACACATTTTTCACTGAGGTTTGATTCACATTTTCCCCCTAGCAAGCATTAATTTTAATGAATTTCAGAAATCGGAACATTGCTGCCTTACACATGACTGGGTATAAATGAATCAAGAGCTATTGAACAAAGAACTGGGGGTGGTGGTGGGGTTAGGTTTCCTTCTTGGATTTTTCCTCTACAGAGTTCATGAATGAGAACCAAATGGCTATGCGCAATTGTGTGCACGAGTGTACACACACACACACACACACACACACACACACACACTGTTCAGCTTCATGCATGGGATTATATTTTCTGCTGTGCTTCATGTTGGAATATTGAGTGATACTTTCTGATGTCAGTGCCCAGAAGGTGCCAAACACCATTTCAAACATCAGTCTGGTTCTGGGAGTAAAAAAATCAGTTTGTCAAAAAAATTACATTTTTTCCCTGTCGGGTACTAATCCCTCACACTGTGCATGCATTAGTCACAAATCCTAACAGATTTTCCTTGTTAACATCTATGGCTTTATTCCAGAAGGTCTGTCAGATGAGCAGATGAGCTTTACTTTATGAACTGGAGATTGTCCTTCAGTATGATCAGCCTTACTTGCAGTAAGTAAAGCTTTTTTGGATGTGTGTGTCACCATTCATTTTCTCAGCCCATTCATTTGGGGCAGGTAACAATCTTATAAAAATGGCATAAGTTATAGTTGCAGTTTGGACTATGTGATGTTATAGCTGAGGGAAAGCAAACCCAGTTGAGACAGAGAGCAAAAGAAGGCAGAGGGGCAGGGAACCTCCAGCCCACAGGTTTCATTAGGCTACCTGACCTCCCTATTTGGCCTGCAGGACCATTTTGGCTAACTCATGCTTATCTTCCTTGCACCCGACATCATATATGGCATATATGGCGTCAGACCTGAATCAGTTGGAAGTGGTCTGTTGGGGTTCAGAACTTACTGGGTTAATGTTTGTTCTGAGTGTGCCTCCCATTCTGACGTGGGAAAGGAGGGAGGAGTTTGTTGTTCTCTCTGTGTCTCTGAGAGAGACGGACGGAAGCCATGAATGCTAGCAGTCCAGGAGATTCTGAGAAATGCTGAGCTGTAAATACTTGCTGCAATAAAGAACTGATGAAATTTGGACACACACAGGTGCTTCGTGTGTTTGTCTGGATCTGAAGCAGACTGCGACAGTTTTGATCCGCTGTGTTTTTTACTCTGCTAGACGAAACCGGAGAAGAAAAAGGTCTGCGCAGCTTGGCTGGGAGCGTGCCGGACCACTGGGGCTAATTGAGGCCATAAAGCAATTAGATGGCCAGTGCAATTAAGATCTTATCAGATCTTCACAGGTTATGGGTGACCTAATTACCGCTAATAAAACTGTTGCTAAGAGTCTGCCGGTGAGCTTTGAAGTTTGAAGTCAGCTTTGAAGAGCTGGGAGGACGCTAGACGGAGCGGAGGTCTGCGTTCTGTGTTTTGCCTGCTGCAGAGAGGCAAGAGTTGCTGAGGCAGAGAGCTGAGAAAGCAGCTGAGAAATCGGGTGCCGGAGAGCTGACTGGTGGAACGTGAGTACAGCAGCTGGGGCCCCGGGGAAGAGGAGAGAATGGCAGACAGCCAGGTCTTTGAGGACGTTCCGCTTGAGAAGCTCACTTTAAGAAGTTGGGCAACCTGGTCCAGAAGAGTAAGGGGTTGGTTTCTGGTTACTGGGCTTTGGAATGTAAGCCAGAGAGAACCACTTCCCTGAATCCAGGTCCTGAAGGGACAGACATTACTGGTTTTGAGGCTGCGTTGCCTGAAGAAAGCCAGCAGAGAATGCAAAGAGAGCTTGCTATGCTAAAAGCATGCGTACATGCATCACTTTTGCCCAGTTTGGAGGGCGTAAAGTCAGCAAGGGCTGCCTGGGAGGTGCTGAGAAGTTTGTGTGAAACTTCAGCAGGATGCCAGGGCCCTGGAGGAGTCATGGAGAGCCTGGAGATGGCTGTAGCCCCAGTCCCTGAGGTGCAAGTCGGGGGGGCTGAGAATTCCAAAGGCAAGTTTCAAAAGTTTTCCACTGTGAGTGCTGAAGTGAAACGCAGTTTCAGCGAGGGCAGGGCTGGCACAGAGGGCTCTTCCGGAAGAAGGGGGGCCAGGCCAGCTGAAAGGAGCCCTGGGCAGTATTTTTCCACTGGGGATCGTCGTCATGCAAAGTCTGGAAGGCGGCGGAGAGCTAGACGCTCCAAGGTCGGCCACCTGGACAAAGTGAAGATAAGGCCTAAAGAGTCGCGTGGGAACGCAGAGGCCAGGCCGGTTTCCATGGCAACGGAGGAGGCTACTTCTACGGAAGCTGCCAAGGTCCTGAGCAAGGGGGAGTTGGTTGCCAAGACAACCAGACAGAACTGCTGCAGATGCCCAAAGAGTGGGGGCAGCGGGACGTTTGTTGCCAGTATGGCTTTGTTTGAGGACAGCTCTGAGGGACACACTGATTTTCGTTTTGTAATCGACTCAGCAGCTAACTGCAACCTGATCCCAGAGACCCCTGCAGTCGAGATGTGGAATTGCAAGGCAATTCCGGCTGGAAAAACTGTTCAGTTTGCAAATGGGACAAAGAAAAATGTGACTAACATTGCAAATGTATTGTTTTCTGTTTTGCAGGAGCAGATGGAAGTTTGCATTGTGCCGGGAGTGCAACGCTGTATTTTATCTGTGCCTTATTTGTTGAAAAAGGGGTTTAAGGTTTGCTTTGAACACGATGTTTGTACAATCTCCAAAGGAGGGAAGCAACTGGTCAGAGTTGCAAAGGGGCAGAATGATCTCTTCATTCTTAAAACGTCTCTGGAGGGTGAGGGGAAGGTTGAGAAAGCACAAGCCCTGCGTGCTACAGTTCCCACTCATGTTTCATGTTCGTGTGTGTGGCATAAGAAGACAGCTCATGCCTGTCTTGAAGAACTACAGGTACTACCTGAGGTTTCCAAAGGCTGTAGAATTGCAGAATGTGCAAGAGTCCTAGATTGTCAGGCTTGCAGACAGGCAAAGGTAAGAGGGTGCAGTTACCCCAGGGTGGAGAGGGTAACCACAAAACCTTTTGATCTTGTGCACATAGATCTGTTGGGTCCCATGAAGGAACCAAGTTTGGGAGGGGCCAGGTTTCTGCTGACGATGCAGGATGATTTTTCGCAGAACACCTGGACACATGGTCTCAAATCCAAGGAAGATGCTGCACAGCTGATTAGTCGTTGGATTGAGGAGGTGGAACTAATGTTCTCCACCAGAGTCAGGGAAATTGCTAGTGACAGAGGTTCACAGTTTACTGGGTCTGCTTTGCAGAAGTTCTTTCACAAGAAAGGGATAAGTCACACAGTGACTTCTCCTCAACAGAGGGGGGTGGCAGAGCTCAGAAGTGAGGCTCTGGTTAAGGCTGCACAGGTGATGCTGTCAGATTCTGGGTTATCTCCAAAGTTTTGGATGGAGGCAGTTAAATATGTGAGCTTCACCTGGAATCGGTCCTACAATTCAGTGGTAGGAGACACACCGTTTTTCATGCTTCACGGGAGGAAGCCACAGGTTCACTTCCTCCGTGAGTTCGGATCAACGGCCTCGCTGCCGGTGCCTGAAGCTTTGCGAGGGCCAGGTGAACCCAAGTTCCAGAAAATGATCTTCTGTGGGTATGAGCCAACGGCTCGTGCATGGAGGTTTGCGTACCCGTCAGGTGATCAGAGTAAGCTGCTGATCAGTAAACACGCTGAGTTCTGTAAGCAGGAGGAAAGGTCAAAGACCCCTGCCAGACGCGATATTCTTTCAGAATGTCTTTCCGATTCAGAGCAGGAAGGTTCTGATGAGGAGGAAGGAGAGCCAGGGGCTGAGTCTGCTGATGACGATCAGCTCACTGACCAAAGTCAGGAGCAGGATGGGGCATCTCCGCAAGTTGTAAAAAGGGAGCCCAAGAGTGAGCCTAGTTCTCCTGTGAGGGTAATTCCAAAGGTTCGAAGACGCGTTAAGTCAGAGGGGGAATCCCAGGATGCAAGGGACACGCCTGCTGACCACAGTGAATCAGAGGCAGTGCCTGAGTTTGTGCCCAGGCGGTCCAGTCGCACAACGAAGGGAATTCCACCTGAGAGGTATCAGGCCACAGGTGCGTGGGTAAGTTTCGCACAGTGCGAATCTGAGAGTTGTGAGGATGTTCCACAGATGCCTGACAGGAACGCCAGGAGAGGGCGCAAGGCATTGGGGAAGGGATTGATCTCACAGAGGTCTGCAAAGGTACATCCACAGGTCTTGTCAGAATGCTCTGCAAGAGGGGGTGTTGGGGTTCAGAACTTACTGGGTTAATGTTTGTTCTGAGTGTGCCTCCCATTCTGACGTGGGAAAGGAGGGAGGAGTTTGTTGTTCTCTCTGTGTCTCTGAGAGAGACGGACGGAAGCCATGAATGCTAGCAGTCCAGGAGATTCTGAGAAATGCTGAGCTGTAAATACTTGCTGCAATAAAGAACTGATGAAATTTGGACACACACAGGTGCTTCGTGTGTTTGTCTGGATCTGAAGCAGACTGCGACAGTTTTGATCCGCTGTGTTTTTTACTCTGCTAGACGAAACCGGAGAAGAAAAAGGTCTGCGCAGCTTGGCTGGGAGCGTGCCGGACCACTGGGGCTAATTGAGGCCATAAAGCAATTAGATGGCCAGTGCAATTAAGATCTTATCAGATCTTCACATGGTCTTCAGGCATTGCCAAACAGCTGATCAGCAGTGTCTAGAAAGCCATTGCTTCTCAAGACCTGACAATCTGCTGATTGTTGGGTTCTATGAAGTGCACAACCCTGGAGTGACTTGTCCAGGTCACATTATGTAAAAAACTATACTAGACTCTATGCAGTATAGGTAGATAGGTAGGTAGGTGATGATAGATGATAGATAGATAGATAGATAGATAGATAGATAGATAGATAGATGATAGATAGATAGATAGATAGATAGATAGATAGATATAGATAGATGATAGATAGATGATAGATAGATGATAGATAGATGATAGATAGAAAGTCAGACAGACACACCCATACCCACACCCACACACTCACACACCCCTTGGCCTTTCCTGGTTTAATAAGAATGTATTTTTTCTTCCTGGTATATATTTTATTATTATTATTATCTTAATGAAGAAAAGATTCACATCACAACAGATTTGTTATTTCTTCCTCTGAAAGGGCCTGCTTATTTATATGGCTAATTGCACTGACAGGGATTTCCTGGTCCTCTGAAGAGCTTAACTATTACTGACATGTGTGTACTGCGGAAGACGAATATTTATGTCTATATTATACATGCATCAACTCATTGAGTCTTTAAGCTCAAATTAAACAAAAGTACCAACACATGTAATATTAAATGTTTGTAACTGATACTATGCCAGTTCAGACAGAGCAATGCACTGTGGCATTTAAGAAATTTTTCTAATATTTTTCAAAGTCTCTCGAAATTCATGTTACCATCTGCAGTTCATTAGTGAGCAGCATAGTCATCTTTTAAGAAACATATTTCATTCTGCATTTCAGAGTTAATATCTGTATTTAAAAGTCCATGGTAAATGTAATATATTAATGTCTGGGTCATATAGCTAGCAACCTCTTTAAAAAGACATTAAACATTCCATTCATTTTCTTTTCATTTGCATTAAAAATCCACTGCCAGATTTTACACGAAAAAGACAAATATGCTCCAAGTCTGAACAGAACAGAGGTGTACCAGGCAGATACCTTGGAAAACCCATGGATTATGGCTCTGTATTTCTTTTTTTAAGAGAAAAGGGTGAGACAGCTTCTTAAAAGAAGGGGAAGTGGTGAAAACCTGGGTTTTGTCAACACCGATGCTACCATGTCTGGTTTTGATGTATCTGAAGTCTGCTGTATGGGGAGCAGCTGAATTTATGGATTGCACAGAAGCCATATTTCTTAGAGATAAGACTACCCAAATCAGAGTTAGAAAGGGAGGAATAAATCTTTCAAAATGTGAAATGATACACCTTACAAACCCTGTACCCTCCAAGCATTTTGGGCTATGAGTTGAATTCTATGTAGCACTAAGCAGATCCTTCAGTCAGGCAAGCAGATGGAACAATCTCCTCTCTCCTCCCCCTGCATGCTGTTCTGAGAAGAGGGATTCCCCTGATGCTCCAGAGTGGATTTGGGGGGCAGAATCCCCATTGCAGTACACCTGAAGGAGTGTCTCCACCTACCGGTATATGTTCAGCCCAAACACTGAGGTCTTCTGGCAGTTCCCTCACTGCAAGAAGTGAGATTACAGGGAACCAGGCAGAGGGCCTTCTCGGTAGTGGCACCCGCCCTGTGGGACAGGGCCAGATTTAGGTTTGATGAGGCCCTAAGCTACTAAAGGTAATGGGGCCCAGCTGTCCTTTGTCAACAACAGATTGTTGCTGGTTTTTTGTGTTGAATATATGCTATATGGTAATTGATGGACCTACTAGGTATCTAAAGCCATTTGCACATAAAAAATATGTATTTTATCAAAGTAATTGTTGAACTGAAATACAATTAAGAAGTATATTAATCATGAAAAAATTATTAAGCTCTAACTGTATGTAGGTTTTATTTTATTTGTTTTTATCCTATATTTCAGAAATGTACATCCAGTTTTTCCCCCCTTTAATTTTTTGGGGGACCCTCAAGAGAGTGGGGCCTAAGCTATAGCTTGCTTAGCTTATACGTAAATCCAGCACTGCTGTGGAATGCCATCAGATGTGAAGGAGATACAGTACAACTTTTAGAAGACACCTGAAGGCAGTCCTGTACGGCAAAGTTTTTAATGTTTGATGTTTTATTGCATTTGTATGTGTGTTGGAAGCCACCCAGAGTGGCTGGGGCAACCCAGCCAGATGGGTGAGGTAGCAGCAGCAGCAGTAGTAGTAGTAGTAGTAGTAGTAGTAATAATAATAATAATAATAATAATAATAATAATAATAATAGGAGTCTTTGTGCTGGCTTCCACTAGCAGGGTAGCTCAATCTGACCCTATAATTCTCATCAGCTGCAGCTAGCATAGCCAATGGTCAAGGATGGTGGAAGCTGAAGTTTAACAACAGGAGAGCACCAGGCTGGGGAAGCCTGATCTACTTTCGCAAAATATCTTAAATCAGAGCAATCCATTCCAAAGAGTTCATGACAGAAGGCTGTCTAGACGTTCAGAAAAGGCAGCTGATGCAATTTTGTTTAAATCTCAGGCCACGGAAGGCACTGCAGGATTGATAACTTATTTATGTATTTGCATAATTTATATCCCGCACCTTCAACATTAATTTGTGCTCCCAAAGCAGCTAGCAAAGTAGGAAGAAGCAATAAAAGTGCCATAAATACGGCATATGATACAACAGAGCATGCAAAGTAAAAACAGCTACAGCTCATCGGACTCTTTAGGTAATAAAATCAAAAGTGCTATATGTTTAAAAAATGCTAACAGTAGCAGTTCTGAAAAGCCTGGGGGAAAATAGGTATACGGTGGTACCTCGGGTTACAGACGCTTCAGGTTACAGATGCTTCAGGTTACAGACTCCGCTAACCCAGAAATAGTACCTCGGGTTAAGAAATTTGCTTCAGGATGAGAACAGAAATCGTGCGGCAGCGGTGGGAGGCCCCATTAGCTAAAGTGGTACCTCAGGTTAAGAACAGTTTCAGGTTAAGAACGGACCTCCAAAATGAATTAAGTTCTTAACCTGAGGTACCACTGTACCTTTGCATGGTGCTTAAATGATAGGAGGAAACATTTTGCTGCCTGAAGTGAAGTGGCAAATGGCACACTCACCTCCCTCACCTAGTCAAGGTGCATCGTACCCAAGACTAGCCAAGTTATTTTGGCAATGGAGTCAGAACATCACTCCCTCTCCTTGGCACTAAAAATACAGTCACAAATAAACTAGCTAAATGTTTGCTGATACCCAAAAATAACTGCCTGAGGCTCCCACCTCTCTCTGCCTAATGGTAGAGCCAGCCTTGGTAATAAGGATGCCAGGAAACAACATTAGGCCTGGTGGTGGTGGTGTATTTAAAGGCCAAGGGGCCACCACTGAAAAGGCTCTCTTTGCCTCTTGTGGCTCTGCTTGCCGCACTTCAAATGGCCACAGCTCCCAAAGAACGGCTGTCTCAGTTGACCATCTCAGAGGAGGGGACACTGCTGAAAAACAGCAGCAATGCTTCAGTGTTTGATACAAGAGTGAGACTGCCTTTGAGGAAGGTTTAGAATCTGCAAGTCGTGTAGATTTCCATTATAGACCTGCAGGGGAAGTTTGTGGGGTGGTGGAACTTGAGAGGATCTTTTCTTTGTTTGTGGCATGCTCTGCTCACCAAGGTACACATCTCCTTGTTACTATATACATTTCAAAGGCCACCTTTTTGCACAGGTTGCTGGGTGTGGATGACGTTAAGATATCACCCCCATTGAATGCCTACATATTGCATGAGCTAATTGTACTAAGTTATATGCAACCGGATGACCATCATATCTACTACTGTGGGCAAGAAACCCGTAAAAGAAATGGAGTGTCCCTCATAGTCAACAAAAGAGTGGCGAAAGCTGTACTGGGATGCAATCTCAAAAATGATAGAATGATCTCGATACGAATCCAAGGCAGACCTTTTAACATCACAGTAATCCAAGTTTATGCACCAATTACTTGTGCTGAAGAAACTGAAATTGACCAATTCTATGAAGACTTACAAGACCTTATAGAAGTGACACCAAAGAAGGATGTTCTTCTCATTATAGGGGATTGGAATGCTAAAGTAGGCAGTCAAGAGATAAAAGGAACAACTGGCAAGTTTGGCCTTGGAGATCAAAACGAAGCAGGGCAAAGGCTAATAGAGTTCTGTCAAGAGAACAAGCTGGTCATCACAAACACGCTTTTCCAACAACACAAGAGACGACTCTACACATGGACATCACCAGATGGGCAGCATCGAAATCAGATTGATTATATTCTCTGCAGCCAAAGATGGAGAAGCTCTATACAGTCAGCAAAAACAAGACCTGGAGCTGACTGTGGCTCAGATCATCAGCTTCTTATAGCAAAATTCAAGCTTAAACTGAAGAAAGCAGGAAAAACCACTGGGCCGGTAAGATACAATCTAAGTCAAATCCCTTATGAATACACAGTGGAAGTGAGGAACAGGTTTAAGGATTTAGATTTGGTGGACAGAATGCCTGAAGAACTATGGATGGAGGCTCGTAACATTATACAGGAGGCAGCAACGAAAACCATCCCAATGAAAAGGAAATGCAAGAAAGCAAAGTGGCTGTCCAATGAGGCCTTACAAATAGCGGGGGAGAGAAGGCAAGCAAAATGCGAGGGAGATGGTGAAAGATACAGGAAATTGAATGCAGATTTCCAAAGAATAGCAAGGAGAGACAAGAAGACCTTCTTAAACGAGCAATGCAAAGAAATAGAGGAAAGCAATAGAATGGGAAGAACCAGAGATCTGTTCAAGAAAATTGGAGATATGAAAGGAACATTTCGTACAAAGATTTCCATAATAAAGGACAAAAGTGGAAAGGACCTAACAGAAGCAGAAGACATCAAGAAGAGGTGGCAAGAATACACAGAGGAATTATACCAGAAAGAAACGGATGTCTCATATACCCCAGGTAGTGTGGTTGCTGACCTTGAGCCAGACATCCTGGAGAGTGAAGTCAAATGGGCCTTAGAAAGCACTGCAAATAACAAGGCCAGTGGAAGTGATGGTATTCCAGCTGAACTATTTAAAATTTTAAAAGATGATGCTGTTAAGGTGCTACACTCAGTATGCCAGCAGGTTTGGACAACTCAGCAGTGGCCAGAAGATTGGAGAAGATCAGTCTACATCCCAATCCCAAAGAAGGGCAGTGCCAAAGAATGCCCCAACTACCGCACAATTGCACTCATTTCACACGCTAGCAAGGTTATGCTTAAAATTCTACAAGGAAGGCTCAAGCAGTATGTGGACCGAGAACTCCCAGAAGTGCAAGCTGGATTTAGAAGGGGCAGAGGAACCAGAGACCAAATTGCAAACATGCGCTGGATTATGGAGAAAGCTAGAGAGTTCCAGAAAGACATCTACTTCTGCTTCATTGACTATGCAAAAGCCTTTGACTGTGTCGACCATGGCAAACTATGGCAAGTTCTTAAAGAAATGGGAGTGCCAGATCACCTCATCTGTCTCCTGAGAAATCTCTATGTGGGACAAGAAGCTACAGTTAGAACTGGATATGGAACAACTGATTGGTTCAAAATTGGGAAAGGAGTACGACAAGGCTGTATTTTGTCTCCCTGCTTATTTAACTTATATGCAGAATTCATCATGCGAAAGGCTGGGCTGGATGAATCCCTAGCCGGAATTAAGATTGCCGGAAGAAATATCAACAACCTCAGATATGCAGATGACACAACCTTGATGGCAGAAAGTGAGGAGGAATTAAAGAACCTTTTAATGAGGGTGAAAGAGGAGAGCGCAAAATATGGTCTGAAGCTCAACATCAAAAAAACGAAGATCATGGCCACTGGTCCCATCACCTCCTGGCAAATAGAAGGGGAAGAAATGGAGGTAGTGAGAGATTTTACTTTCTTGGGCTCAATGATCACTGCAGATGGTGACAGCAGCCACGAAATTAAAAGACGCCTGCTTCTTGGGAGAAGGGCAATGACAGGCCTAGACAGCATCTTGAGAAGTAGAGACATCACCTTGCCAACAAAGGTTCGTATAGTTAAAGCTATGGTTTTCCCAGTAGTGATGTATGGAAGTGAGAGCTGGACCATAAAGAAGGCTGATCGCCGAAGAATTGATGCTTTTGAATTATGGTGCTGGAGGAGACTCTTGAGAGTCCCATGGACTGCAAGAAGATCAAACCTCTCCATTCTGAAGGAAATCAACCCCGAGTGCTCACTGGAAGGACAGATTGTGAAGCTGAGGCTCCAGTACTTTGGCCACCTCATGAGAAGAGAAGACTCCCTGGAGAAGACCCTGATGTTGGGAAAGATGGAGGGCACAAGGAGAAGGGGGCGACAGAGGACGAGATGGTTGGATAGTGTTTTCGAGGTTACCAGCATGAGTCTGACCAAGCTGCGGGGGGCAGTGGAGGACAGGAGTGCCTGGCGTTCTCTGGTCCATGGGGTCACAAGGAGTCGGACACGACTAAACGACTAAACAACAACAACAACAATATGCAAGCTTCCCTCCGCAAGGAGGGTATCTCTCCAATCCCAGTTGGGAGGAAGTTCCACAGACTTGGGACCACTACACTGAATGCAGCATTTCTGGTAGTTGCAAGCTGTGCAGCTGAGCCAATAGGGACTCAGCTCCTGCCTACCCTCAAATTGAGCATTAGCTACGGAGTGGATACAGTTGCCTGAAGTAGTGGATGGTTGTAAGTGCATAGCCTAATCTACTGAGTATTTTCAAGCATTCTCTTGGGTGCCCATGCCTCTTTCCCTTCCTCCTCCAAGGGGGTGAGGAAGGAATAATGGAAAGGTGTGTGACTTTGGACTCAGCTCTACAGCTGCAAATAAAACGTCCTAAGTATGTTATAAAGTGCAATATACAAATTTGACACTAGATGGCAACAGTGAGCCGTGGCAAATTCGATATATTTTTCAAAACTTTTTTTTTTAAAAAAAGTATTTTCACAGTGTTTTTTATATGTGTGTCGATTCCACCTTTATTTCTGATAAACAGCGCAGTCTTTAGCATATGTGGCGCCGGGGTGCAAAGATCCGCCCAGCGCCCCCAAATTTAGTTTAGCCCCCAAATTAACTTTTATTATGCTTATGTCAGACACCACATATTTTGATGTAAGAGTTAATTTCGCGTGCACAGCGCCGTTGAGAATGACAAGCACCACCATTGCAAATGACAAGCACCACTGCTGGCATGGCACATCTTTGGTAAATTAGCGCAGAAAGTTTAAAGTCCTTTAGTGAAACAGTAGGTATATATTTTGGTAATACCTAAGAATATTTGTATTTTGTTTTTCTAGCTTGATCAAAATTATTTATTATTTCATAACAGATAGGTAGTTAAGAGCTTAGGCGGCTTCAGCGGCGGGTGCCTGGCGCCCCCAAGAATTCTGTGCCTGGGTGCCTCACACCCCTTGCACCCCAGGGTAAAGACGGCCCTGCTGATAAATGCTCCCTTATGATAATATGCTCCCTTATTTGGCATGTCTACCATGAAAGTGACCATGCTGGTCAACTCAAGATACTAAACTAGCAACTGGAAATTTAACTGCATGTATCTGCACAAGTTCATGTAAAGCTGTGTCCGACACTGTATGCGAACCTTGTATACATATAACTTGTTGTCACAGCTTTTCCCCAGCACTGTGCACACAGCACATGGACAACCTGAACTACAGTACAGTGTACAACTATAAAACTTGGATAAGTTTGCTTATCCAAACTCAGGTTCCTGCTGCAGAGCTCTCGCCCCCATTACACAATTGCCGCTTGCTGATTTCCAAGGTTATTGTGCATGTAGGTTTGGAGAGCTGTTGTTGCCATGATTTTACTCACCCTTCTCTGTACTGACATTTATATATGTAAGCAACAGATTGCAACCTTGCTGTCTTTTTAATGAAAAGGGAAATATTCCACTGCAATGCTATTTGTGTGCGCTCTCTCTCTTTAATGGCACTTGGCAGCTGAGGCGCATGAGGGCATGCAGCCCTTCCTTCTCTCCTACTAACAGATGGTTTTCTTTGTACTCCATTTGCATGCCCCTGTGTGCTAGCTCAGAGTTAGCCCCCCCCCCCGCTTTGTAGAAGGAAGAAGATATACTGCACATCCTCACTGTTGCTCTATCTGCCTTGTGCACTTTTTCTTCCATCACCAATAAAGACGTTGGGGAAGTAATTTCTCATGCCTTGCTCCTTATAGATCTCTCTCGTGAGACAGGAAGAGAACATTTTGGAAAATGTCAAGGCTACTTTTGTGTCATGGGTTCAGAGGTTTATAATGGAACCGAGCAAAGAGCATAAATCTTGAGCAGGATCCTGCTGCATTGAAAAGAACAACCAATTGACATAATGCTGTGAAGGGCGATGCTCAAAGGCAAACAATTTAAATATCCGAGAGATCTCTTTGCACGCTAGGCATGGAGCATTTTGTGTCAGAACATTTCAGAGCATTCCAAAGGCAGCGGGAATTTGAGCATCCAACATCTTCACCTGCCTATCCCCCGAGCAACGGGAAAGCTGAATCAGCCGTCAAAATGGCTAAGAGAAAGGCAGAAAAGCAGGTACTGATGCATATCTAATTATCCTTGAATAGCGGAATACACCTTCACAAGGTGTGGATGGAATCCCAGCACAAGGATTGATGGGTTGAAGGACAAATATTGTGTTACCAATGAAGGACCACATACTACATGTGGGTCAGCAGGTTTGGATACAGACAACAGAGTAACACAATAACGAGTAGAAGAAAGCTGAGGTCCAGATGATGATGATAATAATAATAATTTATTTAGACCCTGCCTGGGTTTCTCCAGCCACTCTGGGCGGCTCCCAACAGAATATTAATAGTAATAAAAAGGCGATAAAACATCAAACATTAAAAACTTCCCTAAACAGGGCTGCCTTCAGATGTCTTCTAAAAGTCACATAGTTGTTTATTTCCTTGACATCTGATGGGAGGGCATTCCACAGGGCGGGCGCCACTACCGAGAAGGCCCTCTGTCTGATTCTCACAGTGAGGGAACCGCCAGAAGGCCTTTGGAGCTGGACCTCAGCGTCCTCAGGTCCAAAGTCAAGTGGGCATACACTTGTTTGAGGTGGTAACTCAAGAGGGCCAAGTTCTGAGAAGGAATCGAAGACATTTGCAGAGCAGCAACCAACTAGTAGGACTCGCAAAAGAGAGGCAATTTCAGGAGGCAGAAGATGCCAGTTCAGTAGTTTTGACCTACAGCCTGGAGAATGCCCAGCTTCTCCTGCACAGGTAAATGAGAGCTTGCACTCTGGGTTGCCATATTTTGAAGAGCAAAAAAGAGGACAGCCCTAGCTGCTGCCAGCCTGAGCTGGGGAAAGAGGCATGCGAGTCTGGGAGTATAAGGCTGCCGCTGCTGTGCCTGCATACCTCTTTCCCCAGCTTGGGCTGGCAGCTTCCATGGTGTGCAGAGCAGCCTGAGCCTCACGAAACCCAGACATTTCCTTTAAAATGTAAAAATCCATCTGGATGGGCGTGTTGGCCCCACAAAGGAGGACATGTCTGGGTTTTCCCAGATGTATGGCAATCCTATGACCCGGGGCAGGTTGACTAGTACAGAAACTCCATTGCCTAAAAGACTGTCTAAATTCAAGAGTGTATACGGACTTTTGAAACAATATAGTTAACTGTAATTTCTTTGGTTATAAAAGGAAAGATGCATCATCATATGTGGAACTAAGTAAGAGGACTAGGACAGCAATTAGGAAGGCACAGATTAAGGGACCAGCTACCAGGAAGTGACGCAGCAAAGAAAGAATAGAGAGATGGCAAGAGAGTCAAATAGTAAGCTTGTTTAAATAGAATTATTTGTTTTATAATACTGTTTGTTCCTTAATGATAAATAGCACAATTTTAAACAGTCACTGCACACATCAGCTGTGACAGATTTTCCTTGCTGTGACAAGTTGGGAGAAAAAGTAACCCACTCCAGAAATAAACTAATTCTGTGATGAATAACAAGCATGCCCACACACACACACACACACACACACATTCAGTAGTATGAAATGTGATTTCAGATTCTCATAACTTCACGCTGATATTAGCCTGATTAATCCCCAGGGTCTTAAAGCAATCACTTATACAGTATATGCCTGGAGTTAATATTTTAGAACAGGGAAGTCAAAGGCCCAAAACAGTTATGTGAAAATAAATGTATAATAATGTACTGAAGCTGAGACGATATGCAATGTATTATTTATTGGCTGTAACTCCATAAAGTTTTATAAAAAATAGTGTTATGCTGACTTCATCTGCTTGGAAGAGTGTGCATGAAAATGTAAACTTTTTTTAAGTGCAAAGGTTTTTTGTTTTTGTTTTTTGCTGCACTCCATAATAATTTCAGTGCAAGCTTATCCACGACCTTGGTCAAGGCTTTGCTGATGTTCTCACACTGCCTTTCGGCAGAGATGGATTCTGGTGCTGCTATTTGCATTTGATTCTTATTTGCAAACAGAAGGAGGAAAAATGTGCCCACTGTGAACATTTGGTTCACACTGGTCAGCATGTTATTTCAGCTGGGCAGTGTAGCAATATGAATTTGGAACAGCACAGTCACACACAAACACGGATAGCATGCACAGCCCTTTTCGCTGAACCAATTTTGATTTTTGCATCATGGTTCAAGAGAGCAAAGCCAGTGGCTTAATATGCAATACGTATTCCTATTCTATGAATGTGCAGAATAAAAGGAAACATGTACAGCTTTTCCTGTACTGTAACAATCAAATTATTTCCTCTGAAGGTGCCCCAAATAAACTGAACCTCTCATTTCCCCCTCATCACTAGGTATAATAACAACATCATACTTGAAGTCAGGGCTTTTTTTTCAGCCAGAACTTGCCAGAACTCAGTTCCAGTACCTCTCAGGTAGGTGCCATTGCCATTCTAAGAGAACAAAGGGAGTGTTCATGAGGAGTTCCAGAATTTCTTTTTCTGGAAAAAGAGCACTGCTTGAAATCCAAACCTATGTTTAGTTCACTCAGGAGTAAATACAGTGGTACCTCGGGTTAAGTACTTAATTCGTTCCAGAGGTCCGTTCTTAACCTGAAACTGTTCTTAACCTGAAGCACCACTTTAGCTAATGGGGCCTCCTGCTGCCACTGCACCGCCGGAGCACGATTTCTGTTCTCATCCTGAAGCAAAGTTCTTAACCTGAAGCACTATTTCTGGGTTAGCAGAGTCTGTAACCTGAAGTGTATGTAACCTGAAGCGTATATAACCTGAGGTACCATTGTACCACTATGTTCACAGTCACTCACTTCGGAGCAAGTGTACTCTTTGGTTCACCAAGGCTGAGAAGACGCTGACTTTTTATGGAATAATTGAGTAATGGCGTTTCTGAGCTATCTATCTTTTGTGCCCTTCCAGTTTGGAAGACAACTTTCTTACAATACAGACTTTCAGTAGTAAAAGTACAGGGGTGTGCCTTTTAAAAAATATAATGAATCATATCCCTGAAGTACTTGAAAGCTGGCTTGTTATAAACACAGCAGATGTGAGGTTGATTTCTCATGCTACAAATGTATGTCCCATTTATGTAACTTTTTAAAAGAAAGAAATATTCATCTGGAATTTGTCCTGTGCTCAGGATTGGTGCAAATTTTGCATGACGTTAGACTATTTAGATGAGTGCGAGATTAATTGGCGAGATTCTAAATTACCTCTCTGTCACTTAAAAGAGGTCATAGCGAACCGTTTCCGAACCTAAGCGATTTATGCAGTAGAGATTGCTCAAGCTGCTCCCCAGCTATTAATATTTACATCACTAATGCCATTATTTAACTGCCATATGAGACTGAATAAGAATATTTAACTTCTCCTATATTGCATTTTTTTCAATTACCCGGAGAGTGTGATTAAAGCTGTTTAAATGAATCTCTCTCTTTCACTAAGTGCAACCAAAGGTTGGGAGGGTTGCAGCTGGAGCAGAGTGGAAGAGTTTGGGGAAATGACTCACCTCCCAGGGGCTACACTTGGATTTTCAACCTGCAGGAAGAATGACATTAGATTTATAGCAATGTGAAATTTGGGGGATGTTCAGCAAAAACACAACATACGAAGTTGCGGCTGCTGGTTTCGGCACATTTGTTAAATATTCTGCAGGCTGTGAAGCTCATAAAGAAACATCCATAATATTATTCTACAAAGTATACCAAACCAATGATCCCTTTAGACATCATATGAAGCTCTGCTCCTACAAACGCTAACTTGTGGTTTGTATTCTGTTAGCGGAATAATATGAAGAACTGGGTGAGACTTAGTTCAGAAGAGTCACAATTTCCAGTGCACTTATTGGAAACTTCCCCAAACCTGTAACATTGTGAACCTATTGTATTAGCATAATAAGTTATAGTGGACAAAACAAGAAATTGCTCATTGGGCTCAAATCATTTGTCCCTCAAATAATGAAACTTTGAAATTTTAGGAACTCAGAGAAGAAGTCTGATTTGTGAGAGGTAATTATTAACACTTTAATGTAGTTTTCAATTTTTTTTTTTTTTTGAAAGTAGCTCTTGGAAAAACAACCAAGAGTGTTGTGGCATTCTGATACACTTAATATGGCATAAACTTTCATGAACCAGATCCCACTTCATTAGATGCATAAAGTGTAAAGACTAAATTGGCCATTGGGGAATAAAAAGGTCAAAAGGAAACAAAGTTAAAAAATGATAGAGTGATAATTACATAAAAAGTGAAGAAGTGTCAAGGACAATTGACAAAGCAGAATTGTCAAACTATATAAGCAAATTATATACTGCAACTATATAAGCTGGGGTGGTGGTGGTGGAGGGGAAGAGTGCATTGATAATTTTGTACCTGTTATCACAAGTCAGCCGGTGAATTGGTGGTGAAGGGTTCAGAGTCCGGGGTTAAACTGGAGGGTCAACAGCACTTAGAAAGCACAGGAACAGTTCTGTAACCTCTCAACAGGTTAGGTCATGGGAGAGGTGCTGGCCCCATGATTTGGTTATGTGGCAACCTGAGGAATGACACTCCTGACTAGGGATGGTGGCTTCCCAACCTCATGGCCATTCAACTCTGACTTGAAAACTGGACACCATATACCAGGAAAGCCATGACAGATTCCAGGTCGTTCGCACTTTAGGTCTCCCATCCATCACTGGTTTGGATTTATTAAGGTTGCCTTTAAATAATTTTAACTCTTTAATAAAGTTGTGGGTAATTTAAACCCAACCCTGTGCTTGTCTCTTTTTTGGGCTCACAAATGGACACAAATCTGTCATCAGAAATGGCAACATTCAGAAGCCAGTTGCAACTTTCCAGAACACGCTGTTGCTGATTCTACAGTGGCTATTGTTGAACAAATGAACCTCGAAGGGAGAGTCCAGCACAAAACTGCTGAGTTACATTTTATCAGGAAATTCAGTTCTACCATCTGTGACTTAAATTGTGATTATGATTTTTTATCGCATTGTATGTGTTAATTAGTTGACCGGTGGCAGGATGTCAGTGCTGTCACCAATAATGCCATGTCAATTGTCACGGTAACATCTTTGTTTTTATGTCATTATCACTTTTTATTCTTGTTTTCTTTTGGATTCCTCTTACCACACACCACTTCACTTTCTTCTGAACTATGTGAAAACCTGCCAGTTTGGGATAACACTTCATGGATCTCATAAAGTGGTTCATGAAAACCTATGCTACAATTACTGTGTTATGGTTAATCTTAAGACTCCCTGTGTGCTAGTTTTTGTGTGTGTTTTTGCTACAACAGACTAACACCAATCTAAAGTCAGTTCTACAAAAAATAAAATAAAGCTTTGCTGAAAGCTTTCCAAGGTTGGTTCCACTATGATAGTAGGATGTGCAACAAGAACAACAGCAGCAGAACCTTATATGCAACAGATGGAACATTTCAAAATTTATGCCCAGCTTTCTCCTTGAAATCATGTCATGCCAAGTTTTAGCCCAGAGAGAATTTTTACACCTGAGTTATAACCTGCTGAATTAGGGTTTCTTCCTTTCTTTTTATTAAGGAAGAAATGACATCGCTTTATGGCAATGGAAATGTACCACTTTAATACAATGGCTTTATAGGGCTTTTTATGAGGTGTGCAGATATGTTGTGACATCCAGCAGAGCCTGAAATCAATCAATGGATGGTTTCTGGCTTGGTCACCATGAACTGTGTATTAATGGAATAAATATGTGGTGTACAGCTATCTGATTTATTGTATCTAAGCATCAGTGGATGAGGCCAAATGAGCATGAGCTGTGGTGTCTCCCTAGGTATTGATTGGTAGCGAGATAAATTGAATCAGCTTGCCTGTATATTGCACATGTGGTGTTTGTCTTTCCCATAAGGAAACATAAAAACGATTAAACCCATTCAATGGAATATTAGTCAGAGATATACAGTATACTTGTGTGGAAAGCCTATGAAAATACCCGAGAGAAAATAGCTGGAAATAAAAAGAGCTCCTACTGTTAACAACCCTTTTCATTCAAGTGACAGATTTGACCATCAGTATGGACAGTGCTGAGCTAGAGGGATCAATGGTTTGACTCCACATGAGATCGCTTCCTATGTTCCTAGCACATTCGATCTGTGGTACTGCTGCTCCCATAAGTATATTTTGCAAGCCATTTTAGATGCGTGGAAGAGGAGGAGGGTTTGAACGCATCTATTTGTTTATTTAGAAGAGACGCTTTTCCTGGCCATTTGTCATCTTCAACTGCAACTCTGATAACTCACCCAGCTCCCAAGGGAAAGGGAGGAATGGTTTTGGTGCTCTGCTGCTGCTGCTGTTCAGACTTCTTCTTCTTCATGGCAGTGATGAAGCACCAGAGGTAGTCAAAGTTTTCTTTAGGAGAAAGGGCAAAGGGGAAATATTTTATCTGTGTAGCATGGTGAAGCGAAGGAGGGAGTTACTAGGAAGTTCCAAACAGTCATTACAGCTGCTGACCTAGAAACAATTCACATTTCAACCCCAGCATTGCATTTCAACCACTGTAAGCACTAATTTGCTTACTAGGAAATGGAAAGAACAGGGTGTGTATCAGAAAGAAATGAATTATATCAGGGATGAGTTTGCAATTTAGGGAAAGAGCAGCACCTGCAAACCAATGCCAGAAAAAGGAGATAAAAGGACAGGATAAGCTCCCATTTAATTAACTGTTGCCAGTTGGCAAGTGGTGAAAATGAAAACAGAATGGGATTTATAGTAACAGATAGTCTCAGAAGTGTGTTCTTGGATCCAAAATGTCTGGAATTGTAGGTTTCTCGTCTCCTATAGCTGGCTTTTCCATATACAGTGGGCGCTCGGGTTGCGAACGTGATCCATGTGGGAGGCACGTTCACAACCCGCAAGGTTCACAACCCGCAGACCATGTCTGCGCACGTGCGGGTCGTGATTTTGTGGTTCTGCGCATGCGCGAGCGCTGAAACTCAGAAGTAACCCTTTCCGGTACCTTCTGGGTTCAGAGCGGTGTGCAACCCGAAAATGCGCAACCTGAAGCGTCTGTAACCCAAGGTATGACTGTATATTTTTTACTTCATGGACCTGCACCAATTGTTTCACCTTTTTATTTTGCTTTTCGTTTTAGTACAGGCATGATCTTATCATTCATTACAGAAGTTGATTAGATATTTGGCCTACAGTGCTTTGGCAATCCATTGCATAGCCTTATGTTAAGTCAGAAACGGGATCCAACTCTGTTATTGATGGCATATTGTATTTACACCCTGTGTGCTGTATGTTCACAGGTTTCCCCTCTCTTATGCCTTAACATGCTGAATCCATAATCAGCATCAATTACTTGCTGCAGAAGAGGGGAGCCTTTGGACTGAGTTTTGCTCCCCTGTCCAGTACTACATATGGAGTGCCCGGGCCAGCCTAAGGCATTAAACAGCCTAAGTCATTAAACAAAAGTAAGGTCCGTATAGTTAAAGCTATGGTTTTCCCAGTAGTGATGTATGGAAGTGAGAGCTGGACCATCAAGAAGGCTGATCGCTGAAGAATTGATGCTTTTGAATTATGGTGCTGGAGGAGACTCTTGAGAGTCCCATGGACTGCAAGAAGATCAAACGCATCCATTCTTAAGGAAATCAGCCCTGAGTGCTCACTGGAAGGACAGATCCTGAAGCTGAGACTCCAATACTTTGGCCACCTCATGAGAAGAGAAGACTCCCTGGAAAAGACCCTGATGTTGGGAAAGATGGAGGGCACAAGGAGAAAGGGACTACAGAGCATGAGATAGCTGGATAGTGTTCTCAAAGCTACCAGCATTAGTTTGACTAAACTGCGGAAGGCAATGGAAGACAGAAGTGCCTGGCATGCTCTGGTCAATGGGGTCACGAAGAGTCGGACACGACTAAACGACTAAACGACTAAACAACAACAACAATCCCAATTTCACATATACTTTCATGGGGTCTGAATGTATATGTGAAATGAGACCTTGAAGTGGATAGCTCAGTGAAGATGCTGACCCAGGGTATGGCAGCTGTGAAAAGGGCTACCGTAATTCTTATGGAATACCAGACTTTTTACTGTTATGCTCTTGGAATTTCTCCCTACACAAAAAAGTGGTCCAGGATTTGAAACAGAGACTTGAGCCAGACTAACTTCTCTCAAAGAACAAAGGCTTCGGTCATATGCGCATATAATTCAGGGCAAATGAGATTTTCCACTTGAAATGTGAGCTGCAACCAGTCATGATAGTGGCTGTTCTGATACTTGTGCTTTCTATATTCACAAGATACCAATACTTTGAAGAATACATTTATGACACGTAGGACTTGTGCCTAAGTCACCTCATGTGTACACCTGAGTCATAATGTGTGCATCAACTCCTAAGGCTTCAGTCTTTGTTTTGAAGCATTTCTAATAGCTGTAAATAAAGACAATTAGATAACTGGACCTAAACCTGATCTTAGCGTATGCCAATGCTACCATTAATTGTTTTCAACAAAACTTTTCATACAGGTAATTTTCATTGTTTCACGTGTTCTGCAGCTAGATATAATCTTAAATACAATTATATTATTTTGAAAACTTAATTTTTTATAATGGAAAACAACAAACTGGGAATACTTTTCATATTAAATATGCTTCATTTTAGATTAATTTTACACAGACTACAGGACCTTTTCCCCACAGAAGCTCATTTCAGATAACTATGCAAACAACTGCAGTGTAATTTTAGATGTTCTGAATAATAAATTCTCTTGTGTTCCAAAACATAGCCTGTTTTGCTTAATAATATTTTATTCAGCAGCTAACCCAAGAGACCAAAAAATGTTTAACAAAATAATGAGTGCTAATACAAAAATAAACATTAGACACAATAAAAGGATATTTTCCTGTCTAAACTTGGCTCTTCACAGAAAGGGTTCATGATAAAAAAGACAGGCGCATGTACACACACACACACACACACACACACACACACACACACACCTCTAGAAATCACCTGTCCCTAAATTTTGGCCAGCCTATTTGGAGCTCAGATATTGGAATCATAGAATTAGAATCATAGAATTGTAGAGTTTAAAAGGATGACTAGGGTCCAATCCCCTGCAATGCAGGAATCTTTTTGCCCAATACAAAGATTCTCATGCTCTAATGGCAAAAAAGGTAAAGGACCTCTGGACGGTTAAGTCCAGTCAAAGGCAACTATGGGGTTGCAGCGCTCATCTTGCTTTCAGGCCAAGGAGCCAGCGTTTGTCCACAGACAGCTTTCCAGGTCATGTGGCCAGCATGACTAAACCGCTTCTGGCACAATGGAATGCCATGACAGAAGCCAGAACGCATGGAAACACCATTTATCTTCCTGCCACAGCGGTACCTATTTATCTACTTGCACTGGCGTGCTTTCAAACTGCTTGGTTGGCAGGAGCAGGGACAGAGCAACTCATGCTCTACCAACTGAGCTATCCTGCAGCTATCCGAGATGAAGCTCAGATGTGCCCATGTGAAACCCGATTAGCATCTCAGACAAGGACCATTACTCAGTGGTGTAACACATGCTTTGCATTTCAAAAATTCATTTCATAGGTATATGGTAGGAAGCTGGCCATCAGTCCATCTACTCATTACAGTTTAATGCATTACTTCCATATATATAGACATAAAACCTCACTCCCACAGCCAACTTGCATTTGACACACTATTACAAATGTCAATTTAGCCGTCACTCAGGTGACCTTCTGGCCTCCTGCTGACACATATAGCTCCCAGCAGACAACACATCACTTTACATTAGGGTTAACCCTTTGCATCCAACTTAGTACCAAAACCTTTGTAACAGTCTTACAATAAAAACTTTACCACAGAAGCAACACTTCTCCGTATGGCATAGTGTATTTCTTAAGGTGCCACAAGACAAGACTGTTATTTTTACTGCAAAAAAACTAACATGGCCACCATTCTGAAAATGGTCACCTTCAGCTACTTCTGTGGTTGTTAGTGCTAGGACCACATCCACAACATACATTTAAAGCCCTGTTATACCACTTTGACAGCCATGGCTCCCCCCAAAGAATTATGGGAAATGTAGTTTGTTAAGGGTCCTGGGAGTTGTTAGGAGTTGACAGAACTATAGTTTCTAGAGTGGTTTAATAAGGAACTCTTTTATAAAAAGCAAGTGAGCCATATGTACAATTCCACTTTCAGTGTTTTCCTTTCTGCTTCTTCTGAATTTTTTTATCTTTCATATCTAGCTTGTATGCTTCTGTTTAATCAAATTTACTATGAGGAGGAGGTGCTGGTGCAACTGTGCAGCCTGAATGACTCTCTGACCTTTAATCTCAACCCCACTGATTAAACGGGGACCAAATTTTAATCTGACATGCAGGCTCCAGTTGATTGATCTACTGATCAAATTAATTACAGTTTGCAACCTTAATATCTATCGCCTTCTGCTACACTTATGCTCATAACAATTAAGTAGCTCATAGTAGTAGTTAAGTAGTTCATAGCCTTATCCGTTTCCAATATATACTCTGAAACTTGGAGATGTTTATCACTCGCAACTTGTAACTGTTATTTCTGATATTATAAAAAGGAAGTATAGGAATTAAGTGAAAAGCAGGGCTTTGTCTTGTCAAAAAGACATAGTCAAGAGACAATTTCCCCTGAATGAGAAACAGGAAATAGGATTAATGACTTTGGCCATTCTGCTTTGGAGTCAGGCAGTCTATAGTGCTCAAATCTAAATAATGGATTAGCACCCCAGGATGTTTAATTAAGGGTATGTTCACAATATCATTACTCTGGATCCAGTGTGCTCCCACTGCTAGTTTTCAAAGTCACATTCACACGACGTTAGCCACAATCCATATCAAGAATTTAATTTCTTGACAAATATTACTGCTTGATGCATTTTTTATCAAGCTATATTCAACCTGACTAGAAAACCTAAGCCATGTTCACTTTGTACTTAAGAATTGTGTGAACATTTGAGGCAGAGCACACATGCTGGTCAGTGTAGATGGAGCAATGGTCTGACTCTGTACAGTGGTACTCAGGTTAAGAACTTAATTTGTTCCGGAGGTCCATTCTTAACCTGAAACTGTTCTTAACCTGAAGCACCACTTTGGCTAATGGGGCCTCCTGCTGCTGCCTCGCTGCTGCCACACGATTTCTGTTCTCATCCTGAAGCAAAGGTCTTAACCTGAGGTAATATTTCTGGGTTAGCGGAGTCTGTAACCTGAAGCATCTGTTCCTAAGCACTATGCTCCATTCCCATTCGGATGCAAGCAATGAGCTGGGAACAGAGAGACGTGGTCAGAACAATGGGGAGGTGAGAGAACGTTACCCTCCTTCTCTGACAGATTTTAATAATTGCTATAAGTGTGCCATTAGTCAATAGAGAGCTGAAAGAAACCCAATTATTGAAATAGGTTGCTGTGACATGAATCTATCATTAACATATTAAAGCTACTCAGTCATGTTTAATAATGGAATTAGCCTGTAGGCAATTTTGCAAAGAAAAAATGAGCATTAAAGTGATCATCATTATTTCTTTTTTCTCTCTGCCCCCTCCCCAAACACCTAGAACAATATTCTCTATGGTGCATTAATTCATCACTGCAACCATATTATAGCACAGACCCTGTCTCTCTGGATTTCTCTTTTGAATTCCCCCACCTACCTCCCCAGCTTGCAGAATGAAGGTCAAGTTCCAATGGACAACTACTGGAAGCTCCACTATCCTGACTTGCTAGAACTTAGATAACTTTGGAATTCTCTCGTAATAGTTGATTGGTAATAATTCAACAAGTGGGGCCCCACAACAAAATGTTGCAGGCGTGTTTGGGAGGTTCCTTTAATACTTTCCCTTTACATGCAGGAATCTGTCCAGGGTGAGTGAATGGATGGGTGTCAGCTGTTGAGAGAGCCAGGGAATGGTGGGTGTTCACTGGCAAGAGTGAATGAAGTCCCTTCCTTTGATCTCCTTTCCCAGCCTCTCCATTTCCTGCCCCCCAAAATCAGCCACCATCCCATACTAACGAAGCAAATTCAGTATACATTGGGCTACCTTTTTTGTGGTGGAGGAAGAGGGTTCTAAAGGTTTCCTTCTTTATTAATAAATGTTACTGATTAAATTTGTATACCATTCTTCATCCACAGATCACAGGGCCCTTCACAACATAAAAATTCTTCTGTACTTCATCAAACATCAGGGTTGCCTCAAGTCTGCTGATACCAACCTCTTGGGGCGGTGGCTACTTTTAGAAAGGGCACTTACAGAACTGAGTCTGGAATAGAATATAGAAAGGTCCCAATGATGTCAAAATGTATTTTAAAAGTGGCATTTGAAGTTAACAGAATCTCTGTATTCCATCTTAGAGCTGGTGTGTAGTCACACTGAAATCAGCTCTTTTTGGAGTTATTGTTGTTGCTTTTTGGCAGAATGTACAGACCTTAGATTACAATCCTTTTCCTCAAGCACTTTGAAGGATTTTTCTCTCAGTAATCTCACTGGTATTTTCCCTTTCCTTGGCATTTGGTATATAGATGGGCTTAGCAGCAGTGACCTGGATTTGTGCTGCTTTTTACATCTTAATTGCTAAAGTAATACTAAATTGGAGTATAATAGCATTTCAGTTAAGAGGCTAGTTAAAAGAGATGTCAAGTGGTGGTTTGACAGGTGGAAGTATTGCTAAAATGTGGAAAGAACTGAGACGCTGGGATTTCTGTATTGTTTAAACTGCATTCCATGCTCTGATATATTCTCTCTCTCTCTCTCTCTCTCTCTCTCTCTCTCTCTCTCTCTCTCTCTTACCCTCTCTCCCTCTTACCCTCTCCTTCTCCCTCTCCCCTCCCCCCAATATGTGGTGAAGGGAATATATTTGCCACTGTCCCCACAGAAAGCCGCTACTTGGGGCTCTGATCCAGATCAGGTCTGTGCCATGTGGGGCAAGGGGGTTTACTTTTCCTGTCCACAATGTTTCCCTGATGAAAAGAAACCCCACCTCCTCTTTGATTCTGTAGCTGCTATTTGTAGTAAACAATACATTCCAGGCAACACCCTATTCAGATGTTGCCTTAATAGGAAAATGGTATCCTTGGAAAGTGCCCCTCGATAATGGCCTACGATGACTCATCCATACTTCTGCTTTCCCCATTGTGTCCCCACCCCCAGGAAAAACCTAGTGCTAAAGAATGGTTTTTCAGGGGGAGAGCAGTTGGGCACTCAGTCTGGAAGGCCTGGAACACATGGAAAACCAGCCAGACCCATGCTTTCTAGGTACAGGACAAGGGGGCTGTGGACGAGCTCCTACTGAAACAAGTTGGATGTTTCACTATAAGGACATTCTATTATAATTTTACAAGTACATTCGCAGTGCCATTTTGAGGCCTTTCCTCTTCCTCCTCCTAATAGACAGAACGGAAAAGGGAATGAGGGAGGGGAGAGCAAAGCATGCAGTGGAGCCAAGTGTTCTAGGGGAGCAGGGCAAGCTGTTTGCAGCTGTCCCTTCGCTGGCCGATAGATGTGGCCTGGTTAGTCTTTCCTTGCCTGGAGCCAGAGCAAAATTCCCTTAGCTCTGGTGTCCCAGGGCAACTGGCAGTTGGAGCAGAGCATGCTTTATGGCAGGGAGAGGGAAGCAAGCTCCCTTGGAGCTTGGCCATCAGCAGCATCCTGCCAAATAGTAAGTAGGATTTTATGACCACCCAATGCAGATTGCGGAAGAATGAGCATTGAGATGGTCCTCGAGACACAGGCCTCTACACCTGATTTGTTACATTTATCCTGAGTGGCTTGCACAGTTAACCCTTGTCTAGTTTTGTCAAGAACACTGTGGAAGGGCAAAAACACTCTTCTCTGGTCACAGGTTGCGTTCAACAACAAAGAGTTTGCAAGGTGAACTCTGCTGTTCTTTCCATTTTTGTGTATGCCACACAGGCCAAGCTTTGTAATGCCCAGGGAACATTTATTTCTGATGAGCCAATGCACAAAGATGCTTTTTAAAGGTCGTTTAAAACATGCACACACACAGAGTGAGAGATCTCAAAAGAAGTGTACGTTCAGGAAGAAAGTGCATGTTAACATGCTGCAGAATCAGTCTTGAAAAAAACAAACACTTTTGTGCACTCTAATAAATATTTAAAAATAACAGAAAACTTGCAAAAAGTTGGTGATAGTTTTCCTGAGGATTTAAAGTACACAAGCATCAAAGGCTGCTTCTTTTAAAAAAGGGCTCTAGGGACTGACAAAGGACAAAACCCAGAGAAGCTCTCAGGATTTGAGCGCAAGGAAATGGTGCAATCTGTGAGAAAGCTAAAGCTCAGGCTGGCAGAGTTCCTTGGTATACTTATATATTCTCTTTAACTCACCTCCGTCCCATGTGACTGTAGGCTGAGTTGGCAGCAGGACTAGAATGAGGGAAGGAAGGGAAAGGAGAATGTTAGCCGCTTTGAGACTCCTTAAAGGTAGTGAAAGGCGGGATATCAAATCCAAACTACTACTACTACTACTACTACTCTTCTTCTTCTTCTTCTTCTTCTTCTTCTTCTTCTTCTTCTTCTTCTTCTTCTTCTTCCTAGAGAACTGCTGCCAGTCCGTGTAGACAATACTGAGCTAGATGAGCCAGTGGCCTGACACAGTATAATGAACCCTCCTACATTTCTGTGTTCCACAGCTGATAGCACAGCAATGCACAGATACCAGCCACTGTTCTTCATGGAGGAGGTATAAGGAAGGATCATCAACATGAGTAACTGCGGAATGGACAATTTGTTGTTGTTTAGTTGTTTAGTTGTGTCCGACTCTTCGTGACCCCATGGACCAGAGCACGCCAGGCACTCCTGTCTTCCACTGCCTCCCGTAGTTTGGTCAAACTCATGCTGGTAGCTTCAAGAACACCGTCCAACCATCTCGTCCTCTGTTGTCCCCTTCTCCTTGTGCCCTCAATCTTTCCCAACATCAGGGTCTTTTCCAGGGAGTCTTCTCTTCTCATGAGGTGGCCAAAGTACTGGAGCCTCAGCCTCACGATCTGTCCTTCCAGTGAGCACTCAGGGCTGATTTCCTTCAGAATGGATAGGTTTGATCTTCTTGCAGTCCATGGGACTCTCAAGAGTCTCCTCCAGCACCATAATTCAAAAGCATCAATTCTTCGGCGATCAGCCTTCTTTATGGTCCAGCTCTCACTTCCATACATCACTACTGGGAAAACCATAGCTTTAACTATACGGACCTTTGTTGGCAAGGTGATGTCTCTGCTTTTTAAGATGCTGTCTAGGAATGGACAATAGCAGTCCATAAATATGCTTTAAATTGTGTGCCTGCTCCGTCCTTTGTCTGAGTCCTGTTTCTTGGGGACTGTTGGAGAAACTGTGGTTTGGTGACTGTTGTGTATTCAGTAGTCTGTGTTTGCCTGAGCTTGAATTTGGACTAAGGATTCTGAGCCCCTGTGTTCTGATTTGATACATGATATCCAATGACAGAACATTTCAGGATTTGGGCCTCTGCCATTGGCCCTTAAACACTGAGTCTTGATTCGCAGCTTGGAAGTTGAGACAGCCAATAACATTGGGAGTGGGAGTGGCCTAGGCCTTCAGAAATGTGTATAAGCAGTTGCTTTGCCCCCGTTGTCCAGTTCAATAAAGGTTTTTGCTGTTATCACTGTGTCTTGCCTTGTGGGAACCCATCTACACTTCAATGACCACTGAGCTTCACTCATGCACTGCTACTGGTCAAAGCCTCCAAACCTCTTCATTAAGTTCTCTTGACTACCATAATAAGGGGTGAGGGATGACGATGTAAAAATCAAGATGTATTGGTTCTAACTGCATTTTTGTTTGTTTGTTCTCAAGATGATGGTTTGATATTCAGTGTGCCCTGAATAAAAAACAGCAGCTCTACTTGGTAGTTTGCTATGTTCTTTCCATACCAAAGCATGGATTAAAATGATTAGGTACACTTTGATACTAATGACAAATAATGGATCCAATGAATATTTCCTCCATTTATGCTGAATCAATTAATTGAACAAATGTCTCTATTATTAAATCAGTTTCTAGATCACATATAAATGATTCACTAATTCTTCATCTGTCACTGAACAATATGGTACTGAATAATTTATACTGCATGCAGTCTGTTGATTCAGAATAATTCTAAAAAAGAAATACAGATAAGATCTAAGAGGTTGCCCCCTTTCACTCCCAATCCTTCACCAAGGGAGTAGTTAACAATACAACCCTATACATTTCTACTCAGGAGTTAGCGCAGCTGAATTCAATGGAGCTTACTGCCTGGTGGTAAGTGGTAGAGGATTGCAGTGCAAGACAGGTGTACTGTAGATAACAAAAGTAGACTGATGGGTGTCATTGCAGATAACTTGAAAGTATAAATATAGCATAATGGGTATAATTTATACCCAGATGGGCGGAGTATAAATAAATAAATAAATAAATCATAATCATAATCATAATCATGTGTCCTTGCTTGGTACTGTGCAAAGCTGGCTGTTCTACACATATATGTGAATGTGTGATAAGAAAAGGAAATCCATTGCAGTCCACTTGGAACAATGGGAGTGAAATAGTGTATTAATCCAGAATGCGGCAGCTAGACTGGTGACTGGGAGCGGCCGCCGAGACCACATAACACTGGTCTTAAAAGACCTACATTGGCTCTCAGGATGTTTCCAGACACAATTCAAAGTGTTGGTGCTGACCTTTAAAGCCCTAAACGGCCTCAGTCCAGTATACCTGAAGGAGCGTCTCCACCCACATCATTCAGTCCGGACCCTGAGGTCCAGCTCCGAGGGCCTTCTGGCGGTTCCCTCATTGCGAGAAGCAAAGTTACAGGGAACCAGGTAGAGGGCCTTCTCAGTAGTGGCGTCTGCCCTGTGGAACACCTTCCCATGAGATGTCAAAGAAATAAACAACTATCTGATGTTTAGAAGACATCTGAAGGCAGCCCTGTTAAGGGAAGTTTAATGACTGATGTTTTAATGTATTTTTAATCTTTTGTTGGAAGCTACCCAGAGTGGCTGGAGAATAAATAATAAGTTGTTGTTGATGATATTAAAAATGGCCAGAGAAAGATGGAAAGGAACCAGGATTTGTGCAGGAAAGACAAGTTTGTTATTTATTTTGCCTATTCATATCCCAGGAGGGCTTTCAAAAAGTTCCATATATCCACAACTTTCTAAAACAACAAAATAACAACTCAGTAAAAAGTATACAAACACAAAACACTGCAACGGAATATTCAGAAAAATAAAGACAATTAGGGTGTGTGTGTGGGGGGGGGACAGTGATGGGCAAAACTGTGAAAGGCCACAATTGCAGGAACCACACAACTGGAATTGGAAGGGGCAGGCAGCACGGTGGGCTTAGAGGCAGGAAAGTGCATTTTTTGGTTGTGTAGTTGTGCCTCATTTGGTACTTGCTTGAAGATCAAGGTAAGTTTCAGTAAGCAGGACCTGGCTTGCTATTCCTAAGGATGTGCAGGCGGTTGCACACCATGGAAGGGTTCAAAGGGAAACACCAGCACCTTGAGTAGAGTCCAAGTGGCAGTGAGTGCGGCCACCACCTACAAGTAGAAGGGGTGCAGAATCTGTGAAGGAAGCGGTGACCTGTTCCTCCAGAACAGGGGTGAGGAATCTGTAGCTCTCTAGATGTTGGACTTCGACTCCTGTTAGGCCCAGCCAGCACCTTTGGGAGATCTACAACTTCCCCATCTTTGTTCTAGAAGACTAGGCCAAAGCATGGCTGGAAGCTTCTGCACCCTTCGCTAGGGCACATTACATCTAAATGGAATATGAGAAGACCCATTATTAAATGCTATAGCGTGACATAGTTTCTCATCAGTTGTCAACCGTATCTCCATACAGCTGGAAAAGACACAATTCGCTGAAGAACTCACTGACTCTTAGCTGCAAATGAAGTAGCCTGGGAGTAGATATTGAAATGATGATAGCTACCATTCTCCATCAACTAAAGAGCTGTGACTTAAATGAATATTTCATTGTGCTGTGTCACCACATGTGTGATAAAACAGATGTGGAGGATATTGAACCTAATTGCTGTCTAATTCTTAAATGCCATTTAATTCATTTTGGGCTTTTAAATCACCATTGAAACATACTAATGAGATTCTATTTGTTATCATCTTAATAGGTTAGACTGGGTAATTTGTTTTGCTCTTTCTAACATTTCATTAGATATAGAGGAAATTAATCCAATCATTGTGTGGAAGCTTTCACTCAGTGGCATTCTGAGGGAAAAGGGAAGCTATTTTGAGCCCCGGTAGGTGTCTCAGGAATATCAAATAGCAATTATTTAAAGGAGAGCAGGCACAATGGCTAGCTTATCATCAGGTCACTTCTCTCTGGTTTATCTAATGTCAACAAATGAAGAGGAAAGGCCATGCTCCTACTCAGCAACAGGTGATCTTTATCTCAATCACAGCTCCCAGTGCAGAGGAAATATCTTAATCAGTGAGTCACAAAGGACCAATAAAACACAGTTCAACTGCCAATTCTGTATTAAAGCTTTTCTTAACTTTTTATTTGTTTCTCTTTTTTCACTTCCGAATCAAAATGTATGAGTGCACTTTTAATCTGTGCAAAATGCCTACTTATTTGTACAAATGCCGAGCTGCTAGTTTTCAGTGAAGCTAGTATATATTTGCACTTAAAAACAGTGCTGGTACCAGAAATATGTATAGGGGAGAGCACAGAAAGAGCAAAGAGCTTTACGACTGGACGAACATTTTTGCAGGGAGCCATCCAGCAGTGGGAGTCAGGCAGCAAGCTAGTTGTTTGGGATGGGAAAGGTCCTTGCCTTAAAAGGGCGAGTCACTGGGATGACAGCAATAAATTTCTGTTCCTATGTGAAGGGAGGTGTCAGAAAGTGAATGTTGAAAAAACAAACAATAAAAAAATCACACAAATATGGAAAGACAGCAGCAACCAAACATTGAAAAGGCACCTTCTGCAACAATATGAGCCAGACATACACAGCCCTGTCCAACTTGCAGTGATTCAGGGCTGTCTCTGCCCAATTTGATCAAAGCCCTGATCCTGCTGAACTGGTCTGATTTGATATGGGATTCAAGTGAATCTGGTGCAAATAGATTGGAGAGTAGATTTGTACAATGTCTGTTGATATCACAAAAGCACTTCCTCCTCATAGCAGGAGAAAGGTGTTCTTGAATGCAGTTCCTAGCGAAAAAGGGTATTCAGAAAAATCTTTCCAGACTCCCTTCCCTTTTGGTTTTTGGATGGACACATAAACATGTAGGTGAGGCAAAAAATAAAGTGGATGATTGGGCACAAGCTCTCGTCTCATGATTTATCTTTCATTATTTAAGTATGACACTGTTAGATGTAAAAGTTTATGGTCTTCACTTTGACCTGACGACTAAAACATTTTTATACATTGGTATTAAAAAAACAAAACCTGTAAATTACCTCCAGGAAATACCTTGTTTGATCCATATCCCAGTGAATCCACAAAACCTCCTTTTCCCAGAAGGATTGGCTTCTGCTGGCAGAGTGAAAGATTTCAGACCATTATGACTGGTCACCTTTAATCTCTAACAGTCTCAAGTAACATTCAAGACAAGGTTCTGTTAACATGCTTAATGAGTGTTCTCTATGAGATGAGTTTCCCAGACTAAAAGTAAACAGGAATATTGACTTCTGCACACAGTGCCAGTAACAAGATATTTAAGGATGACTAATGAAAGAAAGGGGGATACAAAAAGGAGGCAATTGCTATACAATTCCAAGCACTCTGAGATGAAACTGAGTTTCTAGATCTATTTCAACTGATCTTGGCACTGGGGCTGCTATGGCTGCTCTGACGGATGGCCTACGCCAGGGCAAAGGAAAGGCAAGTGTGATCTTGTTGATTATCCTAGACCTCTCAGTGGCTTTCAGTACCATAAACCATGGTATTCTTCTGCATAAGCTGACTGGGGCAAGCATTGATGCAATCACTGCAATGCAGTGCTCCAGTGCTTGCCCTGGTTAGCTGGAGCACCCAAATGGCTGATTCCAGAAAGGGTTCAAGGGGACCACTGCTTGACTTCTTGGCATTTATGCTAGGGTGACTTGTGGGCTTCAGTTCTTTTCCTCATGGTATCTAACACTTGCACGAGATCACTGCATAAAATCTTCCTGAGCCTTGGGGTGAGATGTCATCAGTGTACAGGTGGCACCCAACTTTTCCTTTCTGTCAAATTAAGGTGAAATGGTAGAAGTGCTACGTCATTGCCTGACCACAGTAATGAACTCAGTGAGGCCAGTAAACTGAAGCTCAGTCCAGGCAAGATGGAGATACTATAAGTAGGTGATTCATCTGCCCAAGAGAGTGGTGTTCACCATGTGCACTGCCATGATTTTCATTGTCACTCTTTTGGGTAGTTTGTGTTTATGGGGTACTGATATTTAAAACTGTACCCACATTATACAAACACTTTGCACTATAAGGTTTTGGTGAGTCATCTCTCACTGTTTTCCATTGGCTAGTGAAGACTTTTCTGTTCCAGCAGGCTTTTACGTGTCTCCATCCCCATTGTTCAGCCACCTCCATGGGCCTTGTGCCGGTTCCCACACTCTAAGAAGTGAAGCTACAAGGAACCAGGCAGAGGGCCTTCTCAGTGGTGGCACCTGCCCTGTGGAATGCCCTCCCATCAGTTGACAAAGAGAAAACAATTATATGATCTTCCATTGTCATTTGAAAGCAGCTTTGCATCAGGAAGCTTTTAATGTCTAGTGTTTTATATTCTGTTGTAAGCCTCCCAAAGTGGCTGGGGCAACCCAGTCAGATGGGCAGGGTACAAGTAATAAAGTATTATTAAACTATTATTATTTTCAGGTACATAATGCCCAGATTTGAGTGTGTGTGTGTGTGTGTATGTGTGTGTGTGTAAAAAAAACCCCCTACCATACATTTCTCTATTGTATTTTACTGATGTTGTGATTTTATTGTGAGGTTGTGATTTTAATGGATGCAAGCAGTCTTGAGTAATGTCTGTGCACTCTTGGATGGGTCATTTTTTCATCAGTCAGTGGGGGGACCTGGGTCATGTGTATAATTTGCCATGAGGAGCTGCCTTCTAGTGGCGGCGTTTTTATGCAGCTACTCCTACAGCATAGGCTATGGCCTGGCCTCCTCTTTTCCCCAACCCCTGGTAAGTCACCCTTATAGTTTTCTTTCTTCTGTTTTGTGTCTTCTACATTCCACCATGCCGCTCTAGCTTTGCAACAACCTTGTCCGCTCTGCCTCTTAAACCTTTCCCTTTCCCTTTGCTTTCAAGCACCTAGCTCTTAATCTGCCCTATTTCTACTCCAGTTCCTTCACTGCTCCTTGTCAATAAAAACAAAAACATGCAGATGCAGCAGTAATGAAGGTGGTTGAGGGCCGCGGGGGTGGGGGAAGCATACTGTGCTCAGGCAGTAATGATAGTTATCTTAAGGTGGTTCCCATATTCCAAACCCTAGCTACTTGTGGTATTCTAAGCCTTTAAGTCAGATGTTGTTGAGCTAGAATCCCCATGGACCATGCTGTTGGAGGTGATAGGAGTTGGGCTACAACATCATCTGGGTGGTCACAGGTTCCCCCCCAGCCCTCTCCTCCAGCCTCCTTTCAATTCTTCAAGAAGGAGTGTATTAGCCCAGAAAGCCTTATGGTTTCCTAAGCTGGCCTCCAAGTATCAGAACGAAACATTTTAAAACACACACATACACAGAGAGAGAGAGAGAGAGAGAGAGAATGAATTCTGGTACAGTGGTACCTTGGGTTACATACGCTTCAGGTTACATATGCTTCAGGTTACATACACTGCTAACCCAGAAATATTACCTCGGGTTATGAACTTTGCTTCAGGATGAGAACAGAAATCGTGCAGCGGCAGCAGGAGGCTAAAGTGGTGCTTCAGGTTAAGAAGAGTTTCAGGTTAAGAACAGACCTCCAGAATGAATTAAGTTCTTAATCTGAGGTACCACTGTATGTTTTTGAGAATCTCAGAGACATCAAAATTGTCTCATAGTGTCTGTATAACACATGGATTATATGCTCCCTGTTTCTATACTGTATATGGAATTAAATACACAAAACGGTAATGTACTATTTGACACACAGCAATTAGTCTCTTAAAATTTCCTGTATCACTGACTAGCAAGGTGTTTCCTGTTACATATCCTCTTCATCCACTAATAGACTTATTTCCTTTACTGCCCCATCATAGGATATAGATGCTGTATGCTACTGAGTCGTATTTGATTGCCGTAAATTTTAGCATTGCACGTTTCAGCTTTGGGGCAAGGAATGACATTGTGTGCATATTACATTATCTAGGTCTATACCCCTACAAACTCACATGCATTCCCTTTGACATTACATACGCAATACTTGTCTGCAGGGCTGGCCCTACCACGGGACAATGTGCAACCCAACTGAACAATTTTCAAGATCTAAATTACAAGATCTAAAATGAAGATACAAAAAAACAGAGTCAGAGCCAAAGCTAGAGTCAGTAAGACCCCGCCCCACTCTCCCAGGCCAGGGCAAGGAACAGGGCAAGGAACAGGTCTTCTAGGATTCACAGCCAAGATTGTTCTTGAATGGGAGCCATTCTGTGTTCTAGATTTACACCTGCCAAGCACATGGTGCTACTGGGAGTGAGTGGGTGGGATGAGAATGGATTATAAAATATTGTAGAAATATCGGATGATTGGGCTCAGCATATTTTAAAAATGGTTTTCAACCATCCCATTGCTGAAGTTTCAGTTCCTTGGTCCAAAAGAGAAATAACTATCAAGGACAAAATTATAGATCCAGTTATTGGTATCTAATTTTTTAAGGTCATTTCTTACGTCAATTACAAATTCAGTAGTTTTGCATGTGTGTGTATATGTTTTAAAGCAGTTCATCTAGCCTTTTGCTGAAGTTAAAGAAACTCCTATGCCAGCATTTTGATGAAGAATAACTAAGTACATCATTAAGCTAATGAGACTCATATATTCGTATACTAAAATCAAAATGAGCTTTCTAAATATATTGAAAAAAACAAAAGAAAAAAATGAATGAGCAGACGTCTTCAAATAATGTTAAAAATGTAAGTGTTGATTATTCCTTGCACTTTTTTCTCATGTAAATCACCTGTAAGTAAAGCATCTGGCGGGAGAGAATGTCTTACTGCCTTTGAGCACATTCTCAAAGTAATGAAACTAAATTGATTTGAGTAAAATAACTACCAGAATCATTTCAAATTGCAGAAAGATTGTGACTCACAATAAAAGACTGTTTCTCTAAAGGAAATGGAACTGAATAGCTCCATTATAAAATCTACATAAAGCCAAGATCTCTGCTTTTTAAACACACACACACACACACACCCTAAACTGGATATTCTTGAAACTTGCTCTGCAAAGTTTAACCCAAAGTGCTTGAATTTCAGCTGGGTTTCTATGGTACATTTTTATCACTTTATCTGTCTTGGTTCTTTCCTGTCGATAACTCTGGGAGTTATAATTTTGTGAGAGAGATATCTCTGGCATAATTTCCAACAGCACTGCAGCCTTAGGATTCTTGCAGAAGAGGCCATGTCAGATAAACTGGTATCAAATCAGTTAAGGTTTTTAGTGTAGGCATGCACCAACATTGAAATCTGATGTGTGCTGACCTAGGAGTACGTCCCATTGAATGCAGACGACTTTATTCTCTGTTTTCATGCATAGAGTTGCTCTGCTGCTATCACTGATACAGTGGTACCTTAGTTTTCGAACATCTCAGAAGCCAAATGTTTTGGTTTTCAAATGCCAAAAACCTGAAAGTAAATGCTTCCGTTTTCAACCGTGCCTTGGAAGTCGAACGGCTTCCGCTGAGTTTCCCCCCCCCCCAATTTTCTCCATTGCATTTGCAGACCGCCCTTTGCGCCTCAGTTTTTGAACGTTTCGGAAGTCGAACGGTCTTCCGGAAGGGATTGCGTTCAAAAACCGAGGTACCACTGTACCCACCTGGAGTGCAGGTATCAAATGCCTGCTGTCATTCACAAAAGGTGTGTGGCTAGAAGTGCCCTTACTGGAGAATATAAATGCAGTAAATTAAGATCTGCTCTGTGCACACATTAAATTGAAAACCTTGCTTCTATTACATTTTAAATTGCAATCTAACTTGTAATAAAGTTCAAGTGTTGTGGCTCCTTGTGGAATGTGCTAATTACGTGCAGCATGTTTATTAAACTTTTAAAATTAATGCTGCCTTTTCACGCTTTGCTACCTAGTAAAGGTCATGTTGAAGGTCAACATGCAATGTGTTTCTTTCACGATTAATTCTCCGCCCTCTTTTCTTGGGATCTTCGGTTTCTCATATGCTGCTTCTCTCCCCGCAACCCCACTACAGTTCCAGGGATTCTTCCAACATGGGCTATTTTATTATTCAGAAAATTCTTCCAACAAACAGCTATTTTATTATTCAGAAAGTACCAAGTTGCAGCTCTTAAAAAACAACAGTCACCACCTACCATGCCGTTCATTGGTCCAAGGGCCAGATGGGAAGTCCTGAGTGTGTGGGTCACATTTGTCCCCTGGCCCTGAGTCTCCTCACTCCTGCCATAGGTGTTCATTTTCTGTTGCTTTCTATCTTTATTCTTTATTTTTTTTTACACTTTTTTAAAACAACTTGAGCTGTTTTATGGTTTTGTCTGTAGATTGTCTTGAGATATATGTGAAAAGCAAGCCATCAATCAATCAATCAATCAATCAATCAATCAATCAATTACTTACAATGTAGGAGGCCACCTATGAGAACTTCATGAACAAATAGCCATTTGTAAGGGACTATCATTCCTTTCTTATAACCTACCACCTCCCGGCAAAATAGCAAAGAGCTGAAGAATGAATAGGCTGCGTTGCTGTAATTGGAATCTTCACAGTGGTGTTTTTAACAGAGCAATAAAACATGGGACTGCTTTTTGTCTTCTCTAGTACCATTACAAAGAAAATGGAATGTGCTCTGCCTCTTACTTTTCCTCTGCCCTAGCTCCCAATTTCCATGTATGCTTGTGATGTGGACCTACAAGGAACTATCTGGCCAAATAGTAGGAATAAAATTGCAGGCAGCTGCAAAGGAGGCCTTGCCTCAAAAACTATTCTTTTGTGAGGGTCATGCATCCCCTTTTACAGAAATCTGAGAACTGTGTTCAGGGCAGTGGTACCTGTTTCTGCATGCTTGGCTTTTAAGTAGAATCCAACCCAGGAAACATAAGAGTAACAGCCATGCTACTTCCTTATGTGGTTAGGCGTAAATGTCAGCACCAGGGGATGAATTTCCATACAGGTTGCTGGTGAAGTGCATTCCAGCCCAAAAGTTATTCTCAGTTTGGAGGGGGACCAAGTGGAGTGGGTGAGATTTTTGCAACTGTATTTCATTTAAAATATGCCTCCTTATTCTTTCTGCAGCAATAGGTGGCTTGAAAATGAACCCGTTTCCTTTACTTAACCCAAGTGATGCCATTTCTGTAAAGGGTTTACTTTCAATATTATGCCGCTGAGCTTCAGTCTAGTTGGAACAATCAACCTAGGAAGATAGGAAGCTGCCTTATGCTGAATCAGAACATTGGTCCATCTAGCTCAATACTGTCTACACCAAAGCTTTCCAAACTGTGTGCCACGACAGTGTGTAGCTCTGTCATGCAAACATTCCCCACGCTCCTCCTGGGGCTGGAAAGGGCTTAGTTTAACCTCCAGGTTGCTATTACAGATAGATAGCCGTGTTGGTCTGCCATAGTCAAAACAAAATAAAAAAATTCCTTCCAGTAGCACCTTAAAGACCAACTAAGTTAGTTCTTGGTATGCACCTTAAAGACCAACTAAGTTAGTTCTTGGTATTACCAAGTTCTTGGTATTACAAGAATACCAAGAACTAACTTAGTTGGTCTTTAAGGTGCTACTGGAAGGAATTTTTTTATTTTGTTTTGACTCTAGGTTGCTAGTAAAGCTGAATTGAAGCTGCATGGTGCTGGGCAAGGCCTCTTCCCAACGATGTGCTCACGTCATGCTTGTGATGTCACAGGTGCCCAATGCGCCTCTGGACCCCTCCAATCTTCAGTCCAAGATGGCGCCTCTGCCCATATTATTAAGCGTCTGTTCTACTGGATCAGAATGATGCATTATATAGCCTGCCTGCACCAGCCAGCTTGACTCAGGATTCTATAATTTCCTGCATTCTCCTAGCGCCGGGTCACTATTGAATATACCACAATTAAAAATAAAAGATAAAGCAATGCAAACAACCAGCCTCTGGTGGGCTCTCCAGAAACTAGCGCCATACCTTTTTTGGCCGAACTTTCTGCTCTTCTGCCTTCCCTTGCACTGGTCTTTAAAGACCAGCCTTTCTGCACTTTATTACTCCCTGTGATGACAAGGTTCCTCTCAACCTAGCTGCAGACATTGGATTAATGCATAGTGCATGTACTCCTCAGTCTGGCAGAAGTTAAAAGAAAGAAGATTAGAGGATGTTTCTTAAAATGCGCAAAGTGTTTTTCCTACACCACATCCAGCTGCCACACATGCACATCTGGGATGAGAAGCAGGATTGGTTTGGGAGGGTTCCTGTGATTTTAACAGCAACATGACAAGTTTTTTTTTTAAAAGTCAATTGAAGCTTAATGCGAAGATACAATGATTGGGAAAGACTTTCCTAGTAAATTAATGCTAGACATCAATGTACTAAAGGCAGCGGAGAATGACTGAATATCATAGTGCTGTGTTGTAGTTTCTTAACTAGCCTCACATGGAGCAGAATGTAGAAATGGCTTGTTCTTTCTTTCTTTCTTTCTTTCTTTCTTTCTTTCTTTCTGTTATGTACTGAAGTTCTCACCCTGGGCCAGCAGGGGGATACTGTAGATAGTTTTCACTCAGGTCCACATATGCAAATAAGGGATTGAAAGTGACGTTCAGTGATTGGATAGTTACAGAAAGTGGTTACTGTTGCGTTCTAGTGGAGCTCTATATAAGCAGGCTGGCTGAACCCTTTAGCTCATTTCTGTTCTGGCCTGTGAATAAACAAGAGCTGTTTGAAGAATTGCTGTGTTGTCTGATATGTTCACCCACAACGTAACACTTTCTTTTTAAAGAACATGGTCAAACCCCTACCATTACCATCACTCAGGCAGCAGATCCTGGGACGGGAGGCAGTGCTGAGGTGTTGGGAGGACAGAACAGTGTGTGCTGTTCTTGACCTAAGCTAGCTTTCTGCTTTGAGATGCAGAAGAGGATGGTGCTTTGTTGTCAAGTTTGAAATGAGATTCAATTGCTATTCCAGCTGGCATCTGTATATGGAATTGAGAGGGGAGTGTCATCTTTAATCGAGTTAAGCTGTCTCAGACTGGGCTTCTTGAATTTCATTGCCATTGGTCCCCACTCTTTTATTTTTGCCATCTGACAATGACATTTTGTGCATCTGGTAAAGTGGAATCTTCTTCACCAAAGCCAACTTGTTTTCTCCTGCTCCGGAGGGTAGGACCCGAACCAATGGCTTCAAGTTGCAAGAAAGGAGATTTTTGACTAAACGTGCAGACAAAATCCTCTGCCACTGAGCTAGGGTCTGCCTACCTTTCAACATACAGCAGATTTTCAGGGTTTGCTTAGTTTTTCTCCAGAGTAGAAAATTTCATCTCCCTGCAACTGTGAAGGCCTAAAAAGAAAGGTAGCTTATTGCTCAGGCTTTGTATCTGACTTCGCTTGACCTAATTTACAGATCCTGGTTCCTCTGAGAGAGGGAATATGATTACAAAGAGGTGAGCGGAAATTCCAAGCCAGGGCTGCTGGAAAAATCAAACTGTAACTAACATCTGACCATTTGTATCAGTGTCAGGTTTAAGCTGCCTGTTCCCTAATGAGCAGCCTCTTCTCAACTGACATTTGACATGTGCACCCCATCCAGGCGAGCCATTTCCTTGGAAAGTTGGTTCACAGATGCTAAGTATTAGGCAAGCTACCTGCAGATGGGCCATGAAGCATCAGCAGATGAGATTAAGGAAGTGAAAGGGAGACTGCTGACCTCCTAAGAATCATTACCTCAGCAGGATCAGCACTCTTAAACTTCACAATAACCCCCTTTTCCTGACATCAAACAGATAATTTGACAAATGGAATTCCATACTTTGTTTCAACTGAAATCATTGCTTAGACATTTGCCCTGCAAAAGGGGTGCTTATTTAACCAACCTGAGCTTCTAGTCAAGCCAAAGGAAATGGGCAAATCAGCCAGCAAACTCCAGTTTGCTTTTGTTCCATTTGCCCCTAAGGAACCAGGCTGGGCTACTCTACTGGAATCTGCCCCTATGAAGCAGTAGGAACCTAAACCTGAGACTTCTGCCAGAAAGGACAATGGAAAACCCAGGGCAACATTTCTAGTCACAAATTATTTCCAACAAAGGGGTTAAGAAATGTGTGTTTGGCATTTATAAACCACCAGTTAATTTTTATTTATTTATTTAAAATACATAATGCTGATGTACAATAAATCATTAAAACATCATAAAATTAAAAAGTCATAAAGTACAGAAGAAATGGCCAGCACTGAACCAAATTAATTTACCAGTAAACAACAGCAATAAAACTGCTAGCACATTTCCAAAGCTAAGGAGGGTCCTGTATGGTTTCAAAACAGATGGGGGGGGGAACCATGTGTTGACATTCTTGCATTGCAGGGGGTTGGACGAAATAACCCTCGGGGTCACCCCCCCCAACTCAACAATTCTATGGTTCTAATCTTCACTATTACGGATGTAAATGTGGTAGATGCTTTAGGTAGCTCTGTGAGATGATTTAGGACTGTTTTTCACACAAAGCACATTTGCCACTAAGTACATGGTCTACAGGGAGCCAATCACAGTTCTCCATGGAAGGCACCCATTTGAAACAAGTTTTTTTGTTACCATCACACATTATGTTTTAGATGTAGGCTCAATGGCTCACACGGTAATGTGTGGAAAGGACATCACCTGTGTTAAACTGCACTGAGGTGTCAGTGAGGAACTGCAAGGAGTCAGGGTTTTTTTGTAACTAGCAAACACTACAGTGGTACCTCGGGTTAAGAACTTAATTCGTTCTGGAGGTCCGTTCTTAACCTGAAACTGTTCTTAACCTGAGGTACCACTTTCGCTGCCGCCACACTGCCAGAACACAATTTCTGTTCTCATCCTGAAGCAAAGTTCTTAACCTGAGGTACTATTTCTGGAGTCTGTAACCTGAAGCGTCTGTAACCTGAAGCATCTGTAATGCGAGGTACCACTGTATTTTATTTTATTTTTTTAAACTATGCTATATTTTAATAATCATAGAATTGTAGAGTTGGATGGGACGACTAGCTGACAGTGGAATCTGTCAATTGTGATGTCACACTGTTTCTCATTTTCCCCCAATCTTAAATGCAGCTCACATTTCTGTATCAGTTCACATTTTTAAAAAATGTTCACACCAGCATTTATTGTATACATATTTTGTATGCAATTCTGCCTAATATGCACATTTTTGCAAAGCAGTTTCCCCAATTGAATACATTTTTGTATACTATTTGAACAAATATATGCATTTTATGCATGCATTTTTTGTAATAAAAATTTTGGGGAACTGCATTGCAAATTTCAGAGAAATGTGAATTTTAATGGATGATGGTGTTTCATTCCACATCTTGTTTTGGAAACTGCAAACTAGGTAGTTTCACTTTTAAATGTTAGTTGAAACGAATTGCTCCTGCATCCTTATCTGCCATGTGCACAGCTGTCTTCAGAAATAAAATACCACCCAAGGTAGCATCTTGCAAAACAATGCTTTCAGGGACATAAATATTGATTATGCCATTCTATTTACCTCCAGCTCTTTTAGCACACTGATGTTTGGGCTCACATATATTACAATATGACAAATCTGATGTTTCTATATACATCATGTTAAATTACTTCTCATTCTCATTACAGATTGCTAATATTGCTACTGGATATTGCAGGGTATCAAATATTGATGGCAAACATCTTCTGTATATCCAACATCAAAATCTAAAAGGATTAGCAGGTCTGTGTGTGTGCATATGGACTCAGCTATACAGCTGCAAATTAAACGTTTTAAATGTGTTGTAAAGTGCAATATACAAATGTGACACTGGATGGTGATTGTGAGCTATGGCATATTAAATATATTTTTCAAAACTTTTTTTATTTTTATTTTTAAAAAACATTTTCACAACGTTTTTAATATGTTTGTAGATTCCACTCCAGACTCAGGTGTGCTAAACATCAGCTGTATTAACTATTTCCAGCTGTTAGGTGTAGAGGATCCTCACTTCCTGAACTGGAGACCGCATCCATTTCTTAGAACAGTTTGGATTAATGGGACATTACATGGAGTAGTTTTGCTTATGCGACAGGAACCACATGTCTCTCCTGCCTGCTATTGATGAATGTTGTGCCCTTACTGCAGTAGATGGGCAAGCAGTGATGGCAGGACATCCCCCCCCCCCAACGCTGCAGAAGAACACAACAAGGAAAGGGGAATTAGGTGTCATTGTTGTTGCATCAATCCCACCCCCACCCCAAAGGCGTTACAACATCAGATTCAATCACCATTTAGTTGGGTGGTGGTACCAGAAAAATGTAGCGGAGGGTGGCAGAGGACAAACTATATTTCAGGAGGTAGCGGATCAAGGTTGGTTCTGAAAGAGAAATAATGATATGTTTCACATTAGCCCTTCCATCTAGATGGGGGATAGCTCATTGCAGGGGGTTGGACTGGAAGACCCTCATGGTCCCAACTCTACAGGTCTATGATCCCAAACATACTTTCTCTGAAGGGCATCCTGGTAACTTTATCGAGTTTACTTTCAAATAAGCATAGAACTGCAGATGTATTTTAATTTGGCATTACGATTGAGTTACTGTTTGTGTCTGGAAAGTACCTTTCCTTCAAATAACCACAGGGGTCAAGAAATCTGAGTGGCTGACTGCCTCCCCCTTTCACCTCACCTATTTGTTAAAATGCAATTCATTGCAGGGCTGAGATTTTTGCTATTACAAATTGCTGACAGTTTATTTTGCCCCCCCCCCCATTGTGCAGTCTGTAACATGCTAGAACAAATGTTTTCAATCTTGCCGTTCTGCCCCCATCAGACATGATAGCACTGTGTGCTTTCTTTCCTTTCCTTTTTCTTTGTGCTGTTTCTTCTGTATTATGTGCACAGACAGTTGCAACACTTAACATTTAATGCTGCACCATAAAACTACTGATTAGCACTCTCATTTGATCTTTGGTTGTGTTGCTTTCTAAACAGAATGCACCTCAAATGCCTCAACTTACAAAAATTGATCCCCCCTCCAAAAAAATTATCAAACTGCTTTTAATCCTTTACACCCAGGAAAATTCCATCTGATAGCAATCATTTCCTTCAGATTAGAGTTTTACAGTGGCCTTGTACAATTAAGGAGGGGGGGGCACCATGGCAAAAGAAATGTTGATCAGAGGAACAAGAGTGAAATTTGTATGACAATGTAACATTTTATAGTTGTTGTTTTTTTAAAATAGCCTTGACAGCATGGGAAAGAGGATATAATATTACTGAAATGTGGAAACTCTTACATCTCTGGTCTTTCATAATTGCATGCACATTTTGCTTATGAGCTCAGCAATGGCTGGGGCCTGTTTATCAAATGACAACATACTGGAGGGCTAAGGTCATCAGAAATGCTGTCAAGAAAAGGTAATAATGGGAGCTACTGGGCATTTTTCAAAATCTGGTGAGATGTGCCGCTTATTCAGAGTGATTGATAGCTGGCTTGTTTGAGTGGGTGTTGTGCAGTTTGCTCTTTGTAACGACTACGTCATTCTGAGTCAGACCATTAGTCCATTGAGCTCAGTATTACCTACACTAACTGCCAGCAGCTGTCCAAGATTTCAGACTAGCATCTCTCTTAGCCCTATCTGGAGATTCCAGAATCTGAGCTTGGACCATCTGCATGCCAGGAGGATGAGTCTTCTGCTGAGCTGCAAACTTCCCCCTAAGGGAATTTTGTTACCAACATTATTTCTCTCAAGTAACTCTCGCAGTTCCATCACAGGCTCATCTCCTCTCTTGGTGAGCCCATGGGGCAAAGGCAGTAGTAAGTGTGTATCATTGCAATTGTCCCGAAATCCTTCCTTATGTGAATGCAGAGCCTAATGCTTGTCTGTTGGGCATCACCTGTAAAGCCCTCTAGGTGACAAATTATGTGTCACTCTATTTGGCTTCCTTCCCACATTTCCCTTCATCTCGGAGCTCTGCTGCCAGAGGATTCACATTCACAAACTATTCAAGCTCTGCTTAAAACCACTGCCTTATTTAATAAAGCGGTGATTACCAACAGACGAAGCACAGGAGACAGCCTCTTTTGGGTAAAGTCAGCTGAAGATGGGTATTGGCTTACAAGCTGTCTTTTTTCCAAGAGTGGGAAGAACATGGCTTTCAAATATATTTCCTTAACAGGACACAGCTCTGCTCCACTTTGTGTCATTTGCTTAAGCCTTGTTGTTGTTTAGTCATTTAGTCGTGTCCGACTCTTCGTGACCCCATGGACCAGAGCATGCCAGGCACTCCTGTCTTCCATTGCCTCCCGCTGTTTGGTCAAACTCATGCTGGTAGCTTAAGCCTTACTTTGCATGAATGCCTGGCTAGCTGTAGTGTAACTTGTAACTGAAAAACAACAACAGGGCCATAGGGTTGGAGACGCCATGTAGCCCAACTCCCTGCTCAGTGCAGAAAACCCAGATGCAGAGCATCTACAAGAGACAGCTGTCCAAGTTCTTCCTGAAAACCCCTTGAGGCAACTGGTTGCAAATGCTCCTATGGTCAAGAAGGCTAATGTTCAACCAAAATCTACCCTCTTGTAATTTAACCCCATTCAATCTAATCCTGCTGTCTGGAGCACCAGATAAGACGTCTTTGCCATCTTCCAGATAACAGTCCTTCAGGAATTTGAAGAGTGCTGTTTTCATTTCCTCCCTGAGTCTTTTCTTTCTCCATGCTAAAGACACCTGGTTCCTTCTACCTTTCCTAATAGAACGTGCTTTCCACACTGCTGGCCAACTCTGTTGTCTGTTCCAATTTCTACGTCAGGAGTGGAGAATCTCCCCACCTACCCCTGTCAAGGGCTGTCTTTACTTGGAGTTACTCTGTTATGTTTTGCAGACAGACTGCCCACACCTGATTTTGTTTTGTTTTTTTGAAAATTTATTTATTTGGTTTTTCAAATTAAAATTTCACAGAGATATATCAAAAATAAATAATAAAAACAAGATTCCAATGAAACTCCTGGACTTCCATCCTCCTATTTGTGGGTCCTATTATTAATCGTTTCCTCACGCATCTTTTATGATAATCCAAATCCTTTACCTCATCCATTATGTCCAGAATTCAACCTTAAACTACAAGTGATATTCCAATCCTACGAATGATTTTAACTGTTTACAATGGTATTTAAGATAAGTTATAAATTTTCCCCATTCCTTATTTAAATTTTGGTCTTCCTGATTTCTGACTCTTCCGGTCATTTTCACCATTTCACCATAGTCCATTAACTTCATCTGCCATTCTTCTCTGGTAGGAACTTTACCTTCTTACCATCTCTGGGCCAGTAACATCCGTGCAGCCGTGGTCGCGTACATAAATAGTATTTTCTGCTCGTTTGGGACTTCAGTACACACCTGGTTTGTATCCTCCTGAAAATGTGCACACAGCACTCCAAACACTGACTAGAGGAGCATCAAACATCACCTGAAGTACAATGTCCAGTTCTGCATATTCATCCTCATTCACTATTGCCTCCACTCCCACCTCCCTTTCACCATGCTGAATTTTAAATTGTAAGCTCCCAGGGGCAGGGGCCCGTTCTCTTGCTTTGTGTAAAGTCTTATGGACATTGATTGAGCTCTATAATATGCAGTCATACAACAGTTATGACCAAGTGGAATTTCTATAAACAGGCTCTCAAGCAAACAGCCACACAAATGTGATAAATTCTCCTGTATCGCTAATAGAGCTTCCCTGTCAATAGTATTACCTTCCTTTCTTTCCTTTTCAATTGTCTTTTCAATAGTTGGGGTGCAGGGCAGGTTAATGATGATGATGATTTTAAAAATCAAAATTAAATCAAATTGACCCAGGCACTTTTGCATGGCATGGTTAGCCTCCTAGTGTGGTGTAGTGGTTAGTGTGTCAGACTAGGACCTGGGAGACCAGGTTTCCTGTCCCCACTCAGCCATAAAACTCACTGGATGAACTCTGGGCCACTTTCAGCCTAGCCTTCCTTGGAGGGTTGCTGGGACGATAAAACAGGGAGGAAGAGACCCAGGGCAGTCACCTTGAGCTCTTTGGAGGATAAAAACCAAATAATAAACAAATAATTTGGGCTCCTTTAAGAAAACAACTAGGATGCTCAGCACAGCCGGCTCTCTTGGTACTGCAAAGCACAACAGTGTTATTGTTCCAGTGTGTGCGTCCCATCTCTGCATTCGGCTGCTGTAAGGAATGAGCCTTTCTGGTCTGTTCCTTGCGAGGAAGATGCTGTAGCCTCTCTTGGGAGAAGATGCAGGCTGAGAGCGGAAAGAGCGACAGACCTGACCCACCTCTTTCCCTTTCATGCCAGAGTGAAACAGTTCCAGATCCGCCCCCCCCCCCGCACTTTGCTTTCACTTTCCCCACTTTTCTGACACCCCCCCCGCCGAACAATCAATGCGGGGGCGTGGGTGGAATCGGTCTGCTGAGGAAATTGACAGGGGGTTCATATATATAAGTCCTATGTACGTCTCCGTCCCCATAAAACTTATCCAGCGAAACAGAATAGGAGCGAGGCGTTACCCCCTGATAACTCAACCAATACAGCAAGGCTGGCTTTTCGTGGAAAGGTGATGGGGCGGAGGAGGGCGGGGTGTGTGTGGAGAGATCAAGGGGTCTCCGAAGGCTTTGGCATCAGGGTGTAATTACCGATGATTGATGGGCCACTGCCTCCGGGTTTCAGGTTAAATAAACAATTCGTGCAGTTGGTCAACTTCCCTGTAACTTTTTTTTTGGTGTTAAAAGTCCCTCCTCCTCCTCCCCTCCTCCCCCTCCTCCTCCTGGTTTCCAAAAAATCCCCCTTTTACAAGGCAGTGGAGGTGGCGGCAACAGCACACGCCGATTGCGCCTGCATTGGGGGGTAAGTCTTTTTTCGTGGAGCAGCTAAGCGACCAAAGGGGTGGGCGTGGGGAGAGACCAGTTTGTGTAATTGACGAGAGAGGGGGCGGCCAGGGTGGTGGGAGCCCCTGATGAGGGACAGATGGACCTTCAGCAGATCCGCGCAGGCTTTAGAGCAAAGATCAATTCCAGACCCAAAGTTATGTCTCCTGATCGCCCTGCTGTTCTCCATTCCTCCTCTCCGCCTCCTATCCAAGGCTGGAAACACACTCCCTGGCACTGTGTCTCAGAGCTCCTTTACTCGGCTTCTCCCTGTAAAGTTACTGGTTTTATTTTTTTTTTCCAACCCAGGTGTAACGAACAGAATTGGAACACCAAAAATCCTCATTGTGGCGCCTCGGGTGCGAAACTGGGCTCTCCTTTGTAACCCTTTAAAGAGGTGCCTAACATAGCACGCTCTGAACTCTCTCAAGCCAAGGCTCTGAGCCTCATAACTTGTAGCACCGTTAAAGCGATTGGCCCTCCCTGAAGTGATGGAAACCCCATTGGCACGTATAAAGTCTGCTGCAGAGCGGCAGAATGTATGAAATTACACGAGCCAGGAAAAGATTGTTTCAGGGTTCTAAACCGGGGGAGGGGAGGATGTGCAACAATATTCCCTGACGTTATTTAGGAAATACATGGACAAGAAAAGGGCGGGGAGAAAGAAAGAAACAAAACAAGAGCACTTCAAAATGTTTCTGAGCTGTTGCTTTGCTGCAAACAATTCCCTGGGTGGAGACAGATTGGTGGATACGGTATTTGTAAATCGAGCGATGCTTCAGAGCTGGGGGCAGGGCAGGGTTGGGGGAAAAATAAAGCTCCCTTCTTTGTTTCTAGTCTGATTAGAGGTTAGGGTGGAAAACTAAAGGGGGAAGGGGACTCACCCCTGAACTTGGGGAAAATGGCATGGCGACCAGTCAGCTGCAGGGTTCCTCATCCTGTAATGTATACTGTGTGCTATCCATGTCACTGGTGAGTGGTCTCCAACACAGAAGTGACCCAGAGACCCTGGAGATGACCTCTCTTTTCTTTACTTACTTACTTACTTACTTACTTAATATTCTGCTTTTCCTGCAAGGAGCTCAAGGTCAGGTGTGTTGAGATATGAATCTATAATCTTTTCCTACTATTCTTCTGAGCAGAGCAGGGAAGGCAAGGGCAAAAGGTATGCTTGAGAATCCCACTTTGTGATATAATCCCTCCCATTTGTGATATAAGTGATAATGCCACTGGTCTACCTAACAGGGTTATTGTAAGGATTACAATATCCAGGAAGCACCAGGTAATTCTATGTAGCAGTATTACACAGGAGCATGGGCCATTGTGAAGACAAAAAGATGATATTTTCTACCTTCCTCTAGCTTTGTTACTCTTCCAAGAAGCTTAAAAAGTATTCTTTTAACTGGAACTTCTTCTGGCGGGCATATCAGGGAAATCTGAGGAGAGAAAGCCAAGGATGCCAGTTTGATCTGAGTTGTTGACTTCCTGGCCAATTCTTACATTTTGGCCTTTGATATAGAGCTGGCTCTGCCTCAAAATAGGGTGGTGTTGTGATAGTTCAGGTGCGTGTGTTTTGCTATACACAGGTAGAATGGGACAAAGTTTGTGTGTGTATCAAGAGTTGGTTACACTGAAACTAGCATTGTACAGTACTGTATGTCACAAATCATTGACAATGTCCTCCTTGCTGAAAGCCTGTATTGGACCCACATTCCTGACCTTTCCACTGCCTTTGATATAGTTAACTACTCTCTCCTACTTGATTCCTTTTGGGTGTCTGTGACTCTGTCCTTATCTGGTTCTCCTCCTACCTGTCTAATCATTCTTTCAATGTCTCCACAGGTGGAAACTCTTTCTCTTTCCCTCTCTGTTATTCTCTTCTCTCTCTGCACGCTGTCCCTGGATAACCTCATCAGATCCCAGAAACCCCTAAAACACTGATGACAACCAACCCTCTCCCCCTCTGAACCACCCTCCTCACCCCACATCTTGAAGTGCCTCTCTGATCTTATTGCTGGAATACTCAATATGTCAAAGATCAAATGTCTGGTCTTTCATCTCAAACCGCCTTCTTCATGTATTCTTGGCTTTTTCTTTGACAATGTTGCCATTCACCCTTAATATATCCTTTCCTTCTTGTTCTTCTGGCCCATGCTCTAGTTATCTCTCACCTAGACCTCTACAGTATTTTCCTTTCTAGTCCTCTGCAGGGTCAGCCTCATCTCCTCATACAGGCAAAATAAAACCCTTTCTTATCACTCTTATCATGTGATGCCCCTACACTGGCTTCTCATCTACTCTAAGACTAATGTGATTCCCTTCACGGCCCTCCATGGCTTCACCCCCTAATCTCCCTGCACATCCCAGCCGGTGATCTTCATTCCTCTGGTTAATGATGTTAGGTGTGCAAACATGATCATTCTGTGTCGTAGTGTTTCTGTCCCACCTCTGCTGTGAACATGGTACCCACCCACCCACCCATATATATAGATCCCACATCGATTTAGGGGTATAAAAACTAATGAGCAAACTCAAAACCATTTCATGAGAGTGGACTTCTTTGAACTGTATCAGATACTCCAAAGTTAAGATTTTGCTGAGAAATCTATGAAGCTTTCCAACCACTGCAAATTGGGCTGGCCTGGAACACAATGGAGCTAGTAATTGCTGGTCCAGAGTTCCCCCAGGTATCTTTAATTTATTTTATTATAACCAAGTGTAATAAAAACCACTGCAATTCTCCTGGTGTGGTTCTTTTGTCTTTAGCTGGTGCTAATTTTAGTTCCTGTGAACCAGAAATGTACTTTGTGCTCCTTCCTCTCCTAGGCTTTTCTTATGTCTGGTGAATGTGCAACAAACCGAGCATCAATATGTAGACATGGATCCTGAGAACATATGCAGAATGAAGGGGGGAAAGGTTGCAGCTCAGCAGTAGAGCACATGCTTTGTATGTAAAAGGCCCCAGGTTCATTCTGCGACATCCAGGTAGGGCTGGTATTGCCCCCCTCTGAAACCCTGAAGAGCCCTTACCAGTCAGGGTTGACAAAACTGAATGATACAGATAAATGCCAGTTCCTATGAAGAATTTCCCCTTCATTGTGAAGGGGTTCCCCGTTGCTTCACAGTGCTATGGCTCCCTGCGTAGTATCTAGCAGAAGCATTGCAAGGAGTCTTCCCTAATTCTAGGAAGCCACAGGAGTGGAGAGAATTGCAGTAGTTGCATTTATTGATAAGCAACAGAACAGCAACTCAACAGAGCAGCCAGAATTTGCTACACAGGAAAGACTAAGGCCCCAGCTGGTGGCACTGGGTAAAAGCCATAGTCATGGCTGGAGGTTGTATGCCTTGCCTGCTCCTCCAAGGATTGGGGTATCCCATTAAAGGGATCCAGGAGGAGGTGTTTCTCTCTGGATGTCTAGGTAGTGGCTAGGGCCAAAGCACTCCTCAAGACAATCTCTGTGGGGTTGCACCCATTTGATGTATGTTATGTTGTTGTTTAGTTGTTTAGTCGTGTCCGACTCTTCGTGACCCCATGGACCAGAACACGCCAGGCACTCCTGTCTTCCACTGCCTCCTGCAGTTTGGTCAAACTCATGTTAGTAGTTTCAAGAACACTGTCCAACCATCTCGTCCTCTGTTGTCCCCTTCTCCTTGTGCCCTCCATCTTTCCCAACATCAGGGTCTTTCCCAGGGAGTCTTCTCTTTTCATGATGTGACCAAAGTATTGGAGCCTCAGCTTCAGGATCTGTCCTTCCAGTGAGCGATGAATGTTATAGACTCCCTCAATATGTGTTCGATGACACTTGAGAAAACCGAGCTTCAAGTGGGTTGGTTGATAATGGTTGTACCCAATGCTTAAGCCCAAGCCACTCCCATTTATAATCAATAAAGTTGTGCCTAATTTGAACCAAATGAATGTCTGTAAGTGTGGCTATTTTATTCTAAGTGCAGAAGGATGTACATGGCGCCTGGGCATGCAATTGGTTCCCATTTGGCTATAGAGGGAACCACAACCAGAGAGGGGGGAGGAGTTTCTGAATCTAAAACACACACTCTACTAAGCTTTGGCTCTTTGCCGATTTAAAAGAAACAGAAGGAAAAATAATATTTTTGTTATTTTAATGCTAAAAAGAAATTAGTGTGTGTGTGTGTGTGTGTGTGTGTGTGTGTGTAAGAGAGAGCAATGAAGAATGAAATGTGACCAGGAATCAAGAGCATATTTATCTTTAAAAATTCATCTCATTTGAAGATGGAGATAACTGAGGCATCCCTAATGAAAGAAAGGCAGGCTATAAATATGCTTAATTAATTAACACTAGGCTATGGACATATGTGTAGCTCCACTAATATCTTATCAGTATTGTAAACTACATTTCCCCAGCTAGGATCACGGTACAAAGAACATTGTTAGTGAACATCATTTTAGAGTTTCTGTGCTACCAGATGACTTGTGACACATCCGGAAGTTGGCTCTAAGAGGATCTGTGCTCAGAATGAGAAAAGGCCAAGCGCTCTGCTATGTATGCAGGAACCTTTTGAGGGGTCCATATGAGTTTTTAACAAATAAACAAACTGTTGCCAGATATCTAATGTAAAATTGGTTCAAAATATTTTAATTTGATTTTCTTCCCTCTTTTCCCTGATACTGATAATCTTCTGAATTGCCTGCCTGCTCAGTTGCACAACACTAGATATTTGGCAGGGACGCGGGTGGCCTAGGACTTGCCAGTCAGAAGGTCGGCGGTTCGAATCCCCGCGATGGGGAGCTCCCGTTGCTCGGTCCCTGCTCCTGCCAACCTAGTAGTTCAAAAGCACATCAAAGTGCAAGTAGATAAATAGGTACCGCTCCAGCGGGAAGCTAAACGGTGTTTCCGTGTGCTGCTCTGGTTCGCCAGAAGCGGCTTAGTCACGCTGGCCACATGACCCGGAAGCTGTACACCGGCTCCCTCAGCCAGTAAAGCGAGATGAGCACCGCAGCCCCAGAGTCGGTCACGACTGGACCTAATGGTCAGGGGTCCCTTTACCTTTACCTAGATATTTGGCTAGACTATATTGTGAGTGCATTTATGTTTTTCAGGAGATGGTTGCTCAGTGAACTAATTTATACAAAAGTATAAAAATTTGAAAGAGACGATGGCCCTTTTCTTGATCCATTAGCCTTGTGCTGAGGGTGCTGGGAGGAAGAAATGTTTTTCTGAGTTGTATTTATCCTTTGGTTACCTGTGTTGCATGCAGCCTTTTGTGTTCTCTAACATGAAGCTGTTCCAATTTACAGTAATCTCCTGTTTTAGAGGGCTTGAACATTTCCTTTAAAAAAACAACAACAATCTACTTGCTAATGATTGCTGTTCCTGGATTGAATCCAGAAGCACAGCGAAAATATAAACAGCCCTGATTACATGCTGCTAGTGATGAAATGTGACTAGAAGAATTTAATTGATATTGGGAAGAATTGTTCAAAGAAACACCCTACTTCTGAACAAACTTTAATTTTTATGAATGAAAGTAGGTATCGGAAGCTGTGTGGGTCCCATTAGTGGCAAGAAGCAGAAGGACATGTACTGAACTGTAACCTTGAGATGGATGGTTGAATGAGTTCTAGACACCAACCGTATAGCCCAAAACTCCCAGCAGTAATACCAAGCAGAGAAAAAGAGCTGATATTTTCCTTTTGGCCGAGATGAGAATAATCTATCACGAGACGGGTGTCCCTGTAGTTTGATGACAAAGTGCACCAGTACTGAGTTGCACAGGATTAAGTACTGTTGCTTTTGAGACATCTTGTACTGTGTGAGGCCCCGGGCAACTCTTTTGCTGATTACCTCCTGAACCTGTGGAGAACCTTTAACTCTTTCAGCCCTCTTTGATCACAATGGCCATAAAGTTTAAATGGTTATTACACCCACACAGAGGTCATTCAAATCTACCCAATTACTTTTGAAGCTTTGTTAAGCTTTAAGTTCGACCCAATGTATATAGGAACATAAATTAAAAATAATAATAATTGTATTTTTATCTCAGTTTTGCCCAGGTGCTCAGAATACTTCACATAAGTTGAAGCAAGATGCCTTTTGATGCAATCATAATATAGGTCAGGATCAGTGTTATTTTTCTGGAAAAAAGGGTGCCAGAACTCACCATGAATGCCTCCTTTGTTCTCTTCTAATATGTCATGAACTGGCAGGAGGAGGAGGAGGAAGAGGATCCCAGCAAGTGGTATAGCTGGGGAAGGTGATGTTGGTGTAGGAAGTACTCACAGGGTGACTGAGGATGTTGAGGGGGGTGGGGGTCAGTGCACAGGAACCAGAGCAGCAAGACCCATCACCAGAGCTAGAGGGGTCCCTGTCCCCATGAACACAGTGAGTTCTGAGGCGTAGAGAGGAGTCGGAGCAGCACTCTAGGAAGTTGATGCAGGCAAGGGCCCACAGCCCAGCTCCCTAGCTGGCCAGGTGGGGTTTGCTAGCTCTCGACAGAGGTTTGTGATTCCTCAGCTGGTGTAGCCTTGGGGCAGGTGAGGGTCCCATGCCTCATCGAGCCCAGATGCTGCAATCAGCATGCAGAGTATAAAAGGGCAGCAGAGCTGAGGGACTGTGGCTGCTCATCTGCCCATGTTTATGAGCCTCAACTCGGATGCTCCATGATCTCTGCAGGACTGTGCTTTGGTTTGGACTTTGGACATGTGGACTGACCTTGGACTGGGGACTGGGGACTTGACATCTGGTGGGAGGGCGTTCCACAGGGCGGGCACCACTACTGAGAAGACCCTCTGTCTGGTTCCCTGCAACTTGGCTTCTCGCAGCAAGGGAACCGCCAGAAGGCCCTCGGTGCTGGACCTCAGTGTCCAGGCAGAACGATGGAGGTGGAGATGCTCTTTCAGGTATACTGGACCGAGGTCATTTAGGGCTTTAAAGGTCAGCACCAACACTTTGAATTGTGCTTGGAAACGTACTGGGAGCGAGTATAGGTCTTTCAAGGCCGGTGTTATATGGTCTCGTCGGCCGCCCCCAGTCACCAGTCTAGCTGCCGCATTCTGGATTAGTTGTAGTTTCTGGGTCACCTTCAAAGGTAGCCCCATGTAGAGCGCATTGCAAGAGAATCCAAGCAAGAGATAATCAGAGCATGCACCACTCTGGCGAGACAGTCCGCGGGCAGCCTGTGTACCAGATGGAGCTGATAAACAGCTGCCCTGGACACAGAATTGACATGCGCCTCCATGGACAGCTGTGAGTCCAAAATGACTCTCAGGCTGCGCACCTGGTCCTTCAGGGGCACAGTTACCCCATTCAGGACCAGGGAGTCTCCCACACCCACCCGCCTCCTGTCCCCCAAAAACAGTACTTCTGTCTTGTCAGGATTCAACCTCAATCTGTTAGCCGCCATCCATCCTCCAACCGCCTCCAGACATAATTCATACTCTTAGCAGGAGTGGGGAGCCTTAAGCCTGGCAACCAAATGTGCCTGGCTTTTGGAACCCTGCCCAGGTCATACCCCTCACTGGCCCTGCTGTGCACCATCTTCTAGTGACCTTACCTGCCTGCACTGTAACCTTGCTTGCCTGGATGGAAGATGGAGAGTAGTGTGTTTCTGGCCACACCTTTTGCTACACCCACAATTGGTAAGCGATCCCTGGAAGAAGGTTGATGCACGAAGGTCCCCGTTCCCTGTTCTTCATCATGTTCACCTTCCTCTTTTCTGGGAAGTGGGGAAAGCGGAGTAGCAAGAAGGGGGAGCAGTTCTCCCAGAATGACTGAGATCACAGCAAACTGCCTGTGAAACAGCTTCATACAAATGGCTTGCCATGCAGGGTTGCAATTTCCCCCCCAAGTGGTTACATTTTGTGTCATAAAGTATATAAATGAATCGGTGCTTGGTCATTCATGTTGCTTTCTGTAGCAGCCCCTCAAAGTTTCTTTCTTTTTCAGGGACAGTCCCAGAGTTACAGAAGCCATTCCAGTTTCTGATTTGATCACAGAATGTCCCGCTTTTCCTTAGGATGTCTGTATTTTCATCAAAGAATTGTTGGAGGGTATGGAGTTATGCAACCCCTGAGTCAAGAATATAAGTAACGATATAATCTTTAGAAGACATCTGAAGACATCCCTATATAGGGATGTTTTTAAATGTTTAATGGGTGGCATATAAATAAAATTATTATTATTATATTGAATAGGAGTCTCTATTTTCATTAGAGAAATGTTGGAGGCGACGCTGCAGTGCTTTTGGTTCAGGTTTAGGTGTCAGAGCAAAGTATCCATAGCTATCTACATGAAAGTTGCACTCATGTGGGGGCCACTAGGGGGCGCATTGGAAGATGGCCGACAATACCATCTCTCCGACCCACACAGGGTAATTAAGAGGCTATGGGAGTAGGCAGCCTCCCTTGTTTCCCCAAGGAAATGGGGAACACTGCCCTTGCCTGCTGTGCCCATAAATCACCCCCTAATTCGGAAGAAGGGGGTGAGGGCCCTAGGCAGAATGCCCCCGTGTGGACCTCGGCTCTCCTGGGTGCTGTCTCTGATCGCGCACTAGTTGCAGCAATTTGGAATAATTAATTACTAAAGAAGCAAATGCACATATTTCAAGTGAAGAAGGGGAGTGAAGTCTGCTAATTTAAGTGGCCTCTGTGAAAGAAGACGACGGGCTGGAGAAACAGGAATATTTTATGATGAAGATACACCAAAGGCAGAGTATGTTGACAACGGGGCTGAATGGGGGGGGGGACCTTTTTTACTTTCCTTCTATGTGATTTACAAGAACCCCTCCTCATTAGAACCATCGGTTGAACTGACCCAAGCAGGATGATTAAGGTCTGTGTGGAGATAAACTTTAACCAAAAGTATGCTTTATGGAGACCGAGAAGCAATAAGAGCTTTTGGGAATGGCGCAGCAATTAATTCGGAGTCGCCATCTTGCCAAAGGATTTATAGCCAGGAGGAAGAACGGATTTGTTTTCAGACTGCATTCCTAGTGAATCTCCTCAGAGGTTTTGAGAAAGGAGGCAGATTGGTGAAGATTAATGACGCTAAGACTGTTTTGATGTATGGAAGTGATGTTATATGGAAAACGTCCGGATATGGCTACTGGATAAAAAAAATAATATCCACGCAGGATTACAAACTGTTCTAACCAGCTTGCAGAGACTATCAGAGGTTACAAAGAGAAAGGAAAAATATATGAAAATAACAACAAGAGATGTGGAAAAATAATAAGAAAGGACTGGATAGTACTGTGAACATCATAAGGTTAGATTTGTGGACATTAAAACAGCAGTAAGAAGCAAGAAGTTGATTGGATCCCTTCGGAACTTGAAATATGGGTACCCCCAACAAAAATTTAAAATTCGGCTGTGTAATTTGGAATTTATGTAATTTGGTTTGATTTGATGTGATTGGTCAGTTAATAAAGAATTATTCTTAAAAAAAGAAAGAAAGTTGCACTCATGTGTTTAGGATATCTGAGTATTTCTGTCTTGCCTTTTTTCTCATTCACTCTCATAAGTAACAACATTGACTTCATAAACTATAGTTTATTTAACAAAGCCAGGTTTATTAATAAACCATAGTTTATTAAGAATGAGCAAGGGGCCCTGTGTGTTTCTTCCTCACTCCTCCTCTTTGGCGCTTCTATAACCATCATCATCATCACTGTATTTGATAGCTCAGCCAATAGAGCATGAGACTCTTAATCTCAGGGTCATGGTTTTGAGCCCCAAGTTGGACAAAAAGATTCCTGCATTGCAGAGGGTTGGAATTGATGATCCTCGCAGGCACTTCCTACTCTACATTTTTATGATCCTATACCATGCCTTTCCCCCCAGAACCAGGAACTCAAGCTTACAAAAACCATGGTTAGTTTAACTGAGGGGTGGCTTAGTCTTTTTATCCATGGGTGCATTAATCTTTGGCCAACTCTCCTAGGACCACACACACCAGCAAACGTGGGTGGAGACACCTATCATACTCTCTCCTCTCATCAGCCAATCTGCTCATCAAATGATCAGTTTGAAAATCAGGAAGAGGGCAATTTTCAACCCCATCAGGCCACTGCACTCTACTGATCCTAGCACTATTTCACTCCCCCTTTTTTGCTTCTTGTTCCAAATTCATTGTGATCTCGTGTCCAGATCAGGTCTCTGAACTGTGGGATAGTCACCCTGAATTTAAACCACCATTTCCCAGAAAATTGTGGCTTATAGCCTATTGATGGATTCTCTCCATACATATTTAGTATTTATTAAATATCTATCCTGGCCTTCTCCCCAAGGAGCCCAGAGATCCCTAAGATCAGAAATAAACTATTATAGTAGGGTATTTCTTAATTGCCTGAATAAGCTTGGTGGTGTATTTGCTTAATTAGCTGGCGGGTATTGGTGTGCGTATAAATATACCTGACAAATGAGGAAATGTGACTTGTGTGATGGCCTTTTGCTTATAACAAAATGTAATCTGTATATTTCTACATGAAAACCAAATGATCAAAGCCTACAGGTATTTTTTGAAGAGGTTGTGAAGGGTCTGGAAGCACTTTGCACTCATTTGTGTAAGGCACATCTCAAATGCCAGGCTGAGTTTACAGGGCTGGCAATAAACTGAGCCATTTCCTTATATTCTAAGTGCATTCAATATGGATCTATGTGAAACACAATAAATACGGAACATCTACTATGTTGTTGCAACACAGGAAAGAAATGTCTTTAAAGAATGGCAATAAATACTCTGCATTTGAAGGTGTGCAGCTAAGAAATAAAATAAAAAAATGACTGGATGTGTTTTAAAAAGATGAAATGCTCTGATACTTTAAGAATCTTGTCTATTTGCAGAGGCATGACAAATGACTACGCTTCAGAATACTTAGAATATTGATACAAGCTTTACTTTTGCTCTGCTCTCAGATGTAATGCCGCCCATTCCAGATTACTTGTGTAACTTCCTTTGAAATCTGCAGGGATTTCTTTTCTCCTTATTTTTGCATGTGGAAGGGATTTTATATTTGATACCAAATAGGCTTTTCTGCCTTTAATGTTCTTTATCTGCTCTTTACTTTGTATGTTTTTGGTTTAATGTAAGTATCAGAAAATACAGAACAGGCTTCCTGCCTATGATGATCAATCCAACGTTATCAGCAGAATTGATGTGCTAATGTTTTCTGGCAAGATAGGAATGTGTTCTTATTGAATCTCAAAAGTATTGCTGCTTTGTCCTTCCATTCAAAACCCGTAACAGTGTTCTCAGCATACCAAGCAACCTCAGAGTTGCTTGGCAAAGTCAAGCAGGTAGAGGCATTTGCTTGCTCTCCTTGCCAGGTTTAGCTATGCAGTTCAAGCCGTGGTTTCCACCATACTAAGATTTAATTTGGGCAAATGATGAATGGAGACTACCGAAAAATATAAAAAATAAATAAAAGCAGCAACTATTTTAGGTGCATCCAATTGATGTGTGGCTTTTGCTCGCTCCACCAACGGATGCGGGGGCCAGAAATGGAACCCCCATGCAAAATGGTCCCCACCTATACCTTAGATGTAGAGAACACACCTGAGGGTTCTCTGTGAGTCACTTCTGCTCCCCATGTGCCTCTTTCTCAGTCTAAGCTACATCACATCACTGTTGTGAGGATTAAATGAAGATGGGAGAGAACAATGGATGCCTCCTTGAGCTCCTTGGTGGAAAAATTGAATATATATATGAGGGCTACTCTATGAATGCATCCTATTGCATATGTCGACCCGGTTGCCTCTTCTCTCAATGTAAATGTGTATTATTGTGTGCTTGTATATGAGTGAGACATGGGAAACTGGCCTATACTGAGGTAGACTATTGGTCTATGTACCTCAGTATGGCTCACACTCGGAAGGGATGCGGGTGACATTGTGGTCTAAATCACTGAGCCTCTTGGGCTTGCAGATCAGAAGGCTGGCGGTTCAAATCCCCATGACAGAGTGAGCTCCCGTTCCTCTGTCCTAGCCCAGCTCCTGCCAACCTAGCAGTCTGAAAGCACGCCACTTCAAGTAATTAAATAGGTACTGCTGTGGCAGGAAGGTAAATGGCATTTCTGTGCACTCTGGTTTCCGTCCTGGGTTCTGTTGCACCAGAAGTGGTTTCGTCATTCTGGCCACATGATCCAGAAAGCTGTCTGTGGACAAACACTGGCTCCCTTGGCCTGAAAGCGACATGAGCGCCACAACCCCATAGTCTCCTTTGACTGGACTTAACCATCCAGATGTCCTTTACCTGTTACCTACACTCAGAATCATAGAACTATAGAGTTGGAAGGGACCTCAGACCCAACCCCCTGACTGGCATCCTTCTGTCTTGGGAGACGATGGAGGAGTGCACCTTTAGGGGTGAAGTGAAACTTTTGGAAGGTTACAGTGCCTGCTGTGGCAGTAGAGGACAATATGGGAGAGACATGTTTTATTGCAACTGGGGCTGATGAAAGCATCCAGTTTCACTGTTGTAGATGCACCATGATGTTTCTTCTCTCTGCACTCCTCTCAGTTGTCATTTCTCCTCTGGTCACTGATATATACCCTGACTGCCTGTCTCCAGGCACTGTGGGTCATCTGCAAGGGATTCCCACACAGCGGGATTAATGTTGCCAGCCTTCATGTCACATATGCAGACACCTTTATAATGCAGAGTTGGTCCACCAACAAGCCTGGTGCCTGAAGGCAGCTCCCCAAAGAGCATGTCCTTGGGGATCCTGCCATCTTCCATTCTGTGGACATGACCAAGCCAGTGTAAACATTGCTGAGACAGGAGTTTGAACATGCTGGGAATGTGGGCATGGGAGAGTACATCTTTGTTTGAGACCCATGCAATGCAGCAATCTCAACAGCACCTCTTTCAGGATTCTTTATTTCCCCAAGAATCTTTCTCACCTCCATCTGCAGATGCTGGGGATTAAAAGCGTGTTCTCCACTTTTGTGCTGTCCCCAGTGTAAAATCAGAGGCATTCAGGGAACATAAAATGGACAAGCATCAGGGATGGCCACTGAAATCAGTTCATTTGCTGTTGTCAAAGGGAGGGGGGTATGCTGCTTCCTCATCACTGAATGAGTGACAAGTGTGTGTGAGAGAGTCAGAGAGAGAAAACTGTCTTTTGCACATATTAAAACTGTCTATGGAAGCAGCTGGAGCATGCATGCGCCCACTGTAGAATGTCTGATATCAGCTTGGTAAATAAAAAATGCAACTTTATTAAAAATTAATAAATGCAAACTTTTCTGTAGCAGTTTTTCAAAGTTCACATTCTTTAGTTTTTTATTATTAAAGATTTCTTGGTTTACAAAAGTATGTGCTATGTCTCTATTTTCAAGTTACATTTTCTACAGATCAGTTTCATTTGTTGAGACATTAGTGTTACATTAGGAAGAAAAGAGGTGGAGGGGGCATGGTGAGTGAGGCTAGAGTCGGGTGGCGATGTTTCTATTTTACTTAGTGTATGTGTGGGGTTTTGTGTCAGCGTCGCTTGTGCGGATTCTCCTTACTATTCACTTGTGTTTCTTTGGTGGAGAGAGAGGTTGGGGTTGGCCTAGGGTGTGGTTGTTTCTTTGTTGTTGGCTGTGGTGGTCTTTGTTTTCATGTGTGAGTGGGGTAGGTGGGTGTTTTTGTATCAGGTTAGTCATATTGATTTGTACGCTGTTGGCGGATTCTTGTTGTTGTCTAGTTGGGCTGTGTATGTGATAAAGGGGAGCCATACTGGGCTGAAGGCGTCTTCTATTTGCCCCTGTGTTAGTTTCAGTTTACTGGTTAATTTTTCTAGTAAAGCTGTTTCCCATACTATTTGGTACCATTGGTCCATGCTTTCTCCTGACAGGTCTCTCCAGTGTCTGGTTATTATATTTCTGGCTGCTGAGAGTAGGTGGGTTATGAGTTCTTTGTGGTATGAGTGGGCATGCATAGTCTGCTCCCCCAAAACATCATTTTACATTAATTATCTAGATTCATTTTATATTATGTATATTTTCTCATAAGCAGATTGCTATTATAGCTTTCATTGGTTATCAAGGATTTTGAATGGAAAGAGCAGCCACAGTTAGCAAAACCTACTTTTCTTCTGGCTGTTGAAAATTATATGAGAGCAGAGAGACATCTCTCACTGCTGGCAACAGAGATGGAAAATCAAATTTTAAAGGTTTAGTTTGAGCATTTAGTGGTTTTTCCTATTTTTTACCATTTCCCCTTTAAAACAAAGGATGTTGTTTCCTTTACTTTCCTTTTCTTCTTAACCAGTGTAAAAAGGGGTTATTTCCACTAAGGTTGCTGATTTCCCCTTGTGAAGTTTGGAATAATTTATAAGGTAAAGGTTAGCTAGTTCACTGAGGACCTGAAGTGAAGAAAGTTTCAGAAAGACACACTGGTCACTATGTTTGCCTTGGCAAGGAAGTATCTGTGGACATCTTGCTTGTAACCCCCCCCCCTTTTGCAAATACAGTGGTACCTCGGGTTATGTATGCTTCAGGTTACATACGCTTCAGGTTACAGACTCCGCTAACCCAGAAATATTACCTCGGGTTAAGAACTTTGCTTCAGGATGAGAACAGAAATCGTGCTTCAGCGGTGCGGCATCAGCGGCGGGCTCCATTAGCTAAAGTGGTGCTTCAGGTTAAGAACAGTTTCAGGTTAAGTACGGACCTCCAGAACGAATTAAGTACAGTGGTACCTTGGTTCTCAAACTTAATCCATACCGGGAGCCCATTCCAAAACCAAAGCGTTCAAAAACCAAGGTGCACTTTCCCATAGAAAGTAATCCGAAATGGATTAATCTGACTTTTAAAAACAACCCCTAAAACAGCAATTTAACATGAATTTTACTATCTAATGAAACCATTGATCCATAAAATGAAAGAAATAAACAATGTACTGCAGTCACACAATCAATCTGTAGCTGAACTGGGTTCCACACAGTCACAAAAACAAAACAAAAAAGAGCCGCAAAAACAAAAACACAAAATAAATAGCAAAAACAGACAGACCTCAGCAAGACACTCAAAACAGAAGTGTAGCACTCAAATCGGAAGCGTAACACTCAAAACAGAGCACGTTCGGCTTCTGAAAATGGTTTGCAAACTGGAACACTTACTTCCAGGTTTGCAGTGTTTGGGTTCCAAGTTGTTTGAGTACCAAGGTGTTTGAGAACCAAGGTACCACTGTAGTGAGTAATAGACATAGGGCCATTTTCAAAAATGCACAATACTGTAGGTAACTTCCCTTTAACAGCTGAGTGGGGGTTGAATTCATTTGAAAATGAATGATAAGAATAAACCAATTGGAGCTTGCTTGGTGCAATTTCTATTTGTTTTGAAATTAATGTCATGAGTAATGAATCCTAATGGATGAATTTGTTATTTTGTACCAGGTGTGCCCACCTCTCGTTCATTTGGGGATAGAGGAGCCACAGAGCACATTTGGGTGGCTGTTCCTGATGGCCTTCCTTTTATTTTTCCAGAATGCGCTGTGTGTAGTTCTGAAGCAGGCAAGTAGGCAGAAGAGAATTTACCTAGATTATCCATTAGCCCATCTGCTAGCACTTTGACTCATTTGGTCTTTGGATTGGATGGTGTAATGCTGCTTTTATCCCGCTTATTATTATTTTTCTGCCATTTATTTCAATAGAATTGAGCTGCACCCATTATGTACCTCCTGAAGCGAGTCTACCAGTTCTATTTGAGTTGGAAGTCTCTGGCTTACTAATTGGCTAACATACTTCTGTAGCTTGGCATCCGGGAGCATGAGGTTAATTGGAACAATTTGGGACCAAGAATGTTTAAAGGAATAATTTCAGAAACACTCCATTAATGGATTTATGAACTAGATTAATAGGCTGGAATGTTTATTTTAATTTCATCAGGATGCCTGTAGTCTACAAATTGCACAGTGCTTTTAAATGCTCAAGAAAGGTGTACCATAAGATGAAATATTTTTGTCAGAACTAATGTAATTAATAGTTAAGTTTTATTTATTTGATGTATAACAATATTGATGTTCTTAAAAAAAATCAGAGCATTTATATTCTTTAAAAAAAATCACAACAATCATGCATAAACTATACTATAAAAACCACATAAAAAGTTAGTCAGAAATATATTAACTGTTATGGAAAGATGTATTCTTAATTGCCTGCATAAAGCTGATGGAATAGAAAAGCAGGTGTTTGAATGTTGAAACAGAAGGTGTCTGCTGACTCTATATCCCACTGATGACACTAAAGTCTTGGCTTCTTACTGTTGCGTTGGGAGTTCCCGCCCCCCCCCAGTGGAAATAAAGACACATGACACAATTATTAAGGTTAATGGGCTAAATAAGGCCACAACTTTATTGGTTACAGGTGATGAGCGGTATTGGCTTAGGCATTGGTCCTAACTGACTATATCCAACTTCAGCCCGTCTGGGAAGGGTTAACCACTAGTAGGGGGAGTCCTGCTGATGCACATCAACTAGGAACCCCCCCCCCGGGGTCACCGCTCAGGGGCGTGCCTTAGGCCCTCACTTCCATAGGCTTTCCTCCCCTCTTCCAACTACAGAACAATACCAATGCCTAACCGCCAATACCAAAAAAGTTGTGACGATTTGCTACGAGGTAGGCAAAAATTAAGTGGCTGGTACCAATTTGCCAAGTGGAAAAATTCCTACCGGGCCCCTCAACGGCGACCAACCAAGGTACATAGCAAGGTCAAGGAAGGGAAAACTTATAGGCCGGGAGGGTGGGAAAAGCAGAAACAGCTGGCAGGTGGGCAAAGAGGGAGATCCCTGGCTGCGTCCTGCATTAAATAGGGCAGGCCATGCCCCCAGAGCCAGCTGATTGGCTGGCCAGGGTGTGACGCGGCCGGGAATCCCCCCAATCGCGCAGGGCTGTGAAGCCTGCAACCCCACCTCCTCTGTAGGGCGGAAGTGGCTTTGTCAAATGAGCATCACTAGCTCCTGAAACAACTAGTGACCCTCCTGCAGATGATTCCAGACTACTATTTTTTTTATAGTTTTACACTGGTTAAAAAGAAAAGGAAAACTAACTTTCTTTTAAAGGGAAAATAGTTTATATTTATAAAATAATATAGAGCATAAGAACAGAGCTCTGTGGATGTGAACGTGCTTGTATAAGACACCATCATGTCAAATAAATGTACCAATAATTATTATGTTGGCCAAGGATTGAGATTTTGTAGCCATCCAGGTGTTGCTAGACTCCAACTCCCATCAGCCTCAGCCATCATGACCAATGATGATTCCTGCATGCTGAATCTTGGACCATGCATTGCCCTTTGAGGAGGGTCCCTTTATCCAGTAGAGATTCCTACTGGTGGAGAAGAGGGGGAGATATTTGCCACCAATCCCAGTGGTACTTTCAGTTCTGTCTTCCACCCTTCTAGAACAGAATTTCAGAAGTCATGGCTGGTTCAAGGGAAGGGCGAATTGGCAAAAATGGCCTGCTCCACTTCTGCTGGAGGGCATGTTTCATGAGCAAAACTCAGCTCACAAAACATTACCGTATTAAGTACTTTGGGCTGTAAGTGTGGATGGCCAAGGAGACTAATGTGTGGAATCACAGGTACCGAGTGTGCAGAGCTCTCAGGGCTCCAGCCCCCACAACATACCCATTAAGAGGCAGGGCAATTTTTTTGCGGTGGGGCCATGCACACTGCGGGGGAATGTGTGCTGGACATCAGCATGACCAGCAGGAGAACATATGCTCCCGCTGGGTGCGTCCCCAGGGGAGCCCGCTCTGCCCAGTTGAGGAGAGGGGCAGTCAAATCCAGAGGGCCCTGGAGTGGCTACGCGCACTGCCACTACCCCCCTCCAACCGCATGTCTCCTTACCTTCTGGAGGCCTGTTGCAGCTCCCGGAAGGCCCTTCGGGGCCCACTGTGGCTGCAGGAAGGCCTGATGATGCCCATTGTGGCTTGCCTGTAGCCATGGCAGGCCCTGTCAGGCCTTGTGCAGGCCACAATGGGCCTTGGCATGTGTTCCCATGGCCACAATGGGCTCTGTTGGGTTTTCCAGAGGCTGCAACAAGCCCCATTAGGCTTTCTGGAGGCCTCCTCCTGCCGTGTGAGGTCACACATGTGCCACGTGCATAGTGGTGGAGCTTCATGCTCCGGCACCGGGGGCGGAGAGCAGGTGGGGGTGGGGGTGGCGCACGTCCCAGGGGCAGGGTGTGCAGCCCGTGGGGTGGGGCGCACGTCCTGGGGGCGGGGTGACCACCTGTGGGGGTGGGGGGCAGCTGCGATTGCACCCTAGGGATCGCACTGCCGGGGGCGGTACACTCCTCCCGCACTCCTCTTCCTCTGCCAATGCACATGGGTGACATCACAGATCTGTGCCAAGCACACACAAAGTGGAGCAGGACCCGGAGCCCTTGTGTGGAAAGGCTTTGTAGATGGCAGAGAAGGTTTTCTGCCTCTAGTAGCTGAAAAATAAGAGATGCCTATGGGAAGTGCCAAAGCATGGCTTGAGGACAATAGTTCTTCTTGTTGATTGCCAGCAACTGGTATTCAGAGGCACCATCTCTTTGATCCTAGAGGTAACCTTGTATTCTATTATTTTGAGAGGAGAAAAGCTCGTGAATCAGCCTAGCTCAGGCATGGGCAAACTCGGCCCTCCAGGTGTTTTGGGACTACAACTCCCATTATCCTTAGCTAACAGGACCAGTGGTCAGGGATGATGGGAATTGTAGTCCCAAAACATCTGGTGGCCGAGTTTGCCTATGCCTGGCCTAGTAGACTGAATGACTGAAGGTTTGAAAAACAAAAATGGATTAGCAGAGTGATTGTTTCTCTCTATACACATAGAGAGCCAAATTTCAGTAAAAAACGCCAGAAGAAATGAGGGCTCAAATACATCCCTGCTGAACTATTCGGAGGATGCTAACTCAATTCAAGACCTTTAAGAATTGTGTACAGTGGTACCTCGGGTTACATACGCTTCAGGTTACATACACTTCAGGTTACAGATTCCGCTAACCCAGAAATAGTACCTCGGGTTAAGAACTTTGCTTCAGGATGCGAACAGAAATCGCGCAGCGGCAGCAGCAGCAGCAGCGGGAGGCCCCATTAGCTAAAGTGGTGCTTCAGGTTAAGAACAATTTCAGGTTAAGAACAGACCTCCAGAACGAATTAAGTACGTAACCAGAGGTACCACTGTACGATCCTGTTGGGGAGACAGCATGGACACCTGTGAAGGAAGCATAGTGTCATCTTTCCCCCTTTTTTAAGGGAAATTCACTTATTCCATATATAATTCCTCACAAGAAAAGGGAAAAGTTGGGAGCTATGGAAGGAAGGATGGACTCTTTCCATTTCTTTTATCCGGGACATATATTAGCAGTGTCTGCACTTCTACAATTACTTATCAGTTAAATCTTATTTTCCATGAATCTTCACAATGGACTAAGAACTGATTTCCCATACCCTGTGTCTGCCTAGCTATTGGCCAAGCTGCTGTAATGTCATGGAATATTCACAAACATTATGATGACTCAGTGGAAATCCTCTGAGGAAAGCAGAGAGGGGTAGGTCTATGAGACTATTAAAAAATACAACACACATTCAAAATACAGGGACCGGAAGGGATGTGTGCTGTTTATGTGAGAGAAGATTGATTGAGTCTCACTCCAGCTGTCTTGCGATAACAGAAGTAGGGGGGGAAACCATGAATTCTAGCATTACCTAGAAGTGCAATGTCTTTAAATATCCCATTCCGCAAGCCAGTTAAAGAAAAACTGCTTACTTCTAAGGAGTCTAGCTTAACTAGCACACTGATTTTAACGAAACTATTTGTGTTTCCTGTGTGCTCTAGTTTTATCTCTATTTCCTCTTATTCTGAATTGCCTTGCTGTTGCTTATCTTTAATCTCCTCTTGCAGCTGTTTGTCATGTAGCTTTCCCTTCCAGGTGTTTCTCTAGGCTATCTGGGAAGACAACGGAAGTGTCTTCATCAAATTCTGTTTCACTTACATTTTCATTCCAGACTCAACTGTAGATATGGGGGGCAATGGGGGGGGGGAGCCACAAAGAGTTGGGAATCTGCAGCATCCCATGATGTGGATGAGAGTTCATGGGAAAGAAAAGGGTTCAGAAAAGAAAAAGCAAATCAAGATATGAGGGCAGAATGCCCATTATTATTGCTTACATTGATAGCCAATTAGGGAACTTTAGTGAAGAAATAAATTCCATACATCTCCAGATGACTTTAAGCAGCACATAACCCAACTAGCATGCAGTCGTAAAGATTAAATTGTAGGAGAAACTAGCCATTATATTTTTAGTCTATTCTTCGCACAGGTGGTGCTGGCAAGTCTGTGCTTCTGCACAATGTGTGACTGTTACTTTGAGTATGATTGATCTCCTCAGTCCTCTCAACTCCCTCCAGAGCCTCTAGAAAAAGTTAGCAAAAAGATCTGTACCAAGCAGGCAGGATTAGAGCTGGTCTGCATGAAAGCCAAGTGGTGGTATTTCAAGGCAGTGAATCTATTTAAATGCACAATAAAACACAAAAAAATCCAAAATGGCCACATATAAATATGCTGCTGTTAATTTCTAAATCCTGCTGAACAGAAAAACAGTATTTCCATTTTTATGCTCTCCCCTCACCCCGGTGCACATCAGAGGGAGGTAAAAAGTAAATTAACTGTATCATAGGCACATGGTACTTCCCTGCTCAGATTACACCACAAAATGTAGGCAGTTCCTTTGGAATGGATGTGAGTTGAAAGCAGCACTTGGAAACAGAGGACCAGTAATATGACTGGAGACAAAAGGTTATAAGAAACTGTAACTATAGCCACAGGTCTGTAAATCTACCCACATGTGCATTGTAATAGTTAACTAAATGCATCTATTAGGTTTATTATTGCATAAGAATTTTAAAAATCTCTTGGTTTAGCTTTGGTTTTGCTACATATTGTGATTTGCTGGTTCTAAAAGTATATATTGCTGTTGTCTTTATTCCTAGGCTTTGTTCTTAAGATTTACATCTCAGCATTTAAAGTTATTGTTAAGTTTGTTCTGTCTGACAAGGTTTGAAAACTTTTAGCAGATGTAAAATGATTTAGTGGGTATTTTTAGCTATTGACCGTAAAAACTATGGTGAAAGTTGCATGCAGTCTTTGCATTCTACTTTTCTGCAAGGTATCTCAGATGCAGAAAGAAGTATTTGTATTATTAATTACATCTTAAATTGGTTTATTCATTCTTTTTAATGAGAAGCAATTGCTTTAGATGCTACGTCTGGGCTTTGGGCTGAATTAAGCAATGTCTTTTAAACTTTACATTCTTAGAGAAAGTTAAGTTTGCTTTTGTTGGTACAAATCAAGGAGGAGTTGTGATTCAGTGTGACAGATTGAATGTGAGCCATATGAGACTGACAGGGTCAGGCCCTTATAAAAGCTGATTGCGTGTGTTACAAAATATTAGAGAATAATTTAGATTCTGACAGTGTTGAGTGCTTCATGAGCTTTTTTCCTTTCCTCATTCCATTGGCTCGTGTGATGAAAAATGCTTGGGAGCAGTCATTTCTTTGCAGAATGTCTTATGATGTGAATTCTTAAGGAATCACAACAGCTACAAAGAGTGCAGAGTAAGCAAGGGATAGTATTTTCAGTTGATGGTCATAGCTAAATCACTTTAGATCAATCAAAATTAGCTATGTTTAGGGTTTTTTTCTGCATTAGGAAACATGCTATGAGACACAGCATACTCCAAGCACCAGTCTTCTCTTAATAAGGATTACATTTTCACTGTGGCATGTGATGAAATGTAACTCACACGACTCTCATTAACACTGCTTACAGAAATTGCATGTTCACTCTGATGAACAGTTGTCCCTAAAAATACCATAGCAGTGAATCGATTTGCTGCCTCCCTTTTGCTTTTAGCAAAGAGAGAGAGAGTGTGTATTTGCAATCTTTTGATGAATAGATTCTCTTCCAATCTGATATTTCTTTTTTAGAATGGAGTAATTGTCTTCATTATGTAGAAGACAAATGAAAGACATTGTTTTGCAAGTCCTATTGCTGGTTAATCATGAGGTCTCTTGATACAATGTGTCTGAGCACATTTTTTTCTGTTAAACTTCACATAATCCTCCAGGAGCTGAGGCAATGTTAGAGCCGATTGTGAATGGAGGATATTGATGTGTGTGTGTGTGTGTGTGTACGCTAGTGAGAAGCAGAAAAAGGAGAATTTTTGTGCATTCACACGTGTTTCTTGCATACAATATAACAGATGCATCAGAATATAAGAGAATTAATCATCTATATTATAAGGCATTAAAGAGTTTTATAGGGGAAGTGAAGCTTTGTCAGGAATTGCCTGAGCTGTCCTTGTATTAAATGTCTGTTGGGCAGACAGCAGCTGCCCTAATCCTACAGAAGGGCAAAGGAAATCAGGGTCTGGGGAAAGGGGGTTTCAAAGGAGACCCTAAGAAAGAAGGAGGCAGTGGGTTCATAAAGCAGCATATCCAGGATGGAGTTGAATAAGATAGTTGGAATGCTAAGAAACATAAAAGAATGAGAAAAAAGAAGGTCAGAGCTAGAAGAATCAGGTGGGAGAAAATCTGTAAGAGAATGGACACTGAAGATAGGACTATGCAGCCAATTCATGAGAAAAGGTGAGACAGGCCAAAGTTCACATACTGATCTGAAATAGGTGTTCAGCTCTTTGACTCCAGTATTTAACCAAAGATCTAAACCAGGCTTCCTCAACCTCAGCCCTCCAGATGTTTTTGGCCTACAACTCCCATGATCCCTAGCTACCAGGACCAGTGGTCAGGAATGATGGGAATTGTAGTCTCAAAACATCTGGAGGGCCAAGGTTGAGGAAGCCTGATCTAAACTGTAGTGTTACATACTAATAATTCTCTACCTACAATATACTATCATAATGCATAACAGATTGAGGGTCAGCTAGAGAACTGGCCAATTTGTATCTCCACTGAAGTCACAGTAGTCATCCCTGTGCATCTTAAGCAGTACAGTATATGAATTCTTAACCAAGAGACAAAAAGACAACTCCTGATATTGGTTTATTATGAAGGATGTGCTAGCAGAAGTCATCCGATTCATTCTTACCTCATTTTTGTAAGAAGCTGTCCAAATTCTGTTCTTAATTTATGGAATGGTAAATAGTTCCTGGTCCTATTGTGCCCATCTAGAAAGAACAGATGGTAGTTTAAACAAGTTCTGCTATGGGATAAAATGTTCCAAGTCTTTGACAGATCGTATCCATCTGTATAGAAGAAACAGGGTTTGTGTAAAGTAAACAAGATAAATTCAAAGAATTTAAATTCTGTCTTGAAAAAGGGCTGTTTGTGGTTCTGTACCTCAAACATTACCCAGTCCAAAGGCATTATGTACACTTAAATGTGCTATTTTTGTCAGATAGGCACAAACAGCAAGGCGCAAAACACCAAGAACCCGTAGAACAGTGGAGAACAGTGGTCACTGCCCAGGATAATAAGCTCAGAAACTAATGATCTATTACAAGCAGCCAAAAAACCAGATGTTCTTTATTTATAGAAATACATCTGTATATGAGGCTAATTGTTGCATTTGTTGACCCAACTGGCTAGAGTTTAGCCCTAGCCAGCGCAATATATATCAGTTGAGTTAAAAATATACAAAAATATAAGAAGTGCCCTACTAGATTGGACCAAAGACTTAGGAGGTTGGTTTGTTCAAACATAGGAATAAGGGCCATCTGTTTACTCTCTTGTGTAGAAGCTGACCTCCAGATGTTACTGAACTACAGCTCCCATTTCCCCTCAACACTGGCCAGGCTGGTGGGGGATGGAGTCTAATCACATTGGGAGAGCATCATATTGACTACTGCTGCCTGGTGGGTGCTCATAAACTAGGGTCTTACTCTGTGTTGACATTTCCTCAACATCTAGTTAGCAGCTTGTCAGTAGGTCTATCCCAATTTGGTCTTCGGCTTTTTGTACATTTGTATTCCAGAAATGCTACACTGGGCAAGAATGGTATTGCAGCTAAGGGTTCAAAATATGTAATATTTAACATTTTATAGGCAAGCATGACCCGCCCTCCCCGGGTCTGTGTACCCCAGGCTATGCATGGACCCCATCAAACAATTTATATATTTATGTAATATGTGAAAGTGTCCACTTAGGCCTTCCACTTCCACTAAAGAGCTATATCAGGTCCTCAGAGGGCTTGTGCTACCATTAGCTAGAGTGCTTTGAGGTGATGTGGAAGGGCAGCAAACTCTGAGTTATATATATTGGGCCCCGCCCTGGGCTCCCTCCCTCCCTGTCAGTAATCACTGTCTATACTGTGATTCTAATAAATCAAAATGTAATCTAGAACAAATGTTTGATTCTTATCACTGGGGAAGAAGATGTGTTGCAGACATATATAGAGTATTAATTTTATTGATAACATATGGTGCTTTCTATCAGATTGAAAACTGCATCTTCTTGAAGGCCTTTCTTTTCATGTCAGTTGTTTCTTCATGTTTCCTTCTGTTGCATTAATTTTTACTGGCTCTGTTATCTGTTGTCTACGGACTGTGGGCAACGTGAGTGGATTGCTTGAGCATTAGCTCATTTTCTTGCTTCCTTGTAATAATGAGTTATATTCCCTTGCTTAATCCCGCTTGTGTTTATAATTTTCCTTTACTGGAAAACGAATAAGAAGTTGCTTGTTTTCAAAGGAATGAAGAACTGACAAAAGTAGAACATTTCACGCAATGGCTACCATGCTCAGATGATTTGCCTTCACCTGTTTATGCCAAGAGGTAGGGATATTGTATCATACATTTGGGCTTGTACTTGTCTAGGAGACTGTAACTAAATAGGACAGTAAAATGCATGTATGGAGGTTGCTCGTATGCCTCATAACTTTCCTGGCAGCTGTGTAGTAAAGAGCCTCGGAATGACCAATAACTGCATCTCCCTTCTATCCTGAATGGATGCTAGCAGTCATACTTGGAAAACCTTACTGGCCCATGACAGATTTTACACAGGAGTTTCTCTTCTAGTTTCTCTCACAGGAGTTTCTCTCTTGTCCATCTTTGTCCCCTGACCACACCCAAACCCTATGATATTAATGGGTCAGCCTACCCACAGTTGACTGAGGTATGTGAGGCTCATCTCGGCCAGCTGACCTCTGGTTGAATGTTACCGCTGTGGATTTGCTGTGTAGGCCTGTCACTTAGGACCAACCTTGAGTTTAAGCTTTGACAAAATGACATGAAGGTTCCTTGGTGATGAATTAAAATCTGTTGGAGCTAACTGTTGTTGGAAGATGGCTTTTTGATACACAGTTCTCTGTGGACTGTTCGGATCCATAAAGTCAACAAGCGTCAAGCTAGATGCGGACTTAGGCACAATGGTCCTGCCCCAGAAAAGCAACAACTGTAGGATAACAATTCAGGTAGGTAGGTAGCCATGTTGGTTTGACGCAGTCGAAATAAATTTAAAAAATTAAAAAATTGTCCTGTAGCACCTTAGAGACCAACTAAGTTTGTTCTGGGTATAAGCTTGAAGAAGTGTGCATGCACATGAAAGCTTATATCCAGAACAAACTTAGTTGGTCTCTAAGGTGCTACTGGACAATTTTAGTAGGATAAGGAAGGCATCTATGAGAATATTCCTGGCTATAAGGGCATACAAGATAGTGCAAGATTCCTAAAACAGCCAATTTCATCTTAAAAAAGATTTTATGATATTAGGGGGTGCTTGGGACCACTTTTCTGGCTCCAGGAGAAGAAATAAGGATAAATATAGAAGGTAAAGCTTTTTGGGCAGCACAGACCAAGTGATTAAGAAATGGGTGTTGGATATGAGTCTTATTTCTTCATTTGGGGAAATGTTTAAGAATTGCTCTGCGGTTAGGTTCTAGAAATAGGTATTGCACAGAACATTTGGACCCATGCTCAGACTTGTGCTTAAGTGCTCGTTCCTTCCTTTCAGTCTGTTTCATCTAGTATTTATGTGTGAGCAGGAAATAATACAACTTGGGGCAATGAGACTAGCCACAGTAATACAACATTTGATGGACAAGGGCCTTCACTTTAGCCTTTTCTTTTTATTTGTTAATAAAATACAGCATAACCCATTTGGTACAGGACTGGTTTGCAAGCCACATGTTACTTATGGAAAAGACCACAATAACTTCCTGTGGTAATAAGGGAACATAATATATAATTTACAAAAGAAACCAAAACAGATATTCTAATGTGATTCTGGTTTATGGGGGAAATCTGGTATGAAGCTCCAAGCTCATTAAGATCCTGAGAACCACACAAATACATCAAGGGCATAATGTGACTGTAAGTATTTTCCCCAAATTCCCAGAAAGACTGGCCTTTGCAATTACTGCGCATAGATTCCATGTAGTATACAAAAACCCAGACCTCAAGGGTTTGCAAATTGAATTAAGATAATGAAGCAACCTATATATATTGGCTCTTTTCCAAAGGTTAGTTACAATGCATACCTAACCTGTCTACCCAGAAGTAAGTCCTATTGAAGTCAATGGGGCTTACTCCCAGGAAACTGGGGTTAGAATTACAGTCTTAGCCACCAGACAAACCCACAATTTTGTAGCTTGTAATTCACAAGCATTACTTCCTTACCCCCATGTGTCACGTGGCACCCCGCTTTGAAGACTAACTTTCAAAAGCAGTTTATTGTAAGTGATTGAAGCCTGATGTTCTGTGAATAGTAAATCTCCTAGGCATCTCTAAGCCCATCTAAAATAGCATACTGGTTCCCAACATGTGTCCTGGTCTGCAATAGCCCCATGTAAGATAGACCTGGTGCATAACATAGATTTTCATTAAATTCTCATTTTGCTGCTGGTGCTGGTCCAATTTCAACTACTTGGAGATCTCTGAATGCCAGATTGGTGACTGACATCTCCAACTGGCTGAGCCCTCCAGCTTTCTTAAGCAGGTAAGCAGAAGAGCTTATTTAATGTATTTAATATACTACCTTTTTCTCCAAGGTGTACATGGTTCGCCCCACTCCTCAGTTAATCCCTAGAATGACCCAGTGAGGTAGTTTAAGAGACTATGACAGGCCCAAGGTCACCCAGTGAGCTTCATGACTGAGTGGGGATTTGAACCCAATCTCCCAGGCCATAGGCCAACGCTCTAACCACTACATCACCCTGGCTTCCTAGAGTACGTCTGTTATGGGGCAGCTTTATCACTGTAGGTAAATAAATATAGGAAAAGAAAAATGTTACTTAGAGAAGGATCTATATATTTTCCTTGAAGCTTGAATTTGATTTATTCTGGACTGTTTTGTTTGTTTATTGTTTTATTTATTTATTGCTTTATTTTATTTAATGTGCTGTAAACCGCTTTTAGGTTTTTTCTTTAGAATACAAAGTGGTATAGAAATGAAATTAATAGTAATAGTAATAATAAATTCCACAGCAGAAAAAGGCACCTAGACATTCTGTTGTGGCGACCATAGCCTAGGTTTAAGGAGCCATTTGGTGATTAGCTTATATATCTGAGTTTCTAACACTTCCATTAAAACCCTTTCCCCAAAGCATGTATATTTATAAATGTTTTGGATTGGGTGATCCTGAATATAGGGGGAAAACAATATTTTAAATTCCAGTAAAGCTAAGCAGCTTAAAAATAAATTTTGTCACCAAGATCTGCCCACTCAATCTTGCCCTGCACTTCCCATCCCAGAAGCAAGTTGGTTGTAGAATGGTTGTAAGTTGTAGAATGCTTCCAAAGGTTCTTCAGTTGGTTGCTTTCCAAGGAGAGGTACTCCCACTAGAAAGCACATAACATTTTGATCTTTTCTACCTGTATATCTTGAGTTAAGGCACTCCTTTCATCAGTCTTACCCTCAGAAAGTATGTGAGATGAAGGAAAGAAAAGTGAACATGATTGTGTAGAAGGTTTCCACCCTACAAAAGTTGAAGAAACAACTGCACCCTTCAATCACTAAATAAACATGATTAGGAAGAAAGTCCCACTTCAAAGGGGGAAAGTTTTTTTTGGTTTTTTTTTTTTAAAAAACCCTGTTTGGTATATCCAAACCCTTGAGCACTTCTAAAGTTGTTCTGTTATGGTAGAAAATGTCTGTTGAAGAACTGGGAAGAATCTTCAAAGTGGGGAAGAATGGAGAGCAACAGACTCACAAAGATTGACCCAGTGGTCACACATGTCTCCACAATTCCTGAATAAATATTACAATGTTGTGCCCACCATACTACTTCCATTACTTTATGGAGAGAAGACAATTTCACAAGATTCTCTCCAGATGTTCCCTGTGTGCCAGCCTTTTTCATACATTCATCAAAATGTGCCGATATCTGGGCCTATGTCCAGAGCACGAATAATAGTAACAATAGTAACAACAACTTCTTCTTCCTCCTCCTCTTCTTCTTCCTCTTCTTCTCCTCCTCTGTTTAATTTGTATACTGCCCTTCATCTGACGATCTCAAGGTGGTTCACAGCATAAAATGTCTGGGATGTAGCTAGCTGGTATTCTCCATGTACATTAGGAACATTGAGGAGAATAAATGAAAGGGGCGGAGTCCAGAGTGTTTAGAATTCAGATCAGTTCTCATAATGGGAAATTTCCGAATTGTAATGTAGGATTCTACTGTAACGAATGGATAGTGTAACAAAGAATCCTTCTTGGGCCCATCACATACTGTGCAACTGTCCCATTTAAATTGGGACATTCCAGATTTACAGAAGCCACCCTGGCTTCTGACCCCAATCCCAGGTGTCCCATTTTTCACCCTGTGCTGTGGCGCAAGTAAATTGGCTCATACCAGAATGCAGGACCAAAAGACGGAAGCAAAACTTACCCTGCCCCCCCCTGTCACCAGTATTCTTCCTCCTTCCACCGTGCCTTTCCAGCCAACATACTTCCAGAAGCCAGCACCACACTGGCTACACTGATGGCAGTGACCATGGCAGTGGTGGCTGAAGGCACTGCATAAAGATGCAAGGGAGGGAGCTAGAGTGAGAGGAGGGATGCCTGTCAAGGTTGTGTCCCAATTTTCCTCACTCCAGTGATGGAAGGTATGCCATTAATTTTGGGTCTATTAATTATGGTAGGTCTACTCTGAGCAGGACTTAGACCTTCATTTGTTAGCCCGCATTCAGCCTCCCTCCCCCCAGCTTCTAAACCCTTGTTAAGGTTTCACACTGTCTCCTTGGCATCTGATGGAAAAGAGAGAGATAGAACTGGGAGATGTTTGCATATTGTTGACACCGTAGTTTAAATCCCTCATGACAGCTTCACACAGTTCTTTATTCAAAGTACAGCACACTGAAAAGCAAACATGAGTTACATGGGAGAATCTACAGCTGGTGATATTGTTATTTCTGAATGGCAGCATTTTACATCAAAGAGAAAGGCATGTATCTATGTATCTTAACGAATCAAATTAATTTCATTATCTTTTATGGAGAGATTTTGTACAAGCTTTTGACTGATGGTTAATGGTTGCAGACTCATTAACAGCATGACAGATTTAAGCTTCAGTTTCAAAGATTTTGCTTCCATTCCTGGAGGAAAAGTAGAAAGTACTGTTTCTCAGCATGTTTGGGTTTTGTGTCATTAAAAACTCCCCTCTTCCTGAAACATTTGTCTGAATTCAATTTGTTTGAAATCTGTGGTAGTGATTAACATTTCAGTCTGAGTATTTCAAAGACGTGCTTCAGCTTGTCCTGCATTAAAACAATAATTTTTCGCCTCCAGCTAAATGGCATTAATTGGTATTTATATATTATTATTAGGAAAGTTTGTTTTGTCAATTGAGTTTCATAGTAAACTAAACAAGCTGCTGGTGTGAGTGGAAAAGCCAGATGCATTTATGCCACATCTTAATTTCCAAGAAACAATTTAACCCATTCAGCTGTTATGCCAACTCACCCAATGCAGTTAAACTGTGGAATTTAACTATGTATTGGGTTCCACAAGATGGCCACCAACTTGGATCACTTTAAAAGGAGATTAGATAAATTCATGGAGGATAAGACTGTCAGTGGCTACTAGCCATGATGACTTTGTGCTACCTCCAGTATCAGAGGCAGAATGCTTTGAAACATCAGTTGCTGGGGATCATGAGTACGAAAGGGTTATTGCGGTCGTGTCCTGCTCGCTTACTGTGAGACTAGAATGCAGGACTTCGAAGGATCCTTCTTGCGTTATTAAGTAAAGGCTCAGTATCTATGTTTAGTGCCAGAACTCGCTGTCTAATAGAGAACAGATACTGTCAAGGAAAGTAGGCTGGAAGGTGCGCAGCTCAAGTTACTTGCTCCTTGAAGCAGAGCAGCAATAGTCTCCCCATCTGCAAGTCATGGTGCATAATGCCCAAGGCCAGCCAAGTCATCCTGGCTCCTGAGACAGATCATTCCACTTAGCAGCAAATTGCTGGTTATTTAATTTACTGTTTCATGACATCTCAAATCAGATGCCTTAGGGGTGGCTGCCTCACTATATCTAATGGTAGGACAGGTCCCAGCTATAAGGGTAAGCAGAGATGTGAAGTCTAGGAGTTGTACTATATCTATATTTGTCATTCAGAAGCCAAATGCATCTTTTCTCCAAAAAGAAATAACAGGTTGAAGATTTCATCTTTTTAAGGATGCCTTTACACAAGGAGAGTAGTTAATTGGTTGTTAAATGCGACCTTTTATCTAAGGAAGTGTAACAGTTATGTGAGTGCAGGACAGAATAGGAACCAGTTTAATACATTTAAATTGCTCTGAAAAGTGTTATTTGAAAAGCAGCAGGGGTCATTCTTTGTGAAACACAAAAAAGATTTTTTTAAAAAAGTAAAAAAAAAAAGCCTGATGTGTATATGCCCACATTACAAGACCACCAGCCAGGCTAGAAAAATGGTATGACTGGCATCTTATCCTCTGGAGAACCAGAGTTCTTAGATGCTTCATGAGTATTTTGAAGATCAAAGCATAAGCACATTAACAGACTCCAGTTTTATCTGCAGCAATCAGTCTCTTGCTGTCAGAGTGTGGAAAATCATAGAAAGGCTGTAACCAAAACATGCTGGAGATTGATATGGAGAAAGCAAAATATGGTGCAATTAACATGTTACTGTATATTGCAATCAAAATTGATTAACAAAATTGTTAATCATGGAAATGGCATTGTCTAGACAACTTTGATGGACAATTTATTACAATAAATAGCAAATACTCTTGTAGTGAGATTTATTGTGATATAAATGTCCCATGATTTTTTTAGAGTTCATTATCAGACTTGAACCAAATCTTATCTGTTATTTTGGAGATATGGCTATAGCAGAAGGTGAAACCACTAAGTATAATTGACAATTCAGGGTGCACTACCAAGACTGACATACTATGGAAGATTTCTGGATGCTGGGCTTTGATGCTGATATTTCCCAACATGAAATTCAACAGTTTCAGGAACAGTCTTGGTTTGCTGAAAACAGCTGATAAACATATTTCTATGTTCCTACTTTTACCTGAAGTGGAAGGCAACATCCCTGTGGTATACCATGACTCTAGAACCAAAATCTTGAGAAATACATGTCTCTGTGGTGACGTGTTTGCATGCATGTTTCTGTGTAACGTGTGAGCTTGGTTACAACAGATACTTGCAATTTATCTGGAGAAAATTCAACAGCAAAATTGCCTGCAGTGAATTGAGCCTTCATAAATTCACATTCTGCTTAATATTTTAAATACCCAAGCCCCTTTGGAAAACATGCAAAGAAACATTAAACTTTGGGTAGTTCTTGTATTTCTGAGGGATAACCTGTGTATGCCTTGGAGAACAGAGTGGGAAAGGAAAGTATGAGAGGCAGCCTGTGGAAAAGACACAAGTAACCTTTTATACATGCAGAAGGGAAGGTCAGTGTATGTATATGTGAATGCATTTATTCATTCTGGCTTGTGTCCTGTCTTATCCCTAAGGTGGATAACATCATATATAATATATACAGCCGACAAAAATGGAGGAAAATGCAAGCAAAATATAATCACCTGTCCTTGCCACAGCCTCTGTCCTGCTACTCTTGTTGCCTCCCTCCCCAACCCACTTGCTCCTATTCCCAGCCAATATTCCCTAGTACAGAGGTCAGCAAACTTTTTCAGCAGGGGGTCGGTCCACTGTCCCTCAGACCTTGTGGGGGGCCAGATGATATTTTGGGGGAAAAATGAACGAATTCCGATGCCCCCAAAATAACCTAGAGATGCATTTTAAATAAAAGCACACATTCTACTCATGTAAAAACACCAGGCAGGCCCCACAAATAACCCAGAGATGCATTTTAAATAAAAGGACACATTCTACTCATGTAAAAACACGCTGATTCCCGGACCGTCCCTGGGCTGGATTGAGAAGGCAATTGGGCCGGATCCGGCCCCCAGGCCTTGGTTTGCCTACCCATGCCTTAATATGTGGACCAGTTCAATTAAACCAAATTCTTTCCCAAATGCATTCCTACAGACTGCAACTCAGGGCCCCCCTCCCCCATTTTTGGTTGGTTGCAAATCTGTCTCCTTTCTACAAAGTACTTTAATCAATTTGACCCCTATGATGACCTTTGACTACATGTTTTCTTGCATGTTAACATTGTTTCACTATTTTTTACTTGGTTCAGCATGTAAAATTGTTGAAAAATTGTGCCAGTTGTGAGCATGGAGATCTCTATGCTGACTGCATATTCCTATGCATATTGTAGAATTTTCTGTCCCACCCTTTTAAATGTTGCATGTGATGTATTTTTATGTAATTATGGGCACCAGGAATATGCTGAACTACATAATTTGTTTTTTGTTTCAGTTACAAAGATGAATAATGAACTTGGAGATTTTAAGTAAGTAAATAAGTTCCCAGGCTGTATGCTGATTTGTTTCAGCATATGATATGCTAATATATACAATCGGGATATTGAAGGAATTTTAATTAGTTCGTAATCCATCATGGCCTCAGTACATAATGATGAAGGCTTGTGTTTATTCGTCCCCATTGAAATTTACCATGTCCCAGCCAGGGGGAATCTTGGTAACAAAAATAATGTGGTTTAAAGAGATCAGATAGTCATGGGGGAGGGGTCCTACAGCTTTGACATATTCCTAGCATTCAGCCTGGGCAGCTTGGGGAGCCAAGATAATTGGGATCAAAACTGAGATTTCCCATGGCTCATTGACTGATCACTAATATCCTCATCATTTACAACTAATAATGTAACGGATTAGCATTAGTTCCAGAGGTTTTTGTTTTTTGATCAGGCTGATGGTAAACAGCAATGGAAGGGCTGCTGGTGTTGAAGCCATTGAGTTTGCACTTGGTCACCATGTGGAATGTGGAATCCAAAAATGTCCTTTAGGGAATATACAGGAATCAGGTTTAATCAAAGCTTGCTTCAAAAAAGAGGATTAATGATGGTTGAGTCCCCATCTCCAACAACTCAAGAACTGGCTGTTCCTTGATAGGTGGAAGTTCCTCTATAAACAGGACTCTAGGTTCTCCTTGAATTGGCAAAGGTGCTAGGCAAAAACTTAATAGAAAGCCAAAATATGGTTAACTTGATTAGCCACTGATCAGGGTTCTGATGCAATGCAGAAATTCCTATACTCCTTTTTGTGGCTGTACCAGAGGCAGAAAGGGAAATTCATGGAACCTCAGGCTAGCCTAGCCTTATCCTCATAATTCTAAACCATGGCTTTGTGCTATGTGAGCTAAAACATTTTCCAGAATCGTCCCTCAACACCACCCCTATAACCTGTCTCCCCCTCCTCCCCCCGGCATGATCTGCATGTCATTTTAGAACCAACTAGAAATGCTGACATCGAAACAGAAAAGATCCCAATATTTTACTTCAAAAGTCAAATTCTGAGCAAGCTCCTTTGAAAATGGCAGGTTTCAATGGGCCTGTTTGACAGTTGTTCTTAATCCAGATTTGTACATCCAAGATTTTGTCTGTTTCCAGTGAGAGAATGCCATGAAATATTGGATTTAGATTGGAAATCCAGGTCTTACTATCTGCAGTTGTAGGGTATCCTGCACACAGCACAAGGAAATTTATATGCAGTTTGGCAGGACTACAACTCAGCCCTTCTGTTTCTACATCTCTCACCTTCACAATCCATTGACTAATCTGTGGCTTTTCAAAACTTAGCAGTGAATATCTATAGCATCTATATCAATATCTATATAGCTATATCTATCTTCCATGCAGTTTTATTCATTTCAGTAAGAACCCACCAGGTAAAATCCTAACAGAACAGTGCTAAGGATAACAGCATGTCCACATGAGTGCGAGAGGCCCAGTCAAAACACAAACTTGATTTTTCTGTGGCTGAAAATATGTGTTTAATTAGAATAGTGCAAGGGAGAGGAAAAGGAAGGTCTCATGAGAATAGCCCAGGTGTATGATCTTTCCAGTGACACATTCCCCCAACCAACCCTGGTATAACAACTGGCTATTCATAGATGCTGGAGTAACATTCAAATAATATATTACCAAGTTAAGCACTAAAAGAAAGGGGGGGGGAGAGATTTATTTAAAAGCTGGCTCTAAAGATAATATTTCTAGTGGCAGAAGAATGCTATTTATTTTACATTTACGTTTTCCATTCTCTTCAGAAGTTCCCAGCAGAAAAAGAATGTAGGCCGCACTCTGAACTGAAGGCATGGCAGGCAAGTTCACAGATAGCAAGCAGGCGTGTAAGTCCTGAAGGAGAAATAACGAGGATAATGAAATTAGACGAACATTGTATTTTAAGGTCAAAATTACTAAATGGCTCCATTTTTCTACTCAAAGTTGGCCACATAAGCCTGAAATATTGGAACTAAGCACATTCATACTCCCTTGCATACTCAAGTTGTCCATGGTATTTATCTTTTCTATATATGCAGGTAAAAAGGTAAAAGGCAAAGGGACCTCTGGACAACTAAGTCCAGTCGAATTTGACTATGGGGTGCAGCACTCATCTCTGCTTTCAGGCTGAGGGGGCTGGCGTTTGTCCACAGACAGCTTTTCTGGGTCATGTGGCCAGCATGATTAAACTGCTTCTGGTGCATGGAACACCATGATGAGTGCCAGAGCACATGGAAACACGGGGGGGGGGGGGGGGTTTGCATGTGTATGATATCAAACACATGTGTGTGTGTGTGTGTGTGTGTGTGTGTGTGTGTGTGTATTTCTGGAAAACTGGAAACCTAACAGGATTATCAGCATACTTCCTTAAAACTCTTTCACATTAATTTGCATGTCCATCTAGACAAGCAAACACCTATTTACCATTCTCGTATAAACTCCAATTATAAAATTAAAGTGAACATATTTGTAAGCTACATAATCACAGCAGACACATAAACAAAAGATGCAGAATCAGCCCCTATTGTGTGTGCTTTAAAAATTATTACTGCCATGAAAGCAGTTTTGTTTCTACTGTCTAGGACAGCAAGCCCATATGCCAATTTCTTCCATTGTTTTCCAGCCTTCCTTTCCCTTCTCCTTTTATATTGCTATACTTTTCTGTTTTGCTCACCAATCAATGTTCTTTGCTTCAAAAGAATGTTTTCCCCACAGCTGGTGGTTGCTTTTGTTTTTCAGATTTCCTTATAATTCCTATGAATGTTCTGTTTTCTTGTGATGGGCTATACAATTTTTAAGTGGGCATGGAAATAGAGGTCTCTGTTCACTGTTAGCATAGTCACAAAGTTAGGTTGACAAGATAATGAGTGAGTTCACATATAATTCTAAGCTATGTTTTGTTTAACACATGGTTTATTGAATAAACCTCAGAACTGTCTCACAGATGATCAAACAAGCCATAGTTTGTTTCTCCAAAGTTACTTTGTTTTCCAGCTGTTCTTGCCTCATGCCTCTATAGATTTGCAAGTATGTGCAGTGGGGTACCCAAACAGACCATGGTTAACAAGGTTCTTGGGTTGGGATGTAATGCTGAACCATAGTTAAAATAAGCCATGGTTCATGAGCCAATAGGAAACTATGGCTGCATATCATGGTTTATTGCTGGAAACAAACTGTGGTTTGTCTGTCAGACAGGGTTCAGATATTCAAACAAATCACACCTTAACTAAAGGAACGATGTCTCAGTGTTAAGTGTGAACCCAGGTCAATAAATACATAGAATAAAAAGTGTTCTACAACATATAATTATTTGAAAAATATATAATGTATAACACAAGTATCATATTCTCTGTTTTTACCGCCATAGGGACGCGGGTGGCGCTGTGGGTTAAACCACAGAGCCTAGGACTTGCCGATCAGAAGGTCAGCAGTTCGAATCCCCGCGACGGGGTGAGCTCCCATTGCTCGGTCCCTGCTCCTGCCAACCTAGCAGTTCGAAAACACGTCAAAAGTGCAAGTAGATAAATAGGTACCGCTCCGGCGGGAAGGTAACCGGCGTTTCCATGTGCTGCTCTGGTTTGCCAGAAGCGGCTTCGTCATGCTGGCCACATGACCCGGAAGCTGTACACCGGCCAATAAAGCGAGATGAGTGCTGCAACCTCAGAGTCGGCCACGACTGGACCTAATGATCAGGGGTACCTTTACCGCCCTAGAATTGCCAAAATGTGCTAGTTTCATTTGACTTTGGTACAAAAAGCAATCTCAAAATTTCAAAGCACAAAGGTAATTGAGGTGGGCCAGAACAGTATGAAAACATGTTTTGAACAAAAAGAAGTAATAGGGGAATCATGTTCAAAATATATAAAACCTACAACTTCAGAAAGTCTGTGCTAACCATTAGATAAGTGCTTCCTTTCACACCCTCACAATCCGGAAATGTGTGAGCTCATCAAAAATTAGTGTGAGAATATTCTTGGCGTTTTTACCAAACCACACTGTCAGAGGTAACTGAAGTGCTTTTCAGAACATGAATGAACAACTGGCAACTGCAATAATTATGCAGTAATTATCCTGTATAATGTATAGGATAGACTGCTTGCTTGTGATGGATCAGAATTAGACTCCTGACACTAAAGACAGCAGAAGATTCTAAGCAGGAATAGCAAGCATAGTGTGAGGGCAAAAAATGGCATAAATTGACATCATTTAAATCCTAAAGACATGTTTCATATAATCACCGTATATTCAGACAACTCAGGAAATGTTTATGAAGAGGGAATCCTCTTGCCCTTAGGCTTCATGGAACAGTTTTTGTTCACCAGTATCATCTGAATAATTAAATAAGATGGCCATTAGAATATGGGCACTTGCACCAAAGAGTCTGTACAAATCAGATTCAGAATTACTTACTCCTATTATGGATTGTTGAAAATGAGAAAAGCAGGAAATACTGTAAGAATTTGTAAGTCTGTTCAGTTCTAGCTTCAATGTTGCAGTGGAGTAATGACCTTCCCCAAGATATCTTGCACGTTCAGATAAACAGAAGCAAAAACTGATAGTGAAAGGGGAAGCATCAGACTTTGCACTGATGTTGGATGAACATGTTGAGGCAGCCCAAGGGGTCAGTGTGCCTACTTTCTTTCTCAAACGCATTGTATTTTAATTCCAAGCATACTTTCAGCTGTTGCCTTTCTATACAACAGTGGAAAACATGGCTCATAGCAAAATTACAACGTATTGTTACAAGGTTTTGGCGTTTCCATTTTTTATTTTCTTCTTCGTTTTATTTGAGTCAAACCCTTAGAATAAGTTCCAGATCTACTTATTACATTCCTACTCCACCCTTTCTGTAAAATGATGAGGTTGACACCAAGAAAATCCACATATAATTAACAAGAAAACAATGTAACAATAAAACCAAAGAATGAATATATACAAAAAATCTGCAGCTAATTAAAAATAAAAAAACAGATTAGAAACACATATTAAAAGAAAGAGAAGCAGGGGGAGGGGAATCAGCCCTGTAGACCAGCATGGCTCTACGTCTTGTTGCCTGTGTGTCTTCTGGGATTCCCCAGCGGCATCTGGCTAGGCACTTTGGGAAATAGGATGCAGGGATGGGTGGCTTTTGGGGTGTGTGGTGTGATAGGATTGGGGAAGGGCACAGGCCAGGATGGAGAGGCTGCATGGATTCTGTAGGGAGAAGGAGGATGGTTTAAAGAAGATAGAGGGGTGTGTATAGGAGAGAGAATTATGTGCGAGAAGCAGTATACAGGCAACTCCTAATCTTCCCACCCTGACTCACCTCCATGTCCAAACACCCTGTGAGCACCCTACAAGCTACAGACTTGCCCTTTCCATTGGGTGTACAACCCCGTCCAGAAGAGGCCACCCAGGTCACAAGACTTGCAACACATAACACCTCTTGGAGGTTTAAAAGCAGAGGCGGGATGCCCATCTGCCATGGATGCTTTTGTTGAGATTCCTGCATTGCAGGGAGTTGGGCTGGATGACCCTTCCAACTCTATAATTCTATGATTCTATTAAATGGATTGCGTGCCCGAAACCTTATTTCATAATGTTGTATTGCTGGTCAAGTTGCTGAAAAAGACAACAGCTCTTTCTGGCAATAAGATGGAGCAGGGTTTGAAATGATTAATGCAACCTGGACTCATTTCATCGAATGATGAATACTGCTGTGGTGAATTCAGTATTTTTAAGGTAAAAAAAAGAGAAAGACTAATGCAAACTGCTTGAAGAAGTAGTTCAAAATTTATGGCGAATCAGGGGAAGCAGTTCTGCAGTTAACTCCTGCTTCTGCTGTCTATGGTAAGACTGTGATACCTAAAGGAGGCTGGTTTTCTTGCAATTGAGTTCCAGATGTTGTGAGCTCCAGGAGCTCTTGTTTGGAATTCATAGTCAGCACGGACAACCCTCATCTCCCTGTTTCTCCTTGTTTTGAGCTGCTCTGGGAACACATCGTGACACTGTTGTTTCATTTCTAGGGCTGTAGTTACTTTGCTTTCCCATTAGTGCAGGAACTCATAATATCAAATATATTTATAAACACAACGTATGGTTGCTAAACTTCTCCCAGTAAGATTCTGAATAGACTCAAGAAAAATGATTAGTTTTCATGGTGGAAAACATCGTTTTTGGGGTGAGCCCATTACAGTTGTGGTATGGGAAGTGGGGTACCATTCCTGTATCGTCCTCCTGGGTTGTGGCAGATGCTTTTACATCTTTGCTACTGCATTTCTCTACTTAACACCTTTCCTGCTGAGCTCCAGTGCAGCAGTGGCACCCCATGTCACACACTACAATCATCCCTTTCTAGGACTGGAGTTCACTGTGCTCTCAGTGATGCCACTGGGAGAATTATTGTTGATTTCATTTCAACAGTTAATATGCAGCCAAATTCCATACTCTATAAGCAGCGTACAGTAAGTTTGCAAAAGATGCAATATAGATAAAATCAGTTAAAATAAACCATAAAAACTTACTTGAGGTGCTTTTTGAAATACAAAGGTCTCCACCAAGTGCCAGAAGTTCAACTAAGAGGTGGTCTATCTTAACTCAGCCAGGAAGGAGTTCCTCAGCACTGGGCCCATAATAATGGATGCATGGTTCCTGGTGGATATGAGTTGCATGTCTGTGCAATGGTGTGTGTGTGTGTGTGTGTGTGTGTGTGTGTGTGGCTACGGCTACTAACAGGGAACTAAGGAATCAAGTGGTCCTTAAGGTATCCTGGAACCCAAGTTGTTAAGGGCTTTGTTGTCAATTAATATAAGAATGATGGGCCTGAGGGACTCATCCTATATCTTCTTCCATCATAACAGTATTGGTGACAAGGACTATGTTGGTGAGGGGCATACACAGTTGGGGTTAGGGCCCCAAGAAATCATGGTGAAGGGGTGAAGGGGCATATTTATCCCAAAAGGGGAGGTTTTTCTACACCAGCCAGAAGGACAGGGTTTTTTCTGTTGCTTAGATGTTACAGTGAAAAACAGGCCTATCTCAGGAATGTCTAGGCCTAGGCAGGTGAGAGATAAGAGCAAGGCTAGATGGATCTTTCATTCTAGCCCCAGACAGGGGGAGACTGAAGACAAGGAGGCGAGTTGAAAGGGAGGAGTAAGTAAAGCAGGAGACAAAGCCCCATTTTATTGCCACTAGTATAAATCACATGTTTTACATGTGAACACGTGTTGAGGTTCATGGTGTGGAGAGGCTGGTGCAGGAAGGAAAGGGGGGGGGGGGCAAGCCCATGTAAGGACATAGGAAGTTGCCATAACTTTCGGTTTACAAGAGATCAGGTGGTATTCTGTTCTGCAAATCTATATAAAGGGGGCACATCCTGACTAGGGGGTGCAGATTGCAAACTTATTGCTCTGTACCTTTGTTTTGCATATGCACTTCAAATAAAAATCCTGTTAATAACCTGCAAGGCCGTTTTGCGTGAATCTGTGCTTCAGGGACCCAAGAGCAGATATGTGTGGTCCTTCATTTTGGAAATGGCTGGTCAGATTCCCAGATTCTCTACATTTTCTGTGCCTCCTGGTGTCCCTAGGGCCTTCTGGTTCATGTCTGTCACAGCATTTAGGGCCTAGTGAAGGTCCAGCTGTGAGGAGTTGCTGCCATCAAGTTAGTTTGGATCAGGGACAGGGACTCATGCTAGAATTGCCAAGCTGAGACCATTTTGACTGTCAAATTCAGATTCCAAAGGGATCAAAATATAGTATGTTCACCCCTCCCCCATTTGAAGTTTAATGCCCCATCTGAAGTTTAATTTGAAATTTAATGTGTGTGTGTATAAACTTGAGAAACTGCTTCAAACTGATACACACACACACACAGGCAGCCTTCCAGGACAAAAGCCTTCACACATAAGGCAGTTTCCACAAAGTAAAATACAGTATACAAAAGCAAAATTACAGACACGATAAATACGTTCCATGATCAAATATAGGAAAGTTAAATCTGAAGAAGAAAGAACTGTGTATTTGTCTGCCAACTATTATTCTTTTAAAAACCAAGGCTTCTAAAATAAATAAATACATAAATACCAAATGTTTTCAAAATATTGCCTTTTATTTTACTATGTGTATATTTTATGAATAGATAAAAAGGCCACTTTCTTGTTTCTTTTTTTTAAGGGATAGAGAGGGGAGGCAAAAGACAGAGAAATGAAAAGCATGCATCTTGGAGTTGGGTGTCTATAGCGCTTGGACGATATTATGATTAATTTTATATGTAGCTTTCCAGATGTTGGAATTTTATCCCATTTTAAAACTATCTCTAATGTCTAACAGGATATGTGCAGAGTATAGCCTTTAACAAAGTTCTCTTTCATAAACCTAGGCTCTAGTTGCAAAACAGAATCCAGGGAAATATTTCTGACCAGGAGCTGAGTGAGCAGAAATTCCAAAGGGGGAAAACGCACAAGAGAGAAAGAACGAACCCAATAAAAGGCTGGATTTTTGCCGCACTTGTTTTGGAAGATTATGGATAGGCACCGAGTGCTACATTTCTGCTCGCTGAACACAGCCCTCTTGCTGCTTATTTGGATTGGCATCTCCGAAGCTCAGAAGGATTGCACAGGTGTGGAGTGTAAGCAGCTGGAAAATTGCATTGAGGAAGTGCTTGAGCCGGACGAGTGCTGCGCCTCTTGTCTCCAGCATGGCTGCACCTGTGAAGGCTATCAGTACTATGACTGTGTGAATGTCGGTTTTATCAACGGCAAGGTCCCCGAAGGGCAGTCTTACTATGTTGACTTTGGAAGCACAGAATGCTCCTGTCCCAAAGGGGGCGGCAAAATCAGCTGCCAGTTTATGCTCTGTCCAGACCTTCCGCCCAACTGCATCGATGCCGTGCTGCCCGCAGACGGGTGCCCTCAGTGCGGAAGAATCGGCTGCCTCCATGAAGAGCAGAAATACGCGGCAGGACACACGTTCCACATGCCTCCGTGCAAGGTTTGCCACTGCCCCAATTCGGGAGGGGATCTCATGTGCTACCTGCTCCCGGACTGTAACGAATCCACATTAAACCCTCATAGCCCATCCGATACCGGGGACACCGAACCAGAACGGCACTATGATGATTCCTATAGTTATGACCAGGAGGCACCAGAAGGAGACACCACTCAGGTAGAGCCACCTAAGAAGTTCTACAGTTATGCGGCTCATACAGAGCAAGAGAGCATGGGCCAAGAGCAAAGTGAGGATTATGAGTACCTTGCAAGCAGCAGTGTTACTCCTCCGTCATTAACTCACCCTGCTTCAACGACAGAAGCTTTGCCACCCGCGACCACAGTTGCTCGTGTTCTGCACTACTCTGAAACTAGTCGCGCCACTGAAAAGAGTGAGGAAAGGATTTCTACGACAAGCACGGTATCAACCCCCAAAGCACGGCAAAGGCATCATCGAACAACCATTGCTAACAGCGTTAGGAAGGAACAAGCTGCGGTTACAACTGAGAGGCCCAGAAATATGGCAGATGTGGAGAGGAGAAAGCCAGCCAACAGGGAGAGGAATGAGCAAGAAGAAAATGCCCGCTTCAAAATCAAGCTAAACATGAAGAAAGACAACAAGCAGAAAGAAAACAGGTTGTTGGTCTTACAAGAGTCCAATATGACTCAATCGCATGGGCTAAACTCTTTGCAGGAGAAAAATGAGGAAATTAAGTTCCCCAAGGTCAAGTTCAATCCAACACAACCATCTCCCATTGCACTGAAAGAAGATAACAATAGGATATCCTTAAAACAGCCTCAGACTCTTTATCATTACACATCTGAAGAGGACATAGATCCCAACTCTGTTCAGACTTCCCCCAAGTTATCAGAAGGTAAGATTTTGTATTCAAGACCGATAAATCAGATTTTGTATTCATAACATTAAATGTTTCAAAAAAAATATAGCAGAATATTGGTTTTGCCTGCCTTGTATGATGTCAAACATAGCTCTAATCTTCAAAACTATCGACTCATTCTCAGTGAGTGGCCTCAATCAATGGTCAAGTCTTTGTTCCATTGTGGCCTATTGTTTTATTAGAACTATTTCTCAGAGTGAGAAGTTTAATGTCTGCATTATATATATATATATATTTAAAAAAACATGAATAATTGTTCATTTTTGTAGAACTTTCATTATTGTTCTCCTATCCACTCTACTTTCCTTCATAGATTGTTCACATTGGCCCAGTTCACACATCATCCTAGTAAAACCACCAGAGGAGGGTGCAGAGTATGGCCTATGAGTGGGGTATGGCCTGGGCAGAGTCCTGTTGGCTAGATAGTGAGGCATGGTGGGGCACATTTGGCCCCTGGGCATGAGGTTCCTCATGTGATGTACAGTAAACCATGGCTTATGTCTTATTATGTGGCCCTCCAGAGGTTGGAGGTTTGACTTCAAGTCCCATCTACCCTTGACTACTGCTTATGCTGGCTGGGACTGATGGGAGTTGGAGCCACCAACATCTGCAGGGCCATAGGTTAGCCATACTGTTGTATAGAATCTGGCCAGTGCTATCTATAGTTATGCATCTTCATTAGAAATGTTCAGTCTGAGAAACTATTCACCTGGTTATAAATATCTGGTCAAAATGCTAAATGATGGCCTTTTTAAAATAATGTTGCTAGTAAACCTAGTGACAAGCACAATGCTTATAGAAAGTTAAGTCAATCTCCATATACTGTTGAATTTGGAACATACTATCTGTTGTGGCATTTCTATGCATTATGGGATATCCTCTCAATATATAATACAATTGTCTAATGAACTGTGTAGAGGGAGTATCTATCTGACAGATATGCAGATCTGTTCATGAGCTGTTTGAGTTGTTTGTTAATTAATATTAGCTACCGTAAATGGTTACAATTCTAAGTGGTTACAATGTTTTGTGATTAGCCTCTACAGTGTGTCAATCAAAATGACCATTTTGCCGTAGTGGTTTACCATAGTACACACAAAACTCCCTGTTATCAGTAGCATCTAGCCATGAGCTGGTGGCTATTCCCTTTTGTTAGTGATATGAAGTGTGGCAAAGTAGAAAAGAGGTAAAGGTTGCCTTATTACTACATGACTGTGCACTGATGACGATCTGTTACTGATACGGCTGTAGGTAACCTCCACCCACTGCATTTGAATAAAGTAAAGTGCATATACATAAGTCTGTGCTCTAGAATACTTTGTGGAACTGCAAAAATAATTTATCAGTGGTAATCCATGGTAATCTAATTTTCCTTAGAGTAGTGAAAGCTAAGGCCACTGATGTGAATAGTGACCAATATGTGACACAGTTCAGGTTCATTTTCTGTCAGACTTTATGTCACCTTTATCATGGCATTAACATATTTCTTAATAAGCACACTACCATGTTTATTTGTACCCACATTTAATATCTGAAAAACGTCCAGGAAGCCCTGATTATTTTAGAGGCTTGACTTTGCGTTGCATTTCTTCACAGTAACAATAAGCCATAAAATGATCCCTTCCTGTTCCCACTCTGATAAGATGAGAACTGAGATCAGATCACAATGGCGCTTGTCCAAAATAAACCATATGCATGATCTAAAGATTGGGACGTCTACCTCTCCCTTTCCTGCCAATCTGAGAGTCCCCATGCTTGTGTTTCTCATTTGTTTTGTTGCCAATGCTGACTTAATCAGTCACGATTGCCACCCTAATCAGACGGAGACCTTATATGTTCCAAACTGTGGTAAAATAATATCCTGAACTAGGTCAAATAGCCTAGTGCCAAAAAGATAAAATGCATTCATTTGTACAGTAAATGGGCTGTATTTCTGGCTGGTGTTAAAGTTGGGAAGTTGCCACTTAACGACTTACTGGAAATCAACACACACAAGTAAAGGAAAGTAAAGATTCAGGTTTGTATCCAACTAAGGTTGGAACTAGATATAGTTTGGAACCTGTTACTGCCACCAAAGCAGCAGCCTTGTTTGTCCTGTACTTCTCATTCCCCTCAAGAACCTATGCTATTATAAAAGACATGATGGCATGTCACAACACTGTGAGTGTCCCTACCCCTGCAAGCAGCATCCAATGTAGCATGAGGGGATGGGGTATAGCATGATGACATCATGTCAGACATTACTTTGATGTTTCCAGGGGAGGGGAGGAGCAGGAGGAGACATGGAGAAGGAAATCATCAGGGTTGAGGCATAGTTGGCCACTGAGTAGAGGTCAGGAACCAAGAGTCAAGCAGAAGATCAGAGATGAGAATGCAGAGCAGTAGAACAAGTTGAGAGTCAGAACTAGACAGGCATAATACAGACTACTGTTGTCTAAACAAAGCCCCAGCCTAAACAGGAAGACTCTATAGCATGGGTAGGCAAACTAAAGCCAGATCCGGCCCAATCGCCTTCTAAATTCGGCCTGTGGATGGTCTGGGAATCAGCGTGTTTTTACATGAGTAGAATGTGTCCTTTTATTTAAAATGCATCTCTGGGTTATTTGTGGGGCATAGGAATTTGTTCATTCCCCCCCTCCCAAATATAGTCTGGAGGGACAGTGGACCAGCCCCCTGCTGAAAAAGTTTGCTGACCCCTGCTTTATAGCCTCTTCATGGCAAAGAAATCAGTGGCAAGCCTGTTACTCCAGTACCTTGAGATGCTTTCTTCCTTGGCTAGGTGTAGCCAACCTGGTGCCCTTCAGATGTTTTGTTGGCCTACAACTCTCATCAACCCCAGCCAGCATGGTCAAGGATGATGGGAGCTGTACTCCATGGACAACTGGAGGGCACCAAATTGGCTACTACTCCTGCCCCAGGAAGACACTCTCTGGTCTGTAACCCTTCTGGCTCACCACTCAGGGCAGCTGTGCACAGAACTGCATGTCAGCATCTGACTTGATTTTGGGGGTAATTTTGTTTAGTCTTTACCATGAAAACTTCTGCTACAGCACTATTTCGTCATCAGCATGTTAAAAAGGTGTTTCTTTCATCAGCACAGTATGTATACACTCAATCTTAAGCAGCACTGCCATGTGATGGAGGAACAGTGTAAAGCCCTCCCTGCTGCCACACAGCCCCCCAAGTGAAGCAGCCTGCCTACAGTCACATATACCTAAGCGAGCAAGGGGCCTGGTTCATGTTATTCTTGACCCTCAAAAAAGTGGGGGGATTTATGTGAACTAGGCCTCTGCCTGATGGGTATCTCATAGAGGGTCTGGTTCATGGTGGGTGTAAGATACACACATGGCTTTTCCACTTAGACATAGTAGCGCAGTTCTGGAGTGACTGCATTAACCAAGGTAAACACATAGTTATTTTTCTGGATAGCACGAAAGGAAAACAGCAAATGTAGTTGGGTATAAAGTGTTAGCAAATCTAAGTGAATCTAAAGTTCACAGAAAAATATAAATTGGTACATTAGGAAGAAATGGATGCACTTTCTGGCACTGAAAACATCCATTACCACTCTCACATTTACAGGATCTTGAAATAGCTCTGAGCGCTAGAACTAAGTCATTCAACTCTTTCAGTTTCCTCCATTATATTACAATCATGGCTCCAAGGTAGCCCCGATGACTAATTTTGGCATCATTTGAAAAGTATCTGGTGATGTTTTGTGGATATTACTTTTGCTGACACAGACTGGATAGGTTTTGTGACAGCACCAGCAAATTTTCTAAACCATAGACTTGAACCATATGTTTTTTTAAGAGGAAGGTGGAGGTTGCCAGTGCCTCAGAAAGTGGGAGTTCTGTAAGTCCCACCTAACCTATCAAGCTATCATGCTTTCTGTTAGTTCTATACACTCAAACTTAGTCATAAAGCTATCCTTCATCTGTATTCTACTTACATGGGTCCTGCCAGCCATGATAGCTAAATAGAATATTGGGTGCAGAAAACACAACAGTGGAGGACCATCACCCCATTTTAAAGTTTTGTAGATGAAGGTAGGAGGACAAAAGGTCGGTAGTAGAACATCAGCCTTGCATACAGAAGGTTCCAGGTTCAAATCCTGGGGCTAGGAATGTCCCCTGTCTGAAATCCTGGTATAGACACGGATTGGAATAGATAATATTGAGCTAGATGGACTGGTGGTCTGCCTTAGAGTCATAGAACTGTAGAGTTTGAAGGGACACTGAGGGTCATCTAGTCCAGTCCCCTGGAATGAAAGAATCCTACTCACAGCCTTCCCTGGGTGGGCTCAGACCACCAGCCTTCTGGCTACCAGCCAGATGCACAAACCAATTGTGCCACCTGAGGCCTAGATATAAGGCAGCTTTCTATATTCCTATACATTTGGCTGACCTCTGTTAATAGAGACAAGTTTAGGGCTGCCATATGTCCAGAATTTCCCAGAACATATCAGGATTCGTCCATTGAAAATAGCGTAGAGGCAGAATTTTCAGAATTCAATGGGGTTTTTTGTGTGTTTTTTAAAAAAATCTCAACTTTTTGAAATATGGCAACACTTCTTCAAAACCATGGAATACAGGATCCAGGTTTGGCCCTTAGCCAGAGAAGACTTTATATTTGAACATCAGCACTTTGAACCATGCTTAGTAGTGAACCAGCAGCCAGCAAAACTGGTGAGATAAGTTCTCACCATCCCATTCCAGTTAAAATTGTATCAGCAGCAGCAATCTTGAAAATTCTGGGCAATCTTCAAGGGCAGTCCCATACCGTAGTCTAAATGGGCCACTAGAAGAGCATGGATAGCTATGGCTAGACTTTGTATGTAACCCTTCTTATTCGGATAGACATAAAACGAATGCAGCAGCTGCGAAAGACTGATGATCAGAGCTGCACAAATGACAGGAATCAAGGCATTTGTTTTCCATTTTCCCTTTGAAAATAGGTGATATTTACACACTTTTAAAACAAGCAGACTGCAAAGGATCTAAAAAAGCACCTCACAATTAGGAATGTCTTCTGTCATTGTTGGGAGTGGGACCAAATTACTGCCTGGTAATGATAGTCGCTTTAATTGGGGGTAATAGTGACTCATATGAGTGCATCCATATGTGTTTCATGATTAAACACACATGTTGAGGGTTTTTTCCTTGGTAACTCCTTGAGCTAGTATGAGTGGAGAGTTTGAAAGAAAATTGACAAGCTGGGAATGGGGGGAAAATGGGATTGTTAAAACCACATCTAATGCGAAAGTTAGTGCAGATGCTGCAATTGCCTTCCAGTGCCTTCCAGAAACCCACAGTTACTCACTGACAAAAAGCAATGAGATAATTGTTTCAAAGAGGGCAGTTGTTAAGCTCTCTCTTTCTCTCTGTTGGTTTAAGCAAGGTGAAATTAATTATCCACTTCTAAATTAATGTTTTCTAAAGTCAGTGAAGAAGGTAGTCTGTTTAATAATTCTGATGACAATACAACCATGCAGGGAGCTTTGAAATTTCTCAGGTTCACAGACGTTTAATGGGTGAATACACTTTTAAGCTCAAAGGTTTGCGATGGAAATGTATTGGCAACTACAGAGCACAGTGTGGTGTAGTCATTAGTGTCAGAGAAGGTTCTGAGAAATCAGGGGTCATAGCCCCACTCAGACAAGAAGTTCACTGGGTGACCTAGGGCCAGTCACTGGACTCCGCTAGATTGCTAAAGAAAAAGCATTTTATATGTGATGTATATGTGATGCAACACTGTGACACCAGATAGCACTGTGGAGTCCCATCTTTCTCTACCGGATTTCCCTGTATGAGTTCACAACGCGTTTAACTGAATCGCTTCGTTGACATGTCTGGATCCACCCACTGTCTCTTAGCCTAAATTATCTCACAGGGTTGTTGTGAAAATAAAATGGAGGTTGAAGTGGGCAGGGGAGAGGTTGGAGGAAAGGTAGGATATATAAATGTAAATATAAATTTAAATCACCTAATAACTGAACTTCTGTTAAATCTTATTAATATCATGAGTATAATCTGTATCAGTATGGGATAGTTCTATCGGTAGAGCCTGAGATTCTTAAGAGGGTCACGGATTTGAGCCCCGCATTGGGTAAAAGACTTGTATTGTGGGGGTTGGACTAGATGACCCTGCTGGTCCCTTCCTGCTTTTGATTCTATGAGAGGACATCAGGGTCTGCCATTTGCCCTAGCTGCAGTTCTGTGCAACCCAGTATGATTTATCATGTATACGTCAGGTTGTGTTGCTTATGCATATATACCACTTTTAAGGGTTATTTAATGGAGTACATCTTGCCTTTGAGTAGACATGGCTAGGATTGCCCTTGGTAGAGTTTTAAATGTTGCATGACTGATCTCTACACACACTTATCTGTCTCTGTAATTTTATTCTTGTTTATAGAGCTTGAAAAATCCATGCATGTATTGAAAGTTTACAGAAGAGCTAATCTACATAAATATATAAAGATAAGCTGTATAAGTATGCATGCATGAGGAAACTCTTTTCACAGCAGAAACTTTGCAAATGTTAAAACAGATGATTATATTTCTCCTAAAGTGGGAAGCAATGCTGATCTTTCTGTTCTTATTATTAAGTTTCCTGGCAAATAATGATAATAATAATTCAGATGTGGTTGATTCCTTCATGCCTTTGGTTAAACATCTGGCTTTACTACTTAAGTTTTTGTTTTTTTTAATGTCTCCGCTTGGTATTCAGTTTTCATCTTCTGAATCATGTGAGCTTTTAACCTGTAGAGTGTCACACCATAACATAACACACCCTCCCTCTTTTTGTTTCCTCAATTTCCATTTTTCTTTTAATTTGGTATTTTAGTATGGTAAAAGCACACTGTATTATCTCTCTGGAAAGAATAACACTGATGGGCACGGAATAAGTTAAGAGATAATGATTGAAGTAACACTCAGAAAAGGCAAACACAATGCAAACTTTCAAGCAATGCAGGAAGCTAATCACCGAAACCAGTGAATGCAAATTGCCCTTTGTTTGTTCAGGTGGGCTGATCTGAGACAATAGAGACAAATCAAAGCAAGAAGTTCTGAAGATAATGGGGATGATCTGCATTCCAGCTAAGTCAATGGTGAAGCTGCCGTTGATGGATGACATCAGATGGAACCAGTGCCAATGCTTGTAGCAAGGACAGGCGAAAGAACCTGGTGACCACCTGCCATGTTCTAGCCAAAGGATGGCCCCTTTGCCCTTGGAAAAAGGAGCATGGGAAGTTGCCTATTCAAATCAGTGGTTCATCTAGTGCAGTATTATCAATACAGTATGACTGACAATAGTTCTCCAGGGTTTCAGGCTGGGATTGAACTAGGGACCATCTGATTGCAAAGTGGATGCTCTGTCCCTGAGCTACAACTCTTCCCTTCGGTCAGGTACCAGCGATGAAAGGAAATGCAAGTTCTCAACATAAAACCCATGTTTTATGTCACACTCACACATTAGCCAAAGATACATTGAGATACCATCCCTGCCCCACCAAAACCCATAGATGACAAAAAAGTACCAAAGGTTGTTTTCCATAAAATATACATTTAGACTCTTAAATACGCATGCAAAGTAGATTTGGGCAACATTATAGCTAGCTATAAGTGACAGCGAAGTTTCCTGGTGACCTATACAAACCTCCTCATCTCAAAGAGTTGGCTGCTCCAAAACAAATATACCTGATCTCTCTTATCCTGGGAGGCAGGCAAGTCAGAAAAGAAAGCAGGATGACAAGAGCCTGTGGCATGACTTAAGGGGCTGAGAAGAGACACCCCACAGTGGCTTTATAAAGACTGTCTAAAAATAAGTATTGTCTCCCAGGGCTGTCTGTCAGGGGGGAAAGTGGTTAGGTAGGCACTGCAACATGCCTGAATTGTTTTACTTTTGCATTTTCCTCCAACCATCCTGCCCACGCTGACTGTCTTACCCTGCAACTGTAGGTAGTAGCATCCAGTGGTGGCTGCTAAGTGCTTCCTATAGCTCCCTTCTTCATTTTCCTCCTGTTACATCTCCTGCTCTCCCTATCCCACCTGAGCATAAGGGGCAAAGGTTGCAGTCCCTATCTCACTGCTGTGATTTTTTTAAAACGCCAGTAGGACAGTGTGGTACCTTCCTGGGAAATGTGGTCTTTGCAGGATGCCTGACATATTTTAAGAACCATGTGAAAGCTACATTTGCTAGAGCAACCATCTCTTCATTAATGATGTTTCTCACCCCAGGGATGAGAAGATGAGGAAGGGTGCAAGAAAGACAGCAAGAGAGAGAAAGCTCCTTCTTTTCTGCACCACAAAGTCTTTTATGTGGGAGAGAGGTGGAGAGTTCTTTTGTGGCTTAGGTAAAAAGGAACTGAGTTCAGGACAGAACTGATCACCCTTATACTGAAGGCCAACTTTGCAAACCAACAACATTCATATTAGGAGCCTAACTACTGCAAAACTTTGTCACTAGTTCTCAGTGTAAAAAGGACATGAACATACAGCTAGAAACAGAAAGTTATGTTAGATGAGGAAAACTGTGTTTTGTTCTTCAGGAAGGTGAATGGATTGCCTTTTTGGAACCAAGGATCTAGTTGATTTTGACCTATTTGCCAACAAAATATTTTCCCCCCATTTGGTAGCATTCTTGGCTTGGTATTTGGCCAGGTTCACATGAACCTTGCAGATTACTTAAATCAACTATTCTTTGCTTGCAGATCCTTATGACATGGTGTACCTCTAGGTTTTCAAAATGTTCTTTAGCTATGGCCATAGATATAAGCAGAGAACATGTGTGCTTTGTTGTAGGTATGAATTCCTATAGTAATGGCCCTTGTAATTGGCAGGCCCTTTCCCTTTCTCCACACAGATCCATCAAGTAAATACAAGATCATTGACTTTTATAGGGAAAGTAAAAAGGAAACCAATGTGTGCATGAGGGGCATATTTAGCTCCAGATCCTGCCATCCCCAAAGTCCTGGGTTAGAAAGAATGCTCCCCATCAATGCTACAATTTTTAAAACAAAGGAAAAAAACAAAACACTCCATCAGCTTTCTCCAGCTGATCTTATTTCTACTCCTTCCCAATATTTCCATCTCCCTCTTTTCTTCCAAGCTGTGCCCAGTTTCACCTCCATGCCTTGGTGGCCATGTTTGGGCAGGTGAGCTTTGCTGTGTTACATTTCTGGAATATATGTCTACCTAGAAAGGGCATTGCTTAGAGCATGGGGCTGCCATCGTATATCCTGTCAGTTTGATTATTTTGTTTTCTTCTGCTCTACCTTCTAAGAGAACTTTCTTTTTTCCTTTCTATCTATCTCCCTCCCTCCCTCCCTCCCTCCCTCCCTCCCTCTCTTCAAATTCTTGTCTCTGTTGCTGTATCACTCGTGGAAACGTTTTAAATACTTTGGTTTTGCCTATATTCAGACCCATCCTTTCCACCCCAGCAATACATTAGCCTTTCTGCCGTTCCCAGAAGAAAAAAAATGCTAATTAGTACATTCCATGAGGATTTGTTGGGAACATTCAGAGTGAAGTACAAGTAGCTACTCAGCTCAGAAGGCATAAATTAATTACTTGAGCACGTTTACAACCAAAAGGGTGGGAGGCAAGACTGACTTTGGCTTTATTCAGTTCCTTGCTTGGTGCATTAATATTGCTCCAACCTTGTAAGTGTCACAAGAGTAACAAAAAGGGATAGTTATTGCCATGCCATATGTCCTCTTTCTCTATCCTAAAAAAGTCATGAACAAAGTTGAGAAGATAGAACAGCTTAGAAGAATTGTTCTCAAGTTTTATTACAGCTTTCCCATCATTTCCTATATGTTTTCCCACAAGACAATGGGCGTTTGTTTGTTTGTTTTGATCAGCAGAACTTGTTTACTCTGCTTGGTTACATTGCTTTAATTTAGGATTGCATGTACTTGGAACAATCTTAAAAGCAACCAACTAATTTTACTTGAATTGCATTCATGACAATGGAAGAAAATACTGTTTGCACATCATGGTGAGCCATAAAGAAATGGCCTACTATGGATGAGCAGCATGCAAAACCTCTGCTAAATCACCCCTGTTTTACTCCATCCTTTCTGGAGCTGCACACAACAAACTGAGAGCCTCGATGTGCAAACCAACACTCGTTGTTTATCCCAGTCTGCAGTTTCAAAGTGCAAAGCAAAACTCTTTCCCCATCACCAAATAAAGTGCGAGCACTGGTTTGCATGTTGCAGTAGTCCAAAGTCCGTGGTTAGTTGCTACTGGCTCCAGGAGCAAAAGGATGGAGTTGATTCACCAGCATTAACTAGCATGCTGTCCATTCACAGAAAGCCATGGTGTATGTATGTAAGGCTTATTGGGATGTGTGAATGTGTTCCATGGTTCACAGAGCTCATCCACACATTGCATCAGTATATTTCCCCTGTATCAGAAAGAGTGAAAATGAAAAATAAAATAAAAATTGATTCCCACAAATGTCTGCAAGAGTTGAAAAGCAGTCCTGGCATATCTCTGACCATTCCACTCCCTGTGCTGGTATAGAGTACCCACACAGCATGACAGACACGTCTTCCATTACTCCTGAAATATGTTCAGTATGAGACTTGGATAGGCTATATGGGAAAAGAATATACTATGAATGCGGAAAATGCCTTCCTGGGTGCCTTTTGTTTTGTTTGTGGATGGCAATCAGTTTAGAGATGGAACATAGACAATCCCTCAGTAAAGGAGATGTTTAATTTAATTAACCACCCGCTGTCAAAAACTCTTCCAGCAAAACCAAACATAATACTGGCAGGAAGACATTATGTAAAATATTTACTCCCGCGTGGTTATGATTTTTTTTCCAATCGATTCAGTGCTTATTCATGTGGTAGATATAAGCCACACCACATCTATACCAAGGCTGAAATCCTGTGCCTAGGAATCTGTGGAATTGTGCCAAACCGATAGCAGGACTACACCTTCAGCATTTAAACCCATAGTGGGAGGGAGATGAACTCTTTATTTCTTCCCCCAAACACTGGGAAATGCAGTTCCACAGCTGCAGTTGTGTAGCCAATAATGCATGGTTGTGTTTCATCGAACAAATGAGATTTGAGTGCACATAGCTCAGGGCAGGAACTGTGTAACACATGCTCACTCCTGAACAAAATAGGCTGGATCTTGCCATAGACAATATCTCTTACCTCTTGAGGGATTCTTAAATGGCAAGCCAAAAGTATCTGATGGTTTTACAAAGGCTTTCAGGTGGGGGAAAGGCTTTGTATTTCATTGACTATCACCAGACTGTCTGCTTTCTCCAAGATGAGTTGTCGCCCCCTCTGGTGCCACGTATGGCTCTTAGCCAATGCTCTTTGGAGAGATAGAAGTCATTACGTTATCATTCCAAACAGCAAACCTCTATAGCATGTTGACCCCTTCCTGCCTTTGTCAAAAACTCCTGAGGAACCATTGTTTGTAGGGCTTTTTTATTGTTGATTGTGGAGTGCATGCTTTGAGCCTTTCGTTATTGAATTATGTTACATATAAAATGGCAAAGACTCAAGAGCTCAAACTTGGCTGTGTATTTTGCATTGTGACTGCAGAAACCACAAACAGGAATGACAAAGAATTTCCATGTTTTAAGGCTTTTCCTATTTTCTTTTTCAAATTGAAACTTGAAACTTAATTAGGTTGGAGGGAAACTTTCTGCCCCCAAGCATGACTTTAAGTGGTATATTTAGTTGTATAATGCTTAGGAACTTTTTTTTTTGTAAATTACTTTAATTTGTGCAGCAAGCTAATTTGAGACTGATAATTTGAAGTCCTTAAGATCCAAAAATGGAAGCCAGTGATGGTTTGAGGCTCCTTCAACATTAAAAGCGACTGTTACTCTTTGTACGAACAATAGCCAGGACTTTGTGTGGGTGCCATGTTAATAAGCCATTGTCATGTATAAAATTGTGCAGACTTGTTTGAACAGGGTCTGGTTTCCTAGTTTAAACTTTACATGTTGCAATCTAGGAAAATGAGGTGGGATGGGTCATATCTGTTGGCTCTGTGTCTGGCCCCATACATTAATCTAAATCAGTGATAGGGAACATTTTTTCCATCTCTAGGGCCCCATTTGCTTGCAGATAGTCTTCTGAGACCATAGACCATTGCTGGAAGGGCCAGAGGTAAAAGTTTTGCAGAGCAATGGATGTAGCCTGTACAGTAGGCTAAATTCCAGCCATGTGAATGTTAGAGGTTTCTACAAACATCTCAGTCTCTCTATTCAGGCAGGCAAAAGGCATTATCTTAGTTTTAAGACACACTCTAGGCTAGGCAAAAGTCCTCCCAGAGGGTTTTGGCCTGGTTGGTGATGGATGTGGTGTGAGAGTTATTATGGTCTGTTGAGAGTCTCAAGGGCTGGAGGGCCATATGAGTCCCTGGGTCTGAAATTCTCTACTGGTGATTTAAACCTCTATAGACACCATCCACATGGATAGACAAGCCGCACCAATATTGTTGCTAGGTACTTAAAATACTAAGGGGCAAAAACAGGATTGCCAAGTTGAATGAAATATGGGGAGGGGGGCAGGTAAGCCCCTTCCTGCATAATTGATGACATGATGCAGTACACGCACACCATTTGAATGACAATGCTCATCAACTTGGGGGGGTGTCGAATATTTTATTGGGGGGCCGTCAGCCTCTAGGAGTTGGCTCCTATGGGCACAAACCTATAGGGCACAATTTTGTATCACATTAACATAAAATCAGAAGTAAGTCCCATTGAGTTCAATGGGGCTCACTCCCAGGTAAGTGGCTGTAGTCTAAATTAGGGCTAAAGGCAGAGGAATGGATAATATTATCCACGCACTTGAACAGATCCCAGTTAAAACATCTCAAAATATTAAACTGTTTCTAGGCCATCTTTCCTCCTTTCTAGCCCCCTTCCTTTAAAATGTTTATTTCTCATGACACATATTATTTTTGCTAAGAGTGCAGAGGGGATGAAAGATGAGAAATTCAATAAAATTAATTCCACTGCTCCCCACCCCCAAGTCTTTAAAATGCCAAGCAACATTCCACCCTCTCCCCACTTCTCCATTGGCCCAAATTGCTAATAAATCACCGCAGACAGCCTTTAATTTCCCAGCAACATCACCATCTCATCTCATTTGATCTTGTTGCAATAATATGTCTCTTCAAATAAAAGCGGCACACAAAAACAGCAGCAAGCCCATTGGCAGGTCAGAGCATTGCATAGTGGCATTTTCAGTTCCAGTGGCAAGCTGTCTTTATTTCTGGGCATGCCAGACGAAGGCAAACGACAAGGGAAGGAAGGGTGTGTGTGGACAGGAAAGCAGTACAGAGCACTACAGAGCTCCCCCGGGGAGGGGATGATTGATGAAAGATGACTCCCACCAGGATGAAGAGGGAAGCAGATGAAGCGAGGGTTGGCCCCCTATCCTGGACACCATTTATCCCTTGAGCAGCTGCTGCCATTCCTGGTTGTCATGTGCTCCAGTGGCTCCTGACCACATGACTAGGCAGCTGATTAGTGGTCAGCCTGGGGCCCAGGTAGGCAGCAGTGGCAGCAGTGAGTTAGGCTCTTGGACCCCAGGCCCCACCATGCTACAGTTGGATGTTTCTTGGGGCAGTAAAATGTGGTAGTAAAACCACAAGGATGTAGTGTCAGAAGAAGTAGGCTTCCTTGGGTCAGTTTTTGGCTCAAAAAGCCATGCTGCACTCTTTAAATCTCATTATATTAACATTTTAGCTGGGTGAACAGATACTCCAGTGGTAAAGACAACAACAAACAAATAAATTTCTTCAGAAAACACTTTCTGGTCACTTAAATTGCATCACTGGATCATTTTTATTTGGTGTGGGGGGAATTGCCCCAAATGCATTACATTGGCTGACAAAACACACCTACCTGTAAAATTAAGTTGGGGCTATTTTGTGCTCCAGACACTTTCTGTGTATAGAAAGAAAATTGTAAATGGGAAATGGCTGAACCCTGAAGATAATGTTTCCTACTGTGCAGGTGACAATGTCCTTGAAAGTTTGTTGCAAGTCTACCTCTGTGCAAATTCTGCAACAAAAAGTGCACTGGTGTGGAATTTTACCCACCAGACACCTGGGTTAGATTCTGGGATTTGCTATCACAAGATTTATCAACACTGCTGACATGGGTTGCCATACGTCCAGATTTTCCCAGACATTTCAGCGATTTCTGCCCAGACACTGCTTACAATATGTCTGGGGAATTCCAGACGTATGGCAACCTTAATACCCACTATCTCAGATGCCAAAAAAGGGAATTGATGTGTGTGATGGATAGGACAGTCCACGGATAGGGCTACCAGTGGTTTGTCTTTGCTCGGAAAGGAGCAGCAGCAGGAGAGGGCTGTTGCCTTCATTTCCTGCTTGTGGACTTCCCAGCAGTATGCTGTGGGAAACAGATGTTGAACTCACTGGACTGGTCTGATCCAGTTATGTTCTTAACCTTAGATGTCAGAGCCAGCCCTAGTTAGGAAAACCTTATTTCCTCAAGGATTCTAAAAGCCAGGAGTCCATGTCCTCTTTTATCTCTGTCATATTTTGAAAGAGAGGCAGAAAGCAGATGGGAGTAAACCATGGGAACTGAGTTTCTCAGCCTTGGGATGTGATGCTGGGAATGGCAAGGAATAAGAGAGCTGGGTTTGTTGCAGAGTTGGTGAGCATGCTTCTTAGGTTTGAGAAATGGGAGGATATATTGTATTAGAGATACATAGAAATGTTGGGGGCTCCTGCAGTGTTTCCTTGAAGGTCAGTTTGTCTAATTACACTAGAGTGGTGGTAGTCAACATTGTGCCCTCCGATTACCACCATTCTTGACTGTTGGATGATGTTGGACTGATGGGAGTTGGAGTCCAACACCATCTGGAAAGCAGCAGGTTGGGGCCCCTTGAGTTTCATTCTTCATTCTCCATAGCAAGTAATTTTTAATTCTCCCCACGTCCATGAACCAGCATTGTTTGCTTGCTAAGCACACGTGGAATCAGTGAGCCGATTTAGAAACACTCCACATTTGTCCCTTTTTGGGGGAGACCTTGAACTAAAGTTGTAAGAAAAAGAGCAACCTTTATTGAGCTTTGGAAATTTTGAATGGAAGAAGGAAAAAAAACCCTTTGTTAATCTGAAATATATAGCATATTAATAGTATGAGCACCCTGAGCACACTTAAATTTAATAGTAAAACAAGAAGCAAATGCTGTCTAAGAGAAGGCATAATGATGTCATCAGAGAAGCTCCTTATAATTCTAGATTCTCAGTCAAATCAGATACATCAAGAAACAGAGCTCTGTCTAAACCCATTATTTGGTTAAGATGCTAGATTGAAATTGAGATCTTTATTTGCTCCGGCATGATCCTGAGTGACAGGTAAGGTGGGCTGTCTGCTCAACTGGAGTGAATTATCAAATACTCTCTCATTGGAAACTTAGTTTTATTGCTGAATTTTGCAATCTGAGTTCAGGCACCACATTGCTGTGAATTTAGCCAGGTTAATGAGCCTTTCAGATTTTGTCAGTTCTTTAGTCATTTCCAACTTATTTAGACTGCATCTTGGACCAAATATTTAGTGGCTTCCACCTCCTGTTTCAAAAACATCAAAGCTCCATGGATGATATTATTGTAAAATGTTGATACTGTGTACCCAATATGGAATGATTTCCCACTGAAATCATTTGAATGGCAGGTAATGCCCGATCCTGCAGATAACAACATTTGCTCTTTCCTTGGTTCTGAATCAAAGCCTAGAAATAGTCCCTTTATGCAATTTATGGTAGTTTTATTTTTTAAAAATGAGGCATTAAAGATGTGGGAGACTGCCAAGTTTCTAAAGCCATCAATTACAGTAACAAGTGAACATGCTGTTATCAGTGTGGATTAGTTCAGGTCAGTACTTGGTCTATAATAACAGTTTCACAAGCTCATTTTTCATTTAAAGACAACATTATCAAGGCTTCATCATCCAGTCATTTATCATGGACCGTAATCAGGGAGATACGATCCATTATTTCATCAGCATACCTTCAAGTAGAGGCTAAAGGTATCAATCTCTTGCTAGTTCAAACATCTCCTGTAAGGTATGTTTAGTGCAATAAATTTATTAGTACACAATAAAGCCACATTTATAAGGACCAGGTTGTTGTTTTTAGTTATTTAGTTTAGTTCGTTATTTGTGTCCCCTTTTCTCTATTACAATAATAAAAGTTGCTTACAATATTAAAAAATAAAGCAAGAGCAATTTAAACAACAGCAACAGCAGCAGCAGCAGCAACAACACCTTATTTATACCCTGCCCATTGAAACAGTAAAACAACAAGAATTTAATACATCAGTAAGAGATCAGAACTAAAGCTTCTACCAAATGACAAGATTAAAATTGTAAAGCAAGTACTGTAGATCAGATTAAAAACCAGATGGGATTAAAAAGACTTTACCAGCTGTCTATGGATGGAAAGAGAATCATAACCAGGAGGGAATTTGCTGCTTAAAATTTTTGGTGATTAAGTGGGATATAAATAATTTAAATAAATAAATCACAGCACCACCACTGAGAAATCGCTCTCTCTTGTTCCTTTGTGCCCTGTGAGTGACAGAAAGAGATTGGTTTCTGAAGCTGGCCTTAAATTCATGGTGTGCTCAAACAGTTTCTGAGAGCAAACAGTTTCTGAGAGGACATGTTTATTCTGTAAGCAGATATGTAGGTGGGATAGGTCAATCAACAGAGCAATTCTCGCAGTTACGTTTCCCTGCATGCAAGCAGGGAAGCTTGATCATGTCAGGAAACAAGAAGGTGTAGTAGATCTGCAGACTCTTTTATAGTCCTCATGGCTGCATTTTAGGAAATAGCTATATTAATGCATAACATGAGTCGCATGAACTTGCTCACATGTTCCTGCTGAAAGAGAGACTTAGCTGCTCTTAAGTAGTGGGGAAATGGCTGTGTGAACTGTCTAGAACAGGGAATGAGACTCTTCTGGAGTCCAAGGGCTGCATTCCCTAGTGGATTCCCTTTTGAGGGCCACAAGGCGATGGCTGTGACTTGTATCTTTGACAGGAGGCTATATCCAGCTGTGCAAAACCATGTACATCTTACAATCTAGGCAAGCAAGACAACATTATCAAGGCTTCATCATCCAGTCATTTATCATGGACCGTACAATCTAGGCAAGCAAGAGGCATTATTATAGTTCCATCCCGACAAAAGAACTGAAGGGGTGTGTGGCACAGAGCCAGTGAGGGTAAAGCCCCGAGGACTGGCTAGAGATGCCTATTTGGTTCTTGGGCCTGAAGTGCCAAGCATTTTGTCACATGGTGGACTCAGTGTATAGTTGGAATGCTTGCTGCAATACTTCAGTTGTATTGCAGCTGTTCTAGAGAAACCTCTTTGCTTCTTGGTTCCCTTGCCTTGTCTCTGGCGATCACAATCTGCTCCCCATCTTTCTGCCTGTGTGACATATAGCCAGAAGATCTCAGACTTCTGCTCTTCAGCATCCGTTTCATGCTGTTGCTGCTGATGTTGCATTTACAGTGGTCCCTCGAGTTACAAACACCTCAGGTTACAAATGCTTCAGGTTACGAACTCCACTAACCTAGAAGAGTTACCTCGAGTTGACAACTTTGCCCCAGAAGGAGAACAGAAATCGTGTGCCGGCAGCGCAGCAGCAGCAAGAGGCCCCAATAGCGAAAACACACCTCTAGTTAAGAACAGTTTCAGGTTAAGAACGGGCCTCCAGAACGAATTAAGTTCATAACTAGAGGTACCACTGTACTTCTTCAGATATGCACATCCGAGACAGAGCACAATCAGATAATCAAATTCTGCCTTCCAAGTCCTTATACTTAATTTATTTAAAACATACCTCATAGAAATAATTATTCTCAAATGTTGCTGTAGCTATTTACCTTGGCTTTGCAAATTCCATAAAGGAATTTCTGTCTTCTGAGCAGAAATAATTTACATGAAGATGCATAAAGCAATGACAAGAAATTAATCCTGTGGTCACTCTTTCAGAGTGCGAACACGGGCTGAATTTAATGAACCAAACTTTGCTTTGGAAAACAGAGCGTTTCTCACACATCCCGTGACCGAAGTCCTTTTCAGTTGTTCTCTCACATGTAATTCCCACCCTCACAGGAGTCTGCTGCAGTCATTGGCTGTGCAGAGTTCTAAATTACAAGTGGACAGCAGAGTCCCTGCTGCAAAGGTTTTGCATGACTATATGGTAATCACTTTCCTGTTTTATAGTCTGTAAACTGCTCTGAGGTGTGTGTGTTTTTTAACAATAAATTTTATGAAATAAATAAATACTAAAGAAATTACAAATATTTAATAAGTAATTTTAAAACATACTATAATCGTGTGACTAAAATTACACGCCTGGGTAGCCTTACTGGAACAAAAAGAAAAAGTCTTCGCAGGCACTAAAAATAATCCAATGAAAGCATTTGTCTAATATCTTTGGCCAGGGAGTTAATGGTTTTTAGCTGTGATAAGTCATTGCAACCTCCTGATTCAAATTTCTGGAAGGGTGCAAAGATCAGTGGGGAGTTCTGACCACCAACTGAGGGGATTTCCTTGGTGGTCCATCGTTGGTAAGAGGATGGACTAGATTAAAACTTCATAGAATTATAGAATCCTAGAATTGTAGCATTGGAAGGGACCCTGATGATCATCTAGCAATGCAGAAATACGCAGCTGTCGGACTGAACCTCCAACCTTGGCATTATCAGCACCATGCTCTAACCAACTGAGCTATTCAGGCCTTGGCTAAATACAGGCAGAGCTTTCCTTGTATTTTAATATAGGTGCAAAAAAAAAAAAAAAAGCAACATTTCTTGTCCCATTAGGAAGAGAAGGTAGGAAGCGGTCCCAGGGCTCAAAGTATAAAAGAGGTGTTAATGGCAGCACACACAACCTTTTATGTGTTTGGGTTACACATGCGCCATCTTAAAGAAATTGTGAAAACAGGATTCTGAATGGGGCTCTCAAACATATTGCAAGCCAGATTATCGAGATCTCAGGAGGCATGAAGTCATGCTGAAGCCTGTTTTATCATGGTCAGGGATTCAGCTTTGCTGTGGAAAGAGTAGATAAGGCTTGCTGATGTCATTCTGCAGCTACTGCAGAAAGAGTTCACACTGGCAGAGTCTCTGGAAAGAAAGAAAAAACAATAATCTTCACACTTCAAGGGCTTTCTTGTCTCTTACCCCAGGAGGTCTGTCAAGCTCCAGTATCCCTGTGGTGTGCTGCTTCCTTACAAAAAAAGGGTGGGGGCCCTGACTCTCAGATTTAAAGGGTGTTTTTTTTCAGCCAAAGGGCATTAGATTATTAATGCTGAAAAGAGGCATTCTTCTCAAATAATTTATTTCCTTAAGAATATTTCCAATGTTAGAAATCATGCCAACTTTGCCTTCATCCCCTTCCAGAATGTGCAAAGAAAACATGAAAATGGTTTGGCTTTGTGCACAGGAAGCTTTTCCAAAAGTTTTGGTTGCCACAAATGAATTTAGCTCTGGGGACTTGGAAATATTCAACTGTTACCCTATATGCTTTGAGTCGTTCACATGTGAATGCTTTTGTGGTATGATGACATTCTCAGTGATCTCTGGCTCATCCTGAGAAAAGCAAAATAATGGCTTTTCCGTATTGGGTCTGTTGCAGAGGATGTAGTATGTATGATGCTGGCTTGCGTCTATATAGACTGAGAATATGCCTATGTTGATTATTCTGGGCACCTTGGTTGCTTTTGATCAGCTGATTGTCAAGGCTTGCAAAGCACTGGGCAAGAGGCTTTGTAGGTAACATCGATTGGCCTGCAAAACCCATTTTGGTTCAACTGTGTTTTTATCTGCCCCACACCTGATAGGTCAGGTGGGTGTAGCTTGACCAAAATGACCTCATGAGCCAAATGGGGATCTGCTGGTCTCCCACTGTTGAATGAAAGTATTCTTTCTGGGAATCTGTATGGACAAGAATTTAGAGACATCACACTGGAAGTTCTAGAATCTAATGCTGGGATTTATGTTTATTTGTTCACTGTATCCAAATGACATGGAGTGCTTAAAGATTTCTGCTGCTGTTCAACTTAGTCACCTGTTTTTTTGAGACAAAAGTGCTATCAACATGCTGAGGGCACTTAGCTCTGTTTCTCCTCTTTATCTTATCCAGGCATAGGCCAACTCGGCTCTCCAGATGTTTTGGGACTACAACTCCCATCATCCTTGACCACTGGTCCTGTTAGCTAGCGATGATGGGAGTTGCAGTCCCAAAACATCTGCAGGGCCGAGTTGGCCTATGCCTGATCTTATCCAAGTGTGGCAGCTGATGTTCTGATCCTCACAAGGCCTTTGAGACCAGTCATTTAAGTAACGTCTACTGTATATGATACGGGACGCGGGTGGCGCTGTCGGGACGCGGGTGGCGCTGTGGGTTAAAGCCTCAGCGCCTAGGACTTGCCGATCGAAAGGTCGGCGGTTCGAATCCCTGCGGCGGGGTGCGCTCCCGCTGCTCGGTCCCAGCACCTGCCAACCTAGCAGTTCGAAAGCACCTCCGGGTGCAAGTAGATAAATAGGGACCGCTTACCAGCGGGAAGGTAAACGGCGTTTCCGTGTGCGGCTCTGGCTCGCCAGAGCAGCGATGTCACGCTGGCCACGTGACCCGGAAGTGTCTCCGGACAGCGCTGGCCCCTGGCCTCTTAAGTGAGATGGGCGCACAACCCCAGAGTCTGTCAAGACTGGCCCGTACGGGCAGGGGTACCTTTACCTTTACCTTTTACTGTATATGATTCGTATCATCAAGCACAACTCAGGCTGCTGACTGTGCCCTTTGAAACCCTACACTATAAATTGATTTTGAGCATGATTTCCAAATTGCCTTATCTCAAATTTATTTAGAAGATTTCTGTGCTGCCCTCCCTTAAAAAAAAATATCAACATGCATGTATGCTGTCTGATCACTGGAGACCTTGTACTGGCCAACCAAATTGTCAAAAGTGACATGGGGGACATAGAATGTTCTCCACAGAAAAGTCTTCTTGGCCCCCTCCCTCCTGTTTAGATGATAACTGAAAGAAATACCCGCTTTGAAGGAGAAAGGAGATTAAATGTTTCTTTGTTTTTCTGACACTGGGTTGAATCCAGCTAAATCATTACAAGGATGGAATGACATTCACAAACACAGTGGAACTTCCCTTCCCTCTTCTCCTGTCATGTGCCCCCCATTTAGACCCCAAATCTGCTCCAGAAGTTTGGGGGAGCCCCCAGAGCAGATTTGGGGACACAGTGCAGAAGGAGAGGAAGTTCCATCACACTCTTAGAAGTGATTCTGGGCAGGCAACTCTTTAGATGGATAGAACCTATCTGCATTACTCTGTGTTGACTGGCAGTATTCTTTATCAGCATTAATTGTTTGCTCTTTTGTGATATACTCTGTGTGTGTGGTTTGGTCAAAACAGAGACCACAGTATTCAGGGAGTGTTGCTTCTGACTAAGCACGCATAGCTATAATGCTGTTGGCAATCATGGGTACATTCTAGTGCAAAGGCAGGATGTAAATATTTTCAAATCTATATATCTTTGCACACATTCACAATCTGTGGCCAGTTTCTCAGCTGGCATAAGTCAAAACAGAATTTCAGTGTCTCTTGCTGCTGTGGATGTAGCTCTGCCAATTTACACAAGTCAAAAGGCTGGTCCTTGGATTGTATAGTCTGCCTTTTGTGTTTTATTTCCTTTCCAGTCCCTCCGCCCCTTGGTAGGTGGTATGGAATAGGCATTTAATTAGTTGCAGGCTGCAAATGACAACCAACCCCCTCACATTGTTTACATTTCTGAACCAGACTCTTTCTGGAATGTGCTCTGTGGTTGAATATATTTGGAGTCTCCATAGGCCACATTACAGTTTGTATTTATGAGACGATAGCAATCTTTTCTACTGTACTGAGAAAAAAGGAATTCCGTTCCAAATAATAGACTTGACTGCATATCTTGCTAATTTTATGGTAATAAAAATCTTTGACATGATACAGTTTCCTGAAGCGCGGGCTGAGTGTAGCTGTGAGAGGTCTCCTTTGCTCTCTCCTTACCACAAATAGTGTGCAGTGCCAGCCAGGTGATGCATTGCTGCATGTGCTTGCCCTGGGTGCTAGGAATGGAAAAACTAGGATGCACAGAGGCAAGGTATACCCTGACCATTTCAGAGACAGTGTGGTATAGTGGTTAGAGTGTCTGACTAGGACCTGGGAGACCAGGACTCCAATCTGCCCTCAGTCATAAAGCCCACTGGGCCAGTCATTCTCTCTCAGCCTAACCTACCTCACAGGGTTGTTGTGGAGATTAGATGAGACCGGGAGAAACCTGTATACCATCCTGAGCTCTTTGGAGAAAAATGTGGGATCTAAATGCAATAAATAAGTTAAAAAGTCAGCTGTTCTAAGATTTGCGGACCGGATGTTTATGTATTACAGTGGTACCTTGGGTTAAGAACTTACTTCGTTCCGGAGGTCTGTTCTTAACCTGAAACTGTTCTTAACCTGAAGCATCACTTTAGCTAATGGGGCCTCCTGCCATCACCATGCAATTTCTGTTCTCATCCTGAAGTAAAGTTCTTAACCCGAGGTAATATTTCCGGGTTAGCAGAGTCTGTAAGCTGAAGCATATGTAACCTGAAGCGTATGTAACCTGAATCTCATAGAATCTCATAGAATCTCATAGAATCATAGAGTTGGAAGGGACCTGAGGATCATCTAGTCCAACCCCTGCAATGCAGGAATATGCAGCTGTCCCTTATGGGGATCGAACCTGCAACCTTGCCGTTGCCAGCACCACGTTCTAACCAATTGAGCCATTCTGAGGTACCACTGTATTATTTTTTTTACTTCTCCGAAGGGCTTAGGATGCTGTACCTGGTTCTCTAAGTACACTTAGGCTGGATCTAGTCACATCAAAGAAGCATTTCAGTTCAACGTGTTTTTGTATGAGAAATTGTGTTGGTAAAAATGGAACTCCGTAGCGCCCTCTGGTGTCACAGTGTTATAATGCAAATATGAAACACTTTTTCTTTACCAATCTAACTGAGTCCTTAGTAATATGGATGGAGCAGCTTACTTGTTTCTGTCTGATGAGTTACTGGGGCAAAGCGCCTGGCTAACAGCTTGTGGCTAAGTCTTGTAGTTACCGTATTTTTCGCCCTATAGGGTGCACCGGCCCATAGGGCACACTTATTTTTTGGGGAGGTGAAATAAAGAAAAAAAAATTTTTTCCCCCTGAGCCCCAAAGAGCAAAGAGCAAAGAAGCCATGACAGCGAGCGGGATAGATCCTACTCATTGTCCTGGCTTCGTTTTTAGCCTCGGGGCTGGGGGTCCGGGAGCGAAGGCGAAGTTGCACAACCTCGCCAAAGCTCCCGGAGCTTGCGGGGTTGGGGGCGGGGGAAGCTCGAGCTTCCCCCGACCCCAGACCCCAGCCCCCAGAACGGGTCCGGGAGCGATGGCGAGGTTGCATTCAACCTCGCCATCGCCTCCGGAGCTTGCCGAGCTGGGGGTGAGGGAAGCCTGAGCTTTCCCCAACCACAGCCCCCAGAACAGGTCCAGGAGTGACTGCGAGGTTGCATTCAGCCTCGCCATCACTCCCAGAGCTTGCTGCTATCCAAAGCCTGGGGAGCGCGGCGCTGTAGCGTGGGAAGTCGTGCCGGGCTCCCAAGGCTTGCGGAGAGCCGTCCGAAGCCCGGGGTGCGCCCCGCTGTGCTCCCCGGGTTTCGGGCTGCAGGCTGCTGTCCGCAAGCCTTGGGAGCCCGGTGGGAACTCCCGCCAGGCTCCCAAGGCTTGCGGGTAGCTTCCTGAAGCCTGGAGAGCGAGAGGGGTCGGTGCGCACCGACCCCTCTTGCTCTCCAGGCTTCAGCGAAAGCCTGCATTCGCCCCATAGGATGCACACACATTTCCCCTTCATTTTTGGAGGGGAAAAAGTACGTCCTATAGGACGAAAAATACGGTAAGTTAACCAGCAGTACAACCTTGGGAGGTTGTGGACTCTCCTTCCTTGGAGGTCTTTAAGCAGAGGTTGGATGGCCATCTGTTACTGATGCTTTAGCTGAGATTCCTGCAATGCAGGGGGTTGGACTAGATGACCATTGAGGTCCCTTCCAATTCTATGATTCTACACAAAGTAAATAGACCTCATCTTTAAACCAGGGAAATCTAGACTCTCAAACTAATCATATCTAACTATGAAATCTGTAATATAATAATAATAATAATAATAATAATAATAATAATAATAATAATATAATAATATGATGTAGGAATAACTTGCTCTGGATCACGGATAGCATTTCAGAGCAAAGGGACTCCTTTATGGCAAAAATGTACATTTTGTAACCATCTGGTTTACATAAACTACATTGGATCCAAGGACTTTTTCTTGAGACATGTCAAAATAAAGATTTTTTAAAATTATTTGGCTTAGCTTTTGGTGCCTCATGTTAAGCTGGCAAAGGTGGGAATGTTTGTGTCATAATAAATATTTTATCCAACTACAGTGGTACCTCAGCTTACAGACACTTCAGGTTACAGACGCTTCAGGTTACAGACTCCACTAACCCAGAAATAGTACCTCGGGTTAATAACTTTGCTTCAGGATGAGAACAGAAATTGTGCGGCAGCAGTGGCAGGCCCCATTAGCTAAATGGTGCTTCAGGTTAAGAACAGATTCAGGTTAACAACGGACCTCCAGAACGAATTAAGTTCTTAACCTGAGGTACCACTGTTTGTCCTACACAGAGGAGACCTGTTGAGATTAACAAACCTGTTAGCTATGCCCAATAACTTCAAGGGGTCTACTCTGAGTAGGACCAGCATTGGCTACAACGCACAGTGATTCCAAGGCTTTGGGGACAAAGCAGGCTAGAACTCTTGCAACTGATTGATCTTTTTGAAAAGAGGAATAAGACAAATACAAAAACTCAAAGCAAAAGCAAACAAGGAAAGCAAGAAAGCAATTCAACAAGCAGCTAAAAGACCCACTTTGGGGGAAGAGAAGGGAACAGTAGCCGCTAAGCATGTTGCTTCAGTTACTGTGTCCAGTCTCTTTTCCAGCAATGACTACATTGCAAAGAACCAACTTACCTGCATTTCAATTTCCCTCCTCAAAACTTGTTCCCATTCTGAAGTCATAACCATCTCTGCTTTTGTCACCATTGGCTATTGCTGCCAACGTTACGTGGGCAGAATCATTTTGTGTGGGGAATGACTTCGGCAAGCACAACATAATTATTCTCTCCTCCTCCTCCTCCTCCTCATGTGTGTTGCCCTTCCCAATCTGCTCCAGGTTTCCCCACAACTCGCCACAGCAGACTTTGGGGTGATGTAGGGTGGTGTGCAAGGGGGAAGAGGGAGGGGGGAAGTCCTCTTTCACTCTCTGAAGTTGAAAACCAGTTGCTGGAAAACACATGAGGGGAGCGTGCTCTTGTGTTCGAATCCTGCTTGGAGGTTTCCCACAGGCACCTGGTTGGCCACTGTGAGAACAGGATGTTAAAAATACATGAGTTACCAGTGGCTTGATCCAGCAGGCTCTTCTTATGTTCTTAAGGTTGGGTTCTGTTACTACTAGATTTCTGTTTTTATCTGGTTTTTTAATGGTACAGTGACTCCCGAAACCATTAAAAAACCAAGGCGCGGCTTCCAATAGGCTGCAGGAACTTCCTGAACTCAAGCAGAAGCCACGTCAGACGTTCAGCTTCTGAAAAATGTTCACAAACCGGAACACTTACTTCCAGGTTTGCGGCGTTCAGGAGCCGATTTGTTCAACAACTAAGCCATTCGGGAACCAAGGTTCTGTTCTCATTTACATTTTTCTACTCTGCTTAGACGTTTGAAGCAGTTTTGAAATACTTTTGAAGTAAATAAAAATTGTTTTATCTTGTTTTCTGGGATCAGCTGGAGCTGTTTCCTTTCCCTTTCTTTGACGCTGTACATCTGCTCTCTTGCTCATGGTGCATTGTAGTTTGGCTTGAGTGGGTAGACTTGTGGAAAGTCATCAATGATCAATGGGTGGCAGTAGAATTGTGGCAAGGCTGGACGGTGTTTCGATCTCTTCTAATTCTGTGATATATTCTAACTCTGTGATATATTTGTACAGGCGGAGTGGGGGGAGCATGAAGAAGATGGCAAGGATTATATGAAAGAGCCTTGGGAATTGGACAGGATTATCTTCATAGTCATTCCACTTGAAACCACTTGGAGCTGTCATTCTTTAGCATTGCTTCTGAGAGAGAGAGAAGTCTAGCACATTATTGGTTTCCTAGGACAGTCACTTCTCATACACACTAATTGGGTCTGAACTGGCAGTGACTGACCAGGAAAATGAACTGGGGGTGGGGAGTCATGGAAATGTTAGTCATTAGGAAATTGATCAGAAATAAAACTGCTACTGTCATAGTGCTTTTATACAAATCTGCATTTATTCCACCTGGAATAATGTGTACAGCATTTCAGAAATGGGGAGAGGGCAGAAGAGAGCAACTGAAATAATTTGGGGGGGGGCAGGAGCTACTTGAGGAAAGGTTGTAATGTCTGAAGCTTTCTAGCTTAGGAGAAAAGCAAGTAAAGAGGGAACAAAATAGAGGTGTATAAAATTATGCATGGTGTCATGAAAACTGATGGGGATAAGTTTTTCTTTTCTCATACGCTTAGGACCCAGGAGGCAGCAATGCTTCTGAATTCAGTGCCTCATGTTCCCATTCCACATTGAGGACTCAGCTATAGAGCTGCAAATAAAACATTTTAAGTGTGCTGTAAAGTGTATTATACAAATGTGGCACTAGATGGCGATTGTGAGCTATGGCAAATTCAATATATTTTTCAAAACTTTTTTAAAAAGCATTTTCACAATGTTTTTTTATATGTGTGTAGATTCGATCCCAGACTCTGGTGCGCTAAATATCAACTGTTTAAATAATTTTTGTGTGTTTCTATTATCTTTATGTTTTTCCACAAATAGTAAATTTGAGACTAAACTGTAAAGCGGAGATGCGTTTTATATGTTAAGTATGTTCCCAAGTGTTGTTTTATATCTTGCAGACTATAGTTGGGGTTTTGGAATTCTTGATATGGCTGATCCTCAGGCTAATTTGTCATTTGAAGTGGTTACCATCAATTGCTTGCCTCTTGTGGGGAATACAATTTTAAAATATCCTCCTCTTCATGTGGCCAAAAAAATGAATCATTAGGTTATTGTATTACTTCAGATGTCTGGCATTTATTATGCATACAATCAAGGAACAAAGGATCTGAGAGTCTACCAAGATTCCCTTTGCAATATTTACCTAGAAACTTGATTGACTAGTGCAATCTTATACACACCCACTTAGAAATAAGTTCCACTGAGTTCAATAGGGCTTACTACTATGTAAGTGGATATAGAATTGCAGCCTTAGATGTATTTCTTTAGTACAGAACTGTAGCTCTACAGATGTTCCTAGACTGCAGTTCCATTATCACCGACTGTTGACCCTGCTGATGGAGTCCAAAAACATCTGGAGAGCCACCAGTTCCCCATCCCTTCTATACTTGCTTTGATGTACAACTATGATCCACGTTTCTCTAGATAACCATCTGCTTCGTTATTTCTTTACCCATTTCTACAAATTAAGGGCATAATTCCCCCAAAGATAAACACCTTAAGTGTCACGGATTTCAAATGGAGAAAGTTCAGCAGCCTCTCCTGCTGTAAATAATTAGTGCTTAAAAGAGCTTCAGTTTTGGATGAGTAAGGTCTATAACGTGTATCCTTACTTTTTAGCAGATTGCTGCAAGAAAGCTCCACTGTTATTAAAGTCTGGCAAAACTTCCCTAATGAGAAATTAACAGGGCATCACTTGAAGGAGTTCTCCTGGCACCACTTTTCGAGAACAGCAAATTAGCCCTAGCATACTACTGAGTATACAGAACGAAATATTGCAGCTAGACTGGTGACTGGGAGTGGCCACTGAAACCATACAACACCAGTCCTGAAAGACCTACATTGGCTCCCAATACGTTTCCAAGCACAATTCAAAATGTTGGTGCTGACCTTTAAAGCCTTAAACAACGTCTCCATCCCCATCATACAACCCAGACACTGAGGTCCAGCTCCGAGGGCCTTCTGGCATTTCCCTTGCTGCGAGAAGTGAGGTTATGAGGTTACAGGGAACCAGGCAGAGGGCCTTCTCGGTAGTGGTGTCCGCCCTGTGGAACACCTTCCCATCAGATATCAAGGAAATAAACAACTACATGACTTTTAGAAGACATCTGAAGGCAGCCCTGTTTAGGGAAGTTTATAATGTTTGATTGTGTTTTTAATATTCTATTGGGAGCCACCCAGAGTGGCATGGAAAACCCAGCCAGATGGATGGGGTATAATTAAATGATGATGATGATGATGATGCTTCACCAAATTTCCCTGGGAGAAATGGTTTTTCAGGAGTGAGGACCACTATTAGGAGCGGGAGCAGGCTTGGCTTCACAGATGAGGTGGGACGAAGCAGCTGCCTCATGCGGTGGGCACCCCACCTGTCCTGCCTTCTCTGCTGCTGTGGAGAGGTGGCATTGGTATCAGTGCTGATTTCTGGCGAGATCTCATGAGATCCCGCTGGAATCTGCCACCTCTACTTTGCACCACTGCCATGCGGCCTTGATAAGGGATGATGGCAGGGCAGGGCAGCGCTTCCTATTTGGTCTCAAGAGGTGAAATGGGGAGTGCCGCCCCTGAGTGTGAGCAGCACAGCTTTTTCTTTTTCTTCTTTAAAGTGTTCATTTTGTTTTGTTTTCTGCTGTTGCTGCAAGCAGCTACAGTGGCAACTGTGTTGGCAGCCTGCCAATTTGCATCTTTGCAATACACTGCTACATTGTAAGGGGAAAGCAGCAGTTCGCCACAAAACATGATGGTGGATATTTAGTGAAAACACAAAAAGTGGCCTCCTTTTGCTAGGGTTGGGGGATGTGAAAAAGAAACCACTGAGAAATGTGTTTTCTAAAGTGACTTGTACTTATTCAGCCAAGTCCTACTCGGAGTAGAACCACTGAAATGAATGAACTGTTCTGAGTAGGACTAGCATTGCATGCCACCCTGACTTCCACAATCTCTTCACAATAGTACAGTGGTGCCCCGCAAGACGAACGCCTCGCAAGACGGAAAACCCGCTGGACGAAAGGGTTTTCCGTTTTGGAGGCGCTTCGCAAAACGAATTTCCCTATGGGCTTCCTTCGCAAGACGAAAGCCCATAGGGAAATCTCCGGGACAGCGGGGAAGCGCAGCGCGTCTTCCCCACTGTCCTCGGACCTCCTCCGAAGGCTGCCGGTGGGGCGGAGAGACCTCCTCCCGCCGCCAGCCTTCGGATGGCTGTCCTGAAGACTTGCGGTGGGAGGAGGGTTTTCCTTCCCACCGCCAACTTTCAGAATGCTGTTCTGAATGTTGGCGTGGGGAGGAAAAACCCTCCTCCCACCGCAAGCCCCGGGAACAGAGGAGAAGCGCTGCGCGCCTTCCCCTCTGTTCCCGTACCTGTCCTGAAGGCTTGCGGTGGGGAGAAAAGCCCTTCTCCGCACCGCCAGCCTGGCAAGCGGTCTCCATAGGAACGCATTAATTGATTTTCAATGCATTCCATGGGAAACCGTGCTTCCCAAGACGAAAAACTCGCAAGAAGAAAAAACTTGCGGAACGAATTAATTTCGTCTTGCGAGGCACCACTGTATATGTAAGTCGTTGCCGTCAGTTATCCCTCCACATGTTTTTAGTTCTTGATGTGTAGAGCTGGAACATAAACATTTCTTAGTGTGGTTCCTCATCAATCCCCCCTCCCCCAATGCCTTTGGACACAATCCGCTTACTGGTTGGGGGCATAGCTGTCAACCTTCCCTTTTTTTGCAGGAAATTCCCTTATTCCAGCACTGTTTCCCGCTGCTTCCCGCTACTATCCTGGATTGTTAGATATCCCATAGACTGTCCCCGGGACAGGTGAGGCTGCTGATCCCTTATTTTTGAGGCTGCTGATCCCTTATTTTCAAATCTGAAAGTTGACAGCTATGGTTGGGGGCAATCCTTTTCTAAAAAATGAAGGCAAGGACCATATATCCCACTGCAAATATTTGGGACATGACCCAGCCAAAGTCGAGAACATTTAATTCCCAATACTTCCTAATGGATAATAACAGTGCAGTCATATCCATATCTACTCAGAAGTAACTGCCATTGAACTCATTGGACTCACAGGTAATTGGTTACAGCAGGGGTCGCCAACATGGTGCCTTCTAAAGGTTGCTTAGCTACAACTCCCATCAGTGCTGACCAATGGCCTTGCTGAATGGGGATGTTGGGAGTTGTAGTCCAAAGCAACTGAAATGTGCCACCTTAGCTATCCCATGGGTATAGAATTGCAGCACTGAGCATCTCCATCACTCCCATTGAAATCAATAGGACTTAATGGGTCCTTGATTGTGATTTGATTGTGTCCTTTACTGTCCACTTTTTAATCCTTCCAGCAGTGTCTAAAGAGGGCATGAAATAATCATTCTGAGAATGCATTAGTTTTTAATGATGTGGAAATTACTATTTTGTAGGGGGAAGTACTTATGCAGCACCAATTTATTTTATTTTAATGACTTGAGGTCTGCTACTGAGCATCATGTCACACTGTGTGTTGTGGTGGCCCTGCTCCCGAAATGTAAACAATGTTAGAATCGGTGCATTGGAGGCAAGATGTTGCATGCCAGAAATGTTACTATTTTGCACAATTTATCCGACAGCTCCCCTGGATGATTATATTTTACCAGGCATTGCCTACACAATTTGTATCTTTGCAGTCATAAGTATGAAAAAAACTTTCAAAAGCTGAGATTCTATGTCTAGTACCTCATTTGGTGGAGGGTTTTGGTATGAAATCACAGCATATACACTGGGTATTTTTAGGGATGTGTTCTTGAACTGCAAATTACATATATGGAGCGATTCCAATTTATTTTTGCAAAGTGTACTGTAGGGAAAGTAGTCGTTATTTTGGAAGAAAACATATTTATGACTTAGCCAGACATCTTTGCTATATCCCACATAATAATAATAATAATAATAATAATAATTTATTATTTATACCCCGCCCATCTGGCTGAGTTTCCCCAGCCACTCTGGGCGGCTCCCAATCAGTGTTAAAAACAATACAGCATTACATATTAAAAACTTCCCTGAACAGGGCTGCCTTAAGATGTCTTCTGAATGTCAGGTAATTCTTTATCTCTTTGACATCTGATGGGAGGGCGTTCCACAGGTCGGGCGCCACTACCGAGAAGGCCCTCTGCCTGGTTCCCTGTAGCCTCACTTCTCGCAATGAGGGAACCGCCAGAAGGCCCTCGGCGCTGGATCTCAGTGTCCGGGCTGAACGATGGGGGTGGAGATGCTCCTTCAGGTATACAGGACCGAGGCCGTTTAGGGCTTTAAAGGTCAGCACCAACACTTTGAATCGTGCTCGGAAACGTACTGGGAGCCAGTGCAGATCTCTCAGAACCGGTGTTATGTGGTCCCGGCGGCCACTCCCAGTCACCAGTCTAGCTGCCGCATTCTGGATTAATTGCAGTTTCCGGGTCACCTTCAAAGGTAGCCCCACGTAGAGCGCGTTGCAGTAGTCCAAGCGTGAGATAACCAGAGCATGCACCACTCTGGCGAGACAGTCCGCGGGAAGGTAGGGTCTTAGCCTGCGTACCAGGTGGAGCTGGTAGACAGCTGCCCTGGACACAGAGTTAACCTGCGCCTCCATGGACAGCTGTGAGTCCAAAATGACTCCCAGGCTGCGCACCTGGTCCTTCAGGGGCACAGTTACCCCATTCAGGACCAGGGAATCCTCCACACCTGCCCGCCTCCTGTCCCCCAAAAACAGTACTTCTGTCTTGTCAGGATTCAACCTCAATCTGTTAGCCGCCATCCAACCTCCAACCGCCTCCAGGCACTCACACAGGACCTTCACCGCCTTCACTGGTTCTGATTTAAAGGAGAGGTAGAGCTGGGTGTCATCTGCATACTGATGAACACCCAGTCCAAACCCCCTGATGATCTCTCCCAGCGGCTTCATATAGATGTTAAAAAGCATGGGGGAGAGGACGGAACCCTGAGGTACCCCACAAGTGAGGGCCCACGGGTCTGAACACTCATCCCCCACCACCACTTTCTGAACACGGCCCAGGAGGAAGGAGCGGAACCACTGTATAACAGTGCCCCCAGCTCCCAGCCCCTCTAGACGGTCCAGAAGGATGTTATGGTCGATGGTGTCAAAGGCCGCTGAGAGATCCAGCAGAACTAGGAAACAGCTCTCACCTTTGTCCCTAGCCCGCCGGAGATCATCAACCAGCGCGACCAAGGCAGTTTCAGTCCCATGGTGAGGCCTGAATCCCGATTGGAAGGGATCCAAATGGTCCGTTTCCTCCAGGCGTGCTTGGAGTTGTTCAGCAACCACCCGCTCAATCACCTTGCCCAAGAATGGAAGATTTGAGACTGGGCGATAGTTGGCCAAATTGGCCGGGTCTAAAGATGTTTTTTTAAGAAGCGGTTTAATGACCGCCTCTTTCAGCGGGTCTGGGAAGGCTCCCTCACAGAGGGAAGCATTCACCACCCCGCAAAGCCCATCGCCCAGCCCTTCCCGGCTCGCTTTTATCAGCCAGGATGGGCAAGGATCAAGAAGACAGGTGGTCGGTTTCACTCGTCCAAGCAGCCTGTCCACATCCTCGGAGGTAACAGATTGGAATTGATCCCATATAACAGGACCAGACAGAACTCTAGCACTCTCCCGCCCTGGCCCTGCTCCCACTGTGGAGTCTACTTCCTTCTGAATCTGAGCGATTTTATCTGCAAAAAACTTTGCAAAAGCATTGCAGGAGATCTTGGAGTCCCTACCAGGCCCCGGTGGTACAGGTGGTTCCGATAAACTGCGAACCACCTGAAAAAGTCTCCTGCTGCTGTTTTCTGCAGATGCAATGGAGGCGGCGAAGAAGGCCCTCTTCGCCGTCGCCATTGCCACTTGGTAGGCTCGACGTTGAGCTCTAGCCCGTGTCCGGTCTGATTCAGAATGAGTTTTCCGCCACCGGCGCTCTAGCCGTCTCAACGATTGTTTCATCACCCTCAGCTCCGGGGAGAACCACGGGGCTGTCCGGGCTCCATGCAATCGGAGAGGGCGCTTCGGAGCCAGACAGTCAATAGCCCTGGTTAACTCCACATTCCAGCGTGCCACCAGGGAATCAGCTGTAAGGCCATCAACTTGGGATAAAGCATCCCCTACCACTCTCTGGAAGCCAATTGGATCCATTAAGTGGCGGGGGCGGACCATCCGAATCGGTCCCACCTCCCTGCGGAGGGGAAGGGTTGCGGAGAAGTCCAGTTGCACCAGGTAGTGATCTGACCATGGCACTTCTTTTGTTTCGCTTTTAGTTAATGTCAGATCACCAACATCCGTAGAGGTAAACACCAAGTCTAAGGCATGTCCATGGCTATGAGTTGGGCCAGACTTATTCAGGGACAGCCCCATGGAGGCCATGCTTTCCACGAAGTCCCGAGCTGCCCCTTGTAAGGTCGTGTCGGCATGGATGTTAAAATCCCCCAGGACAACCAAGCTAGGTGTCTCCAGGAGTATATCCGCCACGACCTGAAGCAGCTCGGGCAGGGAATCCTTGGTGCAGCGGGGAGGTCGGTACACCAGTAGGAATCCTGTACTGCCCCTATTGCCCAACTTCCAGAACATGCACTCAGAAAACTGGGTCTTCCCAATAGGACGCCTGGTGCAGACTAATGACTTCCTAAAAATCGCTGCAACCCCCCCTCCCCGCCCACATGACCTGGGTTGCTGTGCGTAAGAGAAACCTGGTGGGCAAGCAGCGGCAAGGACAGGCCCATCTGCCTCATCCAACCAGGTCTCTGTCACACATGCCAGGTCAAATCCTCCATCCACAATCAGGTCGTGGATGGCAGTGGTTTTATTCATCATTGACCTGGCATTGCACAGCAACACTTTCAGGTCATGTGGGTTTTAAATATGTCCAAAAACAAACTTTCCCCCTTTAAAATTCCTGCATCCCCTCTTAAGTGTGAGTAAACCACTTCAAGATAATTTTTAAAATAATACAAGAGATTTGGTGCATTAAAAGAATATCTTGGCCAAGTCACATGAAATAAAGTAACTGTGGTTTTATGGTGACTTCATCATGCATTATAATTGGTTGTGGTGAAATTGCAATGGTGAAATAACTTTGTGGGTATGATACATGCTATGAATGCAGATGGCTTCAGGCTAGATGATCTGGTGACCTGCATGGACTTATGGGGCAGCTCAGGCTCCCTTGTGCCCCAGAGAAGAGGGAAGCGATGGTGTTAGGCCTCTGAAGATAGCCCCCAAACTGGGTGCTCTAGAATTTTAGCTCTAGAGATCAGGAGGGAGGAGTTCTGGCATGGAAGTGACCACAAGATTCACCTTTGTAAAATTTGGAAGCAGCCCCTTCTGTTTGCAACCCACTTTATGTCATTCTGATTCAAATTGTTCAATCTGAGCTCTCTCTTCTCTTCTGAAAAACAAAACAAAAAAACCTGCTAGAATTAGATGCAGATGGCAGGTGTAGTTGTCTCTCCTGGGGTGCCAATTTGAATAAATTATTGTGGGGGCCCAGGTATGCCCCACCCAGCATAATCAATCACATGACGCGGTACACACACACCATTTGAATGGCAGTGCCCATCAACTTTGGGGGTTCAGCCCCCACAAATGCTTTATTGGGGGGGTGAAGCCCCCATGGCCCCTAGGAGTTGGCTCCTATGGTCTCTCCTCTGGGGATGAAGCCTGAAAGATAGGTGGAGTGGTTCTGCTGCAATAACAGACTTTACCATTTGGGGGTTGGAAAACAGAAATCATGTTCCCTCCTCTAGTTTTTTGTGGGTGGGGGACAATCACATGAACACTGGGGGCAAGATGGAGGTGCTCCTGGATAAGAAACCTTCCGAAAATCACGTCAAAGAGTGGCGCAGAAGCTATCAGGCTTAGGTGATTAAAACTGGAAAAGTCAGTTTTTCGTGCACAATCATGCAAAGTTCATGACTGAATATAAAGATAACATTTATGACTATGGTTCTGATAGTTCCTGGTGATTTCCTCGACTTGCTCATAACATAAGCAGACAGTCATTTCAGATGATATTTCCCAGTCTTCTTACAAACACATACAAAAGTATTTCAATATTGGGAGGCAGGGGAATGTTGACTAATCCCATCTCTCTCGACCACCTCTCTCACAGTGAATTTTAACAGCAATTATAGCTCCAAGTGCAGATATTTCCTAGGGACTTCAGAGCGGGCCAAGTTTAATGGATCAAGGCATAGCTTTGGACTATCAACTTTTTCCTTAATCCAGGAAATACCTTGGACCACAATCTTAATTGCTGACATTCTTCTGCAAGCTCTGATTATGACAGCTAATAAAGCGACAAAAGTAGGAAGCCATAAGGAGCAACGGTGCTTGACCTTTTGTAAATGTTATGTTTATTTGGCCCAGAACATAGTAAGCATACACCATCATCTGTAATTGTAAAGATGGTTCTACAGACTGGTAGATGTCTGTCCTAAGCTTTTGAGCTTGTGTCCCTCCCCCCACCCCCAAAAAGAGGTTTTGACATCTTCATGTCTATTGAGAATTTGAAGCATTTCCTTCCTATTAATAGCCAGTGGCCTCTGGCCAAACACCCTGTCAAAACCTCTCTTATCTAGAAGGAACTGGGCTTTTGAGGTGTTTGGGATTCAAAAGCAAATGCTCGACTCACAACACCACATTATCTTGCCTTTGGCTCTGGCTCTCATCAGTGCAGATCATGACAGCTGAGATAGGGCGCCCAAATTGCAACCCACAGATCCTGCCCACACCTTTGCTATTTTCAAGGCAGCAAGAAAAGATGCTACACTTTCTGCCATATCCCTTCACATGCTCTGCTTGTTCATCTACACTGATGCCCTAAGGCATTCTGGGGAGATAAAGGTGGCAGGAGGTGGCAGCCCTGGATGGTGTACAAAAAAGAAGCAACAACAGATAACTTAAAACAAAATATTATAAAAGTACACATTTTGATTTCACCCCTTGAGGCACATTCCACTATCTCTCGAGACAGATGGATGCGAACAACAGAAGCCTGCAGCCAATGGATGCCATCTGTTGGCTGCAGAGACAGCTAACTCATAACTGCTGCCTCCAATGTTGTTTTTTGCTGCATTAACTGCACTGAAGTGACCTCTCTGAGTCACAGGCTTTTGAGTAGTGTGTATGGAGGTCCTGGGTTGCCCAGACAATAAGACCCCACTCTTGGTCTCGCTGTTGTGTTCCAAAGGAAAGCAGAGCAATACATTTGGCACCAGCTTGGCTGCAGGTGTTGAGAGAAGGAGGCGTACAAGGAGCCACCCAACTTTCTTAGGGCCAGCACTCCAGATTTATGTACCATTTACTCCTTAGCCTTTTCTTCTCCAGAAGATGTCACGCAGAGCAGGACAGGTAAGGATTTTTTTCCTTGGGGTTTAATCCTGAAGCCTTTCTCATGAATGAGCATAGGTGCAAGGTAGTGTGAGTTTAGGATCAGAGTTTCCTTCTCCCAGGTTGACGAGCCCCATCTGCCCTCGTTTTTCTCTACAGAGTGTGTAAGCACTGCTCAATCATAGATATACTCTGTGTTCAGGTAGGTAGCCATGTTGGTCTGACGCAGTCAATATATTGTCCAGTATCACCTTAGAGACCAACTGTATTAGGGCAGCCATCCATCCAGAATTTCCCAGACATAGCTGGGATTCGGCCATTGGAAACATCACCCTGGGCAGAAAATGCTTTAATGTTTGGGAAAATCCGACCATATCGCAACTCATGTTGGATGTGTGGATTTTGGTGAATATCCTTAAAAATAGCTCAAAAACTTCATTGGTTGTGGGGTTTTTTGTTTTTTGAGATTTTGCAAACACACACACACACACACACACACACACCTTTGACCAAAGAAAGCTCAACAACTTTTGTGTCCAGATGTAATGGGGTTGGGGTTGCTTGTGCGTAAGGCGCAAACTGCTCCAAGCTGAGTAGTTTGGTTAAAACTTTCCCCTGACTGGACAGTCAGTATTCCATGACTGTCTCAATCACTGGCAGAATCCGTCAGTGGGCGTTTCCTGAATTTCCTCCAACATAAAAGTTCTTTGACACCAAGTCGCCGCCTAGCTTCCCTGCGTGGAAGCTTTCTGCGCAGAGTGGGCGTCCCAAGGGGAGGTCCTGTGCTCTCCCCGCTGGTCTCGCTGGAACAGTCCCGGAGCCTTCCCTCCGAAGCTCCCTCAGCCTCCCCTTCCTCCCTGGCGTCACGTCTATTTCCTTCCCCAGCGGAAGCTCTCCCTCTCTCCTTGCTGGTTCCCTCTCCAGCGTCATTGGGGAGCCTTACCACCACCCTTGGCTCCAATGGCAGTTCCCTGACACCAGATTTCACTTTTTCGCCAGCCAGCCTCCTTATTCAAAACAGTCAGATCCAAAAAGCCTGCTGGAATAAAAAAGTATTCATCTGCAGTGGAAGGACAACAAGGAGTGAGCCAATCTAACATCTCTAGGGAGGGAGTTCCAAAGTCTGAGAGCAGCCACCAAGAAGATCCTCTCCCACATCCCCATCAAGCGTGCCTTTGAGGATGGTGGAACCAAGAGAAGGGCCTCTTATTTTCCTGGCACCACTGTTAGTATTGTGTGAAGTAGTAATGGATGCATTAAGCTACCAAGTTGAGGCACTGATCATGAAGACAGGATGTAATTTATTTGAATAGAACTTTCAAGTCTGAAGGATCTTTGAGTATCAAAAGAGAGCCTTTACCTTTTCCCCATGAAAACCCGGAGCTAATAAATTATGCTTTCATGGAAACGTTATAGATTAAGCATGCTAAATTAGTTGACCTCTGTCTCAGATGGTTCAAAGTTCAAAGTAGGAGGATTATCCTACACTCTGGCCAGAGGGAATATTAACTTGCCTGTTCATTTGCATTAGGAGCAAAGTCAACCAAATCATTCAGGCTTATGGTTATGTGCATATGCTCATGGGGTGAGGAGATAGCTCTATTTATCTGCTTTTTTTAGTTGTCTTTTTTTCAGACTAACTGGATTTTTAACCTGAGAAATCAAGCCAAAGAACATTTATGCAGCAAAGTGTAAGCTATGAACAAAGAGAGCATTATTGGAATCATATCAAAGACGCAAATTTAAAAAAAATTAAAAATGAACAAGCAATTTATGAAAGCATGACTTTGGAAGCAGATATGGCAATAGCTTTAGAAGGAAAAATAAATTTAAAAACAAACCATTTCTCTATATAAGATATCTTATAGATAATTTTGTATACGTAAGCAGAGGTGCTCTCAGGACAGAGAAATTACTTGCCTGTCTTAGTAATGCAAGTTATGTGATTCAGAAATATGAGACACTGTTCACAATGCTGTCCTTACAGTTTAAGGCATGGGTAGGCAAACTAAAGCCCAGGGACCTGATCTGGCCCAATCGCCTTCTAAATCCGGCCCGCGGACGGACCAGGAATCAGCGTGTTTTTACATGAGTAAAATGTGTGCTTTTATTTAAAATGCATCTCTGGGTTATTTGTGGGGCATAGGAATTCGTTCTCCCCCCCCCCCCAAAAAAAAAAAAAATATATAGTCGGGCCTCCCACAAGGTCTGAGGGCCAGTGGACTGGCCCCCTGCTGAAAAAGTTTGCTGACCCCTGGTTTAAGGCAATGAACTTGTATACCTCTGTTATGCAAGCCTTAGAGGACACACAAGGCAAGAAGCTAGACAAGAACTTTATTGTCACTAATAAAGAAAAATGGATAGTAATGGGAAACTCTTGACTCCACCCAGAAACAGCCACCTAATGTCCATTATTACACTTTCCACACAATATAGTTTCCTTCACAATTCAATCTATTATTATTTGAAATCAAATAATTATTCCGTATTCACAGTGGGTTCAGTGGAATGATGGTATTGTTATTAGTGTTTCAATATTGTTTTATTCTTGTGTTTTGACCATCTTTGTCATATCAACCACAGTATGTATGTCTGTTTGTGTGTGGATATATATGCACTAATGCAATACTGAGGAACAAGTTTGTGTTACCGTCATTCCAATTCATGTTAGAAACATTGTAATTATTCTGGGTGGTATTTGACTAAGTGATACACAAAGCTGATCCACTGAAATCAGATACAGTATATAAATATAGGTACAGTATATTTAGAAAAAGGGACGCAGGTGGCGCTGTGGGTTAAAGCCTCAGCACCTAGGACTTGCCGATCGAAAGGTCGGCGGTTCGAATCCCTGCGGCGGGGTGCGCTCCCGCTGCTCGGTCCCAGCGCCTGCCAACCTAGCAGTTCGAAAGCACCTCCGGGTGCAAGTAGATAAATAGGGACCGCTTACCAGCGGGAAGGTAAACGGCGTTTCCGTGTGCAGCTCTGGCTCACCAGAGCAGCGATGTCACGCTGGCCACGTGACCTGGAAGTGTCTCTGGACAGCGCTGGCCCCTGGCCTCTTAAGTGAGATGGGCGCACAACCCCAGAGTCTGTCAAGACTGGCCCGTACGGGCAGGGGTACCTTTACCTTTACCTATATTTAGAAAAATTCCAGGACTAAGACAGGTTCATAATCACATAAATTGCCAGAACCTGATAATTTTAGTTTCTTGGTTCTGCATATAAATATTTAGTTTCAAATGCCTGAAAGTGTGTGTCTCTGTGCGTGTATGTATACAGTATGTAGGTGAAATCCACTTTACCTGATTCTGTTTCAGAACCTCCATTTGATTGCATGGAGGCTGACATGAGACATAATACAGATAAAAACTATGAGTTGGCAAGGATACTAACAGCCTCCGTTCACTAATGCAACTGTCTTACTGTCCTTGGAGTTTTTTGTCTAGATAGAAAAGGAACCAGGGAACCAGGCAGAGGGCCTTCTTGGTAGTGGCGCCCGCCCTGTGGAACACCCTCCCATCAGATATCAAAGAGATAAACAACTACCTGACATCCAGAAGACATCTTAAGGCAGCCCTGTTCAGGGAAGTTTTTAATGTGTGATATCTTAGTGTATTTTTGGTCTTTGTGGAAGCCACACAGAGTGGCTGGGGAAACCCAGCCAGATGGGCGGGGTACAAATAATAAATTGTTGTTGTTGTTGTTGTTGAAAGTAGATCTGTATTAGTAGTCCGTATATTTCAGGAGAGGCTACTAAAAACTGATCTAGACACTAATGTGATCTAGACATCTGTTCCAAAAAGGATGCAGGCCACTGCAAGCAGGGCAGGATCTGGGATAGCCCCTAGCAGGTGCGCCAACTCTAGGGGTTTGGAGGTGTCTTTGGCCCCCTTAATTTTTGTTGAAAGCAGGCTGGGCCTCCTCAATGCGGAGGGAGCAGAGGAGGCCAAGTGTGGAGCTCAGTGCAGCACAGTTTCAGAGGCTGGCTGCTCCAGAGCGCTCAGCCTTCAGAAAATGTGATGTCACACATGTGAGCTGTGTGCAGGGCCCCCTCACTTTGGGGGGGGGGGCAACTTGACCCCTTGTGTTAACTCCCAGGAGCAATGGAATTAGCTTTGGTAAGGGTCTGAGCTTAGCTGAGCAATTAACGTGGTAAGTAGGCAGCTTCCATTATCATCATGTTCTCTGCTACTTGTTAGAGCTTACGAAGGAGGGAGGGCAAGAAGATGATGAGAAACTGGAGAATTTAATTCTTTGATTGAAGTCTGAATTCCTGGGTTTGGGGAACAGCCAAGTGATGAATCCTCTAACTCTGGTCTCCTGCGTAGTGCTCTTCCTTAGACTGCATCTGAGGCCAGCTTGAAGTTGTAGGATTCTTGAGGCAAGGACCCAGTAATCCACCTCCAAGTTTGACTGAATCATCTGGTGTCTGCTAGATTATTCCTTATAGAATACATGTTCCACAGCACAGGTCTTTCTCTAATTCCAATACCAAATACACACTGTGGTGGTAGAAGGGCTGCAGTTTTATATTTTCACAATATGTACTAGCAAATGAGAAATTTCCTGTAATTTAGATGCTGTTTCTGACACTGAGATTTATAAGTTTCCTACAAAAAATTCCTCCTGAACTTCAAACCTTCCTGCAAAAGTTCATATTACCACAAATTATCTGTAATTTGTGTGAAATCAGAATTCATCTGGCCACTTCATTTGCAAACACTGCCCAGCCAAATCAAGCAAAGATGTTTAAACCATATATATATATGGTTCCAACATCAACAAGTATTTTTACTCTTTCATTATTTTCACTATGATAGCTGATCTGTGAGTCTCTTTTGGATATTCCTGCAGAAAAAAGTTCAAAGGCCATGTAGGACCAAACATTTTCTGTAATTGCCTTTGTGCTTGCAACCTACACTTGAGATAAGAGGCTGAAAAAAATACCATATTGCCCCCAAAGAACAATAGTTGCATTGACAGGCGAAGTCCTCCCAACCCCAGGTGACCCCCGAGCGAAATAATGACTCAAGACAACGTGCTAGGGGATTAAAATTGGCCACAACTTTATTAAGTTTCAGATGTAGGGAGACCTTGGCTCAGGCATTGGGCGTTTATCCTTCCCAGTCCCCAGCCTGGGAGACATCAGGGTTGGTTCCCAGTACATTTCTGAGCACAATTCAAAGTGTTGGTGCTGACCCTGAAAGCCCTAAACAGCCTCGGCCCAGTATACCTGAAGGAGCATCTCCACCCCCATTGTTCAGCCTGGACACTGAGGTCCAGCTCTGAGGGCCTTCTGGTGGTTCCCTCACCTTGAGAAGTGAGGTTACAGGGAACCAGGCAGAGGGCCTTCATGGTAGCGGCGCCCACCCTGTGAAACACCCTTTCACTAGATGTCAAGGAAATAAACAACTATCTGACTTTTAGAAGACATCTGAAGGCAGCCTGGTTTAGGGAAGTTCTTAATGTTTTGTTTTTTTTAAAAAAATAATTTTTATTACATTTTCCATTTTAAGAATCCAATCAAATCACATTAAGTATTCCAGATTATACAAATACGTATCATATAGTCCAAATATTCTGCCAAATTATAATTTTTTGTTGGGGCTTCCCATGCTTCAAGTTCAGTGGGGTTCTAATCATCTTATGTTTCTACTGCCTTGAGTTTCCAATAGTTCCTTCTTTAAATCTTCCTGTTGTTATCCTTCTTAATGTTTGATGTTTTATCATGTTTTTAATATTCTGTTGGGAGCTGCCCAGAGTGGCTGGGGAAACCCAGCCAGATGGGAGGGGTATAAATGATGACAATGATGATGAACTGACACCTGGCCTCACCCCAGTGTGTATGCTTAGACAGACACCATTCCTTGGATCTACTAACCCTATTCCTGAAATCCTACAGTATGGGAAGCATGCTTATTCTGCTTGCCTGGGCTATGAACATCATTCTGCCCCTGCCCCCAACCCTGAGGTAACATCCAATTGTTTCCAGAAGCTGCACTGTGGACAACTGAAGAAACTGGTTTTCTTTCTTTTAGCTTGCGGAACAAGCTATTACCTGTGAGAGTTTAAAAATACATGACCAATGAAAGCGGATAGTGTTCAGCCTGTCTGTCATATGCTTTGTTTGCTGACAGCACTGGATCCTTAAATGGTTTGCCAGCTGCATCTGTCTTGTAAATTGGGCTGGTAATTGAGTATGCCTAAAGCTACTGGCCACATACCACTCATTTTGGAGTCATCCCATTGACCTTCTGTACTGAACCTGAGCACTAAGGGTCTCTCGACAAGCAAAGTTCAGCTTCTTTTTCTTGGAGGCCTTAAGTCCCTGAGGAGTCTGTTCTTCACTGAATATTGTCAATACTTGACTAATGATAATTCAATAAAAGACATGGCCTTTTAATGCAATATTACTCACATGAATATTGATCAAAACCAGTAACAGTTGTTAAATCCTTGCTAGATAGTTATTCCTCTTGTAAGCTACGTTGTTGCTTCTGCCATCAACAATATGGAAGATTAATCAAAATTGGTTTTATGTAGAAACACCACAATCAAACATGTATTTTGTGACTGACACAACAAAAAGAAAATAATCCATATGGCCGCTAGGAAAGATAAAATACCAAATTCTGGAATTTAAGTTTCCAATGCGTATTTGAGTTTTGGTCCCTTCTGGCATTGGTTTTAGTGGTGTGGAAGCTGCTCCTCATCATTCTTTCATCTTGGAGAGTCGAAGTCACACCACAGTTCATTTTCATGATTGTGTTTCTCCTGCTCTGGTGTGGTAGGAGCCACAGAGAAAGCTCCTTCTATGCAACCTTGGCTCTCCAATTATACCGAATAGTATTCGAAGCAATGGTGTTGCATGGATTCCTGTGCCCTCAAAAGCTGGAAGGGGCTCTTGGGAAGCAGGCTTCTTTTCGAGCAGTAAAATCTGGTTAACTGATCTTAACTAATACTTGCTAGGATGTGTTGTGAAACCACCTTGAAGAAAAAATGCATTGCAGAACTGAAAATGCAAGTGGTACCTGTATAAAAAATGTTGCAGTAAGGTGTGGCAGACATCCATGCCCCTTTACAGGATACTCCATTCCACCCCCCTTGCTTTCCATTTCTCTCCCTTCCAACAATCAGCCAGCATTCTGTGACCACGGAGTATGCTCAGTCCCCATAGGGCTATTTTGGGCATATTTTTTTAATCCCCTTAACGTTTTGGTACTTCTGAAAACCTTGGTATTCCCCTAAGCCTGCTAATACATCTACCTTGTCTGTGGAAAGTGTCATTTGGCTATATAAGGATCAATTATTAAGATAATGAGCTCACTGTATAGGATGGAAGACATGGTGGATGAAGCTGTTCATATGTTATATGTTGTTAACAGCTGTCCAAGAGAAGCCTGAAGGCTGCAATCCCATGCACACTTACCTGGCAGTAACTCCCATTGGACTCAGTTGGGCTTACTTCTAAGTAGACAGAAGTGTAAGAAGCAGTACAGTTGTACCTTGGTTTTCAAACAGCTTAGTTCTCAAACGTTTTGGGTCCCGAATGCTGCAAACCCAGAAGTGACTGTTCTGGTCTGTGAACTATTTTTGGAAGCTGAACGTCCGACGGGGCTTCCGCGGCTTCCGATTGGCTGCAGGAGCTTCCTGCAGCCAATCGGAAGCCGTGCTTTGGTTTCCGAATGTTTTGGAAATCGGACAGACTTCCAGAACGGATTCCATTCAACTTCCAAGGTATGACTGTGCTATAATTGTAAGCTTCTGCACAATGGAATTTTCACAGACCTATACCCAGGTGTGTCCCTTTGTACAAAATCAGGAGACCAGGTTGCAGAACTCATCCTAGCATACAAAAATCTGTTTTCCCAAATTTTTTATAGTTGTTATATTTTATATAGTTGTATATCTGCTATTTTTCAGGTTCAACAAAAGATTTAATTGAAACTTGCTGTGCTGCTGGACAACAGTGGGCTATTGACAACAATGAATGCACAGAAATCCCTGTAAGTGGAGCTGATGGCGATATCTGCAGGTATGTAAACTAAAGTTAAGAAGCTAAAAAAGCACAAGCAGCCTGCATTTTATAATCTGACATATGATCCATGTTACACACATACAGGGATTATCCACTCTTACCATTTGCCCTGCTCTTTCCACCCAGAGCTCCATGCTTTTACACTCCATGCCCAAGCGTGCCTTTTCTCTCTTTTTTGGCCCCAAGCTTTTCTCACAAAAACCCGTTCTTTAAAACTTAAATCAGACCAAACATCAATTCAGGTTTTCTGCAGATTGACGTTTGTTCTGATTGAGCTATAAAGAGCTAGTTTTCACCAGGATAGCTCTGGAGGGGTGCACCCAGTCACAGAGCTTTAAATTGTGGACCATGCCTGGAAAGTGCAGAAGAAAGATATGGATAAGCCCATCTGCGCACATGCTGCATAAACTTACTGAAGTGTGGCAAGACGGCCTGACATATATAGAAGGAACATTTCTCTCCCAAAATAAAGAGGCTTAATGAACTTGAACCTTTTAATATGCACATTCCTTCAATTACAGGAGAACAATTATTTTGGCTTATCGCAGATCATACATTGATTTTTTTAATGCTATAGATGAATAAGATGAATAAGGCCTTTAATTTTGCCTGATAAAAATCAAGCTCCCTGCTGAGAATCTGTGCTAAGTGCAAAAGTCTGTTTCTCATAAACGGCACACATAAAGTGCACTATGCAAAGGACTGTGCATATGGAACTGAGTTAATGGGATGCTTACTTTTCGTCACTGCCACCTGAATCTCGGCCTTTAGTAAGTCTGTTTCCCCAGCGTAATCTCACAGAATTTGATATGACCCATTTGCTAAGAAGTGCACTATTATAGTTACATAAAGGAACCAAGACCCTTGGTCTAAAATAGCCGGAATACTGCAATTAAGAAAATGTGAGCCAGTTTCTCTCTCATTTGTGGGGGGAAATGTCTAGCACAAATGGAAACTAAATAAATAAAGATCAAATTTTAAGTAAATGAGCTCCTTACAAAGGGATTTAGAATTTAATTAATGGGTCTTCTTCTCATTCCATATGTAAATATCAGACTGAACTCCTGCTCAAAGGATTATATTCATTTCACTGCAACTTTCTATAGCAAGTTTACAAATAACCAAAGTAGATCTGATATTGGTGGAGTACAGGAGCTTAGTGAGGAGGAAACAGTGTACTTGGTGATAGAAGCATGATATTTGGTATGTATTTATACAAAGAGGAGTGTGTCAAACCACCTCATTTTATGCTTTTATAGCAACTGCACAATCCCGCCTCTTCTCATGGCCTGAGCTAATGGAAGGTGTGGACTGGATATATGTATACTGAGCCAATATCAATAATGAGAATGACTGAATCCATGTTTGCCATGGATGGAATGGTAATGCTTGTCTCTGGCAGGATAATATAACATAGGAGCCCCCTTTGGCCCCCTGAATAAAATATTTGAGGGGGCTGGTCCTCCCCAAGGTTGATGAGCATTGCCACTCAAATAGTGTGTGTGCACTGTGTCATGTGATCTATTACGCTGGGGCATGGCTTATCTGCCCCCCCAATATTTTATTCAAGTTGGCACCCTGCAATATACAACATTTCTATGTTGATCAAGACCTGGAATGTATGTTCCTGCATAGGGACCATAGGAAAGTGCCTTATATTAAATCAGACTTGTTGGTCCATCTAGAACAGAACTCTCCAGGATTTCAGAACAGGGACTTACAAGTAAGCATCCAGTGGATTGCTGGGCATCTTGCAGAAACTGCCCCCACCTGAGATGGACAGTACTAATAGTCATGTTGTTATGGATGCATTTTAAGGACATGGAGAAACTAATTTGAGACCCACCACTTGGCCCCTAGATGCTTCTGAATCATGGTTGCTAAAATCACGGTCAACTCTAGGCAGTTGGATCATGCAAGACCAAGACTGCATCAGTTGCACTACTTGCCAGTGCATTCCCAAGCCAAATGTAAAGTGCTGGAGGGGCGGGGGGAATCTCCGGGTTTGGTCCTGCTGGGTGTGGTGAAGCAAACCACTAAAGTCGTCAGCACTGAACCAGCTGGCAAGCAGATGGTTTAAACCTGCTGGGTGCTGCCTTGCCAGCACAAAGCAGCCCCTTGCAGCCAGCAAGATTGAGTGGAGAAGTGCACTCCTGTGGGAAACATGCTGGCGAAGCAGCCTGCAGGATTGATCCCTGCAGGACAACAGTGCCATGAACCTAGAGCTCCACTAACATCATTGCACAACCTTCCTGTTGTGGCAAACACAGGACTGCCCCTACACACACACACACCTTTGCCCCTGTTGACCTCTTGATTCAGCATTTTGAGTTGCAAAATAGTGCTGCCAATGAAAGGCAAAGGAAACATGCAGAACATCCCTTTGGTGTGTCCAGTGGTGTCAGTTCTTACTGAATAATGGCATTTGCAAGTAGAAACCTGCCTTTTGAGAGCAACATGTGTTTTATTTGTTGTAGAATTGCTCAGAAGCAGTGTTGTGTCTCGTATTTAAAGGAAAACAGCTGCATTGCTGGCATGATTGCTGCCAGAGAAGGTGAATTGTGTGGCCCGGATGAAAGTGAGACCTGCGGAGGATCGTTTTATAAGGCAAGGCACAATGCTGAAACCTTTGTGGCACCATTACTAATTCAAATCAGGTTAAGCTTTGGCACTTTTAAGGGTTTGGCATTTGTGTTCTCTCTCTCTCTCTCTCTCCTTAATTGCAAAGCATCATGGACCAGGAATGAAAATTTCACTTAGCTAAGCATTTTGACTGCTCATATTTATTTCTCTGCTTCAGCCAGATGCACAATCTTGAATTTCAGGCCCTTCATTTTAATTTGCTTTTCCATATATCTAATAGATAAGAATTTCATTAGTGCATAGCTTAAGAAGTCTATCTCCAGTATTATACTTAACAGCATGTTACTTGCTTTTTAAAAATCATATTATAGATAGGGAAGTAGATTACATCAGCCCCCTCCCCCTCCTTGCTTAGCCACTTACTGGATTGAAGCTGAACTGAGCAGTTGAACAGAACACTTGACTTAGAAGAAGAAATGTTTGACTCCAGAAACTTTAGCTCATAAAGATCGATGCAGATGCTAAATTAGGGGGGGAGGGGGATTTGCCCTGGCAAAAAAATTTTGCACAGCTTCCTTCACCTCATTGTTTCCCATACAATGGAGCCTTGCCAGTTTCTGCCTGCTTAGGATCTGACTCCTTGTTTATTATGTCCTTTCTTCCAGATTGTAGCCAAACTGAAGGTTTCAGAATTCATTAAACATTGATCACCATTTACAAAGTTGTTTGATACTCCCGAGTGTAATTTCCCATTGCCTCAGCAGGAAATGCATTAATCCTGCCAAGTCTTGTGATATCAAAGTGTCTTACGAATAACTTCTGTTAGTATGAAAAATGTAAGGTCATTCTTGGTGCAACACAGGGGTTAATTGGTTGGTGAGGCTTATTATTCCTACTGAATAATCTAATTTTCAGGACATTATTACAGTATTTGATTATTTCTGAAAATGAGTTAAAATGCTATGCTGAGATTTGTGTTATGGATCATTTATCTGCAATGGATGTTGCTATGATATAAACTGTAAAGCCCAGTTGCCATAAAATTCCTAGTGAGTGAACAGGGAGAACTGCTTGTCAAGGACGCCCCCAAATTTCGGGAATTACTTCTTTGTGCAGTGAAGTCTTGTTCCATGTTCATTATTTCAGAGAATGGGGCTGTGATTTCATGCATGCTTACCTGGGAGCAAGTCCCATAAAAAGGTTTGATGGGACTTGCTTATGAGAAGAGATGCACCCAATTGCATTGCAAGCAGCATTGTAAGTCAGGGTGGTATTACTGGTGCAACTACACCTGATCACCTATTAAATAATGTTGAATTGTGAGCTGTTTGAAATAGGAAATGCATGCTGTGTTTGCTAGCATTCAGCCTCCTGCTTTGGGAGTGGTGGCTAGTGCCCGTTGAGACTGGGGGTGGAGGAGCTGGAGCCAGAGCCAATGACAAGTAAAGCCAATGACATCGCTTGTCCCCATCCTTCTGCTTGCTTTGTTCAACAAGTGTGGCATTGAGATGATAGCTCAGTCAGTAGAGCATGAGATTCTTAATCTCAGGGTTGTGGGTTCTAGCCACACGTTGAGCAAAAGATTCCTGTACTGCAGTAGTAGTAGTAGTAGTAGTAGTAGTAATAATAATAATAATAATAATAATAATAATAATAATAATAATTTAATATTTATACCCTGCCCACCTGGCTGGGTTTCCTCAGCCACTCTGGGCAGCTCCCAACAGAATATTAAAAACAAGATAAAACATCAAACATTAAAAACTTCCGTAAACAGGGCTGCCTTGAGATGTCTTCTAAAAGTCAGATAGTTTTTAATTTTCTTGACATCTGATGGGAGGGCGTTCCACAGGGCGGGCACCACAACTGAGAAGGCCCTCTGCCTGGTTCCCTGTAACCTCACTTCTCGCATGGAGGGAACCGCCAGAAGGCCCTCGGTGCTGGACCTCAGCATCCGGTGCTGAACGATGGGGGTGGAGACGCTCCTTCAGGTTGATGGCCCTTGTGGTCCCTTCCAACTCTACAACTCTGTCAGACTAAGGAGAAGGAGGAAGTTGAGGGCCAGGGCCAGCACTGGGGCTGGTTGTCACTAAGAAGGCAGGCACCTGGGGGCCAGCTGGGGGCAGGCTGATGTTGGCAGTCCAGGGCTTAATTTGCCCTAATGGGCCAGCCTTCACTGGCTGATGGTTCAAGGAAGATGCCTTCAAAAGAACATTTAATAATAAGACTTCAAAGAATATTTCTGAGGCATAGAGAAAATGGGATTGGGTTTCCCAACTACAAATGTGCACTGTGGGGTAATGGCAAGAATGAGCAAACAAGATGAATGGGAAAGGGAGGCATATTATCATATCTGTATTCCTGGATTGGGTTGTGGCGAATGTCACTAAGACAGGTGTAACACTTAGTCCTGAGGGCATTCTGTTTTTTCCTGGGACAACCCAATCAGCCTTACAGTTCGCTGAAATTAATTGTGCTTGATAAGCTTCGTACAATGCTGTAATTCTGCTTCTCATTCCTTTGATTAAGGGTAGTGTACCTATAAAAAAGAAATAAAATAACAGATTCCTTTTATTGAGCCAATTAATGTTGGTTTAAAAGCATTCATGCTCTTAAACATCATTTAGTATTCTGTGGCAGGCTACAGAGATATGAATATGAAAGCATCCAACACACTGACAAGATAAAACCTCAAGCCCAGATGGAGGGAAATACAATAAAGATGACATCTGTAAGAGAAGAAGGAAGTTAGAAGAAAAGAATAAAAGCAGGCGTGGAAAACATAAAAATGCTGCAGGACACTCTGCTCATTAAGGATTCCAAGTTGAGTCCACAATGACTCTCTAGTCTACGGAAGACTCTAGGAGGAATATAAAATGTATTTATGTACATTTGAATTTGTTTACTATATTTTGACTACTAGGGTCCTCAAAGTAGCAGCTTATAAGAAAAATAAAACATCAGCAATGCAAAACATTATAAAATCAGTTCATAAGAACAACACAGATGCAAGATGTTAACAATATTCCATCTTCTTAAGCACAAATGAACCAATCCTGTCTTCTTAAGAAGTCAAAGTAAGTAGCCCTACTTCTTAGACACCCCAGTGGAATAAAGCCATCCGGACGGATCTCACAAAAACCACAGTGGGAAGGGTCTGGTCAGTTTCTCTAGGGAGCAAACTCACAGTGCAGGTCCTGCTATGTTTCAGGTAGAGGTTAATTTTATCTCAGAAGTTTGATAAAACATCACCTTTGCTCCATGGAGACATATATATTAGAGGTGTGCATCAGATTCAGATAAATTCTAAATCCCAAGCTGAAGAAGATTGCTTTTGAAAGGTTTAGGGCTTGCCAAAGGTGAACTGAGATATCTTCAAGGCAGTATGTGTTGAAGCACCTCTGAAGTGCTTCATGGCTCCAAGGCAATCCAGATTTTAAAAAAATGCTTCAGACAAGCATCTGTTAAAAGCAAAAATACTGTCTCTAAGCCTGCCATAATACCATAACGCCAGGGAAGAGTGATGGGCAATAGCAAGGAAACACCACAGTGGGGAGAAGGCAACGCCAAAGTTCCATTGTGCCTGACAAGTCAGGCTTGTAATTAGAGAGGGTTACTTTACCTGGAAAATGAATTCTTATTAGTTTGCACCTGATTTATTTATTACCAGGCAAATTCTTATAGGGTTGCAGCTTTAAAGTTAAAAATCAATACCTTGAAAGCAGCCTGTAATCAAAACAGCAACCAGTGAAATTTTCAGAAAATGGGTATGAGCTCTGCAGGGCAGTTGTGAAGATGCCCAGCCTTTGGTGCTATTTCCTCTTTGAACTCAAGAGCACTATCCCCTTCACCACTTTCCTAATATGCAATGGGGGCAATTTTGCTGCAGACATTATGAGGCCCAGAGAGAAATGGGTCTGAGATTAAAATAATACATTTCTTGTGACTGGCTGCTTACACTGTCAATCAGCCAGTCTGCCAATGAAGGAATAGGGGGAGGTATTTTGGCATCAAAATACACATGAGCACTTTGTTGCAGCATTAAATTAATATAAAAACACATTAAAATGTCTCTTTCAGTTGTCTTCTCTGTATTGCACCTAGGAAAGAAAGAGCTGTGGGGTGGAAAATGCAGCTCTTTTTAGTTGTTTTTGTTTGTTGGGAAATTATGTGCAGTTTTATTGTTTGTTGTGGCTTGATTTAACAGTTTGAAAATGGAATCATAAATTGGATGCCGTAGGGGTAATTATAATTACCTGCTGCGATAAATTAAGTTTCTCAGTAAGAAAGAACAGGTCTATTATACTTGAATTTTCAGCTTTGAAACTTCTTGTTGTGGGTGATTGCAACATTTACTAGTAGGTACGGATCGACTGTTGTGTTCGTTAATGTGATTTTTGTCACAAATCATAAAGAAACATATGGGGGGGGGGGAGGAGATCTGATATATGATCCTGAAACTTTTGCGTTGAAAACAAGGATTTGCAGAATGATGAAGTCCACCATAAAGATGCCATTTTAGCTGCTGAAGCCTAAGCACAATAGGTCTTGTGCAGCTGTATTGAAAAGCTGGTTCACACATGAGCCTGATATATTAAATATCCCATGAATTTGTTACAGTTAGTCACTGGGTGACTCAGGGCAGTCCTGCACAGATTCCAGTGCCCCTGATTCTGGTGCAGGTGAAACAAATGCACCCCTTCCTCCCTAATTTTCTTAGATTCGGGCTGATGGCTAGGGCAGCTCAGAAGCATAGCTGTCAACCTTCCCTTTTTTTGCGGGAAATTCCCTTATTCCAGCGCCATTTCTGCTGCTTCCCGCTGCTATCCCGGATTGTTAGATAATCCTGTAGACTGTCCCTGGGACAGATGAGGCTGCTGATCCCTTATTTTCGAGGCTGCTGATCCCTTATTTTCTAAGTTGACAGCTATGCTCATAAGGGCCCTCGTGCAAGCGTGTGTGTGTGTAGCACCCTGCTTGTGGTTAACGCTTAGCTGGAATGAAATATTCAACGCAGCAATAGAGAAATTAAAATAATAATTTATTTGTCAGACAAATAAATGAGAGGCACAGTGGTATATGGTTACCAAGCTCTGGCCTGGCCTCCTGCCATTATGGCCAGCACTTATATTTCCTTAATCCAGCCCCCTTGCTCCTCCTGTGGCTGCCTCTGTCCAATCAGCCTGGTTGAAATTCCTATTGGCTGTTTGCTAGAACCAATCACAAAAGATACACCCATTTCCTTTTTGCCTTTTATGGGAAACAAAAAGCTATATATTCTTCTATCTATAAATGACAAATAAGTAGTCATATATCTTACATTTGTCTCAACAAGAAACCTTAATTACCAGCTCACCTCTTGCCCTCCTTGCCCTATTGCCCTCCAAAACAGATGATTTAATAGTTTTAAATTTTTATCTTAAACAGATGTCAAGGATCTTGAGTTCACATCAACATTGAAAGATCTCCTTCTTTTGGAGGTCTTTAAACAAAGGCCTGACAACCATATGTGTGCTCTAATGATGTTTCCTGCTTGGCAAGGGGGGCTGGGCTTATGGCCCCTGTGGTCTCTTCCAACTATATGAAATAAGAATCTAGCATAAGGATTTAACATTTCTTGGTTTCTAAATCCTTTGCATAATTACATTTAAGCTAATATATTTCATACATTATCATAGATAGCTTTTTAGAAGAATAAACCTCAAAGTAAAAAAGGAAGGTTTACAGCCTCAAAATAAAAATAGGAAAAAACCTCTTCTTCTGTTTACACCTCCCTTCTCCAGCCAGCTGCTTTTCCATTTGCTCTTGGCCTTTCAACCTTAGGAAAATATGGCTCAAGTTTAATGGGAGGCACATGGTTTTATTTTACTATTTAAAGGTAAAGGTAAAGGTACCCCTGCCCGTACGGGCCAGTCTTGACAGACTCTGGGGTTGTGCGCCCATCTCACTTAAGAGGCCAGGGGCCAGCGCTGTCCGGAGACACTTCTGGGTCACGTGGCCAGCGTGACAAAGCTGCATCTGGCGAGCCAGAGCCACACACGGAAACGCCGTTTACCTTCCCGCTGGTAAGCGGTCCCTATTTATCTACTTGCACCCGGAGGTGCTTTCGAACTGCTAGGTTGGCAGGCGCTGGGACCGAGCAGCGGGAGCGCACCCCGCCGCAGGGATTCAAACCGCCGACCTTTCAATAGGCAAGTCCTAGGCACTGAGGCTTTAACCCACAGCGCCACCTGTGTCCCTATTTACTATTTTACTATTTACCAACTCTTAATTATGTTTTCTCAGCCTTTTTTATATTCTGTAATATGTAGGGTCAGTGTAACCTTGGCTCTCAGCCTGTAATTCCCTTTTTACGACTTTGAGAATTGTTTTCTGCTATAAATCAGGGGGCCCCCTTGTCCAGGAGGATAAACATCTTGCCAAAGTACTTAGGCAGCTGGTCTTCTGCCTGGCATGAAACATTTGAAAATCTTTAAGCTCTTTTTAAAATACAGACCCTGATCAAAAATATAAGCCTAAGTAAAATGCAGGCTATGATTAGATGCCTCATGTGCAATGGTAGAGGCCTAGCTGGAAAGCTTAAAGCCTGCTGCCACTACAAGGGAGACAGATTGAAGAAAATGTCAACTGGCCCCACCTGCAGCTAGAAGGCGGATGGAGTCATAGATCTTAAAAAAGTGTAGACTTGCGCACACTGGCCAGCTTCCATTTTGACATGCATTGTTTGTTTTGGACTTCTCAGAAAAGGAAGAAGTGAGGTGGGGGGAGAGTGCCAGCCAGCAATGGTGCCCACCTGAGAGGTGCCGGGACTGCACTCTGGCACACTCCGACTGGAAATAAAAGCACTAGGAAGTGCGCATTTCTTAGGATGGCCATGCTTCAGTTTATGTATTATTGGGGGAAGTTAGTAGGTTCACTTTCAATATGAATTGAACTGAATTCCTCTCACGTTCCTGCCCACCAGTGATGATCATCACGATAGGAGCCATTTTGGCATACAAGTGATATATAAATTAGTAAATAAGAATAATATATAGTGGTTATTTGGTGACACCGCCACAGTTGCCATGCTAACGGTCCCTTTCTCTTGCAGCAATGCTGCGATTGCTGTGTGTTGGGCCTACGAGTGAAAAGTGAAGGTCAAAGCTGCGAGTCCAACCCCAATCTTGGCTACCCTTGCAGCCATGTAATGCTTTCCTGCTGCGAAGGAGAAGACCACCTCATCCCTCCAGAGCTAAAGAGGCACCCTGAACCACTGCCAACAGTGACACCAGAGAAACGTAAGTGCTGCATTGTTAGCTACAGGAAGCAGAGATGTGAGGCATCTTCTTCACACTCCGTAAAAACCATCAAGCTGGAGGTTACTTGCATTCTCTAGGCAAACCATTTCCAAGAAATTTACGTGACTCTCAACTGCAATAGCAATTACTTGCCTCTGCACAATGCTTGGTTCTGCTCCTGTCTCTTCTGTTTATTGCTTGTTGCAGTATTTGTGAGAAGTGCCACATTTTACCATGAGGCCAAGCAGGTTTTATAAGGGGTTGTTAAGGACAATGTATATATACCTGTTTTTCCAGCTTACAGAGATGGAGGTTATTAGCATGGAGTTTATGCTATCCACACATATTGAAGGACATGAAATCTCCTTGCTGCAGTAGTACATTTCTGGAATCAAAGTTTTCATAAACCATATCAATATATAGGTGCTATGGGACATAATTTTACAACTACTACAGAGGTATTTGGAATGTGTGCTTCAATAACATTATACTTTGTATTTCCTGGTATTTTCCCATCCCATACCAAAAGCATAACTTAGGATCTGTCTGTTGTCTGTCTGCCTCCCCCTGCTTTCTCGATCAGCAGCCTTTAATATTAAACAAACACCATCAACAAAATAAACACATATTGAAACAAGATTCATTCAGCTACCATTATGAAACAAGACACTATGAAATATATTCCCAATATACTCAGATGCAACCATACTTACGATATGGTATGGGAATTTCAGTTATCAAACTACATTGTTTGAGTGGGAAATGGCTATCAAAGATTAGCTAATACCAGCAGACGTTTCTTACAATGCAATTACTACACATATACATGAGAAATAATGTTACCAAGTGATAATCCTATTGCTTGATAAATGCCCAGAAAAACGTAGATAATCAGCGGTCTATGAATGTTGAAATAAGATAAAATAAATTGTTGCAAGAGTTGCCAAGGGAACCTCTAGACAAAATACAAAATTCACATCCAAGGAATCTTACTTCCTGCAGCAGATGAAAGGGCACAAAACAACCACTTGGACAAAAATCTTAGCAATGAACTCAGATTGGGGTTTATTCGAATTTCCTGGGAGGTGAGGACTGAGGGGTGAGTTGCTTCGCCCCTGGCAAATGTGGGTTCTGGCTACATGCAGAAACTAAAATATGTTTCACAATAATACCATTTCAAGTTGTCAGTACTATGCACAGTCCTGAACAAGCTTGCCCTAGTACCAGCCAAACAAAGTTTTGAGTTCTGTAGTGGGAGTGCTGGTGCTGGTTGTGGATCCCCTGGTGAATGTAACGCAAGGCCTTTACAGTGGTGGCATCCTCTGTGGAACTTCCTGTTGTCTCCCTGCTATTTTCATTCAGGAATCACTTCCAGATCTATTTATTTTTGCAGGCCTTTGTGACATAGTAAGAGAGACTTTTTTTTTTTTAGGTTGTGGTTTTAATTATGTTGTTTAAGCCTGTGTTTTTAGATGATGTAAGCCACCATGGGCTCTGTATGAGAAAGGGGAGATTATAATAAATAAAACTTAATAAGAAAATAATAATAATTAGATTTAAATCAAGCTTTAAAATCAGCTGCATCACATCCCTCCTGTTTTCTCATTGTAATTTTGCACAACTCATTTAATCAACTTCTTGGGTGCGATCCATTCATCTCCAGTTACTTCTCATGTGTCCAGCAGTTCCGGTCCTTCAACTGATATATTTATTAATTTTTCACATGATCGGCTGGAAGGCAACTTCATTCGGAACACAAACAGAATTATTGTGGGAAGGGAACCTGAATTGCAGCTGTTGGATTTGGAACTCCTGCTTTGTTCATTCCAGAAAACAAGTATCAAGAGAAATGGAGCTTCATGAACTAGTGAAGTGACAGTGCTCCATCTAACAAGCTGGTGTCAGGGAAGGGGGTGTCCGGGGAATTCAGAGGTATCTGGAGAATACCCTGAATCCAAATAATCTCACAGCTCAAAAAAAAAAAGGCTTGGTAAAATGTAGGAATTCATATAAACACTAGTTTTCATTGTTGTTGTTTTTCCAATTCTCTCCTTGGCACAGATAAAGGGGAAAGATGGATGCTTCTGGGACACAGCCCACCCTCTGTGGACAATGATCCTATTGTGTGGACGCAGGGAGTGGGGTGAGGGGAGGATTTGCATCTCTGTGTACCACCCACATAGAATTGCATTATTCCTTTCTGCCCTTTTTAAGGGACTCTGTGATCCACAATCCCTCTTTGCTCCCATCCTCTGCCTGCCTAAATGACAGGCACTCCACAAAATCAATAACATTTGCTACTTGGTGACAGCATAAAAGCTATTATAAAAGAAATTAGTCCATTGATCTGCCCAAACAATCATTACTGTGTTCACGCACCCCCTTTCTTCTTCCCCGACTTCTGTTGAGAGTGCTCCCTGTAATTGCTAGTAATTGTAAGCAATTTCATTCTTGGCTGGAAGTAGCAAGAGAGCTAGCTGAGAAACAGAAGCATTTGCACAAGGCAGCTGGTGGCATGGGAGCTTCCAAATGCCCAGTGCCTGGGGGGCAGGGAGGGCAAGAAAAGATGTGCCTTATGAGTAGGGTGGACCTTGTTAAAACATGGGGTTGATCAGCTGAAATGTTTCATCATCCCAGGTGAAATTATGTCTGCTCCAGTCGTTTGCAGATGCCATTTTTCCAGCTGTCACTATGAAGATTCTGCACCCTTTCCCTTTCCTGCTCTTTTTACCTTCAGGGTGTAAATTCAGTTACTTTATGGATGTAACTGAATTATTTTGCTTTAATGTTTCATAAATTATGTTTCTGGAGGTCATAAAGTAATTAATGCAGCACACTATTATTTTTGATGTTTAATTAGGTTTTACATAAAACAGAGCACAGTAATATATTACAGCAAAATCCATGTCAGGGAGTAATGCAGTAAAGAGAGAATAATATTTAATGAACCCCCCCTTTTTTTTTTAAAGAGAAGGAGGTTAGCAGATTGAAACACACATAGGTTCATAATGAAGCCTTTCTTAAGTGTGTAATGTGGTTTTATTGCAGTCACACCTATTAGGGAAAATAAGTCTTCAATTAAAGCACAGAGGAAGCAGATTAGTCTACCCAGTGTTTCCCAAACTTGGGTCGCCAGTTATTTTGGGACTACAACTCCCACCATCCCTAGTTGCAGGACCAGTGGTCATAGATGATGGGAACTGTAGTCCAATGCAGCTGGAGACCCAATTTTGGAAACACAGGTTTACAGAATGGCTGTGGGGAACCTGTAGCCCTACATATGCTGGAGAACTACAACTCTCATGATCCCTTACCATTGCCCATGTTCGCTGGGGATGATGGGAGTCTTCAGATGCCAGCAGGACACAGATAAAGATGAAGGTTGGCCTGACTTCCTGGTTTAGGGAGTTCCATATATGGAGTGGTGCTCCATAGAAAGCCCTCTCACAAATTGCCACCAGAAGCCACTGGCATGCTTAAGAGGGCCACATCAAGTGATCTTAAAGGACCAGCAGATTCACATGGAAAGAGGTCATTCTTTGGGAAGCTTGGTCCTAAGCTATTTGGGGCTCAAAGGATACAGCCAGCACCTTGAATTGCACATAGAAATGAACCAGCAGCCAGTCAGCTGATAAAATAAAGGGGTCACATGATCCCAACACTTGGTCCCAATCAAGAGTCTAGCAGCAGTAATCAGCACCGACTGAAGTTTTCAAGAGCAACCCCTTATAGAGCATAGGATGATAGTCCAGTGGAGATAATAGTTCAGCTGTTCAAGAGTGGAACGGACTCCCTCGGGAGGTTGTGGACTCTCCTTTTTTGGAGGTTTTTAAGCAGAGGTTGGATGGCCATCTGCCATGGATGCTTTAGCTGAGATTCGTGCATTGCAGGGGCTGGACTACCCTCAGGGTCCCGACTTTACAATTCTATGATTTTATGAGATTTAAATAATGCATGTCAGATCATGGCCAGGACTGACCATACCAGGAATGTTCACAGCTGGTATATTGGTCTGAGTTGGGCAACAGGATACTTGATTATTTTCCGCAACTAATGACTTTTTGCCCTTTAACCGCCAGTCAGTCAATCTCAATTCCTCATCTCAGTGGCCATGGAGATTAACTTAACTGGTCAGGAGTAAAAGCATCTGATTTGCATTTAACTGTGAAGTTTTTCATAGGACCTTTTAGAGGGTGGAAGGGATATTTTCATTTAAAATAATATTTCTTGCCAGTTGCTTTGCTTGACTCTCAGTGAGATGTTGTGCTTCTATGGTCACCACTGAGGGTTTATAGCTTCACCATAAGGTGATCAAGATTTTAGAGGGTTGTACATAGCCTTTGAGATATCGATTATTAGGTCTTCTGCTATATTGTATACACATTCAAAAAATAGATAAACAAGCTACTTGCTTCTTTTAATTTTCTGGAAAAAATACTGTCAAAGTTACAAAAATAGATTCTTTTATAACATAATTCCTTTGTGGGTGCCAATAACAAATGAATGGAGTCCATTGCAACAAAGTTGCCTGATGGCATTAATCCAATTCTTCTGTGAATTGTGGCTCTCCATTTCAGCAACCCTCAGAATTTTAGTCACACATTCTTTGACCAAAGCTGATGCAGGTCTTTTTCAATGCTGAACTCAAAACTATCATAGCAGCAAATAACTTCCTAATGTTGAAATCTGTGGAATGTTTTCCACAACCATATGAAACAATACATAAGGGCATCAACAGATATCTTAAAAATGATCCCAGAAGCAGGCAATGGGAGATTATCAAGAATATGACCACTCACAGAGATGGAAAGAAGAAACAGTTCCAACCAAGGAAGATTGGCAACAAAAACTGATGGTGTATGCAGAAAAGCTGAAACTTAAGAGAAGATTAAGAGACCAAGAAGAGACATGTTTTAATGTAGAATGGGGAAATTTTTTAGATCATATGAAGAATTTTTGTAAACACCTTAAATCATTAGCAGGACTGACATAAAAGTACACAATGAGAATAACCTAAATAGAATATAAAGGATAACCAGTTAATAGATTTGAATTGGATATGCGGTGGTAAAAGATATAATATAAGTAATGGCGTAAAAACCTCCAAGGAAGGAGAGTCTACCATCTCTTGCGGGAATCTGTTCTATTGTCAATCAGCTCTTACCATCAGAAAGTTCTTCCTGATGTTTAGTCAGAAACCTCTTTCTTGTAACTTGAATCCATTGGTTCAAGTCCGCAGGACAAAACAAGTTTGTTCCATCCTCCGTGTTCCTCTGCACATGTTCCAACTTATCAATAATATTCTTAAATTGTGGTGCCCAGAACTGGACACAGTATTCCAGGTGTGGTCTGAACAAGGAACTTTGTCAGCAACCTCACTGAAATCAAGATATACTATGTCCATGGCATTCCCCTGATCTACCAACTTTTCAACTTTATCAAAATAAGAAAAGAGATTCATCTGGCATGACTTGTTTGTGGAAAAACCCATGCTTGTTTTTGGAATCACAGCATCATTTTCCAAGTGCTCACAGACTGACTTTAATTATCTGTTCTGGAACCTTTCCTAGTATCAGAGTCAAGTTCACCAGCTGTTAGTTACTTGGGTCTTCTTTTTTTCTCCTTGTTGAAGATGGGGACAACATTTGCCCGCCTCCAATCTGCAGGGACCTCACCTGTTCTCCAGGAATTCTCAAAAAATTATAGACAAAGGCTGTGAGTAGGAGGAGAAGAGAAGGAAGCATTTAAAAAATCTTTTGGGGGTGGGTTATATTTATATGAATGATGGTGCAGGTGAATGCATAGCTGATATTTGGTAAGCCGATGGCATTGCCTGAGCAGATAACAATATTTTTTATTTGCTAATGTTCACACACTTATGTGTGTTATGGAGCTATGTGCTTTTTCTAAAAGAGATGCTTCTTGTGCAGCTGCACAGCCTGACCCATCTTTTATTATAATACAACATTTTTGTCCATTGTACTCAGGCAGAGTCCACAGGAATAAAAGAAATCTCAAATCAGCTGAGACCTGCCTTAACTCTCCAGGTCAAAATGTAAATTGATACCTGCCTCTTTATTCTTGCTATTTCTCTACTCAACTTCAAACCACTGGTAAGCCACAAAAAAAGAAATGAATAGGAAAAAGGTAACAAAACACTGATTAGTCACTTACACTGGCAATGCTGAGCTTATCAGAAGCAAACACATTCCTCCCTCCTGGATTGTAGCTGCTTTGGGGAAATGCGAACAATTTCTGCCTAATATATCATTACCCTACAGAAGCTGATATTTATTTATTTATTATTAGCAACTTGTACAGTGTCTGTTGTTACTGGGTCCCCCCTCCCCCCCTTTATTAACATGTTCTTAGCTTCTTGTTTCTGTCTGTTTCCTTTAAAACCCATTTTCAAGAACTTAGAAATATTAATGGATTTTCAAACACTGCACTGAAAACAAAACCATGAAGGTGACTCGCGCTTGAAAGAGCGACTGTGCTTCTTTGCTGGACGAGTGGCAAAGGAAAGGCTCTCCAGTCACATAGAAATGCATTAAAATATTTATGGGAAATGCAGTAAAATGATAGTTGAAGTCTTCTCACTAGTGTTCAATAGCTAATGGGGCAGTCCTAATCTCAGTGCCACCATCAGTGGAAACTTAGTAAGAAATGAGAACATCACAGCATCTGTAGCCCTTGTACCCAAATGGTGGAAGGTGGGGTGCAGGATGATCCAGCCTGCATCAGGCCTGGTGCTGACACGAAAAGGCAGTCAGACTGATGTGAGTTCCAGAGGATTCCAGGCTGGCTCAGCTCTGCCCTGTTTCAGGGCTTTGTGTTGGCTCCCATCAGCAGGGAACCTGCCAGCAGAACTCACCACCCCATCTGCACATGTGGTGGGCCAAAGGGGGAGTGCAGTGCCAATTGAGTAGCACTTGCATTGCTCTAATGGTAACGGCTAGTGGGAGGCCAGTTTAGCCAGCATTGGGGAGGTTTGGATTGCAGTGTAAAGTTGAAGATTATAGCTTGGCTCCTCAGTTGTGTGCAGTGGCACTCCATGAAATGGATGCTCCTACTGGTGGAAGCGGGGATGCAGTTTTCTCCAATCCCTCCTCCTCCTTAACCCCCTGTCCCTGAAAGCCTTCTCCAGGAATTGAAGGGCCATCAGGAATAGCAAGGGAGGCATTACTGGGGGTTTTAGGGAAGAAGCAAAGTTGGCAAGTTCCACCTATGAGAACATCCAGTTTGTGGAGCAGGAACTTCTGCTGGATCCAGTTCACTTCCATGAATGAGAGGAGCCCTTCCATTTATAGCAGTAGTTCTCAAAGGCTGTGGCAGGAGAGGACGGCAAGTGTTGTAGGCAGATTAAAGGACACCCAACATTTTGGGAATGGTTCACGTTCCTGTGCAGCTGCATTGTTTTATACTTTCTGGGTGTCCCATGATCATATTATGAAGTAGTTGTGTTCTATGTTATGAATCAATCACTGCTAGGAGTGTTTTCCAATGTATTTCTTATCCATAAAAATATATAGTGTGGTGCAAGTAATTTTTTATTCTGAAAGTGTGGTCCAGAGAAACCACTGATTTATAGAATGGCAGGTGTGAGTCCAGCTCTGTTGTTGTTTTATTTCTTGTGTGTAAAGGAACATCAGCGTACATGGCACTTCCCCTGAATGGTGCAAGAAAGGCAATTCCCTGCCTGGGGAACTCATCTAAATTTAAACAAAGAAGAGGGGGAGAGGAACAATGAGATCAGATGCTGTGCACTTCAGGAGAAGTGGTGCAAAGGAGATATTCGCCCACCCTGTGCTTCTGATTAAAATGTGAATGGAGTGACTTGTGTTTTGATAGCAGCATCCCAAGAGGAGAGCTTTCCAGACGGTACCCCGTCCCCTTTCTGGGCAAAGTAATCACTCCCCCAAAGCACCCATTTTTGAAGGTTACCTGCACAGGTGACCGGCCTCATGTTTCCCCAGATCCTCTCCCCTTTTCTTGGGCCTCCCCCATCCACTCATCTGCCAGCTCAAATATAGGGATGGTGGTTTTTACGAGTTTTTATTAGCGCATCTTGAAGATTTATTTATATGCCAAGCATAACAGTTGAACTTTGTACCTTGCTCAAAGGTAGTAGGCGAGCTGGGTGCCAAGTTAGTTTTATATTATCTTGTACTCTGCTTATCTCTCCCTTAAACTTCATTCTCTCTCTCTCTCTCTCTCTCTCTCTCTCTCTCTCACACACACACACACACACACACACACACACACGCACACAGTGCTTTTTCCTTTAAAAAAATGTTTAGGGGTACTCTCATTTTGACTCCAGAAAATCACCATTTTATACAAATCGGGGAAAATAAATACAGTAAATGGACAAAAGTACAAAGATTCACAAAATGTTTAGGGGTATGTGTACCCCTGCATGCCCCCATAAAAAAGCACTGTATAGATATAGATATATAAACTTTAGTCATGAATCTAAAAGAATGACTTTTGGACACCAGTAGAATGATTGTGATTCTTTTTTGGTCATCCGTTTTCACTTGGCGTTTCCTATTTAATGGTCAAAGAACCAGGTCAGAATTTAATCAGCTCTGGCTACATCCATCATGCTCCAGGATTATTCTCTTAGATCATAGTTACTAACAATACAGAAGCATAAGGAAAAAGCACCCCCTCCCCCTCCTTCCCCAATGCTACTGGTAGAACTAGAAGCTGACGATCTCTGTGGAATAAACATATGTTAATCACAGGCATCTGACGATGGGGACCGTATTTCATCCAAGCTCATGCCAAAATTGATTGGTTAGTTTTTAAGGTGCCACAAGGTTCTTTGTTGTTTTTGCTGCAAGAGACCAACATGGCTAACCCTCTGGAAATGGTTGCATTTTGCATCATCATCTGTTATGCATTATAAAGTCCATTTCTTGATAAATGGCACAGTACAACGGAATCTGTCTCTAGACAACTGAAGTTTACACCAGCCACTGCCTATTCTGCATGACCTCCGGCAAATAGGTTTTCCTTTATTTCCTCTGTTTGCCCTCCACATTTGCTGACCAAATGAGCTGTGCACTAAGAGCTAAAGCAATTCCTTTTAATCAATGGCCATTTTAAAGTTCAATTCTCCCTCTCTCCGAGCTCTCCCTCCTCCCAGGTTTGTGATCAATTGCATTTAACCTTTAGGCTTCCTCTCTGCTCAGCCTCCTCCCCTCCTCCTCCTGGCAGGGAGAGCAGAACGGAGGAGGGCTAAGTTGTCCAATATGCTAATGTGGATGTATGCTTAGAGCTTGCCCAGAGGCAAGGCTCTAGATAGAACTTGAAACAAGATGTTCACCATTAAAAACAGATCCCCTCTCCTGGGTTTTAATATGTTCCTCATCTTCATTCTGTGGACTTTGAATGCATGCACTGTGAATGAGGGAAATCCTCTGGATTTGCCTCGTTCAGGGCACATGTCCTTCTTCAGCCTTTGTAAGCCACCATCTGCTGCTTCTGTGCGCTCTTGTCATCTTGAAGATGGTACTGTGCATTCACAAAATCTCTGAAGCTCAGGAAATGTATTACTTTTATTTCCATCCACACCCCACTCTTCTTAGTGTCGTTCCATCTCTTTGCATTTTTCTGCAGTGTTACACATTTAAATATGGCTTCCCAAAGGCCTGCACCCTTCTGTCCTCTACTGTCAGGTGTGGAGAGTCCTTCCCTCCCTTCAGTAACTTCACAGATAAGAATTAATGAGTGGTTGATAGATTTATAGGCTTTTTATTACAGCATCATGTTCCAAGCACAAATACACAGCTCTCGGCAAGGAGGGCAGTTGGCTACTCTAAACCTTCCTTCTGACTTCCGCAGCATATTGGGCACCAGTATGCTGGTTAGTTCCTTCCTCCCGCTGACTCCTTTGCTCTCTGGTAGGTTCGGACCTCTGAGTCCGTGGTGGTGGTGGGGGTCCCCCACACTCTCAAGCAGCGTCTCAACTAGCTGCCCCCTCCCTTCTGGTTCTCTTGTCATTATCTCAAAACTGGGTAACTCCTCCCTAAGCTGTTCAGCTTCTCTCTCTCTCTCTCTGCTTCTGAACATGCTGTGGACAAGGAGGGGGCGACCCTTCCCCCTTCAGCTTTCCATCGGAAAGAAGCTGTTCTGCCATAGAATGCATTCCCCAGTCCTTGGCCATGCCTCGGCCATTCCCTGACATCTGCAGGGCTAACTAGAAGGCTCTGTGTGATCAAAGCGTAGGAAGCCTATTATGATGTGCCTACAGGGCTCTTGTCAGGAGAAATTCTCCCCTTTCTGCCACCATGGCACTTAGTGACAGGAACCCTGGCGAAGAGGTATGTGTCCCCCAAAGTCTACCTGTCAGTTGAATTACTGCTACCTTCGTCATTCAGAGACAAGTCAAGCTATGGGAGTAAGGCTATTCCTGCTCTCCCAGTTACAGCCTGTCAGACTGATGGGTTTTTCACTAATATATAGCAGTGCTCAAAGTCATGTAATCTGCATATAAAGAACATTCATTTCCCCTTTTCTTTACTAATGGCTTGGGCATGTTGACAGTTTCAGAGTTTGAGGATCACCATGAAGCCTTGTCGATCAGTAATGAAGCTGAATTGTCAAACAGTTTACCTGGAGATGACCTGGATGAGTGTCTTGCCTATCCTGGAGAGCTCTGCCAACACCTTTGCATCAACACAGTGGGATCCTACAAGTGCTCATGTTTCCCAAGATTTACTCTGCAGGATGATGGACTCAGCTGCAATCCAGGTGAGAAGAAGAAACACTGGGAAAATGAGTATTGGGTCCGACTAAAATAGGTTTGCTCTCATATTTAGCTCTCATAATTTGCCAGCTGGGATGCGGGTGGTGCTGTGGTCTAAACCACTGAGCCTCTTGGGCTTGCTGGTCAGAAAGTTGGTAGTTTGAATCCCTGCAATGGGGCGATACCCGTTGCTCGGTCCCAGCTCCTGCCAACCTAGCAGTTCGAAAGCACACCAAAAAGGTGCAAGTTGATAAATAGGTACCACTCCAGCAGGAAGGTACACGGCGTTTCCGTGTGCTGCTCTGGTTTCGATGTTCCATTGCGCCGGAAGCGGCTTAGTCATGCTGGCCACATGACTCGGAAAATCTATCTGCAGACAAACACTGGCTCCCTCGGCCTGTAAAGCGAGATGAGTGCCGCAACCCCAGAGTTGTCTGCGACTGGATTTAACTGCCAAGGGTCCTTTAACTTTACCTTTTAATTTGCTGACACATGTACATCTACATGTGTGCTGACACATGTACATATACATCAGCTGTTACTGTAATCATCATCATCATCAACAACATCATCATTTTTAATTTATATACCGTCTTTCTATCTTTCAATACTCAAGGTGGTTTTCAAGCTGAAGAAACAAAAAATGTACATCTTATAACAATCTAATGCAATACAAAAATGTGATAATAAAACATATCTTTAAAATAAGCAACGTACATCAAAAAAGTAACATTCAACAATCATTAGAATAGCATAAAATAATAATATCAGCATATAAAAGTTAAACAGAAATTCACCCTTAACAGTTACAATAAATAATTTCTAAACTATAATCAATAAAACAACGGCTAGCCACAGTACATAAAATAATACAATAGAAATTGAGAAGCAGAGACTAGAGGTTGGAGCAAGGCAGGTGGAAGAAAGCCTTGCCTGATAAAGTCTCTCCCCTCACAGTTCTTCCTCCAGGCACAGCTTCCTTATGAGGAGTCTGAGGGCCAGGGGGTGGGGTAAGGCAGGTGGAAGGAGGCCTACTGTAACTACTTGATGATCTTCAACCAAATGTATGAAATGCGTCCATTGAAGAGTCTTGTGTGTGAGGTACTATGAAACCTTTATCTGTGCAGGCTGATATGTGATGGCTCTTTCACATGTGCCAGTCATGACATGAAAGGTGTGTGGGGATGCCCTCCACATCCAGTGTCTTCCAACCCCAACAGAAAAGGTGCTCATCCAGCACAGCACCAGCTCTTGGGCTGGCTGAAGAGAGTATGGTTTCTCTGGGTATGGTGGCACATGAGAATCACTCGAGAGGGGGGATCGTTGGCAAATGACTAAGGTCTCATGAGACATCAAATATGCATGGGAGGTATATTTGGCCTTATCGGAGGCTTCTTCATTGGGGGTGTGAATTTGGCAATGGCAGTGGCTTGTTTACCTGCAGTAGTATGCATGGGGGTGCTCCAGGCTCCAGAGGATTAAATTCCTCAGCAAGCATAACTCCAGGGGCTTCTGTGGGAATGGGAGGCCAATAAGATTTCCTCATCCAGGGTTCCAAAATACTTGGTGCCACACCAGTCCTTGATTACAACTCAGGTTGATTCAAAAATCTTTTCACTTGTACTGCTTCCAGCCTTACATTTTCTTTTTCAAAAGTTATTCCAGTCATTTATTTTCTTCCTGCCAAAAAAACCCTTACATTTTCCTCTCCACCCTCCCTTTCTCTTTCTTATTCTCCCTTTGGAAAACTCCAACAGAATCACTACAAAAAAGTCATGATTTTTCTTAGAAAAAAATCATGTTTCATTAGCTTTTCAGGAGGATAACCAGCAGGATTTAGGTGCAGTCCCTCCAGCAGTGATGCTGCATTCATAAAAAACATGTGTTGCAGCATGGTGGTTCGGATTTTTGTGCTTACTCTGTCCACTGTTGGGAAACAATTTTTTCATTCAAATGTTTGCGGTGTATAATTTCCTCACCCATAACCAAAAATAAGAATGTGGTTGGAAGGTGGGGGTTGGGCAGAGATGTGGAAAGTACAATTAACTTTCTATTTGTTTAATTTGTATAGACAGTCCTAATTAGGAAACCATGACTATATGAACCTCTCTCCCTCCTTGTGGGATGTGGGCATTCTCTTTGGCTAGAACTAAGTCATGTTATCCTGCTTTTCATTGTGCTTCAACCTCACTAGAGCTTTGGGACTTCTTAACTACTTGGCAAACTTGATTGAAAATCCTCTTATAGTAACGACAGCCCCACATTTTCACAATCAGACATATAGATCATATCTGTCAGGGAACTGCCATTGGAAGGGCAGGCGGTGGAAGGGCTCACGGAGGTTAGGAGAGACTCGGCAGCAGAGGAGGGAACCAGCAGGGGGAGAGAAGGAGCTCCAAGGGAAAGTGAATCGGAGGGATGGCTCAGAGAGACTTCCAGCGAAAACAGTGGGGAAGTTTCAGGACCTCCTATAGGGACACCCACCCCTCGCCGGAAACTGTCGCGCCGAGAATCCCGAAGACGCGTTTCTGTTAAGGAGCTTCTATGCTGGAAGCATTTCCGCAAACGCCTACTGTCGGATTCTACCAGCGATTGAGGGAGTCATGTTTAAGGGGCTCTGCTATAGACAGAGCTTTGATAACCAGGCCAAACTCTGAGGGACTAAGCTTTACGCACAAGCAGCTCATCATCCCATCACAGCAATCCGACAGTCACTGAAAGCCGCTTGTGCAAGGAGAGGCATCATGAGCAACCCAACCGGAGCCGGAGACGCAGGAGGAGCTGGAGCAGGTCCAAGCCTGGAAGAAAGGTACAGGGTGTTGGAAGTCCAGCTAGCGCTGCAAACGGCAAGGCTCGAGGAGGCGGGCTCAGGATGCAGAAAAGGGAAAAACCACCCCACTCGCAAGGAAGGTGCCAGGATTGGTACAAAAGTTTGGGGGTGATCCCAGAAACTATCAAGCCTTTAGAACAGAGATGCAATACGCCCTCAATCTGCAGTTTGATGACTTTCCCGATGAGGAATCGAGGGTAGCGTTTGTGATTGGGCATCTCGAAGGGGGGGCGAAAGACTGGGTGAGGCCCCTGATGGCAGCAAATAATGACGCCCTAAAGGACTCGAGAAAGTTTTTTCGTGCCATGGATCTGATGTTTTCCAGCGAGATTGAGCAGGGAGTGGTGCGCAGACAGTTGATGGCGTGTAAACAGGGGAACCGATCCGTCCGTGAGTACTGGACTGAGTTCACCATGTTGATCCATAAATTGGGGTGGGACCTGTCGGCGGAACCGATACAAATGCTGTTCGAAGAAGGGCTATCTTCAGCGGTGAAGGATGAACTTTCCCGGGCGCCCAAGGCGGAGTCTATGGACCAGCTGACCAAATCCGTGCTGGCCATAGGTGCATGCCAGGAGGCGAGAGCTTTGGAGAAGCGGGAAGGGAAAGGGGAACGTTGGAGTGATTTCCGCATTCCAGAGATTCCAGCGCAGCATTCCCCGCCAGTAGAGCCGATGGAAATTGGAACAGCGCACGCGCGTGGAGTTTCAAACCCCAATGAAGGGCGGAAGAAGGAGGGAAAGAGCGCCAAGTAATGTTTCCTCTGCCAACAGCCAGGTCACTTTGCCAGAGTCTGCCCGCAAAGGAAGGAATGGCAAGGGATGGCGGGAGCTGTTGGGGGTGAGGAGGAGGGGGTTAAGGAGCAAGTAAAAGCCAACGCCTGGCTGCCAGCATCGGGACACAGCAGCCAGGCCAAAGAGCAGTGAATGTGCCCACGCCGGAACCCCCAAGACCAGCGCTTGTAGTAGAGGTGTTGCTAGAGCTGCCAAACGGACACCCACTAAAGATAAAGGCGCTACTGGACTCAGGCAGCTCCTGTAATTTTATGAGTAAGGAGTTTGCAGCCGAACACCAGATACAGACTATCCCTTTAAGTAACCCTTTGCAGGTGACCACGATTGATGGGAGGGAGCTGTTGGGGGGAGATGTTAACCAACAGACTATACCAGTGATAATGAAGGTAGCAAGACACACGGAACTGATAGCGTTTAATGTGGCTACCCTGGGGGGAGCGCCTATTATTTTGGGGATGAGCTGGCTAGCGCTGCATGATCCACTAGTGGGATGGCACCAGCGGGTAGTTTCCTTTGGGTCAGCACATTGCCTAGAACACTGCAAGGAAGGGAAGGCTCAGGGAGGAGCCAAGGCCACTCTAGCAGGGACGAAAGTAACAGATAAAGGGAAGGTGCCCCGACAATACGCCGACCTGGGAAACGTCTTCAGCGAAAGAGAGGCAGATAAACTGCCCCCGCATAGACCCTTTGACTGTCAAATCAACCTACTCCCTGGGGCCCAGCTGCCAGTGGGCAAGTTGTATGCCATGTCCGATAGGGAGATGCAGGAGTTAAGGGAGTTCATTGACAAAAACCTGAAACGAGGTTTCATCAGAGAGTCAAGAGCAGTGGGGGGCAGCCCAGTGTTTTTTGTGGACAAAAAAAAACACGGATAAACCCAGGCTTGTAGTGGATTACAGGGCCCTGAATGCCGTGTCAGAACCCGTGGCTTTCCCCATGCCCAGAATTGATGACATTTTGACCCGAGTGAGGAAGGGAAAGATTTTTACCAAACTGGACCTGAGGGGGGCGTATAACCTGATACGGATGAGGGAGGGGGATGAATGGAAGACCACCATGTTCACCCCCTGTATCTCGTTATGCCCTTCAGTCTACAAGCAGGCTCAGCCTGTTTTCAATCATTCATGAACCACGTCCTGGGACCTTTGCTTTACAAGAATTGCGTGGCCTTCTTAGATGACGTGTTGGTATACTCAGAGAACGAGGAGCAGCATGTACGGGACGTCCAGGAAGTACTGGGCAAGCTGCAAGCAAACCAGCTGTGGGTGAAACTGGAGAAGTGTCAGTTTCATACCAAGGAGGTGGAATTCCTGGGGTACCGCTTGTCAGACAAGGGATTGGCCATGGATCCCGGCAAGGTTCAGGCGGTACTGGAATGGAAGACCCCGAAAACGAAGAAGGACATGCAAAGGTTCCTAGGGTTTGGAAACTTCTATCGGAAGTTCATCAAGAACTTTGCCCACTTGACGGCTCCCATCACTGATTGTCTCAGCAGCAAGAAGAAATTTGTTTGGACAGTAGAGGCGCAGCGAGCGTTCGAAGAGTTAAAGAAAGCATTCACGTCTGAAGAACAGCTCCTGCATGTGGATCTACAAAAACCGATGAGAGTAGAAACTGATGCATCAGACCGAGCGGTAGGGGTGGTGCTTCTGCAGCCGGGGAAGAGTGAGTCGGAGTGGAGACCGTGTGCCTTCTTCTCACGAAAGTTGAATAAATCCGAGAGGAACTACACCATGTATGACCAAGAACTACTCGCCATTCATGAAGCATTCCGAAGATGGCGGCACTTATTAATTGGTGCACAACACAAAGTCCAAGTGTGCACTGAGCACAAGAACCTAGAGTATTGGAGAACGGCACGAGTACTTAACCAATGACAAGTGAGATGGGCCCAGGAGTTCTCCAAATTCCACTTTGAAATTTGCTACGTGCCAGGCCCGGAAAACGTCAGGGCGGACGCTCTCTCTCGAAAACCAGAATATTTGGAGGGGGAGGGAGCGCCAGAAGAGAGACATATCATCCCTGAGGACCACTGGGTGTGTGGGGCGGCATTGGTGGGGCAAAGAGAACTGGTAGAGGGAACTGAGAATGATGAATACGCCCAGGATAAGCTCAGAGGACTCCGGAGGGAGGGAGAGAACTCAGGAGGTTTTGAGGAAAGGAACGGGGCATTGTATTACAAAGGGGCACTGTATATACCCGAAGGAGAATTGAGGGGGAGGGTACTCAAACAGTTGCACGACAGCCCCACAGCGGGGCACTTCAGGCAACACAAAACCATGTGGTTGGTTACCAGGGAGTTTTGGTGGCCCAAGGTGCGGGAAGATGTACGGGAGTATGTGAGAGGGTGTGACCGATGCCAGCGAGCAAAAGGGGAGAGGCGGGCACCGGCGGGGTTATTGGAACCACTACCCACACCAGAACGACCATGGGAGGCAGTATCCATAGATTTTATGATGGATCTGCCAAAATCCAAGGGAAAAACAGCCATCATGGTTGTAGTAGACCTGTTAACCAAAATGTGCCACTTTATAGCATGCTCACATGCGGTCACGGCAGAAGAGACAGCCAAGTTGTTTGTAGAACACATTTTTAGGTTGCATGGCGCCCCCTTGAGGGTGGTCTCAGACCGAGGGAAACAATGTACGTCCAGGTTCTGGAGCAAGCTCATGAGCTTACTGCACGTAGAGGTTAATTTTTCGACTGCCCGACACCCAGAAACCAACGGGCAGGCGGAAAGAGCAAACAGTATCCTCCAACAATACTTGAGGTGTTATGTCAATGACAGAGAAAATGATTGGGTAGAAAAGTTGGCTGTGGCAGAATTTGCCTACAATAATGTGGAGAATGTGTCCACAGGGATGAGTCCCTTTTTGGCCAACTATGGGTGTCATCCCAGGGCATTTCCAGGGGAAGGAGGGGAAAGATGGAGCGTCCCGGCAGCAGAACATTTTGTAGAAGAAATGGAAGCGATCCATCGTCAGCTCCAACTCAACCTAGAAAGGGCCAAAGAAGAATACAAGAAGCAGGCAGACAGGAACAGAAGGGAAGGTGAAACCATAAGGGTGGGGGACCAGGTGTGGCTATCGACCCAAGGGTTGCCGTTCAAAGGGGGTTGTAAGAAATTGAGACCCAAAAGATTGGGAACATTTGAGGTCATACAACAGGTCAATCCAGTGGCGTTCAAACTCAGGTTACCTAACCACATGAAACTACACCCAGTATTCCACAGGTCATTACTGTCACCGTACAGGGGGGGACGTGAAGGGGAGGTCACACAGGGACCAGTCATAGAAGAAAGGGAACACAACAGCCACGTGGCGGAAATCATTGACTCCAGGTGGAAGGGTAATCAGGTGGAGTATTTGGTAGCTTGGGAAGGGGAACCAGAGTCAGAAAACACCTGGGTAACTGCAGAGGAAGTCAATGACGAGGTTTTAATAGAAACGTTTCATCAACGGTTCCCAAGGAAACCTCAGCCTGTAACGAGGTTCCGGAGGGAACACTTTGGCACCACCGATGAGGAAGAAGAGTTCGAAGGGTTCCCAGAATCGGAGCTGGAAGAAGGAGTAGACTCCGAGGAGGAGGAGGAGTACTTGGGGACAAGGGACGGCAACCGGTGGAGGGAAGTGTTTGAGTCTTCGGAAGATGAGGGAGGTTCTTTCCGGGGTTTTGCACCCTCACCGCCCGTGGAGGAAGGGGCGGGAGGGGGTGAAGGGGGCCCTGGAGGGGAGGTGGATGTCAGGTAACTGCCATTGGAAGGGCAGGCGGTGGAAGGGCTCACGGAGGTTAGGAGAGACTCGGCAGCAGAGGAGGGAACCAGCAGGGGGAGAGAAGGAGCTCCAAGGGAAAGTGAATCGGAGGGATGGCTCAGAGAGACTTCCAGCGAAAACAGTGGGGAAGTTTCAGGACCTCCTATAGGGACACCCACCCCTTGCCGGAAACTGTCGCGCCGAGAATCCCGAAGACGCGTTTCCGTTAAGGAGCTTCTATGCTGGAAGCGTTTCCGCAAACGCCCACTGTCGGATTCTGCCAGTGATTGAGGGAGTCATGTTTAAGGGGCTCCGCTATAGACAGAGCTTTGATAACCAGGCCAAACTCTGAGGGACTAAGCTTTACGCACAAGCAGCTCATCATCCCATCACAATATCCATGGATGGAAGTAAGTCACAGCTTTAAATCTATAGCAGGGAGCAGAGTCGTATTCTGTATGAAGCCAGACACACACTTAAAGTGAAACAGTTCACATTTCTATGACAAATAGAAGTAACTAAATCAAAATATGAAACTCATCCAGCTTCTGCCCCATAACCACCTCTTGTTATCTTTTGAGCAGATGCTGTTCTTACTGTTTTGTAAACAAAACTAAATCGCAGCAAGAGATCCAGTGTATCAAATACAGTTTTTATACTTGTAAGCTGCCCTCTAAATATCAAATAGGACAACTTGATTTATACAAAATCATATCAATTATTCTTGTGGACTTACACTGTAATTCCTTCTCTTAGTGATGACTAGCAATTCATATTCATCTGTGTCTAATATATGTGTATGCTTTCAAATAGAAGAAAAATACACTTTTGAGATGCTAAAACATGGGTAGCATCCACCCAAAGTTAAGAACCTTGATTAACACAGTTGTAAATGGAAGAGGTTTAAACACCTCCTGAATAACTCCAAATAACTCAGTGGGACTTTCCAGTGCTCCCCTTCGAATGGACCGTACCCATCATTTGATCAGAAAACAAATTTGTCAGCATCCATAATGACAAATATCTTCAAAATATCATTACACGGTCACAAATGTATCCTTACATTTTATCTTTGTATCCTTACAAAGAATTGTTTAACCCTCCCTTCTCAAATACAACTGTAGTTGTCTTTAGCCAATTTTCAATGAGCAGGCGAGGAACGGCTGAAGCTTCACCCACTGATGTGGATTGCTAGCAATGGAACCACTGTGAATATGATTACTGAAAAAGCAGGAGTGTGTGGGACCTTACATACCAAACAAAGCGAAATTGGACCTAAACAATCTGTTTATGATATCAGCTCTCTGTCTGGAAGCATTCTGTGTTTCCTTAGAAGCCACAAATAATAGTTTAGTTACTGTTCATGTCCCTGTGGCTACTTAGATATATGAAGCAAATTAAAGTTGATTTCCTCCATTTTTATATAATATAAATGTACAGATTTTGAAGAAGATGGACCAAATACTGCCTTACAGGACAAAGCCACTATTGCTCCAGAAGCCTTTACTATCCAGCCCGCAACCATCAACGAAGAGGAAGAGAAGTGTAAAGGTATGTCTAAATAGGCAAGGTGGAGACATGAGATGGTTTTTACAAGTCTGCAATACATTCAAAAGCTTTCTCGGCTGTTTTGATTTCAACACACGTCCACACATTGCTTGCCTCCAGTATTAGCCTGAAGAGAGCGAAAGACGGACAGAATCTCAGAAGGTAACGTGCTGAGGTAATTCGAGGTTAGCTTCTGAATTCAAGGTTATTTCATGCTATCTATTTAGGGCTGTTGAGGCAACACAGCTGTACATGGTAATTTCAAATGCACAGATGAGAATGAATGACACAGGTGTGTTTGCCTATAAAAGAAGGCTTGTACATAGTGATTAAGGTTACGAGAATAGATTGTTTGTTTCCACATTTTACATCCTGGTGCAATGACAGGGGTTATAATTAGAGGAAGGAATTCTTGGGACTTGGAAGGAATTTTGCTTTGCACAGGAATTTCATGCATTTTTCAAACACTGTGTTTCCTAGATAATGGTCCCTGCAAGCACATATGTAATACTTTGGAAGGGGCAGTTGTGTGCTCTTGCTCACCTGGATATGCTCTGATGTCAGACGGGGTTTCCTGTGAAGGTACGTGAATGCTGGAATTCTATCTACTCTGTTTCATACATGGAAATGTATCAGGGAAGCTTCCTAGCAGCTTGTTTGCAAGAGTGCTTCATGAGAACATTAGCTAACTGGTGCAGGCCATGACACAAGAGGTGTTGGGCAGCCCAGTTGCTCAGTTCATTGATGTTGTTGGAGGCAAGTCACAAACATGGATGGCCTGTTTTATACATCATGCTAAATAGCTGTTGGGTGAAGGGTTGTGGGTGATCTTGAACAGCATTTGCTGTCTCAAAAACAGGGAGAATGTGTCACATTCCCTTGTGGGGTTTCCACGTGTCAACAGGGCTGACGCTTCTCATGACTGGGCTGAAGGCCAAACATTAGTACAATGTGTATGTGTGTGTGTATTCCCCCCTCCCCAGTTTTCTCTTTCTGTGCCATCTTTTCCCCACCTTTTCTCCCCTCTATGAAATTAGGGTGAACCCCATATGTGGCTGTGAGGCCACAGGCTTTGCAGCCCTGCTTTAAAATCTGATGTATAAAACTGCCATTCATTGCTTTCAGTGCCCTATGAAGCCTGCACTCCTACTGATGTTGTCATGCACCTAAGTTAATTTTCTGTCTTAGAGATACATATCGCTGGGTGGAAAATTAATTAATTTAAGTGCCAATTAAGAGTCAAACACCTCCTTCATTGCCTTCCTCATGATCAGACCAAAGCTCTCATTTTTTGCCCATGACCTAAGTGCTGGTGTATGACCCACAGTGTGAAAACTGCATTGAAAGCCTCCTGTGGTTGCTTCTTTTATGCAAGAAGGTCTTGCTTAAGCAAGAGCATACCACAGGAATTGGGGCATTTCCTTCATGCCACCGCAAACTAAAAGAGAGTGAGCGATTTGATAGTATGGAGAAAATGTTCTGTTTCTCATAGCAAACTGAATAGGAAACCACTCTGGCTGAGTCCCAATGAGAGTCACTTAAAGACTGTCATATGTGCTACTCTTGGGCAATGACTTTGCCATTCAGTTCAATATGTCAAAGATAGTATTGTGCAAAGCGACCTCACATGTGTATTGTGTGACTAGTCTGCTAGAACTAATAGCAGAAGCAAATATGTTTCTGTTGGGAAGGACCTTCCTCACCCTGATGACTTCAGTGTTTCACCTTCTGCCTCTTTGGCATGTAAGAAGTAAGAGAAAGCACCACTAAATCCAAGGAAGCTGAAGGAGAAGTTTGCAGAAGCAATCCATAGAGATTGAAGTCAACAGCGCAAAAGGGCCCAGCTGAAGATCCAGAGACCTTCAATTCTTGAATGAGTTCAACGACTTGAAAATTTAGCACAAGGAAATTATAGCACCATAACTCAGGCACATTGTTAATTAGATAGTTTCAGTGTGGAACAAATGTTATTTCATCCCCGGAGTAATTCTAATACAATTTTGTTTTCCCCCTCCCTTTTGACTGCAATGTGTTGATAAAGACCTGGATGAGTGCCTTACAGGTATTCACAGTTGCTCCAGAAGACAATTATGTGTGAACACATGGGGATCATTCTACTGTGTCAACCACAGTGTTATCTGTGCAGAGGGCTTTGTACTCAACATGCATAGAAAATGTGTTGGTAAGAGGATATGATAGGTGGCACCATAATTCTTCATGCTACGCAATGTGCTCAGCTTCATATCTTGGGTGCTATAATCCCCCCCCCCTCCCTCTCTGTATTTAAGTCCATGAAAAGGCATGCCCTGTTATCTGGATTGTGTTTAACATTGTCCATTTTCTGTTGCGTGGCTTTTGCCCAAGCAAAATCTCTATATAGTCTTAAACATCCATAGCTGTGATGGCTCCATTCTGGTAGAGGAGAGGCAACCATTTCAATCACCTACCTTCATAACATCTGTGGCTTTTGTCTTGTTATATCAGCTTCATGTATTTGTCTCATGACCACAGTGAAAGACAGTGCAACCAGGAAGGACTGTGGGGAGAGAAGAAGGAACTGGGAGGAACTGAATGGTTATATTTTACCCATCCCTAATAGGAAGCCACGGAGCTGCATGGTCCATGGTGGGCCAGTGAGCCAGTGGAAGGATTTGCCAAACTGGGCTGCGTTGCTGTCCTTTATGCCACTTTGATAGCATCCTGAAAATTCCCCGTTACCCTCAGCTGGTTCCACTCCAAGCCCACATTTGAACACAGTTGAAACCAGAGCTTTTTTCCAGCCAGAACTCACCGGAACTCAGTTCCGACACCTCTAAGGTGGGCGCCATTACCATTATAATACCATCATAATAGGTGTTCATGGTGAGTTCTGGCACCTCTTTTTTATATAGAAAAATAGCACTGGTTGTAACTGATGCCAATATTCCTTATTAGTGTGAGATGTAATGCATACAATTTTAACACATACCAAAAGGTGGCTTGTTCTTTCACAATGAGGCATGCCTCTCCTAGTTAAGTTTTGTCTGAGCTATCCTGCAGCACAAATGGTTCTAGATAAATGTTGTTTCTGACACATATTCCATATGCACGTGTTTCCTGTCTTTGCATTTGACTTTGCTGTACGTGTGGTACATGGAGTACTCATTTGCCATTATTAACATTTTCTTGACTTTTTAAGGAGGCAGGGAAAACCACAGATATATGATGGTTTCTAATTTATTGAGTTGCTGTCCCTCGAAAGAACCATAAAGAATCCTTGGCAAGCTCAACTGCTTTCGTGCTCTGTCTTGAACTATTTTGGGGGGAAATGTAAACGATTTTGAACTTAATGCCTGCAAATTATGCATTTCTAATGTCTGAAGTTGTTAATAACATCAGTATGTGTAAACTTACCAGTAAGGGAGCCATCTTCTCTGGTTCCAAAATGGATCACTTAAGAAGAATATTGTCTCTTGAATTTCCTGTAGTTAAATAATGGAAAAGATTGAAATTCCAGCTGCATTCCTAAGTGGGTTTCCAGAATTCCTGATAGTCAGACATGCTGTAAAAGTCACTGTCTATTAATGCAGCATAGAGACACCTCTTCTGTGTTGTTCCATGAATAAGAACTGCATTTTTTCCTCTCCTAAAAGTTTCATGTTTACCACAAAAAAAGGATTCACTGCCCTAGTTCACACAACACAGTAAGCTCCTCTCCAGCATTTCCCCCCCCCCCCCCACTCCTTGGTCTCAACTTGTGGTGAGAAGTGAGCATAAGTTTGGACAACACACTAAGCCAAACTTTGTTTTAGCTCACTGTGCAGTTGGAATATAGAGGATGGGAAGAGCAAAGCAGCTGTGAGCCTGCCTCTGAGGTCCTGCACATTTGCACAATCCTGGAAAGCCATACATCCCAGCTGTACTATACATATACGATAGTAGAAGACCACTTTAAACAGTCCTGGGCTTTACCCAAAGTATCCTGGAAACTGTAGTTTGTTAAAGGTGCTAAAAGTTGTTAGGAGACCCCTATTTCCCTAACAGAGCTACAATTCTCAGAGTGGTTTAATAGTCAGTTCTTCTACAAACATTGGGAACTTTAGCTCTGCATGTTTACCCCAAGGAAAAGCTGGTGACCCAGTTTGGATGTCTAGGCAGCAATCTTTAGGTAGCACCCTTCAAACACTCCCTCCCCCCCGGGATATGGCCACAACAGCATCCATTTAAGCTAACGAGCAACAGCAACAAGAGACCAGTAGCAAACAAAAGCCAAATTCCTCCCAAGGTCTAGATGTGTTAATGAAAATCATTTGGCTGTACTTATGGTTAATTTGAAGATGCAGCCGGTAAGGTGGTGTTCCTTTTCTGCTACATCAAGATGCAAAAATGTAATAGGTTGCAACATAAACTGTCCACCAGTTTATGTTCTTACAAATTCTTTTAACCAACAGGTGGCAGCAAAAAGGCTGCTGTAGATCCTTTTGGTCTCTGCCACTTTAGCCAAGAGGAAGTATAAGCAAGATCCCAGCTACAAGTGTGGCTCAACCTCTCATCCTAGTAGTGGTTTCAAGCAGGAAGGACTTACCGTATTGGTGACTTCTGCCAAAGGGGATCGCAGGAAGGGATCTTTACTGCAAAGGTTAGGAAACCTCTGTGTTTAGCATTCAACTCAGCAATGTTTCAACTTACAGACTTAGTTGTGACTGAGTCTGTTTTTCTATACAAGTCTACACATCCCTTTTATGCTCCTTAACCGCTAACTAGCCAACCTTGAGTTTTAGTGTTATGGGTGTTTTTGTGTGGGATGGCAGATTCCCTGTGTTCCTGGATGGGAATGCTGAGCGCAGTCATGAACACCTGAGGAATATCAGGCCCTCCCAAAACTACCCTTTGTTTACTGGTGGTAGTCAGCTCTGTGCTCTGCAGAGCCTCAAATGACTGAGAAGATAGCAGGAACAGCAGAGGCTGATGCATCGCATCACAAGTGTGCAGAAGTGACTCATTGGGTGGGGCAGAGCGACCGTGCTAGCTTCCTGGCAGGTGGGTCACTATTACTTGCTGGGAGGGAGACAGGCAAGGTGGTAGGGAGGTTGGCATGGTGCTAGTGTTGTCATTCCATTGCTCCTGCTTACGCGCTTGCACAGCACTGACCTTCCTGTGGTCTCACTCCTTTCCCTTTCTCTCTGGGTAAGCAGCAGTGGCCTGCCTGCCAGGAAACTAGCATAGTGGCTCCACCTCCATCTGCCAAGCCGCTTCTGCAAGTTTGCGTACATGGATACTTGCCAAGAAATGACTGCAGACAGTCGTTTTGTGATGAATAGACTGGTTAGGAGTCCAACCTTTGAAGGATGGCCATTGGAGTAAAAGCAAGCAGTTTACAGTGGGAGTCTTGCAAGCTCTCAGAAAGTCTTTGACTCATGTCATTGCAGCAGCTTTTTCTAAAGCTACCCAAATATTCACGGAAGGCAATAATGAAATGTAGCAGATATTAGAAAAGTAATTCATCTAAAAAGCACGAAAGATTCCATTAAAATCCCCACTCAGATTTCAGTATATTAATGCAACCATATGCTGTACATATTTGGAAAGCTGACTCTGAACTGAACATGAGAGGACTTGTTAACGTTGTTGCTTGTTGTAAAAAAACAAACAAAAGGCAGAATCAGCTGAACATTTCCGTGATAACTGGGAGGATACTTCAAGGAGATTTTTAGGCCACATATTTTAGGAGTGTTGAAGATATGCTATGCAGAAGATATATTCAGAAGCACTCCCCATTGAGTTTCTTTGGGCTCACTCCCAAGTAAGTATCTTGAGGATTACAGCCTTTGTATTCTGAGATATGCTAACTTGGAAGTAAGTCTCATTGAGTAAACATCAATAGAATTGGGCCACAAGTAAACTTTTCTGTGAATGTTTCCTTAGACTCAGTGAGTTATTTAATTTTTGTTGGCATTCATCAAATTTCATGATTGCACATTACAAATAAGACAATGTTGAAAATATTTGTTTCGCAGTGTGATTCAGTTTGTTTCCAGACAGGTCAGTATTTCCCAAAGAATATAGATTGCATTTTCTTCTCTCAGCTAAGTCTTCACATTCAACTGAAATCAATCAGCATGCAAGTCAAACCTGTGAAATTTATTTCACTGGTATAAATTCCAGGGAGGGAGCTATTTATACATCTTGGAGATGGTGAAAATAATTGGAGTCTTCTCTGTTTTCATGTTTCCATATCATTCTAGTTTTAATTAAATGTTCAAGGTTGCTTAGGGATTCCAATTACATTCTGTTTCCTTCCATCTTTAATCTCTGACAGCTTTTTGAGAACCATCGAGAGTTGGAAGAGGCCTTGTACACCATCTCTCAGACCCTTTGCTTGATACAGGAAATGGAGAGAGCAAGAGCATACCCTGCTCCTCTCCCAACAGATGACTTCCCAACCTCACCTTGGAAACTTTAGTGAGTGTCCTGAGCACCTTGCCCCAATGAGGACATTGGATTGGAAATTTAGTTCTTTATAAGCACAGCGCTCTATTACAGCAGCTCCTAAGGTGCAAGAATCACATGCACAAACTCCAAGGTGGCTTTCACCATTGGAAGCTAAGGCCCGAAAAAGACTCAATATGGAGGCCAAATGGCCGAAATATTGGGAAATATTAGAAAAAGATGGAGACAACTGGAAATTGCAGAGTCAGGAGAAAATGAAAGACAAAGTGCGAGATTGGTTACATTATGCTCAGATTAAAGAAGTTTTTAAACTTGATAAAAAGCTAGGATTCCAGGTGGAAAAATCGAAGTTAGAAACGGAACTGTTAGAGCCTAAGACTAAGGTACTTTCAAGAATGTATAACTTGCTGTTAAAATGGAACACACAAGATGAAATGGTTAAATCGGCTATGATAAAGTGGGCACAGGACATTGGGTACAATATTATGTTTGAGGACTGGGTAAAATTGTGGACTACTGGGCTGAATTTCACTGCATGTAATGCTTTGAAAGAAAATGTAATGAAAATGATATACAGATGGTACATGACCCCACTCAAACTTGCAAAAATATACCACTTGTCTGATAATAAGTGTTGGAAATGTAAGGAAAATGAAGGAACGTTCTTTCACCTTTGGTGGACTTTCCCTAAAGTGAAGGCTTTCTGGGAAATGATATATAATGAGCTGAAAAAGGTATTTAAGTATACCTTCCTTAAGAAACCAGAGGCCTTCCTTTTGGGTATTGTTGGCCAAGGGGTACTAAAGAAGGATCGAACATTTTTTATGTATGCAACAACAGCAGCAAGGATACTCGTTGCCAAGCATTGGAAAACTCAAGATTTACCCACACTGGAAGAATGGCAGATGCAACTGATGGACTATATGGAACTGGCCGAGATGACGGGCAGAATCCGAGACCTGCGAGAGGAGACGGTGGAAGAAGATTGGAGAAAATTTAAGATTTATTTGCAAAAGTATCGTAAATTGTATGAATGTTAAGCAGGATGTTTGATCATAAACAATTGGGCACCATGGAAACAAATGAAGTGAATTATGAAGATAAGTTAAATTTATGAAAAAACTAAAATTTTAGATAATTATTGGGTTAATCTTAATGCACTGAAGAGGAAATAAACATATCTAAAATTTAAGATATAACATTGTAAAAAGGGATTTTAAGGTGGGGATAAGGTGAGAAATTGCTGGTTTAATTTTTATAAATTTGGAACGTAGGAGCGGGAGATGTGAGGAAGTCCAAGGAGGATCAGAAAATATGTTATGACACATGACATTTCTGTATGTTTTATTTTGTTTGTTGTATTTAAAAAATCTTTAATAAAAATTATAAAAAAAAAAGAATCACATGCACAGCTCCTATGAAATAGGCATCTCCTTCTTCAGACCTGGAGCAAATGTGCATCATGCCTCCATCAGCACATTTAAACCCCACCTTCTGATGTAGTGTGTGCAAGCAACTGGTGGCTTCTCCTGTGCAGCAACACCAGCTGCTCCTCTCGCTTTAAACCCTCCTCATCTTTGGAGACAGCAGAGGAGAGGACAGAGGAAATTCTAACAGCCCAGTTCTCTTTGAGGCTATGTCTTCCATCTCTATGCATTCCAGTACTTCTTCTCCTGTCTCCTCTTCTCCCATCTCTGACCACCCGAACCCTGCCTCACGGGTGGTGTAGACCCACCCTCCTATTCATAAATCCACCCCCCTATTCCTTGAGGAGTCACCTGGAGAGTTGGAGTGTGGTGTCACCTCTGTGCAGACGACACTCCGTTCGATCTCTCCTTTCCATCTTTATCAGCAGATATTGTGAAAGTGCTAGAACAGTGTCCAGAGTCTTTGTCCTCTTCTATATGAAGGCCCTTCAGGTATTCTCCCTCAGCCTTCTCTTCACCAGGCTAAACATACCCAGAACTTTCAGACTTCTCTCATATGACTTATTTCCCATACCACCAACCAACTTCATTGGACAGGATTCAGCTAACGTAGTCCTGCTAGCAGAAGCCCATGCAAGGTCTTCTGTTAGTTCAACGGTACTTTCGCCCCCTCCTCCCACACCTTGCCCTTCCCCAAATTGTCTCAGGGGGTCTGAGAACCTCTAGTTCAGGTCATTATCATCATCACACTGTTGATTCATCCCTCAGCTAGTGATTAACTGCAATCCTCAGATCATTTTCACATGCAGTACTGCCGAGTCAGGTATTCTTCCATTATATTACTTTACTGTAATACAATGTACTGTAGAACATCTGTCTTGTATGCAGAAGGCCCCAGGTTCAATCCCTGGCATCTCCAGGTAAGGCTAGAAGAGACTCCTGCCTGATGCCATAGAGAGCCACTGCCAGTCAGTGAAGGCAATTCTAAGCTAGATGGACCATTGGTCTGACTCAGTATGTGGCTGCTTCTATAATGGCTGTCAGCCTGGCTTATTCTGTAGCTCCCAGTAGGATTTCTACACCCTTTCTGCCTTTGACATTTTTTAAAAAAATAATCCCTTTATTTATTTTTGAGATGCACCATTCTTGCTTATGAGACGTAAGTGGCTTGTTGGTTGTATTTCTATCACATAAAGCCTGTATATTACGGATGGACTGTCTGGCTGAGGATTTATTTATTTCAGGATTTATTTTATCTGAACACATTGCTAGTGTAGCTGCTCTTTTCCCAAGAGGACTGGATTTTAGTGGGGTGTACCTCAAACAATGAGGTGAATTGGGGTGATTCAGGGAAAGGTCTCACATTTCTGAGTTGGATTGTGCCATTAACAACAACAACAACAACATCAATTTTATTATTTATACCCCACCAATCTGGCTGGGTTGCCAGACATTTCAAGACATTTCAAGGTAAATCAGGGACCACCTAAGCTTTTGGGTGGATCTGTGGCTTCAGCTGTCTGAAGAATGCATGGCCATATTGTTTCTGAGAAACAAAACCAAGCTGGGGAAATGGTCCATGTTGCTAGAGTTACATTTCCCCACCCCAGACATTCAGGAATATTTTTTTCACCACTCACTTCTCCTGTGGAAATAAATATGGAATTATATTTCTTCCAGGGAAAAGATGCTGTATTTCCCAAAATCCATGAGAGGCAGAAGATCACCCACCACCACCAAACCTTGGAGTAACAGGGTCCCTGCTGGGTGATGACATTTCCCCCATCCCAGTATTTCCATGTTCTTTCCCCACCACCAATACTACCCCACCTGTCCCAAATTCTGTTGTATACACACCAAAATGTTCTTCGCTGCTGGGAGAACCACTGCAACTATCATTCTGAATTTGACAGCCTCAGAAGGGATGGCCATGCCTGCAAACTGCACCAATTTGGATAGAAAACAAAAAAGTTACAGATTTTCCTTTGTTTAAATAATTTTTTTAAAACGTGTCCTGCATGAAAATCTCCAGATATACTCAGCCTGCACTGGGCAGGCTTAATTCATTTGTGGAGGAGGGAGGCTCATGTACCTATAAATTTCACCCACTTTGGCCAAAAAGGGAGAAAGCTATGCATATTTTTAAGATTCTCTATTATAGCAAATGGGGGACACAGAACTTCATTTTAATTCGGCTCAGAAGCTGAATCACAGATCAAAATGAAGAGAGCATGGACACCCACACAGGAAATCTTGGGACCTGTGAACACTCCTAGCGAACACTGCCTCCTGTAAGATCTGATGAATAAATCGATATACAACTGATTGAGGATATGGAACTCATTGAGGATATATTAGGAATCCCTGGACCTTCTCACAAAACAGGTGAAGCGATTTCACTCTGCTACAGCCTCTTGCTATGTATGTCCCTGTCACCATTACTATACCCAGTAGCATACAGTGCCTTCCCTCTGGCTTGAGATGCTGCTGCATACCAGGATGGAGAAAAGAAGAAGTGAACTAGTGGCATGACCCCAGTCAAGCTTGCAAAAATTTATCATTTGCCCAATAATAAATGTTGGAAATGTAAAGAGACTGAAGGTACATTCTTTCACCTTTGGTGGACGTGCCCAAGGATTAAGGCTTTCTGGGAAATGATTTATAATGAAATGAAAAAGGTATTTAAATATACCTTCTTGAAGAAACCAGAGGCCTTTCTCCTATGCATGGTTGGCCAATTGGTGCCAAAGAAGGACAGAACTTTTTTTATGTATGCGACAACAGCAGCAAGAATACTTATCGCAAAGTATTGGAAGACACAAGATTTACCCACCCTGGAAGAATGGCAGATGAAGGTGATAGACTATATGGGACTAGCAGAAATGACTGGCAGAATCCGAGACCAGGGAAAAGAGTCGGCGGAAGAAGACTGGAAGAAATTTAAAGACTATCTGCAGAAATACTACAAAATTAATGAATGTTAGAATGATGTTGGACAGAAATTAAGTGGTTACCAGCTGTAATGTAAAGGTTGAGCAATAAGTTATAATAAGTTATAAATAAGTTACAATAAGGATTTGTTGAGTTAAGAATTCGAATTGGAATACAAAAGGGGGAGGTGAGAGGAGGTCTGGGAAACAAGTTAATGGAAATAAGTAATGGAAATGATATTTGTTTTAACTGTTTTTTAATTTTGTATTTTTGTATTTTTGTTATTTTTTGTGTATTTTTGTTTTTTGTTTTTTGTATTAATTTGGAAACTCTAATAAATATCTATATATAAAAAAGAAGAAGAAGTGAACTAGTGGTGTGGTCAGCATGGTGCAAATGCACCAGTGGAACCAATCTAGTGCACTTGCCAGAACATCTGCTGTACCCCAGCTTTGCTGCTTCCTCACTCCTCCCCCTCTCTGTCCTAGTTTGCAGCAGTAACTCAGCCAGAGGGAGGTCAGATGAACACAGCTCCACCATAACATCTGTTATGGACTGTATCTGTATTATGGTCACAGTTGAATTGGAAATGGCAAGAATCAGATTCTGGCTTAAATCCTAGGACCTCCACAGCCCAACTGTCAACCATAGGTCCTCTATACAGCCCTAGAGCAAACTCCTATTGTGTAGCATGAACTAGTCTTACTTAAGTCCTGGCAAAGATACCTGTCCTTCTTTGCGGTTCTTACTCCTGGTTGCTTTGTTGTTCTACTCATGTTTGTCCTTTGTGCCCTGTTGCACCTAAGTGGTTTAATCTCTCTGAAAATGTTTTAATGAACATGAAATCTAAATTATATGTGCTGTCTTAACTGGGGTCATCCTGCGCATGAAATGTAAAGCTTTCCATCAAAGCCTTCCTAACTTCTGTGTCTAATCAATTCTTTCCACTGTGACCTTGATGAATGCATCATTCAGTGCAAAATCAAAAGAAGGAATATGTCTCATAACTCCACCTATAAAATGAAAGTGTTTTAAGCTCCTCTACCTTGGCAGGAAACTCTGGAAATAGCACCATGTAAACCTTTCCTTTTGGACAAAATAACTTCTACTAAATCTTTTAAGATGTTTGGTTTCCTGTAGTGAACTTAAAAGAGGTAAGTTCTTTGGTGTGTGCTATACTGACATCTGTTTCCTCTCATAGATATTAATGAATGTATAACAGACGCTCATACCTGCAAGAGAGGGGAGCACTGTGTTAACACAATTGGATCCTTTACATGTCTTCAGCAACTCAACTGTGAATCAGGTTATGAGCTGAAGGATGGTGAATGTGTTGGTGAGTTTACTTATTTTAGTATGAGTGGTGATTTGTGTGCTGGGGGTAGTATATTTTTAATTTTCAAAATAAATATAAGCACAACACACTATAACAACAACCTAAATGCAATGAGATGGGTCTTCCAAAAGAATCTTGGGTTGCAGTTAATACTTTAGAAAATGAGAGAGCGTACTAGTAGAAACAGATGTACCTAGTACATGAATCAGAGTGCTACTCAAATCTTAAATACACTACACTGGGGAAGGATTGGATGTGGCGGAGATCTCCTGCCACCCAGCCCAGAACAGATGCCTATAAAGTAGTGCTAGCACCATTCCATCAGGTTACAAGGTCTTTTCTACCTGCTGAAAGTGCAAGGTGTTCTATGGGCAGGGATGGACTGAGCTAGCATGGGATCCACTGCTACTGCTTTGGTGATCACTCATAGCCAAGTAAGATTGTCTTCCGTAAACACGGTTTTAACAGTGAGTCTGTAAGTGACTGTGGAGGCCAATTCTGGATCCACATGTCCTTCCACAGTGGGGACATAGGTTTCTGGGCGGGAGTTGATTGTGGTGATGGTTTGCCAAGTGTGCCTTCCTCTTAGCACATTTTACCCTTTCATCCTGAGTTCGGGCATCTTCAAAACCCATGACACCTTTGGTAAAGGCTGTTCTCCAGTTGGAGCACTTGCAGGCCAGTGTTTCCCAATTGCCTGTGTTAATACCACATTAGGCTCATTGCTGTCACTTGGTGTCATTGGGTCTAATCCAGTCCCGCTTGCTGCACCAGCTCTGATTGCCCTGCCAATGCCTAGAAAAGGTATTCATATGGAAGAAATCCACTCACCAGGTAGTAATTTACTTCCCTGATTTACTTACATTCTGCTCAGGGCTGGAGCAGGACCATCAGTTGAACACGGGTTCACTGTGGGTCTAGCAGCTACTACCTCTCTTCTCTCCACGTGTTTATTGGATACATGAAGGGGAGCGTGATAACAATTGTCAAGGAAACTCTTTAACATTGAATTGCTTACAGACACTCCAGTTTATGTTAGCTGGTTTCAAATATTTGTCATCATTACCATTTACAGATGCTTATGAATTTAACAGTGTAAGGGGTGGGGTGAAGCCCCTGATTTTAGCAAACTGATACATAAAATTGTTGCCATAAAATTGAATGGGAGATGATCTAGGAACACTGAGTTGCATTCAACTAAGCCCTATTCAGAGCAGACCCATTGAAATTAATGAATCTTAGGGTGGCGCTGTAGGTTAAACCACAAAGCCTAGGACTTCCTGATCAGAAGGTTGTGGTTCAAATCCCTATGAGGTGAGCTCCCGTTGCTCGGTCCCTGCTCCTGCCAACCTAGCAGTTTGAAAGCACATCAAAGTGCAAGTAGATACCTTCCAGCGAGAAGCTAAATGGCATTTCCGTACACGGCTCTGGTTTGCCAGAAGCGGCTTGGTCATGCTGGCCACAGAAGCTGTACGCTGGCTCCCTCGGCCAATAAAGCAAGATGAGCGCCGCAACCCCAGAGTCGACCATGACTGGACCTAATGGTCAGGGGTCCCTTTACCTTTAAGTTAATCATGTCCATTAACTTCAATGGATCTATTCTGAGTAGGACTAGCATGGAAGACTACCCCCTGTACATGCTACCTTGAGCAGGAAATTGATGTGATGAATAAATTAATTTTAATTACGAACTTGGCTGTGAAATTTTCTTTCATTTGGTAGGCGGCTGGACCTGCTGCATGATGGGAAATGTCTTGCAGTGTGACCTGCTGAGGAACATCTCTCCACACATAGTCTATGTAGCATCTTATGCCAAATTTAATATGCTAGTTCATTTGAAAACTAATGTATTAAAAATTACAAAGCAGGTGCCTAAGTGGCCCTCAGATGGATGACCGGCCTCTAGGCCTATAATTCAAGTGCCCCTATAATAAGTAATGCCTGATTACTTGCTGTCATTTCCATGCGTTTGCATGTGGTGTAGATGCATCTTTATTATTTTTAAGATGCTTCATCCTGTTTTCTTGGCAGAATGACTAGGCAATGTGGGCAACATTTGAAAGAGTGTAACATATGAGTCTGATATTTAACAGCAGGAGACATCTGTCTTTGGATTTCTTCATCCATGAATTTTGCTACAGATTGGAATTGTTGGCAGCCCGAGTTGGTTTTCTTTCCGTAAATATTCTTCAGATGGCTTATCTGACATGAAATGAAGATGTATGTTGTGTTTTAGAATATTTAATAAGAAAAGGTTAGCCACCATATAGGCTGTGTGAATTTTGCTCTGCCGTTACACATCCGTAATACACAGAGTAATACATTCTCCGGTTAAATTGGATTAGTTAATAAAGGAATGCCATAAATGATCTTAGATTAAATTGTGATGCTGTACATTATTGCAGCTTTGCATTGTAGAGTCACCCTCTAAAAACTTATTTTGAGCTAATCTAAATTAACGAACAAATGGAAGACTTCAGAGAAACCAAGACAACAAAATTAGGAAAGCTATCACTAGATTAATCCACTTTTACTTTTTAATTTCCTTTAAGACATTGATGAATGTGAACGAGGAACTCACAGCTGCAAGATAAACTTTGTATGTCAAAATACAAAAGGATCGTTCTATTGTGAATCAAAGCAGCGGTGCATGGATGGATTTTTACAAGATCCAGAGGGTAATTGTGTTGGTGAGTTCAACTCGAACAATATAGTTGTAGATGAATGAGCTCTACATACTGTTATATTACCCATAATTGTTCAAGTTTAATGGTCTTTCAAATTTTACTGTTCTCCCACTAAAACCTATCTCACTATTTTTTTATTTTTTATTATTAAAAAAAGGATTAGATTTACATAGCGTTAAATATATAAACGTTGGCTTTATAGAGTTCCAGCAACCTAGAATTTCTTGAATAATAAATCAAAACCAAATGAATAGGAAAGAAATGACAGCTGGAAGATAGCTCCCTGATTAATTTACTAGCTGAAAGCTTAATGTATATTCTCGTCCACAGATATTAATGAATGTACATCACTTACGGAGCCATGTAAGGCTGGTTTCAACTGCATCAATACTGTTGGGTCTTATACTTGTCAGAGGAACCTCTTAATATGTAGCAGAGGGTATCATTCGAGTGAAGATGGAGCCAGATGTGTCGGTAAGACAGACTAAGTAACCTGGCTAATTTTGCTGGATATCCCCCATCCTTAAATGCCAATAATTACATTCAAATAGGGGTTTATTTGTTTTTTGACAGTTTTCTATACATATGCACATCCCAGATTCCCATAACACATAGAAGCATTTGTTGCAAACCATGTTTAGATCTGGTGATGACTTATTTAAACACTTTTTAAAGCTTAAACCATCCCCCCCCCCTCCAAACCGCGGAGATGGTGCAGGCCCTCTCCTGGCTACTTTCCCCATGAAGTCTTGTTCTGAGGAAGAACCTCCTTCACCTTTCCTCAGAACAAGGCAAGTGGAAGTAGCAGTGGAGACTGTAGCCATGCTGGGTGGTGGTTGTTGGTGCAGCAGCAGCAAGAGGTCTGAACAATAATGAAGCAAAGGCCCTTGGGGGTGTCAGTTTTGCCATACTCACTGCCTGCAGCGGCTGTCTCATTCTGCCTCATGTGCAAGCCATCCCTGCACATTGCTCTTGGAGACATTTCCACCACCACTGCCAAGCACGTCACTCAATCCTGTCAATCCAGACCATTGCTCAGTGTTGTCTGCTCTTTCCTGCCTCTGCCCAACTGCAATTCTTTTAGAAATTTGGCAAGTACAGAGGTCAGCCTTGTGGCACACTCAGTGAAAGCACTGCGCCTCTCTCTAGAGACAGGTAAGTGATGCACCTCTGCTTAGAGTCTAAATGTTCTACTGTGTGTTCTTTTTTTAAAAGGGAGGAGCATAAAGAACAGAGCCAGGAGATTTTGTGGTTCAACTTTTCTCTCCTTTTTTCATAAGAGGCATCTTTCTGGATAATTAGCTTTCAGATTAGATTAACATATGGTAATATAAATAGATCATCTGGACAAGCCTCTGCAGCAAAACTGAGTCTGTGTGGTCGCTTTCTTTTGTTTAGAAAATTCATCTTCTCAGTGATGTTCGTTCTCTCTAATTCAGTAGATTGGTTAGCAGCACCTTTATCCTATATTTAATTGAAAAATACTCTAGCTATCGTGAAATATGGTGCACTTCTGACTGAATAATGTTCTGGACATAATTAAAGCTGAATGCACTGGAACACACAATTTCACAGAAGCTAATCAAAGGGCTGGACCAATGAATTAATGGCAACTAAAGTTGCTAATTTGCAGATTTAAATCTATATTAAAATTAACTTTTCATGTTTGCTGCGATACAAAGACAGAACCAAAGGGACAGTGCTTTAATGAAAAATATTCCTCCTTTCCAATATTGATTCATATATTTATTTAAAACACGACTGATTAGATAATGGATAAAACAGGAAATATTTCTAACTGTACCCAAGTTTCCCTATGGATTTCTACACTAGAGATATTTTATTTATATCATTTATTATTTGGAACAGTTTCTAGTCATGCTTCCATGCAAAATTTGATGAAGCCTTTTAATGAACTTTGCACAATAGACATATAAGTATTGTGGCTATTGTGCCTAAAATTTGTCCTGGATTTTTTAAAACCATTCTACATCATAATTTTTTTCGGCTGGCCTGCTGGTTCTTGTTGTACTTGCCTACTTTTGATGTTGCCAAGGGGTGTTTCTGAGCATCCTTTCATTCGTTCTCCAAATAATTTCTTCAATGGTCCAGCCTTTCTGGATGCAACACCTCCTGAAAACTCCATGATGACATCTTAGGTAGTTACTACTGTGTGCCTAACAGCAGAGGCGCCATCTCCCAAAGTTTGTTGCAGGGCCTGTATTCAGTCTTAACAATTGGGGGGGCTCATTATCAGAAGAGTTCATAAAGAAAAAAATAAAAAATATACGAACAAGATGAGATGTGGAAACAGCAAGATAAGACTGGATAGAATTATGAACATTATTTGGACTGATTTGGATATTAACGCAGTAGCAAGAAGATGATCGGAATCCCCCATCGGAACTTGAAATATGGGTCCCCTCAACAAAAATTTAAAATTCGGCTTTGTAATTTGGAATTTATGTGATTTGATTTGATTTGATTTGATTGGTTGGCTAATAAAAATTATTTTTAAAAAAACAATTGGGGGGGGGCCCCTCAAAACCTCCTCTGGTGTCTGCATCTATCTCATGTGTTTTGAACCTGCTACCCTGGCTTTCTGCATTTCAATTTAAACCCAGGGAAAGACATCATGAGGTGGGGCTTTTTCAGATCAGGAAGTTACATACAGCCTTGGAGGCTAAGCCTAAACTTATGCCTAGCGCAACAGTGATTACACAAAGACCTATTTTAGCTGAGGAAAAAGGAAAGGGGAAAGATGGTAAGTTGTCCAGAAGCATGTGATATTAGTTATCACTGCATAAATGGTCCAAAAAGATGTCTGTGTAGCATCCAAGTTAAGGGGGTGTGGAAACCAGAAAACAATCTTAAAGAAGGAAAGCAGTCTGGCAGACCTCTGGGTACAGAAGGCCTCACACTGTGAGGCCTTACAGTCAACATTAATATACAAATATCATTCACCAGAGATTCCAACTAAAATGTGATGGCCTTGGTTGCTTCTTAATTCTGAGTGTTAAGTACATGACTGATGTCTATCACTGAGGGTTGTTATTTGATGCTCTGTTTATGATTTCCATATACAGTCATACCTCCTTTTGCGTCCGGGATCCATTCCGGAGCCCCAGACACTCGACGAAAGGGACGCTTGACAAAGCGCTGCTCTGCGCATGCGCGAAGCAACGCTTCTGCAGGTACGTGAGCGGCAAACCCGGAAGTAACCCGTTCTGGTACTTCTGGGTTTGCCGCGGACGTTGGATGAAATGGACCCTAAACTGGAAGGACTCAAAATGAGGTACCACTGTACCTAACTATATTTGTTTGCAGGTAAATTCCTTAGTCCATTTTATAGGAAAGCTATGCAAGTGTCATTCTGCCATCACTCCCTCATCTTACGGAGTTGATAGCTGGGTGGGACTCCAGCACTTTGTAGATTCCATACATCATGGGAAATGTGTGAGTATAGGAAATTTACGTGGATTGTATCAAAAGGCTACAACCCTCTGTGCTATCAAATCCTCAGACTGTGTGTTGTTCTTTTTTTAATAGGTGAGAAGTGAGATTAAGGGGAGAAAACAGATATCTATTGTGATTAAGTCAAACTATTATTGTTTGCCTAAGTCATCCATTCTCCGAAAATCCTGTTTTAATGAATCAAAGCATCACAAACCAGACAGGAGAATGTCAGATAAATGTAGATATTATTACAATGTCAAGGGCACATCTCTTTTTATTTTGTTAATCTTTTTGTTTGGAACCAACCACAGAGTGCATTCTAAGCTGCATCTTCATTTTCAAACACTGGCCTCCGGAAGCATAGACCTGCATGAAACCAGCTTTGGGAAACGGGGATTGCTGATCGCTAATCACTTTTCCTGCAGTGTCAGGAAAAAGTTAAGCATGCTTCTGCTCCAGGTTGACTCTCATGATGCAAGCCTCTTCATTCAGTACAGCTGCCTGCAAACTGTGATATTCGGAGAATGACCATCAGCTTGGCCCTCTGTGGTGAGAGTAATTGCTACCTTTTGCTTCTGTAGATGTTGATGAATGTCAAACCGGCGTACACCGCTGTGGCGAGGGACAGATTTGTCACAATCTACCTGGAGCTTACCGCTGTGATTGCAAGACGGGATATCAGTATGATTCATTCAGCAGGACCTGCATTGGTATGTGTGGCACAGGAGGAGATGATATTGCTGATTGATGAAACATGGACCTCAGGCCAGTGCGCAGTGCTGCTGTTTCAGGCACAATTATTAATTCCATAGCACTAGAACTCAAACAAGATAATAGAATTGCTTCTGAAACCACCTTCGCTTGCAATGAAACCCTTGTCTCTTAATCAGAAGCACTAGTGAGAATATGTTCTACTTTTATTTCAAGTATAAGCAATTGATTGGATAAGAACTGAATCAGGAGGATTCCATAGGTGATAAACCCTTCTGCTGTAATATATCACAAATTGTGGACCAGAGAGTAGTTCGGTTTCTGACACAAGTATGGTTGGAGGAGAAATTCTATTCAATTCCCATTTAAAGGGAAATCTACTCAAGTCACACTTTCTGAACAGCATATGAACTGAAATACAGCCATCCTTTGAAACTGGAACTTCTCTGAATTTTGCAATGCAGTTCTCCAGCCAAGTGAGGAGTACAGAAATGAATATACAGGGGTTAAGTGTACACATAAATAACATTCAAAAATACAATATATCATGTATATATTCTGGACCCTCCTCATGTCAAATTCTATCCAATTTAATTTTCATTGGGAGGAAAATGTTTGGCAGCTGGATATGAAAATGTGTGCATGCTAGTCGGGACGGACGGACAGTGGATACTCTAAAGCTTGTGCACAGTATTTTGAAAGTGCAAATGTGCAGTATCTTCTGATATTGCAAGAGTTCCTAACCATCAATCCCAAGAAACTCCAAGAACTGTAGCTCTGTGGTGCGAATAGCGGAGTCTTCTAATAATTCCCAGCACTCTTAACAAGCTACTATTATGAGGATTCTCTGAGGGAAGTCATGATTGTTTAAAGTGACATAACACTGCTTTAAATGTATAATGCCGACTGAGCCTCTGTTACATCATATGTTAATACAAAGCAGCATACAAAGTTAGGAAAAAAAATGAGATCAAAGCAATTAATCAATGCAGTCCTAAATATTTTTTCCTGTTTTCTCTCTCTCTCTCTCTCCCCCTCGATTTATATTTTTGTTTACTGGGCATTTGTGGCAGACATAAATGAATGCTGGAATTATCCTGGCCGACTCTGTCAACACTCATGTGAAAATACTCCTGGATCCTATCATTGTTCCTGTTCTACTGGCTTTCGCTTGGCATATGATGGGAAGCATTGTGAAGGTATTGGGCTAAACATCTATTTGTTAAATCTTTATTAATTTGAATTAAAAAATATCAAAACACAATGACATTTAATACAGACACAAAGTGAGAAAATAAAGAAGAAAGAAAATAAAAAGAGAAAAAAGAGAAGGGTAAAAAACATAATACTATACGTTTCATATATGTAAATGCCATATTATATTTACAAACTCACAAAAAAGAACAAAAACATTACTATGAATTAACTAAAAAAAGGCTTCCAAATATTTTCATTTACTATATCTATTCTTTCCTTTATAATGTAGAGTCTCAAATTAACTTATTTTTGTACTTCCAAACATAATATCATTTCCACCTTTTATTTACAAGAATCACTCAGGTTCTGCCAGGAGATTCTTATTCTTACAATAATTTTTTAGATATTCTTTAAATATTCTCCATTCTTTATATACATTCTGTTTCGATTGATCTCTTACTCTCCCTGTCATCTTTGCTAGCTGTAGATATTCTTTCATTAGGGCTTGCCACTCTGCTATTGTAGGTATTGCTTCATTTTTCCAGTTTCTTGCCACTAATATTCTGACTGCAGTCGATGCATACATGAACAATGTTTTTATATTTTTTTCCTATTTCTATTGGCAATATGCCTAGAAGGAGGGTTTCTGGTCTTTTTTTTAAATTAAGTTTAAATATCTTTTTAAGTTCGTCATAGATATTGTTCCAGAAGTCTCGGATAACTATGGAGTTCCACCACATATGCAAATAAGACCCCATCTCTTTTTTACATCTCCAGCAGATAGGTGATCTATTTTTGTACATTTTTGCCAATCTTGCTGGAGTAAGGTGCCATCTATATATCATCTTCATAATATTTTCCCTGAGATTATAGCACACCGTGAACTTGATGTCCTCCCTCCATTGTCTCTCCCATTGTTCCATATAAATATTATACCCAAGGTCTTGCACCCATCTCACCATTACTGACTTAACTTGCTTTTCTTTCACTTCCCATTCTAATAGGGGATCGTACATTTGTGAGATATATTTTCATTTTTTTAAAATTAGATCTCTTTCAAATATAGATGTTTCTTTTGCAATACCTTCTTTCCTATCCAAATTTAGTCTTTGATTTATCTGAAAATATTGGAGCCAGCTTGTCATATACCGTATTTTTCGCCCTATAGGACGCACCGGCCCATAGGACGCACCTAGATTTGGGGGGGGGGATAAAGGGGAAAAAATTTATTTCCCCCCCCCCCAGGCGCAGGGCTGGGGCGGGGGAAGCCCGAGCTTCCCCCGACCCCAGCCCCCAGAACGGGAGCCAGAGTGGCCCCCGAAGCTTGCAGGGGTGGGGGTGGGGGAAGCCCGAGCTTCCCCCGCCCCCAGCCCCCAGAAAGGATCCGAGAGTGATGGCGAAGGTAAGCGCACCTTCGCCATCGCTCCCGGCGCTTGTGGGGGTGGGGGTGGGGGAAGCCGGAGCTTCCCCCGACCCCAGCCCCCAGAACGGGTCGGAGAGCGATGGCGAAGGTGCGCACGCCTTCGGCATCGCTCTGGGAGCTTGCACGGCTGGGGGCGGGGGAAGCCCGAGCTTCCCCCGATCCCAGCCCCCAGAACGGGTCCCAGAGCGATGGCGAAGCTGCACGCAGCTTTGGCATCGCTCTGGGAGCTTGCCGGGCTGGGGGGATAGCTTCCTGAAGCCTAGAGAGCAAGAGGGGTCGGTGCGCACCGACCCCTCTTGCTCTCCAGGTTTCAGCGAAAGCCTGCATTCGCCCCATAGGACACACACACATTTTCCCTTCATTTTTGGAGGGGAAAAAGTGCATCCTATAGGGCGAAAAATACGGTACTTTTTAATTTCCTCATATTTTTTCAGAGTTGGCTTGTCTTGGTTTTCCTCTAATAATATTCTATTTGTGGCCCATTCACCTTCCATTTTCATTTTTTTAACAGCCAAGGCTTCTGTGGGTGAGGTCCACAGGGGTATTTTTGGCTCTAAAATTCCCTTAAATTTAGCCCAGATCTTATATAATGACTTTCTAATTATATGATTTAGAAAACCCCTAACACCAACCAACACAGATGTGTTAGATCTAGAGGGCCACAATAACCGATATGGGTGGCACGGATACCTGATATATGATAAGGTGAGGATTCACAGGGGTATTTGGCTAAACATCTAAATCTAAACATGTCTAGGTTTTGTATGTCCTGAGGCCACAAAAAATCCACAGATTCATATGTGCTTGACTGAGATTAATAAATTATTTTCATCTGTGTTGGTGAGCAGATGGTTGCATGAACAAATACTGATGACACCAAACTTGATATTGAATGGGGAGGTTAGGCAGTTGGTCGTGTAAAAACCTATAAAGGCAATGCAAATGTATATCTGAAAGTGCATCCCATTCAAAACAATACTCTATATCTTCCCTTGGATATACATTCAGATATGCAACCAAATCTAGGTTTTATTTGTGCTGCTGATCAAGCAAGTGATTTTGTTGCATTATGTATGTGTTGATCTTCTTAGCTAGATACATAATGAAACGACTGTTATAAGAATTACTTCTACTGTTTTAGACACAGTCAGCTCAATATGACTTTACTTTCCCTTGTTTTGTTAATTATTAAACTTTTCTTCATCAAGCATTTCCATGTGCTCATTGTTACGTGTCATTGTGAATGAAATATGTAAAAAAAAAAGAATCCAACCAGCTGAATCAACAAAAATTTTAGCTGATGAATCAAATATATCATCATGCTTCAAGACACAAGACATTTCTGTAACTGTCAATACATATTCGATGGGGCTTTTCTTTAACCTTTCTGTTCTTCATTTGATAACAGACAATGACTGACATGGCAGTGGCTGGACTGATTAAATTTTATTTCTATACTTCTTATACAGACATCAATGAATGTGACAACAATCCATGCAGTCAAGAATGTGCTAATATATATGGTTCCTATCAGTGTTACTGCAGGCAAGGCTATCAGTTAGCGGAAGATGGCCATTCTTGCAAAGGTATGTTTTGAACTTTCCATTGGGATTACTATTGCACGTTCCTACTGGACAGCAACTTTGTTGTCCTCACATGTCTATAAATTCTTCTTTTTCCTCAGATATTGATGAATGTGCACAAAGTGCAGGTATTCTGTGCACTTTCCGCTGCATGAATGTGCCTGGAAGCTATCAGTGTGCTTGTCCTGATCAAGGATATACTATGGCAACAAATGGAAGGACTTGTAGAGGTAAGAAGGAGATGGAAGGGCTTCAGATTCTACCTGCTCAGCCATCAGGTCAAACATTCTTATCGCACTGTTTGCTCTTATTACGATTTCAATAAAAATCAGTTAGTCCAGTTATTATTGAGGTTGCACAAGGGGAAAAAAACTTGGAAGGGAAGATAGCATTTGAAGGGCAAGCTCTATTTCTCTTATGTGGTTTGTTTGGGGCAAAAATACAGAAGGCTCTTTTGCTTGTTTTTCAAGTGCAAGCAGGGCTCTCATCACAATACTCCACCAGGTGGAGAGTGTTTGGCAGGGGGGAGAGATAATTTTGGACACCTTCATAGTGGGATAGGATAGCTGCCCTGTTCGCTGCCATGCCCAGCACCATTTCCACTCCTCCTGGGCCACCACTCCACCCTCCTCACCAAGCTCCCAGAGCCATTTCCGAGTTGGTGTCCCTTTCGAATGTGAGCCAAGCTTGGCTTCCACCCATGATGACTGCCGACCATGTTTAATTATCCAAACTGCAGTGCCCCAGCCTCTAGAACTATGAAATCTATAGACTTAGTAGATCTACAGTGCTGGTATTTATAAATGAATAGAATGAGCAGCTAGTTTATTTTTTGTTTCACAGTAATCTTGAATTACAGGAATTTATACAGGTGATAAGAAAATAGCAGTGGTAACCAAGTCCTAATGGTTGCATAGACACATACCACTGGTATTATTCTCATGTCCCAGGAGTGATATCATAGGCATGTAAATAATACACTGCTGTCTCTGAAACAAAACACCAGCATTTTTGTTTGATTTTCCTAATACAATTTGATAACAGTGGTAGCATATCAGTGCTTCTGAGATTACAGCATCAAAACTGGTACAAGTCAAAAGCAGCCTAGCTGAGGATCCTTGAATGGATTACTGGCCCAGTCACTTGGATGATATCTTAACCCCAAATTATCCTACTTTTGAAGGCAGAGTAAGATCATCATCATTCTGCCTTTTGAAGCCCATGCATGGGCATAAAAACCCAGCAGGACACCCGATGGTCATGAACCTGAGTCACGTAGCTGCTTCCCAGATTTTGGGGAGATACTGGCTACATGATTTATCAATGTTGGATTTTCAGCACAGGAAGCCTATTTAAACAATAAGCTCCAAAGATCTTAGACATGAGATGGGTGAGCTCACTTCCACACCATGGGGAGAATGTAGGAAAAAAATATTTTTGTATCGGGGACATATTCGCCTATGAGTCATTCCACCCCCCCTTCCTTCCATTTCATTCATGGCCTTTTTATAGTTGAGTGAATTCAAGCTGATCTGTTTGAACTGGCATGCTGGAGTTTTATGTTATGGATCATTGTTTTTAAAGCTATGTGGTAAAGCTTCAGACAGCCAAGATGGAGAAGTAAATCTTTTTGCAACATCGGGTTCCATATGGAAACAATTTAACCTTTTCACCTAGTTTTAAGAAACAGTGAGGAGGGGGCTTAATTTGCTTTAATTTTCTTTGACTTTCTATTAAATTTTTTGCCCTTTGGGCTTTTAAACCAAGCCACGCTCCTCGCAAGAGCAATTTTTGACCCTCCGGGAAGGCTATGGTATTTCTTTAAGAGCCTACCTCCTGCAAGACAACGGGCAAATTTCACCACAGGATTTTGCCACATGGTTTGTCTGTTAACATTTATTTTATTTGCAAACCTCTGAATGCTGTCTAGACATCTGAGAGTTTTCTGTGTGGCTACACACAGTCCTCAGCCAGTTTCCCCCCTCCTTCCTTGAACTGGATCCATCGCATCTGGTATCCCATATCTTCGGAACCGCAATTGAACATTTTGTCATTTGATTGTTCAAAAAACCGTTATTGTGCTCAGTAACAAAAGGAGTCTTTCATTCTGATCTTAAGCACATTTTGTGGAAATAAACTTCTCTGAATGCAGGGGAAATACAGGAAGTCTGCAATCTTTTTTTTAAGCTTAATGCAACTATAAGTGCAGAAGAAGGTTCCGTTGCTGGTTTTGTTTTTTTAGTAACGTGTCCTAATAAGATGATAATCAAGTCCAAATCTGCATATGTTAATTTATTCTTTTATCTTCCTACTTGTATGAAAAAATACTGATTATTGGTTCTCCCAATAATTGTTATTGCAGAATACACAGAGTACACAGGTGTACAGGCCAAATATCAACTTAAATATAAGTATCCCAGCAGATGCCTACTGAGTGATATACAAATACTGTCACACACCATTTGCATAGCCTTGCTAAGGCCCAACCAATGAGAGAGGGCTATTGGCTTCATGCTGTGCTTGTGAGCTCCCTGGGGTCTTCCAACTGGCCACTGCTGGAATCAGGTTGCTAGACTTTAGATGAACCCAAGCTTGTGTGATCCAACTGGACTTTTCTCATATTCCTATTGCAAAACATCCAAAAGTGTAGCACCCAGAGTGTCACCCTGGAGGCTGTTTGTGTGCAGAAGTGGTGAGGTTGGCATCGATTCCCCACCACATAACTGTTGTACTGTCCATAACTGTTGTACTGTTGTGTGGAAGAAGCAAAGCTTTGAGTCTAAGGCTGAGGTCCTGTGCATGCGCACTTGGTCTTAAGCCTGACTGATCTCAGGAGGTCTTACCACCATAAACATGCACAGCATTCAGATGCCTGAGTCAGCACTCTAAAGCTGCAGTTGGTTGCTCAATTACTTGAGATCAAGCCTGTTTAGATCACTTAGACTTCTCTATAAGCATGACAGGTTTCCCTACTGGCAGTTAGTATTTTCCCAAGAAGCAGATGTACTTGAACCTTAAAAATGGTTACATCAAAGCAAATTTAATGCACTCTCTGCTGCTCTTAGTATAAAGTAGCACAGCAATAGTTCCCATACCTACTCTGCTCATGTGAGTGATATTTCTTGCATAGTTTTGGAATAAAGCTGCATCTTGTGATTTGGAATAAGGCTGCAACTACACTGTTTTGTGAATATGGTACGTGATCTTTCTTATGTGCTTCATTCCCAGATATTGATGAATGTGCAATGGGAACCCACAATTGTTCCTCAACCGAATCTTGCTACAATGTTCAGGGCAGCTTCCGGTGTCTTTTGTTTGAGTGCCCAGCGAACTACAGAAAAGTGTCTGAAATGTAAGTCCAATAAGAAAGCCACTAAATCAGATGATATTTATAAAGTTCCCATCAGTAGCTATATCTTAGAGAGTTTGTTGAACCCCTACTGTCCCTGGCCAAAAGCATAAAACAGATGCAAAATGATATGAATGAGCGAGTTTGGGGTATACTTTGGACCCCTCCTCTTGAAAGCTCTCGTACCAAAATGTTTGCCTACAAACATTTCATCATGACCTAATTTAATTTTAATTACTTTTACAGCGTGCAGAAGTGTGGTAATTGGCACCAGTTGACACAAGAATGGAAACAGAAGAAAATAATGACTTTTAAAAAAGGGTATTCCAGAGCCTCCTTTCAAAAGGAAAATCACCATTAACGGCAGATAATAAGATAATAAAATTAGTTTTTACTGGACCAATTTCTTTTAATTGCAATTTTTTTCAACAGCTCAGTGGTTTGCTGGTAGTTTGGTTTCTTTTTTAAAAAACTGTATATCCTGAATTCTCCCCCCCCCCCAAAAAAAAAAAAATATTAAAGTGGCTTACAACACTAAAATATACAAACATAAAATGCATTAAACATCCATCAGAACATACCAATATTATTAAAACAAAAAATGAAAATCACCAAAAACAGTAAATTGTATACCCCACACCCAAATTATGAACTCTGACAATGAACGCAGGCCTAGTCCCTCATCTCTCTGGGGGGTGCTGCAAGGGAAGGGAGAATGGGCAATCATGTTCTCTCCCTCTCTGCCACCACTAGATTTTCTACAACAGCGCAGAGTTGAAAAACCATGTCATAACAATATAGGAAGAGGCCTGTTAGATCTAGTCCAGAATACTGTTCTTGCAGTGGCTAACCCAGTGCCTATGGGAAGCCTGAAAGCAGGACATAACAGCAGCATAATGTCAAGGTGTTTCCCTGGCAGAAGTGCATCCAGTACAGTCATTTGGAGGTTCTGCTTGAGAATTTGCAGAGCTGTCAGCCTTGTGGGTCCTGGGACATTTGAGGTGACTTAGCATAAGGCAGCTCTTTATCCTCGATCTGCACTGCTTTAAATGAAAGCAGAAAAGGCACTCCTGGGCTGCCTTTGTAAGCATGACTCTCTGGGATTTTGTATATAGCCTGATCAGAGCACTGCATTTTGATGGTTCACAGATTCCTTTTGCAGGCAAACGGCACAGTACGATTTTGTCTGTTTTCCTCTATGTGCTCATTGTGGTGCTTCCAGAGGGGGCTTTCAGGGTTCATGATCTTTTGATACTTGGCTGTTATGCTGACAATTGCATCAGTGTAAAGAGTGTTGTAAAAGAAGAGTGAGCAGCTGTTAATTGCACAAAGTTTGCAGCTCTGTGGTGCATCTGCCTAACACATGAGAGAGGTTTTTCTGGGACTTTGCAAATTGCCCAGATGTGTATCTTTTCGAATCACAGTTTCTGCAGCGCTAACTATTTCCCTTTTCTCCTCTCTCTCCTAGGAGATGCGAGCGTATCAACTGCTTTAACTATGTGGACTGCCAAAACACTCCTTTGCGAATTACTTACTATCAGCTTAACTTCCAAACTAACATTGTCATCCCCGCGCATATTTTCCGAATTGGTCCCTCGCCTGCTTATGCTGGAGACAACATAATCCTCACAATCAACAAAGGAAATGAAGAGAACTACTTCAGCACCAGGAAGCTTAATTCCTACACAGGCATTGTCTACCTTCAGCGGCAAGTGAAGGAACCCAAAGACTTTTTGTTAGATGTTGAAATGAAGCTTTGGCGTCAAGGAACCTACACGACCTTCCTGGCTAAAATTTACATCTTTATCTCTTCCCATGCCTACTGAGGCATATGTACTCTCATGGGAGTTTATTGGTGCTATCGCTTTTGTGTTTTCTACCAAAGCTTATTATGATGCCTAGTTATAGATTTTTAAAATAATAACCATTTCCCCCCATATTATATTTCTAAAAACATCTTTGTTTTTTGTAAAATTAACTTAAAACGCATAACCTGTTTCTCTTACAACTCTGGATTTTTAACTGAGCAGAAGAAGGCATTGTGGTTTAAAGCAAATATATATGTACAGTATTTACGTGATGCTCTAAAATCTTCTATTGGTATTGCACCAGTGACAACTTCAGAATGAGTTGCTGGGGGGGGGGGCAATCTATCCAATTTAAGCACTTAAAGGTCCTGTTGATTTCCCAGAGAATTAATCATGTGGCCACTGAAATCAGTTTGACTATGTGCTTAAGTACACTTGGATTGGGCTGGTTGGCAGGCAGGACATCAGTCCCTGCCCATGGCAATGTCTGATGGAAGTGATGTCTTTCCACCTGCTGAGCTTCTTCTGGTGCAGCTTTTAAAAAGACCCGAAGTCCTTAAAGTCTCTTTAATATATTTACACTTATCTACATGTAATATACAAAGAGAGTTCACTATGCTTGGACTGCGTAGCAAAAAAATGCTGCGCTGACATGCCAGCAAATCAGATGGGGACATGTTAGTCTCGCCCCTCCTCATGCAATTGCCTGCTCAGTAACTTTAGCTGCCTCGTTCTCTTCCTCCAGGCAGGGGGAAGACAAAAGGTTAATATGAGAACTAATGCACAGCACAGCAAGCTCTCCTTATAGAGTTACATGTATTTTCAGCTTTGGAGGACAAGAGGTGGAAATCCAAAGGGTTGGATGAAATCCAGCCTCCTTAGGCACTTGTGTCTTGTCCAGTGTCCAGGAAGCTTGAACAATTTTGGGGGGAGAGGGAGGAACGGGTCAAACTGAATGTTCATCATACTCAGAACAACCCACTGAAATCAATGAACTTAACCCTAAGTCCATGGATTTCATTGGATGTGCACTGAGTGTGACAACCAGCAAAATTGTAACCATGTCTACCCAGAAATAAATCCTATTGAATTAAATGGGGATTGCTCCCAGGCAATGCTTACATGCATTCTCTTATGGTGCCATGGAATTACACCTTCTGGTATATCAGAGGTACTGCACCAGTAGTACCAGATCACTGTCACACTTTACATGGGAATTGCAATTGCTGAGGGCATACCACCCACTGTACCCATCATGGGAAATACATATAGCCAGTGTCAGCACATTGTACTCTCAGGCAAATGCTGCAGGCCTGTTGCTTCTGATCTCTGCCTCTTCATTGGGCTGGGTATGAATTTTTCTTCTCCTTGGTCCTGTGTGCCATGCAGCCACAGCAAATCAGCAAGGGATACATCCTTTCAATCCACAGGTGAGCAGCCTTTGGCCACCTCCTATACAGATAGGCCCATCCTCTTTCTCTCTGCAGTGGAGAAAAGATTGCTGTTGCTGCACTGCTGTTTACAGCATGGGGATAGCGATCTTAGCTGCATCAGGATTGCTGGGATGTGGGAAGTCGAAGCCTGCTGAAATCTGGACCCAGTGTTTACATGTCTGAGGACTCAAATTGTACATCCTGTGTACATGCAGCAATCACGTTTGCTATGTGGGGCAGTTTTTAAATGTGCAAGCTGTGGTGCTAGAGTAGGAGTGGGGAACCTCCGGCCTCCCAAATGTTCCTGGGCTGCAGCTCCTATTAGCCCTAGCAAGCATTGTCAATGGCCAGAGATCATGGGAGCTGTAGTTCAGCATCATCTGGAGGGCCAAGGATTCCACACTTCTATATTAGGTAACATTCAGGCTGACATCATATACACAATTGCCTGGAATCAATGGGATTTACTTCTTATTAGACATGCATAGTGCTGTCAGTCACTTACTATTAGATGTCTCTTTTTTTTTTTTGTCCTCATAATTTATGTTTACTTATCTGCGAACACAGGTCCCTTAACGAAAGAACACAGTTTGGGTGGCAGTTAATCCATGCTTACACTTAAACAAAGCCGAATAATTTTCAGATCCAATGGAAGAGAGGGGTGTGTTGTGCTTTCTTGCTGAAATTGACATTGCAGTTCGCATTACTTGCCTGGTTTTGTATTTAAATTCAGTACTGAAGGTGCCCATTCTTTTTGGGGTACATACAAGATGTATTATATTTTCTAAGGAAATGCCAAAGATGAAGCATGACAGACCAAAGATGCAAAACCATTGTTAACACCTTATTGAATGTCATGGCTATCCAATTAGAGTGTTAAGATAAAACTTGAAATAGATCAGATTTATTTTCTGCTTTTCTGGCCTAAATGACATGGCAGAAGTAGGAATCTAGTTAATTTGGCAGCTTGAATAAACCATACACTATACTAATAGGACAATGCAAGGTTTAAATTCTTTTCAAGTTCTCTTATTTTATAGAAAACTGGATAAGGCCCAAATCAAGCAGCCATGTGTACTGATGAATAGTTTAATCAAAATATTTTTTTTAAATTTTTTTGCAAGTGAATAGCAGAATTTTAAAATAAATATGGTGTGATTTTTTTTTTAAAAAAAAGATAGAACAGTCTAGTGCAAATCTTTTACTTAGTTTTTTTTAGCACAGCTATACATAAATAACATATGAAATGTTGTTGATCGAAACCATAACTGCAACATATAGATTTTTTTGTGATATGGTTTAATCCTTTCCTTATATTGTAGTGGATCTTATTTTGTATATAAAACAAGGAAGAAGCCAAGCCTTAGGGCCTTTTTATACAGTAGTATAAAAAGTATTATAAAATGCTGCAGTATTATGAAATGTAAAATACTAATTTGTACTGTGGATTAAACATGTAAATGTTTTTTATGTTTAACGGGAGCGAGGGGAGAGGAGAAAGATGTGCTGTCATCAGATTCATTGAATGTTGTCTTCCCTGCTATTTCTGTCGCGATTTCGGTCCATAGTAAAGCATAAGTATGGTTTTAGCTAATGTTATACATAGTTGTGCTTCTATAAATTCTTTTCTTGGTTTCTTAGTGCATATTTGCTTCCATTCTAATAAATAGACTCTTAGAGCTGAAAGTGGAATTAGGTACTAACCTGGAGACTTTTGCTGTCACTCCAAATAGCTTATTGGCAACAAGAGAAAGTGCAGCAGGAATGTCTCCCACCACAATTCTCTGGTCATTTCTTCGTCCATCTGTCTCAGTGAATCACCTGTTGGTTCCTGAAACTAGATTTTTCCTTCACAGAGCAATGGGAAAGGGATCACTGGACACATGGGGAAGGAGAGGGTGTCCAGGAACTCTAATTACTAGGAACTAGGAAACCTTACTTAGAAGAGTATAGGAACATAGGAAGCTGGCATTATCCTGAGCCAGATCATTGATTCGTCTAGTTCAGTATTGTCCAGCCTGACTGGCAGAGTGTCTCCCAGCCCTAATAGAGAAGGAGTTTGGATTTGATATCCCGCTTTATCACTACCCAAAGGAGTCTCAAAGCGGCTAACAATTTCCTTTCCCTTCCTCCCCCACAACAAACACTCTGTGAGGTGAGTGGGGCTAAGAGACTTCAAAGAAGTGTGACTGGCCCAAGGTCACCCAGCAGCTGCATGTAGAGGAGCCGAGATGTGAACCCGGTTCCCCAGATTACGAGTCTATTGCTCTTAACCACTGCACCACAGGAGATGCCAGGAGTTGAACCTGAAACCCTTCTGCATGTAAAACAGATGTTCTACCACTGAATTACAGCCTTTCCCCCAGAAAGGCATCTCACTATACCACTCAAAGGCTATCCATATACAGCTGAACCTTGGTTTTCAAATGTCTCTGTTGACAAACGTTTCGGCTTTCGAACGCCAAAAACCCAGAAGTAGCTGCTCTGGTTTCTGAACGACTTTCGTAAGTCGGACATGCCACATGGCTTCTGTTTCAAGTTTCCCTATGGTATGGAAGCTTCCACTTTCAGTTTTTGGTTTTTGAACGTTTCAGAAGTCGAACAGTCTTCTGGAACAGATTACGTTCAAAAACCAAGATTCTACTGTATCATATATCATAGCAGAGTTGCAGAAGATCATGTGATACAAGCAGATTAACTACAGAAAATGTGTCTTGGGTATAAACAGCCTCAGACCTAACAACTACACATTTCCTACTGCAGAGCATCTTGAGAAATGAGCAATAAAAGAGCAGGTGGAAATAGGTTTACTAGAGAAGTTCTCAAATTCCACCAGAGATGGCAAGGTAGGGCTGTAGCTTCAACTGCAGAGGAATCACATTGGAACAGACTGGGAGCCTATTTGATTCAGTTATGGTCCCAGAGTCCAGTAAATTAAAAGCCAAAAGCCAAGTGTCCCAAACTATGACATGAATTCCATAAGTAATGTGGAATGGTCTGCCTATCTCCAAGGCATATGCAGTACAATTAAGCACATCTTTCTGCAGAGAAGAGGAGCAGGGCAGTATGCAGTTATGAGACCTGAAAGCGTTTTTAAAAGCTCTGTGCAATAAACACATGATGGAGCGGTGGAGTTCTCCTTGCCCCGGCAGGGCACATCAAGAAACCATGAAACCCAGCATTTTCAATCAACATTAGCATTTGATTGAGTATAAATGCCATTCAAGCTCCACTGGTCTGTCCTGTCAGAGAAATAATGGACAAGCAATTTGTAATGTAGAGACCTTCCGCTGACTAGAAGCAACCGCAGTCAATCATTTTGTTAAGTCACTGGCAGGCAGTTTCCAATGACGACTCTTCATTTTCTAACAGAGGTAATTGATAAAGTCCAGTGTGAGAGTGGGGTCCCAAACAGACTCTTCTGCAAAGACTTTCTTTGGCATAACCACTTTCCTTTTCCCAACACTGAAAGCAACATTTTAGCTTTTGTTGGAATGCTAGTGCATTTTCTCCTCTAACTGAACAGGAATCTCTGTAGACATGGCTACTGTTGTCGGTTGAAGAGAGTCCCAAGACTACAATGTAACCTTGATATCCCAGTGCGCAGATCAGAATGTTACGGCTTAAATGTTCTTTTACAGCTAAAATTCCAATGTCAACATTGGTTTAACAAAGGCATCAAGCGTCTTTACTCTAGCCACCTTAACAGTGCAATCCTATACATGTCTACATTGAAGTAAATTCTATAGGTCTGACATCCAAGAAACTGTGTAGGATTGCAAACTGAGGATCTTGCTCACTTTAGGAGCCTTTATTTTATGCTGTAACCAAATGGGTTTAATTGATTAACTGAATGAATGAATGAATGATTATCAGCAGCTGACAGCCATTTTATAGTTAGACAGTTCCTCTGACTGTGGTGTGTGATGTATCCTTGAAGTCAGTATAATGTAATTTATGCCAATTTCAAAGCTCTTTCATAGAGCCACATAGGAGTGTAAATGTGAATTTGACTCACTAGTCTTGCTAGATACTCAAAAGCTTTAAGGAAGTTTGAAATTGGCTTTAGCTTTACCTTAAAATAATCCCAGATTAAGTTGCTTTGAAGAAAGCTACTGCCAAAGTGATAAATGGGCAATGGTTGCACTCCATCAACGATGAAAGCTTTTAATAAATTTGGACAATCTAAGAAAATGTTTAAGGCTCACTTCCCTACCAGTCTTCTCAGAACTATTCAAATGCTCAAAAGAATGTGAGGGATCTTGAACTGAGGATGCTGAAGAAGCTAGCTTCACCTCCAATATCCACATGCAGCAGGTATGAGGTGTTAGGAGATGGGTAGTACCTCTGGTGGGGGACATATCATACCCCTTCTGGAGTAGTTTGCTCACTTTTGGTCTCCACCCTGCACTCAGCTCTCACCTGTGACTCCTAGAAGCTGTTAGCATGCGTCAGCAGCCACCCTCTGGAAGTAGCTTTGACTGACTGGCTAAACCAGGTGAGCATAGCTGATGGGTCTCAAAAGTAACGTAGACCTCAGGTTCATATTGTCTATGTGTATCAGTTGGCTTTTTGATGAAAGCAGCTTCAAAGCTAAGGAAATGATATTTTATTTGCATTATATTAGTGCCATTGCAACAGAGGGAGAGAAGAGAAGCTAAGGAAAGCAGGCCCACTCTACCAGCTCTGCTGAAACACCAGCTCCTTGTAGCTCCTCTTTTCCCTGATCTGCTTCCACCCCAGCTGGTTATTATGAAAATCCTGTGACTGGAATAAAGGGTGCCTGAGTTTGCTTCCCTCCCCCCTCTGCAGCCCCCCTCCTTTAATTCTTTTTGTTTCATTTCCTCACATTTTTATCGATCTCATTTAAGATGCTTTGGGAGACTGTACAGTTCAAAAGCAAGGCAGAAAAATATATGTTAGTTTTAACCTAGTTTTTAAAATTAATCTAGTTAACCTAGTTTAACATAGTTTTAAATACAGAACAATTACTGCAACACCAAATAAATTAGAAGAATAACTTGAATGAATGAATGAATGAATGAATGAATGAATGAATTTATTAATATGGTCACAGACCAGCGTCAACACACACAATATCACAGATCATAAAAAATATCAAAAATACAAGGGACAATATGAATATAACAAGGATTTAAATGTAAAAATTAAAAATTAATTATTAGCGTGCCCCCTGTAATTAACATTTGGGGGTTTGGTCATTATGGGGTACCACTTGCTTCCTGCGATTGATTGCAGACGCACAGAATTTAGCTACATTTAATGTAGTCTTGGGATTCTTGTCCTCTAGCAGTAGTTTTAAACTATGGTATTCCCATTCTTTCCTAGACTTTTGCAAATCAGGTGTAATAAAAGTCAAACGTATATCCTCATAAAAACGACAACGTAATAATACATGTGAAGCAGTTTCAACTTCCAACGAGCCACAAGGACAGACCCGTGCTGTGTATGGTTTACCCTCAAATCTGCCCTGAAGTAAGGCAGAAGGGAGAACATTAAATCTGACGAGGGTAAAAGACCGTCTGTATTTGGGTACCTGAAGAGCTGACAGATAGTTAGCTGGAGAGAAGCCTCTCCCATGGTCCCTTATTGCTGGATGTTTGATCATTTCACTCATGTGGCATTGTAATTCTACGTCCCAGATACGCTGGCGAATTATAGTCCTGGCTTTCTCGAAGCCTGTCGCTATCAGGGTCTGCTGTGGAATCCCCAAGCCTTTAAGTTTATCTAGCAGTGTAGTTTTCCATCTGGATTGGTAGGTATCTAATAAGGTTAAAGGTGCCAGCCCAACCGGGAAGAAAATAAGCTTTAGCCAGTAATGGATCTTCAATATCCATATGAATAACTTGCAAACTTTTTACCTTCAGAAAAGAAAATTCTCCACATAGACATATTTACCAAGTAAGCCCTCAGCATCTATCACAAGACCCCTTCTTGTTGCAAAAGATTCTGGGAAATAGTCTCAGTTATGCACATAGTTCACCTTGGGCTTTTTGAGCAATCCTAGTTATTTTGGCTGCTTCGAGTCTTGCTGCTTGTTGCTTCTTGATGTACGTAAAAGGTAAAGGTAAAGGACCCCTGGATGGTTAAGTCCAGTTAAAGGAAACTATAGGGTATGGCACTCATCTTGTTTTCAGGCCGAGGGAGCTGGCTTTTGCCCACAGACAGCTTTCCGGGTCATGTGGCCAGGATGACTAAACTGCTTCTGGCACAACAAGACACCATGATGGAAGCCAGAGCACATGGAAACGTCGTTTAGTTCCTGCCACAGCGGTACCTATTTATGTACTTGCACTGGTGTGCTTTCGAACTGCTAGGTTGGCAGGAGCTGGGGCAGAAGAACGGGAATTCACCCCATTGTGGGGATCCAAACTGCCGACCTTCCAATCGGCAAGCCCAAGAGGCTCAGTGGTTTAGACCACAGCGCCACCCATGTCTTTATGTAAAAAGGTAAAGGTAAATGGACCCCTGACCATTAGGTCCAGTCGTGACCGACTCTGGGGTTGCGGCGCTCATCTCGTTTATTGGCTGAGGGAGCTGGCGTACAGCTTCCGGGTCATGTGGCCAGCATGACTAAGCCGCTTCTGGCGAACCAGAGCAGCGTACGGAAACTCTGTTTACCTTCCCGCCGGGAAGTATTTATCTACTTGCACTTCGACATGCTTTCGAACTGCTAGGTTGGCAGAAGCTGGGACCGAACAATGGGAGCTCACCCCGTTGCGAGGATTCAAACCGCCAACCTTCCAACTGGCAAGTCCTAGGCTCTGTGGTTTAACCCACAGCGTCACCCGCGTCCCATGTCTTTATGTAGTAATTGGTAATTTCAGAGTCAAGCATTCTCTTCAGTTGTGGGCTGGAGTTAAGACTCCACCCTTTAGCTTGTTCTTGTGCATACTCTCAATTTCTTATGCAGCTGTGTGCTAGCCTGTTCATCAACAAACAACCTTTTGTTCTGCAGCATCTTTGTTTAATGTTAAATAAGTAAGAACTTTACAGCAGCAACAAGTAAATTAATATCATATTATCCTATGGTATGTGCCACATGATTTATGTGCTTTATGTGCTTTTATCTTATACTGGTTTGTTGTAATTGAGAGAATGAGTATGTGTATCCACTACTTCTACAGTTGCCCTATTGCCTGTTTAGCATGCTGTATGTATGTATGTATGTATGTATGTATGTACTTTTACCTTACCTTATGGCCGTAGTAACGATTCTTCTTCTCCTATGGGAAAATCGAGGGATTTAATTCAGAAACAGTGGAATGGCAGCAATATGTGGAAAGACTGGACCACTATTTTCATGCTAATGAAATCACTGAGGGTGAGAAACAAAAGGCAACAATGCTGATGGTTTCTGGCAGTGAAGCTTACTCCCTTTTTAGAACTTTAGTGCAAACCACAAAAGCCAGGGGACAAAAGTTTAGCAACCACAAAAGCCAGGGGACAAAAGTTTAGCAGAGTTGCACAAGATCTTGTCTGACCACTATATTCCAAGGCCAAGCATAACACTGGAACACTTTGAATGCCATTTTAGGAGGAGGAAGGAAGGTGAATGTATACTGCTGGTTGCAAAAAGCTTGCCGAACGCTGTTCTTTTGCAAATGTTCTGGAGCGTGGAGTTGGTGATATTAAAATTCAAAATCAATGACTGACCTGGGACAAAGCTTTAAAGGGGGTGACAGCCGTGGAAGCAGCAGTGAGAAATCTACAGGATATGGAACTTAACAATAAGGACAAAATACAGACAAAATGAGTCAATAAATCCAAGCGCACAGCCCACAGGAGAAGCCTAGAGATCTGGAGATGCGTTGTCATTGTGGAGGAATGCATTCATCCTCTGTAAACACAGAATGTCTTGGTGCCACAAATGCAGAAAAATTGGGCATTTAGCAAGAAATTGCAAGAGGAGCTATTTAGTTGGACAACCAAGTCAGGCCAAGGAATGGGCAAGAAAATAAGGGAAGAGAAAGCAGATCAAAGGGTTCACAATGTGCAGCTGAGGGGGTGGAGAGAGAAAGTGGAGCCTACAATTCCACAGTCATCTAGTAGGCATGGAATTAGATGCAGGAGATTCTGTTACAGTAGCCAGTGAAGAGACTTACCAACAATGTAAAGGAGACCTAGGACTATTGGCCAAGACAAGGGTGAATAATAATAATAACAATAATAACAACAGCAGCAACAACAACAACAACAAATTATTATTATTATTATTATTATTATTATTATTATTATTATTATACCCCACACCTCTGGCTGGGTTTCCCCAGCCACTCTGGGTGTCTCCCAACAGAATATTAAAAACATGATAAAACATCAAACATTAAAACTTCCCTAAACAGGGCTGCTTGTCTTCTAAAAGTCAGATAGCTGTTTATTTCCTTGACATCTGATGGGAGGGCGTTCCACAGGGTGGGTACCACCACCGAGAAGGTCCTCTGCCTGGTTCCCTGCAGCCAAAATGCTTGTTTACAAAGCAATTGTACTACCAACCTTACTATATGCTTGTGAAACATGGACCACTTATAAACGCCATCTCCAACTCCTCGAAAGATTCCATCAACGGTGTCTCCGAAAAAATTTACACATCACTTGGGAAGACAGGCAAACTAATACCAGTGTACTGGAAGAAGCAAAGATCACCAGTGTAGTAATGATTCTTCAACATCAACTTTGTTGGACTGGTCATGTGCGGATGCCTGATGATCATCTTCCAAAGCAACTACTCTATTCCAAACCACTGTATATAGATATACATATACATATTGGTATATACAGTCATACCTCATGTTACGTTCTTTCAGGTTACGTCCTGCGGTGACCTGGAAGTACCGGAAAGGGTTACTTCCAGGTTTCACCACTCATGCATGTGCAGAAGCGCAAAATGACATCATGCGCTGCTGCGGGTTGCGTTCTTTTCATGTTGCGAACGGGCCTCCGGAGTGGATCACTGTATACTCAATGAAACAAACTTGAATTTACATATGGGAAGTAACAATTAGAATTGAAGGCACTGTTATTAATTACCATTTTTAAAAGAATTATGTAGCCTGACTAAGCTTCCGCAGCTTTAGAGACCATGGATAGGTTTAGAATATTTATTTCATTAATACAATTACTTCGATTCTGACTTATTTAACAAAGCACCGCCTTCTTCATGCATGATCAAGTTTGTTATTCCTAGTTTCTCCAGGTACATTTATATAAAAGTAATGATGGGGAAATGTCACAAGAAGATGGCATTTTCTGTTCATACATTCAGATTTATTCATCCTTATACAGATGAGTCCTCTGTGGTAGAATTGAGGCATGAGAACATCAAATACCACATTAATTTTCCATTGCTGTATCACAGTTGGTTGAATATTGATTTTACTGGCTGGTAAACAACAAACTGTGGGGAAATTATGGAGCAAGGCCATTTCAGTGACAGTTGCCCATAAAAATGTGCAACCTCACTTGACAATGCACTGCTGTTTGCAGTGACTCCACCAACTTTCACAAGTGCCACTATCTTTATATAATACAGGGCACTTGAGTTCCTTTCATACCACAAATGTTCCTAGTTTTGTTTTTGGAGTTTTTTTTGTTCTGTTTTCATTGTGTCATAGTGCCATGATGCCTTGGCAATGCATCAAATTAACTTTGCTTCTTTGCGACGTACCGTACTTCCTGTTGATGCTGGATACCGGCATTCCTGGGGTGGTGGAATCAAGCACAGCAATCACAAACTTTAAAATGTCTTAGAAGTGTAATGTGGTGACATGGTGTTGGCATGATGTCATAGCACAAATAACCACCCTTGAAGGGGGACCAGGAAGGGGGAGATGTTTGCGCTTGGATGCCCTGGCAATTTGGTGAGTTAAAATTGCTCCAAAAAGGAGGTAGCAGGAGGCATGTGGGCACACGTACAACAAGGCACTCCATTGGCCCTACATACTGCTTGCTTTTCCACCTGTCTGCTCCATGCCAGCTAGCCCATTCCCCCTCCCCCTGCTTGCCATTTGCTTGCCCCCTGTCCATTTGTATGTATTAAATAGTGGGTGGACATAGCAGACGACACAGAGATTTCACCAAGTAGTTCTTTATAAGTAAGCTGGAACTGAACTGAACAGCAAAAAGCTCAGCCGGCCTGCTTTTACAGTGGTACCTCGGGTTACATACGCTTCAGGTTACATGCACTTCAGGTTACAGACTCCGCTAACCCAGAAATAGTACCTTGAGTTAAGAACTTTGTTCAGGATGAGAACAGAAATTGTGTGGCAGCGGGAGGCCCCATTAGCTAAAGTGGTACCTCAGGTTAAGAACAGTTTCAGGTTAAGAACGGACCTCCAGAATGAATTAAGTACTTAACCTGAGGTACCACTGTATAGGCAGCTGGTTGTCAGCATTGTAACAACAACAACCCAGGGTTTCCCGCCTAAATTAACTGACATGGACCTGAGTGAAAACTATATACATGGTGGCCAGGGTGATAACTTCAATACATAACAGTATGTATTTGCCTTTCTCCACCTGTCTGTCTTGCATATTTCCCTCCCTTCCTCAGCTAGCTCTGGGAGCCATCTTGTGGGCCCTGCTCTCTGGCCTCAGGTGTGTCATGATAGTGTTACTACCTTGCAGCTTAAAAACTGGGGGATAGTGGGCAGTAATTGTGTGAATGTTGCAGTCAGGCAGGCTGACCTAAGAGTGGGAAAGAGAAAACACTGCCATGCAGGATTCCAACCATTCCTTTCAGCAAGGGATGGGGTGGGGATTGGGACAAGGTGTGAAGACCTCACAACTCTAATTAATTTTGTGGGGAGGGGTGTTTCTCTGTCCCTTTTGAAGGCTTTACAAACACTGGCTGAATCTTGCTGAATACCAGGCCAGGAGATAATAGCATCATGCGACAGTCTAAATACCATGCAAGGTGATATGCCTTCATAGCGCAACTAACCCCTGCTGTTAAAAAGGGGGAAATGGAGGCAAGAGAGGATGGCAGGAATGGAAATGAAAGACTGAGAGGAGTCAGAAGACAACAGTGAGGAGTCAATAGTGCAGCAGTACAGAAAACCATTTTTGAAGGAGGAGCACCCAGTACAGAACAGAACCCCTTAAAAATACACATGAATTGGCATGACTAGTCTGATATCAGTGATGCTATGGTGCCTGACATCAGTTAAATATGTAGCCGAAATTCTTAATCCAAGCATTACAGCACAGAATTACTTCATTAAAAGATATGCATTGGATTAGATGTGAAGATTTTGATCAAATCAATGTGTATCTAAAATAAAATCATTATAGGAAACCATAACAGTACAGTATTATATTGTAACATAAAGGTTATTTCTGTGGGATCAGTCCAGAGGCTCAGTTCTCTCTTATCTTGCAAGAAAAAAACCTCATCTGCCTTAGCGGAACAAAATCAAAGGTGACATTTTGAAATACAAATGGGGATTTATGTTTCTATGAGAGCCTGATATCACATCCCAATTCGCCAGAAAAATCAAGCCAGGCAAATGAAATGAGACCAGTTAAGTCATTCTCAAGAAAGAGAAAAATGAACCGAAAGGTTCTTGAAACTGTTCTAAAATGAGGTATTAGACTCCAAAGTTTTCATTTGATGTATAACAAGGACTGCCCCGCAGGGTTCACAGACAGAAGAAAAATGTACAAATGCTGAGCTTTTTGAAATGTAATGAGGACAAAAGAAAGGATAATTTCCCCATTCCTTTAAAAAAAAGCCCGACCACAGTCATTTACTGTTCATGGCTTTAGACATTTTTCAACCCAAGGGATACATTCTGTCATAGGCAATCTTCTGTGGATCACACACCAATGGTGGGTGGGATCAGAGACAAAAATGGGCAGAGCAATGGATACGACTTTGTATAATAGGCTGCATCCAGCCATGCAAAGTCAGAGGTTTTGACACACGCAGCCCACTGCATCCAGGTAATCAAGAGGCTTATCACACTTCAAAGATGCATTTCAGCCAGGTAAAATTGCTCAAGACGGACATGCAACAGGACATGGGGAGACTCCCATGGATCAGATAAAACGGCCAGGGCCTGAAACACTCCATTTTTGCTTTTAACTTGGGGTCACCAGTGTGGTCAACGGTACCTCCTATGCCTTTCACGAAATATCTCAGCATCCCCTCAGACAGTTCCGGTTTGCACTGATTTGTACTGTTCTGCATTAAACACATCCCCTTAACCATGCCCACATTTCACTGGATGACAGAACAGGACACCCCATACCCTTCAGTTATGAACAGAGGAGAGGGGCAAAGATCAACAATAACTGACATAGGCGCATTTTTGCATTTAAGAAGAGGCTTGGTGTGGGGAGGGGTTGCCTGAACAATTTTGTGGCCCTCTTTTTCTGTTCTCTTAGATATGGCAGCCATTTTGTACTATGCTGTGCCACCATGGCAGCCATTTTTGTTATGCCAACCTCCACAGTCAGTGCTTCCCCCCCAGAGGGTACTCAAGGGTACGCAGTACTGGCACCTCTTTTTCATTGTTCAAAAGTGTGGCACTTATTGTCAACTTCATTGTAAGTACTGGCACCTATTTTTCTAGAAAAGAGCAATGCTCACATTTTGTGAAAAAAGCACTGCCATTTTGTTTTATTCCATACCCATGGCAGCCATGTCGTGACTGTCTCAAAATTGCAAAGTGCCTACTCCCCCCCCCCAAAAAAAAAAATGTTGGTGCCCTCTGCTTTAAACTGTCTCAGGAAATGATGGCTGGGGTGGACGGACTTTAATTTTGTGTAGCCAGTGGAACAGGAATTCAGAGTTACACACGTCTGCAGAAAACCTTCTGGAAACACAGGGATTTAAAATTATTTAAATTTACTACCGAGTAAATGCAAATAGGATTGGAGAGTCACTTCTTTCAGGCATTGCAAAAATTGTCATTGTTTAAAACTATTGGGGTTAGGGAGAAATGAACAAAAATTTAACTCAGATTAGAGCATGTTTCCTGCTCTCCTTCCCCCCCACCCTTTCCTGCAAAATGACATTTGGCATGATTTTGTGGCTTGAGAAGCAAACCAATCACGATGGTCGCTTGTAGAGCTTCAATTCCCAGGGAAAGTAATGCCTGATACGACCAATTCAAACGGACAGGATCTCACACGGCCACAGGCTGAAGTGCCAGCCTATAAGCTGCAAGAGTATTTTCCTTGTCATTTCACGGCATTCCACAAACACTTCTTTCAGTGAGGGCCTGGCATCTCTCTTAGCTCTCGCTTTTCATTTTGACACTGAGACAAAAGATTATGTTCAAACTAAAATAAGCTCTGGCTTTTGGACACGTCTGGCAAACCAAGTGCTTTCATTTCCCAGAATGGTATGTTCCTTATCGGAACAATTCTTATGGACTAAGAAACATGTCATTCCCCTATACCCCCCCCCCGCCACACACACATATTCACAATTCACCAAGGAAAAGTACTCAGAACATGAAGATAGCACAGTACTGTATTAGTCATATCACTTTTCTGTCTGTTATGTTTTGAATGCACTGTGAAGATCAGACACAAATTGCACAGCCCTAGAACGTTTCTGAACATGGGATTTCAGGACAGCAACTTTCTTCATCTATATTTTGGGTAACTCCTATTGCCAGTTAAAATACTATACATGGTAATGAAAGAAAGAAAGAAAGAAAGAAAGAAAGAAAGAAAGAAAGAAAGAAAGAAAGAACTCCTGGAATTCCAATATGTATATATTAATTTGTTGCTAGAAAATGTAAGGTACATAGAAAATTATGGCAAGAAACATAAGTAGCGTATACAACTGTCACCACAACCAGAAAACTGCCATACATTTTTTAAAAAGTAAAAACAACATAAAATATTGTGTGTGGTGTTTATTATGAAGCTAGTGCAACTTCAGGGTGTAATTTACTTGGCCATTCAAGAGTATGCATGTATTCACAGCCATTGTTGAGGCGTTCATGTTTCTTTCTGTTATTTTATTTTCTGTGCATATTGTTTTGTGGCTGTGAATATATAGTGTGATTACTGGGATGCTTCCATCATTTATTGTGTGCGGATCCTCATTCTTTTTTTATGTCAATTTTGCTCAGGTTTGTCAGTACAGTGGTACCTCGGGTTACATACGCTTTAGGTTACATATGCTTCAGGTTACAGACACCGCTAACCCAGAAATAGTACATCGGGTTAAGAACTTTGTTTCAGGATGAGAACAGAAATCATGCTCTGGTGGCGCGGCGGCAGCAGGAGGCCCCATTAGCTAAAGTGGTGCTTCAGGTTAAGAACAGTTTCAGGTTAAGAACAGACCTCCGGAACGAATTAAGTACTTAACCAGAGGTACCACTGTAGCTGTGGGATATTGCTGCCTAGAAATTGAGTGATGACCTTCCCCACCAAGAAATTTGTAGTGAGTAAAAATATAGGTAAGAGAAAACGTTGGCAGAGTTGTGTCTAACTGGCAAACTGTGCTGCCTTCTGGTATGTCTTCCTGCCATGGTGTTACTGGGGGATGGAGACCTAGCCTCTGCACTCTAGCTGAGTCCTCTGCAAGACCAATGTAGGTGAAAAAAGGTCGCCAACAGGTAAGCATCCCAGCCCACTTCTCAAACCTGGCCTGCAAGGGGTGAGGAAGAGAACTACCTGGCTCACCAGACAAGTCCTGTTCCCCACCCCAACCTACAAGAGCTAGTGATAGGAATTACCCTGTTGCACATAGGCCTTCCTTGCTAAGAAGAGTATCAGGGGGCAGAACTAAAGGCATTTCCTTTCTCATTCTCAGTTCCTTTAATTCTGTATAGGGCAGCAAAATAAAGGGGAGGGGGAATCAACCTCCCTGCCTTTCCTCCTACTCTCAGAGTTCATCCAAATGGCTGCAATTTTCAGTTAATAAATCAAAGTTTTACAGCAGATTTACCGCAAAGTCTGAGCTGAGGTGAAATATGAATACTTTCATGGAGTCGTATTCCAGAATAAGCGAGCAGCAAAGGTACACAGCAGCACTGCAGTAAGAACCAGAAGGTAGGCCATTGGCAGGGCAAACTAGATCCTCGTCAAATTTGTTAGTCCTTCTATACCTTTAGAATAAACAGTAATATAACACGTTGGGGATATGCACAACCCTTTTTCAGCCTTACATGTAAAGTTCAGCCATATATTAAAAAGCCAGCTGTGCATTTCCATTAGGCTCCAGTGCTTCCCTGGAATGTGATGACAATGGAGAATGAGGGGAGAAGTGATATGCACAGAACATCTCTGTCAGAAAAAGGTGGAAACCCTCCCTGATATTCAAGCCCATCTTCATGAGCACTACACAATATTTCTTGGTTTGACAGGGTTATTCTGCTTAGTTCTATAGCCCTATTGACTAGTCCAAGCTGAAGGAACACAAACCCTAAGTACCCCAGAGCTGGGGAACCTTTGGCTCTCTAAATGTTGAAGGACTCCAACTCCCCTTAGCCCCTGCCAGCATGACCAAAGGTCAGAGATTATGGAAGTTGTGGTCCAACAACAGGACAAAAGTTTCGCCATTCCTGGTCTACCCTAATTGGCTCTATAAATAGTACACAGTTTGTCATCAGGGCTTGTTCCATGTGCCATAGGATGGTTTCTCTGTAGAACTCTATGGTGTTCATGAATTCCAAATGTCATCTTCTGGTATCACTTTCAGAGTTTCAGCAGATATAGTGGCTCAGAATGAAAGGAAATGGAGAAACACTAAAGAGTGAACTAGTTATTAGCTGGACTGGGCAGTTAGGATTGTGGCCTCTCCTAGTACAGTGGTACCTTGGGTTACAGATGCTTCAGGTTACAGAATCCGCTAACCCAGAAATAGTACCTCAGGTTAAGAACTTTGCTTCAGGATGAGAACAGAAATTGTGTGGTGGTGGCGCTGCAGCAGCGGGAGGCCCCATTAGCTAAAGTGGTACCTCAAGTTAAGAACAGTTTCAGGTTAAGAACGGACCTCCAGAACGAATTAAGTTCTTCACCCGAGGTACCACTGTATGTCTTTTCTTAACAAGGGAATATGCTGATGGGGAAATGGCCCCCATGCTAAATTTCTGTTTGACTGCCTGCTGTTAAAGGCAAAGGTGCAGGGAAATGACTGGATAAAAAAGGTTGGCAACTTCACTGCCCAAGAATGCGGCTAACTGATCTCAAGTGATGTTTAGAAATGAAAACTGGATGAGTTCAGGTGCTGGGGGAATCTCTATCCAGACAACTGTCAGACTGACAACAGTTTATTTCGGAAGCTGTCTTCTCTTCCTATATTGCAGTATGATAGCTGAATTCGTAATTGCATCTGTGGGCTGACCAACTGGCAGAGTGCTTATCAGGTTCACTTTCAGATTAGTATGAATTCCAGGCTGTGATTTATCAGTCTTCCAGAAACTATTTTAAAGCTCATCTTTCCATTCTTGGAGAAGGGATGACTTGGAAGTTGAAAGGGCTAAGATTGGCTTGGCTTTGCCATCCTCATTAGTTTGACTGCCGGAGGTTTATTTATTCATTTAAAGTGATGCACTGGCATCTAAAGTATATCTTCATGTTTATGATGGACATTATTCAAACATGCAGGATGCAACTTTGCAGGGATTCCTTGACTAAATTTTACCCATCTATAGTTGTATTTCTGACTTGAAGGAAACAAAACAAAGCACAGAGTAATCCATGTGTCACCTTGCATTTTTAAAATATCAGTTAAAAGATACGGGACCCCTTTCCAAAGAAAAGAAAAAGGGTTATAAATCATTTGAAAATCATATCTTCCGGAGATCGTTATTGGAAGTTTGGGACAGATACAAAAATATATTAGAAATGGGGGTCCCACATTGGTTATCCCCATTAGAGGTTATAGGTGTCAAAAAAATTAATATGAGAAATGACTGGATTACCTATGGAGATTTGGTGGTGAAGGAAGGGGGGAAGTGGAGATTAAAACCATACGAACAAGTAAGAGAACATGTTTATGATTGGTTGCACTACTATCAAATAAGTGAAATGTTTAAAAAGGATGTGAAAGAAAAAGGGTACAAAGAAAGAGATTCAAAATTTCAAACAGAAATTGTCAATAATGATTGTAAGATAATTTCCAAAATGTATAAAATTCTGTTGGAATGGCATACAATGGATGAGGAAGTAAAAGTGGTCATGATTCAATGGGCCAAAGATTTAGGATATAACATAGAAATGGATGATTGGCAAAGAATATGGAATGAAAACCTGAAGTTTACAGCATGTGTCACATTGAAAGAAAATGTTATGAAGATGGTATATAGGTGGTATATGACACCAGTAAAATTAGCAAAAATGTACAAAACTTGTAACAAATGTTGGAGATGTAAGGAGAAAGAAGGTACATTCATGCATATGTGGTGGGATTGTAAGAAAGTAAGGGGGTTCTGGGAGATGATATATAATGAACTAAAGAAAATGCTAAAATATAGCTTTGTTAAGAAACCAGAAACCTTTCTGCTGGGAATAACAAGAATGGACATAAATAGGAGAGACTGTAAACTTTTTCAGTATGCAATCACCGCAGCAAGAACACTGTTGGCCCAAAAATGGAAACAAGAAGAAGTACCGACTTTGGAAGAATGGAGGACAAAATTAACAGACTATGCAGAACTGGATAAGTTAACTGGGAAAATCAGATTCCAAAAGGATCACAGGTTTTTTGAGGACTGGGGAAAATTTACGGAGTATTTGAAAACTGTATGTGAGGACTGTACAACGCTAGTGTGCTTTAAAGAAGCTTTGTGAAAATACAAGGAATATTGTTAGAAAGCAAATAAGGTCAGAAATATAGTGTTTAATGGCAATATTAAAATTAAGGAATGTGAAGATAGGATTCAAACTACGAATGATTGTCAGAGAAGTTGAGGGAGGTCCAATAAGCTAAAATATGTGATGTGTAAATTGATATGACTGGAGTTTTTCATGGAAAAAAATTTAATAATAAAAAAAAGATACGGGACCCCAGTTCTCCTACAGGTGCACACATGTGCTACAAGAAAGCAAGACATGATTCTTCAGGATTTAAAGTCAAATAGATTGCACTTTTTGCTTAGATCTGTAGGCTCTCTGCTGGGAAAATTTCACAGTTTCGCTGCTTAGTAATACCACTTCTACAAGGTTGTGATCCTGTGCATGTTATTTACCTGAGAATGGTCCTGACTGAAAACAGTGGAACGTACTTCTAAGAAAGAATGCATAAGTTTGGTTTGTCAGGCGGAAAATGGCTGGTGCTCTTGCACGTGTATAATTGTGGCACATTTAATGTGGCTTATTTAATAGCATTAAGGCTGAAGTCATATACTTATTTACCTGGGAGAAAGCCTCATTGAATTTAATGTTACTTACTTCTGAGTAAACATGATATGCTTGTGCTGTACGTTGACTATGCAGAAAAGGGTAGAAGAGAGGGCTGTGAGCCTTGTAATACAAAGGTGAGAATAACCACACCTCCTGAAATTTCTTCTTGTGTAGATCTATGAAATGTACACCCCGGTCATCTGCTGAATCTGATTTGTATAACACATTTGAACTACATTCTAAAAACTTTTTCTATATGAGGTCCTTTCAACAGTTAAACAACTCTGAGACATCCAGTGAAGCAGAATGGCAGAGAAATCAGAACAAAAAAGTACAAAAACTACTAATATTTACACAACACAGAACTGTATGAAATCCACTGCTACAAGACTTAATGATGACCCTAATTTGGATGGCTTTAAAAGATGGTTAGACAAATTCCTAGAGGACACCTCTGGTATTTCTTCTATCATGGAGAATTTTATATACTTATATGCTGCTTAATTCCAATATAGTCTCAAACAAAAACATATCAGCACATTTTGAAGTCCTATTAGGAGTCAGGGATCCCTTCGCTCTTAGGATCTGCATTATTTCTCAATTTGTGATACACATTTTAAAATTTTGTTTATATTTTGTTGCATTTGATGCATTCTTGAGGTTCCAAAAAGGAAACTGGAGGGGGAAAAGAGCTTTAAAGTGAACTTTAGTACTATAATAGGGCAATTTTATGCACACTTACTTGAGCTCAGGGTGATTGCACAACACATGTATATTGGGTTTACTCTAGAAACAGGCTGGTGTTTGATAAACCAAAGCAGGACATGAACACAGACGTTGCACATGAGCTGTGAAAATAAGAGGGAGATGTCCATGGCAGCAAATAAATTGATGGCGACTGGAAACTGGTTTCACTTTTCAAATGGTGTACTGTATTTAATGTGACCTGGACGTCAGGGAATCATTTGGCAAACAAATCCAAATAAAAGCAGGCAATGTTGGTATCAAACAGAGAAAAGAAAGAAATCACATAGTCCTTTATTATTGCATGGCAGGTGTAGCTGTGAGATGAGTTAAAACTGCCGCAGCCAAATTTGATCTATAAATGACTCAATTGCTCTGATTATCACACCTTTGCTGCCATGCAAAGTAATGTGATTCATTATCTCCAAAGTGCGTTAATGATCATCTTTGCATTCATCAGCTTTCTGATTAAGGATGTGAGGTTCATTAATGTAAAACGAGAACCATCCACACCAGCGACAAATTGTTAGCACTCTTCCAGGAATGTTGCCCAGGAATCGTTTATCGAATTGAGCTCAGCACTGAGAAGCATTGTTGATTCTTGAAGAAACTGAATTTGGAAAAAGACAACACTAGCTATATCTTTACCTTTGATTCTCTACCCCAGGCACCAAGAAACATGTAGAAATTAATAAAGACGCCTTATACGCCATCTGTTATAGATACTTTAGTTGAGATTTCTGCATTGCAGAGGGTTGGACTATATGGATTTGTAGCTGGCTGACTGACCAAACCCAATGAGTACTCATTAATGGTTCCTCGTCATCCTGGAAAAAAGTGACAAGTGGGGGGGGGGCGCAGGGTTCTGTCCTGGGTCCGTTGTTGTTCAATGTCTTTATAAAGGACTTCGAATGAAGGAATTGAGGGGATGCTCATCAAATCTGCAGATGACACCAAACTGGGAGGGATAGCTAATGACGCAGAAGACAGAATCAGAATTCAAAATGACCTTAACAGATTTGTCGCAAGCTAACAAAATGAATTTCAATAGGGACAAATGTAAGGTTCTGCACTTAGGCAGGAAGAACCAGATGCACAAACATAGGATGGGGGACACCTGGCTTACTAGCAGTACATGTGAAAGGGATCTAGCGGTCTTGGTGAACCACAAGCTTAACGTGAGTCAACAGTGTGATGCAGCAGCAGCAAAAAAAAAGAGAGAGAGGAAAAAGAAGCTAATGCTATTCTAGGCTGCATCAACAGAAGTATAGTGTCCAGATCAAGGGAAGTAATAGTACTGCTCTATTCAGCCTTGGTCAGACCACACTTGGAATACTGTGTCCAATTCTGGGCACCACAATTTAAGAAGGATGCTGACAAACTGGAACATGTGCAGAGGACAGCAACCAAGATGATCAAGGGTCTGGAAACAGTGGCCGAGGAAGCCGCTTGGGCACCTGGGGTGGCGTGCCCAGGGGCGGGGTGAGTTGCCCATAGGGATGGGGCACACTGCAGGGCCCCCAGAGTCTGCCTGCCTCCTCCCACGCAGCCACCCTACAGCTGTGGGGGAGGCAGCAGGTAGACTGTTTGGGCAGTGCAGCGTCTGTACGTGCCCAAGCCACTGCACCTCTCCCAGGAGAGATGTGTGGCTCGGGCATGCTGCAGGCCCCACGGTGAGTGCCGCCCAGCATTTTGTCACCTCCCCCCCCCTCAGTGGTGACAGCCGGGGTGACCCGCCCCTACTTCACCCCCTTCTTTCGCCCCTGGCTGGAAACTAAGCCTTATGAGGAGGACTTGAAGGAGCTGTGTTTGTTTAGCCTGGAAAAGAGGAGACTGAGAGGAGATATGATAGCCATCTTCAAATAACTTAAGAGCTGTCACATGGAGGAGGGAGCATGCTTGTTTTCTCCTGCTCTGGAGCGTAGGACTCAAACCACTGGCTTCAAGCTGCAAGAAAGGAGATTCCGACTAAACATTCGGAAAAACTTTCTGACAGTGAGAGCTGTTCAGCAGTGGAACAGACTCCCACGAAAGGTGGTTGATTCTCCTTCCCTGGAGGTTTTTAAACAGAGGTTGAATGGCCATCTGTCATGGATGCTTTAGTTGAGATTCCTGCATTGCAGGGGGCTGGGCTGGATGACCCTCGGAGGTCCCTTCCAGTTCTAAGATTCTATGATTCTACAACAAATGTTAGCACATTAGTTGCTAGTTCTCTTACAACAGTGTTTTCCTAGGAGGTAAGGGTTGCAAATACATCACTTTCCCCTTTCTGGTTGCACCCTTTCCTAGTTGCTCAGCAAAGCTCATTGTATCCTGTCCCCAAAACTGAATGGCACATAGGGTTACTTTCTATTATGCTCACTGGCTTCTCTAGCAGTGTCCCCGCAGTGCTTTCACATATGCTGCTTATTAAAATGAAAGTCAGAGCTAGCTTTTCTCATTAAATTTCATCACTTCATTATGACACTGACAAATACGTTTGATTTCTCAAGTCAACATAACGACTTAGATGGTGGAAGCGGCTTTTTGCAAAGGAAATGCTTCACAATGCTAAGACGCGGCACAAAGGAATTCATTAGTTTACATCTCAAGAAAGTGCTGAAGTAAAAAAAAAAAAAAGCCATTCATTCACAGGAGATGCAAAGTGCACACTGGAGCATTTTCTGAACCTTATTAGCCTGCATTAGCGTATATTAAGCCACTTTGGCTTGCGTTCCCAGCAAGGGCAATGCTAGCTTGGGAAGGGGCCGTGTCATTTACGCACGTAGTTCCTGTACCCAGACATTACAGGAATGAAGCACTGTGGAATCGCGCTGCGGGTAGCTGTGTGAGCTGAGTCTTCAAAGGGCAAATGCGAATAAGTAAAAATAAATCCAGTTTTCAGAAAGGGAAAAGAGACAACTTTACGAAGTGGGGCAAGGAGGGAACTTACCCCTATATCAAATTGGGTTTGGGTTGTAAGGTAGGGTTACCAGACGTCCCCGGTTCCCGGGGACAGTCCCCAGATTTGCAAATTCTGTCCCCGGAATGCCTCCAGATTTGCAAATCTGTCCCCGGGAAAGATGGCAGTGGCAGCCTTAGCAGCCCGGAGTCAGCCTGGTAGCGCAGTTCACTCTGGCTGGCTTCAGGAGCTGCTCACTGCTGTGGCGCCCACCATTTTTCCTGTGCCACGGCAGCGAACAGCTTCTGAAGCGAGCCAAAGGCAACTTCACTACCAGGCTGGCACCTTCTGGGTGACTCCCGAGCTTCCCCTGATCTGTCAAAACAAAGAGGGAAGGAGATCGGGGAAGACTCAGGAGTCACGGGCAGGCAGTGCACTGTTGCCCAAGTTTTTTTTAAAAAACCTCTGTGCATTTATGTTTCACTGGGTGCAAAAGAAGGGCTTTGCACCTTTATACAATATGCATGTGTGCTTGGGCCCAGGGTCTTTTGCCTCACCATCCCTACTACTGACTGCCTGTTGCTACTCAGCTTCAAAAAGCAAAGGGGGGGGGAGTGTCCCCAGATTCATTGAAAAGAATCTGGTAACCATATTGTAAGGGGCTGAGCTGCTTTGATGTTGCCAGGGCTAAACAACTTATTTTTATCCATGCTCTTTTCTATTTCCAAATTCTGATTTGCTGATAAACCTTTCCAAGGATTGTCTTACTACTAGTGGAAATTTCGGAGATGCTGAGATACTGCAAAAATCTCTGTTGCCCCAAAGTTTCACAAAGCTTATTTTGCATAACTGAACCTTGCATTGTTCCAGAAAATATATGTGAGCCAAGTTGCTCAGCAAAACCTATCATCCCATAAAGCATAAAAAAAATTGTTGGTCTATACCAGTGGTGGTGAACCTATGGCACACGTGCCAGAGGGGGCACTCAGAGCCCTCTCTGTGGGCATGCACGACGCCCCTTCCAACTCCCCACAATCCTATGATTCGATGGTTAGCCCACCGGGCTGCACTTCTAAGCCCTGCTCATGCAGGAGGGAGCAAAATGCTGCCGGGCTTACTGACAGTTCTGCACCAAGGCGCTTTAAGACAGCGGAATGGAATGTTCACGTTTCAGCTGCAGCCCGCAGGCAGCAAAGTGGCTACTCATGCATGTGCAGCTATACTCGGCATGCGCGCCACCCCTACGAACTCTGTGCTGGGGTTCCTCACTTCCAGGCTGCAACTGGCGGCAGTGGAGAGCTGAACCACTGTGCGTTTCTGGGCTTCACTCCTGGATTTCCTTTTCGCCTGCTTGGTTAGGCCAGGAAGCAAACTTTCCAGCTGAACTCTCTCCTATTGCCATGGGTAAGTGCAGGATCCTCCCTGCTAGGGGATACACAGCAGAGGGCAAAGGAGACTGTTTTGTTTTTTTCATAGGATTGTGGGGAGTTGGAAGGTAACGTGAGGGTCATCTAAGTCCAAACCCTCTGAGATGTAGGGATCACAACTACAGCATCCATGGCAGATGGCCATTCAGCTTCTGCTTTGAAATCTCCCAAAGAAGAGTTTCTGGACGAGAAATTATCAAAACGGCCATGTTGTCTGGGAGTAATTCCCTTTTTCATGATTTCCCAAACAAGGATAATGCAAACTTATACCTTTCAATAAAAAGTTGTTTGTATCATTGAAAGCTCTGCTATTGTGTTTTTCTTTTAAGACAAAAGATGTTAATGTATGAGTTGTTTTTTTCAAAGTGAAAACCTCAGTATTCAGGTTAAAATGCTGTGTTGGCACTTTGCAATAAATAAGTGGGTTTGGGTTGTAGTTTGGGCATTTGGTCTCTAAAAGATTCACCAGTACTGGCTTGTACAGATTTTGTCTTCATCTGCTCACTCCCAAAATGTCATTGTGAAAAAAACATTCTGTGTGACCAAAAGGTTGGTGGCAGTTGCCTTGATCAAAACAGCACTTTTTCCGTATTGCATGACAATTGCTTGAATTCATATATTACTAATCTAATCACACATTAGATTACTTGATGCGAGTGTCTTCCCTCCAAAGGTCTCTCCTGCTTAGGGGCAGGGAATCCATACTGTGTTAACCTGCCTTTTGTCGTTCTTTTCTTCCATTGAGATTTTCTAAGCAAACAAGATTTAAAAATCTTTCAGTCAGTAAACTGATGCTCAAAGCAGTTTTGCTGCCAACTTCCGCATAATCATCAAACAATCACAAAGCACCTTCTAAAAAATAATAATAATAACAGTGTGATACCAAATACAATCCATCTTTTAAGAGATGTGCTGTTTTTAAATGGTTTGCCCCTGGTTGTTTTATTTCTGAAAGGTGAGGAGTTTTGTATTTGAGTTAAGAATATTCATGAAATAATCCTTCTTTTTGCATCATTTATTTCCTTTGCATTTACGCCAAGATAGGGCTTTCTGCAGAGCATCCCATTAACTGCCATTGCCAGAGTGAGAAGATAAGTGTAACCTTTTACTCCCTTGACAGTGAGGAAATCAATGACTTTATTAGGACCTCAGTGTGCTTTACTGTAAAGCTCAGCAGTTGTTTAGGCTATCTGTACAAAGATGGACTCAGCTGTGCCTTCCTCATACCAAAATAGCCGTACTTGATCACTAAAGGGCACAGAGTATTTTACTAGAGGGCAGAAAAGGAAATGACTTTGCACTGAAAATATTGCAGATTGCTATCTTTTTTAGACAGAAGGGTTGTACACAAGACTTTCCTGTTACTTTCACTCTGTAGCATTCCGGCTTCTGAGAGGCCAGAATTCAAGTTTTAAGTTTTAACTTCACCTATTTCAGGTGCCTTACAGTAGCTTATCTCCCCACCATTAGAAAGTTTGTTGACGGAAATACCAAGATAAATTAAACACAATGTTTTTCACTGAAATCTGAAGATCCTCTATAGATAAACCATCTGAGAAATTTCAAAAGAACATGTGGCGGTATTTCCATAAGATTTCTGACCTTTAGCGGGAAGAATTTCACACAATCCATTCTTTTCCATGCTGACTCAGTTCATAAACGGATGAATAAAAATCCTCCTTGTGCACAAAGCCTTTATATGTGAACAGCTCTTTAGCTCCATTCAGGTGTTCATTATATTTGGGTAGTGAATGCACGCGGGAAGGGAAGACTGCCCTTTCAACCTATTTGTGTTCATTTGGAAGTCTGCTTAGGCCTAAACAAGGACTTATTTTTCTTTTTAATGTAAAGTTGTTTGAGCTGATTAATTAGGAATTTCCCCTGCAACACTACCACAAACCCTGCAAATACTTATTCATCTCTTGTAATGAATCTGTAATGGTCTATGCAGCTATCTCTCCAGGGTTTGGGCTCCATTAATATTTTAACATTCATCCATTACGGTGCTAATGATCTTAATTAGACCTATTGCTTTTATTTAAATGTGCAGAGCCAGACCCAGGGAAACATGAAGCATTTTGCTTCTCTACACCTGGTTCGTAGTGAAAATACATACAGAGTAGTGATGTAATTCAAGATCTTGTCGTTCAATGTATCTCCCAGGCCTCTGTTACAGCTAAACTGCCAATTCCCTGCTCCCCGCCACACACATTCAGTTAACTATTCACAAATCAAACCATTTTATATAGCAGAACAAAAAGAAATTTATATTTACATTTATACTTTTCCATGGCATTACAAATAATAAAATAAACATGAAATCAACCAATCAGTGGAAATCAGTGGTACAAATCGTGTCCTCCCTAAAAGAGGGCACGTGTTACGGTGAGACCTGGAGACTGACCTCCTGGTTGTGGGTGGGCCTATTGGATAGTCACAACACCCAGTTGGTAGGTCCCTCATTGCTGGGTGTAATCTGGCCAATGGGGTGCAGTCTAAACGGATTGAGGGACCTATATAAACCCATGCACATGTCCCAGAGCTTCCTCTTTCGGCTCGTGCATCGGAACACCCGCCCACCTCTCCCTAATTTTAGGGCCTTTTGCGATTGACCTTGCTATGCCATCGTGTGTCGTCTGTTGTTGGGACAGGGGCACAGCAGGAATTTTCCCCACTTGGCTGATTGGCTGTGGCCATTTGGGTTTTCACCTGCCATGTAGCAATTTGTCACAACTTGTAAGGTTGTGGATAGGCACTGGTTCATGTGACAGGGATGGGAGAACAGTCTCACCATCCCTATGTGAAGGGTACTCCGTTAAAGGAATCCAGGGACTCAACTTGGTTTGGCCAACCCCTGAAAAGGGGTTGTGCACATGCCTGAATCCAGGGGAGCATCTGGGAAGTGAATAGTGTCTGCTCCCAGGCTTTTCACCATCCTCAGGTGTTCACCCTTGACTGACTTATGATAGAGCTCTGGGTCAGCGCTACCTGCAAGGGTGTAGGGAGCTAGTCGAACCAGAGCCTATGCAACCACTCACTTTTCTGTTATCAAGAAAGTTGTGGCCTAAATTCTGCCAAAAACCAAAACTAAAATTTGCGTCAAATGTGTCTTTATTTAAGGGGGAGGTCTCTGGGTCTTAACACGCAAATGATGGCATTTATTATTGCCAGATTTCTGGGTTCACTGAGAAAATGAAAGTGTCTGGATTACTCAGCATGCCTTTGTGTTATTAAACTGTGTTATATTAAAAGAGTGTAGCTGCTGCAGCACCCAGTCTGCTGCGATAACATATGAGAAGCCTTAGGCCATAAGGGAGGAGCTGCAGCATGTAGAACACATTGCAGTAGGCCAAGTAGGAGGTAACCAGAGCATGTTTCACTCTGGCAATACAGTGTGCAGGCAGGTAGGGTCTCAGCTGGCATACTAGATGGAGCTAGTAGACAGCTGCCCTGGATGCAGAGTTAATGTGTGCCTTTGTGGACAGTTGTAAGTCCAAAATGACCCCCAGGCTGTGTACCTAGTCCTTTAAGGGCACAGATATCCTGTCCAGGACCAGGGAGTCCCTCACACATGTCTACCCTCTGTCCCTCAGAAACAGTACTTCTGTCAGGATTCAACTTCAATCTGTTGACTGCCATCCATCCTCCAACCTCCTCCAGACACAGAGGAAGTTCACCGCCTTCACTGGTTTCAATTCAAATGAGAGGTAGAGCTGGGTATCATTTGCATATCGGCGAACATTGCTGATGATCTCTCCCAGCGGCTTCATATGGATGTTAAAAAACATGAGCGTAAGCTACTGAGTACACTCACAAACGGACCTGCACACACATAATTATGCATCCTCTGTCAAAGACCAAATTATGAGCTCAAATAATATCACATGTACAACTAGCAAAAGGGACGCGGGTGGCGCCGTGGGTTAAACCACAGAGCCTAGGGCTTGCTGATCAGAAGGTCGGCAGTTCGAATCCCCGCGACGGGGTGAGCTCCCATTGCTCGGTCCCTGCTCCTGCCAACCTAGGAGTTCGAAAGCACATCAAAGTGCAAGTAGATAAATAGGTACCGCTCCGGCGGGAAGGTAAACGGCATTTCCGTGCGCTGCTCTGGTTCGCCAGAAGCGGCTTAGTCATTCTGACCACATGACCTGGAAGCTGTACGCTGGCTCCCTCGGCCAATAAAGCGAGATGAGCGCCGCAACCCCAGAGTCGGTCACGACTGGACCTAATGGTCAGGGGTCCCTTTACCTTTACCTTACAACTAGCAAATATTCCGAGAACATACAGATTCTATTTAAGCAACCAGAGAGCACAAGTGAAATATCAGCATAAAAAGTCACAGAAGGATAAAGGTGGGGAGCAAATTTATTTCAGCTCTGCTTTGTGATAGACTTGGCTTTATTTGTATGAAAGGCTGCTTCACACCTGACAATATGCCTCTTCTGAGATCATGTATCAGCATGGACAATATCGTGGTTGGGTGTGGAGTGCAATTCTGGTCTTGGTATTGCGAGTAGTGACGTTGGGAAGCCAATTCATGTATGCTACATTAAAGACTCCCCCTCCCCTCGTTTTGACCTGTTGTGGCATACATATTTTGTACAGTTCTGTTCTACATGGATTTGATCTTTGCGGACAGAAAGGCTGCAAGTGAAGCAAGCTTCACACATTGTGTCATTCCCGGCTTATCCCTTGACCTTCAACTTCACTTGGCTCTTTAATGAGATAGTGGAGGCTTAAACCGAACCAGGCTGATTGTTTTGCTCCTCTTCATCTCACTGCCTGTTTCTTTGAAGAAACCCGACTCTATTTTTAACTGTGGAATAATAATAAAAAATGTCCTAGAGAAAGAGTGCTTACGAAAGCAACATTGTTTTTGATAAGGTATGAGGTTTTTCTTTTCTGTTAATGAGCACCTTTTTGTCACGGAGTCTATGTTAAATGTCAACTGGGCAGATCTGTGAGAAGCAAAGGAAAACAAGATATGCTGTTCTTCTTCTGAACCAACAGCCATTTTTGAAAACAGCTTATCCAAAGGATTTGGACACAGGCATGAAGAATCCACAGAGGTGTGGGCCTTGATGTATTGCTGCCTGACTGCTGTTGATTTGGGTAGATTGCTAGTTCAAAATAGCCTTCTCTGTTGCTTTGGTAATCTAGGAAGATGATTTTTCAAAGCTGACGTGCAAACATGCACACCTTTCTGTCATGCAGTGATACCCTAGCTGAGGTGGCAGAGCTCCTTTTTCAGATAGTTCAAGGGTGCCACCCTGTGGACATTATTGCTTAAGTTTTGTATTTGTTTCGGAAGAACCACAAGACCTCAAGGCTTTTTAGCTATACCTGCATGTGCAGCCAGCATTCATTATTCGTATTTACAGTTGTGACACAGGTAGATTGAATATCATCAAATCATAGAGTTGGAAGGGACCACGAGGGTCGTCTGTTTTCCAGCATTCCTCCCACCGCCTAAAAAGCCAGGTCATAATAATTCTGCTAATTTTTTCAGCAATGTTGTGAATCCAGCACACTGCAGGCAAAGTCAGATCTTGGTAGGCATTTTCAGGCCCTTGCAAGGGCCCACAACCAGGAGTGGATATACTATGAAACCAATGAAGCTTCAGGGCCCCTAATCCCAGAGGCGATTTTAGTGTGCACGGCTTAAAAATATTTGGACTAGTAATCAAATCGATTGCGTTTTCTTTTGTGTCAATTTCAACAATCCCAAAGTTTGAGAGTTAGTAGCACAGATGTTGTAAAGGTGTAGTGATCTGTCATGGAACAACCCCACTGAAGAAGATAGCAGGGGTTATCTCATTGCTGGTTGTGAAGGGGACTCCATAGCAGTTCAGGCTTCAGGGCTCCAAAAATGTAGGTGTGCCCAGAGGTGGAGCTAGCTGCTCCAGCACCCAGAGCAGTGCACATGCTATGCACCCGGGGGTGGGGCTAGCGTCCCAGGGGGCACCGCTTGTGGCGAGTGTCCCAGGGGGCGGGGCAGTGATGTCACCCCCCTCAGGGATGACACCCAGGGCAGACTACACCCACCACACCTCCTTCTTCCACCAGTGGGTCTGCCTCTGCCCACACCCCTATAGAAGGCCCACTATCAATCCTCTACTGATCCTCTTCCGTGTTGTCACTGCCAGCTCACCTGCCCTCTCTGAGCAAGCCAGCAGCGACGAGATTGAAAAGATGGAGCAGTTGTCTTCTGGACAGATGTAGGGCTTTAGCCCAGAGGGAGAGGGCAGGTGACTGGGTAGCAGGGACTGAAAGGAGGAGGAGCCAGAGGACCAAACCTGGAGCATGCACTTGGTAGAACCTGCAGCGAATTATAAAAGGGCTACTGGAATACAAATAATAACAACAACAACTTATTATTTATACCCCGCCCATCTGGCTGGGTTTTCCCTGGGTTTTCTTCCACAGAAGATCAGTAAAGTATAACAACAACAACAACAACAACTAATAATAATAATAATAATAATAATAATAATAATACCCTGCCCATCTGGCTGGGCTTCCCCAGCCACTCTGGGCGGCTCCCAGCAGAATATTAAATAAACAATAAAATATCAAACATCAAAAACTTCCCTAAACAGGACTGCCTTCAGATGTCTTCTAAAAGTCACATAGTTGTTTATTTCCTTGACATCTGATGAGAGGGCGTTTCACAGGGTGGGTGCCACTACCGAGAAGGCCCTCTGCCTCGTTCTCGCAGGGAGGGAACCGCCAGAAGGCCCTTGAAGCTGGGCCTCAGTGTCCGGGCTGAATGATGGGGGTGGAGACGCTCCTTCAGGTATACTGGGCCGAGGCCGTTTAGGGCTTTAAAGGTCAGCACCAACATTTTGAATTGTGCTTAGAAACATACTGGGAATCAATGTAAGGACCGGTGTTCTATGGTCTCAGTGGCCTCTCCCAGCCACCAGTCTACCTGCTGCAGTTGCTTGGAACATGGTGCTGATAACACCAAGGTCACAGGTTTGATGCCCATATGAGTACATATTCCTGTATTGCAGGGGGGTTGAACTAGATTGTCCATGGGGTCCCTTCCAACTCTATGATTCTATGTTACTTTATTTATGTTAATTTATTTATTCGCATCTATTAACACTCAAGAACAAAAGCACACATAAAGCTCCACCAGGGGGTGGAGACGCTCCTTCAGGTATCCTGGACTGAGGTAATATCAATATAAAATCTTACTACTACCTACTGAGCTTAAAGCACCTCAGATGCATTATCTAAAAATCCCTACAAACCATAGAGACAGAGGAAGGCACCTCTGTAAGGTGCCATGGAGGAGGCAGGATTAGTATCTCTGTAATTTCAGATGGGAGGCAATGCAAGGAGAATCGCAAAGGGCCCCATTGTACAATGTGATTCAGGTAGACAAGCTTATCATTGATCAAATAATCTGTTTAATGCTTTGTATTTTGGCTCTCTCCCCCGCCCCGCCATCCCCTACTAGAATTCCAGCTCAGGTGAGGGCTGAGTCAGGCCCTGGTCCTGGGAGTATCATTACTGAAGGAAGACTTTTCTGGTCCTTCCTCCATTTCTCCACCTTCAGGTACATCTTACATCTACTGCCTAGCTTCATTAATTCTTCAATAAGCAGTCCATAGTCTTGATTGAGCTCTCATTGTAAAGGGGCATTAGAGTGTCCATCCTATTAAAACCAACATTACATGGCTAGAGGACATCTACTGGTCCTGAATGGGGCAATTGTGCCCCTGAAGTACCAGGTGCACAGCCTGAGAGTCATTTTGGACTCACAGCTGCCCATGGAGGTGCAGGTCAATTCTGTGTCCAGGGCAGCTGTCTACCAGCTTCATCTGGTACGCAGGCTGAGACCCTACCTGGCCGCGGACTGTCTCGCCAGAGTCGTGCATGCTCTAGTTATTTCCCGCTTGGACTACTGCAATGCGCTCTACATGGGGCTACCTTTGAAGTTGACCCAGAAACTACAACTAATCCAGAATGCGGCAGCTAGACTAGTGACTGGGGGCGGCCGCCGAGACCACATAACACCAGTCTTGAAAGACCTACATTGGCTCCCAGTACGTTTCCGAGCACAATTCAAAGTGTTGGTGTTGACCTTTAAAGCCCTAAATGGCCTCGGCCCAGTATACCTGAAGGAGCGTCTCCACCCCCATCGTTCTGCCCGGACGCTGAGGTCCAGCTCCGAGGGCCTTCTGGCGGTTCCCTCGTTGCGAGAAGCAAAGCTACAGGGAACCAGGCAGAGGGCCTTCTGGGTAGTAGCGCCCACCCTGTGGAACATCCTCCCATCAGATGTCAAGGAAATAAACAACTATCTGATGTTCAGAAGGCACCTGAAGGCAGCCCTGTTAAGGAAAGTTTTTAATGACTGGTGTTTTAATGTATTTTAAATCTTTTGTTAGAAGCCGCCCAGAGTGGCTGGGAAAACCCAGCCAGGTGGGCGGGGTATAAATATATTATTTTTATTTTATTTTATTTTTATTTTTATTTTTATTACTTTGATGTGTATATTCTGATGACACTGGAGTGCACATCAATTTTACACCCCCAGTTTTGCATTTTGGTCCTCCCTCCCCCAACCTCAGCATGTGGAAATTTTTTCTGGTGAGCGTGGATCAACATCACAATGAGAAATAATTCCACATGACCAGACAAATTGTGCTTGTATGCCTGTGCAACTGACCAGCACGGTCACAGTCCTCCCTAAATGTCTGGTCTACACTTCTCCCTGTGTGCAGAGATATTTAATTTGGAGAATTCAGGTTTACATCTAAAGAGCTTTGGGCTCATATTGGCAGGCCTACCGTAGCCCTATTGAATCTGAAGAGGTTTATCTTTGAACTCCAGAAACCCTATTAGAACATAAGAAAGCCATGTGAGATTTTGCACAATATGATCTAAGCTTTCAGAGAAGACATATTTGTGAATTTCAATGAAAACTATTTCTCATTTTTCCCTGGTATGAAGGGAGTGGTGAACAGGGGATACTGTGAGTATAGCATGCCTTTTAAGTTGAAAATGAGAATATTTCCAATAAAGTGAAAGATGAATTAAGCCAACGCTATCGGCGCCTAACTTAGACTGGCACTACTGGAATGCTATGGTGTATCTGAACACTGAAAGATCACTTAACATACTGTGCATAGCGTCCATTGACTTACCGGGCCATTATTTTAAAATAAACACTTTTAAATCTCAGCACACATTGCAAGCGCCTCTAAAGTTTTCTTTATATTTGTGAACCTCTGTGTTTGCACATTCTTATAATTTAAGGAGCACTAAATGGATTTTTTGTTTTTAAACATTTTTAAAGTGTTTCTGGGCTGGCAGCCAGATGTCAAGTTCCTACCAGCATGGTTTTCTTTTTGTTCGGCAAAATAAATATATAAGCAAAGCTCCTGAATCAGGCGCTCATAATGAAAATGCTGATCCTCCGTTCTACTTCTGGCACTATGAATACTGATTTGCCAATTTGGAAAGAGGCCTTTGAATTAAAGACAACAATTACATAAATTTCAAATAATGCATAATAATAATAATGCATTGCAGAAACCACTACAAAGTCTCTGAATCAGCTAGCTTCTGAGATCATCATTTTTCATACCTATTTTCCATGGAGTTTGATTGGCTATTATGCACTAATAGTTGGAGATGGACTGATCCTCTCTGTGTGAGAAGTGCTTGCACATCATTATATTCAGAGTATGACCTGCAAGGCAGCAACTTAAAAAAAAATAAAAATCTTAGGCCCCGTAATGTTAGATTCATAATTAGGACTAACTAGATGTCCTTTGTCTTCACGGTGTTTCTAATTAAATGCAGAACCATATGGCCAAAAATGGTAGGTCATCAATGTTGGCAAAACCCAGAGTTAGAAGAAGAAGAAGAAGAAGAAGAAGAAGAGGAGGAGGAGGAGGAGGAGTTTGGATTTGATATCCCGCCTTTTACTCCCTTTAAGGAGTCTCAAAGCGGCTAACATTCTCCTTTCCCTTCCTCCCCCACAACAAACACTCTGTGAGGTGAGTGGGGCTGAGAGACTTCAAAGAAGTGTGACTGACCCAGCAGCTGCATGTGGAGGAGCGGAGACGCGAACCCGGTTCCCCAGATTACGAGACTACCGCTCTTAACCACTACACCACACTTTGAATCTAGTTCATTCAAAGACAAACGTTGATAACCTCTGGAGATTTTATTTTATTTTCATGTGGTGCCAGCAATGTACTATATCCCAGGCGGTGGGGAACCTGTGGGTCTGCAAATCTAATTAGCTTGCCAGCTCTCCTCGATTTAGCTCTATGTGACCATTTTCCCTGGACACCCTTGACATCAGATGACATCAGGTGTGGAACAAACAGTGGGGTTTTTTCTGGCGGTATGCGCTGGTATGCAGTACCGGCAGCTGAGGGGAGAGAAAGCGGCGTGGCGCAAGGGTCTGGGTAGAGAGAGGGCCTAGAAAGAGAATAAAGTGATATGAGTTTCAGAAGAGGAAAGTTCTTTGGATCCTTATTCTTGTGTAAGCACCATGGATCTGGGCCCATAACCCTGTTGTTGACATGCAACCAAAGAAATGGGGGCAATTGGCAGGCCCCCAGCTGGCTCCAGCCCACCAGCCGGTGTGCCAGGCGAACTCCAGTCCTTGGTACAGCATGAATCTGCGACCCAAGCTTCAGAAGCTAGGGCACGCTACTCAGCAGAGTAAATGCAACGCAGCAGAAGTGGCAGGAGAGGCGGTGTGAGCATATTTACAAGCAGTTTATTCAGCGTACATCAGGACAAAAGGAAACATGTCTGATCCCCTTCGTGTCCAAAGGAAGACAGCTAAAGCAAAAGCTATACACAAGCGGAAGTTCCCAGCAAGCTGTGCTGGAGTGCAAACAGGCATGTGACACACAATAATCATGCCTGTTCCTTAAGGTGGAATGGAACATCCCAACAATTCACCTGTACCACATAATGTCAGGAGAAAAGACTTAAAACTGGCCATCCGTATTATATTATTTTTGCTATGTCATAACAGAAAGCTTTAAATGGATGCGCTATTTTGGCACATTTGGTCCCTGTAGTACACATGGAAATCGGATGTGTATTGTACTCTCCCCTGGCAATACCTGAGGCTGATGGCAGCTAATGCAGGTAGGTGTTTGATTGTGGGGCTCTGTCCAATGCTCCCTAGACCTGCTGTCCCTAGCATGGTGCAATTGGGATGTGAGAGGCATGATTTCTTTTACAAGTAAGTCACCAATAAATCGCAGGATGCATCTGTGTTCACATATTTGGTCTGTGATTTGAAGGTGGTTTTGTTAGCATACCACATAAAAACCACAAGGATCTGTGCTTTGGATCCATCCTTTTGTGCTTTGGTGGTGCTGACAAGCGTCTACCTGTGATTTTTTTTTTTTTAAATGTGCTGTCTGTGCCCACAGAATCTAAATAATAATAATAATAATAATAATAATAATAATAATAATAATAATACCCCACCCATCTGGCTGGGTTTCCCCAGCCACTCTGGGAAGCTCCCAACAGATTCAAAACATGATTAAACATCAAACATTAAAAACTTCCCTAAACAGGACTGCCTTCAGATGTCTTCTAAAAGCTTGCACCTTCCAAAGCTTGGAGACTCCTGCCATAGACAAAAGCAGCTTGATAAGCATACACTACCAGCACATTTCGTATTTTCAAGGACAGAATTTTAACAGCTTGCAACAAGAATTGTTGCCTTTTAAAATGAAAGCAGAATACTGGGTGCTCCTCTTTAGAAGAGATCTCTGCTGGACGTTTACGGGAAAAGGAGAGCTAGTCAAAGGGGTTAAGTGGAAATGACAGCGCTGGCCTTGTGTTCACTCCTAGGCTACACTTGTCATTTCTGAGCCCTCTGCTAATTTCATTACTCAGCAAGCTGTTGGGATTGATTTTTGTTTCCCAGCTGTTAGCAAGAGGAAATTTACATTTTTACTAGATTTCTGCCTTTCAGCAAAGAAAAATGAGCCAATCAGGATTCATGGTTGGCAAAGTAGCTCTGGAAATGTATATGTAATTGGCAGTTTCTACATCAGCTATCTGTGAGGGAGCGGGATGGGAGGGGGTGCATGAGAGAGAGAGTCATAGTTGCTGAGTCCTTGTTATTAGGTTATAAATGGAGAAGACTGCTTACCTCTCTTCCCCCACAAAGATCTACACCAGTGTGCAACTACTGACATCTTCAGTTCAAATACAGGAAATTATAGTCGGCTGTGACTCATACATAAATCTTGAAGGATGTGTTAAATGATAAAAATGGGGTTGCTGTCTGGTTAGTAAGAAGAAAGTTAGCCTTGTGGATTAGAAATGAGCTGGATTCATAACATTCTCAGCATCTAGAAAAAGGTCCAGATAAAGCAGAGCTGGAGCATGCTGAATGAAAAATGTCTGGCCAGCCTTAGGCACCTGTAAATAACCAAAAGAAGGGTTGAAAAATGAAAGAGGGGCAGGTATGTTGGCTATAGATAGCTGAGCCAGAAAAGCAGCGACAAGGAGTAAATTTATGAGTGATTTGGCATTGGGGTTGGGTTATCTTGGCCTGGGACACTTTGCCAAGAGGAAATTTTAAGCGAAAGCAAGGATATATCATATTGTATATTTTGTTTTTTAAAAATATTCTTGCAACACCTGGATATTTCAGTTTATTGTAGGACATCCAGTAGTTTAAAAATACAAGGTGGAAGGAGAAATTACTTCAATAGTATATATGTATATTCAAAACAATAATGCAAATATCACTCTTCCTGATGGTAAAGTGGGATTGACTGTATGGATGAGATGGGCCCCAAGAGGGAGTCAGCAGGAGTGGCTCACTGCAAAAACCTGGTCCACTTGGTTGTCAGGGAAATCTGGACTTTTTCTACTCTCCCCAACTCCCAGCCCTGTATTCTAGCTGAAAATGAGGGCTGCTCTTGTCCCCCCATTAAACCCAGGCAGCACACAGGCAAACAGAAGGTTCTGAGTTTGTGTGGATAACATCCCACCTTTAGTCTCTTCTGCTGTGATGTAAAACCAAAGATATCAGCAGCAGGCAACGATTTCCTTAGACTGCCATATGTTGTTTACAGCAACTGAGGACAGAGGTTGAAGATAGGAAATGGAGAGGAAGATGAAAAGCTAAGGTGAGTAAGAACGTGTTGATGGAGGGAAGAAGATGCCAAAACACAGGAATGAAGAAACAAATAAGAAAGGGGAAAAGGTACATGAATAAAAACTGCATTGTGTGCAACAATGCTGACATCTACTGGCTTGTTCTGTTAGTTACACATTCTGATTGTTCTCTCTTTTATCACATTCAAATTCCTCATAAATTTCTAGACCTGCACCATAATCATAATAATTTATTATTTATACCCCACCCATCTGGCTGGGCTTCCCCAGCCACTCTGGGCAGCTCCCAACAGAATATTAAAAACACAATAAAACATCAAACATTAAAAACTTAACAGGTTTGCCTTCAGATGTTTTCTAAAAGTCTAAAAGCTGTTTATTTCCTTGACATCTGATGGGAGGGCATTCCAGAGGGCAGGCGGCACTACTGAGAAGGCCCTCTGCCTGGTTCCCTGTTACCTCACTTCTTGCAGTGAGGGAACTGCCAGAAGGCCCTTGGAGCTGGACCTCAGTGTCCGGACTGAACGATGGGGATGGAGACAATTTTTCAGGTATACTGGGCCGAACTTGATGATCAAGAGAGCAACTCAGCCAGATGGGTGGGGCATTATTATTGTTGTTGTTGTTGTTATTGTTATTATCAAACATGCAAGCAGCTATCTAGAAGCCATGCTAAAGGTTTCCCCACAATCTTTCTATCTAACTGGGGTTAGTCATCCTTGGATTTTCCTCATTCGTTTTATATCCCAGGCCAAGCATGTGTAAGAACTCTTCTCACTCTTGCCAAATGCATAGCAGGCAGGAGGAATGGCTAGTGGGCAGATTAGGGAAGGGCCTGCATGATCCCATGATCCCTTCCCATGCTCTTTAAGCACATGTGCGGGTCTGAATGAGTTCTCTATCCTGTTTTGGCTGAATGGACTTTATCCTTTCTTTCTGTCAAGTCAGTTGTTAAATCCCTTTGCGCTCCCTACAAGCCTGCTAAACCATAGAAATCACAGCCGTCTCCCGTGCACGCTCCTAACATTTATTCATTTTGACTTGCAAAATATAATCCAGTAGAATGATCAGAAATGTGAATATCAGCCGCTATGGACAACTGTCCTCCTCAGCAATGGAAAAAAATGAATCCTAGAAAATCAGGAAATAAACTTCTGCAGTGTCGTTTCACAGCAAGCCACTGCCAGCATATTTTCAGCACTGGCATTAGAATCACAGCGCAGGAATGCACTCTGAGCTATAGCACTTCTGCTGAGCTCTGAAGGTCAAGGTTGAATATAGAAGTCCAGAAAGTTGTCATTGTTTGCAATTGTTCAGACGCCACGATGATTAGAATTTTGGCTGTGTCGTTTTGAAAAAGATGTCCTTGATAAGCTGCAGCATTTCAGATTTCCTTCATAGATAATGAAGTGTACAATAACTGATATCACTGGCTATGGAGGGTTTACAAACAATGTGTCAGCATTCCAGAAATACAAGTCACCTCTTTTGCATAATTTAAGATGACTGGTGCAAATGATTTATTCCTGTTACTCAGCATGAATCACCTTGGCACTTTCTTTAACAAAAATGGTATGAAAACTTTTTTTTTGCCAGTCGTGTATGGGGCAGTCTGGGGCCCAAGTTGGCCCCTCTGCTACCACCCCATTTGCCCCTCCATTCATGCAGGTATGAGTTGATTGTTTGCACATGCTGATTGCAACCCACATGAAATTAACCAAAGGCCACATGCAACCCTTAGCCCACAGATTCCTATCCCAGCCTTAATGTCGGTCAGTGTCTGGAAACTGACAAAATAATGTTGATATTTCTTAATAGCTCAGCAAAACCAACAAAGAGTTGGTTGGCAGCTAAAGATTTACTGTAGCATAGGCTTCTGTGGACGAAAGTCCAGTAGATGATCTGATAATATAAAAGCCATGCCACTTCCATTCATACTAAATCTAAGGCCCAGCTGCCAGAGAGTTTGCACCTAACTGAAGCGTCCTTCTTCCACATTCCCTGGCATCAAATGTGAACAGCCCTCAGCTGCCATCACCTAGTTTCGGGCAGGAGATGTAGAGGTCATCCCAACCCTTATGCCATAATGCTGCATTATCACCATACATACATTTAAGCTCTAATGTCTAATTAAATTGACACAGAATGTACGTTCTGCATTTCATTGCCATTTAAGCCAACCTTTATGGTTTCCCCCTTTATATTCATGTGTTTAGATAACTCTGGTGGGTTTTACACATAATGTATCTCAGTGGTGCTGTAATCAATGTGTTGGTCTTTTAGGCTGCTACAAAACTCTTCTTGCTTTTTATGCAACAAACTAACATGGGTGCCAATCTTAGAAAATGTATATATTTCTGAGCAGTGCTTTTGTCTGTGTGTGTATTGAGGTACTCTCATTTTGACTCAAGAAAACCACCAAGAAAGGAAATGAAGCTGCCACCAGAGGTGGTAACAACAAAACTGGCCAATCACCATTCTAGATTCCAACTCCTACTTCACACATTAAACACTCGCTTCTGTCTGAGACTCAGGAAACACCATGACAGGAAATGAGGCCACCATCAGAGGTAGTAACGGAACTGATGATTCACTGTGGTATTTAACGGAACTGATGATTCACCATGCTAGAGAAGAAACTATTTTTTAAATTAAAAAAAAAAATAGTTTCTTCTTCCGTTAGATTCACAAAATATTTAGGGGTATGTGTACCCCTGTGTCCCCCCAGAAAAAAACACTGTTTCTGAGAGTAGATGGCCCAGGCACATCTGCAGTGGCAGACCCTTGTTGTTGGCATTCACAAGGCTGGGTTCAAGTAGTAGTTGCTCTAGCAGGAGCTGCTGCAATGAATTCTGTTAATGCGGTGAAGATTTGCCCCCTTGCCTCCCCCCATGCCCCCCAAATAGCTCTGAGGGGTTGGGAGAGCCCCCAGAACTGCATGTGGGGGGGGGGAGGTGAGCTCATTCCAGCTTTGCAGGGGGTTGGACTAGATGACACTTAGGGTCTCTTCCAACTCTGCAATTATATAATCTGGCAAGCAGAAATGGTTGCACTAAGGGAATTATTGTATTAGCGTTACGTTGAAATCCATCCATTATATCTATTGTCTTGTTTGGTGAATAGCTCCAAGATCAAGTGCTTCCCAGTAGTATGTTTGTGTACATGCTGTTCATTAGTGTCTAGTTTTGTAAGCTTTCTCTCTGATGAATAATCTCTGAATAAAAGAAATTACCTCATTCATCCCTTTAATTTAGCAGTTGGAGTTTCTTCATGCTGTATTGATTAAAACAAAGGCATGCATTAGAATGATTCAAGAAAAGAGTTACAAATAAAAGTGGAAGGTATTCCACTGATAGATTCTTTAAAAAAGCAATAGAAAATGATTAGGATGAGTCAGAAATAATCTAATTTCTACTGTAGGGTGGAAATAACATTCTTCAAAGGACATTTATTGTTCTCTTCAAAAAGTATCTATGCTTGAAAGGATTGCAAAACTGTATACTTAAAGACTTGAACGAGTTTTAAAAATGCATATATTTTCCTATAGTGCTTTTTTTTCTGCCAGCTATACAACAGTTGTGATTTTTATATATTTCTTACATCTTTTCTAAACGTATTGTTGCTTGGTGAGAGACACCAGAGGTTTCAGCATTTACCCAGCGTTCGGTTTCCTTGGAAAGAAGGTCAGTGGAAGCTGTGGTGTCTTTAGGATAAATGGTTTTATTTACACATATATACAACCTGATAATAGGATGGAAGTGCTCTCTGCATTGACAGTCCAACAGATCTTGCCAAGCCATTAGGTTCCCAGGGAGATCCCCAAACCAAACCAAATATTTGGGTCCATCATAGAAACCTCTGTGTCTGTAGCTTCCAGCATCGGCCAGATATCCCATAACAGACATTTGCTATTGTTCTTCTAACTTGCAAGGTGATGTTGCTTCCAACTAAGTGAGGGTAGGGGGAAGGTTACTCCCGTTTGTCTCTATGGCAACAGGGAAACCTCTTTGGACATAAAAATGGCAGTACTTGACTAGCCTTCTGTGGCCATTATCTTACAAAGAAACTGGTCTGACTGGTTCAGAGGCCTCTTCTATTAGATTTGAAATCTCCATGATACAGAATTGCAGACCAGGAAGGGACCCACAGACTGACACCACCAGTCTAAAAAACATCAACCCTCTAACAATATATTTATACTTATAGCTGGAATTTGTTGGCTCTGAAAATAGGCTGTTTAGGTAGAGAGGCTGGAAACCAAGTTCATGAGAAACCTAGGAATGAAGTATATCCTGAAGTGTGCAGTAGCAGCAGGTGAACACCCACTTGAGAGTTTGATAGTGTCTCTGAAGAATCTTGGCTGTTTCCTGTGGCAGTTTCCAGAGAGAAAAAGGACACATACAGTGGGTTTCTGTCATGCTGAGTGCCGCACTCTTAAAGTTTACTCTAAAACTGCTAAGTGCCTCTTGTTCATTTTTGTAATTGTTAAAACCCTCCTTCTGGAGCAGTTGGCGGCTCTCATAAGTTCCCGGCTTATTGCACTGTGTGTTAGTCTATCTGAACTATATCTATGCACATACCATATTGGCCTGAATATAAGCCTCACTTTTCCCCCCAAATTCCGACCATGAAAAGTTAAAGTGCGGCTTAAATTCACAAAAATTGGCTTTTGTGATACTGCTGCTGAAATAGACATACGGTAAAACAGAACGGGTGTGAGTGCCAGTGGAATTTTAAGGGAGTGGCATATATTCAGGTATTGTTTTTTTCTCTCCCCCCCCCCCTTGAATTTTAAAGGTGCGGCTTATATTTGGGCCAATATGGTACATGTGAAAGGAAGGAAAGTGCTCAGCTCATTGACAAAATGCCTACTGTTTATCTGCCCTGATAGCTGAATTATGAATTGTATGGTTATGCTATAACGCCCCAGATTCATTTTTTTACCTTTGGCTCAGCACTTGCCTGCTCACCCTGCATACAATGGGAGTTAAACTTGTGGACGTCACAGTGGCAAAGTTTGGCAGGTGAAGTTCAAGAGGAACAAAACTGAAGACAACAACCATTTGGTGAGCACCCTGAGGGCATCTGTCAAGACTTCCTCTGACCTTCCCCTTCAGGTCTATGGGACTAGAAAGGATAGGGACAGGGTCTTCCCTTGGAGCCTGCCCCCCTCATTTACACCCAAGGCCCAGGGGTGGGGTGGTACTGCCAGACGCTCCTGTAGCAGGGTCAGCTCTCCATTTTGGGCAGAAGCAAGCAGGGGGGAGGAAAAGCAGCCACCCCACCCAATCCTGAGTCCCCCAGCCATTCCCCTCAGTTAGAGATCAGAGCTATGGGTGCCACAGGCTTGTCATAAACACCCTAGCCTGGCCTCCTTCCCCAAGTACACAGGAGGCCAGTATTAAGGTAGGATTGAACTGCTCCAGTCAGTTTCTGTATATAGAATGTAGGTGGGGGATCTCTGCCTCAGGCAGGAAAAAATGTCTTGGGCCAGACCTGTTCTTCCGTGTGAAAGCCCTGGGAGGCCATGATAAGAAAATGACTAGCCTTTGGCCCTGAGCCAAAGGAAGCTCACCCAGAAAGAGCTGAGAAAGAAGGATGAAAAGTCAACCTGATCGTGCACCTGCACCGGAGGTAGGAATTCAGTTACATCAGGCATAGGCAAACTTGGCCCTCCAGATGTTTTGGGACTACAACTCCCATGATCCCTAGCTAGCAGAATTAGTGGTCAGGGATGATGGGAATTGTAGTCCCAAAAACCATCTGGAGGGCCAAGTTTGCCTATGCGTGAGTTACATTAACCGTAATAATCTGTTGCCGGTCCCTTTAATGTTTGCTAACGTCATTTCTCATTCAGACCCCAAGACGTGAGTCTTCTCTCTTCATTCCTTGAATGTGGGAATATCTGTGACCCGGAGTGTACATTTACCCAGCCTCCTCCAGCAAACAAGTGCACTGATTCCTCTCATAAAAGAGAAGTTGGGATTAGATCATACTTTCATTGCCCGTAACCTTTTCCCTGCCAGGCTCCTAAAACACCCTAATCTCCCCCCTTGACTCCCACCATTTCCTACAGAGTGTGTCCTTGCTCAGAGCCTGGAAAAACATCTTGGGAATGTTCCCTCCTTTATACTGTGTTGTCTAATCATTCAGCTGCAGTTCTCTGAGTCATAGTATAGCACTAGGAATGAATCAATTTAATCCCTTAACCTTGATGTTTGTATCTCAGAAGTTTCTCTGTAATGGTTGGACAGTTTATTTTCATGGCAGAATGTTTGCAGAGAGGTTTCTGGCTTTATCTTCCTATTAAGAAAAATAAAATCAATACTGGCAATTAAGCCAAAACCCACAAAATAGTAAGCACCCCCTCACCTCTTTAAAGCAGTGGCACTTTGTGATTTAAGAGACGTCCCTCAATTCTCTTCCCTCCTCTTCCAGCTCCAGGTTGCAACTGAACATGGTATCTTCTTCATTTCCTTTCTGCTAATGAGTAGATAGGGAAAGTGCACTCTTGCCACTCATATAACTCGGAGACAGTGAACATGAGGCTGACCCTTTCCTTTCTGCACTCAAAATCTAACCGGGAATTCTTCCGTATATTATTTTGTAGCCGTCTGTATGTTTAAGGATAGCAAGGTTTGACAAATTACTTGTTTCCACCAGTCACTTTATCAGCAAAAAACCCCGTCATTGTTTGACAAAACACCAGTTCATTTTTCGGAATACCCAGGCATAGGAAATGAGCCAGAGTTATTTTCTGCAGAATTTTAAAGCAGCAGCAAATAGAGAAGAGATGTTTATATTGAGGATCGGGGCGAACCTTGTCATCTGAGATTATGTTTAAGACATTTTCATCACCTTTTCAACACAAAAATAATGACGTTAACAAACCTCTCTGTACAGACAAGGCTTTTCCTGAGGAAACAATAGAAATATGAGAATTGCTTTTATGGGGTAGAATGTGGATAATATTACACACATGCCACCTATTGAAATATGGCCTGCTGAATTTTTTCCCTCTATGTATACTGAACACAACAAGCCAAATCAGCTTCTTAATGGCAGAAAACCCTTCAATAAAAATTGATGTGCTTTTTTCCCTATTTTATTTTTTTGTCCTCAAGATGGTGATAAGGATCTAATGAAGAGACTAGGAAGCGCTGGTACCAGAGCATTTGTGCAAATCATGCTTGCAGGATTCGCAATCTATGTGCTCCTGCCGACAGTGGCAAAGGCCTACCTGAATATGTTCTGTATGTAATGGAGAAAGAACATAGCACTTCTGTTTGAAGGCTGGACCAACAACTGTCATGGGGGCCTGCTGAGTGGGCAGCAGCTGCCGGTCACATCTTTTAAACTTTCAAAGAGTTTGCCTTCATTGGCGTCTCACTAATAATAATAATAATAATGATAATTTGTTATTTGTACCCCGCCCATCTGGCTGTCCACAAAGACAAAAAATACACTAAGATGTCACACATTAAAAACTTCCCTGAACAGGGCTGTCTTAAGATGTCTTCTGAATGTCAGGTAGTTGTTTATCTCTTTGACTTCTGATGGGAGAGCGTTCCACAGGGCGGGTGCCACTACCCAGAAGGCCCTCTGCCTGGTTCCCTGTAGCTTTGCTTCTTGCAATGAGGGAACCGCCAGAAGGCCCTCGGTGCTGGACCTCAACATCCGGGCAGAACAATGGGGGTGGAGATGCTCCTTCAGGTATACTGGGCTGAGGCCGTTTAGGGCTTTAAAGGTCAACACCAACACTTTGAATTGTGCTCGGAAACATACTGGGAGCCAATGTAGGTCTTTCAAGACCGGTGTTATGTGGTCTCAGCGGCCGCCCCCAGTCACCAGTCTAGCTGCCGCATTCTGGATTAGTTGCAGTTTCCGGGACACCTTCAAAGGTAGCCCCACATAGAGCGTATTGCAGTAGTCCAAGCGGGAGATAACTAGAGCATGCACCACTCTGGTGAGACAGTCCGCGGGCAGATAGGGTCTCAGCCTGCGTACCAGATGGAGCTGGTAGACAGCTGCCCTGGATATAGAATTGACCTGCGCCTCCATGGACAGCTGTGAGTCCAAAATGACTCCCAGGCTGCGCACCTGGTCCTACTACTTATATGGTAGAGAGGGGGTTTTGGTGGAGAGGAGTACTGGGCTAGGCTGGTGTCTTGCCCATCACTTGTAGCTGCCTAGGCTTTTCCTCCCTGTGGGAGCTCACTCACAACCTTGTGCTCAGCCTTCATTCTTAAAGTCTGCTGATATGATGACAGACATAGACATAAAACTTCCTACACTGTCAAACTGTGTCACAGAATCATAGAAAGTAACCCTATGTGCCATTCAGTTTTGGGGACAGGATACAATGAGCTTTGCTGGGCAACTAGGAAAGGATGCAACCAGAAATGGGAAAGTGATGTATATGCAGCACTTACCTCCTAGGAAAACACTGCTGTAAGAGAACTAGTAACTAATGTGCTAACATTTGTTGTAGAATCATAGAATCTTAGAACTGGAAGGGACCTCAATGGTCATCTAGTCCAACCCCCTGCATTGCAGGAATCTCAGCTAAAGCATCCATGACAGATGGCCATCCAACCTCTGTTCGAAAACTTCCAAGGAAGAGGAATCTGCCACCTCCTGAGGGAGTCCATTCCACTGTTAACAGCTCTTCCTGTCAGAAAGCTGTTCCTGATGTTTAGTCAGAATCTCCTTTCTTGTAATTTGAAGCTATTGGTTCGAGTCCTACCCTCCAGAGCAGAAGAAAACAAGGTTGCTCCATCTTCCATGTGACAGCCCTTTGGGTGTTTAATTATAACTATCAGATCTCCGCTTGGTCTGCTCTTTTCCAGGCTAAACATACCATACACCCTCAACCGTTCCTCATAAGGCTTAGTTTCCAGACCCTTGATTTTGACTAGGAAAAAATAGTCTTCCCTGTCTATTTTGGCATTTTACAGGCCTGTGTGAATGTACCCTTCTGCTGGTTAAAAGATGCATAAGATATTACCTTGCATGCCATTTATTGATCTATTGCCTATTGACATTGCATGGTACGGTGACCTTATTTAATTCATACAGAAGTAATTTTTAAATTCAGAGCCCATTGGTTTCATACTTGGGGGTGCAGTAGAACCAGCTGCCAAAGAATAAAGAGTCAGGATCTGATGACAGTAGCTCAGGCTTTGCAATGCTATATGTTCTGTATGCATGTAACATAATCCAATCCTGAAAGAAATAAAAAGCATTCATGGAGGACATACAGGTCCCTTTGTTTTAGTTTATGTCATTGTACAACACTAGGGGGCAGACTAAAGATGCAGACTAGAGACTAGGAAGACCTTGGTCATGCAATTATTTACTCTTTCACATCTTTCTTTTAAATATGCTGCAGTTTTGTCTCTCTTCATTATGATGGATAAACTGTACTGGTCCTGCAATCATGTGCATACCAAAAATATCTCTAAGCTCATATGGCTGCCTGATCAAGGCAAGCTTAGGTATTTCCTTAACTGACAAGAGTAAGCCTAAAAAGAGAGTTGTAAAAGAAACTACTAATGGCCAGGGAAAGAAAACCATTTTATAATAAGTTTAAAATATGCCAGGTGTCAGCTTCTGGAATGAGCCATTTTTAGCCTCGGGGTTACAGCTCCCTTTCCGTCTAGTTTCAAATTGTTAGAGGGGGAGGAAAGTGGATATGCAACTCTCCATTTATTTATTTATTTTTAAATCTCTTTTTTTCCCCATGGGGGAGATGCACAAAGCCACTGGAGACGCGCTATAATATTCTTCAGTTCAGGTTCAGTACCTTGACAGCGTTAAAAGTGAACATGCCCTTATGTAACCATTGTAGTATCCTTTCTATATATTTCTATATATTTTTAAATTAATTTTCACATTTTCACATTATCATCATATAAACCATAACAAACAAATACCATTAAAAAAAAGAAAAGAAAACATTTTCACACCATATTTAATCTATATTTTGGGAGTACTCAGATCCCTTGACTTCCCTCCAATTGCTCCCCTGGTTCTTTTATAATATCTTACATTGTACATCTCTACAATCTCCTTATCCTTAATTATTACAAATTTTAAACATTATTGTAGTATCCTTTCTATATTTACCATTTCTTTTTTTAAAAGTTGATTACATTTATGAAAGATTCGTATAAAAGTTCTATGTAAACTACTCAGAAATTGTTATTTTTTAATTAAGCGGGCTATACATTTTGTTAAATAAATATATTGGTACTTATAGAATTTTTTCCCTGGTTTTTCCTTGAGTTTCTTATTTTCAGTTTGATTTCATTTTAGCTTTGTCTCTGCTATTCCCAGGTGCTGATTTTGCAAAGTAAGGTTGGCTGGAAATGGCTTTCCAAAACTGACTTGCAAACTGTACTTCTTGCGAAATACAGCAGCTAAGTAGCTCCACAGGAATTCCTTCTATGCATATACAGTGGTACCTTGGTTCTCAAATTTAATCCATTCCGGGAGTCTGTTCGACTCCCAAAACCATTCAAAAACCAAGGTACAGCTTCCAATTGGCTGCAGGAGCTTCCTGCACTCAATTGGAACTTGTGTCGGATGTTCGGCTTCCGAAAAAGTTCGCAAATCGGCATTCGACAACTAAGTTGTTCGAGAACCAAGAAGCTGCCCAGACTGCCTGTCGGCTACTGAGCCAAGGCGTTCGTTTGGGGCTAGAAGGCTCTACACAGCTCAGGACCAGGTTACGTAAGAAAACACCTCTTACTGTACGAAGAATCTGTGGAGGAGGCCTGTTTAACCACACCACAGTCTACAGGCGTTTGTCTTGTTTTTGGTATCAAGGCAGGCCTTCCCTGTGGGCACAAACTCTGGGGTGCTTCCACAGAAAGCTGAAATGCATCAATTTACTCAGTTGTCTCCTTGGTTCCCATGTCAGTCCCTGATGCACTATGGTTATTGTACTGATAATTTGCTAATGATCTGAACTTTATGGTGTACTTTGATGAGGCGTTGTTGCTGTACACCACTCTGCACCTCTTCCTTGGCATGAAAAACAGAAGATAAATTATTTTAATATAGATACATAAGATGGTGAGGGATATATCTATCTGTTGGGTGGAGGAGGTCTGGCGAAGTCTGCCATGGTGTATTGAGATTTGGAAGCAAAGCATTTAAAAGTGTAGTGTATATTTCTGTGGTAGTCAGTCAGAAAGTGATTAACACCTTCTCCCATCTAGGTGGCTGCCTCAACCGCTGTGAGTTATAACTTTGTCATAAGCAAACTGATGCTGATATACTGCATGGGAAAATAGTTAGCTGGTGTGGCAATAACAAAATTGACACCCACACTCTCTGCAGACATAACTAAAGCTTGCCTGTGTGTTAAATAGGATTGTAAGGTGTTTATTTTAACTCATTTTTACAAAAAAAAGATAATAATAATCAAAGGTCCTTTCATACTTTATTTCTTTTCAGTGCTTACTGATATAAAAACAGTAGATGGCTGTTTTTATTCCGCCTTCAGTTCATGCCCATTCTATAGGCTCATGATTGAGGACAGTGTGAATCATGGGGATTGTAAGGTCAAGATAAGAAGTCATATAAATAGGAACGACCTTTTCAGGCAATCTGTGACACATTTCCCCTCAAATGTTTATAGCTATTCAGTTCCTTTCCAAATCACATTAAGTGCCATTTTTGTACTGTCTTGAGTTGGTCATCCATCTCATTTGTGTAAGACAAAAACCTGCCACCTTCTCATTTTATCTTCTCGTGTGGATAATAGAAAAAGGAACAAAAGTGTACACGATAGCCTTGAACTCATAGGAGGGGGCAGTGAAAGTGAAGCTTAAGGAAAGCTGCCTCATCCTTCTTATTGATCCATGTCCCTCAGAATGTCTTGCATAAGACTGAAGCTAAAGTTTGTTTATAAATCTGCTGCCATTGAAATAATGTCCAGAAATGAACGTGAGATAATATTCCATTTTGCCACTGTTATTTGGAGTGCCACTAGTGGTCTTTGTATTTTGCCTTGGATGCTACTTTTAGCCCTGATTTAACCTATTCCCTAGAGGGCAAATTGTCCCGTCCTGCCATTCCACTTGTGGGTTGCTCCTCATCCATAGTATACATGCATGGAGTGCCACTATTTACCTCAAAGTACCTGAAACCACAGTTCTTGCAGTCCCTTTAACTGGGAATTTGGATTAGCTGGGGAGAAATTGAAAGCTTAGTCTTATATAGTTGTTTTCTTACGGTAAAATGGAATTAATTCAGTCTTTGATTCTTTGGGGAAAGTGGAAGGTAATGTAGTTCATCATGTAATAGGGGCAGGCAATTCTTGGTATTGTAAATTTCTCTCTTGGTTTAAATTTATCTCTTCAAAGGAAAAGCAAATTACTTTTTTGACTAGCAGACTTTCTGCCTCTGGAAATTGTACTTCCAGAATTAGCAAATGGATTGTTTTTATCCTGAATACAGAATACCAGTGGTATTTATAATGTATTTTGCTTGTGGTTAAAACTGTCTTTACTGCAAAGAGCAATCACTGAATCATATCACCAATACAATTCTAATGTTTATTTTTCAATGTGGCAGACAGGTAGCGTCTTGTCAGAGGCAAGCATATCTGCAAGTGAAATAATGACTCTTTAATTAAGATAATTATAAAAAAGGAATGTAAATACTTAAGGTGCAGTATGTCTGCACTTTTTTTCTTTCTTTCACATTATTCAGACACTTACCTTGCATTCCTGAATCCCTCCTGACCCCCTCCCCTCTCAGTCCTGGATGATGATAGCAGTATAGACAAAAGGCAATCTCAGCTACTAAACTCTGTTTAGAATGGGTGGCTCATTTGATCTCAGATAGGGTGGTGGAGTACATTTTTTCATAATGTCATGTGGCCTTTCCATTGCTTTCTCTTTCCATGTCCTCTCCTGTTTGTTTCCTCTGCACTGATAATAATAATAAAAAGTCAGTGACACCCACTGACACTGGAGCCAACTCCCTAGAATTCCTTTTCAGAGTTATTTTTTTCAAGCTCATGGATAGATACTGGCTGCATTTGGCTACAACCAGGCTTTAAACTCAATCTCTGTGACTTGCAGTGGGGATCTTGACTCGAGCCATCTATTCACAGACAGTCAGATGACAAGCACCCTCTTCAGAGTCCAAGCAACACTGGAAGGGCAGGAAGGGCAGGGGAACCCATAGGTTGGCCCTGGCCCCAGTCCTGCTTGTGGCGCCCCAGCCTTCAGGCATTAAGCAGGAAGGTCTGAAGGGGACTTTGGCAAGGGCATATTAGAAGCCACCCCTGGCATTGGGAGCCCTGAGAATGCAGAAGCTTCTAACTGCATTCAGCTGGATGTGGTGAGATGCCTCCTCCAGACCTTTGTGTTCAATACACAAAGTTATGGGATGGTAAAGTTGGGAGTGGGACTTGCACACGCAGTGGCATAGCATGTGGGCAGGGGCACAGGGGCATTTGTCCTGAGTTCAAAATTGTTAGGAGTGCAAAATTTCAACACCTGACATTCAACGTCACTGGGCTCCACTGAAAACAGCTTCTCCCTGCGAACCAGGAAGTGACCTCTCCAGACAATGGAACAACTCTTCTTCTCTTATCTCTGTGGCTGCGATTTCTTGGGTGTGATGCAGATGCCGTTAGGCAGTTGAATGTGTATGTGTACACCGTCCGTTTCCCTCCCTCTCTCCCACCCACCCACCCCTCCGTGCAGTCCCAACTTCTGGCAGCCCATGCCATGCCACAGTGCATGTGCGATTCTGCTGCATGTTCTTTGCATGTTCCCTTGAATACCTGAAGAGCGTGATTGCCTTAAACAATTATGTGAGAACTTCAATGTATGTCCATTGCGTAACCGATCTTGCTTTTGCCAGGCCAACTTTTTTCAGTCCGGAAGCAAATCATCTGGAGTATTTCATACTTACCTGCAGCTCCAACTAACAGTTGCCCCCAGTCTGCAGAAGTGAAGAGAAGTACACTCTGGCTTCTGCCTCCAGCCAAAAGGCAAGGGCTGCTGTGTCACCTGAGGCAGCTCCAACCAAGCAAGTCAGATCAGCCTGACACCACCACCCTCCCAGCCCAGTGGATATAAATGCCTGTTAACACCTCAACACTTTTTCCTGGCCTTCAAAGACTGGCCCGCCTGCTCTGCCTTTTCCCTCCATGTCCCTTCCCTTGCGTGTCTTGTCTTTTTTGGTTTGTAAGCCTGTCTCTATTACTATTGATGTGAATTGCTTTTGGGAGACCACATTTGCCTGCACATTGGAATGAAGATACCATACACTGTATAATATAATCTTTGTGATGCAAACAAAACTTTTGAGGCTGGATTCAATGATATGGATGTTAGTTTTTCAATCTTTTTAAAATTAACTTCTAAAGGGGGCACATGTTGTATCCAATATAATCTGACTTAGAGCAGGCCCATTAAAGTGAATAGACATGACTAACTTAGCATCATTAATGTCAGTGGGCCAAACTCTGAGTAGAACTTAGCTGGCTACAATCCAATAATTTTTGTGTGCTTGTTACCCCAAAATGGGAAGTACAATATTTCAACTCTTCCTCGCAAGTGTCTCCCTTCTGGAAGATTTCCAAGCCTGATTTGCAGGGGCTAGCATGTACAGAAAGGGTGTGCATGTTTTTAGATGTTCCTATTTTATCTGGAAGCCACTCTGAGTGCCTGTCAGGGAAAAAGGTGTGTGTGTGTGTGTGTGTGTGTGTGTGTGTGTAGGTAAGTGGTAGATAAAAGCATCCAAGCAGAATCACCACAACTCACTCTCCCCCCCCCCTCTCTCTCACACACACAAATATTCACAAATATTCCTCCTGCTTTTGGAGCTCTGCCCACTTCTAAAGTATGAATGATGATCAGACCCCCTGTTGGTAGAAAACGCTCTGCCTTGGTCTACTAGAGGTTGACCTAGCAGTGCAGCACATCCCTAAATACTATTTGTGTAACTCCTGAGAAAATGAAATGAATTTATCATATTCTGACAGCCATTAAATCATTAGACTCACTGCTTGTCCATGAACCAGCGCGCTCATAATTTATACTTTTATCTCCTGTGTTTCCACATCTTTAAAAGCATGAAATAATAATGCCTACCTAATTAGGGATGTAGTGACAATTATTTAATTCCTGTCTGTAAATTTCTTTGAAGTGAAAACACCTGCTTCTCCTTTGTCTTGTCTGGTCATTTATAAGTATCCTGCATTGTGGGCTATAAGAATTTCAGCTATGCCTCACAGTTCATTTGTGCCAAAGTGGAAAACCCATAAACTGAAGTACCCCAAATAGTTTAAACAAGGGTAGGCACAATATAGAACACACTAATCGTGAGTGAATGAGCAGGGGTTTTGTCTGAGGTACCAACAATAGATTAATTTCTTTTAGCTGCTCTGCAGTTGCAATCCTCATGGGAAGATCAGAACTGCCCCTAAGGCAGTATTGCTGGAGGTTTAGAGGAGTCAAGACTGCCTATGATGTGTGTTGTATCTCTAGGTAGTGAAAGGGGATCAGGATCAGCTGTAAACAGCAGCAAGAGCACCGTGGATAGCCTTGGTGTCAGACTGTGCCAGGGACAACAGAGTTTCATACAATGATGAAGACTGATAAGTTGAAACAAGGATAGCCAGGATGTTTTGTACTACAACGCCCATCAGCATAGCCCATTAGTCAAGAATGATGGAAGTTGTAGTCCACAACATTTGGAGGACACCATATTAGCTAACTTCCAGAAAGATTGCACATCCTGGACGGTTCAAATGGAGAGTGCCCTTAAATACCTATTCTATTTATTTTTCTTGCCCACCTTTTGAGGCAACTATTCACAACTGAAGAAAAAACATAAAATAAAAACATCAGATAACATCACGTACACATGAGCCTGGACTCATACACCGCTGATTCATGTTTGTTAGCATCTCTTGGTGGCTTCCAGCAGTTCCCTGTTCCCTTTGTCCTGTGTTTTCCTTTTCCATGTTCCATTTCCTACATGAGTATACATTTATATTCCTTGTCTGACATAATGTTGCAATGGAATGCAGTGGGCAGAAGGTGGCAATCAAGTCTATAACTCAGGCTACCAAGTGATCAGCAGAGGATGGAGAAGAAAACAGGAAGAGAAACTATTTATATTAAGTGACCTAAGAGCTGGATTCCCGTTAAGAAGACAAAGAAGTCCCATGGACAAGGGCTGTGTGATGTATGTGATCATTACTAGAGGGCCTGGCTGTGTGCAGCTTTTGCCACATAAACAAGTCGAATCAAATTGTAGTCTTCAGCAGGAGCCATTTCAGATGCAGTCATGAAGCTCATCGACTTTCACCAGCATGACTGCATCAAACTCATGTTTTTTTTACCTGTGATGCAGATTTTCCAGAAAAAAAATGGACTGGAAAATTTGTACATTTTCTGTTTGCATTGGAAAATTTCTGATGCCCTAAAGGTAAAGGACCCTTGACAGTTAAGTCCAGTTGTGACGTGCTTTTGAACTGCTAGGTTGGCAGGAACTGGGACCGAGTGACAGGAGCTCACCCTGTTGCAGGGATTCGAACCGCCAACCTTTCGATTAGAAGGCCCTAGGCTCAGTGGTTTAGACCACAGCACCACCTACGTCTGATGCCCTAAAGAGTGATCTAGTTTAGCATGTTTGCTTTTCTTGAATTTAGCAAAGCTCAACTGCAGTTGAAACTGCAAAGCTGGTACTGTATGAGTAATTTGTAATCTAATCATTGTTACTAATATTCAATTTCAGTGATCATTGGTAAGGTGAGTCAGGACTATTTGTGCCTTGTTCCTCACTCTCACCACCCCTGTGGCTCAGTTCTTGTTTGCTTGTCTTCTCTGTCCACTAGCCTATGTATGCTGTCGTTTAACACCACACTCATGTTTGATTTGATCATGGATGAGGGTGCTGCTTTGACATGACACCTGGGGATTTATCTGACCCAGGTGTGCCAGCCCAGAGGCTGCAGTGACAGGAGCCAAGGGAATTGCTATGGTCCATAGGACATCCAGGAAACTCCTGTATCTGAATGCTGTCTGTGAGGGCCTCCACCTGGTGTTCAGCAATGGGGATCGTAAACTAGGATTACTGCTGATGTACCATCCACCTTGTTGTTCAGCAGCTTCTCTGACTGAGCTGAAAGAGTCTTGGATGTGGCTTAGTGATAGTGATAGTTCTGAGTGATTTCAACATCCATGCTGTGGCTTCCTCTAGTGTTTGAACTCAAGACTTCATGGCTCCCATGATGAACATGGGGCTGTCTTGTCGTCATCAGTCTGATACACAGGGTAGGGGACACCTCTGTCAAGGCTTCAGGAATTTTATTCCTCCCCCAGTGGCAGCGAGAAGCAGAGAAAACAAGGTAGAGTCCTTTTTAATTAGTTTATTCATTCATACAAGCAAGAGACAAAAGAATGCAGCCAGCCCTGACAATGGTATTGCTCCAGCTGAGCCCCTCCTCCCTCCTTCCTAACAACAGCATTTCCCTTTACGGTGGCCACTCGTGGCCAGTTGACGCTGACTCCTTTGTTCCTGCACTCTTAACAAACACCGAGTTCTAGGAGAAGGGGGGTCAGAAATACTCTCCAGTGACAATGTGTCAGCTGGCTCTGTCTCCCCTCCCCTTCTCCTAACACTTCCCAACTCTTCTGTTCGTCTGTCACTGAGCTGTGACCTTCCTCAAACCTCTGCTGTAAATCAAAGCTGCATTCCTCTTCTCCTGCAGCGTCAGGAGATTGGGTGTGTGATCTCCACCATTCCTCCTCTATCTCGTCCCCTTGAGTCCAGTCCCTGAGAAGCCTCAGCTGTGCTCCAGTTGGAGGAAAGGTGGTCTGGAAATAGCAGGATTTGATCCCTTCCTGGTTAAATTTGGACTCAGAGCTCCAATCTCCCACTCAGGTATAGTGGACGGATTTGGATGGTCCACCTCCAGAGATGAATGGAATCCAATATATTCCAAAATGCCCTGGCATTCCGCCACTCACCCGCCCCCCCATGGATAGACCAGTCAACTCTGTTGTGTTGTGCAATAATGAGACATGCTAGGCTCTTGACACAGTCACCCTCTCTGGCACTGTAGAACCCATTTTGTACCTTAGTGTAACAGAGACCTAAGGGTAATGGATCGGGCTGGATGGTGCCTAGAACACAAGTTGCAAAAGACATACTGCAAAGCTGACCAAACACAAAATAAGCTCATAATGAAGCCTACTGTGTGGTAGTGAGTGTGTCGCTTCTCTTCCGCCAGGGATGTAGGTGGCGCTGTGGTCTAAACCACTGAGCATCTTGGGCTTGCGATCGGCGGTTCAAATCCCCTTGACAGAGTGAGCTCCCATTGCTCTGTCCCAGCTCCTGCCAACCTAGCAGTTCAAAAGCACGCCAGTGTGAGTAGATAAATAGGTACTGCTGTGGCAGGAAGGTAAACGGCTTTTCCGTGTGCTCTGGTTTCCGTCACAGTGTTCCGTTCCACCAGAAATAGTTTAGTCATGCTGGCCACATGACCCGGAAAGCTGTCTGTGGACAAACGCTGGCTCCCTCGGCCTGAAAGCGAGATGAGCACTGCACCTCATAGTTGCCTTTGGCTGGACTTAACCATCCAGGGGTCATTTACCTTTACCTTACCTCTCTTCTGCCATTGTATCCTGAATCACCCATCCAATGGAGCGTTTTTTTGTAATGTTCAGGGTCTGTTAAAATATACTCACAGAAACTGAGTTTTGGACTCTTTGGAAGCCCAGTGTGACTTATTTGCAAGGCACTTGGAAGTTAAGTTGCTGGGTCTCACTCCCACAATGACTGCATAAACAGAGTGGATAGATCTGGGAGTAAGGCAAGAAAGCTGACATTCCTCAACTCAAATGGGTTCACTGGGAGGATGCTATCTACTAAATAAGGAAAGTTATGTTGCTATATTCACTGCTGTGCGCAAATAAAAGACTTGGGTTCAATACCCCTATCATTTTTAGATTTCTTTAAAAAATCTAGATTTTTAAAATAAAAACCCCAATTTTATGCATATTCATATGGAAGTAAATCCCAAATTGTGCCATATTATGTACAGCTCAGATGGGTCCCCAAATATACTTACATTTCTACAGCACTAAGTTGGTATTAATTAGTAATATTACTTGGGTCTCACTATACTTAAAGCAAACAAAACCCAACAGTAAAACTAACCCTAGCATGTAGAGTTCTCCAAATCCTTTTTCTCACACACACACACACACACACACAAAACCTAATGCCACCCTCAATTTCTTTAAGAATAATCTTCATTCAGCCTCCATCCTGGACCATATATTTTTTGCATTTGGGATATGAAAACATTTCCCCCTTCCTTTCAAATTGGTAGTCGGCACTGCAAGAGTACATTTTAACCCTTTCCAGCAGGTTCACTTTCAGTTCAACAGGATAATTGATCAGCAATTATGTAGCAGGCAGGTGGAAAATGGGAATAGGGTGGAATTTGCCTGAAAGGAAAAAAAGGATTAAAGAGACCTAGATGCATGTGTCAGGCTCTAGGTCCTTTCCTGTTTCTAACCTTGTGGTGGTGAAGTGATTGGTATCTAATTGCTTCAGGGGCTCCTCCTTGTCGTCGTCTTCTTCTTCTTCTTCTTCTTCTTCTTCTTCTTCTTCTTCTTCATTTATGAACAGGTCCTGTAATTCTTTTTCCTAGTGCTATCAGTGGGCAAATTTGTTTTAGTTTTTCCTATACGGGGCACCAGTTCTGATTCTTTATGTGTAAGAAACGAAAAGGGTTCAAGGAGTCGGTGACGTTATTTAGTTCGCTAATTGTGATTTTGTTTTTGCAGCATCATACGTAGGCAATTCTGGCTGACTCTTGGATTTACAAGTGACAGGAAATAGGTAAAATCAAGTTAGTTTCACTTAACTCCTATTGATTTCAATGGAGCTTAGGTTAGTCATCATGTTGGCACCTTGAGCTCCTCATTTTCTTATTTGCCCCATCTCTAACAGACAGCAGTGGAACGTCTCTTTTTTAAAACAACAACACACAACTGTCTTTGACCTGAATGTGTATGGAATTTGTGAAACTGCAAAGAAGAAATAATGATGGATGATGACTGATCAGCAACCTTCCATGACATTCTGACTTTATATCTGTATATGAGGGAAATGAAGTTTCCTAGATGTTTAATCTAGGCTTGCCAGATATTTCTTACTTGAGGGAAATATCTCTAATTCCTAAACACTGCATCTCCGCACAATTTAATACATTTCCCTCATTCCAAAGCACAGCACTGCTGTAGTCCTATATGGAAAAGGAACCCAGGGAAGCCAAATGGCATTTATCATTAAAGCCTGATCTAGCCACTGAAGAATGTCTTGGCTACAACCACCTCCGTTCTGCTAGGAGAAGAAGGGTGGCAGCACCAAAAACCAAGAGAGAAGCAGAGGGAGAAATGGCAATTCAAAATGGTGGTAAGAACTTTCTGTGTTTTGATAAATCCTGAACATAAAATCAATTAGTCAATAACAATGATTGACATAAGTTTGAATAATGATATAATAAGGGGAGGATGAAAACAAAAATGAATAGTCCCGTTCCCCCCCCAAAAAATCACCAAAGGCAAAAAATAGATACACAGTAATTTTCAGGGTCAACCTTTATGAAATGCTAAAATATCCAACCCTGCTTCAGTTAAAAACAACCTTCTTTGGGTGCACTGGGGCGGGGGGAATAACTAAGTAAACTAAAGTGCAGGCATTAATTAATAGAACAATTATTATTATTATTATTATTATTATTATTATTATTATTATTATTATTATTAATATTAAGATTAATATAACCTGCCCATCTGACTGGATTGCCCCAACCACTTTTATACACTCTTATACATGGGGCATATGTTAAAACTTGGTTGGCACTCATGTATCTTGGGAGACAATGCAGGAGTGTACCTTTGGGATGAAGTCAAACCATTGCAGAGTTACAGCTGTGACTGTAGAGATTGATACAGGAGACAGATGCTTTGTTTCAGCTGAGGCAGATGAAGGCACCCAGTTGTGCTGCTCCTCCTCCCAGTGTTCTCTGTCTCTGTGCTGTCTCTGTGCTCCTCCCAGTGTTCATTCCTCCTCTGGTCACTTCTATGGATGGATGACCTGTCTGTCTGTCTGTCTGTCTGTCTCCAGGCACTGCAGTCATCTGCAATGGATTCCTACATGGTGGGGTTAATCTTGCCAGCCTTCGTGTCACATTTGTGAGGTAAAACCTAAACCAGGCATAGACAAACTTGGCCCTCCAGATGTTTTGGGACTACAACTCACACCATCCCTAGCTAACAGGACCAGTGGTCAGAGATGATGGGAGTTGTAGTCCCAAAACATCTGGAGGGCCGAGTTTGCCTATGCCTGACCTAAACTAAATCATAATGCAAGTGAGTATCACAGAAATATCCAACCACAAATCTGCGTACATTCCATGGACCACCTGAATGAAGCTCATGGACCACTGGTGGTCCATAGGTCACAGTCTGGGAACCTCAGGTGTTGATAGTATTGAGGTAGATGGATCGATGGTCTGACTTAGTACGTCAGGCTTCTGGGAATCAGCTTCCTCCCCCCCATGGCAGTAGATAAGCAGAACAAAGGAAAAGGAGTCTTCTTACCAGTTAGAAACTGGTGAGAGAACAAAGAACACACCTCCTGGAAATGGCAGTGTTCCCAATTAAGTTCCCTCCCCCCTCCATCCCTATTAAACTACGTCACTCCTATGTCTTGTAATCTGAGCTGGGAGCCTCTGTGTTTTCTGTTCTGCCACTTTCTGAGCTCTCCGGGACTTTAGGAAAGGGGGGTGGACACTCTCCAGAGACTGTGAATCTGTTAGCTCTCTCTCTTCTAGTGATTCTTCTGCTAGCTGTTCCCCATCCAATATTTCCCAGCTTCTGCCTTCTGAACTATGCCCCTTTGCAAACCACTGTTCCAGATCTATACTGTCCTCCAGCTCCGGAAGATTCAGGATCAGGATGAGGGGGTGGCTCCCACCATCCCTGCTCAGTCCTGCCCTCCTCAGCATGGTCCCTGACACAGTATAAGGCAACTTCCTATGTTAGTATTAATATATGAGAAATTATTAATAATGATAACTAATCATATAGACTTAAACCAACTTATTGAAAACATTATTGTGATATAAATCCCCATATTCGATCATGATTTGATTCTTAGCAACATTTTGATGTTTCTCCTCCTCCTTTACTACACCTCTGCTGTGCTAGAAGCATTCAGGTTTGGTGTGGAGACACTCTGATCATTACAGCCATGATCCTTGTGGTAAGTTGTTTGTGACAGCATCTTTTTGAAAGTGTAACATGTAGACTGGCCCTGCACAAGAGGAAAGGAGAAGCCTGAGTGAATGATCCTTCATTTGGGCACTAGTGTTGAGCATTTCGTGGTTGTGACACTGCTTAAAAGTGGAGCCAATGTGGTGAAGTGGATCTGGATTAAAATCTCACTTAGGTTGCTTTAGACCAGGTATGATCATGTTTCAGGCTTATGGTTTTGCTAGAACGCCAAGGTCCACCAGTTCAAAAGTGACATCTATGGGCTGGAGCCATTATGTACTGAATCCCATAAGTCAAATATTGGAATATACAAAATACCGGTATAGCCACATGCACAAAGGTCTTAAACTGGCTACCAGAACTGCACATAGACCGCCTCAAAAGCAACCAAAGAATATTCATATTTTACTGCAGAGAAACACAAAGGCTGATAAGCTACTAGCAAAAAAAAAGCCAGACCTGACACAGCAGTATTTTATTTTGCTTCTGATTATACAAGCTATTGTTGAATTATTGAGAGTCATGAACCCTTGCTGCAAATCCTTCAGTAATCTACCATATGCCCATTCCTGCTTTAGATTAGGAACATAGGAGGCTGCACTATCCTGAGTCAGACTATTGGTTCAGTATCATCTACACTGACTGCTAGCACCTCTCCGGAGTTTCAGGCAGGGAACTTTTCCAAACCAACCTGGAGATGCCAGAGTTTGAACCCAGCACCTTTTGCATTCAAAGCAAATGCTCCATCACTGAACTACGGCCCTTGCCCATAAACTGACAAGTGGTGTGTGATCTCTCTCATAGGGTTGCTGTGCAGATAAAACAGAAAAAGCCAACTTGAGCTTCACTGAGGAAGAGCATAGCATATGTAGAAAATAAATAAGATGGAACACACAGGCATTTCCTCTTCCTCGCTGTCCTCAGACTGACATTTAGCCCCCACCATCATTCTGAAATGTGTTTCAGATTGATTTCCCCCCACCCCACCCCCCAAAAATTCATTTACAGATTCGTCTCCTTTGCCACCTGTTGTTCCAGTAACTAATATTTTAATAGAAGCAGGTATTGATTTATAGCTTTTGGTTTCCCTTCCCCGCTTTGTTCTATGGAACAGCAATGACTTCACTTAGCTAGTATGATGACAATAATAATAATAAAAATCTTCGCAGATAATTAAATGCACAAACTCCCTAAGGCAATGCTTCCTCCTGGCCTGAACCACTTAAACTTTAAAAGGAGCTGGAAAGTGTTAAAGCCTCTATCATTTCAATACTGGAACATGAAATTTGTGACCAGATGCATTAGATACATTCCTTTAATAGGAAAAAAATGCTTTCATTTTAACAATCAGTGACTTTTTTCTTTTCTTTTTTAATAATTGTGCATATTATGCAAGTCCTTTAATATAATTGTGTCGATTGAATAAGAGATCTGATTTAAGACACTCTATTAAATTACTGGCAGTGGTGGCCAGAGGCTAGGAGTGTTCTTCTTTCATTCCATTCATATTGCAGATCACGGATCCAGTTCCAAGAGTAGTAAAAGGATACATGTTACAGAACACACCTCCACCTTTTGCTGGTTCTCTTAAACTTTTTTTAAAAAAACTTCTGTATGCTTAATAAGGAAGAATTAATAAGATGCATTCCTTCCAGGTATGTTACTGACATCAGTCTTTCATATTTCTGCCGTATGACAGAGAGATAAAGGCTGTAATTCTATGCACACATACCTGGGAGTAAGACCAGTGAGACTTACTTCTGACTAGACACAATAGGACTGTGCTGGGTTTGATCCAGGCTTAGTCATCCTTAATATAGACCCATTGCAACCATTGTGATTTAACGGGACTAACCTAATCTGGCTTGCTCTGAGCATGACTAAATCTGGATCAAACCCAACAGATTTAATGTGCATTTAAAAGGAGCAAAATTCTACTTTCAGTTGCGGACTTCACTCTGCTCCAACAGCAGAACACATCTTACACTGGGGTACAGTCAATATGTATACAGTGGGTGAGATTCACCTAATGAGCTCCATCAGCGGAAGCCCTGCACAAGGACTTTTGGTTGTGCAATGGGGCTTCCTTCCTTTCCACCCCCGTGTGCCCTCTGAGTCCCCTAAAATTGGCTCGGCATGGAGGGGTTAGAAGAACGTCAAAAACATAACAAGGTTGGTCTTGCTTCAGTTCCAGGGAAACTGAAGCCCAACCTCTGGGATTCAGCTTCAGTTAGTTGGCTCAGATTATCCAAGAGATGGTGCTACAAAGCTGAAAGCATGTGCTCAAGCCACAGAATGCATTACTGCAACAGTGTGTGGATCCATAAGCAAACCTTCATTCATAGATCTAAGTGACTGGGGTGGGATAGAGAGAAGTGGCTTCTCGGAGACCCTGGTCCAGAAGCATATGAGGATTCACACCCAAGTGTTAGAAACTTGAATCTAACCCAGTAGAAAAATTGGTAGCCAGTGCAGTGCTTTCAACAGAGGTGCCACATGCAGAAGCATTCTGCACCAGCTGCAGCTTCTGGACCAAATTCAAGGGCAACTGCATGTTAAGTGCAGCTATTCCTGTCCAACAATGGCCGTTGCTGGTGACAAAGATGGTCAAAGGCACCCCTGAGCCTCCAGTGATAATGCTAGATCAAGAAACAGCCCTAAGCTCCCCACCTGTTCTTTCTGAAGGTGTGTAACCCCATCCCAGCAGGCAACCCAAAACAACTCACCCACAGAGCCTCCAACCTCTGGGATTCAGCTGCAGTTTGTTAGCTCACATTACCTCCTGATTCAGATGCTCCAGAGAAATGGAGCTGTCCTTGTGCTCCAAATCTAGTGAGTGGTCACAACAATCTCATGTAGGTGTTGAACTAAACACCTATGGACTTCCGGGTTGGCGCCATCGCCGAATGGCGGACTCCCTCCGAGCTCCGGAGGGAGTCGGCTGGGTAGGGGTCGGGTCCTGCCGTGCCGGCGACGCGGGGACCCTCAAAAACCATGGGTGGAGATGCCCATGGACTTGGTGACTCGGCGGGCACCGTTTGCGCCCCCCCCCGACCCGCAAAGGAGCCTTTTTAAAGGCTGCGGAGCGGGTGACGGGGTGTGTGTGTGGTGCTGTGAGTCCAATGCTTCCCCTGCCCAGCGAAGCCGCATGCCATTCGGCGGAGAGCAACGACTTCTTCTTTGAAAATTTCGGATTTGGACTAAAAGGAACAACCCGTGAGTAAATTGATTGGACTTAAAAGGGAAATTTGATCTTTGAATTTGGAGCGAGCGGGGGGAGTGCAAAAAGGAAGTCCGCCCCCCCCCCTGTTGTAGATGGCTCAACGCAAGGATTTGACAACTAAGATCGAGAGATGAACTTGTTTACCTGAAAAAAATTTTTAATTTCACGAAGGGAAATTACAATAATTGTGCTGGAGGAGAAGACTGATTTGTGGGAACTAAAATGCAACCCCCCCCCGGGAACCGGGAGCGATCCGCTATGAGAGACTGGTGAAGAGACACAGAAACTTTGACAGCTGTCAAAGTAGCTGTCAAAGCAGGAAAATAAAAGAGAACTTTGTTACGATGGCTTTGCTGGTTAGATTTGTTACAATTTGGACATAAATTATTGGAAATAAAGGCAACAAGTTATTTGACTTTTGGGTCTGATTTTGAAAGAAATTAAGTTACCATATTCCCTCTAGAGGGAGGCTGGAACATTGCAACAGTAGCAGCAAGTGGAAAAATACTATGAATTTGAGCAGGATATGTTATCTCTTGGGAAAGCTGCAAAAACGAAGCATTATTTTGTCTACAGAGGTTTCTATACTAAAGGAGACAATGGATTTATCTATTGAAGAAAGGAAGGGACTTGACGCAAGTTATGTTCCTGAATAACAAAAGCCTCTGTGGAGAACAAGAAGTTTCTGAATTAGAAGGTTTCTGCAGCAGAACAGGAAAAAGCAACCTGAGGAATAAGAGCTGGACCAAATTTGAAGCCGGAGTATTTGAAACATCCAGACTTTAAAAGGACCAAGAAATAGAATTTAAGTTAGACTCTTAAACATAGAGGTCTGGATGGAAGAACAATGACTTTTTCTGAGAGTTTTTTCGAGATTGGACTTTCTGAAATTAAAAGCTATCAAAAGACGGCAAAGTGGAGTTGAGATATAGACGTGGATACACCAGGCTGGCAGTAGACAATGGATGAACTTTGGGGATTGGAACCGGGGAATGGGGGGGGGGGAGATTTGGAATCCAAAGGCTGTAAAATTATATATTATTTCTTTCTTTTCTTTTTTCATGTTTGTTGTTTGAAAATAGGGGAATTCGTGGAAGGGAAATGGGGTCGATCTTAGGGAATTATATAAAATATAAGGAGAAATGGTTCATTAAGATAAATAAGATAAATTAATTTGGAATAAATGGGTTATTTAAAATTACAAATAAGGTTTTAAAATTTGGGGTAAGAATCTGTGGAATCAATTTAAGGGAAATGGAATACAAGAGGGGGAGGGGGGGGAAGTCCGGGAAAGATGCCACTGAAACCAAGTGTAAATCATATTTGTTTTTTCTTTTTTTCTTGCTATCTTTCCTTTTTATTCTGGAAAATTTTTAATAAATATTATTAAAAAAAAAAGAACTAAACACCTATGGTAGCAATTGAGATTAATTTGAGGCATGATTTATAGTCTCATGTTGACCACATAATTTTTAGTTAATCATAGTGCAATCAATGCCCCATTTTAACTGTTCTATCAATGTTGAATATGTATTTACTGAGAAATGGTATTTACTGAGGGACACGGGTGGCGCTGTGGTCTAAACCATTGAACCTCTTGGGCTTGCCAATCAGAAGGTTGGCGGTCTGAATCCCTGCGACGGGGTGAGCTCCCATTGCTCTGTCCCAGCTCCTGCCAACCTAGCAGTTTGAAAGCACACCACTGTCGGGAAAGTCAATGGCATTTCTGTGCGCTCTGGTTTTCGTTACGGTGTTCTGTTGCACCAGAAGCAGTTTAGTCATGCTGACCACATGACCTGGAAAGCTGTCTGTGGACAAACGCCGGCTCCCTCAGCCTGAAAGCGAGATGAGCACCGCAACCCCATAGTCACCTTTGACTGCACTTAACTGTCCGGGGGTCCTTTAGCTTTTTACCTTAGTGAGAAATATTTTGTTTACAAGTATTTCCCTTGTACAGGCAGAGAATTTGTCTCAAAGTCAAGACCAGAAATGTCCAGGGGGCGGGGGGATGGTGTTAAGAAGCAAAGCAAAGGAGATGTGGGAAGTGAAAGCAAGGACAAACATTAAGGGCAAGTGTTAAGAAAGAAACCCAGTTGCCACAGAGAACATTTGCAATTCTAAGCACGGGCCCTTGGGCCCTTGTTGATGTTCTGTAATGAGTGAGTAAGAATGACGCAGGCAGCTAAAAGTGGAGGACGGGGTTCTTCGCTCTATTAGAAAGGCCAAATGCTGTCTTCATTTCAGATTGCTCAGCTTCATTACATTCAGAGCAGGTTGCACATGTATGTGATGGCAGACTTTGGCCTCCATCCAGGAGACATTGATTACACGGTCACCAGAGCTAATCACAATCAATGGTGCCAAGAAATTAGGTCATCCTAGTCCAAAACCCAGTAGTATGTGTACTGCAGTATGATAACAGGGACACCAGCAAAATGAATCTGAAAAAGGCAAACATTAGCCCAGTGCTTTGAACTCAGGAGGCAGGTGGCAAGACACGCAAAGGAAGGAGTCTGTGACCAGGACTCTACAATTCCATCCCCTTCGGATTCAATAGGACTTACTTCTACATAGACATGGTTAGGTTTGTGTTCACAGCTCCTGCGCAAGAGTTAACCTTGGCTTCTGCTTATCCAGAAAAACAGCAGCTTCAGTTGTTGCAGAAGAAGAAATGAACTTCTCGAAGCTATTTAAGCTCATTTCATTTATGGAGCCTTGCTTTTCATGTTTGGTTAAAGCCTGCCATATGAAGGAATTCACTGGACATCCCATGGTGCTCTGGGGCTATGGGTGTCCTATGCCATTGGAAAACTGCCTGAACATTGCCCCCTAAAATTGACTCTTGCTTACATTTGCCAAAATGTTTTCATTATGTCTCCTAGTGTAGCCATTGTTTCAAGGCCATGTTTCTGGCCAGCTGTGTACCCGAGGGAGCATTTTTGAAAAAGATCTCTACAGTAGCAACCTCCCCAAACCTTGCTTCCACAATTCCACAAAGGGCAATGTAAGGGACTGTGCCAGAAGCCATGCCAGAACTGGGGGGCTCTGGGAACTCTGGCCATCAGTCAAGACATTGGTGAGCCTTCACAACAATCAGGCATAATGGAAGATATATTGGGTAAAAACTAGTCCAGTTGACATTAGTGTGGGAGGTTTCTCATCTTGGTTTTTATCAGGCTTTTGACCGAAATCCTGTGCTTCCTTTTTCATTAAACTTATAAACAATCTTCACTAGTAAAGGGGTTAATTTTAAGCTCATTCATCTTACACAGACGTGAAATATTTTCTCCAGCACATAAATTACAAATTTTAATAAACCAGGACTTTGATTGCTCTATGTGGTTTGACCTGCATTGTAATCTAGGAGAGACGACTTGACATGGTTCCAAAAGTCAGTTTCTGTTTTGCATGTTAGAAGATCTACAAATTTGGGCATGTACAGGTTTTCATGGCCTATGAGCAAACAATATTGTTGCTGAAAAATTATTTGACCGGCTCGTGAAAATAATTGCTTTTGCCAGAAAGTGATCATTATTCGCTTAGAAAAAAGTTCAATTCATTGTTAACATGGATTATCTTTAATTTATGTTCATATACCCTACAATCATTTCCCCACTCAAATTAAACTGGGTTTGTAATTGGAAACAAGACTTCAATTTCACCCTACAGCCATGATCACTGAATTTCTTTCAACTGAGAAAGCACGATCAAAAATCTGGAAATGTTTCAAGGTCAAGTTCAGTTCCTTGGTGTTCCGAGTTACTAAATCCAAGCTTCTGTGTAATGCAAAAGTTTTGTGTATATTTTCTGCAAATTCAAAAGAATTTAGTAGAGATTGTATGGTTGTGAGATATATGACTATATGAATCAGTGATTTATTTTTTTATTATATTCATACCCCACATTTCCCCCCAAGACCTCACAACAACCCTATGAGGTAAAATAGGCTGAATAGTCCCAGGTCACCTGGTAAGATTATTGAGTGAGCAGGGATTTGAACTCTAACCACTACACCACACTGCCTATCCATTTTATTTAATAGTATATTTATTTAGTATTATTTTATATATTTATCTGCTACATTCCTATCCCGCCTCTCCTCCCATGAGCTCAAGGAAGCGCATGTGGTTTTCCTTGCTTCCATTTTATCCTCACAACAATGCTGCAGCTAGGCTGGGATAACAACTGGCCCAAGGTCACCCAATGAGCTTCATGATTCAGTGGGGATTTAAACCTGGCCCTCCATAGTCCTAGTCTGATGCCTTAATAGCTACACCACACTGACATATAATATTCAAGCATACTCTAAGTTGACCATGACTAATTTATTCAGATATTTAGCTATTCAAATATATTGTGAATAAACAGTTATCTACATGACTGTTGTGTTTTCTTCCAAGTGATTTTTCTTCTACTGTCATGTTTCAGAGCAACAGTGGTCAAAGTTCTCCATTTAAATTAGTGGTTTGAAATTAGAAAAATACAGATGAGAAATGATATCCTCTGTATTTAGATAGCCCTTTTGCCTAGACCCTCTCAGGTATCCAGGGAGGCTTGAGCCACTGCCAGCTTTTGGGACCCCTAGCCAGATAATCAGAGAAGACATGTTCATCACATAGAACATCATGGGGTTGAGTGGGTATCTGCAGTTGTGGGGAATTGGTATGATCTGGGGTACTGATTCTGAAGAGTGTTGGTTGGTGGAGGACAGCACTAACTTAGCAAAAAGATGAAGCATGCTGCAAAGAAGTCCCATTTTTCTATGAAGCCTTCTCTAGATCTACACAGCACCTTCCAGAGCCCAGATTTCACAGGCATTTCTGTTAAAAGCCATTCTCTTCTACTGTCTTTGCAGTAAAGAGCGAGTAAGTACATTGATGTATTTCGTTTGTTTGAATACTAGTCTCTTCAATGAGCCTGAAGAGTCTATAACCAATCCATTGGAGGGCCATACTGAGTCTCAGTTATGATGACACAGTCCATTCACACCACATTTAAGGGAATCCACATTTTCACACTGCAGATGGGTCAGTCAAACAAGTAGTGCTGGTTTGCGCCACAGGATCCCATATTCAAGTATATCACTATGTGGTAAAAAAACATAGGTGCTTACATACAGACAGACAGCACCAGCTATTCTCTTGACAGATTGAATGAGGTAGCCATAAACATCGAACTATCCTTCTATATATCTTTCTCTGTAGCATCCTGTACATGCATTAAACATTCCTTGTTTGTGTGAACTGAAAGTTCCCTGAAGAAATGGACACATTCCTAACCGGTGACTTGACCTAACCCCATAAGGTTGGCATTGTTCATTTAGGAATGTGTTCATAACCACTTGGTTAGGTGCTGAACATGTTGTGTTCATGTAATCCAGGAATTACACAGCTGATCAAGATGCCATGATAATGATGCCCTAGTAATTTGGATCTAAAGTCCTCAAACCCTTAAATGGTGATGACTAATGCTATGACTATAGTGTTTCTTTAAGAATATAACAATACTTTCCAATAAATCCCATTGTTAGAGCTGACAGCTCGTCTTTAAACTTCTGAATATTTATGGCTTAGTTGAGTTTGGCTTGTCTGCTTTTAGCACTGTGTCATTTTCCAGGGACTTTTGCACATGATTAACAATTAGCTCTGTTTGCTATCCATTGGGATGATTAATGTTCTTATATGAAACAAATTTCTGCAGAGCAAAACACCTTGTGTTTTTGCTAGGCTAAAATACAGAATGTATGTTTGTTACAAAATGTTTTATTATTGAACTTTCATCAGTGGGTTTGCTCTCTGATATTGTATCTCCCCCCATGCACACATCATCTCCTGTTATTGATTAAAACTGAACGTTGCCTACCTTACCGTTACAATGCTACTTTCCAAAATTTATTATCAAAAAGTACACAATTCATAGGGGATATGTTGAAGTATATGAAATTATGTAGCATAAGAGAACGGTAGGTAATAGATAAATAAACAGGATTTTGAAAAGCCTTGTAAATAACCCCTCAGAAGTCACGAGCTTGCAAAAATTCTGACTACCCTGTCAGAAGCAAGAAGCCGACATTTTCATGCTGGACCATGCATGGAAATAATTTCACATTGGTAGCTCCTGAGAAAGTTGCCACTATGAGTCATTCTTGATTAAAAAAATATATATGCCCCAACCAGGAGACCTTTTTATGCTCAGATGTACGAACAGATCATCTGCATGTGCCAGTTGCCCAGTTGCCTTGTTCCATTAGAGGGTTCTGGTCTCTGGTGGTTGTGTCAGCTCACACCCTGCACTTCCTCAATGCACTTAGGGACCATGTATGGTGGCCATTTATATTTAATGGTTCTTTAACTTGTTTGGCTCTATTGTTTAGGCTGAAGTAAGTTCTCGGTGCAGTGCATACTAAAAAGAGCATGTAAAGGTCATCAGTAAAGATTTTACTCTAGGAGCTCAGCCAAGACTAGTATGAAAACTCATTTGTTCATGGATTTGGCAGCAAAGACTGACATGAGCATTTAACCATGGAGATTGTGTACATTCCTTACAGTGTGCTAAATCTCAACATACAATGCCATTCAATAGCATATTTTGTTCAATTAAGTGGATCCTTGACACTTAGTTTAATGAATGCCTTTTTATGTGTATCCAATTATTTTTTTGATATGTTTTCCCCTTTTGCTGTAAGTTGTTAAAGCTTTGCTATGCTCAGTTCTTTTCTCTACTTCAACCCCATACCCTTCTTAAGTTTACATATATTTATTTCTAATCACAAATCTTACATCTTTAATATTAATTGTCTCTTGCTGGCTATCCTGTCCTGGAATCCCTGGGCTTAGGCATCACCAAACCAGCAGCCAAAAGAAGGGCCTGGAATTTGCATACACAGTAGTACACCATGTGACACAAGAGGTCAGTAGGAACTAACCCGAAAGCTGTTCTTTAGCAAGAAGGTCAAATTATCACTGTCAGAGTCTCGACATACATGCATGTTTACCCATCTGCCTATCCTGCTTCATCTCACATGGCTTTCCTCCTTAGTAGCTACTGGCCTTTTGCCTTGATTGTGTGCGGACCACCACTGCCCCCTACTTGGTCTTCCAGCCATGGTCCTGTGTTCAGGCTTTCCACAGGCATAGGATGCTGATTCAGCAGGCCATTACATTTTAATGTTGGGTTTTCCATTGGGGTGTGGGGTTGTGATGTGGTTGGGAGGATAAATATAAATTCTGAGCCCCAAACAGGTGGATTCTGCATCCTGCACATTTACATATTCACTATTTATTCTGCTGCATCCAATTATGAGAAAAGGTCAAGGGGTTCTGCGGATCACTGACGTTCCCCCAACCAGTGGAGATCTTTATTCATGACTTGAGCTTTCCTGATGCCTAGCTCCTTAAGCCACCAACCTACAAAGTTGTTTTGTTTTATAAACCACATACCAATCAATAGCTTGCAGGATTTTCATGCGAAGGATTGCATTTGGTTCTTTTTTCCCATGTACTTGCAAGAAATGTTGGAATACATATGACCCTCCTAAATGGGGTTCTCTGAGCATGGAACTGTCAAATATTGTAGCATTCCTATCATTTCCTTGTGCAATCATAGCAATCATGCATTTTAGTCTATAAAGCTCATGCAAGTTATATTGCCACAGATATCTAAGTGTTGCTTATCATGTTTCCTTCTGATCATTTGTCAACAGTAGAGCAGTGGGTAGCAATGTCTTTTGCATTAGGAATTGGAACAGAACCATTATTTTAAGCTAGGCGCGCAAACACAGTTTTGTTAAATGTGTCTATTAACTCTGCCCCGAGATAACAAGTATCCAGCTTAGGCATGACATCATTGACTGGAAAAGCAAAACCCAGACTTTCAATACAAGCTGGCCTGCAATATAAATCCTTGAAACATTCATCCTGTAGGTGATATTTTATCCTGCATGCAACCTGGATTTGTAAGGCTAGCCATCCCTTCTTGAGTCACTTCTGTACAATTTGAAAGCACTGGTGCACAGCTAACTGCTAGTGCATTGTGTTCAGTTCCAGCAGCCAGTGAATGATTTCCAGGAGTTGATTATTCTTGGATGAATTGTTTTCTGACAAAAAGTATGTGCAGGATTGCCAAACTGTATTTTGTATTTGCTGTTACAAATGTGTAACTGTTAACCAACTGTTATACTCCATTGATAAATTAGTCTACATTGGTGGACTTCATTTTGTACATTCCACTGGCTATGTTCTTTGATATTTAACAATACAGTCTTCACGCTTAAATGATAGATGTGCTCTTGAAGTATTTGAATGGGGGAGGGGAGTCAGCTTGGTCAACAGGGGCAGCAGCCTCCCAAGAATCCTAGGACCCCCCCCCCAGATCCCTGAATCTAGAAATACCCAGCCTCTCTCTTGCCCCCCCCCCCATATTCATTAACTTTTTGCCCACTTAAGACAGTCTCTCAGGGGAGACTTCTCTGTAGCTCAGAGTATCTTGCCTGCCAGCCCTTCAGCCAGAACCCATAAGCTAGCGCTCTCCTTCTCTCTCGCTCTCTCCCTCACACACACAAAAAATCACTTAGATCAGTCCAGTCTGTTTTCAGTCTCGGTCTCTGATGGTCAATCAGCTGCAAGTCTGGACACATATGCATCTGATGAGCTATTGTGCTGATGTACCTACCAGCAGCACAGTGCTGTGGAAAAAAAAATAGAATAAAATAAGTTCTTGCATTTCCTCCATCTATTCTATTGCAATTAATGAGAAAATAAACTGCATTCAAAATTATCAAAGTGGAGAGAAAATGTTGCTGAATTCTCAATTTTGTTGCACTTACCTTACTTTCATGTTGTTGGGGCTCATCTTCATAGCCAATAACAAAGGGTCCCTTATTACTGTACTCTTCAAAATCTTCCGTATGGTACAAGCCAATAGGTACAGTTATGAGGAAGTAACGTGTGAGCTGGCTGGACATGGTTCATGGAGTGGCTAAAACGGTGCTCCTGCAATCCTGTGAGTCATTGCTGGGAACTCAGGTGACAATGTGGAATCATACAAAGAGGATAATTTATCAAGATTGCCGCTTCATGTGGAGGATTTTAGATAACATTGTTACCTTTTAGCCCGGGAAATGATTGGCAGTTCAGCCATTCGCTATATCAATGGGGCAATATAATTTGGACGTCAAGAAGCCTACTGCTGCCACAGTGTAAGCATAAGAGCCAAGTCACATTATTTGATTCATATGTGTCTACTCAGAATGAAGTCCCATTTAACTCAGTGAGGCTCACTTCTAAGTAGACATGTAGAATTTCACTGCTGGTGGTTGAATGTGGAATTGGAAAACAGATCACCTTTGACTGATGCCTTTAAGTCCTCTTACTGTCCTATACAGCATTTTCTGTTCTCAGGATGGGTATATCACTATATTTTTCATATCCCCACACAACAACTTTTATTATTTTTAAGCATACTTATATTTTTGTTTTCCGCCTCAAAAGACTTCCTTTTTTTACTCAAAGGCATAGCTTTGAAACTTGATTGAAATTTGTTGATACATGCAATTTTCTGCCTTTATGAAACCACAGACAAACTCTGTCTGAAACAATTTTACCACTTTTTGTAGACACAGCTAAAAAAATATTAAAAATGAGAAAGGGGTTATAATCCAGAATTTAGATGGCGTGATCTGGCCTGCATTAAAGAAAAACTTCAGGAAATGTGAAAATGAATCAGAACCAAGACAAAAATGGCAGATCCAAATTCCCAGTGTCAAGGGCAGAAACTATGCCTAAAGTAGGGTGTGTTCTGTTCCTAATGGGAATTTGGCAGATCTGGTATATATGTGCAATTCCATGAATTTTCATTTTATCAGTAGCTATAATGAGCACATTTGTTATTAGTTATTTTTGAATAGTATCTTATAACAAATCTTTACGGGGGTTTTTAACTGAAACAGAAATGTTCTCATATCAGATAATTTTATTTCAAAATTATGTTAACTGTTTACACCCCGGAAATTGCATAATCTTAAGCCATTTCCTTTGTGGGGGTCGCCTTTCTAATTCCCATTATGAAACCATGAAGACACAGGGTAGGCCTAAACAAATCTGGGGAGTAGGCCTACAAAGAAGGAAATACCTGCCCTTTTTTGAGATTGCTCTCATGGAAAGAAAAGTAATATATACAGAAAGATACCACAATGCAGCCAGTTAAAACAATTAGAGGCGAGAATAATTAGTTGCAGGGTTAAGGATCTTTTATTCATTGCTTTCCACATCACAGTTCAGAACAAGATGTAAATGCAGCCAAGTGCAATATTGTGATTTGCACATTTATATTAATGCAAAAATGGTCTTAGCTTCGCATGATGTTGATTTAATGCTCATGACACCACTGCAAGTGAAAATAAACAGCATTGTGCTCATCCTACAGAGTGAAACAGGAGAAATGAGGAGCTTTTTCCCTAGGAAGATTGAAACTCATTCCAGTAGTGACTTCTACAAAACTGCCTTCCATTCTCTTGTGGCCTGCTCATATTCTCAGCTTGAAAACAGTTGTGGTTCTCATAATCAGGACATGTGGGAAAGTAGACTGTTCCAAATAAATAATGAGTTGCCAAAATGTGTGTAGTCTTTCCCCAAATTAGGATAATACATTTCCTGGTAGGATGGTCTCTACCTGGAAATGGATCCAATAGACCTGCAGAGTATATGGTAAGGACCCTGTGTGGGAAGGGCAATCTCTTAGTGGTACAGCATCTGCTTTGCACCCAGAAGGTCCCAGGTTCAGTCCCCAGCATCTCCAAGTAAGAGCTAGAAAAAACATCTAGCTGAAACCCTGGTGAGCTGCTGTTAGTCAAGGTCAGGCACCCCCCAAACTCAGCCCTCCAGATGTTTTGGGACTACAATTCCCATCATCCCTGACCACTGGTCCTGTTAGCTAGGGATGATGGGAGTTATAGTCCCAAAACATCTGGAGGGCCAAGTTTGGGGGTGCCTGGTCAAGGTAGACAATACTGAGCATGATGGACGAATGTTCTGACTCGGTATAAGGCAGTGTCCTATTTTCCTAGAATGGTCTGGTCAACAGCTGCTTGGTCAGTGACATGGTCCGTCTCTCAAAGGCTCTATGCACCCATTCATATACTGGCTCTTAGACATATTCTGCTCACTCCAAGGGAAAAAAATTGTGAGGCAGTTAAGATGATGACTGGAGTGGAAATGTTAGGCGTGTCCTAGTAAATCTGATCAAAAAGTCTATGATGTGGTGGCATAAGAAGGTCAAGGTGTTATTTTCTCTTACCATTGTATTGACGGTGTGTCAACTATATCTCTTCTAGGTGGTGGATGTGGTTGTTACTGCTTTCCCATTCATATCCTGAGAATGAATCATCGACAGGTCATTGTGAACATTGCTTGCCAGTCATCTGGCTGATAAAATCATCCCTATCTTGGATGCCACAATTAAGAATGAGTCCATATGTCTGGAGTGTCAGTAATGTCTGCGTTATCATTTCTTCAGCTGATGAATTTCAGTCCCTTGCTGTCAAAGAAGTGGAGAGGATGCAATATGGAAGACCATATGAAGATTTTATCCAGTTTCTGTCTGTTGACTGAAGTTTCTGGAAGGACCTGCAGGACATGGTGGGTTTTTATTATTATTCAGGAAGTGTAGGATACTATTGCTATTCACTGGAATTTAAGCTATTCTTGGTTTTTAGAAGGAATATCGTAGCTCAGGCTTCCCTAACCTGGTGCCTTCCAGGTGTTTTGGATTACAACTCCCATCATCCTTGACCATGTTGGCATGCTAGCAACATCTGGAGATCAGCCGGTTGGGGAAGGCTGCCTTAGCTGCATGTTTGGTGTTCTGACTACAGTTGAAATAAAACTGAAGTGACCGTACTAATTCAGAATCTTAATTTGTGTATTCAGATTCTCATGTTTCATATGTATTCATGTTCTAGCTACAAAATTTGGACTGGCAGCTCTTCTTACTGCCAGTCCAAATGAAGCCAGGTCATGTCTTCATCTGGACACAGCCATCTTGTGCTTGCTATGCCATGTTTGCTACACAGAAAATAATTTATAGCCGTCATTTGGCTCCTGTTCAAAAATTCCCCAATGTTGGAAGACACCAAATTCTAGCTTGGAGGAACTTAGCTTCAGTCTGGCTCCTTCTTCATCAGATCATAGGCAAGCGAAAACTTGCAGGGAAAGAGTTACTCATTTAAGTGTGGTTCTCCATCTCCCGCTGATTTTGCTGGAATCCCTGTGGCAAGTATGCTATTTTTTCAGTCCTTAAAAGTGCTTACAGTATGAATCAGCAGCAACATGCTGAGCATCTACATGCTGGCAAGGGCTACAAACATCCCATGGGGTGTGGAGATTCTCCATGTGATGAAGGTGCTCTCTGTGGCAAGCCTGTCTACAAGATGGGGCTCACTCACCATGAGAAGCAGGAGTCCCACTGCTTGGGTAATGAATTTATGAGCCCTATTAATAGAGCAATGCAAGGGTTCATAGACTTTGTGCTCATCTTATTTAGTAGTTATGCTGTTTCATGCTCAATTCAAAGTAGCACACACATTCCATTGACTCCCCAGTTATAGATTCCAGGAGTAAATAAAATAGCATTATTAGCACTTAATTAGGTTCTCGCAGCACAGTGATTTATGGTGAGTGTAGCAACCTATTTGCTTCTAAGCCAGTTACAAGATTCTGGCTGCTACTATGCCAGACTCAAGGTATGTATACTGACATCCAAAGACTTAAAAGAGCTTGGGACCCAGATACTTGGCAGAGTGCCTGCTGCTATATAGACTTGCCCCAAGTTGCTCTCTTGGCAGTGTCACCCTGTCCTCAAATTCATTAATACAGCTATGCAGGCAAGGGCATTCTCAGTGCAAACATTCCTCATGAATTTCCTTCCCCTCTCAAATAAGGCTGGCACTGACCATTATGTGCTTTGGGGTCCAGTTACAAACACCCCAATATAAACACCGACAACCTTGGCCTGCGAGCACTCCAACTGGAGGTGTCATGGGCTTTGAAGACACTCGAACTCAGGACGAAAGGGAGGAAGGCACACTTGGCAAACCCTCACCATGTCCCGACTGTGGAAGGACGTGTGGATCCAGAATTGGCCTCCACAGTCATTTATGGACTCACTGTTAAAACCGTGATCATGGAAGACAATCTCACTTGGCTACGAGTGACCGCTAAAGAACACACACGCCAACATTTGTCAGATGAAAATGGGACATTTCTCACTCCCCCCCACCCACTGACCCTCCTCAAACCCGCCCCCCAGTTTTCTCTCCCCCAGCAGAGACTTTTCTATCAGAAGGAGAAGGTCAATTGCCAGCACCATTACACCAACAGGACACAGCACACATGTCATCCACCGCCCTGAGAGAACCTCTTAATCCTGATATTATTTTGCTTTTTGGTAGATTGGCAAAGCAGCAAGAGTAGATGCGGAAACACAAAGCATTTTTAAAAATAAAAATCAAGACTCATTATGTTCTGCTCTGCTCTCCCTTTCTTCCCTCCCAGGGTAGCCCTGTCCTCTGCCTGCCCCTCAGAGTAGCGCATCACACAGGGCTGGGCCTCAGTGGCAGCAGCCTCTGCTCATCATCAAAGCAGGAGCCCAGCAGCGGCAGACATGGAGAGGCAATGGGATGCTTCCTTGCACCCTCCTCCCTGAGCTTGGCAACGGCAGCACTGGCGGGGGAACTAGGGGCAAATCACAAGCAAGGATGGTTTTCCAAATTCCAGGACTGTCCCTGGAAGATTGGGACACTTGCGGGGGGATGCAGTTAAAACCCACCTATTTGGTTAGGCTTTTGTTCTGATGAAATTTTATTGGTTTTGTTGCTGCACATGTTATTTTATTGTTGTCTTTGAAGGATTTAATGCTGCAGCTCACGGTGGGTTGCCTTTTCAGTAATGAAGAGTGGGCTATAAATATTTTAATAAAATAAAAACCCTTTACTGCTTTTTAATAAAATAAATAAAAACCCTTTACTGTTTTTACAGAAACACAATGAATTCAATAGTTTTCACCCAATGCTACAAGACAGCTCAAGTAGCTTTTCATTATACTTCTGCATAGAAGCTGTGTATGACCATGTTGGATCTAGTTGAAACATAATTTTTCAATTCATTACTACAGGCGGTGTAAATAATATCTGGGATATGGTTTTCACATTCATAGCAGAAATGAGCAATGGAGATATTTACTGTTGCTATTCCCTTGAGCATTTTCCTCCCATATATGTGTACTTTCTCACAGTAGCCTGTCTGCACTTTATAATTATATAAGAAAGTAAATTCATTCATTTTTTTTGGTAGATATAGCTTCTTATCCATTTGTAATTAAAGCAACACCCATAAACTAAATTATATTTATAGGCACAAATCGCATAGTCTTCTATACCAAAGTGTTCTATAAACAAAGTCCTTGGGAGAGCAATCCTATGATGCTCCAAAGGGTAGAGACAGAAGTCCACAGGTGTAGAAGGAAGTCCCTCACAAGCCCCCTTTTCCCCACATTATGGGCCTAGAAATCACCCTCTGTGTTGTGGTCTGATAGATGTCATGGGATGTGGGATAAATTTGGTTCATATCACTTTTAAAGGCAAACTGACCTAATCTGCACTTTCCATGACAAGATGCAAACTGAAGCACAGAAAACCTTTGGAATTTACACTTTTCCAAAATATAAACGCATATGTTAGTGGCGGCGGGGGGGGGGGGGACATATTAAGAGAAATTGTTTTGCAAAGTGGTGTCTGTTAGGAGAAATTTGAAGTAAAATGCTGATGAATTTTCCGGTGGACTTTAAAAAATCAAATCTGCAAACTCATATGGAAACGTGGAAACGTGGAAAAGTAAATTTAAGATTGGGAAAAAGAAACCATACGTATTTGAATGTCAAAGCCCCAAGCGACCCCCATGAGACACAAAGACACAGAATTTTAGGTTAATGTGAATGGGCAAAGTTTAGGCCACAACTTTATTGGTTACAGAATGTGAGCGGTATTGGTTTAGGCATCGGCATCAACAGACTATATCTGAATCCTGCCTGCCTTGCAGGAAGTCTGGTAAGGGTAAACAACCAGTAGGGGAAGCCCCACCAATGTGGATCGACTTGAGCATCCCCTAGGTTCCTGACAGGGTTGTGGCATGGCCCTAGCCCCTCCCCAGGCTTCGGACAAGATCCACACCCCCGGATTCCTTTAACGGAATACCCTTGAGCACGGAGGGGCAGGTGATGGCCGCACCTCCCCTCCCCCATGCATTGCTATTCCAGTGCCTAACCGCCAAACCTTACAAAGTTGTGATGATTGCAACGAGGTAGGCAAGAATCAAGTGGCCAGTGCCAATTTGCCAAGTGGAATAAGTCCTACCAGGCCCCTCAACGGCAACCAACTGAAGTCCATAGCAAGGCCAATGACACAACCGCAGCATGAGGCTGAAAAGGGGTGATTCAGTGTCACACAGAGGTTTAAATTGGCCCTAGCCATGCCCCCCAAGCCGCCTGATTGGCCACTTGGCTAACTGGCATGGCCGGGCCTCCCCAGTGTAAGGCAGGACGCAGTCATTCCCCCCTCCCATGCTGAGGTGGGAAGCTTGGTGGCTCGCCCAGAACACATCCCCACAAAGAGGTGCCCACCCTGATGTGAACCACAAGCCAAGGAATTAAGAAGAAAGTCTTGGTTTTGGGTGTGAGAAAGACCAAGTGTCTTCTCAATCCTAAAGCCTACTGGTGGGCTTTGGGTAAGCTACTCTTTCTACATCCAGCCCCAATTCATCTAACCTAGGGAATTCTTGAAAGAGTAAAGGGTAGAGCCGATTGGCTGCCGCCGTGGGCGGTGAATATTAATGAACTAGGGGGAATCCCCGCTTCTCGCGGGGCTGACGCCAGCCCCGCGAGATTGTTGATGGGTCGAGAGCCCGCAACCCCACCCCCTCTCTAGATCGGGAGTGGCTTTGTTTTTCTTAAATTATTGGGGGGCGGAGCCCCCCCAAACGAATTTTTGAGGGGGCTCGGGCCCCCTCAGGCCCCATGGAGTCGGCGCCTATGGGGTAGAGTCCAACACAGAACAGTAGAGACTGAAATTGTGCATTAATTTGTGACACTAGCCTTTAAATAAAGATCTAAAACTTGGCAATGTGACTTCCTTTGTTATGCTTTCGCTTACTACACATTTTACTAATATTTGCTTGAGAATGTAATGGAGATTGCACAACATACAGATTTTCTGATAATACTAAAAGCTGGTGCAGGATCAACTTTGCTCTATTTTAAGGCAAAGAGTATATTCTCTAATTCTGCTGATACTGAGAGATACATCTCTTCATGTGCCGAACAATGAAAGCAACTGCAAAAAAGGGGCTAGTTTGTTGCATTCAAACATATGAGAGTGAGGTCACTTCTGCTCATATTTGATTTTCTGTGCTTTTCCCATGTGGCTCTAATATAGACATCTACGTAGATAATTTAACATTTGCTTTATGAGGAGAGTGTGATACTTTGATTCTCTTTTCACACATCTAGAAACATTTCATCATATTCTTACCATTTACAAAGATACTTCCTTGACACAGCAAGTCATCTGTGAGTTCCCTGTCTCACATTATTTGAAATAAAACATATTGAGGATTTATATATTTGGTTTACAGTATAGTTTCCTTCTCATTCACAACTCTTTCAGCACATTTACACTTTTTATTAAAACATGTTAAAGCACTTCCATTATTAAACAGTGCTTGAGGGAACCAGTGAATGATAACAAAACTGGCATAAATCCCAGCGTGTTCTGGGGAGACGAAGGGCTAAGGATGCTAACTACCAAACAGAATGACAGTAATTAAAATTAATGAAAAAAATTACCACATAACACACACTGTTTTGACATACTTCCCTAGGTTATTCAATACTTTTCAGAATCTCAAGAGATAGCCATCATAGGTGAAGTTTGGGAACATCTCAACACATTTTATAAACAAAATCATAGCTAAATTAATATGTCAATAAAAACTGAGGTAAAAGTAGCTTTTTAAAAACATTAGAAAATCTGTAATTGTGAGATTGTGAAATCTCACAATCTCTTAGCCAACTAAGTTCTACGCAAAGTAGACTATTAACTTTGGTGAGTCCAGTTTGTGTAGGACTAGCATTGGATACAACCCTAAGACTACATTTGAGGCAGTGAGCTCAGTTGTTTTAGTATGTTCTAAGCTCAAAACTGAAGCTGAGGCTCCAATACTTTGGCCACCTCATGAGAAGAGAAGACTCCCTGGAAAAGACCCTGATGTTGGGACGACAAGGAGAAGGGGACGACAGAGGACGAGATGGTTGGATAGTGTTCTCGAAGCTACCAGCATGAGTTTGACCAAACTGCGGGAGGCAGTGGAAGACAGGAGTGCCTGGCGTGCTCTGGTCCATGGGGTCATGAAGAGTTGGACACGACTAAATGACTAAACAACAACAAAGCTCAAACATACATGCCAAGGAAGCCCACGTAAGAACAATTTATAAAATGCCTGTGGTAGGGTTGTTAATACTACAATTTCATTCCCTCTTCCCATTAACTACAAGGAATCCAGACTTTGGGGGAAGAGATGAACACTCTGAGCTTGCCTTTGCCAACACACTTCCAGCCACAAGTGATCCAGGACCAATGAAGCCAAATGATGGAAGATTTGGGACAGATAAAAGAAAGTAGTACTTCATGCAGCACATAATTAAATTATGGAGGCAATGGTGGCTTGGACTGCTTGGGGGGAAAGACTCAACAAATTCAGGGAGGACAAGGCTATCCATGGTACTAGTCATGGCTATGTTCTACCTCCACTGTCAGAGGCCTTATGCCTCAGAATACCAGGTGCTGGGAATCACAGGTGGGCAGAGTGCTGGAGTCCAGCTTGCAGGCTTCCCAAAGGCATCTGGTCAGTCACTGTGAGAACAGGATGCTGGTCTAGATGGGCCATTGCCTGATCCAGCAGGTTCTTTTTATGTCTCCTTGTGAGTCAACAACAAAGACAAGACTATTGTTACCTACATTTGTCCCAGAAACCTCCAGTTAAATTGATATGCCTTGGAAGGCTTGAACATCTCTTTAATAAACATGAGGAATATAATAAAGATAGTTTCCCTTTTCCTAAGCAGATAGAGGTAAGTCTGTTTTTTTCAAAATATTAAGTTGTCTTGTAAAGGGAAAAAGGGATGCGGGTGGCGCTGTGGGTTAAACCACAGAGCCTAGGACTTGCTGATCAGAAGGTCAGCGGTTCAAATCCCCACGACGGGGTGAGCTCCTGTTGCTCGGTCCCTGCTCCTGCCAACCTAGCAGTTCGAAAGCATGTCAAAGTGCAAATAGATAAATAGGTACCGCTCCGGCGGGAAGGTAAACAGCGTTTCTGTGCGCTGCTCTGGTTCGCCAGAAGCCGCTTAGTCATGCTGGCCACATGACCCGGAAGCTGTATGCTGGCTCCCTCAGCCAATAAAGTGACATGAGCGCCACAACCCCAGAGTCGGTCACGACTGGACCTAATGGTCAGGGGTCCCTTTACCTTTACTGTAAAGAGAAACTATTCTCTTGTTCAATATTACAAAAAAAAAAAAATGTTATTGAGATGTTGCGGTATGTAGCATGTGTGGAAATGTAATTAACGAATTAAGCAGCTACAATATCCTTCATCAGTAGGCAGCCTATGTCAAGTTTTTGTGCTTCAGAATGGTCCTTTCTGTTGGAATAGAATACAGTGGTACCTCGGGTTAAGTACTTAATTTGTTCCGGAGGTCTGTTCTTAACCTGAAACTGTTCTTAACCTGAAGCACCACTTTAGCTAATGGGGCCGCCTGCTGCCGCCGCTGCACCGCCGGAGCACGATTTCTGTTCTCATCCTGAAGTAAAGTTCTTAACCTGAGGTACTATTTATGGGTTAGCGGAGTCTGTAACATGAAGTGTATGTAACCTGAAGCGTATGTAACCTGAGGTACCACTGTAGAGTGTTTTTGTTGTTTGGTCTCTATTTAACCAACACCTTTGGTTTCAGAAGACATGTTGGATGCCTTAAATGTTAAGGATCTATAGATTAGTAGCATTGTTGTGTCATGATTTTGTAGCTGGGATATCACAGAACAGGTCAAGACAGTGGCATAAAATATTCTGACAACCTAAGAACGTTGCATATAAATATTGGGCATACTTTCTTAAAGAGAAACATAGAACCTAAATAGCATTAACTCATATATTTGTTTCTTATCGAGTGTCAGACATTCTTGAGGACTTGGCAGAGTTCCCTAATCCCTCAAGCTCTGGATGATTTATTGCTCTCCATAATGTTCAGTGAAGTAATGATATGCCAGCTGCACAGCCTGCTCACTGGTGGCAGTTCTCCTACTCCCTAATCCAAATCTATATGCGCAGAGAGAAGATCCATGCCAGCAGCTCCATAATTATAAGTTTGTGTAAGGCTTTTATCCCTCTGAATAATGTCCTGCAGCCAGACACACACTGATCTATAGGCAGACTCCCCTTTTACGCCAAAAGGAACTGGTGTACCCATTCCTCTTCTGTGCTGGTTTTTCTAAAATGGCCTGTCCAGCCAGATTTACCTGTTTCATTGAATTATTGTTGTGTCCTGTTGTCTTCACAGAAGACAGGTGGAATGTGTTACAGGGTTTCTGGTGTTAATGGCTCTGTGAGATGTTTTTATTTCCAAATATCTGCAGCACTTGCCATTTTTGTGTGAATTTAATGTGACACAATCCTATGTTACAACAGAAGAAAGATGCATAATAACACTTTCCGCCCAACATGAACCGTAGACCCACCCCAACATGGCACTTTATCATTTGGCCTTCATCATGAATGCATGGAGATGGTAGGATCAAGATCAAAAGTACCAGTTAGCATTGCTTCAAAACGTCAGAAGTGCAGGAAGACATAATCTGCATTCCTAGATATTCTCTTAACTCCCACTGGAATGCCTATTTGACTGAGGCTATACCATTTTGTAACTGTATAGTTGAGTTATTTACTATATGTCTTAAAGAGATGTCTTGGCGTGTGCAGCTATGTGTATTTTAATTGCAGCCATTAAATTAAATACCATTAAAGTGAATTTAATTTGAATGATGCATTTGCAATTAAGCTATAGTTTAAATAATTATAGATTCATTTTAGAAATATTAGCAGAGGTAAACTGCAGACTGTAAAAGATGGCACACATTGTAGAGAACATAATAAAGGAAAATGAGCACTTGATAACCAAAGCCCTCATTTTCCTATTTTCTAAGTAAGTCCACAGGAACAATTAATATTTCTCTTTCAAAATTAACAACAGAACTAGCAATTTCAGTAGTTGCACACATGATCAGCCAGTCTTGTGAATGGTTCAAGACAAGTTCAAAGCACGCCAGAACATGTTCTGAAAAAATGTTTTAAAAGTACACTATTCCATGCAAGGACACAATGCTGAACCACTGACAAGACTTCCATTGCAAATCTGAGAAAGTGCAAGGGTTTTATGAACTGGACCTAAGGAGCAAACTATGTGTGACAGATGTTATAGGACTGGGCTGAAATGACCCTCCATGCTAACTGGGTCGTGGAACAGGAAGGACCATTCAAGGTGGGGAGAACATTTCAGGGGCTGCTTATCTTTCTGACTGTCCTTTTTTCTAAGTACTCCAAGGTAGTGCTAAAGCACTCTCTCCTCATACTCTTGCAGGAGAGGGGGGCTGCCAGATTCCATTTTATTTACCCCAAAAGGAAGAGGCCCTATGTACTGCTTCTTCTGTTGTCTTCAGGAGGAAAAGCAGGTGGTGACAGCCAACAACCCTCTCTTTCAGTCTCCAGAAGAGGGTGGGGTGATTTTAATACTCTCTCTTGGGCTGCTTTCAAAAAGCTGCTAGGTAAGCCCCATGTTCACAAAAATGTTTCAGCCATTTCCCCTGTCCTCAAAAACATCCTTCCTTTTGATGACTATTTTGGCTCACCCTACATTAGGCGCTTTGTTGAATTAAGTTAAATTCATGTTTGGTGGTTGACAAAGCAGCTGCAGAGAACCATCAGGATTGGAGTCATTGCATCAGGGAGAGAGGAGTTGAACCCTTCCCCACAGGCAGAGTGAGAGAGACAGAGAGAAACTAAATAAAAAAATTCCTTCCAGTAGCACCTTAAAGACCAACTAAGTTAGTTCTTGGTATGAGCTTTCGTGTGCATGCACACTTCTTCAGATACTTCAGATGTGTATCTGAAGAAGTGTGCATGCACACAAAAGCTCATACCAAGAACTAACTTAGTTGGTCTTTAAGGTGCTACTGGAAGGAATTTTTTTATTTTGTTTTGACTATGGCAGACCAACACGGCTACCTATCTGTAACTAGAGAGAAACTAGTTCACAACTTGATCCAGTGAAGATCTCCACTATCAAAATAAAAGGGAAGGCATTTTTGTTGATAGCTCCTCCTCCTCCCCGAAGCCTCTAGCACCTCAAAAAAATCATCTCCAAATTGCTGAGGGCCCTTCAAAGTAACATAAGAACAACCCTGCTGGATCAAGCCAGAGGCCTATCTAGTCCATCATTTTGTTCTCGTAATGGGAAGCCCAAAATAATGACCTGAGTGCAACAACCACTCTTCCACCATGTGATTCCTAGCAACTGACATTCAGAGGCATACTATCTATTACAGTGGCACCTCAGGTTACATACGCTTCAGGTTACATACGCTTCAGGTTACAGACTCCGCTAACCCAGAAATAGTGCTTCAGGTTAAGAACTTTGCTTCAGGATGAGAACAGAAATTGTGCTCCGGCGGCGTGGCAGTAGCAGGAGGCCCCATTAGCTAAAGTGGTGCTTCAGGTTAAGAACCGTTTCGGGTTAAGTACAGACCTCCAGAACGAATTAAGTACTTAACCCAAGGTACCACTGTACATTTCCGTCTTATTTATTTATAAATAATGAGAATCAGGCTCAGAACATTGTGGCAATCCCTTCCTGATTTTTCAGTAACAATCCAAATAATGACATGCACTTGTTGATGTTGTCAGGCAACTTTTTACAGATTAACTGATGCAGTACAACCACACAGTACTGCTTCACTACATTAATATATTCTAGCCTACAAAGGGACTAATTAATTTTGATTGCTGGCAGGCAGCTGCCGGAACTCCACCTTTCTGCATGAAGCCAATGTCAGAAGCCCCAGTGACAATTTATATCTCGTTACTGGGCATATGTTATTAATTTCACAACAGAGGAGTGTGAAGCCTTGGGGGAAGTGTTTTGGTGTTGCTTCCAAGATCTCATTTGCATTTCAGGGATTTCTGATGCCACTTATGCAATGTTTGCCCCTAACCTCTCCTCTGTTTGCAAAGGCCTTAAATGTACTGCTTAATAGGCTGTATGCCAAGTTGCTTGGTTTCAGTGGTTTCTGAAAACTCATCTAAAGACCAACAGAGAGAAATAGCAAGTCACAGTTTTTCTTGTTCAGAGAAGTAAACATAAAAGCAATGTAGTAAAGAATAACACAACAAGCTACCCTTAAATATTCTAGTGAAAAACGAGAGTTCAGAACTGTTCACTGTTGTGCTTATTGTGCTTATAGAGCCAGTCCTGACAGACCTGAATAATTGGCCAATACTGTATTAAAAACAGGGCCGGATCCCACTTTCAGGGGGCCCTGACCAAAGTGTCCTCTGATGGGTCCTCTCCTACATCAATGGGTCCCCTTGGGTTTACCTGGCAGCAGTAACAGAACTCTAAAGGTGCCTGGGAGATGCCCTTCCTTTTCCTTCCACAGTGCCCAGGGCACCCAAAGTAGTGTCAGTCTGGAGTATTGTGGGGAAATTACAATTGACACTAGCAGATCTAGTCACATGGAGGCCTGAGGCAAGTGTCAGCACTGATGGGCCCCAGCAGCTGCCTTAGGAAGCCTGGAGCTGACCCCAGGCCTGATTAGGATTGGACCAAAGGACCCCCTGGTCCAATATTTTGCTCCCATCAGTAGACAGGCAGGTGCTTTTAGGAGACTTACAAAGCAAGGCATGTTGAGGATAATAATCCTCTACCCCTGTCCCTGACATCTGGTAAGATGTAATCAGAGTTGTACTGCCTCTGCACATGAAACCTCCATTTTTGTCCCTCTCTTATTCAAATATTTATTTGACAAAATATTCCATAAACAACATTCTACAGATATCAAGTGGGATAATGATCTAAGTTCCAGAAAGAAATAGTTAATGAATAAGGCGCATGCATTTTCATGTGGATTTGTTGTGCAATCCTGTGCATGTCTACTCAGAAGCAAGTTTCCTTGAGTTCAGCGGGACTAACTTCCAGGCTAAATGTGCATAGGGTTGCAGCCTTAGTGTGTTCAGAATCTCAGGTTTTCATCTATCTTCTGATGTACTGAGTTGCTTGAAACTTAAATGGGAGAGTAGGGGAGAGAGATTGCAGGCCTTTAAGAGCCTGCCCTTCCAACCACACTTTCAACACCTGGCTGAGGAAGGCTTTGGTGTAACAAAGGTTGATGACAGATCCTTATGCTGACATTCTGTGTGGTGCTGCCTGTCTGTCTGTTAGCACACTGCTACTTTGTAAAAGCAGAAGCGCTTTATAGCTTGCTTGTTTTGAGAACTAGAAACACATCCTTTTGAACTTAAACCCATAAACTGCAGCCTCATATTAGTCACATTGTGACAATGAGTTTGGGAAGCAAATGATATGTTCCAAAGATAAAACAAGACTTGCAATCCTGTCATTCTGCATGAAATTGTTTTTTAACAAAAGTCTTTTCTCCCTCTCACTTTTCTAGCCTTAGAAATTTGAGGGTGAATGGGTTCAAATTCATGATCTTTATTCACTTAAAATATAGTTAAGCAATTAGGTTAGTAGGAAACATACCCTCCAATTTTATCCAAGAGTGACTCACCTGGTTGGGCAAAGCTTCTATGCTAGGCTCATGGCAGGTGGGAAGAGACAAATGGAGAGATACTATATTGGTTCAACCACACCTAGCGAGCCATTTCTAATTTAACAGGAATGTAGTCTGTTTTACACTGGATGTAACATACGTGGTAGCTTGGATGTTCATAATGGCTTGTATTCAACATAGTGTGACGCAGTTAGTTCCAGTAGTGCAAGGATGTCCCCTTACACAGTGGAACGATGGGATAAACCCCTCGCGCTAGCGCTAATCCTTGCACTAGCAAAAAATGTAGTTGAATACTGCCCTATATCTATTTATTTCTACAAAGGACGGTGAGCGAAGTTATACATCACCCCAAGAGATAGAAAGCATCATCAAAAAGGGGTGGTAGTGGCTAAAGTGGAAATAGGTTTGCACAGAATTTGCCTGCGCTAGTGTATTTGCATAGCCTCGGTTTCATAGTTCTAAAAAGTGCAAGATTAAGGGATTAGACAGGGATGACACAATGCTAAAATATGCAAGTTTATGACATATAGATGTATATAGATATATGACTCCTGAATGATAGGGAAATGCATGGAACTAACTTGAGCCTCCAGAAAAAACAGAACTGGCTTGCTTTCAAATCTGCTGTGAAGAGCTTCTCTATGACATAATATAAAGAAAATTTGCCTGGTTTCATTCATGAAAAGCTGTGTGCAGGGTTGCAGATGGGGAATAACAATACACTCCTAAACAGGTCTACTCAGAAGTAAGGCCCATCAAGTTCAATGGCTCTTACTTCCAGGTAAATGGTATAGGATTGCAGACTTAATTGATTCCTTCACAGGAATTCATACATTTATTGTCTGTGGATTATTATTGGTATTATTACTACTGCAAGAAAAAAATCATTTATAGATGGTTGAATAAATGAGATTTTCCGTTTTTATTCACCTATCTTTACTGTTTGTTTTGATTTCTTCCTCTCGTGGGAGTGGTCTTTTGGTGTTAGCAGTGTAACATGTGAGCTTAGAATCCCTCCAGTATTAAAAGTATCACTTTCCTTTATCTGAAGTTGTCCTCTGAAGGGCTGCACAATCTAGACCAAGAGCCACAAGAAGGGAGAATAGCAGGGGCCTTGAAGTTGCATACCCTCTAGCATCTTGAGTCCCAAAACCAAAATGTGCCTCTTCCCAACTGTGTTCATGTGTGAGTCTTGCGACCCACATGAGATTGTGGAATCCAAAAGACGCACTTGGGGGGGGGGGGAAGAGGCTGTGCTCACAAAGTGGATTATGTCAGCGATCAAACTAGGATATAAGGCGGTCCTTAAGATATCCTGGACCCGAGTCATTGAGATGTTGCATGTGCTACAGAGGTGTTGTATGTTGTTGGCCCTCTGCTCCCATCAGCAGCCTAGCTGCTTCATTCTGTACTTCTGGAGCTTATCAGTCAGGTCCGAGAGCAGCCCTACCTTGACTGCATGACACTAATCCAGCCACAAGGTCACCAATGCATGGATGGGCTTAGTAGACCATTTGTACCTCAGTAGGGACCTGGGTGGCGCTGTGGTCTAAACCACAGAGCCTAGGGCTTGCCAATCAGAAGGTCAGCGGTTGGAATCCCCATGACAGGGTAAGCTCCCATTGCTCAGTGCCAGCTCCTGCCAACCTAGCAGTTCAAAAGCACATCAAAGTGCAAGTAGATAAATAGGTACCACTCTGGCAGGAAGGTAAACGGCGTTTCCGTGCACTGCTCTGGTTCGCCAGAAGCGGCTTAGTCATGCTGGCCACATGACCCAAAAGCTGTACGCCGGCTCCCTCAGCCAGTAAAGCGAGATGAGCGCCACAACCCCAGAGTTGTCCACAACTGGGCCTAACGGTCAGGGGTCCCAAAGACCTTTAGGTACAAATAATAAATTATTAGTCCATAGATGCTTTCTTTCTACTACTCCATATTTCTGGAAAAGTTATCCCTCCTTTCATTTTTTTAATATCTCCTCCAAACCCCCTTTTTGGTAAACCTTCCCTTAGTCACCATATCATAACATGACAATCCCAAAGTCTTGAAAGCCAGCATTTTGTAATGGTTAGAGTCTTGAACTTGGACTTGGGATCCACTTAGCTGTGGAGCTCACTGAGGGAGTTCAGGCCAATCATTACATCTCAACCTAAACTACCTCATAGGGTTGTTTTTGTAGATAAAATGGGTAGGAAGAGAACCGTGTACACCACATTCGCCTTTTTGGAGGAAACATGGACTATATAAATTAATAAATAATGTAAATTGTTTATTTACATTATTTGAAGCTTCATGTAACTAAGCTTCATGTCCTCTGTTGCATGGTCCTCGTAGAAATGCCATCCCTATGTGTGCAAAGTAGGGACAGCATCAATTTTTTTGCAGATTTGGTCAGAGTAACCCTATAGTGTAAAGAACTAAATGGAAAAAAATGAGAGGATTGGCCAGTGGATCCAAGGCCTGTTTTATATTAATTCTAGTGTACCTGAAATCTTTTTGCCAAATTATAGACAAGACTTCAGCTTGTCTGAACTGAAGCTGCATACATTAGAGAAGATGTTCATTAAAATCTGGTTCCAGTGAGTTGTTTCATTCACGCTCTTCCTGCTGTACAATATAATGAATTCTTTAGACTTTGAAAGTGAGTTGTTGTGGCCTAAAGTAACAAATCAGTTTTGGAATGCATGCTGTCTGTTGTAAATGATTTGGGGGTAATAAATTTTCTGTTACAAAGCAATAGGCAGAGTTTTCATAATGTTGAACAGTTTGGACTTGTCTTGAAGTGAACAATGTCACTAAAGCAATGCATCGGTTCCAACTATTTGTTATTATAAAAGGTGAATTTTTTTTGTCCTTAAGGTAGAATCCTCATCAAATTTCATTCTTTGCTGTAACATGTTTTATTTCGTATGTAGAACAAATAAAAATATATATCTGAGTGTATTGGGTATCTGTTGCATTCTTCAATGTAAACCACCTCTGGCTACTTTGTAAAATATATTTCTTATTAATTAACAGAGAAATGTTTAATATGAGCCCTAAATCCGTTGAACGGTCCTCAAGATTACATACATTTCTAACTATACAATATAGGTAGCTTATGGTTATATGTAATAATAAGAGGTTTTTCCAATGTATTTCCTCAAATTAACTTTATAATGATTTATTGGACATCTTATTTTATTTCAGTTATTTAGCACCTCTTTTAAAGATACATTTTCCCAAAGCAGCTTACAAGGAAAATACACTTAAGCAAAGTGACCAGAACACAAAGATTAAAGATAAATTAAAGAGAATAAATGCAAATCATAAATATATGGCCATTTTTACTGTTTGATGTAATTTCCTTTCAGAAAATAATTCTCTGCCCTAAAACTTGGAATGTCTTTAAGAATTACAAATATTGACATGGTTTTGCTGGTACCCTCACATCACTGCTCAATCCACTCTGCTTTCCCCTTTCTTTTCTATTTGTTTGAAATGTGTGAACCACATTCACTAGAATCAATTCAGCTTGGTTTTAGGTATGCAATCACACACATGAAGGGTAAGGAAATAATATATGTGTAAACAGCCAGCATTATTGAAACACCAAAAGTTGCGAGTTAAGAGGAAAGGAGAATTCTTCAACAACCTTCAAGCACCTGAACAAGTCACATTCCTTTACTGACATTTGTTTCCTAGCAAGCCCTAATACTTCAGGGCAAGTCAGCCTAGAGGAAGAAGTCAGTATACCTCTTAATTATAAACAAGACAGAATGTCTCTTTAAACTTCTTTGTCAGAGTACATCCATGCAGGTTCTTCGGGTTATTTCTGGTCAACGGGGACAGCAGCAAGTGGTCTAATTGCTAACATCTGTAAACGTATTGCAGATAATGTATTATTTTTTCACTCGTTTTGAAAAGAAAGTTGCGTGCTGAGGTCCCCCAAAACACCCCTACCCCAATAACTCACACATCACACATAATTTTTGTTTAAGGTTTTTGGCATAATTTTGGCCACAACTTTATTATCATACAAATTGTGAGTGGTTGCTTAGGCATTGGTTTTGACTAGCTATCCCCCCCGCCTTGGGGGGCAGCACTGACTCCCGGATTCCAGCGAGAGTCAGTGTGGAGGAACAAGATCAGGGACAACTGGAGCTGCGACACAGACCCTCAGTTCCATCCCCGCATGCTCCTTGGAGCTTACGCGGCCCGCACCCGATTCCAGGGGTTTGGACGAAGGGATGGTAAGCCCCAGAATTCCTTTAACGGAATTCCCGTGCAGCAGCAGCATTGGAGGGGCAGGCACAGCCAATCCATACCCCTCCACCAACCAATTTAAACCAATGCCTAACCGCCACAGAGCCTTAGCTCACCGCCAAACCACTCACAAATGCAACCCTTCCTTCAATCCCAAAGCCACCGTAGCCAACCAGGTGTTGTTCCCTATAGGGGAAAGATGCACCCTAAAGGGGGCAGCAGCCTTGAAGGTAATCACAGGGTGCAAAATCACAGAACAACCTGAAGCAAGGATCTATTTTATTTTATTTTACTTTATTATTTTTATTTTATTTTATTTTTATTTTCCACTGCCTTATTAACATGCTTTCCGGCCTCTTCGGTGGTAGTTTGTCTAGGCATTGGTTCCTGACTAGCTGCACCTGACCTCAGCAGGGCAGCACTGACGACTGGGCCCCACCATATCGTCAGTACAAGCAAACATTGTGGGGGAGCAATGAATTCCAAAGCAACCACATCCAGCCAGGTGTCGTACCCCATAGGGGAAAGATGCACCCCGTCTGCCCTAAAGAGGGCAACAGCCTTGAAGAAAATAGCAGGGTGCAATATCACAGAACCACCTAAAGCAAGGACCTATTTTATTTTATTTGTTATTTTATTTTATTTACTTTATTTATTTTATTTTATTTTCCACCGCCATATTAACATGCTTTCTGGCCTTCTCGGTGGTAGTTTGTCCAGGCATCGGTTCCCGACTAGCTGCACCTGACCTCAGCAGGGCAGCACTGACGACTGGGCCCCACCATATCGTTCCCGACTAGCTGCACCTGACCTCAGCAGGGCAGCACTGACGACTGGGCCCCACCATATCGTCAGTACAAGTAACCAGCGTGGGGGAGCAATGAACCAGGATCAGACTCAAGCTCACCCCAAATGCTCCCAGGGACTCTTGCGTGGCCCTACCCCTCGAAAGGGTTGACAAAAGCATGGCAAATCCTTGGATTCCTTTAATGGAATATCTTTGCACATTGGAGGGGACAGGTGCTCCAACCCCCCCCCCTCCAGATAACCTTGAACCAATGCCTTAAATTATTTTGAGTCCAGGGAGAGCTGCCATCAACTCAATCCAAGCCCTCTTGCATGCAGGAATGCAAACTTATGCTGGAGTAAGACAGCAAACATTCTCGTCCAGCTGTACCACCAGCACTGCGGGAGGACCAGCACAGGTCACACTCGACCGCACCAAAGGAAGGATCTCCTCCCAAAGCAGTCCCCATCTGGACATCCAGTAAATGTTCACATGGGCAGGAAGACTGAGATGGCGCCCCAGTCCAGACTCGTCAGCGCGCTTGCCAGCCCAGTGTACAAAGCTGTGGCCCAAATGTGCACAGCTGCTCCTATGAAAAAAGGAAATAACAGACAAGCATCAGCACAGACATCATTGTGACGCTTCCTTATATAACCCTTGTCAGTGTCAGACTTCCAATGACTTCACAATCCTGTCTATTGACAGGCCCCCAGTCTGCAACCTTTGCAGCAGCCCTATTCGGAAGGAATGAGGCGTGTTCATCGGTAGGCAAGCCGCAGGCCGTAATAACTGGTGCACGACGTAAGCACATTGATGCCTGGCTAACAGGAACCCATTTTTACGCACTAGGAGCGGGCCAGCCCCCAGGGGAATGAAAAGCCAAATATTTCTGGTATCCATAACTGGGCAAGGGCCCTCCTTACCTGTGACGGGAAGCCAGATTGTGGCACTCCTGCCCACTAAGTCTGTTTTAGAGTTCCCAACTCTAATGACAAGCTCCAAAGCAGATAAGGAAAAGTCCTGAAGCAATAAGCCTCCAGACTCTCAGCCCCGTGCTGGCTCCAACAACCATTTCCCCAACCCTCAGTGCACCAAAATGCAATGGACTACTGAAAGGAGTCTCGCCTTGATCTTTTACCAGCAGATAAGTTTTAACTTGTTGCAGATACTGCATAGGTAAAATTGACCGACTTCCTGCCCACTGTCCTATGAGGTTGGAGCCTATTCCAACCTTCCAAGGCCCTGCACACAACAAACTTTATACAAGGGTCTCTGAAAAATAAAGCTTCAGTATAACAGACATTGCAGCGGACTGAATTCTTATAGTTATTACAGCACGCCCAATCTGCAGCAGGTGGACCAAATACTGCAGGATCTGCTCAGAGGATGGGGGCCAGTTCATCTGAATGGCCAAGGACTGCCAGCTTAAGGCTAAGAAATCCATCCAGGCCTTCCCATAAGAGCTAAAAGCAGAAGGGGAAATGGAAGCTGCTGCTCTCTGTAATTACTAATTGTTGTCAAAATGCCACAGGTGGTCTGGAAAAGTCTGGCAGTAGCTGAGTGTCTGGAGCCCAGGATCTGAAGCGCTCCATCTGAAAATGGGATAGAGTGTCAGGACATCATTAGAGGATCCCGTAATCAGGAGAGCAGAAAGCACAATATTAAACCTTAAGCGGCGCAGCTCAAAAGCGTGAGCGGAGGGGCGGAGACTCAGCTGGAGCGTGAGGACTGTTTTGCCAAGACGCTCACCACTGCCTGGTTATCAGACCAAAAGCAGATCCGATGTTCACTGAACTCCTCGGGCCACATGTGAACTGCTACTACAATGGGGAAAACTCAAGAAAAGTTAGGTCACATGATTGCCTCACCACACCGGGCTTGAGGCCATGGCTTTGCACACCAGCAGCCCCTGAAAATAAAAAAAACCAAAGGGCAAAGATCCAGCAGCATCAGCATAAACCTGAAAATCCCTGTGCAAGTTCCAGGTATCCTGCCATGGCCAACTACTATTGCATACATTTAGGAATTGCAACCATTGCATGAGATCCCATTCCATGAGAAAGGCAAGGGGACCTCAACATTTAGGAATTGCAACCATTGCATGAGAAAGGTAAGGGGACCTCAGGCCGCAGGCAGCCTGGCCTAGTGGGAAGGGAAGGTGCTGCCTGGGGCAACCACTCTGCATGCAAGATTAATTAAGTGACCCAGCAAGATCGGATCTGATGAAGCATCACTTGCTACAGAGGAAGTATTACAAAATGACTTCCTTCAAGGCAGACAGCTTCTCCATAGGTAAGTGGTATGTTTTAGCAACGATATCCATCTGGATCCCCAAATAAAATGGGAATATGGCAAAAGGTATTGAGGTATTGCTTGCCAGCTTCCAGCCCCCCGCTTGGGCAGGGGGCATCTTGTCTTGCCATCATAATACGTAAATTTACATGGCCGACGCTGGCCAGAACCCCTAAAGAAGTCCCAACAAAGTTGCCGCCGAGCCATCTTCCTTTTCAGACACACACTCTGTGTAATGCAAAATACACACTCCGTGCAGCGCACACACACTCCATGCAATGCAACTACCCTCCGTGCAACACAACTACACACTCTGTGCAATGCAAAAACGCACTCCGTGCAATGCAAAAACGCACTCCGTGCAATGCAAAAACGCACTTCAAGCAATGCAACTACCCTCCATGCAATGCAGCTACACTCCATGCAATGCAACTACACGCTTCGTGCAATGCAACTACACACTCCGTTCAATGCAACTACACACTCCTTGCAATGCAACTACACACTCCGTGCAATGCACACACACTCCGTGCAATGCAACTACACACTCCGTGCAATGCAAAAAAACACACACTCTGTGCAATGCAACTACACCCTCCGTGCAATGCAACTACACACTCCATGCAATGCACACACACTCCGTGCAATGCAACTACACACTCCGTGCAATGCAAAAAACAGACTCTGTGCAATGCAACTACACCCTCCGTGCAATGCACACCCCCTCCGTGCAATGCAACTACACACCGTGCAATGCAACAACACGCTCCGTGCAAAGCAACTACACACTCTGTGCACTGCACACACCCTCCGTTCAATGCAACTACATACTTCGTGCAATGCTCACACACTCCGTGCAATGCAACAACACACTCCGTGCAATGCACACACACCCTCCGTGCAATGCACACCTCTGTGCAATGCAAATGCAAATCTCTCACGCAATGCAATGCAAATGCAGCCCGTGCAGCGCTGTGCCCTGCAACGCACAGAGCAAACTGCAATGCGGGCACGCAAAGGTGCTTTCTCCTGCTTGCATATTGCAAACATGGCGCCTGTTACATCCCTCGCAGTGAGGGAACCACCAAAAGGCCCTCGACACTGGACCTAAGTGTCCAGGTAGAGCAATGGGGGAGCATGCAGCTGTCCCATATAGGGACCAATCCTGCAACCTAGGCATTACCGGCACTATGCGCTGACCAGCTGAGCTATCCAGGATGATCCCTAAAGACCGAGGACAGCCTCACCGTGACCCCTGTAGAGGTCCAAGGTGATGTCTGAATTATCATCCCTGCTCCTCTTTGCCCTCCTCCTGGATTGCAGTCTTCAAAAATGCTTCCTTCTGAAGAAGGCACCTGGGCGTCAGCAAGTCATCCCCTGCAGGAGAGGCAAGCTCTTGAGGCATCTGCAAAAGCCCTGTCATAGTCCGCAACAACTAAACAATGTAAGGAACCGGTGAAACCAATGCATCATGGACCACATGGGGACACTATTCAGGCCGGAAACGCTTCCAGGCCATCGAATTCTAGGGCAAAGCCCTAGGATCACCTGCTAGGCCAGGCATAAATGTTCCCAGTGAAATAGCAGAGTTGAGGTAGCCCACAGCCTGTCCAGGTACCCCTGCTTGCCCTTTTAGAGGGAAGCACCCCTTCAAGAAACCCAAAGTTCTTTTACCACAAATGGGCCGAACTACAGAATAGCCCAAAAGGAGCAGTTTGTTTTGTTTTGTTATAACAATGGCTAAGAGGGGGATATGAACCCTGTCTCCCAGGTCCTAGTCCTACACTTTAGCCACTAAGCCACAATGGCTCGTCTCTAAAATGGCAGTCGCCACTATCAGGGCAAAACAAACTTAACGAAAATCAACTTGTTCAGAAACAGCATAGTTCAAGAGCATATACAGAGTGCTCATAGTCATTGGAGGCACAGAGAGCCTCTGCCGCCCTGTCTGCCTCAGATATACATTAGCAGCAACTGAGCCTGCAAGCAGGTACATTCTTATAGAGAGGTCAGAGACTTAACAATTAACTGCTACCTGTAGCAGACTTAGGCTTGGAGTTATGTGCAGGCCAAATAGGCCTCCCTGCCTCTGCTCTTGAGAATCTTAGTCTCATAGCAATATTAAAAGAACTCAAAATAGTGCTCCCGCCCAAGGCTAGATTAAAATTTGGCCAACAGCGCTGCACCCACTCAAATAAAGCCAACCTTCGGGGTGCTATAAATGAAAATGATTCCAGCTAAGCTGGGAACAGCCCTGACTAGCCCCACAATTTACAACAGGAGAAATGGGGGAAACCTTTTGTGAAAGAAAGCCCCTAACGGGGGCTCTCTCCCTATTGGGAAAGGCAAGCCACAGATACAGGGAAAATCTTCCCACAGGGCAGGGTAAGGGGTGGGGTGGGAAATCGAACAGGAAAAGGGGGGAATTAAATTATTTAAGGGACTAAAGAGGATTAAAAGAAGGGGGAAATAAAGAAATGTAACCAGACAATGAGAAGATTGCATCACTGTCTTTCAGACAGTCCAAGCGCTCCATGTGATCCGGTGTCCACAGCGAAAGAGAAAGGAACATGCTGTGGACCTTGCTTAAATAACCTCTGACCCCACCCCTAAATTGGCAACATCAAATTTACCCCAGTAACACCAGCCACCAATCTGATCCAAGTCCCTTGAATCAACCTGGCTGGCAACCGTGGGTGTTTTGTCTGGCCCCATCCGCAACACGTGCTCTCTTTTTAATGAGAACATGCTTTACCGTACATGTCAGAGAACCCACCTTCCAACAGAACTTATTTATCCAGAGGTCTTGGCTGTTTCTCACCGACAGGAAGGAATACATTAAAATATTCTCTGTCGATTGCTCTTTTGAATGTCAGTAAGATACCAAAGTTGCATCTGGAATTTTGACAGTTTCTCACCATCACTACCAATCGCTTTTTTGTGAACAATCATGTGGTGCAGGGTATAAGACTTCCCTTCACAATACCTTTAAGGCAGGATTGCCTAACCTGTAGCTCTGCAGGTGTTGCTGGGCTAAAACTCCCCAGATATCTGGCCGTGCTGCCTGGGGCTGATGGGAGTTGGAAATCCCACATCATCTTGAGAGCCACAGGTTAGTCGCCCCTGTTTTAATGCGCAGCAATTGGTATTGCGTGATGGATAAGGGTTTGTCTGTGTGTGCAAACACTAGAGAGGGAGAGAAGTAACAGGTTTATGGCTGAGTTGAATTGCAAATAGAAAGGTTCATCACCATAAGCTCAAAGCTCCATTGCCCTCTGGCCATATCCTGAACCTTGCCTTCATCTCTCTCACCCCATGACAGAGCTACCATTCCCAGAGTTCCTTGTGAAGGAATATTTTTTGTTAAACCATCTGGGAATTGTAGCTCTGTGAGGGGAGTAGGGTCTCCTACCAACTTCAGCTCCAGCACATCGTCTGAATATTCTTTATTTTGACTTCTGCCTGACTCTTACACACTTTCTGTCTATCCTGGCCACCGAAGTTTGTGCTTTTTGTCAAATGAGCCTTGCCACCTCAGGCTAGAAGTGTTCTTGTGGATTATCTCTGTGGTCAAACTGGGATACAGTGGAACCTTGGCTGTCAAATGTAATCGGTTCCATAAGACCATTCGACTTCCAAAATGTTTGACAACCGCGGCACAATTGCCGGTCAGCAAAATCCATTGAAAAAAAATGGAGAAACACGCCTTGGAAGCTGTTCAACTTCCAAGGTGCATTCTAAAATGGAAGCATTCACTTCTGGGTTGTCGGTATTTGAAAGCCGAAATGTTTGACTTCTGAAGTGTTTGACAACCAATGTTCCACTGTATAAGGGTTCAGGCAGTCCCCAAGGTACCCTGGACCTAAGTTGTTTGGGGCTTTGTAAATGAATGCACGAGGATGTGGGTGGCACTGTGGTCTAAACCACTGAGCCTAGGGCTTGCCAATCGGAAGGTCAGAGGTTCAAATCCCCATGACGGGGTGAGCTCCCATTGCTCGGTTGCAGCTCCTGCCAACCTAGCAGTTCAAAAGCACACCAGTGCAAGTAGATAAATAGATACTGCTCCGGCGGGAAGGTAAACGGCATTTCCGTGCGCTGCTCTGGTTTTGCCAGAAGTGGCTTAGTCATGCTGGCCACATGACCCGGAAAAACTGTCTGCGGACGAACGTCGGCTCCGTCGGCCAGTAAAGTGAGATGAGCGCTGCAACCCCAGAGTAGTTCGCGACTGGACTTAACTGTCAGGGGTCCTTTACCTTTTTTAATTAATGCAAGGACTTTGGAAGTGGCTTTGTAGTAGATGAGCAGCCAGTGCAGAAGTTTTAACAATTGTGTCACATGTTGTCGGTCATAGGTTCAGCCACTTGTTCACAACTGTCATGCATACAGGACTAAACCTTGTCCACATCTTCAGGTTCCAAAGACTACACCTGTTTACTACAGCCAATGACCGGGTTGAACAGTTGTAAATGGAAAAGCAGCTTGTCCCTTTCTGCTAGCTAATCAGCTAGCAGCAGTTCCAGTTGTTTAGGCTTCCCCCTCACCCCACCTGCACTATGACTGCCTAACTCTGCAACCATTGTAAGCAATGGCCCAGAAAGAAAATCCCATACATTCACAGAACTCCATTTGCCATGATTATCTATTAAGTCCCATACCAGCATGTGCTCTGAATCACAGCCTGTGAATTGGGGGATTAATCCCATATCACAAAGATATGGGTTGTACTCTTGTACTCTAGACAGGGAGGATCGTAGTTCCCAATATGCCTCCTGAAATTTGCCTGGTGAGACATGCTTCGTAAATTTCATACATGCCCATCCCAGCTGCAGTGACATAATAGTGATATTTAGGGAGAGCCTTAAGGACGTAATGTGATACAGGGAAAGGCAATTAAAATATATTAGCCTTTTACTACTGTGTTTCAGTATAACCAGACAGAATATTGGTGGCAATCCTCTGGTGATTGACCAAGCTAAAGCAAAGTGAATACAACTTTTAGAAGACAGATGCTTAGGGCTGTTTGTGTGTGTGTTTTTGTTGTTGGTGTTACTAAGGCATTGCTGATGAACTTCTGAATGCTGTAAGTCTATCATGCAGCCTTCCATTTCAAGATTCAAATTTGGCAGCTCCTTTCAGTTCTCAATGGGAATTGCTTAAGGTGATAGCAGCGCATCCACCTACATAATCAAACAACATCAAAGCTGGTGATATATACTTTATAAAAACACAAATCACTGAATGCGTAACACTCACCTGACAGCCAAAGTATTTCCCTAATTATGATATTAAATTTAAAATGCCAATTAAGATTAATTAGATTAATTAGGGTATATTGTAGTATGTGTGGAAATAATAATAGTGTGGAATGTTGAAGGATTAGTCACTTAAATTGCTTACATTCTAGATCTACCAAAATAGCAAATTAAAAACTTTGTTGCATAACGTAGTCATAACGATTGCCATTGCAGGACAATAATTTTAGGAAGTGGGATCGGGGAGTGATTTATGAAGACCCTTTCCCTCTCCCCCTTTTGACAAGCTTTTGGAAATTGCTGTGTTCAACTGGCTCAGGAGAAATTTATTTGTCCTCAACTTTACGGATTGGTTAGGTTCACTCATTGGACCAAGAAATATCAGCCGCATTATAGATTGAGGATATAGAATGAATATGAACTCTGAATGAAGATCCTATAATCTTCATTCACCCATTCCTCAGTGATGCAGCATGCAGCCAAATCTGAGTAGCTACACAGTGTCACTGAGATTATCACATGCACTACTTAACTGTAATTAGCTGATGTCACAACCAAGGAAGTCTTAACTGGGGCGGGGAGTGTGAAATAGAAATATCCTGCTCACACCAAACCTCTGTGCACGAGCAGCTGCTTACACAAAGGCTTCCTTTTTCAGATATCTGCCCTGAACCTGCCAAAATCAGGGGCAGCACAGGAATTAGGATAAGTCTTACGTGTAGTTTGCCCAGAACTTCTTCCATACCTTCATGCTGCTCCTTTCTGAGGCTTAAATACTAAACTGACAACTTTCTCTTTCCTCACAGAAGGTAGACTCCAAACTATTTGCTACCTTAACAAATGAACATTCTTTTTGCAACCAAACCAACTCAGTCAGTGCTTCCAGCTTTATAGCTCCAAATGAAATACAATATCAATGGTATTCAGTGATCTCCCCTGTTAAGATGCTGTTTGTCATTGGTACAACCAATAATTTGGGGATAAGATTTGAATACCCACTGTTCTGCTTCTTACAGGATTTTAGAACAAAATAGATAGGAAAGGGTGAACATTGTTTTAAGAGTCCCTTATGAGGGATGTGGGTGGTGCTGTGGGTTAAACCACAGAGCCTAGGACTTGCCGATCAGAAGGTTGGCGGTTTGAATGCCTGCGATGGGGTGAGCTCCCGTTGCTCGGTCCCTGCTCCTGCCCACCTAGCAGTTCAAAAGCACGTCAAAGTGCAAGTAGATAAATAGGTACCGCTCTGGCGGGAAGCTAAATGGCATTTCCGTGTGCTGCTCTGGTTCGCCAGAAGCGGCTTAGTCATGCTGGCCACATGACCTGGAAGCTGTATGCTGGCTCCCTTGGCCAATAAAGCGAGATGAGCGCCGCAACCCCAGAGTTGGTCACGAGTGAACCTAATGGTCAGGGGTCCCTTTACCTTTAGCTTTTATGTGGTAATATCTGAAATTTTTAAAATACCACATTAGGTAAGAAATATATACTTTTTATAAGAAATAAAAAGAGGGGGAAAGATTCCTCCCTTTACAATTTATATTTTCGTACAGGCCAATAGAAAACGCTTCCCATCCAATATGTCTTACCTACATTCATTTTTAAAATGGACTTTAGAGCCTTTTTTGAGTGAGAAAAAGCAGAAACCAGGATGTCACGTTGGCATTTTTATATCCACATTTTCTTTATCGCCAACTGAAGAATGTGTTTTTCATTTATACCTACCTGGTACTTTACTGCAGCCTAACAAACACTTCACTGCATTTAAAGAAAAGAAGTGTCATGCTAATGATATGTTACTTTCCCCCACATGTGTGTGTGCACGCACACACATCACTTGAAGGGTAATTTAAATTGTCTTCTCAAGGCATGGTTTGCATTATTGTGCTAAAATGTGCAAGTTAAGTACTGTAAATGGGTGGTGTGGGAGGAAAAGAGTCTCCCCCAATAAGATTTAGTGGTGAATTTTCCCCCCTGTTCTGTATTGAAATATAATTGCTGTTTCTCTGCTAAATCTTAAAGAATGTGTCCTGCTTTTATTAACACAGCTTTTCATATTCAAATTGAATTCTCAGCACTTCAGAATTGCTTTTTAAGAAAGTAAAGCTGAAATTATTTCTGTAATTGTTTATAGTTTGTAGCTCTTCATGAAAGCAGTCCTTAATGCATTTACTAGGGAATGAGCCCTAGTGAACTCAATGGGTTCCTGAGTGAACATGTGTATTTCATTTTTGTCATTTCCAATGCTGGGATTTATCGCTGTGTATTTGCCCATCATATGCATTTCTTTGGATTAAAAGACTCTAGAGCAGTCTAGGAATTAGAGGTTTTTTCGAACTTTTATTTGTCTCAAATAAACTGAATTTGCTTTGTTGCAAATATGCTGAACTGTGGTCCCTAAAATGGTGTGTGTAACTGAGGTCATTATCCTGAAGTTGCTGGTTTTGAAGAACAGACATTGACTTCAGCTTGAAATTAGCCAATTAAATACTGGTACCCCATAGATGAGTGGGTTAATGGTATCGATTCTGCATTTTGAAGGAAGGTAGAAACAGTTCCAATGAACAACTTGAAAAAGTAAGGGCACAGAAAAAAGGCCAGAAGGAGGAACAGTATGCATCCTCTTTGGCCAGCTAGAATGTATGTGTCTCTTTAATGTGGTGCAAGCTTTACTATGAGAAAACTCAGAAACTGAGCATGGATTTGCAAAAGGTGGATTGTAAGCAGTGGTGACTGCACTTATTCATCAGGGCCAAGCAACATTTCCAGTGGAGAAAGAGGCAAGAATCACAGCAATGGCCTCCTTTTTTACTTGTAAAAAAACCGGTGTATTTGAAGAGCACTTATTAAGGAAATTTCATAAAGCATATGGGAGGAAGGGCTGCCTGTGTTCTCCTCAAATGGTGTTGCTGCTGCTCCTTGCCTTGTTTTCAGTAGCAGGTCCAGAAGAACGTGGCACTTTGTGGGACCATATTTCATCACTCTGCGATACATGGAAGAGAAAAGAAACAAAACAGGATTTTAAAACTAAAATAAAAACTGAGCAGTATGTTGATTTATATAGATAATCCTATACTTTCATCTCACCTTTCCTGAAAGCCAGGTAAATGTTGAGGGAAAAGATCAGGTGGGCTTGTTTTTTACTAAAACCCTTTTATTTCTTCATAAACGTAGCCACTTGACAGGGGCTTTTAAAAGTAAACTATCTGCAGATCGGCAACTGGACACTTGAGTGGCATTTCTAACCTGCACGGATGCAGCACACTGCACGGCAGTCCACTTTTTGTTGTCAAAATAGGGCACTGAAGCTTTAGAAGGACACAATATTGTTAATTACCATTGAAGTGAGAGTCCACTGGCCATCAGCACTTATTTGATCCACTGAAAGGAACTGATGAAAGACTTGTTGAACCCTCTTAAGTTCTGCCTGTTTCGCTTATGATGCAATGTTTCCTTTCCAGCTTTTATTTAAAAGTCACTAAGCACACACTCTTATGTGGAAGACTAAAATGTAAAGGGTTATTTATATATTTGCTTCATATTGCGCAGTCCAGTGGCAAAGAAGGAAGGGGGAAATATGCCATCGCATTGCCTGTGTATTCTGTGAGAAGGCTGTATTCCTTAATGAGTATTGCGACTAACTTCAAAATTTTATATCTGGAACTACCAAAAGGATGTCACAGGTTTGTCTCCCGTGCTGTGTCCATCGCTGGAAAAACAATGGTAGTAAATTCAGACTGACCATCTGTCCAAACACATAAGCTTTTTGTGTCTGAAGGCTATTTTACTATTTACTTCATTTGTTACTGAATATTTGTCTGTGCACCTGCAGGTTACACAGAATAGTTTTCTTTATATAAATATTTACATAGCAAGTACTTGCCCTCAGTCTCTCTTCATTTCCACGGTAGCAAAAAAAAGGCATAATGCCATTACAATGTAAAGTGACACGAGATGTATGCAGCATCTGCAATAGGTTCCTAATGGCAATGTGTTCTTCATTACCCACCACAGAAGTTGGCTTTAGGCTAATAACTTACTGCATTGAAGTTTGGCCACCGTAGAAACACACGATGGGAATGGCTTGAATTATTTCCTGCCATGATGTGGGGAGAGGGGGCGGCGGCAATGAACTCATTTAATTATCCTGGAAATCTGCAATGCTTTCTACAGAGTTAGCTCCGCCCTCTCACAAAATTTTCTAATATGTTTTTGATGTACTGTAGTCCTTTCCACATCTCAGCATAAAGGTAAAGGTAAAGGTACCCCTGCCCGTACGGGCCAGTCTTGACAGACTCTGGGGTTGTGCGCCCATCTCACTTAAGAGGCCAGGGGCCAGCGCTGTCCGGAGACACTTCCGGGTCACGTGGCCAGCGTGACATCGCTGCTCTGGCGAGCCAGAGCCGCACACGGAAACGCCGTTTACCTTCCCGCTGGTAAGCGGTCCCTATTTATCTACTTGCACCCGGAGGTGCTTTCGAACTGCTAGGTTGGCAGGCGCTGGGACCGAGCAGCGGGAGCGCACCCCGCCGCAGGGATTCGAACCGCCGACCTTTCGATCGGCAAGCCCTAGGCGCTGAGGCTTTAACCCACAGCGCCACCTGCGTCCCTTACATCTCAGCATGGTATATATCTATTTACAGAGTACTTGTTTGGATCTAATGCATTTTTTTTCAGCAGCAACAATGCTTGAGGTCAGAAAGCTTCTTGCCCACACTGACTGAATCTCAGCAATTGTGTGTTTCCTGTAATTTTTCTACATTTTCATTCAGTAAGAAGCAGTGTTTTCAAGGACTAGTCCATTGCTTGTTCAGTATTGTGAGGATTCAGAAGTAAACTAGGCCCAAAGAAAAGCTAAGTGTTGTTTTATATTGTATTCGTCTAAGGTTTTTAGCATGCTGTTGTTGTCTGCAGCCTATCTGAAAATTAGATCACAATCCTGTTTACAACTGGGCTTCTTTAACCCTATTGAAATCCGTGGGGTTTATGATGTCCAACTGTAGTGCAAAACTGAAATCAAGTTCTCCACTCATAGTATTGCTCTGATAGTATAGCTTTCTCACACTTTTTCCATTTTATGAATTTAGCTATTGCCTCTGACTTTGTGAAAGTAACGGGTAAATATTACATATCTTTTTATATACTGAAATAGTCTTCCACTCCAGCAAATCAGTTACAGAACTGTGTGACAGGAGTATAAAATATATTTAACCTATATGATTTAGTGATCATATAATTGAAGTAAATTTTACTCATAATTATTTATTTTGTTTACATTTAATGCTGCACTTCTTCAATTTCACAGGATTATCAGAGTAGCTCACTATACAAAATAAATGGTCACACCAACTGTGACTAGAATCCTGTTGCTTACTCTTCTCGACTAATTCTACCTGCATAGTCCATGTTTTCAATATACCTCTTTTATTCGTATAAAGGTGAGACTTTCCTATTGTATTAAAACTGTCAACCTCTGACTGCCATTTTACCTTCCATTCTCTGCAATTTGTTTATAGATGATCCTTAATCTTCCCTTTTCCTCTTCCCTGTCATCTCCTCCTTATAGTGATTAGAAACCTTCCTCACCCTTGAGGAATGGCATGTCACAAACAATATATCCAGATGAAAGGGAAATACTTGACCAACATGTCTTGTCAGCTCTTTGATCTCCTTGTGGAAGGTCTGTGCATCTTCCAACATTTCCTTTTGTAAGGCGAACAAATGAAACACTGTCTTGTTTGGACAGAGAGATCTGCATGTTTTACACAGAAGGAAACACTGATCTCTTGCCACTCGCCTTATGGGGGGGGCGGGATTCTGAGCCTTGAGAAATGAAAGATGTGCTTGGAACAAACACTTCCAGGCAAGGGGACCAAACTGATTGCATGCTGTTTTTTACATCACCTTCTAACAAAGTATTCTAATGTTGTTATTGTCTGCTTGCTGGGACATTCCAGATATTTTAAATGTACCATATTCTCAGACTCTCTCTCTCTCTTTAATTCATTTGGAAATGCTTCAGTATGATGGCTAATGTGGTACAATAGCTAGAGAATTTGTTTGTGCTGCTACGGACAGTCTGAAGGAGGAATTTGGACTGAAAGGGAAAAGTCTCCCAAGCAGGGCAGGAATATTAGGACGATCACTCATAGTCTTTCTCTTTTCCCATCTAACAAGTGAATACCACTTATCCTGTAAGGCAGGGATTGGCAGGCTGTGGTCCTCAGATGCTGTTGACTTCCAACTCCCTGGATCTGCTGCCCGTCCCAGCTGTTCCCCAATCTGCAGAGTGAGGCAACTGCCTCATGGTACCCTATGTGCAGGCCAGCCCTGCCTACCCCACACTTGATGTCATCTCTGATGTCAGGTGTAGAGCAGGTGAGCATGACTTAACTGAAATGACCTTGCAAGGCCAAGTGGGAAGGCCCAGAGGCCCTAACTAGACCCATGAGCCAAAGGTTCCCCACCACTGGTCTGGGACCAGGGTATAAAAATATGCTAGTTTAGCCCACCATCTCCAGCTATTCTTACAGAAGGGAATCCTTCCTGACATTCTTCCTAATCTTACTGCAACACAAACCAGCAAAGATGTTCCCTGAGGGCTTCTAGTAAACTACTGATCTCTCTCTGTTTATGTTATATGAAACTCAGTCCCATTACTCTTTCTGCCTTCAGGCTAAACATATTCAGCTTTTCCACATAAGTCACTTATCTCGAACTTTAATGATCTCCATTGCTGTCTCGCTGTATCTTCCTTGAAATGGCCACCATACTTCAGGCCTAACCTGCTCCAAACAGGCATACAGCATTGCCTCTTCTCTTGGTTTCCCTTTGGTTGATATGGCTGCTGCCATCTCCATAACTGTTCCCAGGAATAACTCTGAGGAAGGTACGGTTAGGCTTTCTTGGGTGTTTACATATCACCACACCAGTTCTCCAAAGTGAGCAGCCTTTGTGGATATATGAACATGCAAGGAAGCCAAACCACAGGAGCAGAAGTTTTCATATTATTTGCAAAGTAATATGGGATCTGCAGTGAAGATGATGACCACCAGATAAGTGTGAAGGGGACTTATACAATTCCTTCCATCATACAGCTCAAAACAGCATTTGTCATGAAGTAACATAATTACATTAATTAGGGCTATTGCAATCTCCAGGTCTTTCTCAAGACTAACAGCAATCCCTTATTCTATAGCCATACCTTTCTGTTTTCTTTTTCATTTTGTTGTTCACAGTGATACTGAATGCCACAGATTAAATTATAAATTGCTTTCATGATAAACATGGCATCAGAGTTCAGCAATAGCAGACTGAGTCTCTGAATGCTGTGTTACTTATTGTTATAGATCACTGCTGTAATACAGGAGGACAAAAAACCAAGTATAGGTTTAAGACAACCAACAAGTTCTGAAATATGAGAGAGATAAATCTTTAAAGAAGATCCGGAGGGAAATGATAGTAATAAGACATGTTAAACCCCAAAGCTGTCAGCAACTGCCAGTAATTCCCCCCGCTCTAAAAATGAAGTTAGTTAAATGTAAAATTCATTTTCGTGTTTTACTTACTGCAGTTTCATTACTAAAGAAATTGAGTTCATCTGAAAGACAAGAGCACATAATTGACAAGAATATCCCTGGCTCACACATGTTGTGGCAAGCTTTACACAACTCTGTTGTGGTAATTATGGTATCCTGCTGATCAAGAATAATTATCATTGCTATAGCAACCTCTTATGGAAGAAACTATTGGGGAGAAGTCTTGAAGAAAATGAAAAAAAAAGAAAAAAAAGAGCACAGTTCCTGGAGAACACTGCACAGCATGTCTATTATTTTGTTTAGGAAGGCATTAAATGCTTTCCTACACTATTCACTGGTAAAAAAAATGTATTGAATCTCTCATCCATCTTGTGCTGTACATATTATTGTATGTGTTCTTAGTGCTTAAAAGAACAAGGCTGGATCACCTCCATTCTCCAGAACCACAAGCTGACTCAAGCATTAATTATTTGGCAGTAGGAGTTCTGTTCAGCAAGCTGGTGTGAGGTCTTACAGAGAATTCTGATCTCTGGGCACAGTTCAGAAGAAGTTAAGCTCACCTAAGTCGCGATGAAATCTACAGGAATTAAGCACTTAATTGTGCACTTGATTTCAATGGAACTTAAACACACCTTCCTTTTTCTGGGTTGTACCTTCCTATCTTACTGTGTTTTGACTCATTAAAAGTTTTATATATTATTGTTGTTATGTAGTCGTTTAGTCGTTTCCGACTCTTCGTGACCCCATGGACCAGAGCACGCCAGGCATTCCTGTCTTATATATTATAGATATATGTTAAAAAAACCTTTATAAACTGATGTTTAAAAATGTATGTATGTGTGATGAGGAAACATAAACATAAGCACACAAGAACGTATCTGCAGGAGCACCTTCTACACCCAGGGGCGGAGGAAGGGGGGCCGGTGGGGCCGGATCTCCCCAGGTGTCTTTACTGAGGAGGGGTAACATTTGGCAGTCACGGGCGGGTGGCATGCCGAATGGCCATCAGTGGCTCGCTCCGCCCTAGTGGGCGGCTTGCTCCGCCCCCGGTTGCAGGGCGCACATGCCGCTCTATGCACCCAAACGGCTATCCCGCGCCTGGAAGGGCACACTCTGTGCCCCACCTCCCTTGGGAGCACGCCCCACCCTGGGTAGCATGGGCATATGCTCCACTGCTGCCTACACCCCAGGTGTAGTTTGTTTTTTATTAGCACTAATTTCAAATGACTTTAGGCCCATAGATTTCAATGGGTCTACACTGAGTATGAGGGACGCGGATGGTGCTGTGGGTTAAACCACAGAGCCTAGGGCTTGCTGATCAGAAGGTCGGCGGTTCAAATCGCTGCGATGGTTCAAAAGCACTAGCAGTTCAAAAGCACATCAAAGTGCAAGTAGATAAATAGGTACCGCTCTGGCGGGAAGGTAAACGGTGTTTCCGTGCGCTGCTCTGGTTCGCCAGAAGCAGCTTAGTCATGCTGGCCACATGACCTGGAAGCTGTACGCCGGCTCCCTCAGCCAATAAAGCAAGATGAGCACCGCAACCCCAGAGTCGGCCACGACTGGACCTAATGGTCAGGGGTCCCTTTACCTTTACCTTTAAGTTTGACTGAGTCAGGTACCACCCTGAGTTTGACTGAGTCAGGTACCACCCAGAGAACATCACCAGGATCCCAAGATGCCCTTCCCTGCATGCATGGAAGGCATGCTAATTTTCATTCTGTCAGCCCCTCTAACTACGCCATTAAAATGATGCCTTAACTTTTAGGGGTGGCTTTGGATTGGGGAAAGGGATTAGTAGAAAGAGGGGTTGAAAAACTACTGTGTGCAGACAGTAGAGCACAAGCAGCTCTTTGGATCCCATCCTATGTTCTTTTGCTCATAACTGATTGATTTGCATTCTCCATCTATCTTTCTTTTCCATTCCTTTTTGCATGAACTGTAGAGCATCCCATTGTAAATATTTATTCCTTCACTTCATGACTTTAACAATGGTGCCCAGTGCTTCGGTTTGGAGAACTGAGGTAGAAATGTGTTTTTAAAGAATTAACTTCGTAAATAAATGCCTTGTTAAGAGTGAGGATGTATGATTTAATCATCACAGGTAGGATGCATGTTAGTCCTATCCTAGGGAGTATTCCGTGGAACAGTGTATACTGCTTGCAGTTCAGAATGTGCAAAAATATTTGTAGCATCAAGGATGCCTCTCTTGACTCTTAAGAATGTCAAAGCAAAGACAGTTTTCCTCAGAAAGCTCTCTTTTCTTCATGTATGGCTATCCAGCTTCTCTTTAGTTAAACATTAACTAGTTTTTTAAAGGACGTGGAGCCTATTTTTATAACTGGAAGTCCCCTGTCACTTTCTGTCTTTCATTTTCCTTGTACTTAAACCTAATTCCTGATTGATGTATGGCATAATTCACACATGCAGTTCTGTTTGTGGTTGGCTACTTGAATTGCAGCAGTTCATACCTAGCTTAACAGTTCAACTTGGCAAGCTGTTTAAGCAGAGTTGCAGTGATCTCAGCTAAAGTAGGCAATGACCTGCAGCCAAGTTGCATAGCTGCTTAATAGAAAAATGGCTTGCTATGGTGAGCTACAGGCACAAAGCTGCAAGTCACTACAGACAGGTGGCTGTGTGTGTGAATTGGATCTGAATTTAAATGTTCCCCCAAAGAAAGTAGCATTCTTATGATTTTGACTTAAAATCTGAAAGGCCCCAGGTATGAATCTTGGGTAAGCTCTACTTGCCAAGAGGATTCAAGAAGTGAGCCCTGTACATTAGAGGCTCTGGGGGCATCTTTCAGTGATTCATATGCTACATGATTTGCACGAAGAACCAGTGGAATAGTCAAGGAGCTGGTGAAGAGATAGCCTCTGCTGGAGACCCACTGCCTACAATAATACTGGGCTGGACAGACAAATTATCTGACTCATTGTAAAATAAGTCAGATGCGGGTTTAGGGTAGGCAACTGGTTCAGCTGCGCAAGGCGCTACACTGCAGGGAGCAGCACAACAATGCTGTAAAATGGAGCACAAGAGGCAAGGGGGGCTGAATTTTAGCACTGCACAGAGCACTGCTGAAATTTGAGAGCCCAAAGTCTGCCACTGCATAGATCTACCTCCTATTTTCTCTGGGCTTTTTCTTTTTTAAGTTACTGATTCTGAAAAGCTCTTAGGGCTGTATCTAACCAATTTGTCCTGTTTGCACAAGTGCTTCTGCTTGCAAAGTGGAACTTCCCCTCCCCTGCGCACTCTGAAGTCAGTTCTGAGGGTTCCCCCAACCCTATGGAGCAGGTGGGTCTGTAGAGGGGAGGGCATGAGAATAGGAGGGGGGAGTCACATTGAACAACTAGAAGCCCTTGAGCAAATGACTTCGTTGGATACAATCCACAATACTTTGTGGCTTACACTGAAGGGAAAATTTAAGTGAACTAGAAAGGACAAAATATGTGACCTCAGCTTCTGTTAGACTTACCATGGGCTGCAAGACCAATGTGCGCACTACAGTCTTAAGGTGCTCCATTAACCATGTCTACTCAGAAGTAGGCCCAAATGAATTCTTGACTTACTCCTTAGGAAGAATCTTTCGGACTGCAACTTTCAGGTGGCATGACTATAAATGCGAGAGATGGAACCCATCCCTCTCCATTTTTGAAATTTTAAAATGTGGGAGAGTTAAGCCCTTCGCCCTGCTCTGGTTGTTCCTTCAGCCTTATCCTTAGTCCTTCACTCATACGTGAAAGCTGGCACATGGATATTAATATTTGTAGATGGTATTCGTACATGTGTGCCAACAGCAGATATATTTAAGGCGCTTCAAATTGCCGTGCTTCAGGCTAAACAGTAAATTAGAACATTACTTTTTAAATTATCATTTGTATCTTAGCTTTCTGGCAAAGAAGGTAATTAAGAAACTGGTTGTGAGTTAATTAATACATTTTGCTAAGTGTTTTAAGCAATTATTAGATCATAACTCAAATCTAAAGTTTTGCAAGGTAGGTGTTTTTGTGTGTGTTGGAAGCCGCTGTAGTTGGAACCAGAAACCTTTAGATCTATGCTGAGCTTTCTCCTATGGTGTGTTAGTCAGGGCTGCATAAATGGTAAGTTCTGTTGTCTGAGCAGAACTTACTCCACAAATGCAATAAGTGTTGGATTCAACAACAAAAAATTTTCAATAAAGCACGGAAAAAATCTGCAAAACTTTTTTTAAAAGTCTACAAAATAATTACCAACAAAACACAGATAAAACCAGTAAAACATTTAGAAGGAAATATAGAAAATGAAATTTTATGCCAAAATAATACAATTTTCAGCAGGCATATAAAACAACAGGGCACTATATTGTTGCATGATTTTAGATTTTGAACATACACATTGAATGTTGTTGTTTTTATACATCAAAAAATGAGAAGATCAGCAAAGATGATTGCATTGCTTCTCACTTGGTTTTTGTTGTTTTTAATAGATAGAAGCAAAAATCTTCAAAATCCAAAACTGAAAACAGTGTTGGTTGGTCTGTATTGATATATAAATGTTCCAAATGTCGTCTCTGTTGTGAAAAACTGCAAGGGCCCAGGAAAGGTGAAACACATCGAGTAATGAATCACGTTCATGCAATTTGACAGAAGTATGCATTATATAAATTGTACAAATAAATGTACCAATTTCATCTGCTCAGCATAAGAATAAAGACATTATCATAGACATTGGTCATGCACATATATTATTTGTGTGCACTTAAACTGGGCAGATGGGATAATGAATGTGGTATATACCAGATGTTACATTTCCTGAAAATAGATATGTTAAAGGAGCTCACAAGTGGTTGTCAATGCCCCTTTCATTAGCCCATCAGTCTAAATTTATCCATTTGAAATCAACACATTACTTGGTCTGAACTACAGGTCTCACCTTAGAACCTTCTGTCACTGTACTATCAATTAACAGAAAGGAAGTACAAAGTGGCATTGTGTAAATATTGTGTAGTAACTGAGAATTTTCTGACAGGTTTAAAAGAAATTTAGTCCTGAGTAAACAGATAAAGGCAGTTTAAAACAACAGCAAAAGTCTGCATGTGGAGGATTGAATAAATATAGGATTTTACTTTTAATGTTGTGCACATGGAAACAGCAGCATCCCTAAATATAAGTTTACAGAAAATAGCCATTTATGCATTCAAATAGGTAATGGATTTGGGGTATGAACCCGTGAGTCGTACAGAAAGCTGAATAATTTCCTGGGGACCATTTCATAGACCATGCTGCCTTTTGCTTCTTGCGCATTGTATGCTGAGGCAATCTCTGGGTCAGTTGGCTAGCATAATGTGCGGTGAACCACTTGAGGCTGCAAACCTCTTATTCATGGGTAGGCAAACTAAGGCCCGCGGGCCGGATTAGGCCCAATTGCCTTCTGGATCTGGCCTGCAGGTGGTCTGGGAATCACCGCGTGGATCGCCAGTGCACACGTTATTTCTCCCTCCCTCTCCCTCACACAGCGGTGGCGCCTCCTCCCTCCGTCCCTCCTCCTGGCTTCTCCCTGCCCTGCCTAGAGGAGGAAGGGGGCTGGGCTTTGTTGGTGCCAGCAGCAGCAGCAGCAGCGCTCGAGCGGCTGCCATTTAAAGCAGCCACTCTCCAGAGCCCTTTCGTGCACTGGTCATCGTCCCACTGCCGCTGCCAGCCCCTGCCGCTCTCAAGACACAGGTAAGCAGCCACTGGGGCTCCTGGGGCTCTTGCACCATTCCTCCCCCAAAAATATAGTCTGCCCCCCCCACAAGGTCTGAGGGACAGTGGACTGGCCCCCTGCTGAAAAAGTTTGCTCACCCCTGCTCTTATTGATACAAACTGGTATTATTCCATCTGAGTAATTTAAAACCAGAAGACAATTGAATTTCCCTTTTTTTATAATGGTCCTGTCCCCCAATATAATTTTTTCCTGAAATGAACTGTTTTCATCTTGTGATGGAATTACTATTATGGTGCTAAAATTGTGCTTAGTGGCCCTTACAGGCATATGTTTTTCTTTCTTCTATTGACAAGCATTTGAGGAGCTTTCCCCTTTTTTTAACATTAGTCAACAAGCAGCATTTATGCAATGTCACCACTTGAAAGCACCACAAGGACCCATTGTTTGTGTGGCAGGATAAACATGCACATAGGAGACATCCTTGTCCCCTGTTTTCGGAAGACAACAAGATGAGAGGAATGCTCCGTCAAAGTTGAAAGCGGGCTATTTAAGTGAAGAGGGCTTTGAGAAGAAATGTATTTGGAGCCTAAGGAATGCACTTGTCAGCAGTTGCTTTTGTGCCAATAAGTTAGATAAGTATTACTGTTTACATACCGATTCATAGTGTTATTCAATAATTTGCATTGTAACCAGGACAACCTTGCCATCACATGGCACATTCATTATGACTGAGATATGTATCTTCATAAAGAAAATGCACACCTACAAGGCACATCGACACCTAGAGGATCACCTGTGTTGTTTTCGGCTGCCAATCGGTTTGCATAAAAATAAAACACAACTGTGCTGAATTTTAGGGCCGCATGCTAAGATCACTAGAATACTCAAGGGTGCTTTATTTGACTTTGGCGATTATGGGAAGAAGTTCACTGGTCCCAGGCAATAAACCAAACACTTGGGTCTGACTCAGTTACTTACATTACTATGAGTCAGAGGCTGATGTGTCTAAGCAGCAGGTATCCAGGGTGATAGGGGTATCTGGCTGGCAATGTATTTTCTTCCATCCCAAACTGACAATATGGCACAAAACTGCAAGTTCAGGTTATAAGGCAAATATACATTCCTGTGGCTTGTATAAATCAGATGTGCTGAATAAAAGTATCCAGATTTATGGAGCATAAAAGATAATCATATCACGTATCAAGAGAATCAGTAGTGATTCTTGTTACGATGATGGCTGGAAAATGTGTCAGGTTTTTTTTTTATGAAAATGGAAGTTGGAAAGCTTCTGCTGTATCCATGGACAACCCAGATCACACATGACATTCTCCATGAGAATGTGTCATTGCAAATATTTGGGATGCATCAAGTGGAAAAGATTCTGAATATCCGAACTAGTCCAAAGTTTATAAAAAAAGAAATTTCAGATAATGAATGAGGATTGTAATTATGAATTTGATTGAATCCAGGGTTCCCCTAATGACCCCCATCAGCAGAACCCCTATGCAAGGATATCTGATTGCACAAGAAGGCTTCCTCCCCCTCTCTTCCCCAATGTGCCCCCCAAAAAAAATTAGCCTTGTGGGGGTCTGGAGAAATATGTGCAGGGGGAAGAGAGAGCTAAAATGCTTGCACAGACAGAATGATTGAAAGAGTACAATGTTGACTTTCACCCACAGCTTTCCTACAGGGTGAAGTTAGTTAGACATGCTTGGTATATGGTCAGCCCTGGAAATATATTTTTGAAACCAGAATGGAGCTCATGTTCCTTTCACAAAAATATATCTCCCTGGTTTGACACACGGACCCTCCTTGATTTCAGAAGTCTAATTTAGGATCATTTTGTTATTGTTATTGTTTAAATATTAGGAGTCAGAAAACCCTGGTTGGTCTGCTCCAAATCTTCCCAGAGATCTATCAGTAGATTCTGATCGATCTTTATCCCACCCCAATACAGAGCAGAAAATCCACCTTCCAGTCAAACCAAAAGCAAAATATTCACTGGTTCCAAGAGTTGGAATTGTTCTCTCAGTCTGCAGCCTATCTTGACAGGCCTCTTGGAAACCTACTCTCAGGATACACTCAAAACTGCATAGACCGAGAAGAAATATGTTTCAATGACCATTGGACCAAAGGTTAGTGAGGGAGAACTCTATAATTATTCAAGTCGGATAGTATGTCAACAACAAAGAAACAATTAGTGATGACTTCTAGTCAGTAGGTATTTCTCCTAAGTGATCCGTTTTACAGATATGTAATTAAAGCTCTGTAATAATAGGTTCTGCGTATCTCTCACTCTCTGTCAAAAAAGAGAAATATCCATCCTATCAATAATTGTAGGGTTGGGAATATGTCTCTTTTCCCTTCTCCATTACTCTCTCTATAATCAAACTCTTTCCTATATCTTGGTTTGCTATGGACACAGTTCCTACTGCTTTGAGGGATAGATACTTTTTTAAAAAATGAACTTGTTAACCTTTTCCAGGTATATTTTTCCTACGTGCCAACTGCATCCTGGCTAGTGCTCAAAAATATTTTTTAGCGAATCTTTGAAAATTTTATTTTTCAAGTTCCTGAATATTTTATAATCACACTGAGGCCTAAAAAATTTAATCTATTGTTTTACCAGCACACCTGTGCTGAAATTGGCTGGTGAAATCAGTGGAAGTCTCTGCAGCCCAGAACCTCAGCCTCCCGTAGGTAACTACCCCATCACAAATACTCAAAGCAAACAAGGAAATGGATCTGGAATTGCTCCTTTGGCTCTGTACTTCGGGTGCTAATTGCAGCAAAAGAAAACTAAACAGAGCTACCAAAACTATGAAAGCTGAGCTGGCAAGTTCATAAAACAAAGACAAATGGCATGTTCCCCACTCAGCTTGGCCGCTTGCCTCCATTGATTGGCTCAGGGAATGTTTCACATTTCGTTTCAAGCTGGATTTTCACATGGATACAACATTGTTCTCTTTTGTGAAATGTGCCTGCTTTAAATGCACTAACAAATTACCCCAGTTTACACAGCACTTTGCACGGGACCCATTCTATGCAAGCCTGTCAAAATTTCTCCGCATCCATGTTGCTGCTTTCAATGCCAGAGAAAGAAGTCGCTTATTTCTCCTCTACAAACACGTCCTCTGCAGAAACCCAGCAAAACAAAGTACCCAAAGACAGTAAGTTATTTAACTCCATTGATTTCAGTAGATCTGCTGGTCCTGGGTATGACTAATATTGGGTATCAGGACTCCTTGGTAAACGTCTGGCAGGATGTTGCACTTTTAAGTAATTACAGCCACACAGAAATTCAAGGAATGCAGGAAGTAAACCCATCTCTTCTGGTGATCATAACTGATCATAATGGGAGTTTAAAGTCCTAAATTACAGTACATAGGCCCTGAATAGCTGAAAGACCAGCTCCTTTCTTGCAGGCTTTATCAGATGTTAAGATTGGCAGGAAAGCCATCTTGGTAGTTCCACCATCTTTAGATTTTTTTTTTTGGGGGGGGGTGGCCTAAGAGAAGCCTTTCTCCATGGCAGCCCCTAAGGTGTGAAATTCCCTCCCCAGAGACGCACATCTGGCACCCTCATTCTATAGCTGTCAACATATGTTATACATGTGTTATCCTGGCCTTTGACAACTGAGGTGAATGATTGGCTGTAAATTGCTTTAGCTGAGTTTAATGTTGTATTTCTGCATTGTTAGACTGAGCTGGAGATTATGATGAAGCGTGCGTGTGAAATTGAATCAATAATAATAATAATAATAATAATAATAATAATAAAGAATAAGGAGACTGCAACAACTAGTTGGTCGACAGCAGTCATCTTTTGAACTTTTAATTCTTTTTCATTAAAGAAAATTTCTACTCCACCTTTCCAAAGGAAGTTGACAAATTGAAAACAAAAAAGACAACAAAAAACAAATATGACATAACAATTAGTAGTAACATATGCATAACTACTCAGAATTTGGGATGCACAAATTTCATGAAAATTTCATTTTCTCTCACACACACTTTTCCAGTTTTAAGCTCACTTCTCTACATTTCCACATCAGTATGCACATATTTTTAAAGGCTTGCTGGAAAAGGTTACCAGCATTTTAGTGCCTGTTTCTTCTAAAGTACACATTTCTGCATGCAATGTGCATAGTATAAACATTTTTACAAAGCATATTTTTGTTTAAATTTTCCCCAATACAATGCATTTTTGTATGCATTCTTTTCAGTAGTATGTACACTTTAAAGGTAAAGGGACCCCTGACCGTTAAGTCCAGTCGCAAACAACTCTGGGGTTGCAGCACTCATCTTGCTTTACTGGCCAAGGGAGCCGACGTTTGTCCACAGACAGTTTTTCCGGGTCATGTGGCCAGCGTGACTAAGCCGCTTCTGGCGAAATCAGAGCAGCGGACAGAAACGCCGTTTACCTTCCTACCGGAGTGGTACCTATTTATCTACTTGCACTTTGACGTGCTTTCGAACTGCTAGGTTGGCAGGAGCTGGGACCGAACAACGGGGGCTCACCCCATTGCGAGGATTCAAACCGCCGACCTTCCAACTGGCAAGCCCAAGGCTCAGTGGTTTACACCACACCGCCACCTGCATCCTGTTTGCTAACTTATTAGGAGTCAAATACCACTGGTAGGTTTGCTACCTTCCTAAAACTCAGAAAAATAAGCGGGGAGCCAAACTTTTCTTTCTTTTTTTAGGGGTGCTGCTATGTGCTGCTACTGAGCAATAAACACACCTCTAAAGAAGATAGGCCTGGGGCAAGGCCTCCTGTGTTGAATGCAGTGCACAATCAAGAGGTCCTTTGGATAACCTGAACTCAAGCACTGAAGATTGCAATATCTCAGCATGGCTGCTCATTGCACACTTGTTCAGAATGCCTGAAAATAATGAGCCCTATTTCCCCACCATCCCAATAATATTCAGCGGAATCCCTTACCTCTAGATTTGCCTGATAATAGCATGGAGAATTTGGGGAGGTCTTTTTGATTCAGCCCTAGGCACAGCTTGATTAGTTGCTTTTTGATGCTAGTTAAACTCACTTTAATGCCAGTTAAACTCTGCACTTGGAATGAAGTCATAGCTTGTTTGCAGAGCATTGTCTTTTCTAGTTCCTACCCGAGGTCTCGGAGGAAAGGAAACTGCATGACATGTGCTATCGGCTGTCGCAGTCATAGAAATGTGTGCAAAGTCCTCTGTGCTTGCACTTGTCCAAGCATCTGTTTTCTTCTTTTTTTTTAATATAATTTTTATTAATTTTCCAACATAGATTTAAAACAAAATAACATACACACATAGACATACAAAAACATATAAACAAGTATAATTTCAGATCCTCTTTTCATAAACCTTCTTTCTCGGACTTCCCCTTACCTCCCCCTCTCTGCATCCTTATTTTAAATTTTTTCAACAACCCTTCGCTCCAATTAAATAATAACTTATTTTCTTTTTCAATTTTTTCTCCTAATTCATCAACCAAATACAGCTATAATTCTATCTTTTCCTTTCCCTTGACATTTTAGCACTCATCAATTTTACAACAGTTCTTAAGATATACTTTAAATTTCTTCCAATCTTCTTCCACCGTCTCTTTCTCTTGGTCACGGATTCTGCCAGTCATTTCCGCCAGTCCCATAAAGTCAATCACTTTCGTTTGCCATTCTTCCAATGTGGGTAATTCCTGTGTCTTCCAATACTTTGCTAAAAGAATCCTTGCTGCCGTAGTGGAGTACATAAAAAAAGTCCTATCCTTCCTTGACACCAGTTGGCCGACCATGCCCAAAAGAAATGCCTCTGGTTTCTTATGAAAAGTACATTTAAGTACCTTCTTAATTTGATTATAAATCATTTCCCAAAAGGCCTTAATCTTTGGGCAAGTCCACCAAAGGTGAAAGAAGGTACCTTCAGTCTCATTACATTTCCAGCATTTGTTATTGGGCAAATGATAAATTTTCGCAAGCTTGACTGGGGTCATGTACCACCTATAAATCATTTTCATAATATTTTCTCTTAAGGCATTACATGCCGTAAATTTTATTCCGGTGGTCCATAACTGTTCCCAGTCAGCAAACATAATATCATGACCAATGTCTTGTGCCCACTTAATCATAGCTGATTTAACTGTCTCATCTAGTGTATTCCACTTCAACAACAGGTTATACATTTTTCAGAGCTGCCTCTAGGTCCCAGCTCACAGAGGACCAACGCTAGGCTGTCGTAATGTACAAAAGTCTTTATTGAAGTTCAATTTCCATTTCAAAGCCGCAGCGCGCAGCCCTACATCTTAAACCCTAGATCGGCGAAGTCCCGTCTGAGTCTCCTCCCCTCTGACACCAGTTTAAGATCCTAGCCCTGCTCCACCTTTTCCGCTGCTCTCTCCTCTTCTGGGTCCTCCTGCCCGCTGGGGCATTGCCCTTTCTGGACTCTTCCGACGCTGAGTCGCTTAGCTCCTCCCCCTGCCTCCTGCGGGCTTTAGGACCCGGTTCCCAATCCTCATTCTCTGCTGTCCCGCGCTCCTGTACATTTGAACTTGCCTCTCGCACCAACCCAGTGACCTTTCTCCTAACCGTTACACTACTTCGGTCACTGCTTCCCTCTTCCGGGATACTGGCCGGATCTGACCTCCCCTCCGTTGTCCGACTTTCTGATGGAGGCGTGGTCAGCCCTGCCTCATCTTCTCTCCCTGGTGGGGAATGCACTGGCCCCGATCCTTGGAACTCTTCCCCCCCACTCTGCTCTGGTGGGGAAGCTGGTCCTGATTTCCAACTACTGCTCTGGGAGTCCCTGCTGCCCCCTTGCTCCTGGGGCGTTCCCCTTGGGAACCCCCTACCCCTGGCCACTGGCGCCCCCTTCTGTGAATCTTCCGATTCGCTGGAGAGGCTCATGGAATCCCTCGGTCCACTGTCCTCTTCTCCTACGCTCCCCTCGGATTCTTCCCCTTCGCTCTCCATCTCCTCTCTTCCCTGTGCCTCTGCTCCTGAGCCCCTGACAACATTCTTGATAAGTTCTTAGTATTGGGTTCTAACAATTCTGTTTCTAGTTTTGATTTCTCCACTTGGAAGCCAATTTTCCTGTCTTTATTAAACACCTCCAATATTTGATAATAATGAAGCCAATCTCGTACCTTGGACTTTATTTTCTCAAAACTCTGTAATTTAATTTTTCCACTCTCTTGCTCTAAAATTTTACAATATTTTGGCCATTTAGATTCCATATTAAGCTTCTTCACCCCCTTAGCCTCCATTGGTGATAACCACCTAGGAGTTTTATTTTCCAACATATCCTTGTATCGAATCCAAACATTGTATAATGCTTTCCTAACAATATGGTTTTTGAATCCTTTATGAATTTTAACCTTGTCATACCATATATATGCATGCCAACCAAATCTGTTATCAAATCCTTCCAAATCCAGAATGTCTGTATTCTCAAGAAGTAGCCAGTCTTTCAACCAGCAGAACGCTGCCGATTCATAGTACAATCTTAAGTCCGGCAGGGCAAACCCCCCTCTATCTTTTGCATCAGTTAATATCTTAAATTTTATTCTGGGCTTTTTGCCCTGCCAGACAAATTTAGATATATCTTTCTGCCACTTCTTGAAACAGTCCAATCTGTCCACAATCTGTAATGTCTGAAACAAAAATAACATTCTAGGCAATACATTCATCTTAATTACAGCAATCCGGCCTAACAAGGAAAGCCTCAAATTTGACCATATTTCTAGATCTTTCTTTACCTCTGTCCAACATTTGTCATAGTTGTCTTTAAATAAATTCACATTTTTAGATGTCATGTTAATCCCCAAATATTTCACTTTCTTCGCCACCATTAACCCAGTTTCACTTTGAAACCTCTCTCTTTCCACATTTGTCAGATTTTTCTCCAAGACTTTGGTTTTTTGCTTATTCAGCTTGAATCCTGCTACCTGACCAAAAACTTGAATTAATTCCAAAACTCTTTTCGTACTAGTGTCTGGCTCTTGTAGAGTTAATAGTAAATCATCTGCAAATGCCCTCAGTTTATATTGTTTGGCTCCGACCTGAATTCCTTTAACCAGCTGGTCCCCCCTAATCATATTCAACAAAACCTCCAGGACTGATATAAAAAGTAATGGGGATATTGGGCACCCCTGTCATGTCCCTTTTTCTATAAGAAGTTCTTCAGTAACCACATTATTTACAATTAACTTTGCTTTTTGTTCAGAGTATATTGCACCTATACCATTTTCAAACCTTTGACCTACCCCCATCCCATGGAGATTCTTCTTCATAAAACTCCAAGAAATATTGTCAAAAGCTTTCTCCGCATCCACAAATATTAAAAACGCCTTCGTGTTAATATTAACTGTTAATAATTCCATAATGTCAATTATATTCCTTACGTTATCTGACATATGTCTCCCTGGGAGAAAACCTGCTTGGTCCTTATGAATCTCCTCCACCAGCACCTTCTTCAATCTTTTTGCTAAAATGTCAGCAAATATTTTGTAATCCATATTAAGTAATGATATAGGGCGGTAGTTCTTAATCTGATTTTTTTCAGTCTCAGTCTTTGGTATAAGTGTAATAAATGCTTCTTTCCACGATTCGGGTGCCTTTTTCCCCTCTAAAATTTCATTGCAAACCTCCTTCAACGGTTGTACTAACCATTCCTTCAAAGCTTTATAATATCTGGAGGTTAGTCCATCTGGTCCTGGAGATTTACCTAATTGCATATTTTGGATGGCACCCTCTATTTCTTGTTCTGTTATTTTCTCATTCAAAACCATCATACCAAGCATCTGTTTTCAAGGCACTTGCAAGTATTAGATCAGTGCAGACAATAAAGGCATCGTGATCAGCTTTGCCAGGACTAACCAGGAGGGAGGGGCAACACCGCACACCTGCCGCCTCCTTCAATTGCATCAATTGTGCTTACTGGGAGGGGCAAGGTGGTGGATAAATTGGTGCAGTGTGGGCAGTGGCAGAAGTGCCCAAAGGGTTCTGTTCCTGTACACAACCTGATCTCCTTTCTCCCTTCTCTCCCCACAGTAACAAGGCGGCACAGCAGCATCCCATTTTGAAGTGTGCTTTATAAATTTATTCATTTATTACCTAGAGCAGACACGTCCAACTCCCACGAGACTGCAATCTACTCCCAGTATTAAAAAACTGGCAGTGATCTAACCATTGTCATTGGAGGGAGAAGGACCGTGGATGGGGTGGGTGGGGTGGGTGGAAGGGGAGGACTGACCAGAGTTGCTGAGCTTTTTGGGTGGAGCATTGAAAAGAGTTGTTGAGCTTTCTTTAAAGGGGAAATGCCATAAATCACTCACCGAAAAATCAACAGCTAACAAACGCACACACAAAAATAGACAATCATTGTATCCACAACCAACATCAACAAATGCCAAATGTAGGCCCACTTGACGCAACAGAGGAACAGAGGGGGGCGTGGAGACATTCAATCCCCTGTTTTTTCAATCCCATGATCGATAAGGATCCTGTGATCGACCAGGATCACCCAGGGATCTACCTGTCAATCGCAGTCAACTGGTTGAACATGTCTGATCTAGAGGCATGAGTGACAAAGTTTCAAGGGCAGCCTTTAAAAGGCATAATGTAGAAATGAGTATCTGGTCTGATCTACCATTTTGCACATAAAAATCTAGGAGACAGCTCCAGAAAGTTATTTCTGAATTTGATTACTGGGTAACAGAATGCGAAACAATAAAGAGGCATGGTTATTTTGGGGGGATGGGATTGTAATCCTCACCTAATGTTCAAATAGATTGGTTACAAAGTGATTGTACTTATTCATGAAGAGGGGACTTAGGGGTTGGTCAACTGTAGCCCACCAGATTAGCCTTCAGGACTCTCATTGCAGTATACCCTCTCCCCAAGCTACACCCTGTCTCCCCGCCACACCACTCCATACCTTCCTCAGGTACTTTTGCCCAGCTAGAGTGTTTCCTTGAACTGTGATCATGCTTCTTTCATGCTTGGATGGAGAATTGGGCAAGAGCTATAAAAAACCTCTGGCTCTTGTATGGCTGGAATGTAACCTAAGGTACAATGCTAAGAGTGAAATCCATTGATTCACCCGCCACCGACATTCGCACCCCCTGGAAGGTTTCCTAAGAAGGTTTTCCCTTGGGCTGAAAAAGGTTCCCCACCCAGGTATAATGAGTCACTGTGTTATAATACAGGAAAAAGGACAGAAGAGGCATAAAGCGCTCTGATATCATTGCATAAACATTTGGTGCGGAATGTTGTGTCCTGTTTTGGTTGCCTCGTTCCGACAGTTACTGCAGAAAATAGCCCAGGAAGGTACAGAAAGGGACAGTTAAATGTTTAGGGGTCTGAACCAGTTTGAAGTCCCTATCAGTTAAGTGGTCTGGAAAGGCAGCTGCCATTCTTCTTTACCATAATCCTTTGGCCACCAGGTGCTAGGTACGAACTAAGGAGAGTGGCCAACCTCATCTTGCCCTGGTTGTGAACTTTGAGGTGTCTGGTGGGCAGCTATAGCAGGCATAAGGCAGAAATTAATACCTGGTTTGCTCCAGCATGGCAATACTGATATGCCTAATGTTTGTCCGTGGTTCTAAGAAGTGGTCAGACATTACGAGCAGCTTCCCAGTGTGACTGCAAAGTATGGCCATGTTTTGTGGTCCAGATGCGTGTATTGATTTGCAGTGTCCTTCCCTTTGGGCAGTCTCTGGAACATACAGGTTATCCAGCCCCATTTTACCTACTGGCTAAATCAACAATTGCTTCTACCTGTTATTCCTGGGTGAACGTAAGATTTGAAAAGCTGATGGGTCACAGCAAGTTTAACTTGACTGTGCGTGCCAAGTCAAACAGAATAAAAGGTGAATGCAATGGAATGTAAAAGAGAGTTGTACTTTTACTGAACAATCAGCTAAATGGCTGGCGATATAATTTATTCAAATGCTAACAACACCTGAATGATTCAGATCCTGGGTATTTTGAGAGTTATCAGGTGTCATTGGCCTTCTGCTACACTTCTTGTAACGGACAAGAATTCAGATATAACTGCAATACAAAGATATTACATATCCAAAGATATTCTCTCTCTTGGGACTATTTTTATCTTCTTTTTTAATATTTAACTCTAAATTCTATGCCAGAGAAATGCCCAAGATGCCTTACTCCAGGTTAAGCAATGAACTGTAGGAACATCATTTAAAAGCAAGCAATTTATTATTTATCTTCAATTTAAATTGATTTTGAAATTTTGGTTAACTTATGTGAATTGGAATTTCTTTTTATGTGTGTCTCTTGGACTTCTTAATACCAAATGCAGCCTTATTCCAAGTACTTATGCTGGATATTCTTGCATTAAAGGGGAGGGAGCATTTCAAGACAAACATATTCTGAGACTGTTGATCCTCCCTTCCCTAAAGCCAAACAGCCATTTCATTTCAAGACTTAAAAAATTACCAGTCAAAAATCACCAGAAAAAACAACAACCCTATTCTCTGATCAGTGAACAGAAGAGAGACTACCTCAACTTCCATTAACATTAATAGGAGCAAGACTTATAAATCCCCCATGTATCAAGAAGAGAATAACCCCTTAAGGTAAATTTTCAAAGCAAGGCACAGTGATTTAGCTGAGTGAGTCATTGATGTTAATAGGAGTTGTGTGGCTAAATCTGCCATATATTGCTTTGAAAGTTTACCTTTATGTTTTCAAGGCTGAATACCTTTGTATATGATGGACTGCATTTGGTCAAAATATACTTCTTGAAATTAATGAACACGATCAACCTGTTTTAAACTGTTTCTAAAAAAATGACTTTGTGAGCTGTTCACTTGGCTCACTTCAATCTTTTTCCCATTATTTATGAAGAAGCCGTGCTAACTTTTAATAGGATGTAATGTCAGACACTAGAATAAGCTATGAAATGAATATAATTGATAAGTCCTTTAGAGCAGACTGGAGATAATTAACAAATGCTTGATGAGTAGCCTGATTTTCAGTAGGCTGCAATGCCGGTGTATGACAGGGATTCACCCTGCGCCAGTGTTGCACAGCCACCAAGAGGTCACCAATAGCATTACACATATGCAGATGGGGATCCAAGGAGATTTTACCCCTCAATGAATGCAGAATGGTATAATTTGGGGAAGGAAGAAGCACAGAGTGGAGCCAATTCTATGTAACTCCATATGTTAAGAATGGCCATATGTCTTTGCAATGTACTTCCTTCTACTCAGAAATTACTGAAACAACCTAGGGATAATTTCCAAATCCCTCCCCTCTTTTATGATTGACAATGACCAATAGAATACACCATGCTGCTTCAGGGCATCCCCTGATTTAAATTTTTCAAAAGGGCTATTTTTGAATGATTGATATTGATTTGATTTGATTTGATCTGTTATATGCCATGCTGCTTTTCATTCACATGAATCACAGAGCAGTTTACAAACCATAAACGGCAATGACATAAGAAGGCACCACAAACACGACATAAATCATATAGAATAATTAACCGATCTTCATTAAAACAATTACAATCTACAAAACACTATTAACAAAGCTAAACAGCACAATTACAACAAGAGTCATGCAGTATTACAGGAGTCACAAAGTACTACAGCATTCATAATCTATAAAACAATATTAGCAACATTAACAAAATAGCAACCAAAACATAAACTAAGCGCTGTTGAATTAATGCACACACTTTCCCCACCCCTGTGACTCATAATCTTCCACTCTTTTCAGTTCACTAAAAGACACCTACACATCATGCCCATGGCAGCAGCTCCTTCTGAAGGCTCCTAGGGCTGGAGGGTGGGGCAAGCTAGGTGGGGAAAGCCATTGCCTGGTGGCCAGCTCAAGTCTCTCTACCATCACCTGATGTGCTGTTCTTGAAGTGAAATAAAACTTTCACATGTCTTTGGAAATCTGTCTGAATCACTGTGTGTATGTTTATGTGTGGCTCCCTGCATGTTTGGTGTGTAAAAGTGTGTGTTATTGCATGTATAGTGGTACCTCAGGCTAAGTACTTAATTCGTTCCAGAGCTCCGTACTTAACCTGAAACTGTTCTTAACTTGAAGCACCACTTTAGCTAATAGGGCCTCCTGCTGCCGCCGTGCCACTGAAACACAATTTCTGTTCTCATCCTGAAGCAAAGTTCTTAACCTGAAGCACTATTTCTGGGTTAGCGGAGTCTGTAACCTGAAGCGTATGCAACCTGAAGCGTATGTAATCAGAGGTACCACTGTATGTGTGTTTGAGACAGAGAGTGCTGTGTACATATGCGTTTGTAGCAATGGAGGAAGAGATTTTTTATTTATTTATCTTGTCCGATTGATCACTGAAATGTGGTCCTCAGAAGGTTGGGCAAGTTCCAATCCAGACCTCGCGCTGAAACACTCTCCTTCCTCCGGTCCTCCTTCCTGCCGCCACCCCATGGGCTATACCAGATATCCCAAGACGCTCATGATACAGATGTTTTTGAGTTTCTCAGGTAGAGAAAATAGAACTTTTTTTAAAAAAAAAAAAAACTTTCCAGCATACAAGCGTCATTAAAGAATATGTGACTCGTGAGCTGAAAATAGGAGCAGGAACGGGGGTGGGGGTGGGGATGAAAATCTTGATTGCAAGTTGAACACCTTAAGGCATTATAAAAGACAAGGGTGTAGATGTCTTCAGTTTCCCAGGAGAGGGGCTGAGCCAAATCTGGGGGAAGGTGGGTGCGGGCTTTTTTAAACGTTTAAAGCTTTCTTTCAGCAGGAAGCAACACCTGAAATCTTATGCATCCTAAACTGGAAGTGAACCCGTTGAATATAGTGGGACTTGCTTCCAAACTGACACAAACTTGCCTTCCAAAGCAATGTTTATCTGACTCTTAGCTGGGCTAGAATGTTTTAATCAATGTATAAGTTTTCACCACACTTTTTCTCATAAAGGAGCAGAGCCATATTCAAATAGGATGAGAAGGAAATAGACCGCTGTAAAGCTCTAACATCAAATCTGCAGTTCTATGTGTACTGGCACACATTGGTAGAATTCTTTCACTCTTCTAAATGGTTCTCCTTGGATGAACTCCTCCTAAGCGCAATGTGATTGAGGTTGACTTGCCCGATGCTTGACTATAGACAAGCCTCTATTATACAAAGGCATGAGAATAATCTCCCTGGTGTACAATATAGGGTGTACAATTTTGGTGGCAGCTAATGCAGGTGTTTTCCTTGTGTCCTACTCAGAAAATCAGCCACATCCTGAAGAGCTGAACATTTAATTTTTTTCTTCTTTTGTGATATCAAACAGCCTATTTCAATGACTCTGTACTCACTCAAGAAGCATCCAGGTCGGTTTTGTAAAAGCCGAAAATGTATGTGCTATCATCTTCTCCTGGGCAAACTTTTCAGTAACAGGAAAAGTGGAAGGAGAAGTTACTATGAATAGAGGGAAGGAAGGAAGGAATAATGAGAAAAACGGGGAGAAAATGTAGAAAATGTGAGGAACTCTGCCAATAGGAGGATGTTATCTGCCTTCATAATCCATCAGAACCCAAGATTTGCCCTTTGTGAGTGTGACAAAATGGTTATTGTCTCTGTCAACCATGTTGAATTTTTACTGTTGGCATTTTCTGCTATGGAGGCTCCAGCTCAATCTGTATGGCCTTGCAATCTGTTGGGCTGCCCTAGTGAGGCCTTGTCACAGTCTCTTTAAGAGGTATTTGCCCTTGAAGAATCTTCAAGAAGTCTGGCTATAATGAAGGGGGAAACTCATACTGGAAAACAGGAGCGAAGCCACAAAGAATCCTGGGAACTGTAACAAGACACAGTGGAGACCAGTCCTGTACTGAACTTGCTACTGTTGTAAGTGAAAGAAGATAGAAGAGCAGCACTGGTCCACCATGGGATGGGCCTGCCAGTGCCGCATAGTACTTAATGACCAACAGCTGTACTGGAGCCTCACCTTTCACATTTAGGCAGACAGTGTAGTATCTGACATGGGGAGAGGCAAAGGCTGTATTTGATGCCTGTGCACCCTCTCTGCATTAGTTCCCCTTTGGACACTAGCTTTGATGCATGCATGGGCTTGTCAGTGCATTTTATAATGACTGAAACCACTCGGCATTTACACCCTAACTTCTATACTGAGATACCTCTCAAGTATGTATTATTTAGCCTTGATCACACTGAAATAACACAATTCTTTGCCTTAGGGTTGGAAAACTAGAATTTGAGTCATCTCAGCGTGACTGGAGCTCATGTATATTACTGACCTAAGGGCATGCATTAACAGGCAAGAGTCAGCAAAGATGATACATTTGTTTTCTTTTTTTCCTAGCATATGTGCTCAGAAAAAGTAAAAAAATCTCTGATATAGAGGTATATATATAAACAGAATTAGAGGAACAGAACATATTTCAGATATCACTGATGGGTAAATCTCTCTGATATTGAGCCTTTTGCTTGGTAAGGCTCCTTTTGCAGTATAGAAACTGAGTCTAATCAGAAGTAAGCCCAACTGAATATGCTGAGACCTTCTTGCAAGTAAATATATATCGACTTGAATTCCAGGTTAATAATAGTCACAATTTTAAAGCAAAAGAAGTCCAGTATGTGGTGGCTAGCCAATGGCAGGATGAAGTGGATCGTCTACATTTCAGTCTGACTTCAAACCTGGATATGGTACCGACACAACCTTGGTCACCATGGTTGCTTACCTTTTGGGGGAAAGAGATGGGGTTGGGCTAACCTGTTGATTCTGCTGGTGCTTGACAGCATTTGATACAACTGACCATGGTATCCTCCTGGAAACGCTTTGCGGGGAGATTGAGCCTATTCTGGTTCCATTCCCACCTACAGGACCACTACTAGACAGTAACGTTGAATGACTTCTGATCAGCCTTATGGCATTTATGCTGTGGGGTCTCACAAGATCTATCTTTTCCCCATGCTATTTAATAATGAAACAGAGGAACAGTGGAACCTCGGTTTTTGGAAGCCGAACGTTTCAGTTTTTGAACACCAAAAACCCAGAAGTGAATGCTTCCATTTTTTAACGCACCTCGGAAGTCTGAGGCACGTTCCTCCATTTTCTCAGTAGAATTTGCCAATCGCCCATTGCACCTTGGTTGTCAAACGTTTTGGAAGTTGAACGGTCTTCCAGAACGGATTACATTTGACAACCAAAGTATCACTGTATCATCCATGCAGATGCCACTCAACTCTATCTCTTTATTCCAAATCAATCAGGAGAGGCTATGCAAGTAATGGATCTGTGCTGCAATGAAAGGGGGACAAAAAGGCTTAAACCAAATCCTAATACAGCATAGGTGATGTGGATAGCTTCCAGATTCAAGAATTTGTGAGATGGCCTGTTCTCTCCACCCCAAAGTAGTAGGGGATGTGTAGCTTGGGATTATTTCTCGATTCTCAGCTGCTCTCAATGGCAATGAGTGCTCAGTTCCTGAACTAAGACAATCTGGCACCACTGACCCACATGAACTACAGGATTGGTGGCATTTGACAATTTACTGTTAAAGGGCAGGCAGAGTCTTCTCTCCAATATTAGCATTAAGCACCACAGCACTAGGGCTGAAGATAAACTTCATCTCCAGTCTTAGTACTGTGGTGCTTGGTGCTAAGATCAGAGGTAATAGGTGTCCAAGTCTGATGGCAAAGATCTTAAGAGAACTGCTGACAGCCAGTGCCTCATAGCAGCATCCTCAATGAGGTGTCACCTTGCTTAGCAATTGAAAGCATCATGACACCTGGCTCCATGTTCTTTGCTTCATCAGTGAAAAAGAGATAATTGCAACTGCCCTCTACCAAGTGCCAGCAGATGGCATTCAAAAGATGCTATTATCTTTAGGCGGGGGAAATCTTCCTTTCTCCTGAGACTGCAGAAATCTGAGATCAAAAGATTCTTAGGTGCAAATGCCATCTTGCTGAAAGGCCGACTATCAATAATTCATCATGAGCATACAAAATGCTATTTGCTTGCTTCTCCATCCAACAAAGTTTTACATAACATTTCACATTTTTAAAACTCATCAGAGTAACCTGAAGCCAGTATTTATCTTTGCAAGCTCTAAAAGGAAGCATGCTTTGAGGTTGCCTGGACCTCGGCCTTTTCGGAGCGTGGGGGAGGGGATGTGTGTGTGTAGTTTTGCTTATTGATAGTTGTACTCCAAAAAAAGAACAAAAAAGAAAGTGGGGGCAAAAAACTACGAAGTACTTTGTTATGGCTCTGCCATTCCAAATTTTTGTGTGACAACAGGTCAACAGGCTGACTGCCACTGGCTACTCTGCTTGGCTGAAAGAAAAAAGTATTTTTTTTAAATTTTTTTTGGTAGCCTTATTACAAATGTCTGGGTTTAAGAAACCTCTGCTTCTCCCACATTAGCACTCTAGACAAATCTTGAACCACCTTTGTGGCAAGCCCTAACAAACTCTGTCACTTTGACCTAATCCAGTTTTCTGCACAGCTGTGGTAAAGTCACCTTTAGTTTTATCACATTTTAATGCAAACAAGGCCGGAAGGGTACTTGTTTGGATTGAAGAAGCTGTGACAATTCATCTGAATGGGAACTTCAGTAACTGGGAAGAAAAATGTGACAGGGAGCTTTATCACTGCATTGTACACAACAATCTGAAAATTATTGCTTCTTTGGGAGGCTATTCTTTTATTGAGGCCTAGCATAGTCTATGCTAAGCAGCTAGACAGAACTCTGAATGGTTTGCCAGTCCCAAAGACAGATTTTTTAATTCTATTGTTTGTGGGTATCCCTGACTTTCCTAAGAGGATTCAAAGACAGAACAAGGCAGCCAGCACAGGATTTTGCTAAGGTCCACGATATGTGCTTTAAAATTCAAACGCCAAAGTGCATTTTCCTTCATGCTTGCTTTGAAAAGAAGTAGGAACTATCTGAAATATAAAATGAGCAGTAAGAGAAGACAGTGTTTTAGATGCTGAAAGAAGATAGCGAGGCATAATCTTTACTGTAGTAAACAAAGTTTTAGATAAATGTCATAATAGCATAAGATACACAGATTGCACTTGTATGTACATGTAGGCAACAGATAATAATATTATGAACGAAGTCGTGATCTAAGGAATCAGCAATGGCAGCTAACCAATGCCATATTTAAAATGTGAAGTCATTTCTGGGTTTTATCAAAACTGTTGTGTAAATGATTGGTTTGTAGAAAGCTGTAAATCTGCTGTTCAACTGTTATTTGAAAGCACATGTCAGTATTGATGACTGTGCCAACAATCTTTGTCATTTGGTGAAGACAATGTGCATCTTTAATTGTTTGGTTCTAGGGATGCCTTATACTGGAGGAAAGGCACTTCCGCTTGTGAAAGACAGCTGCTGAATTCTCCCAATTTAGTTATTTATTTTGGCCCACTGCAGACCCCTATGCGCTATACCATGATATTCTGACACGCCCCTCAATCCTCAGTGGTGACTTGGTGAAACACGGAGTGAGGAAGCTTAGGTCACGAAGGCCCCATTGCATGAGCAAAATTTGGTTTGTGCTTCTCTGTGTCAGTTATTATATGTCCTGAAAGCATAACACAAGATTAATTTTGAATTGATTGATGAGGCAAGAGTGCCCCTGTAGTTTAGGCAAACAGCAAGAAAAGAAAAGAAAAGAAAAGAAAAGAAAAGAAAAGAAAAGAAAAGAAAAGAAAAGAAAAGAAAAGAAAAGAAAAGAAAAGAAAAGAAAGTTCTGCTGTCATAAGCTTCAAATTTCTATTGTTTATAAATATGGAAAAAGAACTTGAATCTTGGCACATGATCTACCTGTTGAGATCTACAAATGTGCCAAATTTCAAACCAACCCTGTACAAATTGCAACCGGCATGGCACATTAAAATGTGCTCAGAATGGACACATTTATTTACTCATTTTCGTTCAGTTTTTTATACAAGCCTATCATATATTTCTTTTAAATTTTGGTGAAAACAACTAGTGTATTTTATTCAGATTTGTTGAGAAAGGCACATTTTCATTGGTTTCATGGGGTTGTGAGCAGCAGTTCGAAAGTAATTCAGCTTTTCCTGGCCCCTTAAAGTCTATGACAACAACTATTGCTAAAATAATATGGAGTGGAGTTAGATTTTGAAACAAAATTTCTGTCACTACTTCAATGTTTGCAAAGGGAAACACCCATCTGGTGATACGTATAATGTCTATTTTTTTAGTGTTATGGTGATGGGCCATCAACTTTTTTTGGATCCATGGTCACAATTGGAAACCCGAGAAACTATTGTGGGAAATAATAGTCACAAAGCAAACACAAAATTATATTTTCAAAAATGCTCATAAACATAGGAAATACCCCCTGCTGCTTCTTTGGTCTTCAGGTAAACAGCTCTGAGCATGCTCAGAACCAAATGTATGCCTCTGATAGGCTAATACAGGACTGTTTCCCCCCTGTTAAAGTTGATGTGCTGGACAGGCTTCATAAAAACAGGTAATAGCTTTCCTGACTTTCTGGCAGCTCAGGTAGTCACATGGTTTCCCTTTATTGAGAATTTGATAGTATCCTCAGAATTATGCAAGAGGCCAGTGTTCTTTCCATTTCTAGATCAAAGTCTGATTATCAAGTTCCTAATAAACAACCTCAGGGGAAACTATAAAATATATGCTAAAAATGAGTTATAAAAATCATTAAACATACCACATTGGGGGAGGGGAATCCCCTCCAGTTTGAGAATTCATCCATCACTACTACCAAATTTGTCTCTGGAGACTTAAGAAAGCAACAACTTTTCATGTGACTGATTTGTATTTGTATTTGAAACTGCAGTTTGGAATTGATATAATAAGGCTTACATTGGAGTTCTGTAATTGAAAATTAATAAAAAATTATTTAATAAAAAAGCAAGCAACAGCTTTTCAAACCTGTCCAAATCCATATACTGAAATGTGATATTTGAATTTTAAGTTTTGCATCAATTGGCTTTATGTCTATAGCAGAGCGTTCATCTTTTTGTCCCTTCTTTCTAATAATGGTCCTCCAACAAAAGCTCCACTATTTACTACTAAGCATATGCAGTAATAATATTGCCTCCAAATTGATTAATGTAGCATTTGACTGAGTACACTGCATGTACTGTATAAGAGGGTCAGGAGCAGATATCTTTGCATGTGCTTGTAAGAAGCCTAACCACACAGTGTTAAGACCTGTGCTAGCAAGTAAATACTCAAAATAGGATATGACAGGCACCAATCAGCTGTCAAATATCACTGGGTTGTGCTGCTGCTGTTAGATTGAATTTGAAACATCGTATCCGGTGCAAAGGCTTGCAGCTAGAGGCAGTTGCAAGCTGGATCTTTGCACCATGCACAAAGACCGTATGCAGTACAGAACATATTTTGTGCGGAGAACTTTTTAAAGGATTGAACTGTTTGTTTCTCACCTTCTTAGAAATTGTAATCTGCTGAAAACAAAAATGGCAATTCAACAGGCCAGCAGAAGGAGAAATCAATAAAAGGGAAAAGGTGTAATAGAAAACCCACACACAACGTTGTCCAGATTGCAGAAATGTATCCTTGATGTGCAGACAGCTTTGGAGTTATTCTAATCTTAGAAGCATCCACTTAAATTTAGTCAATTTCCAGCGGGGATGGTGGGGGTGTTTTGCCCACATAGCTTTCTCAGTAATTATGTTGGGTGGACTATTAACTGCCTCTGCACAGGCTTGAGTACTACACACTCCGTGCTGTGTAACCTTAATAAATCCACAAGGTTTCTGTACATAAACCACTGCTGTGGACCCCAGAGAAAGATAATTGACCACAAAATGAGTTATATATCCCAAACTGAAAGTACTTATTATGCAGAAGGAGACACTGAGTCTCTTGCTAACAGGTCTGCATTCTGACTGTAATCTTATTTAAAACTTGCCATTTTTCACATTTTAAAATGTTGGAATGTTTCATTAACAGCAAACTTCAGATTAGCTTGATTGAACTCATCATTATTCAGTGAGGTTTCTTTCTTTTGTTAATCTGAATTTTAATTCCATCCATCTTCAAGTCTCAGGCATTCCCTCTCTGTTTGAGGGAATGGTCTGTGAAGGAATGTTGTTGTGCCACCTTTATTTCAGTGGTGTGTGTGGAGGAGCTCCTAGCAAACAGCAGCAAAAGAAAAGAAAAGAAAAAGAAATGACAAATAATCCTGTATCACCTTGAAGACTTATAAATTCACTTATATGGCACGCCTTTCTGGACCAAAGCATGAAGTAAAATCTTATTTGACAGGTAGAATTAATATACAAGGGTGTAAAGGAGAAAAATGTAAGGTGGAGTTGAATGGCAACAAGACGCAGGAAGTACAATCAGTGGTAATTCCATCAGATCTGAACTGTATACTATATTGCTACCGCAACCAATTACAGCAGTAGGTTGATAGTAATGTTGCTGGCATTGCTAAAAGGAAGTGTTAATACCTGTAGCGGGTCAAGAAATCACTAAATCTATTGAGACTCAAATGTATAGAGACTGACAAGATTTATTTATGGATAGTTTTTCTGCAAAAAACTAACACAGATACCCTTCAGAAAATAGATGCATCCTGCACAGATAGGGTGATATCCAATGTTAGTCATTCTCAGAGTAGACTCATTGGAATTAATCAGCTTAAGTCTATTGATTCCAGTGGGTCTCCTCTTAGTTGGACCCATAGCACCCATATTTCATAAAATGGATTCAAGGACCACAAACCAAAGAGAGACAGGCATAGCAAAATTCCACAAATGTCAGTGAAACTTGAATATAAGGCTCGGTTGCAATTTTACACTCACCTAGGAGGAACTTCTACCGAGCTCAGTCAAGTATATTTTTAAATTGATTTGCATAGGATTATGGAACTCCATCCCAGTATAGATCTGGTTGTCCCCCATGCTGTGCACAAGCAGGCAGTAATATTTATTTGTATTGGCCTCTGGAGAACAATGAGGTTGGTCCTATTGATATATTTATTTTTTAACTGTGCTGCCGATTCTTTTTGGCTTGTGTGCATTTTATGCTAATGAATTCATTTTTTAAAGCTGTACTGATTTTACTGTTTTTTTTATTGTTTTGTTTAAATGTGTTTTCGAGTCAAAAACTGCCTTGGGTATTCAATGTCTTCAGTCCATCTCTGTTTTTTATAACACGAATGAACTCGATATGTTTTGGGTCTTCATTCACTCTTATGGAAAGAGGGAGATAATCTCTATCTCAAAATGAACAAATTTAAACAATGGGAGTGTCAGAATGAATATTGTCCCTCACATTCTGTTGTTCTGTGGGGTAAAAAGCGTACAACAAATAGATCTGAGTGGATAGCTCAGTTGGTTAGAGCGTGGTGCTGATAACACCAAAGGTTCAGGTTTGATCCCTGCATGGGGCAGCTGCATATTCCTGCATTGCAGGGAGTTGGACCAGATGATGATAATGAAGATGATGATGATGATGATGATAATTTATTCCGTATACCCTGCCCATCTGGCCAGGCCTCCCCAGCCACTCTGGGTGGCTCCCAACAGAATACAGTGGTACCTCCGGTTACGAACTTAAACCATTCTGGAGGTCCGTTCTCAACCCAAAACCGCTTGTAACATGAGGTGAGTTTTTGCTAATGGCGCCTCTCACTGCTGGCGCACAACTTCTGCTCACATCCTGGGGCAAAGGTTGCAACCGGGAGCATCTACTTCCAGGTTAATGGAGCTCATAACCCACAGCATTCGCAAGGGGGGTAGTACGTAACATGAGGTTCCACTGTATTAAAAACACAACAAAACATCAGACATTAAAAACTTCCCTAAACAGTGCTGCCTTCAGATGTCTTCTAAAAGTCAGATAGTTGTTTATTTCCTTAACATCTGATGGGAGGGCATTCCACAGGGCAGGCACCACTACCAAGAAGGCCCTGTGCCTGGTTCCCTGTAACTTTGCTTCTCGCAGTGAGGGAACCGCCAGAAGGCCCTCGGAGCTGGACCTCAGCATCCGGGCTGAACAATGGGGGTGGAGATGCTCCTTCTGGTTTACTGGGCCGACCTGAACCTCAAGGTCCCTTCTAAATCTATGATTCTACTAAAATACATTGAGCTGAATCTAGTCCAGTCCCACTAGCAGAAAGGAGGGAGGCAACTTTTGCCAAGTGCCACCTTCCATGCTGTTCTGGAGAGTTGGAAGGCCTTCTGGAAAAATACAGGAGATGTTGCTGTATGGGAAATGGGATCTGCCAAAGTTATCTCCTCTGCTAGGGGGGTGGATCAAAAGCCTTCTGTGGGCAGAGGGAGCCTCTCCAGCCACAAAAGGTGGTCTGGATCCAGACAACTGTTGCTAACTACCTAAATTTAGCAGTTCACTTAACAGTATGTCATTTACGTATTCATTTTTAATGAGATACTATATTCAGTGTCAGCATGTGAAAAAACCATTTAATGCCAAGATGGTGAGCTGAAACACTGGGAAAGATGTTCATGGCTTATTAAATCATACTGAGGACCATTATCTGCTCTCCACCAAATTACTCAGTCGAAATCCTCTTTAAGGTGCTATGATTGTCTGTGCCAAGAATTGAAAATCAGCTGTTTTCCTTCACTGGTTGTGAAAAGTAAAAGTGCTGAAATGGACAGGCTTATAGATAAGATTCACTCTCAAAATGAACTTAGACTTGTGGCATTGACAGAATAGAAGTGAAACCCTTTTATAGTCCACTGAAACATAAACTAGCTTTATAACCATAGGGAAGAATGTGTTTCTGTAATAGTTTATTAGAATAATTATCTTTAGCATTTTCTAACATCTCGTTGTCTGAGTGAAGCAACTTTCACTTGTGCAAAGCCTCCCCTCCTTCTCCTCCCATGGCACACCCATGGCACTGCCCCCAAATTTGCTCTAAAGGGTTGAGTGAAGCTCCAGTACAGATTTGAGAGGAAGTGCAGGAGATGGAAGAGATCTTCCACTGCACAAGCAGATGTTATTCCACTTGTTCAGTAACATGCACAACCCTCTGGCTTCCATGCCCTTACTGCAATTCACTGGAACTGAAGTGAAACTCAATAGCCTTTCCCGGTTCAGTCTTCCATCCATGCTCACCCTTCTTCTGGTAGCAACAGGCACCTGTTCTCTAGTACTTTGTGAAGACCCAGGCACACTGATAGTACTACTTACAATAACAATGAAGGTAAGTTCATCATAGGTATCCCCTCCAAGAAAGATTTGGAAGGTGGACCTCTTTTCAGTTGGGGTCTCTCACCTATGGGATGCTCTCTCAAAAAAGGCCCACCTGGCACTGACAATACTATATTTTTGTTGCCACCTCTGTTTCCCAGCATTTGATGGTATTTGGTGTTCTGAAAATCATAATTTCTCAGCTGAATCCTATAATTCTAGAGCTGGAAGGGACCCCTAGTCCAACCCCCTACAATGAAGGAATCTCAGCTAAAGCATCCATGACAGATGGCCATCCAACCTCTGCTGAAAACTGTTGATTGCTTTTATGCTGGTGATATTCAGCAGGGATTTTTATTGTGTTTTAATTTGCTGTTTAAGGTTATGTTGTTGATTTTTTAAAATGACTTTATTTCTGCAACTTGCCTTGAGGCTGTGTAAGGTGCCAAACATATTTATTTAATAATAGGGAAATTACACTGGGCAACAATTTTTTACTTTTTGAATGTTGTCTAGATTTCTACAACTGGTAGTCAGCCATCATGACTGCGTCCAGCGCCCCTGATACCTGATCTCCATCTCTTTCTTGTCCTGATGGAATCTCTCCCCCTGCTCGTCACTCATTGAGCCCAGGTTCTCAGGAAACCGGTCCATATGTGAAAATAGGTAGTGCATTTTGACGCTCATGTTGCAGCCCAGGTTTCTGAAAGCAGTCAGCATGTTGTTGACAAGTTCTGCGTAGTTTCTGGCCTTATTGTTGCCAAGAAAGTTCTTCACTACTAGAACAAATGCCTTCCACGCTTCCAGTTCCACTTCGTTCATTGAGTTTCTGAACTCTGGATCTCTGATGAGCTGACGGATCTGAGGACCGTCAAAGATGCCAGCTTTCAACTTCTCCATGGTCCATCCTGGAAAAGCCTGGCACAAGTAAATGAAGCAGTCACCATCCTTGTTCAGAGCCTTGGTGAACTGCTTGATTAAGCCGAGCTTGATGTGCAGTGGTGGGAAGAGTATTCTGTCTCTGTCCACCAGAGGGTCGTTGATGACGTTCCTTTCTTTGCAAGGCACCAATTCCTCCCGCACAGGCCAGTCCTTCTTCGTGTAATGCTGAGCACGGTCCCTACTAACCCACATGCACAGAAAACATGGGTACTTGGTGAAGCCAGACTGTTGGCCCAACAAAAAGTTCACCATCTTCAGGTCAACACAAATAAACCACTTATGCGGATCATAACCAATTTTCTCCAGCACATACTTCACCGCTTCATAGTTCTCCTTCAGTGTACTCGAGTGAGCCAGGGGTATAGAGGCAAACTGGTTGCCGCTGTGTAGCAGAACACATTTCAGTGATCGCTTGCTGCTGTCAATGAACAGTCTCCAATCTTTGGGTTCGTACTGTGGCACTCCAAGCTTGAGCAGAAGCTGCGCAATATCTGCACAGTACACCAAGTCCTTCTCTTCCGAGAAAAAACGGAGGTACTCTTGATGCCTGTTGCGGAAGAAGCTAATGCGAGCACTGTCAGAGAGGAGGTTTTTTTTCCTTCAATCTGGATGCCAACAGTTCGGCAGAGTCCTTTGACAAGCTGAGGTCATGAACTAGATCATTCAACTCCTTTTGGGAAAATGGATGTGGAGCATCATCTTCAAGAACCACTTCTTCTTCTTCATGTCCTTCAACACTGGAGGCATCTTCGTCACTAATGTCAGGAAGTTCTCCGAAGATAGGCACTGGAATTTCATCACAATGAGCTACAGGATGACGTGCTGATTGAAGATCAGGATACTTCATGGGGCGGCTGCCCCATTAACTTAGTTTTGATCCCCCAACTTTAAGCTGTGCTGGACCAATTTATGGAAGATTTTGAGGTTTTATGACTTCAAACTGATCCCTTTTCGACATAATCACCCAGAACTATCGGACCTGAATACTTCTTGTCATTAAAATAATCATTTCAAATCAAAACAATTATTTGACAAGGCATTTTACCCCCACCAACTTCTTCTAAAGCGTACATGTGAACAAAAATGTAAAAAAAGACATGTGGCCATAGCTCAAAAACTTGACCTGATTGAGCAAAACCAATGTGATTTTTGGATTCAGCGCATCAGATTCATCCTAAATCAGCTGAAAAAATGCAGACAACAAATTTGTTGCTGACCAGTGTTATCAGTATTCTAAATCCTAGAAATATAAAAATGCATATGGGGCAGAATATTACTTGGTATTTAATATATATCATTGCTGTCTGTTTCAGACTGACTGTAACTATTGTGCTGCAGTCATTTCATGATAGATGTAGTTTTTCTTTCCTGCTAGTATATAGGAAAAACTGGAAACAAACAGATCCCCCTATAAATGTTATCCCTTTTTATGATATAAGGTTGCATGTCAAGAGATAAGCATGAGATTAGTGTACTCATGCAGATGATCTTTGGCTTTCTTTCCCTGACACTGAGTACAGTATATCATTCAACACCCGTGTTTAGGGATTTTAACACATGTGCAATGAATGTTAAAATGCTTTATGGTTAATATGATTGCTGATTAATATACCTTACTAGAGAGCAGTACTTCCTTATCAGCGACATCTGACATATTTATATTTGGCAGTTATAAATTACCAGATATCTTAGACCACAGGCTCTGGGAAGGGTACGGTAGATTTGGCTGGGGTGGGTTAGATTTGGAGTACAGCTTTCCAGACACTTCATTGTAGGATCTACCAGATGAATTCTGTCTTTGTTTAAAACAATCGATTTAAAGATAAAGAACCAAAGCAAGGAAGAGCAAGGCCTAACGCACCTGGACAGCGAAGAGAGTGGCACACAAATCACCTGCTATTCAGAGTCTTCTCCATTAGGTTGACATACACTGTTTTTCCATTTATGTTACAGTGATTATTTCTGAGTTTGCATCACACACATAAACTAACATATACGAAGGTGACACACCTGTGTATCCTCTTTTTGGTCATGCACTCCTACTTTTAGGTGATGTATAAGTGACCAATTTGGCAAGCGCTGATCCACCTATTGATTGTAACTCGCAGTTCGAAGTTTGTCAGTTAATATTCTATCTTTCCTCTGAAATAAATCTATGCTGTTCTTCATTCTGGTTCAGTTATCAACATTTGATACCTCATATGAAAGACAGTTGTTGTTTTCAGACCTTAGAACTAATTCCCCAGAGAGATCTGCTTTGCCTTCTCTTCCTTAGACTTTCGCATTAGTCTTCAAATTCTTCAGTTTAGAAAGGTCTTTGGCCTTTAAAGGCCTGCCTCTTATTACCTGGTACTTTTTTTGCTCCTGTTTTAACTTTTTTATATCTAGTTCTGCTGTTTTCTTTGGTTATTATGGTGTTGTTGTTTTTAATTATATTTTTTGTATTTCACTATACTGCATTTTGCTGTATTTTTATTTGAAGCTACTTTGAACTCATTAGGAAAAGTGGGGTATGAGTAGATAGATAAATGATTCTAACCTATTAATCATAGAAACTCCCCATCTTTGGGAGGAAGTTGCTAGGAGCTTAAGGAGGAAATATGCATTGCATTTTTTGATTACTATAATTCATATCTCAGACACATGGGTTTTCATGAGGTTCTTATTTCTAGGTTCCTTATTTCTGTGGGAAACTCACAAGGACAGCATGACTTTCCCCAGCTCTGCTGCGACGTGGCTTTGCGACAGGAAAACTGCCTCAGGGTTTAAGAGGGCCCTGGGCAACATCTCATCTGGTGGGTCCCCTCCTTTGTTGTTGGGCCCTGGAGGGCTTACCTGACAGTGCTGGAGCCTAACTGCAGGTGGCAACGTTCTGAGCAGCATTCGGTGACTGATGGCATCCATCTTAATTTCCCAAAATGACTTTGCTTTGGCATTGTGAGAAATTTAAATGGCAGCTAAATTCAGCTGCTTGGTGATACACAGAACATCAGTGAGTCAGAGCCACAGCAGGCATTGCTGGGGTCCTGGCAGCTGTACAAGGATACCTGGTGCTGACGCTGGCCCTGCCTTGAGACGTGATGCACAAACCTTCAGTTTTGTACTAACCTAGGGTTCCCATATTTCAATGAGTAGAGGACACCCAAAAAGTTGTTGCTAAAGCACCACCTTTTGGAAAATGACAGCCCTAGATAACTGTCCCCTCGTCCCATACAACCACCTCTGCTTCTCCTGTGACAATAGCAAAGGTCCCTGCCCTAGCCAGAAACCAGAAGCCTGTGATGCCCTGTTTCTGGCTGGGAACTGACACAGCGTTTTCAGCTTGTCACAAGTAGCCCTGGAGTTTGTTGTGCGGCTGTCAGCCAAGCAGTATTTGGACCCGAGCTATGCAGGGCTATGCCAGTATTTACTGAACTGTACAAGCACTAGGGAGGATTGCTTGATCTTTTAGTGCTACTGTGTTTTTGACTATCATTTTTTGATGTAGCCTTCATTTACACCATTTTAATTAGGGTTGCTGCTCAAAATTCCACTCAAAAGAGAAATGGGGCAAGTTTACAATTCTCCTATGGTAGAACTGTACTGTCTGCCAAAGTGTGAGAGTCAAAACTTACAGCGTTCACATTGTTTCCATGGATGGTGCTCTTATTTGTTCTGCAATATTTTATTCTTCTTGTTGTTATTATTATGGTTGTTGTCGTTGTTATATTAACATTTTTTGCCTGTTACCATAAAAATGTCTTGAAATTACTTACAATCGTAAAAGCATACCTAATTCAAAATATTAAAAAACATTCTTAAAAGAACATTATATGAGTCTCATGTGATTTTGTGCACACCCACATCACTATCTAACAGTAACACCATGTTGTTTTACATGTGTGCACATTGCTATGTACAAAAACCCATGCATTCGGGGGGGGGGCAGTTTAAAGAGTAGAAACTTTTGCTATCATTGTGAACAGCCAACAGTATTTCAAAAGATAGACTTACAAGTACTTCCAAATGAACTTTTAATTCTACTTAATTTTAGAGAGAGGTGTCTAAACATAACTTGTGGAAGCAATATTTTTATGGTCTTAGTTTAACCAGCCACTTTGGCTTTCTAGTATGAATTTCGTGCATAAGAGGCATTTAGTGAGATATGGATTATCCAGTCGCTTAAGCCATTATCTACAAGAACAAAAAGAAATGCAGGCAATAGTAATCAGGCAGATCTCTGGTTCACATAGCCTTTCAGTTCTGAAAAATCAAATGAAAAGGCGCTACTTTCCCCTTTCCAGAAAAGCTACTTTGACGTCGGCAACACAGTATCTGTATGGTAGCTGAATAGTGTAACCAGAGATTAATATTCTGGAAAACCACAATTTATGATAGCTAGGATCGCACAAGTATCAGCTGACAATACTGCGTCACATTTTATTTCAAAGAAGCAGCATTAACAATGGCTTATAGTAATAACAGTAATGCTCCTTCCCCTCAGGGATAGGCAGAGAATGCTATCTTGCCACATGATCTCATTTCTTTTAAGCTTTGCACTAACCGCTGACATATCACATAAATGCCTCCTTTATTACCTGCCAGTGATTGTCTTCTGTATTGGGAATAGCCCCTGGAACCGATGTCCACATGCCAGCAGAGTGCTTCACTTACTCCATGTGAATTTCTCTCTGTTTAGTGTTCCATGAGGCCTCTTTATACACCTGACCATTCTTGCTAACTCAGGTAGCCTAAATTACACTGCCTATGAAAGGCCTTTGTTCGCCTGCCTTAGTAAAAATGGGACTGGGAGCTGGCAGAGGCTTGGGTTATGTTTCTGTATTTGCCAAGTAAGTAATTTGCCATTTTTGTCCATTTTTAGCTGTGTCCAGCACGTAATGTAGCCTGGCCACACATCTCTGCAAGGATTTCAAATCTTATCATTTCAATTGCTTTTAAACAATGGGGCCATTCAAGTTTAAGCCTGTGCTTATCATCCCTTTGGTGGATAAAATTATGGGCATTTCACATTGGCTGCACATCTCTTTCCAGTTTCAGTACGGTCACATATAGATGTGTAGGTTTGGCCTTTCTGCTGTTGTCTATTAGTTATACTACTTCATAGGTCACACTTTCCATGTTAGATCAGATACAAGATGCATCAATGTTAACAAAGTCAAAAGGTAATTATTTCACAGAAAGCCTTTACGTACATACCAACATATTGGATACATGCAAAGCCAGTCAGTCTACATCCAGTTATCCGTGTGCTAAGGACTTTAAACTCTGTATGAAATGGTTGTGGTTGTCCTCTACAGAGGAATTTACTTATATGCACATTTCAGAATCTACCACTGGGATGTGTTACAGACTCACTTATAAGCTGTGCTCGTGCATCTTTGACTTTAAGTCTTTTAAGACTAGGAGAAATCATTTAGATTTTCCCTCTACTGCTGGGAAACAGGAGGAGTAAGAATCCCTGTCCTTTCTTATCCATTTTCTGGGATTATCACCATGTAACATCAGAGGGAGTGGAAGGACCAAGCACAAGGCAGAGACTAAAAGCAACATATATCTCTGGACTGGGCAAAAGGCAGGATGTATATTATTATTATTATTATTATTATTATTATTATTATTATTATTATTATTTCCAAATCAAAGTCATGTTGGTGGGTCATGTCAGATTAACAATTTTTTTTAAAAAAACTGGCCTGTATCCATGGTGCAGTTGGGTAATTGTAGATCCTGGACTTAATGGTCTTACTATGGGGTCCCCTTCCTCTGTAGATAATCATTTGTATTACTTTAAAATGACGTAAGCCAGTCCTGCTGAGTGGGATCCTGAGCACTTGCTCTGAAGTCCTGCTCCGAAGGCACAAATGCCTACCCTAATGTTTATGGAAGTTTTTAATGTTTAGTGTTTCATTGTGTTTTTCATATTCTGTTGGAAACCACCCAGAGTGGCTGGGGAGGCCCGGCCAGATGGGTGGGGTATAAGTAATAAATTGTTGTTGTTGTTGTTGCTGCTGCTGCTGCTGTTGCTGTTGTTACCATTATAATCTAACAGTAAATTTCAGCCGGTTGCTGTGTATACTAGATCAGAGCATTAGGGACTTGTGCTGCAAAGAGAGGGAAAGCTGTGCGGGAGAAGTGTGCATTAAACATAGAAGTCCCCTTCCCCTTCAGGGTCTGTAGTGTGGTCTGTACCTGCATGTAGGGCTGGAGAGAGCAAAAGGCAGCATTGTACAAATAATGACAGGTAGATATACCCATGCCCACTTGTCGTACATTTCCATAAGATGGCAAGAATCCATAATGTTGGGCTGTTATATCATTTACTCCAGTATCTACTCCAAAATGGGATACTGGCCTTAAATTAATTACCGCTGTTCTTGAGCCAGTGTGGTTCCCCCTAAAATTCATTTGAAAAGAAAAAAGAAAATAAGAATATCGTCAGCACCAAATCTGGAAGATCTTAATCATTTAGCCATACAAGACTTGCAGAGTTATTGATTTTACTTTATTAATTTATGCATCACCTTTCACATGAGTCTCCAGGTAATTTATAAACATAAACTAAAAATGATAATAATGTCCTTCAAAGGCTCAGCAGAAATGGATAAAGAAAGAAAGACACACACACACCTCACCCGTAAATGAAAAAGGGTTTTCCTTTTCAGTATTGTTTCTTTAGCTCAGATTATGATCAAAACTTTCTGTACAACAATCTGTTCAGTTAGTCCGTTCCTTCCCTGCTCCACGCACAGCCCTGTGGTGCACCTCTTAAATGGCCAGAAAGGAAATGGGAGATGTGTTTGGCCTGCATCTCGCCCCATTGGCAGTTTTAGCATTGGATTCTCAGGAGACAAAGATCAGGTTCCAAGTAGTTGTTGTTTTTTTGTTTTGTTTTGTTTTTTCTTACTTCTGAGAAAGTACTCTTTTTGGCTGCTATGGCCAGTAAGCAGCAATGCAGCAACTCTAATATTCAGTTATTTTATTTGGTAAGAAAAATCTTATAGTTCTAGTGAATGAAATGTTTGACCTTAAACACTTGTTTAGGTCCTAGAACATTCTGCAGTCATATGCCTTCTGTTGAATTAGATAGTTATATATTTAGTTCATTCTGATATATTTATAATATGTAAGAAAAAAAAATGTGCTAGCTTGTAATATTAGAGTATGTCATTAGAAAACAAAACTATGGTTTGGTTTTAACTATTTATTTCTGCTTTTACCTTGTATTTTTATCCTGTGAATCACCCTGCGATCCTATGATGAAGGGTGGTATAGAAGTCTAATTAATAATAATAATAATAATTTATTATTTATACCCCGCCCATCTGGCTGAGTTTCCCCAGCCACTCTGGGCGGCTTCCAATCAAGTGTTAAAAACAATACAGCATTAAATATTTAAAACTTCCCTGAAGATGTCTTTTAAAGATAGGATAGCTGCTTATTTCCTTCACATCTGAAGGGAGGGTGTTCCACAGGGTGGGCGCCACTACCGAGAAGGCCCTCTGTCTGGTTCCCTGTAACCTCACTTCTCGCAATGAGGGAACCGCCAGAAGGCCCTCAGCGCTGGATCTCAGTAATATAATAAATTAAAGTGTGGTGAATATTTTTCAGCCAATTCAGTAATAAATTAAAATAAAGTAAATGTTTACATCTCCATCTTCTAAACATATCTGCTTAGAAGAGGGGCCTCCAACTTTTTTAGGCAATGGTGCCCATTTGGAAATCCAAGTGATTATCATGACAAATTGCCTATATCACAGAAGAAGAAAAATGCTAATGCTCAGAATGCACCCAATAGCCAAAAGAGGCATAACACATCCCAAGACAAATGCAACACAGAAAAAGCAGGTCTGACCACCTGCCAAAAAACAGGCAGCACTCCCTAAACAAGCAACAAAGAAGCAAAGGGAAAAAAGTAAAAATTGGGAGGGGCAGGGGATCTTCTCAGGTGCTGAAGAAGCTGTCTGAAGGCACTGTGGGGACCCTGGACTTATAAAAAAGGACCTCTTATTTCACCAGGGAGATTATTTTCAGTCAAGTATGGTTGAGAATCTATTATGTACACGACTTTGCAACAACAGTATGGCAAGACTGGCACTTTAAAATATTTACCTTTTTAGCAAATATTAAAGCAAGCCTATTGCTAAAATGCTTTTAGTGACACAGAAGCTTTGGGGAACACGTAGAACTGAATGTTATTTCTGTGGAATGCATCTCATTTTATCCAATCTTGTATACTAGAACAACAGGCACAAGATGCATTTTTATGCCACATTTTGAATGCAAAAATAGCATTGCTCTGCAAGCTGTCTAAACAATGGCTGTGAGGGACAGTAACAGCTAAAATGGAATATCCCTGGGAAAGCGGAATAATGCAATCTTAGAATGGGAGGTGAGGGAAATTGCCTTATTTTCTTTGCTCTAGAAATATGAACTTAGATCCCACATTTGTTTGCTTTAGTTTGCAGATTTGCCAGGTGCAATGAGACACTAGGACAGGATGCACTCAAGATATTTGTCTGGGTGATTTTCTTTCCCCGTTTTATTTTCCTTGAAATCCTCTTGCATACATTAACACATCCTCTTTTCCACATCTGGCAATAAATGATTGCAATGGCTACTTTCATTCAATACTGCTGTTGATTCACAATGTTTTGAAGGCAGGGAGTTAAAGTGTGGTGAATATTTATCAGCCAATAACATTTTTCCCCAGCTTAAATCCAAAGGTTCCTTTCTGAGTGCTTTACTCAGGTAACTGATAATCTTCCTCAATATATTTTTTTTGAAATTGATTTTGTAAATTTCTAGCAAAGTCCTATTTTAAAGGGCTGATCAGTTAGCTGATTTGCTGTTTCGTTCAACTATCCATAATTTATTCAATAAAAACATTTCAACACTAATTTTCCTTTATCCCAAAGATACTCCATTTCCCTCAATGTTTCACAAGGACTTTTAAAATTTGTTAAGAACACCCTTTATGAATGACTGTGCTTTAATGTGATTGTATCAATATTATAATGTGTTTTCAATTACTTACACTTACATTTTTAAGTTGCTTTGAGACCTTTGTGTAAAAAGCGACAAGTCTAATAAATAAATGGCTCAGGACTGCAATACCCCAAGGACTGCCTCTCCCCATATACTGTAACCTGTCCCAGACTCTGCATTCAACATCTGAAGTCCTTCTTCATGTGCCTCCTCCATGTGAGATTTGGAGGGTGGCAACACAAGAACAGGTCTTTTCTGCAGTGGCTCCCTGTTTCTGGAATGTTCCCCTCAGGAGCTTCACCTGATGCCTTCATTATTTATCTTTAGGTGCAAGACAAAAATGTTCATCTTCAACCAGGCCTTTGGCTGATTAATGTTCTACAGTCTGTTAAATGTGTTTGTGGGAGGTGGGGTTACTGTTTTGTCGCTTCTGTTTTGAATATTTATTTGTGTTTTTTTAATCTTGTGAACTGCCCTGAGCTCTTTTGTTGAAGAGAATAATAATAATAATAATAATAATAATAATAATAATAATCTCTCTTCAGTTCCCCCTCCCCTGACAACAGTCAGCATTTCATGTGTACTGACCATGCACATCACTGGATTGTTTAGGGGGCATCCTCCTCCTACTATGGTTTTCTTTTCTTTTTTTTCACTTCTGCAAATCTTGGCATTCCTCCACAGGGGATGTCTCTGGGTCCTCAATGTGGTGCTAACAGTTAAGGAGGTTAGCTTGTGGAAGGGCTGTTTGGTTTGGGATGGTCTGCTTCTTCGAATTGTGTTGACTGCTTTTTAGTCTGTGTTTTATTTGTTTGGGGAGGGTTGCATGCATTTTTAGTGGGGGGGGGGAGTCTGAGCCTCACCAGTTTTTCTTCTGTGATATATGCTCTGGCTTCTCATTTTCCTTTTCTTTGAAATTTATGCATTTTTATATATAATTTGTTAACTGATAAACATGGAAAGAGAGAAGTTGACACTGACAGTTCCCAAGTTAGCATTCAAGTTGTTGGGGCTGCAGGGAGTTCGTCCACTAAGAAGTTGGTTCCCCAAGTATTATAATGCTTTTAGGCTGACCTTTTCCAAAGGATGGAAAGACCTTGAAGATTAGAGCCTCTATTCCCCCTGACCTCAAACAAAAAAAGTTTCAAGGAGCATTGGCTAAAGCTGGTGGACAGAAGCCTTGAAAATTCCTCTAACTAATATATGTCGCTGCCACCCCTACATCCTCCCTTCTTTGAAAACATTTCATTCATTATGCATCTTCTGGAAGTGTGGAGACCCAAGGCTTTCTGCCAGTGTAACCCAGCACATTTCTCTCCCTGCCTCTCCTTTAATTCCCAAAAGTTGTCAAGCAACAACTCACTGAGAAAGGGAAACAAATTAAATCTGGATGCATTCAAGTCCCTCCCTCCCCGTGTGTGAGTGTGTGAGTGAGAGAGAGAGAGAGGCTGTTAAATGGAGTGCATTCTTACAAATGATGTTTCACACACTAAGGGCAGCATATAAAAAGAGAATTTCCCAACCATAGAGCTGATATTGAAAGGAGATTTAGAAAATACACACAACAGATTTACTTTCTGTGAGGCCTTTTAAGTGGTCTTAAGGAAGTGAAGACGGAAGCAGACACTGCCAGTTTTCCCACCAAAGTTGTTTGCCTTTTATTAGAATGTACTGTCATAAAAACGCCAGCACTTCCCAGACCTCTGCAAGGACCTAGTTTTCCTCCTAATGCACATAGAGGTGTAGCTCTTGAAAATGTGTTATTAGAACTTTAGTAATAGTATTTCATTCAAAAATCTGGTTATTGCAAATTGAATACAAACATGGCCCTTTCCAACTCACCATTCCAAAGCAAGCCAGGCCTGAGGCTTTGAGATTCTGCAAGTCTTCAGGAAGAAACCATAGCAATTGGTCCCCTATCCCTGAAGGTGAGGACTGCTACTACCAGATCAAGTCTCACCAGAAAAAACCCAGACAAATAGTTACAGAGATGTGTTTGTGTGTGTGTGTGTGTGTGTGTGTGTGTGTGTGTGTGTGCAGGGCAAATTTAAAATTTTATTTGGAGAGAAGACAGACGGGGGAATATCAACATCCTGGAGAGGCAAACCTGGAGAGGGTTTGTATTATCTAGTGTGAACAAATTAAAAGTGCAAGGAGCTGCCCAAATTAGGTAATGCTACTTATGTGGATGTGTTCTGAGCAGCTGGTTGCTTCTTCACTTTTCAGAGCCTCTAAATGTCTTTACAGTTTCCATTTCTTCAACCTTCAGCAGCAGCATGCTTCCAGGTTATGGAAAATCAACAATATTTTATGTTTTGATTGGGTTGAGTTCTTTATCCAATAGAAGGAAGAGAGATCCAGAAAGGATAGGGTGTCTCATTAGGGGTTGCAACCCCATGCAACTCATGTCTGAAAGCAATTGGGAAAGAATGATGAGGTCTTGTTGCCTCCTTGGCTTTCAAAAGGCATCACAGCATGGCCCTAAAGGGCTAAGAACAGCTCATCTAATTGCTATGAATTTATCTTCCCAGTCAGATCACCCGGGTAGGCGTTTAACGTTCACATCCATTACTTTGCCAAGCAACCTTTTTTTCTTTTAAAAAAACCCAAAACCTGACCTCATTTTTATTTTGTTGGTAAATTTGTGGATCTTCCCACTGATGACCATCAGCTGCCACGTCACAGGTAGCGATGATTCAGACTACAACGTTTATCCCTGCCAACAAAGACGACAATAAAGACCACTTCCTGTTTAGTAATTAAATCTTTAAGACATGATAGTCTGCATCGTGAGGGTTTCTGTGACACGGTTGTCTCATTTTGGAACAATAAATAGCATGAGGTTTGTCTGATTATTATTGTTTTTAACGGTCAGGGCATAATGTTGCCAGAGAAATGTGTATTCAGTGGGGTTTCCTGGTGAGTAAGACTACAACACATTTTCTCCATGAAAAAAAAAGGAGATTCAGGGAATTAAAGGGGAAAAAAACCCTAAAACCTTCCACATGTACATTTTTGTGTTTGTTTGCAGCTGTCGCTGAGTTCCCACTCTGCTACTGCCCCATCTAGATTTATCTGGACACTATTCCAGCCATATTGCAAACGTAATGATATCACAACATCAAGAAGCCAATCAGATTTGGTTACAGGGCAGCATTACTTGCCGAGAGCAAAGACTTCTCATAACTCTGGAGAAGAATGGAGGAGGCAGGATGAGAGAAAATATGGTACTCCATTGCTGAGGAAGTAGATAATGTCCCCACTTTCTGCCTCTTATACCTGCCCCCTGCACTATGGGTGCACCTTTTTTCTTCCTTCCAAGCCCTTTTCGGATAACTAACCAAAAGGAGGGTTTCTTTTGACACCCTCTACCTGGTTTTTCCAAACCACTCTTCAGTAGTGAACTCAATTTGTTGAGTCCCTATCAATTTGGAAGCAAATTGGGCACAGGAACAAATCCATTAGTTCTATCCAGGCTAGATTACTGCAGCTGTACATAGGACCTTTGAAAAGTCTCTGGTCTAGATTGCATCTGGGAGGAAATGGGTGGGTGCATGTCCATGTTACACCAATCCTGCAACAGCTGCACTGGTTGCCAATCTGCTTCTGGGCACGATTCAAAGTGTTGGTGATTACCTTTTAAGGTCCAGGATACATGACCAGTTCCTTCCATATTATCCTGCCTGGAATGGATCAGGAGAGGGTCTCTTCTGTGTCCACCTAAAGCTGAAGTTTATATGAGTAGCATAAGAGGCAGGGCCTTCTCAGTGGCTTTACCTAAGCTATGAAACCCCTTGCCTCAAAGTTTACCCCCCTACATTGCTGCATTTTACTCACTTTTCCCCTTTTCATATTTAGTTGCTTTATCTTGTTTTTATGAAACTGTAATTTTAAATGTTGCAAGTCACTGGGAGAAGGGCACGAGAAAGAAATACATTGTAAGCAAAACATAATAATACTGGCACATCCTCTGTACTAGCATTTAAGACTGATATTATGTTACAGCTGCTATTTGAACCCAGTCGGTATTAATTCTTCAAGCAACATCACAACTTCAAGCAACTTCACAACTGGTGTTGCAATGGAATGTTAGCTCAAGGAAGTAATTGCATATTATGCAGAAAAGTTAGTTTAAGTGCTAAGTAATATACTTAAGGGGAACGCAGGTGGCGCTGTGGGTAAAAGCCTCAGCGCCTAGGGCTTGCCGATCGAAAGGTTGGCGGTTCGAATCCCTGCGGCGGGGTGCGCTCCCGTCGTTCGGTCCCAGCGCCTGCCAACCTAGCAGTTCGAAAGCACCCCTGGGTGCAAGTAGATAAATAGGGACCGCTTACTAGCGGGAAGGTAAACAGCGTTTCCGTGTGCGGCTCCGGCTGGCCAGAACAGCGATGTCACGCTAGCCACGTGACCCGGAAGTGTCTCCGGACAGCGCTGGCCCCCGGCCTCTTGAGTGAGATGGGCGCACCAACCCCAGAGTCTGGCAAGACTGGCCCGTACGGGCAGGGGTACCTTTACCTTTAATATACTTAGGTGGTGAAGATACTTGCTGCCTTGACCCATCAGGGCATCGTAGCAGATGCTAACCTATGTCTTAGCCCCAAACAAAAGCAGCCATCATCTATGTTCAAGATAAATCATTAACTACTGTCTCATTCCAGGTGTACACAGGTACGGGGGGGGCAATAGGTGATAAAATTTATGTTTGTAAATATAGCTGTCAAAGCTAATCCTGTTACTGGCAGATTAAGATGTTATCCATGGGTTGTTAGTAAGAGAATACAATATTTTCAGGAAATCATGCGCCAAGTTTGTAATTAGTTTAAAATGGCAAAGCCACACAATGCTCTATTCTTTGTATTTGACATCTTCCCACATACAAATAGCAGAAGTCTATAGGCAGATAATGAAAACCAATATCCATTGGTAGGAGCCCATACCTACAAAGACACCAAGAGATTCAACCAAGGCACCCTTCATAAGTATTAAATGGCTTTTTAAGATGCTAAGTGAAATTCTTGTCCGATAGCCTATTCTGCGTTTATATAAGAGATTTAGATTTGTCATAATTGCAACACATGAGAGTAAATGGCAAATGCCAGTCTCCTCTGCTTACTTCAACTGCAGTTTGCAAAGGACCTGGGTGTGCTTCGAAAAGCAAAGTGTTATTTGCCCAAGTGAGTGAGCAACAAATACCATTTGCTTCTGTCTAGAAGACCTAACTCTGTTGTGAACACAGGCTAGCTCCAATAGTATAAGATAAATAGAAATTCTGTGCTTGCAAAGCAGTTAATCGAACAGAATATGATTTTGGGAAATTAGAATGCTTTTATCCTAGGGCTATGCTGAAGTTGAGCCATGATCAGAGGGGATATTTACCGGTATATTTTACACATTGTATACCTTCCTGGATACACATTGTATACCCTTCTGGAGACTTCCCAAGCCTCGTGAGTGGCTTCTCATTCACAGGCATAATGGAGAACTGCAGCAAGCAGAAATCATACACTTACACACAAATCTAATTCAAATTATTGCTTATCAATGGAAGCTCTGACAACTACACAGAGATTCTCTATCCCTGCCCAGAAAACCCAAAATTTTATTTTCTGCCCCCTCACCTCACATTCATTATAGCTTATTAAAATTGAGGGGGTTTCCTGGTAAGCACACCTTGTCATTACTAAACTATTAAACATGAATTAAAAAATACTTTTTACTTGTTTTGTTATTTCCCTATTACCCATGTTTTATTGAGATTGACTCTTTTCCTTTTTTCAGTTGCTTGGCAAGATCACAAAAGCTAGCCATGCTTCATCGATTACTTGTTAGCTGCTTTTTGGCTGGATTCACTTTCTCTGTGTTCATTATCTTCTGGCAAGGATAATAAATATTGCCTTCAGAAAATCTTGGCTTAAGATACATGGCCAGCAGACCAAAAAGGCAAAGTATTTCCTTGGATACATAGCTGTGCATTGGATTGTGGCCTAATAAATTAAGAAAAACACCACCGTCTAACAAAACAATATTTCAAGTAGAACATATATGAGCATCTGCATTCAAACTTACCTTTGATATCTTAACTTTCTCTCAATCCTCCATCCTTGCTCATTGTTCAAGGCATGCTACCACTGGCGGAGGAAGAGGAGTGCAGGGGGAGAGCACCGCCCCCCCCCCAGCAGTGCAATCCTGGTGGGGTGCCATCGCGGCTGCCCCCCCGCCCATGCTGGCCGCCACGCCCCACAGGCGGTGTGCCACCTCCCGGACACACGCCACACCCTATGGGCAGGGCGCCATGCCCCCAGGACGTGTGCCCCCCGGTGCTGGAGCATGAAGCTCCACCACTGCTGCTACATAAAAACTCCAGCTTATAAAACCTAGATTATTCAAGGATCGTAATTACACGTGTGATTAATAATAATAATAATAATAATAATAATAATTTATTATTTATACCCCGCCCATCTGGCTGAGTTTCCCCAGCCACTCTGGTCGGCTCCCAATCAAGTGTTAACAACAATACAGCATTAAATATTAAAAACTTCCCTAAACAGGGCTGCCTTCAGATGTCTTTTAAAGATAGGATAGCTGCTTATTTACTTCATATCTGAAGGGAGGGTGTTCCACAGGGTGGGCGCCACTACCAAGAAGGCCCACTGTCTGGTTCCCTGTAACCTCACTTCACGCAATGAGGGAACCGCCAGAAGGCCCTCGGTGCTGGATCTCAGATTCCGGGCTGAGCGATGGGGGTGGAGTAGTTCTGTAAATGGGCCTCACTATCTAAAGCACAACTTGTCAGGAGAATTGTTAGCAAGCGGTCAAAGCCTAATGGGTTCTTCGCCTTCTTGTGTGTCTTACTCAAAAGGGGTTCATATGATGAAAACCCCTTTCACCTCATAGGCCCAACTACCTCCTGTATGTGGAAAATGAATCTTGGCCTTTGCTTCAGGCAGCAAAATGTATTGAGCTGGACCTGCTCAGTCTCTTTTCTGCCTAAACGGCTTCCATAGACTACACTGGCTCTAGACAAATGCTATGCCTAGACTCTTATATGATCTCTGTCAGGACCCACTGACTGATGATGATGATGATGATGATGATGATGATTTTATTATTTGTACCCTGCCCATCTGGCTGGGTTGCCCTGGCAACTCAGTGTGGCTTCCAACAAATATAAAAGCATAAAAGCACAATAAAACACCCATCATTAAAAACTTCCATATCAAGGGCTGGCATCAGATGTCTTCTAAAAGTTGACATCCAATGACAGGGAGTTCCACAGGGTGGGCAAAATTACCAAGAAGGGCCTCTGCCTGGTTCCCTGTAACTTCACTTATCACAGTGAGGGAACTGCCAGAAGGCCCTCGGAGCTAGATCGCAATAGTGTTTGTTTATGGAATTAATTGAACAAAATTTATATGTAGCTTGATTGTAAGAAAACCTCCCAGTGGTTCACAAAAAATATAAAATAAAACATTAAAATTCTTTATAAAAGCCAGTTGAAAGCAGTTATTACCTGGCTTCTGATCACTTCTGGTTTTCAGGAATATTTGTTCATATTTATAGAAGTATTTATTTACTACCCTCTCATAAAATTTCAGGGCAGTGTGCAGCAATATAAAACCATTTAAAAAAACAACAACATAAAAAGCAGTAGAAATTGGTGGCATCAAGTAAGGAAAAGAACAATTCTTCACCAGGACACAAAATGCTACAGACTTAGTTCACATCCTGACATTCCTTCACACCACCCCTCAGAAAAAGAAGAATATGCCTCAGCCCTGAGTATATCATAGCAATGCTTCCAGGCTTGCTACAGCACTGCAGTTCAACAATGTTTGGAAGGAAGCGGGTTCTGTAGACATTGTCTGTCCTTCATATTAGCAAAAGGCAAGAGTTGTTCTATGGCAACCAGCTAATGTTGGCCACATGACCTTTGTCAAGTTACAAATCCGAAAATTGTTAATTGTTGGGGAACAAAAAAGACTTATTAGCAAAGGACTGGGGGAGAGAAAAAAACAAGCTCTCAGTGAACATGGAGGGCAGTGTCCATGGTCTCATGCTTCAGGCAACAAACTTGTTCACTGGACGGTTTATTTGTTCTTTCTGTTTTAATCTCCTATCTCTTCTCTTCTCTTCTCTTCTCTTCTGACCTTCCTAATGAATTCTAGGGGGGTATTTTTGAATCATGGTGATATCATGGGTTCACCCCCCTCGCTTTTACTTTTTGAATGTAAATTCTTTTTTGACATTCTTACTTATTGCCCAGCATTGACTCCTTTTTGACAACAAAACCAAACGCTCTTTGGTTATGCATAGTTAACATTTTGCTAATGGGAAGCCAAGATTCTCTCAGCAGCTCAACAACATTTTCTAAAGCACACTGGCGTTGTTGTAGCAACTGGTGGCTGATCTGTGAATAAAGCAGATGTCATTGTGGCAGGATAAAGAGAGAACAATCTATCACCCAGATACTGCCACTCCTCCTGCCCAAACAAGTCATCAAAATGACAACGTTGGTGCCACAGCCATCAATTAGGGGCTCTGCATCACCTTTACTCTTCTCGTTATGAAATAAATTGGTGTTATGCGACTAATGTTAAGAATTTGCCAGCTCCCTGCCAGTGGCTTTCCCATGGAGGAGGCAAGACGTTGCCAGCTGCCCTTAGGCTTTGATTGATTCCGCACTTTCATCCAAATGGGTCTGGCCTAAATAAACACAATGTATATTCTCAGAAGTTTTCCTCTCCAGGGTTAAATCTGAATTCAGTTCATTAAACATGCGATTGGACATGGGCAAGCATTGAAATAATCTGGTACCCATACTTTGTACAAAGGCAGTGAGAGAGGATAAATTGCCTTTCTAACTTCTTGTTTTTTAAAAGGCTTAATCTGTTTGGGCATTCTTTTACTCTGAGATTCTCACCACTTGTGCTTAGAGTCGCCATAGCTGATTGCCCTCACTCCACCTTGTCATTTTCCTTTTGCAGCAACAAAACACCAAACAATATTTGATGATTGCACAGAACACTCTCTGGATGGTGAATTTGAAATCTGGGCATAATTCAGAAAAAGCAAAGTGCAGGAATCGCACTGCAATCGATGAGCTTGAGGTGCCCAGTAAAGTACTTAAGTCCCAATGATTTAAACAGAATGAAGCCATGGCTGTCTGTCAGTTTTATAGACTGTAAGGCCTTCTTTACATTAGACCTGCAGACATTAGATCTTCTGCACTCTGTTAGCATTTTCCATATTATTTTCCATTTTCCATTTTCCAGGAGCAAAATCATTGCAGGATGCTGCTGTGTACCTCAGGAGGAAGAATTGCACATTAAGCATTACTCAACATTTTAAAATTATTACATTGATTTCTAAATTTAAGAGCTGACTTAACAATAGATGCATGATTATTGAATTCTGTGGCTTTTTCATGTATTATATTTTGCACTTTGGTTTCTGCCACAAGGTGAAACCTTGCATGAAAGTGGCTACTGGTCCTAATCCTAACTTTCTGGGAATCTCAAACTGTAAGTTTGTATGTTATTGCAAATATCCCTGTTGCAGGGATGAGAAATGATATGGAAATAATGCTTTGTACTCATGATGAGGGCTTCAGGCAAACACATTCACTACATGCAGAGTGGAATAAAAATATATGGTTCTGTGTAGAGTGGTGGTGTGGAACAGTGGGCCTGCAACATTAAGGTGATTAATTGGTAATGATAATCTCTTTAAAAACACACACACAACAACAACAACTTTTGATCAGCTAAAAAGATAGTTCAATTTATCAGGCTGCACCATTTTGAAAGAGGCATTCTTGCTACTCTCAGAAGTACTCTGAATTCAACTGACGAAGACTGGGATATAAATAAATATTACTTTCTCTTTCTACCTTCCTGAATAGGGACTCTGTCTTCTCAGATGATGCTACAACACACACATGCGTTCTCTAAAAGCAAATAAAAATATTGCTTCAGAAAAATGGTTTTACTGTATGCAAATTTGTGCAAGTTTGGTTGGTTAATCTGCTCAGATTTCTTTGTCAGGCAGATCTAGTTTTCATATAAAGTAAGCAGCTCACACGGGCAATTTGGGTGTTTTGGAGTGTAAGGCTTTTGTTCCCCTCCTCTCTGTTGCTCTTCTGTTTAGCAACACCACCCCACATTATCTTAATTCATCCCTGGCTACCCTTCTTCCCAAGTGGATTTAATTCTAGAGCTATGAAGGGGAGAGTGACACATCAACCACCCTTGAGAAAAAAAGTAATACACAGTCAGCCATGATTGCTGCAGTTAACAATGGCACAGGCTCTTTAGTAAGATAGCACTGAAGAGTTTTGTGAAAGTACGGTATAGTGATTAGCTTTTCCCTCACAACCTTTCACCTTGGGCCACTTCCAGGAGTACACAGTGTACAGAAATTCCTGTTTTCACAAAGCTGCAAGTTTCATCGCTAGGCATAAACTTTCTGGTATAAAGGAATTGTCTCTGGAATGATAAGGGTGAGAGGATTGGCAGGCTGTGTGCCTTTGGCAACTTTTCTAGAAAACACAACATCCTCCCCCCCACCACCACTTTGTAGCAAGCAAAAATAAATACCTTGGTTACACTGAGGGTAATTTGCTGCAAAACACTAATCTTTGCTTCTAGAATGTTCTGCTTCTTCCTTGCTTTGATATTATATGCATTTAAGGGGGAAACAGTCCTTAATAGCCAATTAGGGGTCCCAGTGTTTTGAAGAGAAAGTGAGAATCCTTCACGCTAACCCAGTGCCAATAGAACCATAATGTTTGATAAAACCCAAGTATTGGGTTAAATACTGTGAGCGACATGTTGGCATGTGCTGCATATAAATGCCTGAAAGCAAACCCATTGCTAGTAGGAGTGCAGGGTAAAATCTGGCTTCCTTTCTTACTCTCATGCATACATTTTTCAGATTAGCTCTGCTCCTAAGAGCAATCATTTTTGAATACTGATAGATGAATATTCAAAGCTGAGTCTGAGAGCTGGTGCATTTTTTTAAAGTTCACAAATTGCAAAATGAGAGTGCCACATTCACTAAAGTAAATGGCTATTCAAATTCAAGGTGCTAAACTGTTTGTTTTAGATCAGGAGATCCATTTAAGATCCTATGTAAGCCTATGATTTTACAGGCAAGTTTACTTGCTGATTAAATACTGCTTATTAAACAATTCAAAATCAATTGCCTTGGGCTGCAATCCCGTACACACCCAAGGAGCAGTCCTAAGTATGGGAGGCCAGTGTAATTTACACTGGTTTACAGTAAGCTAGCATAAAGTATACCAGATGGAAACTCTGTTCAGGAGTGGGGCTACTGCTGACCTAAGCCTGGCAGAGAGAAAACAAACCTTTAAAATTGAGTTTGACTTACGCTACTTTTTTGTGGCATAAGTCCACTGGGTTGGCAGATCAGGTGACTGAGCTGTGCAGATTTAGGATCCAGCAAAAGTTCCAGTCTCCCGCACTCAGTTCCTCCTTCTCCTGGAACACTTATTTTTCAGGGCTTATGCCAGCATAAGAGCCACAGGTCTTGGGATGAGGGAGTTATGCCAACATGCCTCCAGCTGAGACAGGATGGGGGAGTTACAAAGGCACTGCCTGGCCGCACCAGGAATTGGCCAGCTGAGCTGGAGGTCCTCGAGATCCAAACTTGCTCATCCTGGCAGATCCTGGGTTTCAATTGCCCCCTTATATGGGAATAAGTCACATTAAGCTCAACAGAGCTTACTTCAAAGTAGACATGTTCTGCAACGGCATAGCTTCAGTATCCTTGGGTTGTTTTTAGAGGTTTTCATATGCCGTGTTGGGTAGACGCTCCATTGTGTTGGTTTGCTTGCCTTTGCTCCTCCCTCATTTCTTATTATTGTTTTGAATTCTCTTAATGTGCAAGAAAGTTCTAATGCTGTAAGCAGGTGGGGTAAAATATATAGATAAATAAATAAAAGTGTGTCTTTAAGGAGATAGTACATCATTGGGCAGGGTCCAAATTGTCCTGGAAGGGTGAAATCTTCTGCAAGCTCTCTGGTGTTCAAAAGCACATTCAACCTGCCCCCATAGCGGATTAGTCTTCTTGTCATTATCATGTGGACAAAGTGATTCATCACATTATTCTCTCACCTTGCCTGGAAAGATCCATGACAGCCATTATCAGGAATAGACAGCACTGTTGTGGGAACGTGCCATTCCAGCTGAAAGAACAGCGTAGTTATTGGTGCTAAGTGTTATGGCAGCAGCATGGGAACACCATCACATCAACCCAATTCAGATCATAGGAAGAGCTCTGCTTGGTCATGTCAAAGGCCTAGCCAATTGTTCTGTCCCAGGCAATGGAGGGAGAGATTCCAACCACAAACCACTAGTCTCAGCTCAGACTCTAGTAAGCAATGCCAGGTCCAGCAGGTCAAAGTCAAAGTGAGGTCAAATTCCCATGAACAGGGTCAGCTGAAGTAGAGCTCTAGCTCCATTGAGGTCAGTCAACCAAAGCATAGTATAGGTCCGGATAAGCAAAGTCAGGCAAAGCAAAGGTCAAGGTCCAAAATGAGGCACGTAGCACCTTGGACAGCTCCAAGTGGACTATAGGCTAGACATCAACTGGGCAGGTTTGAATGTTGTTCCAACAAGCAGCCAATCCAGACTGCAGTTCTCTCTCAACCGCTTGCTCATCCAGATGAGTGGAGCCTCTACTCTTAAAGGGACCCAGGCTATTCTCAGAACCAGTCAGCATAGGGGAAGCTGAGATTCTACTATGGTCCTCAGCTGGAGCCTTCAGAGTCTGAGGAAGATGGCACACTTTCTTCAGGATGGAAAAGTGCTGGCAGGGATGTCAAGGAGTCATTCTGAGTACAAAGCCTCCTCCTGGTACAAGATGTCCCCTGTATCCTCGGTTTCTTCCCCTGAATCTGATCCCAGGCTCATGCCACCAGTCCAGCATCTCAAAGGGACCAACCAATGCCTATGGGAAGTCCACAAGGCATAAGAGCAACAGCCCTCTCACACTGTCGTTCCCCAGAGACTATATTCAGCGGCATGGTGCTGATTCTGGAGGGAGTATATAGCCAGCATGAGTAGGCAGTGGGGAGGAGAGGTGAGTGGAGGAAGGAGGGGGATGGAGCAAGGGAATGAAAGGAGATATCCTGTCCTCCCTGCCCCTGCAATCAGTAGCATAGCAGCAGCCACAGTTGTCTCTGTTGGATTCAAAGTGGTTGAATCATAGAAGGGCAGGATCAATTATTTTCCACCTTTGATTTAATCCAAGCCAGAGGCAAACTCAGAAGTTTTAATGTTAACTTTATTTTCAAGGTGAACAGCATGAGTCACCCAATGTCATATTCTGAGCCAAGGAATTACAAAGCTCAGAAACATCTTGATCATACCTTAATGAACTTGTTCTCTACTTGTGGCTGTCTGGAATGTCTGAAATGATCTGTTATGGATTGGTATGTAAATTCTCCTTTATGGCAGGAGGGAACTGGAATTGAAAGAGGGGTTGATGCCTTTCATTTGCAGAATCCAGATGTTCTTTAACATGGTGGAATGAAAAAGCTCTCCTCATATAAGACATCTCAAAACATAGGCAAAGGTCTACAATATGAACTCATCCATCATTAATCACTATATACGATGCAGTGTTGTAGGACCTACATGCATTTCAACCACCATGAAGACCTACGCATTGGTGCAAGTCTCCACACCCACATTAACCCAACTGCGTGGTTGTTTTGAGTAAATGTGTTCACCTAAACAAACATGGGTTGTCTGCAGATGCACAGCGATCTTCAGTCACCTTGGTGTTGTGCAGCCCTCTGAATGCATTCCTCTTTCACCCACCGAGTCCCACCAACAGTGAAAAGGTAGGAAACTTGCTCATATACATGTCTGGCAAAGACATTCTGCCACCCCAAGCAGCTGGTTTATGTGATCCAAGAGATGCATTCCCACATCTTTGCAATGTTGAGGAAGACATTAGGAACAACACTCAGATTATGTGCAAATAGAAGAAGAAGAAGAAGAAGAGTAGAAGAGTTTGGATTTGATATCCCGCCTTTCACTCCCTTTAAGGAGTCTCAAAGCGGCTAACATTCTTCTTTCCCTTCCTCCCCCACAACAAACACTCTGTGAGGTGAGTGGGGCTGAGAGACTTCAGAAAAGTGTGACTGGCCCAAGGTCACCCAGCAGCTGCATGTGGAGGAGCGGAGACGCGAACCCGGTTCCCCAGATTACGAGACTACCGCTCTTAACCACTACACCACACTGGCTCTCTCAGTCTGAGTCCCAACATCTCCTGCCAAGTCACAAAAGATATTTGGAAGTGGCTCTTGGGATGCACACTGCTTCATTGATATATCTGATAATAGGACTGGCCGAGCGAATGCTTGAGGTTTTCTGTGGAATCATCTGAGCCTATTTGCATGAAAACTCCACTGCTCTGGTCCTGAGAAACCCATATATATCCATATATATATATATATATATATATATATATATATATATATATCTCCATTCCACATAGGAGAGCCCCCACCCCCAGCATTCATCCAGCAGCAAAGTTTCTCCACAAAGACCTTATGTTCCATACATTTATCGCCTGATCAGCACTGTCAGCTCTACATAACATCAAGCACCGGTAGGAAAAGGGAGAACAAGAGAGAAGTAAAGGATTGATTTGGTTCATGCATGGTCTCCCCCAATGTTTGCCCACTTAACAACTGGGTGTGAGCATGATGTCACCTGACCAGCATTTTTGGTGAATGACACTTGAGGTGGGAGCAGAGCCCACAAGCACCTCAGCAGGTGAGCAGCCTTGTGTTCTGTTTGTGAATTCCAGGACTGAGGTTCATACCTTCATTGGAGCATCTATGGCATTCGGGATCATGAATCTTGATGTATAGTAATAATCTGGATGTGAATGTAACTGACAAAGTATCATAACAACAAGGCAAATTCACTTCATTGGAAAAGCAACTATAGCTATGCTGATACAGGGCACACCATGTGCCTTTTCAGCAACATGCATCTTTAGGAATGGGTCTTCCAGTTTGTTTCCCTTTGTTTTTATTTATTATTTTATTTATTATTACAACATATCATCTCATAATACTATAGGTGAATGGGTTTTTCTTTTCATTGCTGGTTATTTGTTATACTTTGAATTGCTATAGAATGACAATGTGATTTTTGTTGTACTTTTGGTCATTTCTTCAGCCTTCAATATGATACAGTAGAAGGGTGGTACACAAATTATAAATTAAATGAAATATTTGCTTTCAAATATCCCCAGGGTACCTACAGAGACATTCACTGAACACTTTGTTCATCTGGCAAAAGCCTTTTTGAGGGGAATCCTATCATAAATTTTTATTGTGCCAATCTTTAATAAAGAAAACCCCCAAGAGATGGTGAATAATAGGTTGGGGAGAGAGATAAAAAAATACAGAGGTATCTCTTCTTCATGTTTATTTTTCATGCCATTGAGGCATCATCCATCTGTTGCTTCAGATGTCCTGGTTTCCCCTGACTTGTAAGATTGGACCCTGTTATCACTGTATGTCTGTTTTTAATCTGTTTGCTATAATATTTTTTATGTTTAAATCTGCATTTAGATTTTTATTTTTATTGTGTTCTATTTTTTATATTGCATAGAGATTTTCAAATATTAAGCAATTATTAAATAATTTATTTATTTAACAATTAATTCCCAATACATGGTTGATGGATCAGATTGATTTTAGTAAGAGAAGATATGGTTGGACTACCCTTTCCTCACTGCACAATTTAAAAGGACTGCTAGTTATAAAAGTTTTATTGACTTGAAATACTTCTAAGCAAGAGAGATAGTCCAAACTTCTAAAAGGTTCTGTTCAAGTTAAAGCTGATTTCTAAACCTAAATTAGTGCAATATTCATGTACTTTCTCCCTAGTTCATTATGAATTTTCTAAAAATGAATTTTCTTTGTACACACCCGCTTCTTATTGTTGCAAGTAAATCTATTTAAATAAACCAGATCTTTAGGAGTCATTGAGATAGTTATACACTGTGCATCATTAATGTAAAGATATACAGAAAGAGATAAATTCTACGTAATGCTTTCGTAGAGTAAAAACATACTGCAAATGTAACGGTTGGTGCGTCTGTAATCCACGAACAATGTCTACATTATTAAATCACATGTCCACTTCACAGACATTTAGCTAATAGTAATTAGTGGACTACGTAAAACTTTGAGAATTGGTTGTTATTAATGCAGTGATAGAGTTAGATGTTTCTCAAATCATATTTTGTGGAGCCATAAGCTGAAAATCTACTTACTGTCAATTCATTGAACATTTCCTAACCCATAAGGTGCCATCTAAAGACATGGTTCATCCAGTGCTCCTCCTCAGTGCTTTGTAGATTGTAGCTTGAAAACTGTAGAGAATGTAATAAATGGGTGTATATAAAGTGTGACACTGTTGAGCCAACCCAGCTTGCAGCTTCATTTCAGGAAAGTTGCACCTGTTGAATTTATGATACAACTGTTGTAACTCATCTTAATGATGTAGATGAGTATATACCAGGCTTTTTGTTCCATAATTCATTGGTTCTCAAATTTCTTTGGGCTCTCAAATTTGATGAAGCTAAACCACCCCCTCCACCACTCTCATTCCATTCTGGTCCCTTCCAACTCTATGATTCTACAGCATTGTTGCGGCGCCCCCTGCAGCGCGGCGCCCAGTGCAACTGCACTACTCATGCTAGCCTAAAATGGCCTCTGCTTAAACGCCACTGAGCAATTCAGCAGGTACAGTTCTCATTGCAACCCTATAACGAGAGATGCTGCACCTGAGGAACTTCTGTCTTCCTCTAGGTTATTAAATGGTGAAACTCTCTATCCCACTGAGGATATTGGTGAGCATATTCCTTTTACACTTACCCACTCCGTTGTTGGAGGAAGTTGCAGGGAGGAGGCTTGCTTCCAATGCACTCTTCTGCTCTTTCACTCCAAGTGGTTGTGCCAAGGAACAATTCAAACATTACTTCAATGGTATGTCTGCTACCAAGAAATTAAGTCCTGCTCTGATCTACATGGTACCATTTGTATGAAGTGACCCCTGTGTGGTTAATGTGATTTAAATCATGACTCATAATAAAGCTGTGTTTCCTCACATTCATTTCTGATCTCCAAAATGTAGGCCTTAAGACTAATTTAGAGTGTTAATAGTTCCTAAAGAAGTTAACTACTGGGCATGTATGCATACTTGTGATAGTTTTTAATGAGACAGGAAGACCTCACAATTTGACCACTGTCACTAAAGTCCTAGTGTGTATACTTTACCAACTTAAAATGCAGCAAGGTTGTTCCTTCTCTCGATCAAAGCTGTTTTGGGGAAACATGCATCAAAGCACAGTAAGGTAAAGGTAAAGGACCCCTGGATGGTTAAGTCCAGTGAAAGGCGACTATAGGGTTGTGACGCTCATATCGCTGCAGGCTGAGGGAGTCGGCATTTGTTCACAGACAGCTTTCTGGGTCATGTGGCCAGCATGACTAAACCGCTTCTGGTGCAACGGGACACTGTGACGGAAATCAGAGTGCACGGAAACGCTGTTTACCTTCCCATCACAGCGGTACCTATCTATCTACTTGCACTGGTGTGCTTTTGAACTGCTAGGTTGGCAGGAGCTAGGACAGAGCAATGGGAGGCCATCATACAGACCTGAACCACCAACCTTCCAATCAGCAAGCCCAATAGGCTCAGTGGTTTAGATCACAACACCACCCACTCCCCAGATCAAAGCACAATATTTCATAAGAAACAGCAGGGCAGACACGGGATAGATATGGGTTGTGGCTAACGTTATATGTACACCGGTTCCCAAACCAGCAGTGGGGGACACACTAGACACGGACACACAGCTGTAGACACATTCATTTAGAAGTAAATCTCATTGGTTTTAAATGAAAGGTTGGAATAGTGATTGGAATAGCAGCTTTAAGGAGTTGTCATATTTGATGCAATTGATTAAAAAATGGTTTTATGTTCTACCCCTTCCTAAAGCCTTAGGTGGGGCACAATAAAGTCATGTTTATGTCTCTAACAACTAGGTCCTGTATTTCCAATACATCAGTCTGAAACACACTGCCCAGGGTTTAAATGGCAGTCTTTTCCATCACATCTTGAAAGATAGGGCACACACCAGAGCACATCTGGTGTGGCTTGAGGGGGCTGCAGCCACGAAGAGAAATGAGCAGCCCCTCCATGCATAGACACAAGTTCCTTAGGCATGGGGCTCTTTGGAGCCTTACAACCCAGAGGGCTGCATGGACAAGACAAAAAATTGTGGATGTTTCAAGACTTTACATAAGCAACCTTCCTATGCCTATGGGAAATAGCTTACATCAGGGATGTCCCTGGTTGATCCTGGCCGATCGTGGGACCCTGATGCCCCCCCCCCAAAAAAAGGCTCAACAACTTTGATTAAGCTTTTTCAAAAAAGAGCTTATTACTCTGGTCAATCCAATGGGTAGATCACTGCCGGGGTTTTTATAGTGGGAGTAGATCACAGTCTCTTGGGAGTTGGACAGCCCTGGCTTACATCATGCAACAGATTTCATGTACAATTTTTTACATTTCCTTGTATGAGTTTCTTCCATGAAAGTTTCTCTGGATATAATGTGGAAAGAGGTCCCATTAGTTTCATCTTGGAATCAGGATGTGAAATAGCAAAAGTCAATTACATATTCGGGGGAACGACTTTTCCGTGATCCTGGTGGAATGATCACAACAATTCCCCAAAAGCAAAACAATTTAATTGAACATAATTGCAGAAGAAAATCTTAGGGATAAGAAAGGAAATGCCACAGTGCAGCAAGTGAACACACACAAAAAGTAGTGGGGGCCTGATTGAAAGTTTGTCTAAAATGTGACTTGATCTTTTTCACTAAGAACCTTCCGAGAGGGAAAGAGTAGGGCAAATGCCAAAAACTAGTTGGACAAAACCCGTAAGCTTTGTGTCTTATCTATGAGAATCAGTCTATGCGTGTCATGCTAGTTTTTACAGTCATAGTCTACAGTCTTGCACTGATAAAATCAAATTTGACAGTAGCACAATATAGAGGTTTAACTGACAGCACACACAGCACATTTGCTAGTCATAACGCCACAGTTTAATGACTGATGCATCTGGGAAGCTAATTCAGATTTTTTTCTGAATGGGATAAAGGAGCATCCAGTTAATACCAACCATGAATTCAAACCATGTGACAAAACTGATGCTACATACCCTGTTCTTGTTCTGCATATTCTGCAAATTGAATTGCAGGAAAAGAGCCACGTTGTACATACATCCGGAGAGAAAATTCATTCTGTATTTTGTACATCCACCAGTAACAACTGAATGCATCCAGCTTGCTACTTTCAGGTCAACAAAGTAATCAGCCTTTATCTGTTAAATAGCCTAACAATTACAAATTGTGTGCCTGTTTTGAGAAAAAGTACAGGTTATAGAATTATACAAGCAGACATAGTATAAATAAAATATTCATATAAAAATAGTCTCTTACAAAATATACTCTTTTATCCTATGGTTCATTTTCCAAAGATGGAAACTTGTCTGGAGTTTTGCATTTATGTGTGATGCATTATTTCCAACTGGATTTATGTAATGCTCCTTAAAATAAAATTTTTAAAAAACTGGACAGGTTATGCACTGGTATCTATCTAGGTGAAGATGAATATCAGTTTGAGATTCCAGACAACTAGCAGCAAACAGCCAAACAAATTATAAAAGATGCCTGCTTTTGTACTTAACACCTATTATTGCAGGAAAAAAACATCCTGCAATTCCAACTAGTAGAAATATCTGAGTAAACAATAATATATACAGCTCAAGGGTGTCCCCTCCTTTCCATATCTACAAAATTATTCCACAAAAAAAGCAGGCTATCTAAATGCAGAATGGTTTTCAAAAATGTCGGTAGAGTTCTTTTTAATTAAATAAATTAATATTAGCTTTATCTGGATAAATTGTTAAATATTGCTATTATTATTATTATGCCCAGATGTCCCAAATCCCTGTGCTAAAATATCTGCAGCACGACAAAAAGGCAGTTAAACCAGTGTTTATATGGAAAACATCAACAATCCTACTTGCAGTAGCACATTGTCTGAAAAAAACGGAAAGATAGAAGGACCAGCAGAAGCTTTTCACAAGTGTAGAAATCCCTAAATCTGCTTAATCCACTCTCTTTAAGTTGAAATTCACACTGGCGCATTGTCACCCCATCCTGTGCAAAGACCATGTTTAAGAATTGTTTGCTCCCCCAGCCCTCTCTTTATGCATGGTGCCTTTCAATCTCTCCCTCATCCAGTCCCAAAGAGCCCCTTGCCTTGGTCTGGACATGGGCTTTTTCCCTTAAGGCAGTCAATAAATTATGTTCTGAAGGCGCAGAATATCTGAGAGCATTTCCCCCCCACTTTTTTTTTTGTATTAGGTGACTTGTTTGTTTCTGTTTCCTTTTTTAAAAAGTCTGATGTTGTTTTTGGACTATTTCTCTAAGTCTTTGATGGGTCTCCACTTAAGCGCTGATATATTAAGAGGGGAAGATGGGATCCATTTGCTGGTTTTCCTTTTGGAAACAGTGTGGGTCTTTGCTACAGTCGTGTGTAGGTGCACTGAGCTTATGTGCAAAAAAAAATGTGTTTATTCCAAGGCTGTAGGATCCCCCTCCCAAGCCACACTTTCATTTACAGGTGTACACTTCTGTTCTTTCACTGCACGTATTACATTTAACATAACAGCACCAATGAAATTTACAGTTGCACTGCCACACTCTTGAATACTGATGAGTATTATAACCTCGACCGCAACACATCAGGTCACAGCCATTGGTCTGCTGGGCTGTTTTGTTGCACATTCTGCCCTGTGTTCCCACACTTCCAGTGACAGGGTCCTCTTCACAGTAGTTAGGCGATTTCTCTATGTACACTAAATCTGTATCCATGGGTTTACGGTAGGAGAGTGGTTTCTTTATCTTAAGAAAAGTTGGGCGTTTATTACGACTTGCCCTCACTGGTTCAACCTGAACGGCTTCGTTGTATTTGTCCTTAAGGATGTAGCCCAGCTCCCTGAATTTAGGAAGAGTTGTCCAGCATGTCTTAGTAGTACATGATCCCGACACACCGTGGCACTTGCATTCCAACTTCATGTTCTCTTCAAGGATCTAGAGTAAAAGGAGGAGAGGGTGTTATATTTAAAACCACAAGAGAGGATGGAGAAGAAGGGTGGTGCACTTAAATCTGTTTCATAACATGAAATACTAAGCTCTAATTTCAAAAGTTCTTTATCTTCATAATTACAATGAAGAACAAATGGTAAAAACCAGGCCAGGCTTAAAACACACAATGATGCTCATGGAGCCATTTAATCTAAAAATGCAGCAAACACAGCTTTTGTTGATAAAGGAAACATTGGTCAACCACACCTCTGCTTAATCAAAGGAGGGGTTAAGTCTTTAAAACCACTTGAAATATAGTGGTTCAGTCTAACTAGAGCATTACAGGAATCCTACAGATGGATAACATCCATTTTTTATAGATGGTGTTGAGGACAATTCTGTACAAGTTTATTTGCCCTTGTTTTTCTAGCTTTACACCTTATGTAGTCATGCTACAAAGTCTACCAACTGGTGTCTTGACCAATGTTTAGAATGTGTTGCCCTAATCTAGAGACCCTTTGTAGGGACAGGGATCCCTACAGAAACAACAAAGAGCCTCATCACACCTTCAAACAGATTTTAAATAACAATAAATAAACAAATAATTTTATTATTTATACCCCGCCCATCTGGCTGGGTTTCTGGCTCGGTCAAGCATTGCAATATGCTTCAAAGGCTCAGCAAAAAGAAATGGGAGACAGGAGCAATCTGACATGCAGTGTACGCTCGGGTTGCGAACGTGATCCGTGCGGGAGGCACGTTTGCACCCCACAGTGTCCGCAACCCGCAGCGCCGCATCTGCGCATGCGTGGGTTGCGATTCGGCACTTCTGCGCATGCGCAGAGCACGATTTAGTGCCTCTGAGCATGCATGAGCACCAAAACCCAGAAGTAACCCAGGTTTTGGTGTGTCCGTAACCCGAAAACACCGCAACCTGAAGCATCTGTAACCCGCGGTATGACTGTACATCTATTTTACAATTGTCACAGACTGTACTTTTTGCATTTCATGGCCTACATTTTTTTTTCTTTTCACGTGTTTGTGCTTAAATAAACCTGCCAACTGAGGATAGCACTTTATGCATCTACTCCATGATGCCTTACATAATAAGTCTTCCAGGTGCTATAAGACTCCCTCTTGTTTTTACTACAATAGTCCAGCATAGTTACATCCTCTGAAAATTAAATCTCTCTGTTTCAGGTGGTATAACTTACCCTGAAATTTAAATGCTGTTGTTTTGAATTCTAGCTAGCTGTGTGGCTTTGTTCAGAGCAGTCTACACTTTTACAGCGCCCAAGTTCCAATGCAGCCCATGAACAGACAGTGACCACAGAGGGAATAAACAGCTCCATTGGAAAGAGCTGAGTAAGCTGCTGCAATGGATCAACAGCTGAAAGGACTTGTGACATGTGTTGAGCTTGCTGTTCTCTGTGATGTATCTTGATGCCAGCTGGAACCAGCTTTGAGACCTTTCTCGTCTAAAAGCGGGGCTGGGCACATGGTGCCATGCCCAAGTTTTCATTCATATCAAAGTGCGAGTCAGACTATCTTTTTTTAGGGACAGGTTATGAGTTAGAAGCAGATTTTGCATCTAGGGATTTCCAGTTAGAGGAGCTCAACTAAGTAAGTAGGAATGGGAGAAATTATTGCCTGGCACGCTGGAAATCTACCAGCAGGCAAGTGTAGTTAGTTCCTTTGTAGATGGCAACTGCTCACATCTAACTTCTGTGTGTCCTCAAAGCTCACTGCAATTGTTTCAAAAACACATGCTTCCTGGTCTAGCACTAGTTCCCCTTTTCATTTACCCCTCCAGTTTTGAAGTCCTGATGTCTTCGGTGAAAACATTCCTCTCCTCTTTCCACACACCCCTCCAACCACTTCATTGTTAATATTGTCTGACAAACAATACAACAACTTTAACAAACCTTGGCATATTAGTATTCTTGTCGCATTCCACAAGTTCCTCTCAGGTGCCTGTCCTCTTTTTTCAAAGTCTTGGCAATATGACAAGAGTAAAGAACTAACATAGATTACTGGTTTCCAGGAAGGTCCCAGTCCCAGTTAGCAATAGCCAAAATATACTCAAAGACTTCTGAAACTCAATTTACATTATTTCTGTTGTTTTTGTTACCATCACCACCACTGGCTTAGCTTTGTTAGTCTGTTGCAGGAAAAGCAACAGAGTATTGTGGCACCCTAAAGACTTAACAAATTTAATATGGCATAAATGTTTGTCATCCAGAGTCCACGAACGCTTGGCCCATAATAAATGTGTTGGTCTTTAAAATGCTTCAAGGCTCGTTATTGTTATGCTTTTCTATTGTATCTTTCAGTGAACAAAGTGCCTTCCTGCCACCCTTTGACACAGGCTAGTCTGAGAGACACTGACTTGCTTAAGGTTACCAAGTGACCTTCATGACTGAACAGGAATGTTAAGCTGCATTTTGACCCAAATCCAAACCCAGGACCCTATTATTGCGATCTTTCTGGTCCCAGAAGAGCCTGAAAGGCTTGACTAGTTTGCCACAGGTAATAGTTCAAATTATACCAGCATATAATAATAAACACAGCAAGATGTGCAGTCTTCAAATTGCAAGCTTGCTTACACACACACACACACACACACACACACACACACAGTTCCAGCAGCAAACCTGTGGTTTGAAAGCAAAAGGTTTAGGCTATTCTAAATGCTGATATAAGCAGTCTTTTTAACCTTGCCCACATTTCCTCTAAGCCTCTGGGATGAATTGATGGCACTTGTTAATCTATCCATCTCTTCTCCCCCCTCAACTAATTAGCATCAAAAATTTGGGTGTGTGCACTGTGTATTATCTATAAGTAGTCAAAATTGAACTATGGTATTCTATACAATGCATAGCAATTCCACACTATTTCTAATCACCATTCAGAACATACAATCAAGAGTTTCAACCCTTGATTTCTTTTCTTCTGTTGCACTCTCTACTGTACTACACTTCCACTAAGGAAAAATACATTCTGGGGATGGTGCACACATGCAAAAATGTGTATACCCAAACCACCCCCTTGGAACTACCCCTTACCTTCCAAACAAGCCAGAGAGCTTTTAAGTTTTGGGAGGCACTCGCAAGATCTCGTAGGGCCATCTGAGCTTCCACAAGATTTCTCAACAGCCTCCCCAAGCCCAGTAAGCAAGTCAGAGACTTTAAAAGTGTTTTCCACACTGGGAAAACCCAGAGCATAGGAGCTTTCAAGATCTCCACTTTGCGTGCAATTGATTTGTGGGATTTCAACCAGCCAGCTTTCAACCACGTAAGGCTGAAATGGGGCAAATTAATTGCACGCAAGACATGATTGTACAGTACATGCAAATTCCCCTCAATTGAAAGCAAATCCACGTACTTTAGGGCCTGTCTGTTAACATCAGGTTTTGTTGACAGGTAAGAGCCACTTCGGCCAAAACGGGAGTGGTGCAAAAGAAATCCCAGCCTGCTCAACAGGGAGGAAGCCATGCAGCCATATTTTACCTTCTCTGTGCAATTTAAGGGTGTTTGAAGCTGAAAGGGCAAAGCTATACATCAGAATAAAAAATCCCCTAAAAAGTGGTGATGATGACATACTTGGCTAACATTACCACTTTCCCCAAAGAGGAAAGAACCATCAAATATTTTGTTGAAACTGGCCATTCAGGATTTCAGGACACCTTTGACACAATTATCCCCATCCTCCTAAATTTAGGTATGACTAATGGCCTATGGTTTTCAACTGGACTTCATCCTACTTGATTGATTGATTTATTAAGGTGTTTTTATTCTGTATTTCACCACAACCATCACATGGAAAATAAAATACAACAAAACATAATACATAATAAAGCCGTTAAAACCAATTCACAGAGAATTAGTTGTACGCCTATTAATAATAATAATAATTTTATTGTTTATACCCCACCCATCTGGCTGGGTTTGCCATTCTGGGTGGCTTCCAGCAAAATAATAATAAAATGTTAGACATTAAAAACTTCCCTGAACAGCGCTGCTTTCAGATGTTTTCTAAAAGTTCCCATTGCCCATGACTACGGTCAGGGGCATTGGGAATTTGCAATAATTTGTTATAAGAAGCCTATGGGTCCCCCCCCCCTTTGCTATTTGCCTGTGTCATTTGACAAGAGAAAACAAGTAAAGGGATATTTTAATGTGTTGTTTGTATTTGTTGTTAACTGGATTTCTTACCTACTCTTCACCATAAGGTCCCAGTGCAGGTTACAACAATATAAACATGCAAGATTGAAATCAGTTGAAACCATTTACAATCAGAATAATATTGAGGGATATAGATAGGTGTCAATATCAGGTGTCAATGACCAGGGCAAAGATGTATGTCTTTAGTAGATTTGAATCAAAAAATGCACTCAGGACTGTTCTGCTTATACTTGGGGAAGGGTGAGAAGGAATTTTTGCCAATTCCTCCACCCCCTACAGCCCCCTGTGTATCCTGCAAAGCTTTTCAAGAGTTGAGGGTTCTTAGAGTCTAGGACAACATGGAAAGTGATGCTGTGGCATGGAGCGGGAACTATCAAAACCACTCCCTTTCTGTGAGGAACCTCTGCTGGTTCCCAGTTTCCTCTGTTAATTGAAGGAGCAAGTCTGGATCCAACCCATTACATTTATGGATACAGCATAAATTAGAAATTGAAGTTTAGCATTTAACTTTTAATAGGAATAGATTTGTTTCTTCATTTTCCAAAATCAGCTTTCAAGTTCTTAATATATGATTGCTACTGTTTGTTACTTAAGCTTGATTTATCTTTAAGCTGCTTTCTGTAGTTAAAAGCTACTGCTTTGATAGTTTGTATTTAAGTCATCTTCTTCCACCGACACCAATATACATCTATCATAGATGAATCATCACATATTGCTAATAGTTTTCAGCTATGTAAACAACTCCTAGAAAAAGGTGAAGAGTTGTCTGCTATTAAATACCCATCAAGGCTAAAGTAAAAGCCAATAGGCTTATCAAGAGCAATTTTTGGACCAATCAGAATAGAAAGCCTATGAGAATAAATTACTGAAGAAGTTGTAAATCCTTTTCATTGGATATATTTTATGTTGGACAAACACATCATTATATGGATGTCTTCCCAAGGATATATCATGAGCTGCTCCCTTGGAAATGAACCTCAAAGAAATCATTGGGACTAACTTCTGAATAAATATAATTGGGGGAAAGTGTATGTTTTAAGACTTAAATGTTGAGGAGACTTTAATTGCTGTGATTCTTCTGAGAAAATTCCATTTCAACTGCAAAACTGAAATAGCATCCTAATTCCATTTTTTTATGGAGAGTCCTTAAAAAGACAAAGGTCGTGGATCTATATGTCTAGGGGATAACATAGCCAGTAGCTCCTTTGACATTTGGTTTTTCTCCTCAGCAATATAAGTGGCTAGATGGGAGACTTCAAATAAACCTCTGGCTATGCAAGCAGTTCTCCAACATACACATGCCTACAGCTCCTTTGGAATGTAGCCATAAATCTCAAAAGGTTTGAAAGCAAAGATCAGCAATGCTAATCAAACAACAGCAAAGTGAAGGGGAGAAAAACAATTTTAAATGGCGAGATTAACACCTGAGCTTCAAGGCCTAGGTGGCTTTGCTGCTGATACCATAATATCACTTGATTCCAGAGGTATCAGAGCAGCCTCAGTCAGTTTTTAATTATTCAACAGTAGGATGTTCTTCTAGACTTCCTGGAGTCTATGGTAATTTTCAAAAGTTCCAGACACGTGAGGGCATTGAAAGCTTCTTTTCTTTTTCTTTTTCTGCTGGCATGACTTGAGATAGCTGAGTGCTATAGCACATATTTTTGGTTACCATGGTTGTACATCAGATTTTTTTTCTAGACAAAGCTTCTTGACTTCAAGGCCCAACTAAGAATGGCACATGCAGAAGAAGAAAAATCTTTCTCCTTGAGGTGCCATCTCCACAAATAGACAACACATCAGCAAAGAGACCACACGCTGTCTCTCGTTCACTTTCCCCATTGTTAAAACGGTATACACAAACACCCTAGCAGTTTGCCACGGAAATTAGAAGCACAATTCTAATGAGGAAAGATGGAGGACAAAAATACCAGTGTTGGTGGAGGTAACTTGCAATGACTAGCAAATAAGGATTGACCAGTATTCCTAGAAGGACAAAATAATAGCTGCATTACATCCACTTGCAAAACCAGTACAGGTATTTTGAGTTCTAGGAGTGGAACTTGAAAATGCAGGGGCAGCCATTGTTCTACCTGTAGAGTCATTTTGAAATTCTTTGAAAGTCAGTCCATTTATTTAAACTTTAGGTTTACCCAGTGCTTTTTTTCTATAAAAATGGTGCTGGTACTCACCATGAAGTTGTTACAGTAAGTGCCACATTTTTAACCTGTGCTTTTCTTTGAGAAAAAAGGTTGCCAGTACTTACATACCCTTGAGTACCACCAGAAAAAAAGCATGAGGTTTACCTTGTCCTTTTGATCTTGATTTGTTCTGCTGCTGCTGCTGCTGCTGCTGCTACTACTAAGACTTGTGAAGCTGAATTGCACAGGAGTCCTCATCTTGACCCACAGGTTTATAGAGCAGAGAAGTGTAACATGACTTGGTCAGTGGAGCATGAGACTCTTAATCTCAGTGTCACGGGCTTGAGCCCAACGTTGGGCAAAAGATTCCTGCATTGCAGGGGTTGGACTAGATGACCCTCATGGCCCCTTCTATAATTCCACGACAAAACATGTTCAAGTTCTAATTCAAGGGTGGAGGCAATGGGCAGATATTATTTAGCATGGATATAGGGGAAAGAAGGGTGGAATATAAATTGGAAAAAGAAATGGAAGAGGAGAAGGAGCCTGAAAATTCAAATTTTCACGAGCAAAAATATCCAAAGAGAATAGAAGGCCTGTAGCTTAGTGGCAGGGTTCATGACTTGCATGCAAAAGGTCCTAGGTTCAATTTATGGCATCTCTAGGGATGGCTGGAAAAGACCTCTATTTGAAACCCTGGTGAGCATCTCTGTCAGCTGAACAGGTAATAATGAGCTTTGTGGATCAATGGTCTAATACAGTATGAGGCTGCTTCCATGTTCAGCCACTCTCACACAATTGTTTAGAAATCAAGATTCTTCCATTGATCTTGCCTTTTTCATCTCCTTTCAAATCAGTTCCTATTTCGGCGTGCTCATTTTGTAACTTATGATCTCATCTCGATCAGCTATGTAAGACTTCATTCTTTGTTATATTTGCTCCGAACTCTTTTATACCAGAGATTTCTACTGGAGTGCTGAAGGAAAAGCAAAGTGCTCCCTGTGCAGGACATGATAGGATTACTAAGTCAGCACACCTATGTCCCTCTGTTGAAGAGACACATCAAATAAAAAGCCACCTTGATATGCCCTTGGTTGCAGGAGCCTTCTAATGCAGCCTGTGTCATGATTTATAACAATGACTCATAACACGGTGTTATATTTAATATGATGCAATGCTGATGCAAAATGACATTCAGTGAATTTCAATGTCACGAAAGAGAAAGTGGGAGCACAATTCAATAATTTGCTTTCCACTCAGAACCAAAATGTTGTTCCTTGAAAGGTATTGGCTCTTTCTTACACCCTATCTTATTCTACAGTAACACTGTCTGAAAATGCATTTCTGTTTTTCTCTAATAAATGACAGGCTTTCCCCGCTACACTCACATGGCCTCAGTAAAAAGGAAGTTGAATTTGCTAAAGCTAATGCATGAACATTTCTCAACCATAGCATGACTTTCAAACAAGCACCTTGTGGCAGAGAACCTCTTCATCACCCATCATTCTACTCCACTGCCATTTAAATGTTCGCATAAAAAACCCCAACCCAAGGAGGCTGGCATTTTAAAAAAATAAAAATACAGAAAATAATGAATTCATGTTACATCAAGAAAATAATAATAACAAAACTATATAAAATTATAAAAGAGATTTTTAAAAAATCAGAAAAATGGCAACTAATTAAAAACATGATTACATTTTTAAAAATACAAAGCGTAGCAAAGAGCAGCAGAGAATCATGAGGTGATATCCAACTTTCTCAGAGAAGATCCACCGAAATCAACCAGCATACATGACTTAAATCTATTGATTTCAGTTTGTCTGCTCCAAGTATGGCTGCTGGATATAGTCCACAGTCATTCTGCTATCTTGGAGTTTGCTTATAATAAAGTTTTGGTGTTCGTGATGAGCTTTGTGTTCACATGCTCCACCTGCCCTCACTCAATTAACTAGCTACTTTCTCTTTAATGTAAATCCTAGCTTCCCATTACATTCCAACGAGGTTTTGTGCTAAAGCGTGCTAATCATTCCTTAGCATCTATGAAATTATATTAAAAGTGCATTAAAGGCATCTTATGATATTAGAGTCACTCTGATGAAGTACTCCCAAATATCAGTGTTGATGTAGAACACAATTCCATATGTGTCCTAAGTCAAATATGTTGTAAGGGAGCAATCCTAAGCTTTTGGGAAGGGCAGCTAGGACAATGTTGGATACTGCAGAGCTCCATTTCCATGGCCAGAAATGGAGGCCCACAGTTGGATGGAAAGGTCCAAGGATTAAGGTCTGCCCAGTGTGGAGTCAGAAAGTTCCACATTTACTGATACAGCCTTAGAGTTCCACGGACTCCAAAGCTCCCTACATCTCCAGAACCAGCAAGGGAAAAGGGGGAAATAATAATAAAAACAAAAGTGTCCACCTCACCATCTGCTGTAGTCTGTGCAAGTCCAGTCCTCTGCTGTGGACTTTATCCTGCCAGCCTACATAAGATTGTTTTGTCTAATAATCAAGAATTTGGTAGATGTTCTAGGATATTGGTCTTTTGGTGGGTTATAATAAAGGTTATACTGAGTATTTTTATTATATTTGCAAGTATGAGGTCAACTCCACGTATTAGGTGTCCCCTCGCAAATGCTTAAATTATGTGAGGATATATTTATACCACATGAAATAGCATCATTCAACACTTCTATCAATTTCTCCACTTCTCTGTAGACCTTCAGTAATACCATCCGGTCCAGTGTTGGACTACAACACCAATAGATTGCCAACAACTCCAAACAGTTCAGCAGTTCTACCCAAGGCATACAGGAAAATATCTCCACATCAAAACAGTTTCTTTGCCTTCTGGAGAAATGGCAGGTGGCCAAAGTCACCACACACCCTATCTCTTCAGATAATACCCTCAATGAAATGAAAGCTTTCATGATCAGATTGTTGGGTGCATACGGAGTGCCTAAGAGCCAGTTCTGCCATAATTTTTTACATCTCCAGGATGCCTTTGGAATGGATTCTGTGATTTGAACACTTTTCCATGAGAATGGGTTGGGCATACATCATATTCAAATGTGACACCCTGAGCTGAAGCTCCCCCCACCCCCCATTTCTTGTTTGAAGAGCTAGTTCATTGAAGGACGGAAATTGGAAAACGGAATTGGAATCTATATGAATAGTCCCATCAGCTAATCTGCAGATTCACAATGCTACACTAAAACTTGCACTAGCTAACAGAAACAACAATAGGTCTGTTTACACAACTCCACTGCCACCACCACAATAGATTAGCAAATGCATGACAAGAAGTGAAATTGTCTTCACTGGTGCATTGCCAATGCACTTGTTAACTATGTCCACTAGTGACTGCACATTTATCAACAGAAAGAAAAGTTCCGCTATATATGCTATATGTGTGTGACTCTTTTTTTACCCTATTATTATCTCTGACTCTGAATGCCCTGGGTAGCGCCAAGGTTGAGTGCATGTGGAGCCTTCTCATTCATTTCTGGGAAATGAAATTCTACTTGTCTACATAAATATTCTTCAGCAAACATATGTTAAACTCCACGAATCACAGAATAAAACCTAGAGCAAAAAGGAGGCACCAACATTCTCACAGAGAAACTGAAGTATGCACCATATATAAGGCCTTTTAAATTCAATTTGCAACTATATTTTAGCTGCATTTGCAGATTTGAATATGACATCATTGGTGGAGGTAGGATACTGAAGATCTCAAGTGCCTTGAAATGTATTGTCCTGTCATCCAAAATATGATTGTTGCATGATCCTACCCTGAGACATACATGCAGGGACAGCCATTGGGTGAGAGTGTGTGGAAGATGCTAAAGCTATAGTTCAGAAGGATGTATGGATCCAGAATTGGCCTCCACAGTCACTTACTGACTCACTGTTAAAGCTGTGTTCATGGAAGACAATCTTACTTGTCTACAAGTGATCGCCAAAGAAGAAGAAGATAGTGCAAATGAAACAGAGATGGGGGAAACACTTCCTGTCACTGCCAGCAGCATCGCATTCAAAGTCATTCTGAGTACTGTGATATTTTTGCTCCCATATTTCAGAAACCAGGTGGAACACAATCATTAATGTACAAAGCTTGAAATACCATGCACATCTCCTTCATCCCCAGTGTTTACTTTATTAAGTAATTTGTGCCAACCACACAAGGAAATCTGCACGCTATTTTTAAGGCATTGTTTTCTTGCCAATTGGGGTGGCAGGGGGAATTACCCAGGTGCCATATAGTAGTATGGTTTAATTGCTAGATTTAATTATGTTTAATTGGTGCAACAAACCTTCAGCTTAACAAACAACACAGGCAGACTATGATGAATCTTCACACTTCAAAGAGTTCAAAACCAGGTTCCTGATCCAATGTTCAGGAGCAGTTGTTAAAACTACTTTAAACCAGGAGAACCACAAATATGGTAAATGAAAACGCTTAAAATGCATTCATATTTTGCCTTTGGAACCAGCTTTCAGGGATATCAGCTCTGAATACAAAGGTCAGACCAAGGTGTTTGGGCCACAGAAATAAGCCTATAATTCAAGCCCCCTTTGTGCTGGGTGTATCTCTGTGTGTGGATTGGATGGAGGTGGGCAAAGGGACACTAGTGTTGCTCTGCCAGCACAGACCCTGTTCCACCTGCTGAACATGCAGCTGGGTGGAAGTACCACTGGTGGGATCCCTGTGATAGCCTGCAGAAAAACCCAAAACAGGGTGCTGCAAGAGTGAGATGGGACTGGAAGAATGGAAGCTGCAGCCACATCCTCTTTTTCCTGCCACTCAACTGACTTGCCAGAAGGACATTACAATTTACATAAGATTGGACTTTGCCCTGGGAGCAATGGGTTGCCCACTTCTGAACTAGAGACAGAAACAAACAAGAGGTTTCTGGGCAAGTACAGATACTAACCTGAGAATGTGCATGTTTCCCAGTGAATCTGTAAAATGCAGTCAACAGATGCACATTCCCTAAGGCCTGTTGCTGATGATGGATCTTGCCTGGAGAATGTACAAAAACCTGTTGACATATGCACATTACTCAAGGCCTATTGTTATATTGAACAGGAAATGTGCGTGTTACATGTACGTGATCCATGAGATGTGGTGTATGTGCACAATGACCAGTTGTTATGCACATTAACCACTCTACTCACAGCATCTCTAACATACACATGGGTGTAGAGAGACAGAAATGTGAGGTCAGATGGAAATGAAATGGGGGGGGGGGGAGTCCTGTAGCAAATACATTAAAACTGAAATGTGTGCAAAATAACACAGTGACCATTTACAACAGCAATTGATAAAACAAACATCTTAGCACTGCTTGATTCCTGAGCTTTTGGGAGTTGAATCCTATACATGCCCACTCAGGAGTAGCTGAACTACGTAGCTGCAGAATTGCAAACTGAGGGTCCCAACCCTTTATTTTAACACATTAGCAGCATTAGTGGTTGAAAGCTATTTGCACTGCAGCCTCATCCATTCAGTTTTGAATCCCTTCCAGATGAGGCCAGAAAAAAAGCACAAAGTAAATACTGTCAGTGACAAAAGAGTCAAATGAGGGTAAGGCTTTCCTGAATAGTATTTTAGCTCTCCGAGATTTATCAGAGCTATTATGTACAGAATTGGTTAAGCAGCAATATCCATCATTAGTAAAATTGTTTTCTGAAATCAAACATTTTGTAAACAGCAAATCCAACTCCTTGTCAGCTGTAATATAGCTCAGGCAACATATGCTGACTGTGGTGTTGTTGTTTTTAAGGGATAACTAATTTGGTGTCCTCCGGTGTTGTTGGACTCCAATTCCCATCAGTCCCAGCCAGCATGGAAGATGATAGACATAGTCCAACAGCATATGAATGGCACCATGTCAGATCCTCCAAGTGTCCCTATATTCCAGGGACAGTCCTGAATTTACAGAAGCCATCCTGGTTTCTGATTTGATCCTGAAGTGTCCCAGTTTTCCTTAGGACATCCCTAATTTCTTCAGAGAAATGTCGGAGGTATGGAGTTATGCAACCCCCAGACCAAGGAGATAAATAACTATACAACCTTTAGAAAACATCTGAATGTAGTCCTCTATATGGAGGTTTTTTAATGTTTAATGTTTTATCATGTGCATATATATGTGGGAAACCACCCAGAGTGGCTGGGGCAACCCCATCAGATGGGTGGGGTATAAATAATAATAAAAATGTTATTATTGTGGAATAGGACATGCCTATTTTCATTGGAGAAATGTTGGAGGTCATTCAGGAGAGGCATCCTGGATTACTGAACTTCTCCAAAAAGGAAACCCCCTTCAGTCCCATCATACCAAGTTGCCTTTTTTCTAATGATGCAGAGGTAGACATTTCTGCAAGCAAATGGCATTGCAAAAATATGGGACTCACTCCTTCTAGAAAAGGTAAACCAAGAAGGATTCCTGCAACAGATTTGTCTCTCACTCACCCCCAGGAAAGAAAGCAGTATTAGGACAGGAAGTAAGCATGCAATTAATTGGTTCTATGTGATCTGCTAGATTCAAATGTCACCAAAGCAGAGTAAGAATTGAGTTCTTACCACACCTGTATTGTAAAAGCTAGCCAAAGAAGCTGCCACATGGTGGGAGTTGCCAGGCAATCTAGATTACAGCATTCATCATTTCCCTCTGTTTATTTGTATATCTACTTGCTTTCTATAAAAAGCAAGGGTGGACCTTTGTATACCCCAAATCCCCCAAATAAATAATGAGGTGGCCATATGCAATCTCGAAACTTTTAAATGCTAAAACACAGTTTGCTCCATTTTGTTCTTTCTTCCTATTTTATGACTGTAAAGCATCGAGATGCGGTAAACCTTTGACTGGCTGCTGGTCTTGTGAAGTGCAAGTTTGCATAGCTTGTGGACCAGCAAGTGACATTGGCTTCAAAGCATATGCACATAAATGTTGCTGTAGACCAGAGGTGGCCATATTCAGAGGTGAGCAAAGGTGCCTACCTTTCGCCCCGCCTCGTTGTTGTGCAAATTCATGAGCGTCCTTGCATTCTGCTTAATCTCCCTTGCGTCCACAAACACTTTGGCGAATCCTATTCCGTATCGGATGTCTGCAGAGCAGCCTCCCCATTTCCATCCTTCGTCTTTGTGGTACTGTCCCTGTTTTTCCTTGTCGCAGCCGCAGTCGCTCAGGTTCCCCTGGGTGCAGGCAGCAGTGATTGCATGCGCTACTCCAGCAGCAATGATGGCGTAGGTGAATGCTGCTTCTCTACTACCTGAAATTAGGAGACATTTCTCAGTAAAGGATAGAACAATTGGAAGAACAGGGTAGGGGGTGGGGTGGGGGTGGAAGAGGGTGGAAGAAACTGTGCAAGTCCATGCAGTGGAAATGCTTCAAGGTTATTATTAGACAAGCTGTAAATATGCAAGGCATAAGCATTTCTTGACATTTCAAAGTCCTGGTCTTTTGTTGATGTTCAGGCACTCCCAACAGAATCAATACACATGCTGTAGCGAAGGCAGTGCATTTTGCCTTGTCCATAAAGGTAAAGTTACCAAACCCAAAGCGAATCAATCAGTGCTTAATGATGCAGGTAAGACTGCTGTATCAGAGTGCAACCTTGAGTTCACCATGGCTTTCAAAAACCCAGGCACACAGCTTCAGATCAGGCCAACACATGGCCAACGCAAGTGCTGTGCTATGTGTATTCAGGAAACCTTGATGGTGTTGACTTAACATTGGTCATGGGGATGAAGTTCATCCCACAGAAATCCAGAGTGTGGATCACCACTTGCGTGCTATTTGCCAAGTGCTGGTTGTGAAGGGCGCAGACTTCTCCGCCACACAGGTGTGCACTAGGAAGGTCTAGGACAAACTTTCCGTGAAAATAATCCAAGCTGAATTTTAAATAATTAAGCGGAGTTATTAAATGGCCTCTGTTCTGTGCTTCATCCTGTCATAGTGATTATGAAGGCTTTGGCAGCGATCACTAACATCACAGAAGTGTGTTAAGTTAAAAATGTGTGTCAGCACACAAAAACGAAAATCTAGTTTTCACAGCCAAACTAGTATGGGATTTGTATTTGTTTGAACTTGGGGATCTCACAAAACTACAGGTCCCAAGGATTTCTTGGGTGAGTTCACAACAGTAAAGCTTGGTGTACAGTATATTTGGGGTTGTGGGTGTTATTATTTTCTTTGTTTTAACCTTGCAGACGTTCCAGGACCAGATTGGAGCCATGGGCTGCTATACCAAAATATAGACTAGGAGAGTATATTCTTCAGCCAAGGGTCCCTGAAGTCATTTGGGGTGAAAGGTTAAGGACAGCCAACTTTTGGTTTCAAAAATGCTAGTATCTGGGCAGTATCCAGGATAGGTCAGGGGCTATAACCTGGTAAACTGAGGCTGGAGCAGGATCAACAGCATAAGCTTGCACTATGCTAGTATAGTGGCCTGAGCCTGCACTTTGGTTAGTGTGAACAGGGCTGTCTTAAGCATATGTGGTGCTGGGGTGCAAAGATCCACCTGGCGCGCGCACACACACACACACACACCAGGTTGCCCAGAGCTTTTCTTAGGGCGGGCTGGCGAGGCGAGCACGGCAGAGCTGGCCTGGCTGGCCGCCTCAACAACAACAGAGGAGGCCGAGGTGGCGGCAGCAGCAGGCGCCGGGGGGGGGGGGGGCAAGCAGAGCCCAGCACAACAGCAGCTGAGCCCAAGGCAGTGGCGACTGATTGCAGCTGGCTGCCTTGTGTGAGCAGCATGCGCTGGGTGGGCCTCTCAAAGGCCCGCCAATCCCAGGCGCGCAGGAGGACGGAGCCGGCTGGCTGCCTCAACTTCTCATTCGCCCGCAGCAGAAGAGCCACGGCATTCTGACGCACTCGGCTCCGCTTCGCAGCAGTTTTCAGCTCTTCCCAATCCCTGGACTCCAACTCTCAGCCTGGCACCCCTGACGCACCCCTAGAGCCTATGGGTAACACAGCCCTGAGTGTGAAGGAGCTGCACAGGGATCTGGGTGTGTAATACCACAGCAGCCATAGCCCAGTTGCCATATTGCTCTCCAATCACCCATCCCACCTTACAGAGAAGCTGTGGAGGAAGCACACCAGCTGATCTTATAGCAGCATATGAAATGGAGCACTGGCTAGGCTGGAATTAGCCTGGCACCCACAGCCCATGTGTGTGAGTTACCCAGTTCAAGCATGCGCACACAGTCAAAACAATTGTGAATTTTAGTGAAAGTATGTATTGTGAATTTAGTGAAAGTATGAGTTCTATATTCGGACAAAATCTGATAAGAAATCATTATAAATAGCCCTTGTTAGTCAAAGGCAGGGATTCCACCAAATTGTGTGATACATAAACATGCAGTGGAGTAAATCAAACGTCTCTGAATTCCTGCTTCAGGTATTATAAGATACTGACAAACATTTCACAGTTTGGATCATGGCTTCCAACTCATCTCCCTCAAGGACCTTGCCAAGATTATGGGGCACTTTGATGTTTTAAACGGAAGAGGATGCTTCTAAAATATAGTGCTCTCAATTTCCATTTAAAACTATGCCTGGCCTCCACCATAATAGTGCCTTCCAGCTGTTTTAGACCACAGTTCCCATCAGCCCCAGGGAGTTCTGTGCTGGCTTTGAAGCCTCTCGTGTCAGGGTGATGCACGCTGTAAGGTGATGCAGATTTGATGTCACTAGATAAATAACTTTTTTTTCAACTTCTAAGACAGTAACTTCTGAATAAGAATATTATGGTGAGGTGTTTATCAGTATTAATATGAAACCTGGCTAATACACAAAATGGATTCAAATTGTGGATTGATATCCAACTAAGACATTCTCAGAGTAGCTCCAGTGAAAGCAATAGTTAAGTCATTTGATTTCAATGGCTCTCCTCTGAATATGACTAACATTGGATATTTACATGCAGCCAAGATATACAGTTTAGTCCAGCCAGGGTTGCCATATTTCAAAAAGTTAAAACCTGGACACCCCAGAAGTTGTTGAGCTTTTTATAGGAAGGCCCCAAAATTGTTGAGTCTTTTTTTTAGGAAACCCCCCAAAATGAAAAAAAACAAACCCATGAATTTTCGATTGACTTGCCTAAGATCCAGGACAAAGCGCCACATTTCAAAAAACTCCCCCCAGGCGTCAAATCCACCTGTGAAATCCCAGTAATGTCCAGGAAAATCCAGACGTATGGCAGCCCTAAGTCCAGCTCTCTTGCCATTTCTGATGCATGGCCTTTATGGCTGAAGCAAGCTATCTTCCCCATTCTAAGTTATTGCAAACTTTAAGGACCTAAAATGTTTTGGCACAAATGGGCTATGGTTGGTACTTGAAATTCTTTTCAAACTCTGACCTTAGAGAAGTAAATCTTCATAGCTACGGTACTTCAAGATACAATCCCAAATCTCTGGTACTTGTACATTGTGATTTGTAGAACAAGCATATTTTCGATGTTTCTGTTTAAAAGAAGCACCAAACCAAAACGAAAGACTCAGGCACTTTATTCTCAGCAGAATCACTCACCACAAGTGATCTATATATTAATACTTGTCTCTTAGCGGTTCTTCTACTGAAAACATCTACTTCCTTATCATATGCCACAAATAGCTAGCAGCATAATGGATTCAAGGATGACATCAACAAATTCAGTTAATAGGTACTATCATGGCCACTTAGCTGCAGGATATGTATTAATAGAATTGTATACTATCCTTTTTTAATGTTTAGTTTTAGTTTTTTTATCATTTATATAACTGCATGTAAACATAAGAGTTCTATAGTACTTTAGTAACAGTAAACTTTCCAAGGGGCTCCTTTGTCATGAGAATAATTTATAATTTAAACAGCTCCGAATGTATGAATTTGTACCAGCATATTTCATTTTAGCAGGATGTCTTGCAGACTTTGCAGATTACAATTTAGAAGCTCAAGATTTTACCACTTACATGGGCTGTGACCTTAACTTATTCGTAGCATTGGACAAACATCAAAATGTGTTTGATGGTAAATCCTGTTTATTATATCCTGTCCTTCCCACATCCCACCACAAAAGATGCGAGCAGCTTGTCTTACCAAATGCAAGGTGGTTCTTTTGTATGGAATTCAGAAGCAATATACAGAGTGGAATCTTTTGTTACGAATTTAATTCGTTCTGGAGGTCCGTTCTTAACCTGGAACTGTTCTTAACTAGAGGTGTGCTTTCACTAATGGGGCCTCTTGCTGCCTCTGCGCTGCCGGCGCATGATTTCCATTCTCATCCTGGGGCAAAGTTCTCAACTCGAGGTAACTCTTCCAGGTTAGCGGAGTTTGTAACCTGAAGCGTTTGTAACCTGAGGCGTTTGTAACTCAAAGTACCACTGTAAAACACAAATGAGTGAGAAGAAGATTTTATTCCTAAACAGCAAACAATATATACATACCGGGCCGTGCAATCTAAAGCTACCTGGGGGAGTCACTTCGTCATTTCTTTGAGGGCTTCCAAGTGGCAGATAGAAGTGCATGTCCCGTATGTATATATTCCTTGCAGTTTAGGAATAAAATCTTCTTCTCACTCACTTGTGTTTTATATTACTTCTGAATTCCAAACCAAAGAACCACCTTGCATTTGGCAAGACACAGCTTCTCAGCTAATTATGTCCCACCCAGCGGAATATTGTACTCCTATTTGACTCTCCGATATCATTAGAAAACATTGAAGTGGAAGTAATAGTACTTCAGAGATAAGTAGGCCAAACATCTTAAGCTCTCTAGCAAAATTGGGATAAGCCAGTTCTAATTCTTGTGATGATGAAGCACTATTGAGGGGATGAAACTGAAGACTAATGCAAGAATCATTTGACTTCTGAATTGCAGCTGAAAACAGCACAAGCAATAGTAGCATCTGTGTAATTGTGGCTTCCTGCAATCATGACATGACTTTATTTCTGAAGCAAAAGTATACTATAGCAAAAGTATAGCAGCATTTATTCTGTATGTATATCTACAAGATTTGTTATCTAACTATAGAAGAATGTCCTTAATCCATGTAAACTCTTAGATGAAAATAATCAGATGAAAATTAAATGATAGAAGCTCCATTAGAAGCATCAGCTGATACCTTCAGAGCAAACTGACAAAGTAGAATGTATGCTTGACTCCGATTAGGGACAGATGGATTCTGTCCTTTGAAAAGAATGGTAGAATCTTACATACTAAGGGTTGTAATCCTACCATGTCATACACAGAGTAGATCTAATGAAATCAGTGAACTTACACCAGTCTGATTATGAGTTCATAGGATGCAACCCTATATACATGCCACCTATCAAATCACACAGTAAAAACAATCAGAAACAATTAACAACAACAAATATTAAAAACTGTCGTTTTGGAATCACATGAGGCAACATAGGGTTTTATTTTTAATTTCGGAAGGTGTGGCATCTGACTGCACTAAGTATTCAATGAAGGCACAAATGCCTAAGAAACAAGCAGCTTCTCCTTAAGACTGGTAGTACTAGAAGCCAATCATGTTCATTTAATTCCTCTCTATAGTTTCAACAGCATGGATATTATCTTCTGAAGCATCTACTCTTGTAGGTAGCTTCATTAACAGTGGAGTCTGGGACTTGCTTCCAAGTACACATGCATAGGTTTGAATGGTCATGCCTTTTCTTCTTCTGCCTAGTATCTCTTGGTGAGATGACTCTCCTGCTATCCTCATCTAGCCCTTCCACATGTCCTCTCGACTGTGCTCCCTCCCAACTCATGATTCCAACTCCACTCTACTTTTCTACCATCTTCTCGCCATCAACATTGCCCTTGCTAAGATCTCAGATTATCTACTTATTGCCATACTTAAAGGTCTCTACCAGGGGTGCCATCTTCAGAAGAACATTGAGGGGGCTTGACATGACATCGCTCTGTGCCCAACGCTGTGTTCAGCCTCAACAATGGGGAGGGCAGCACCCTCAAAATAAATAGAGGGGACCCAAAGAGCCTTGGCCCCCAGGAGCTGGCACCTATGGTAGTTATAGTTACTATTACTATTGTTATTAATGAATCCATTGATGAATGAGGCACCTTGAAGAAATTTGCAATGAAATGGCACCTATGAACCAGTTCCATATATCAAAACAATTGCATACAGAACTAATAAAAAAAACAATTATACATGTAAAATTCATTTAAAACAACACATACTTAAAATCAACACAGATCCAGGACAGATACCAGTTGGGATAAAGACTATAGAAGGCTTGGTTCTTGTTTTTATTTTGATTATATATATTGTGGTTTTTATGTTGATCTTTTCTGTGAAGTGCCCTGAGACCTCTGGGTATAGGGTGGTATATAAATTCAGTAACAACAACAACAACAACAACAACAACAACAACAACAACTAGCATTTTTAGCAGGTGCTGAAAGGCAATAGAAGAGCACCTGTCTGATGTGCAATTGGCGGGAAACCTGATCCGGACATTATGTGAAACAGATCTTTTATGATAGTACAGTGGTACCTCGGGTTAAGAATTTAATTTGTTCTGGAGGTCTGTTCTTAACCTGAAACTGTTCTTAACCTGAAGCACCACTTTAGCTAATGGGGCCTCCCGCTGCTGCTGCACCACTGCGCGATTTCTGTTCTCATTCTGAAACAAAGTTCTTAACCCGAGGTACTATTTCTGGGTTAGCGGAGTCTGTAACCTGAAGTGTCTGTAACCTGAAGTGTCTGTAACCTGAGGTACCACTGTATCTACAAGATGCCCTTTCCTGCAGAACGCAGTGATCAGCTGGGTATGCAGAGGGCTAGACTATATTTTATGCATCCTGGTACCAAGCTGATTGGGTTTTATACTCCAATACCAGCACCTTGAACAGAACCCAGCAGCTAATTGGCAGCCAGTGCAGTTCCATCAGCAGTGGCCTAAGTCAAGTGAGCAGTGAGCAATCAAGCTGCAACATTTTTGCAGCTGCTTCCAGATCAGCTCAAAGACAGCCCCACATACAGAATATTGCAGTAATCCAGTCTGGAGCTTACCAGTACATGGATGACAATTGTTAGGCTACCGCAGCTCAGAAATGCCCATAGCTGTCTTGCCAACCAAAGCAGGTAAAAGGCACTCCTAGACACTGAGGTCTCCTGGGCCTCCAGTGACAGAGCTGGGAGCATGACCAGACTACAAATATGCTCTTTCAGGGGGAGAATGACCCCATCCAAAGCAGGCAATTGCCCAGGTACCCAGACTCAGTTGACCAAACTCTCCTGCTTGCCTCTGTGCCTTAATTTTTCAAGACTTCATTCTTAACTCCTTTTCCTCCTACCTGTCTGACTGTTTATTCAACTTTTCTATTGAGGGAAAGCTCTCCCGTCTCTGTTGGGATCACTTGGTATTATGGGCTGTGTGCTTCTCCCCCTTCTCTCCTTGGGTTTCATGAAATTAGAACAGCTTTCAATACCCCTGTATGTATACTGGTGAGTCCCAGCTGTACTTGGACCATTTCTCCTTCCAGTCTGCGTGAAATAGTCACTTGAGTGTTTCATGGACATCTTAATATGTCCAAGACCAAACTGTTCATCTTTCCTACCAAGACATCTTCTCCTTATTCACTCTCCATACATCCAATAAAGGGCACCATTCACGTGGTTAAATCAACCACACAGCCATGGCTTGATCTATTATTATTTTATCTCATTTGTTCCTCACATATAATTAGTTGCCAAGTTGTGCCACCTGGGCTATAGTCTTCAGTTTTTCTATCCCATTCAGTTCCCTTTGACCTGTATCCCTCAGTGTCATTGGAACCTTCCAGAATGCATGTGCTACAGGTGATACAGATGAAATTGACAAAGGGTCTTGTGCCACAAATGCATTCTTTTGAGTCTACAAAAAAAGCTTATACCATAACAAAATGAGAGAGTCTTCAAGGTGCTACTAAACCATTATAAGTCTGCTGCAGCAAAATAAACAAATACAGCTACCATTCCAGAGAAGGTACAGAGGGTATCTGCGTATTTATTTCTTATGAAACACTGCAGGCCCTGAAATATAACTTTGCATAGTACAGGTTTCTATTACATTAATTCTTTGTACCAAATTTAAGCCCTTCAACTTTTGTTACCTGGGATTCTTGCAAAACAGCCTTGTTTTTATACCTGCAGTTCAGCTGACATGAGCATGAAAAGGGAAAGCTGCCTACCTTTGTGTCTGAATATTTATGGCTGCCTCATGTCAGTTAGAGAAATGTGTCCTGGAGTATGAAACTAGAGGGTTTTACCAAACCCTTTCTATGTTATAAATCTAGCCTTTGAATGTTGAAGTGGTTTTAGCCTGCAAGACTCGTGTGTGTGTGTGTGTGTGTGTGTGTGTGTGTTTTTTCGCTTCTGAACTGTCAATTTCACATGTCACAATTTTGTGAGAAGATCAACATGCCCTCATCTTCCAGAGCTCAGAACAGCTCTGTGTCTTATGTTAGAGCATGGGTAGGCAAACTAAGGCCCAGGGGCCAGATCCTGTCCAATCACCTTCTAAATCCAGCCCACGGACGGTCCGGGAATCAGCGTGTTTTTCCATGAGTAGAATGTGTCCTTTTATTTGAAATGCATCTCTGAGTTATTTATGGGGCACAGGAATTCATTCATTATTTTTTTTTCGAAATATAGTCCGGCCCCCCACAAGATCTGAGGGACAGTGGACCAGCCCCCTACTGAAAAAGTTTGCTGACCCCTGTGTTAGAGATAGCAGTCCTCTATTTAAAGTGTTGTCAGAGGACAGTCCTCTATTTAAAGGGCTCTCTGGTCCAAGTCTGCCTTAAAGATAAGAATCGTGAGAAGAGAGAGCAGGAGGGACCTTGATGGTCACCCCCCATCTCGCTATGAATGACTTCTCTGCAACAAAAGTTTTTCTTTTTTTTAACATGCACACATTATATATGAACTCTCTAAAAGCTGAGTTAATGGTAAATCAAATTTGCACAAAGTTTGCACTAACTCCTTCAGCGAGGCCACACCTCTGAGTCAGCTCTCCAGGAACTGGCCTCCTGGTCATAGCTGTTCCTCTTAAATGGGCCACATGCCAGCTGCTTAAATAATAGTGCATACATTACAATATGTAAAAGGTAAAGGTAAAGGGACCCCTGACAGTTAGGTCCAGTCGTGGCCAACTCTGGGGTTGTGGTGCTCATCTCGCTTTATTGGCCAAGGGAGCCAGCGTACAGCTTCCAGGTCATGTGGCCAGCATGACTAAGCCGCTTCTGGCAAACCAGAGCAGTGCACGGAAACACCATTTACCTTCCCGCCAGAGCGGTACCTATTTATCTACTTGCACTTTGACGTGCTTTCGAACTGCTAGGTTGGCAGGAGCAGGGAGCGAGCAATGGGAGCTCACCCCATTGTGGGGATTCGAACCGCCGACCTTCTGATTGGCAAATCCTAGGCTCTGTAGTTTAACCCACAGTGCCACCCACATCCTATATTACAATATCTAAATAGATACAAATCCAGTAGGTGCCTCATGGTTTTTCCTTTTTTCTGAAGTGCTGTTTGGTGTCTTTTATTAGCTAGACCAGGGGCACTGGCTCCAGGGGCTAATGTTGAGGGAGCGGAGGAGGCTGTGGTGATATAGTCCCTTTAAAATTAGCTTGCAGGTTGTGTGGGAATTTGTTAGAATTCCTAGAATACTGAGCCTCTCATTAAGGCCTCAAGGCCAGTGTCGAACGGTAATCAAAGACACGTAATGGGAGCAAGTGCCAATATTGTTGGGCAAAAGGGGTGAACGCCCATAGTCAGAGTTCCCTTAAAACTTGGGTTGGGGCAAGCATAAGGAGCTCTCAGCATGGACGGTCAGCGCCTGTTCGGATCTTAGAAGGTATTTTGCCTGCTAAGATTTATGCGTAAGTGTTTCAGTCAGCTAGCTAGGATAAGATAGTTTTGTTATTTTTTAAGCCTCTGAGCAGTCTTAATTTGTGTAATCATTTGAAGCTTTTCCTTTTTGCAGAGTTTTGTTTTAATAAAGTTTCTTGTATGTTTTTATAGAAATTGGTCTTGCTTGAGTTTCTGAACCTTCCCATTTTGACTACACTTTTCAAAGTGAATCATTCATCACAGAGGCCAAGCTCGAGAGAGGAGCTGTCAGCCATTGAGGCCATGCTGTGCTCAGCTCCATGCTCTCCTCCTCCCAACCACACGACGTCACATACGTAACATCACATGTGTGCATTGCACACACGCATGACATCACACACGTGTAACATCAAGGCCCCTCCATCTTTGGCGTAAGCTGGCACCTCTGAGCTAGACTATATTTGCATGAGGGCTGCAGTCCTAACTAGAAGCCCCACTGAATTCAGGTAAATTAAAAAATTGTCCAGTATGCACATGAAAGCTTATACCCAGAACAAACTTAGTTGGTCTCTAAGGTGCTACTGGACAATCTTTTAATTTTTTAATTTATTTTGACTACGTCAGACCAGTGGGGCTACCTACCTGAATCCTGAATTCAGGTAAGTGAGGTTAGGACTGCAGCCTTAATCCTCTTCTTACAATGAATTTTAAAAACCAGTTGAATGCATTGCTCATTACTGTTCTTTTCATAAGAACATTAAGAAGAGCCCTACTGGATCAGGCCAGACCCCTGTTCTTACAGTGGCCAACCAAATGCTTAAGGAAAGGCTAATGCTGCAGTTTTAAAAAGGACTCGTATGTGGTTAAGTGGCAGAAGTAATTCCAACTATCCAGCACACGAAGAGCAAAATATCAGATAGGTGTTAAACTTGCCCTCCCTGATGTCTGAGTAAGGGAAGCTATATAGAATTACAAGTTTATACTGAACAGTGAAATCAGCTTACCGAGAAAGGCTACAAACCTAATTCTGTTTACTTGGAGTAAGGCCCTCTGAAATCAGTGGGACTTACTTCTGCATAGACATGGTTCAAACGGCAACCTTAGATGGCTTTGTGATCGGCCACTAGCTACTTACCGTATTTTTTGCTCTATAAGACTCACTTTTTCCCTCCTAAAAAATAAGGGGAAATGTGTGTGCGTCTTATGGAGCGAATGCAGGCTGTGCAGCTATCCCAGAAGCCAGAACAGCAAGAGGGATTGCTGCTTTCACTGCGCAGCGATCCCTCTTGCTGTTCTGGCTTCTGAGATTCAGAATATTTTTTTTCTTGTTTTCCTCCTCCCAAAACTAGGTGCATCTTGTGGTCTGGTGCGTCTTATAGAGCGAAAAATACAGTAGTTTATTTTGTCTTTCAGGTGCTGCAGAACAACCCTGTTGTTCTTGCTGCAGAGGACGAACAAAGGAATACTACTTTATTTTACTTTTATTTGTAAACCCCATTAACGTGAAAAATGCTAAGAAATCTAGGGATTCCTGTGTGACATAAAAGCAATATCCTGAGATTAGAATTGACTCAGATTGTGTTAAATGGTACTAAATGGCACTAATCAAACCATAAGCCTTTTTCCTTCTTCTTTGCTGAAAACTGCTAGTGAATCTTCGCCAGTGTTGAAGGACAGAGGGAAGGGCAGAAAACAGACAAAAATCCAAAGCAATTTACCACCCCAGAGTTATAAAAAGCTTGATGCCATATTGATGAAACATCATCCTCTTGCCTCATTAAATTTAAAAACATTGTGGTTTTCACTGATGACTCATGATCCTGAGCATGATAGTATTTGTTCTTTAGAATGTAAATGAAGTAGAAAATAGTCTGGCATCAGTGCTTATAATTCCCTTTTCTTATTGGGTTATTTTAAGGCTCTGTTGTATCTGAGAGATTCATCTTACCCTTGAAAATCCGTTTTGCCCTGAAATAACTGTTCTGATCCAGAGCACATTTTGTGCATAAGTTCCAACGCCAGCCATTGGATACAATTAGGTGAAAGAATTGTAAGGAAAACCGCAAGGGCTCACCAACTTACTATTTCATGAATCTTTGTTAACATTCTTCATACTATATCATCATTTAAATACTGCTAAAACAATCCTTGTTTAATCTGTGGCCACCAGATATGCCCTAAAAATGCTCAGACTCATGTTTTGGTGGACCATCATGAGGAAAGGAATCCCAGTGTGATAAAATGTCACCAAGAAGGTACTCTGTTACTTATACATTGCTGCTTCCACCTGCCACCAAGACGATTGTCTATGAGATATGGCCATCCCAAAATACGATCAAGTACTTCCATTATCAATACAAGTCATGTTAAAAGAAACAACTGTGGAAGAAATGAAAACTACTAATATAAGTTAGTAGTACATTCAGAACAGACAATTGAGCACTTTTCATATTTCAAATAATTAACATATGGAATTCGCTCCTCAAGAAGTGAGTCACTGCCATGGACAGCTTTAAAGAGGAATTAAACAAATTCATGAGGATTAGGTCTATCACTAGCTATTAGTCATGACAGCTAAATTGAATCTCCAATTCCAGAGACAGCATGTGCCACATGCCCACTGTTAGAGGGCAATATTAAGAGAAAACCATTGCCCTTGGGCCCTGCTTGTAGTCTTCCCAGGAAGCATCTGGTTGGGAAGTGGAGGACAGCAGAATGCTGAACTATATAGGTTTTTGATCTAATTTTCTTATGTTTTCTTTGCCCATATGCAACAGGCCAGAGGCTACCAAGGAGGGGGTAGGTGGAGCAGGAACAGCAAAGAAAGACAAAACACCATCTTGGGATTGAAGTGGCCGCAACTTTTTTATTGATTACAGATGTCAGTGGGCTTTGGCATGGGCACTGGGTATATATCCTGAATCAGCCAACCTGGTTGCTGGCTGATACTCCATCAGGGTCAATCCTGGGGTTAAGGATCCCCCCCCCCATGATGCAAATCAATGGGATAAACCTGCCTGGTTGCCACTTCTATGGCCTATTAGCCCCCATCTGGGCTTTAGGACAGAACCCAAACACTGGACCCCTTTACCAGCATACCCTGCATTTGAACCTGGACTGAGGGGTGAGACATACACACACCCTGCTTAGACTAAGGATCCAACCCAATGCCACCTTTCCACCAAAGTTGTGGCAGTTCCTATGAGGAAGGCAAAAACCCCAGACAGGCCCAATTCATGTGCAGGCAAATTCCTCCCTGGCTCTGAATACGGTGACCAATTAATTCCACAGTAAGGCTATACATATGTATAGCCCACTTACCTCCGGGCAGAGCCAGCATATACAGTGGTACCTCAGGTTACATACGCTTCAGGTTACATACGCTTCAGGTTACAGACTCCGCTAACCCAGAAATAGTGCTTCAGGTTAAGAACTTTGCTTCAGGATGAGAACAGAAATCGGGCTCCGGCGGCGTGGCAGCAGCGGGAGGCCCCATTAGCTAAAGTGGTGCTTCAGGTTAAGAACAGTTTCAGGTTAAGTACGGACCTCCGGAACAAATTAAGTACTTAACCTGAGGTACCACTGTACAGGGTGGGTCGGATGTCTGATTTTCGACCACGCTCCCTATTCGCAGAGTGGCTGGCTTTTATGCTCTGGAAGTGGACCCAACAGAAATCTGGCTCTGACAGGTCTGCCGCCAGAGCAAGAGCCCTGATTGGCCCACAGAATTCAGAAAGTCACAGGCATGTCCCAGCAGCCCTAATGACTGGCCAAGGCCAACAATGGTGTCAACCGGTCATGCGGGCATGACTCTTTCCCCCTCTCTAGTTCTCCCATGGCTGCTCTGGGCAACAACTGCTCATTTCTTACCAGATTTGTCAACTGACATGTGGGGGTATAACGCAGCTAAAGTTACACTGAGAAATAGTGACTGACACAAAGTCATCTCATTAATTTCATGGCTGACCGGGGAGAATTAAGCACCACTCAAAGTTACGGCAACAAATATTTAAGAATCCAGGCAATACATTTAATTTATTAAAATAGGTACAGAATGAACTTGCAGGCTCCACTGTATTCCATGGGCCTTAGTTTCAAGTAAGTGTGCATAGGATTGCAGTCTCAATAACTTGAACTTGTCTGCATTTTTATGTCTATATATTCATTCAACCTTGTATACTTACTTGTGTGTATGGGCGGAAGCAAACTAAACCACTGCATGCACAGAACAATTTCTGTGAGCACAAGAAAACTTTTCCTCTCCTGTGTGCACCCCCCAAAACCTCTGGGCTTCCCCCCAACCCTCCAGAGCAAATGTGGCGGCAATGCAGGGATGCAAAGGGAAGTTGTTCCAGATGCACAATAATTAAGTTGGCTACCACCTTTTGTATTGATAACAAAGTAAATTAATGCATGAGCTAATATTATTCAAAAATGCCGCATTAGTACATGCCAAACATCATTTCCCCCTAAGAACTTGTTATCCGGTTGTCTGCTTTTCCTTAAGACAGATGATCAGTTTCACCATAACTGTTGCTCCCCTGTCCTTAAAAGATTTGTATCCCACTTTATCTGAATGCTCGAGGCGGCTACATGAGCAGCTTCCCTTCCCCTTCTTCCATTTTCATGTGAATCCGTACAATGCAAAAGAAAAAAGAAGCCTTGAAGAATACAGCCCAGAAAGCTAACTTAGAATAATGAATAGTAAATGGTGATACTTAAAGAGGGGATTGTTGCGCCTGCCTGAACAGGGGTTGAAGATTGGTTACAAACTGCTTTCAGTCATTGTGTTTACAGGATTAGTTGGAAATGTGAAGTCCTACCAGAAAGCACAAAACAAAGTATCTTATGCTGCACTCAACAAGAGTCAATTTCTATTAATTTAATCATGGAACTATTAATTTTGGCTGGTTAAGATTTGGCTGGTTCTGATGGTTACTAAAATCAATAGGAGAAAAGGAGAGCAGTCCATACCACATTCAATCCATAGAGTAGGAAAGCCTGCTTTGTGGCCAATTGCTTGTTATTGCTTCGTGTTCTGCATCTGTACAAAGACAACTGGAGTAGCAGTGCTACTGTCACAAAAAGCTGACTGATGTGAATGGGTGAAAATAAATGACATCAGTCATTCATACTGGGTGCCATGCATGTGATGTTTCTAACACTGTGTAAGAGCAGTGGTACACACCCTCTCTTGAAAAAGCATGCAATACTTTATCAGCGGGGGCGGGGGGAGGGAATACGATAAATATATTGGGATGGATGGAATAAGGAGCAGCTTTCTTTCAAAGAGTTTTATATTTTTCATAAATGTAGGTTAAAATATTTCTAGAAAATTCCTATGCCCTAATAAAACTCATTGTTACTTTGGACAAGAGATTTACAAACAGTATTCATATTTGCTTTCATATACACCCCATGGACATCAATGAGACTTTGGGGATAAATCACATTGAATTCTGAGAGTTACTTATGATTGTTCAGTCTGTAGAGCATGAGACTCTTAATCCCAGGTCATGAGTTTGAGCCCCACATTGGGTGAAGGATCCCTGCACTGCAGAGGGTTGGCCATGATGGCCGCTTCCAATTATACAATTCTATGAGGTAAATATACATAGGTTTGACTGTTAAAAATCCTCACTTCAGCCCTGCACCCAGTAGTCTCAAGGAAGTAAAGAAAAAGGAGGGAGTTTCCTCTATAGAACAACTCCTATCATAGTGGACATTGGGCTCCGAAAATGTTTAGAACCACCAAACCAGCTGTGCCATAAATTAGGTATTCTAGGAAATAAAAAAGACAAATTTGTATTAATCTCCCTGGAAAACATACGTTGCATTTTCTGCTATTTAAAGCCAAGAGGTCAGGGAGGGAGTTATCTGAAGAGATATGTGTTGAATTATATGTTGATTGTGAAAATATAAAGATGGAAAATACAGCAGAGCTTGCCAATTATGTGCCATAAGCTGCATTATTTCACATCTCTATAGAAGTCATAATTCATAGGCAGCAAATTGGAGATGAGGACCCATCTTTTCCTCCTGATTAGCTGGATCTGCCTCCTTCTATTCCATCATTCACTACAGACATGACCATTAAACAAAACCCTTGCAATGAAAAATGGTGGCCTTGAAAGTTATATAAGATACCCATTGCTCTGATAAATAGCTAGATCCTGCAAGATGCAGAACACCCACCACATTTCACTGGTGTTATTCAATTGGGCCTGGGGAGGAGTCTATTCTTCAGCTTGTGGAATCAAGTAGAAAAATGCCCCCCAAAGCATACTGCCTTTGAAACGTGTTAGCTATGAAACAGTTGCCAACTTCATGGATCGGAATGCATGAATGGATTTTTTTGCCTGTTTTGTTATGTTTCAGAAAGAGGAGGAAATGCAAGGAAAAACAAAAAACCTCTGTAACTAACAAGCCCAGCTGAAAGTTGTGTTTAGTACTGAACTTTCTACCCAACTGGGGACGCAGGTGGCGCTGTGGGTTAAAGCCTCAGCGCCTAGGGCTTGCCGATCGAAAGGTCGGCGGTTCGAATCCCTGCGGCGGGGTGCGCTCCCGCTGCTCGGTCCCAGCGCCTGCCAACCTAGCAGTTCGAAAGCACCTCCGGGTGCAAGTAGATAAATAGGGACCGCTTACCAGCGGGAAGGTAAACGGCGTTTCCGTGTGCGGCTCTGGCTCTGGCTCTGGCCAGAGCAGCGATGTCACGCTGGCCACGTGACCCGGAAGTGTCTCCGGACAGCGCTGGCCCCTGGCCTCTTAAGTGAGATGGGCGCACAACCCCAGAGTCTGTCAAGACTGGCCTGTACGGGCAGGGGTACCTTTACCTTTACCTTTCTACCCAACTTAGAAAGCTAAAACATCATAGAAGCATAAAATTGTAGAGTTGGAAGAGACCCCGAGAGGCATCTAGTCCAACCTCTTGCAGTGCAGGAGGAGCCTTGTCTCATATCAATTTGTCCACATATTAAGCTTATTAAGAGGCACTCCTGAGGCTTTCTGGCAGGGGCTTGTGAAAGGGCCTTTTTGGTAGTGGCTCAGAGCCTATGGCATGATCTCCCCACTGAAGGTCACCATGACTCAAGTTTACATTCTTTTAAATGCCAGGTGACAACTCGCTTTTTGTCAGGCTTTTAGAGGTTGGTGGGTTAAGTCATTTTAATGATGACGCTATGTTATTAATGTAATTTATGAGAGTCACATTTCATTTTTAACAAAATTAAAAAATTCCTTCCAGTAGCACCTTAAGGTAAAGGTAAAGGGACCCCTGACCATTAGGTCCAGTCGTGACCGACTCTGGGGTTGCGGCGCTCAGCTCGCTTTATTGGCTGAGGGAACCGGCGTACAGCTTCTGGGTCCTGTGGCCAGCATGACTAAGCCACTTCTGGCAAACCAAAGCAGCACACGGAAATGCCGTTTACCTTCCCACCGGAGCGGTACCTATTTATCTACTTGAACTCTGATGTGCTTTCAAACTGCTAGGTTGGCAGGAGCAGGGACCAAGCAATGGGAGCTCACCCTGTTGCGGGGATTCGAACCACCGACCTTCTGATCGACAAGTCATGTCCCCAGTAGCACCGTAGGGACCAACTAAGTTTGTTATTGGTATGAGCTTTTGTGTGCATGCATACTTCTTCAGATCTGAAGAAGGTCTCTAGGGTGCTACTGGAAGGATTTTTTTTTATTTTGTTTCGACTACAGCAGACCAACACAGCTACCTACCTGTAACCAGAACTATGCAAGGCATTTCATTTTTAGTTTATTGTGTTTTCTATTACCACATTTTTTTGTAAATTAGCCTGTGAACATGTTTGGTGAAGGGAGGTAAAAAAATAATTAAGTAACTGAACACAGGTTTACACATACTTTAGTCCATTCATCATGGGAGCCAATGCTTAGGGGCTGTGGGGGCTTCTGCCTCCACAATAAAATATTTGAGGGCCCCCACATAGTTCATGGTGTGAGTGCACTGCATCATGTGATAGATTATGTGGGGCAGGCCTTACCTGGGCCCAACAATATTTTATTCAAGTTGACATCCCTGCCATTCATTTTAATGTGCACTCCTAAAAGCACTTATTAGTGAGGAAGCTCCATTCAACACAGTGAGACTAACTTCTGAGTAAGTAGGTTTAGGATTATGCTGTAAATACACCTAATTTTGTGCTGGATTTCAGCCCAAATACTTTAGTGGTGTGTTTGGTTTTTTTTTTTTAAAAAGGATGCACTCTACATTCCCCAAACATGTATAATCACAAAATCATTATTTCACTGCACGTAAACATCATTTTTCAATGCAGAGGGATTGGTTTTTTTCTTCTGTACCCAACTTTTATATGACATTGTGACATAATTTTTTTGTTTGTTTTCTTTTAGAGAAAGTTATAAGCAGAACTTTAGTAAACGTTAAGATATCCTACCCCTCTAACATACTGTAATGTAATCTTTTTGTTTCTTCTCCCAAACATGTACTCACAAGATACATTTGAAGGCAGGTATGAAATGAGAATTCCTGCAAAAGTGACCTTGGGGCAATGTTTTTTATCTTACTATGACAGTCACTGCCTAGAAAGATTGACTCTCTGGCATAAAGCATCGTGCTGCTTTTTAAATACTCAGTGCCAGATTTCCAACCTGGCTTCTGTTTTTGCAAGAATACTTTTCTAGCTGCCTCCAAAGGGGGGAAAAACTCCCAATAACTCTGTCCCTGTGTCTTTACAGTTATAAAATGTCATGTACACAAATTATTTACATACATATATTGATCCCAGTGAAGTCAAAACAAAATCATCACTCATTTCCTGAAGAGGCAGTAGTTCATTAACCCAGTACAGATGTTCCTAATCCCTGTAAAAAAACTGATCACACACATGTTCCATCTAAGTGAGGAGCCTTACTTGGGAAGAGCAAATTCACACAATATTTTCCTTTCCCTGCCATGAACAGGAAAATGGCAACTTGTGGCTTTTCCTGTTCACAGAAGAGGACCAGTAGTTTCACACACTAATGCTCTCACACCATGAGAGTAGATCACTCTTTATGAACAGGTATTTTAAGAGAAAGGGTGCTACAGCTCCAGAAGCATCTGCATTGGCTCTCAGTTGTTTGACCATCATTTTGAAGACTCATTGACACTGTGTGGAGAAGAAAGTCTGCACGGTGCATGTTATTTGCGTGTTTAGACCCAGAGACCTCCCCCCTAAATAAACACACATTTGACTCAAATTTTAGTTTTGGTTTTTGGCAGAATTTAGGCCACAACTTTATTGATAACAGAAAAGTGAGTGGTTGCATAGGCTCTGGTTCGACTAGCTCCCTACACCCTTGCAGGTAGCGCTGACCCAGAGCTCTATCATAGTCAGCCAAGGGTGAAGACCTGAGGAAGGTGAAAAGGCTGGGAGCAGACTCTATTCACTCCCTAGATGCTCCCCTGGACTCAGGCATGGGCACAACCCCCTTTCGGGGGTTGACTGAAACAAGCTGGGTCCCTGGATTCCTTTAACGAAATATCCTTCACATAGGGATGACAAGACCGTTCTCCCATCCCTATCACCTGAACCAGTGCCTATCCGCAACCTTACAAGTTGTGATGATTTGCTCCACGGCAGGCGAAACCCAAATGGCAACAGCCAATCGGCCAAGTGGGGAAAATTCCTGCTGTGCCCCTGTCCCAACGACAGACGGCATAGCAAGGTCAGTCACAAAATGCCCTAAATATAGGATGAGGTGGGCAGGTGTTCCGATGCATAAGCCAAAAGAGGAAGCTCTGGGTCACGTGCATAGGTATATATAGGTCCCTCGGCCCGTCTAGACAGTTCCCCATTGGCCAGATTAAACCCAGCAACGAGGGACCTACCAATCAGGTGTTGTGGCTGTCCAATAGACACACCCACAACCAGGAGGTCAGTCTCCAGGTCTCACCACAACATGTGCCCTCTTTTAGGGAGGACACGCTATATAGGAGACAGTTTTGCCATCCTGCGGCAAATTTCTGCAGTCTCATTGGATGGAGTGCCGACTGGGTCTCAGTTTTGTGATGAATACAAGACATATTTGGCTCTTCCTAATCTGTTTGTCCTTGCCCGTATTAAGGTAAAGGGACCCCTGACCTTAAGGTTCAGTCGTGACCGACTCTGGGGTTGCGGCGCTCATGTCACTTTATTGGCCGAGGGAGCCGGCATACAGCTTCCGGGTCATGTGGCCAGCATGACTAAGCTGCTTCTGGCGAACCAGAGCAGCGCATGGAAACGGCGTTTACCTTCCCGCCAGAGCGGTACTTGTTTATCTACTTGCACTTTGACGTGCTTTCGAACTGCTAGGTTGGCAGGAGCAGGGAGCGAGCGACAGGAACTCACCCTGTCGCGGGGATTCAAATCACCAACCTTCTGATCAGCAAGTCCTAGGCTCTGTGGTTTAACCCACAGCGCCACCCGTATCCCTCAATGCACAAATTATGGAGGTAAAGTATGGGGTTCCTTAATAAAATCTACATGTCTGCCTTGCCTTGAATCTCATATCAAATTTAGCCAAATCATGCACCACTCATAGCCCTCTGAAAACAGTAGCTAAGGGCCTTGGTTGGCAGGCGGGTGGAGGGGCTCTTTTAAAATTCTACTTTTTAAAAAACTATGTTCCAAATAAGGATAGGAAACATATTGAAAGGAAGGGAAGGCAGTTGCAAGCCCATCTAAAATAAATATCAAAAGTAGTCATTAGGAATATTTCCCTTCATATCTTTGAAAGTTCCTTTACGGTAATCCAGGACCAAATATTGCTTTACAGACAATATCAGATGAATGTTATATTGCCCTGATGTAAATGGGGATGTTAGCGGCATATCCAAAGTACAAGCATAGACTATTTTTTATTCCCAAAGAATCATGGGAATTGTAGTTTGTTGAGGTGATTATTAGAAACACTTAATTACAATTTTCAGGGTTTCCCATGAAGAAGGAATGACCGTCTTGTAGACCTGCTCTAATTCAGTTTACTTTGGATTTTCCAAATAGCTTCATTTTTGCAAAGAATTTTAGACTCAGAAGATATTGTTTTCACTAATGAACAAGTTATGATGTTGTTGGCTACTGGAAAAGAATGTGGCATGAGCACAGAGACATTAACATCCTAACCCAACTCACTGAATCACTGAGCATCTCTGACTGAGATTCTTTCAGTATTGGCCTAAGGCTCATTTTACACTTCTGCTCATTTAAACCCCATGTCAAAGTAAAGCATGTCACAACGCAGCATCATACCTTAACGATCAGATGCTTTCCTGAGTGCACCTCAACATATGCAGAAATTCTGCAGCCCCAGTTAAAACTGAAAGTGCTGTATGGAGCAAGTGCCATTCTAGCTCTTTCTAGCTCAGCATCTGGTCTCTGAAATTACGTTCACTGAAGTGGTCATGCAGCCACCTTAGACTTTGGCAATGCCAGGGCTATTGGCCCAATGGAGGTTTCTAATAAAATACAGTGGTACCTCAGGTTAAGTACTTAATTCGTTCCAGAGGTCCGTTCTTAACCTGAAACTGTTCTTAACCTGAAGCACCACTTTAGCTAATGGGGCCTCCTGCTGCCGCTGCGCCGCTGGAGCACTATTTCTGTTCTCATCCTGAAGCAAAGTTCTTAACCTGAGGTAATATTTCTGGGTTAGTGGAGTCTGTAACCTGAAGTGTATGTAACCTGAAGCGTATGTAACCCGAGGTATCCCTGTCCTATTTTATTCATGGTATGCATAAGGCAGTTATGCCTTAAAACATAAAAGAAAACAAAGTTAAAAATTTGATAACTATGACAATAGAATACAATGCAGCAGAAAACTTGTAAACTGCGGGATACTAAGGGAACCAGACAGTGGGCCTTCTCGGTGGTGGCGCCCGCCCTGGGGAACGCCCTCCCAACAGATGTCAAGGAAATAATCAACTATCTTACTTTTAGAAGACATCTAAAGGCAGCCCTGTCTAGGGAAGTTTTTTAATGTTTGATGTTTTATCGTGTTTTTAATTCTGTTGGGAGCTGCCCAGAGTGGATGGGGAAACCCAGCAGGTGGGCGGGGTATAAATAATATAGTATTATTGTTGTTATTATTATTATTATAATTAACTAAAACAGTAGTAACAGGCTGAAAGGAGGTGGGAAAGCAATACTATCATAGACACCAACTCCCAAAATATATTGGGATAGAGCTGAGCCCCCCCCCAATCTTGAGGGGCCAGAACCCGTCAGGCCTCACTATGAGGGGCCCAGTAGGCCTCCCCACAGCCATGGCGGCGGGCCCCAAAGTTGGGCGGAACCCAGCACCTATAAATCCTATTGTGGGTGTGTGGGTGCTGAGCAGGGGAGAATCCTTTCAGAACTACTGCCACATCCTAAGCTCTGATGACTAGCTAAGGGGCAGGTGTAAAGTGGGACACATTTTCCTATTTCCCCCCAAGCATCTCTGCTCCTCCCATTGACTGCAATGGGAGGGAATTAACCATATCAGCAGCAGGGCTACATGGAGGGCCTGTTTGGGGTGTGGATCCATGACCTCCCCGACATGTCCCTGACATGTATTTGGGTCAATGAGACAACAATTCCTTTTATGCAGGCGTCCTTAGATATGGAATAGTGTTTCTCATACCAGTCAATCAGCTTTTGGTGGGTAAGCCAATTTTGTGAGTCATCCAAAGTGGCATGCAATTCTGCCATGCTGAGTGACAAGCACAATTATGATTTTCTTAATAAATGAGTCATTTGATCACATCATCAGTCAGGCATGCTAATAAAATTAGTTGTCCATGTCCATTCAAATTGTAATGGGATTATCATCTAGTATTTCGCTGAAAGGATTTCAGTGTATAAATTTCAAGATATACGTAATATCATTAAAATTGACTTTTAATGAATTGGGCCAGATCCTTGCCTGTACCAAGTTGGTACGGCTTCTTTAAAACCCACAGAGTCCTTTACAACAGGAGAACATCTAATCCATTGTTAGTTCAACAAATGTGTTCATCATATATTTTGATGAACACTTTTTCCAAAAGAGCAAATTGAAAGAGTGAAGATCATTACATTACATTTCACCAGATGATGATAGGCTGTGATCCAGGCTGTGATAGGCTGTGATCCAGGATGTTGCATGCGCACATAGATTTCAGTTTTAGCTATCCACATTCTTCAATACTTGAATTCAAAGCCATCTATAGCCACAGTGCATCAGCTAAACTGGATTTGGACTCAGTCTAAAAATCTCTTTGGGGTTCAAGGACATTATGCGTTATAGGAGTATTACCTTACAATCAATGATATTCTTGCTTAGATCTTGAGCATCCTTCAGTGAAACCAAATTATAGGGTTGGGTCCCAAAGAGAACCACGCCAGAAGACTAAAGCATGATTACATTCATTCTTGAATGTACTGGGACCAGCATACATCAAAGATCCTCTTCTAAGTCCCATGCTGATCTCCTTGAGAACAGCTTCTGAATTATTTTGTATAACATAGGAAGCTACCTTATTCTAGGTGGTAGCATTTGTCCATTTAGTCCATTTGCTCATCTAGTCCCTTCCAACTCTACAATTCTATACGAGTCTACTCTGAATAGTAGCTGTTCTTTGGGATCTCAGATTGGAGCCTTATTCACCATCTGCTTCCTGATCCTTTTTTAAACTGAAGTTGATGTCAGGGATTAAATGTGGGACCTTCTGCATGCAAAGCATATTCTCTACCTTTCCTGGGTAGAGCATCTCCTTTGCCCTGATACTAACCTTTCAGATGCAGGTAAGATTTTAGGATTTGCTTTGCTTAGCCTGATTTAAAAAATGTGTGTATATTGTAATCCATACTTAGATCTAGGGATGGACTTATCTGGAAGGCTATGTTAAAAGGAATCAAACTGATGTATCTTATCAGCTATGCTCATTTTGTTTGTTTGAACTGAATTGGTTAAAAAATGTAATTTTCATAGATGGGTGGGAAATGGATTTATGAATGAATACATGTGAAATGGACTGACCCACCCATTCATATGCAATACACATTTTGATATGATCAGCAGTGTTTCAGTATTCAAAGTAGATCACTTTGCCCTCTTGTGCAACAGGGATGGTACTGAATCCCCATTCACAGTGCAGTCCTATAGATATATAATTGGAACTAAGCCCTATTGAGTTCAACAGAGGTTGCTTCCTTGCAGTCTTACTCCAGCGTTTCCAGAAGGAGCTGACCTGATATTTCTGGATGTTCATAAGCAAGGGAGAACATAAAAGTGATGCTCTTTCCACCTTCTGTGTTACCAGCAACTGATTCCCAGTAGTATATGGGTTCAGAAAAAGGGTGTTCCATTTAAGTATCATGACTAGTAACTGTTAATAGGACTATTCTCCCTTAATTTATCCAATCCTTCCCCCTTCCCCTTTTAAAACACTTTAAGCTTCTAGAGTTTACCATTTCTAGTGAATCCTTTAATTTAATTATGTGTGTTTTCTTTTTATCTACACTGAACTTACAACTTTCATTGGGAGTATCAGAATTGTTCCAGCAACAAGAAATGAGGAACATTTCTCTCTCTTTCCTCTCTCAAATCTGCTCATATTATAAAATAGATTGAAATGAAGCCAGTAGAGCTTACTTTCAAGGAAAGATGCTTAGGAAATATGTACCATTTGTATTCAAGGTGACCTGCCTTCGACGATATATATGCACACAGCTTCTATTAGCATACAGGTTATGTTGGTGCATCTTCCCAAACTCAAGAGCAAAATATTATTCAATGTGATTAGGATACCTACACATTTGTTGCAGTAATAGAACAGAATAATGGTATTACAGCGATACAATGCAGTAAAATCTTTTCATTGTTGTTTGTCTGATTTCATCTTGGGTTACTTTAGAGTCTCAGTGAAATCACTGAACATTTGTGCTTCTCTAATGGCTTTATTGAAAATTGGAGTGGTAGACCGCTGGTTTCCTGTAGCCTCCTGAAACAGCTAGACTAAGAAAAACAATCAATCTACACACATTAGGTAATGTTCATAGTTCTTTTTTTAATCATAGTTAAGTGGCACTGATAAGGTCAGAACTGGAGGAACTAAAGCGATACAGCAAATGCTGAAACTGACACAAGCACACTTTTTAAATAAAAAAAAACCCTTTGACTTTAATTTAGGGATGGGGAAAATTTGATTCAGTTTGCATTTAAGGATGAATATAACTAATCACAAACAATATGGGGACCAAAACACAGTCATCCTTTGAAATTTGCCCATCTCTGAATTTTGCAATGCAATTCACCAGCCAAGTAATGTGTACAAAAATGCATACCCTGGGATAAAATGTGCATCAAAATGCATACTTCGGTAAAAAATAGCATGCAAACATGCATTACATTAGGAGAAATTGCTTGGGAAATGTTTGTGTTAAGCGAAACTGCATATAAAAATATGTTTGTAGGATCAACTTGCACTAAAGTGCGGATACAGTTTTATGAAGATATATTTTTATAACAAATTGGGATGGAAATGTGGAGAACTGAATTTAAGATTGGGAAAATGAGAAACTGACAGATTTGTCCATCCCTAATGTATACAAACTAGTCCACAGTTGAGCATATTAGAGGCATTGGGGCCACTTCTGTACTGGAAAGTTATCTGCAAGTCTTACAGCAATGAATGGAAGCTGCAAAAGACACCATGCTCATGTGAAACTCCCATGCATTTCAATGGAACATCTGCGAGAAAAATTGCAGATAAATTAAATCCTTCCTTTCTCAATTGCAACACACACACACACACACACTTTGTGGGGGGAAATCCTCCTCATGGGACCTTGAACCGAAGTTTACTTTCCCTTGCCAGTGCAGAATTGGGACTGCACTTTAAGACTCCCAGATGTGCATTGGCAATTGCATCTCTACCTGCCTCACACCTGACATCACATGTGGCATCAGGTGTGGGGCATAGGGGTGTGGTTTGGGAGAAATTACTTTGTGGGTCAAATCTGAACCCTTGGCAGGCCAAGTAAATGTGTTAAATGTTTTTAGGTATTCTAAATCTTTGTGAATGTTTTTGATGCGGGTGACGCTGTGGTCTAAACCACTGAGCCTCTTGGGCTTCCGGTCAGAAGGTCAGTGGTTCGAATCCCCACGACTGAGTGAGCTCCCGTTGCTCTGTCTCAGCTCCTGCCAACCCAGCAGTTCGAAAGCACACCAGTGCAAGCAAATAGGCGGAAAGGTAAATGGCGTTTCCGTGTGCTCTAGCTTACGTCACGGTATTTCATTGCACCAGAAGCAGTTTAGTCATGCTGACCACATGACCTGGAAAGCTGTCTGTGGACAAACGTCAGCTCCCTCGGCCTGAAAGCGAGATGAGCGCCACAACCCCATAGTCACCTTTGACTGGACTTAACTGTCCAGGGGTCCTTTACCTATACCTAAATGTTTTAGATTCCCCCCCCCCCCAATGTTTTTTAAATGTTTTTATTTTTAATTGTACTGTTTTAACTTTTTGAATTGGGCTCCTTTGGGAGAATGGCAGGATACCAATTCAATTAATAAATAAATATTTCAGTTTCACGTGTGTTCATGCACCCTTCCTTCCCATGTTTACATCAGTCTGCCTAAACAAAGTCTGAATCCATATGGCCATCTGTATTTAAAAGATACATATTTAAAATGTGTATTTTATCTCATTTCTAAATGTTTTTTCACCTAAAGTACTATTATTAAAAGCATTTTGGTATATTACTGTTATCATACAGGAGTCAGAAACCTGCAGCTCTCCAGATGTTGCTGAGCTCCATTTCCCACCAGCCTCTGCAAACCTGACCTGTTGGTGGGGATGATGGCGTCTAGCAACATTGGGAGGGGCACAGGTCCCTCCAACCTGGTTCAGTAAATTCAAAAACCTGTGAACTCCAAATGATAATTGCATTAACTGTGTATTAGTCTGAGAGGTACAAATGAAGTCAATTCACTTTAAAAAGGGGATCAAACAAAATTATCCTACGACCTACGATGGGACATAAGAATGTAGCCTTGAAACACTGCTGTAGGATTCTCTTGATTATAATCAAGGAAGCACGTTGAATTATGCCCAGTAGGCTAATGCAGGCATCACAACACTGGTTTAATATGCTTCATGATCTGTCGTCAATCAGTAGAGCAAGCTCAATGCTTTTTGCCATTTCAGATATGACAGAACAAGAACAAACTGATGAGCACCTCAGATCCCTTTATAATTTTCAGTGGGTTTTGGAGAACACTCTCAGTTTCTCCTAAAAGCCATCAATGTTTGAGGTTGCATAAGGGATCCTGCTCGCCCACTGATGCCATCGAGGAAGAGATCCCTTTAATTCTGACACCCTCGCCAGCTACCTAGTCTGCCTGCTGCATTGTCGCTCCAAGCGTGCCTGCCTGGAGGGCCTCTGTAAGCAATGACTCAACTTTCAAACAAGCCTTCAAAGGCAGCCATCCAACTCTTCAGCGTCAGGGTAAGGCACGAACGAGGACAGTTGCCAGGTTTGAATCTGAGAAAGTGCTGCTAAGTGTTGTGAACTTGGAGGGAGTTAATGAATTGTGATCCTGGCACCTGCGTGGCTTGGATGCCCAAGAACAGCCCAGGACTTTGAGCTTGAGTGTGCCAGAAGATCCCGTTCAGCAACTAAGCTGGAGACAGATGCAATAGGTTTGGAAGGTGGCATGCTGTAGAAGAGTTTAAGGTAATTCAAAAAGAGGACCCCTGCTCATGGTTTGAATGCATAGGGGTGGTCTGCCCATAGGCGCCTGCGTGCTTGGGATACCCTGCACTTTCACCATTTGCAAACAGGTTTTGCAACATTTTTATGTTGTTTCAAACACCAGCCAACCCTGCTTGACCAGAAGCAACATTACGACAAAAAGTGTTTGTGTGTGTGTACCATGGGAAGTGAACCCTTTCTCAAACTACTTCCAAATCTTTTTCAAACTATTCCCATTTCCATCTCCAACCTCAACGAAGCTACTTCCTTCCACGCTGCCCTGGCCTCCTTCAAGAGGAAGGGTGGGATATAAATTGAATAAACAATAGTAAGTCAGAAGAGCTGCCCAGTGCATTTGCTTTCGCTTGGCCCAGATTCAACTCGAGTCAAGTCACAGGATTCCTATCCAATTTAGGTGGACTTCCAAGCAAGCGTGAGCCTGACAGACCAATCTGTGGACCTGGGTTTCCCCAGCCTCTGCCTCTTCAGCAGCAGCATTCTCTGAACTCCCAGCATGTTTCGTTTCAAAACTCCCCTGAGGCAGAAGTGGCTTTTGTAGCTCAGCACAGAAAACCACTGGAAAGTCAGATCTGCAAGTGGTGTTTTTTGGATGTGTCCAAAGCAGAAATCCTATGAGAATGAGCCCTGCTGAACTGGCTGGACTGGCTTCTGAGTAAAGATGCATTGGGTGGGACCAACAGCAACGGAGGTGGGCAGTGGCATGTTGTACATTAGGTGCCATTCTTAAAGAGATAGGAAAGCTTACTGAGTATATATGCCTCTTCTAAAAGCACGTCTGTGAAACTGCTGAGAGGATAAACTGGGAACAGATAAGAATGGCAGAATGAATGAAGCAAGGGGAAATTTTAAGCAGGTACAAATACTATTTGTATGTATGACTTTGTGCACACTTGTGTGCACCTGTGCTTGTGTGTCCCAGGCAAACTCATAGCACAGCACACTCCTAGTTCTTGTCAGATGTCAGTGGGTGTGAGGACAGATCTTGGGGATGGCAGACAACCAGACTTGCTCTTGAAGAGATTCAGGTTTGCAAGGAGGAGGAGGAGGAGGAGGAGGAGGAGGAGGAGGGATGATGATGATGGTGATGTCAATTTCTTGTAAGGGCCTACTCCAGATTACCTTTAAGGTCCCTGCCAAGGCTTCCTTAAAACAGAGATCCATTCAATTGTTTATATAATCTGTTTTTAGTGTTTAAAGTCCTCTATATTTAGTGTTTAAAGTCCTCCTTGATTTTACTGTATTATCTTCAAGGTTTGTTTGTTTTTGTTTGTTTGTTTAAAAAAAAGCGGTGTATAAATTTTATGAAATAAATGTCACTCTCTGTTTAGAACCAGTGAGCTAACCACAGACATATGAGTAAGCACACGTGGTCTGAAGTACAAGGGACCATAATCCTCTGCCCATTGCCCCTGTGTTTTGATTTATTGGAAGCCATCCAGTGTGGCTGGGGTGACCCAGTCAGGTGGGCAGCATACAAACAATTTGTTGTTGTTATTGTTAAAAACAACGGAAAAGGATCCCTGGATGGTTAGGTCCAGCCAAATTAGACTATAGGGTATGGCGCTCATCTCTGCGTTCAGGCCGAGGGAGCCGGTGTTTGTCCGCAGACAGCTTTCCAGGTCATGTGGCCAGCATAACTAACCTGCTTATTACTATTATTCTGAAGATAATTGTCCTTAAAATATGACAATAAGGTTAGACCAACACCACTGAAGCTCCCTCCCTTTCCCAATATTCTCCCTCCTCATATTCTGCGTATCTGCTGTTGAATGAACAGCTTGAAAGGCAGTGCCTGAGTTGCAGAGAGATCCCACCATTCCATTGACATTTGGAGCATTTTAAGAAGAAATATCTTGCTATCTGGCTAAATTGAACAAGGAGGGGAAAATAAGCATTAGGACATCAGCCAATGTAGTGATTAAAGCAGGCTTCCTCAACCTCGGCCCTCCAGATCTTCTGGGACTACAATTCCTATGATCCCTAGCTAACAGGACCAGTGGTCAGGGATGATGGGAATTGTAGTCCCAAAACATCTGGAGGGTTGAGTTTGCCTATGGATGGAGGGTTGAGTTTGCCTATGTTGAGTTTGCCTATAGAAGTGTTGGAGAAGGGCCTGGGATACCTGGGTTTCAAATCCCCACTCAGCCATGAATCTCACTGGGCGACCTTTATGCCTGTCTCTGCCTCTCAGCCTAACTTATCTCACAGGATTGTTCTGAGGATGAAATGGGGAGCGGGGAGGACCATGTGTACCCCGCTGAGGTCCTTGAAGGAAAAGGTAGACTATAAATGTTCAAGGTTGCTCTCTCGACTGCATTGGTTTTGATTCACAGCTAAACACTGGTGGATTAAGATTAAATGGGGTTGGATAACCACTCCTGACAAATAAAGAGTCCAGATGTCCCTTGAGCATACCAGCCTCCTCATTCACAAGCCCCTTAGGCTGCCGCAGGACTCCGTCAATGCTCTTTCTCCTCAAGAATCTTTGAACTTTGACTGGCTCCATTCCAGCAATCCACAGGTCTGGAGTCATAGGTGCCCGCATGCCGCCTCTGAAAGCGGAATTTGTGTCATTATGTGCTACAGTTTTGATGGCGGATTAAAAGTACCTTACAATCACAGGCCTGGAACTCTGCCCTTAATGTGTCTCACTGTATTCAGAAATGGCTTGGGGCAGTGACTGAACGCTAAAAGTTTCATCCAGAGCGAAGCCATCATGAAATCACATTTTTCACAAGACTAAGCTGTGTTGGTGATGGCTATAAAATCGCTCTAAAAGCAAAGTCAATATTTAACCATGTGCTTATAGGGGCTCCCAGTCAATATCGTTGGGCTTGCTGTCTATTACACTTACGTGAGAGAAAAGTGGATGAAAATCATGGATAGCAAGATAGTTATTGCATTGCGCATTTGGAGAGAAAGCAACACAACTTCTGACAAATAACTCCTTACCTCAGATGCACCCCCAAGGGAGCTTTGTTATACAAGCACAAAAATAAGATAACATATTAATAATGTTAATTTGTTTTTGTTTTTATTGTTAATTGTTGTGGAAGACATTCAGTTTGTATTATTTATTTCTCCGATTTTGATTACTCATTTACCCAAACACGATAGCACCAAGGCAGATCCTTATATACCATATGTGTGCATTTGATAAGTGAATTGCTAGGACATTTTTGAGTAAATAAACTAACAATGAATAAAACAGCTGAATTTCAAATGCAACGCAAAAGTGATTGACCACAGTCCAAAACAAACTGCTATTATCCGTGGCGCAATAATCAAACAATAAAACACAGATACCCCACATCTGAGAGCTCAGCATGGAATGTGTATATCATTCTGATCTAGTTCACAATTCTGGATAGCTCAAGTCAGTAGAGCATGAGATTCTTTATCTCGGGGTCGTGGGTTCAAGCCCCACATTGGGAACAAAGTTCCCTGCATTGCAGAGGATTGGACTAGATGACTCTCATGGTCATTTCCAACTCTACAATTCTATGATTCTATATGTAAAAATCAGTAAGAAAAAAACCATAACTGCAGGGAAACTGATGTAATCAATCATCAATAGCGATATTATTATTGTCGTTCATTGATTAAAAACAATGACAGTGGCTCTGTTTTTTAAGCCACACGCTATGGTTCCCAAATTGTGGTTATCTAGGCTCTTCCTCTTTATTCCAAGCCTAAATATAACAGTGAAGCTCTAATAATCTGACCTGAACCTAGTTTTGACACCTTGGAAACATAACCCCTTCCAGATACAGTGAGCCCACATACCATGTTTCCACCCTAGCTGTGAACTCTTCCCTCTTCTTGTGAGGAATCCTATTCGGAATAAGGGAATTTCTCTTTAAAAAAGGGAAACATTGACAGCTATGGTTTCCACAGCTCATTAGTAGGTCCAGACTGCTAAACCATGGTTCAGGAATCACTGCCAAAGAAGACACCATTCCTAGTCACCATCAAATGCTAATCTAAAAGACTTCTGAGCTAGAAGAATAGGAACAGATGTCTTTGTAAACCCAGAAAAGTAGAATAGTTAAGAAGCTAAGGGAGCTTCTCAGATGTGTAGGACCTGTCTTAGACCACACTACTGTACAATGTGCTAATTAGACCAAAATCAGTTCTGCCAAGACAATCCACACTTTTGTCACTCTATAACCACCTTGCCTCCGACTAAAACAAGTTGTTTTAAAGAGTGTCAAAAAGCAGTTAATCCACTTTACATGATCATGGGGTTTAGAGCATTTCCATACCTCACTCTTAAACCAGTTTTGGTAATGCAGATGTAAAAGCTCTATTGGCTAGAATGAACGTTTGATTTTAAAAGAGTTATCCCCCACATTTCATCAACATTCTCCCATACAGTATACAGTAGTGCATGGGAGGATCTCTGACAGGTCATGCGCAAGAGTGTTTTCTTGCGTTTTCACATCCAGAGCTTACACCTTTCCTACCGCCACCTTAAACTGCTCTGAAACATGATTGTAAAACCTAGACACACACTGGAAACCACCTCAGCTTTTAAAAATGGCTTTCCATCCCACAAGCACCATATTTGCACATTGCACAATAAACTGTGAAACAGACTTAAGAGCATATTCTTGCGCTATGGGTTGAAAGGCCTAAATAGCATGCTGTTGGGCATCTTAACTCAGAAGCCCCACTGAGTCCAGGGAAATCTATTCCCTAGTAACTGGGTTTAGACTTGAAACCCAATCCTAAACAAATCTGGATTTCAATTAGACATTTCTTAGGAAGTGTATTGAGGGTTGCAGCCTTACAGTAGAAACAGTTGTGGTATGCATGGGGGTTGGGGGGGGCGTGGATAACATAAAAACATAACGAAAGCCCCACTCGATCAGGCCAGAGTTTTATATAATCCAACAACTACAGACAGACAGTGGGATGAGGTGCTATTACTCACCTGACCTCCAGTAGGTCACTTGCTGCTGCTTACTGGGAGTTAGAGCGGGAGGGGCGAGGCGGCAGGGAGTTTGGTGCAGTGCAAATGCAGCAATAGGAGGGCTGGATTGGCTCTGCTGCTCCATTTGCACCCTGCTGACCTCACCACTGCCTTGCCCTCTAAAGGTAAAGGTAAAGGTACCCCTGCCCGTACGGGCCAGTCTTGACAGACTCTGGGGTTGTGCGCCCATCTCACTTAAGAGGCCAGGGGCCAGCGCTGTCCGGAGACACTTCCGGGTCACGTGGCCAGCGTGACATCGCTGCTCTGGCCAGAGCCAGAGCCAGAGCCAGAGCCGCACACGGAAACGCCGTTTACCTTCCCGCTAGTAAGCGGTCCCTATTTATCTACTTGCACCCGGGGGTGCTTTCGAACTGCTAGGTTGGCAGGCGCTGGGACCGAACGACGGGAGCGCACCCCGCCGCAGGGATTCGAACCGCCGACCTTTCGATCGGTAAGCCCTAGGCGCTGAGGCTTTTACCCACAGCGCCACCTGCGTCCCTGCCTTGCCCTCTACCACCCAGTAAACAGCAATGATGCAGCTGACTAGAGGTCAAGTATTTGGCATTGCCCCACCATGCAATCCACTGCTGTCTGACATCCTGTTCTCATTGTGGCCAACCAAAGGCATATGAGAAGCCTTCAAGCAGCAGTGGTGGACCTTGGGGTCTCAAGATTTCAGCAGCACCAAAATTCAGTGCCCCTCCCCGCCTCTCATGCTCCATTCTAAATCATAGTTGTGGCATCCCCTGGGGCGCCCCAGAAGCTCCACATCCGGTGCAAGCGAACCGGCCGCGTTCCCCTAAATCCACCTCTGCAAGCAGGACCTGAGTGCAACAGCACCCTCTCTCCCCACTTGTGATTTGCAGCAACTGGTAGGCAGAGGCATACTGCCTCCCACAGGGGAGTAGGCCTATGAGTGGAGTAACGGCTATATACCTAGTGAGGATGAGTATACATCAGGGCTTTGCATATCCCTGCTGAAGCCAGTTCTCCTAAGCAGCCTCCTGCAGATGCCATCACACCCTTTGCCTATCACACACACACATTTCTTTTGGTAACTCTTCGGTGGCTCCACCTTGCCACAGCTTTTATAGTAAAGCGGTAACATACCCACTTTCAGCTCTTTTCCAAAGACCGTCCTTTCGCCCAGGGCGGAGCAATTCCACCGTCCATTGCGAAACTGAAACTGGCACTCGTTGATGCCCATTTGGGAGCCTTCTCCGATCACTATGATGGCATCGGGCCTGCTCTGACAGATCGCCCTCTGTCGAGGAGCTAGGCCCGGGATCTTGTTGCAGATGATGCTGGCCCCCAGAGCCACGACGGAGGAGAAGCCCCTAGGACGAGAAAAGAAGAGAGAGAAGGTGGAGGCTGGAAGGAGCTCGGCAGCAGCACCAGGTCTGGGTCACAGTCGATCGTTTAAACACGCCTTCTGAAGGAGCCAGGTGTGGCAGGTCTTTCCAGCCTCTAAGTACTACGTGGATGCCTTTAAAGCCCTCTTCAGCCCCTGGTCTGCCCTTCGAAACGTGGCAGCAGCTGATGCTACACAGTGTTAACTTTTCACCAAGCTAAACGCTTAGCAGTTTGTTTAGTACGATTCCCTCTCCTTCCGCCTCCAGCCCCCCAAAAGCCAACACATACACACACGGGTTAAGTAAGGGGCGTCGAACCAGAGCGAACGTGCCCGTCTCCCTTTTCTCTCTCCCAGGCATTTTCACGTAGCATTTTCGCTCCAACCCTTCCGGGTGCTGTTTGCTAATGTCAACTGGCAGGTTGCGGCACATACTCGAGCAGAACCGAAAACATCATTTTGCTCAACCAGCCCGTGGCCAAGACAAGCCCGACGCGGCTCGGCTTGCCTTGCCCGCCCCAGCAGTCCCCCGGGGAGCCTGCGGGTGAAAAGAGTCAAAGGAGCGATTTGGGTCAATAATTAGATCGAGATCTCGGGAGATAAGTGTGTTAAACAGGGATAAGGAGGAGCACGTGGGCTTTTCCCAGAGCGCAATCCAACTTCCTGATATATAAATTAAAGCGCACAGACTCGGGATCAAGAAGCTTTCACCGTTTGAAACGGTGCGTTTCTGTCTAGAAACTAAGCTCCCCGCCCGAGCGGCCTTGCTCGCACACGCCTTCCAACATCATCTCGCAAAGTGCCCGTGAGCGCTGCGTTGGGGAGCCTGGTCGTGTGTAGCTTGGCGCGCGCACTCACGTGCAGTTAGACACTCACGGGTATAAAGCACCTACTAGTTTCCAAGTAGGGCCAAACCTACCTGAGAATCCAGTAATGGGCTAACTCTCACCAGCTCATAAGCCAGATCTGAACTGTACGTCATTTCCGTGGTTCTTTGAATACAAATACCATATCTCAGGCGCGCTGTCCCCCGGATTGGGGGAACGCGACTGCCCTGCGCCAACCTGCGCGCTAAGAGCCCTCATCATTCGGAAGCAAGTTCCGATGTAATGAATGAGACCCGTCTGCAGGTCCGTCTGCTTAGGATCGCGCGTCCTCCTAGGCATCACTTTCTGCGCGGTACCAAGCGGCGGGCTGCAGCAGCGCCGACTTTTTGCGCTGACGGTGGTGTTGACGTAGGAGTTGGGGTGTCTGCGATCCCACAGGCCAGTGGTCCCAGAAAGGGCTGAACAAAGAGTTTGCGCGACCGGAGTTTGTCCTGGGCCGGAGGGATTTAGGAGCTCAAGGGAATCCCAAAACGCGGACGAAGTTCACAAACTTAGCTCCGGAACTTGTCTTCCAGCCCTGGAAGATATCGTGCTGCCGAGCATGTGCAGAGCGCGTTTGCTTCCTTTCCCCACGTAACCCATCGATCCGGGATCAGGCGGAGGTTTTGAACCCAGCCAACTCACCCTAGCCCCCACCCCAAATATAAACACTTTAAATAAATTTGCTCTGAGAAAGGGCTGGGTCTGCCCAAGAAAAGAGGGAGGCTGAAGCAGGTAGCGCGCGCTCTCTCTGCCTGTCTCGCCTGAGCTCATTCAAGCGCTCCTCGCCGCGCATTAGAAAGCAAAGCCTGGGTGGATTTCAGCGGGCAGCGGAGATCCAGCCCTCGGCAGCAGCGGAGATCTCCCCGCCGCCTCTTGCCATTCTGGTCATGCCTCTCGCACATCCACAGCAAGTGTTTTCTCTCTCCCCAACACGCCCCCCCCCGCGAGCCACACACTTAGAATATAATGTGGGAACAACAGCAGCAGAAATCATATTCTTACCCTGGCTTTAAATAAAAGGGAAGAACCGCTTGCAGACTCAACTCCCCCCCCCCCACCCCCGCCAGTTGAATGCTAACAGGTCCGGGCAGGTTTGGCACGATGTGTTTGCGTTTAAGGGGGGGGGGGAGACGGGGGGCGGCGACTTACCCAATTTTGATATAGACAATCCCTAGGCTCAGAAAGATGTGGAATATCCAGCGCCTGGTTTTCCTGTTCATATTCCTCGTTGGTTGTTGGGTTTCAGATCAACATGCGAAATTATGTCTTTTTTTTTCTTATAATAATAATAATAATAAAAGCAGCAGCAGCAGCAGCAGCAGTAGTAATAGTAATAGTAGTAGTAATTCCTCCCTCACACTCTTTGCGCGCTGGTTAACTTCTCGGTGCCTCAGACAGTGCAACGCCAGGTCAAAGTAGTGCAGACAAAACAGTCCAGCCCTCCTGAGATCGGAGCCACCCGGAGCGAGCGGTGGGTGTTTGTAAATCCCAAGAGACAATCACGATCGCCCTCTCCGCTGGGTCTCTCTCTCTCTCTCCCTTCACTCCTTCTCTATCCCGGATTTGTATGCCTGTCACACGTAACACTTTAGAGCGCGCTGGGGGGAGAGAAGAAGGGGAGAGGTGGGGGGAGAGAACACCCCACACCACATGTATAGGCTCCAATAATCTCTCTCCCTCTCGCAGCGCGCAGCAGCTCTGAAGGATTTCCCCTCAGGTTCAATGTTACTATCTCTCTCTCTCTGTGTGTGTATCTCTCTCTCTCTCTCTCTCTTCTTCAGCCTACTTGGGCGTGCTCTCCAAAGGAGGGAGTAGTCCAGCCCGGGTGGGGGGTGGGAAGGGAAAGAAGTGTGCGGTTTGGGATGGGGGCGAAACGGGACGGCGGGAGGAGGGGGTGGGAATAAAGAATCGCACGCCGAAAGAGATCACCTGTTTGCCAAAAGAGAGGAGAAGGAGAAATCCCTCCAGGAGCTGACTGGCTTCTCAAAGAAGGAGGGTTTACAGCAGGCAAACCTCCCGCGATTGGAATGGCAGTCCGGAGCGCAGGATCAATTCCTGATCAATTCCCACTTGGTTCGATTGGGAAGGCTCCCTTGACGGAGAGGCTCGCCAGGGCAGCCGCCGCCTCTTACTCGGTTCCCTCGCCTCCCTGTTCTGACGCTCCGCTTCCCTCGTTGCTCCTGTTTTTCCTCTCTGCCCGTTCAGGTCGGCGTGTGTGGTTTTTTTCCGCCTCCCCCGTCCCCAAACCTGATCGATGATTTCGCGCGCTGTCAGGGAGGGAGCGGAGCGGAACTTTCCTGCTGGCGCGCGTGGGGAGGGGTCGTGCGCGCAGGAGCGCGCTTGGCCCGCAGCACACACCTCGGCGCCCCACACCTGTCTAGCCCAAAGCAGGTCCCGCGCAGTTCCGTGGGGCTGGTTCCCAAGTCAAGGGGGACGGAGGGGGCAGGATCGGAGCCTACGTTCCCCTTGGGTCTGACAGGGTGCTTGACATACCGATCCCTAAATAAGACTCACAGAATCACCGAGTTGGAAGGGACCCTGAGGATCATCTAGTCCAACCCCCTGCAAAGCAGGAATATGCAACTCTCCCTTGCGGGGATCGAACCTGCAACCCCAGTGTTATCAGTGCCACGCTCTAGCCAACTGAGCTATTCAGCTGATTCCCCTCTTATTCTCCAGAGGGCTTTTCTGAGATGCCTACCCAACTTCATTTCCTTCCATCCAGCCCCCCCGGCGTGTTTGTTTTGTGTCTGCCTCGGGATGAGCCGACTGCCCCAGACGCAGAAGCCACCACCTTCGTCTCTCCGCCCCAGCAGGAGCAACATCTCCCAGCTAAACGGGATACCGAGAAGGGAGGGAGGGAGGGGACGCTCCATCGGCGGCAGGGGCAGCAAGAGGCTGCCGAGGAAATAGATCTCTGTTTTGTTCAGCACCAGTAGCGAAAGCCTCGAGCCCAGGACAATTTAGATCCTATCGGCTGCTATTGACGGCGAGGCTAGACTCTCAGACAGCAGCCCCCGAAAGAAAAAGACCATTGTTGCCTCGCCACTTTCGCCTATATGCTTGGCTTGCCTTCCACCCCGCGCCCCTCCCCGCTCGCGCCGCCACTTCTTTTGGATCGATTTATTCCGGGACGAAAGAGGGGCGGGGGAGGCCGAGCTGCTCACCCCGCGCAAAGGCAGGTGCCCTGCAGCTTCAAGGAGGGGGGGGGTGCGTTGTGTGTGGCAAGGCCCGGGGGAGGCAAGCGGGGGGAGGATTGTTGATGGGTGCTTTTAAGTTGCTTGGTTGTTTCATCCTCCACCTCTCCCCTTCCCAGTCGGGAGAAAGTGCCGAGCGAAGGTCTGGAGGGAGAGACGATTCCGAGCGAGGGCACATTCTCCTCTGGATTCCATGTGCTGTGGGATCTCTCCTCCTCCTCCAACCTGGATCTTGCCCCTCTCCCTTGCCCCCCACCCATGGCCTGGCAGCCTTCGCCAAGGTGGTGCCCTGAGCACCTGCCTCGTGGGATTCCCCCCTTACACACACGCCAGCTTTGTTGCAGAGGGCTTTTGTGTGATCCTAACAGCGGGACTTGACACTGCTGGGGGGGCGCGGGTGGGGTGACGGTTTTATTATGATCCCCTTATCACACTCGCACAAGGGAGGACTCGTCCAATGATAACAGCAGGGGTGTGGTGGCGGGGCTGGAAACGGCGCAGCAGCCGCAGCTTTGGGTTTCAATAATAATCATCATCGTGATGGTGCCGGTGATACTAGAACAATCATAATAAACGTAAAAGGCATGAAAAAAGAGCGCTGCTGCTGTTGTCTCATGCGCCCTGCACAAACAGGTGATCCGAAATATCACTTAGCACATTTGACAGAGTTATGAGTAGAAAAGCAATTTGCAAATACTTTTAATTCCACTGATCTGACAAAACGCCCGAGCGCGGTGCTGTATCCCTCGAGGGCAATACGAGCTGTTTACTACAGTAGAAATCCACATTCCAAAACAGGAGGCTTATGAAACGGCAGGTCGGTCCCCCGCCTGCCCCGCCCCGCGCTCCCGTCTCCTCGGAAAGGAGCCACCTCCTTCGGAGGGGGACAGTGGGCGACCACGACCCGCTCGTCCCACGTGCATTAAACGCTGTCCAATATATATTTATATATCTTATGCGCGCGGGAGGGTATAAATTTATTCTACCCCCTCCCCCTCCCCCTCTCCCAATACAAATTTATTTCAGGCGACAATCCAAACCCCAAATTTTGCTGGAGAGGTGTGAGGTGTGGGGCGATCACGGCTTCCGCCACCGAAGAGAAATCCCACGTGGGATTAAAACAAAACAAAAACTGGCCAGGTAGTCCAGGAAGGGACAGATCAGGCGCCCGAAAGTTTGCTCTGTTTTCTTTGTCAATGCGCCATCTAGTGGTAGGCGAGATCCACGGCAGTAAACGGGGGATGAACTAATAATGGTCGAATTGACCTTTGGGTGAACGCCGTCATCATAGAAAAGAGGGTGGATTGGTTGGTTGGATGAGCTCATGCCTCGAATTATAAACCCTTAGCACGTAGAACTCTGACTAGGTTTGGGGGGGGGTTGTGCCTGTTTTGGGAAACATTTAATTGTCTGTTTCGAGCCATGGTTAATAGAAAGGTAAACTAGATAGCAGTAGTAGTAATAATAATAATTTATTAATTATACTCCGTCCATCTGGCTGTTGTCCTTCCTCTCCCTCCCCCCACCCCCAGTTAAAAGCTCACTTGAAGTGGATTTTTAAAAGCTGTGGTTTACACAGAAGGCAGCAGAAAAATAACCGGAGGGAAGATAGTCTGCTTAAGACAAGGGCAGAAAATGCTTAAATATAAGATGGGAAATACTAGGCTAGATAGCAGTGCTGGGAGGGGGAGGTCCGGGTGGATAATGAAGTAAAACGTGATCTTGCGGTCCAAAAAGCTAATGGAGCCACCATTTTAGGTTGCATCAATGGAAGGGTTGTTTCCACAGCCTGCGAAGCAGCGATGCAATAAGGTAATTTTAGACTCTGGACTTAATGGTCTTTGGAGGGGGCTCTTTAGGTGGTAGTATTACGCCACTTAGTTCCAGATGTAGTAAGGCAGGCCTGCTGCATTTCGGGGCCCTCCTGCTCAGTCTGTGAATGGGGCTCTGTGCGCCTGCCCCAAAGTCTGGCCCCGATGACTCCGCTCTTGGGAGGTTGTAGGACTGCTCTGCTTAGCACCGTGGAGAAGGGGGGTGGGAATCCCACTTTGAGTTATGTGTTCATCTCTGGGCATCATAGTCCAAAAAGGATGTTGCCTTGTTGGAAAGGATTCAAGAGAGAATTGTTGTTGTTGTTTAGTCGTTTAGTCGTGTCCGACTCTTCGTGACCCCATGGACCAGAGAACGCCAGGCACTCCTGTCCTCCACTGCCCCCCGCAGCTTGGTCAGACTCATGCTGGTAACCTCGAAAACACTATCCAACCATCTCATCCTCTGTCGCCCCCTTCTCCTTGTGCCCTCCATCTTTCCCAACATCAGGGTCTTCTCCAGGGAGTCTTCTCTTCTCATGAGGTGGCCAAAGTATTGGAGCCTCAGCTTCACAATCTGTCCTTCCAGTGAGCACTCAGGGCTGATTTCCTTCAGAATGGAGAGGTTTGATCTTCTTGCAGTCCATGGGACTCTCAAGAGTCTCCTCCAGCACCATAATTCAAAAGCATCAATTCTTCGGCGATCAGCCTTCTTTATGGTCCAGCTCTCACTTCCATACATCACTACTGGGAAAACCATAGCTTTAACTATACGGACCTTTGTTGGCAAGGTTATGTCTCTACTTCTCAAGATGCTGTCTAGGCCTGTCATTGCCCTTCTCCCAAGAAGCAGGCGTCTTTTAATTTCGTGGCTGCTGTCACCATCTGCAGTGATCATGGAGCCCAAGAAAGTAAAATCTCTCACTGCCTCCATTTCTTCCCCTTCTATTTGCCAGGAGGTGATGGGACCAGTAGCCATGATCTTCGTTTTTTTGATGTTGAGCTTCAGACCATATTTTGCACTCTCCTCTTTCACCCTCAATAAAAGGTTCTTTAATTCCTCCTCACTTTCTGCCATCAAGGTTGTGTCATCTGCATATCTGAGGTTGTTGATATTTCTTCCGGCAATCTTAATTCCGGCTAGGGATTCATCCAGCCCAGCCTTTCGCATGATGAATTCTGCATATAAGTTAAATAAGCAGGGAGACAAAATGCAGCCTTGTCGTACTCCTTTCCCAATTTTGAACCAGTCAGTTGTTCCATATCCAGTTCTAACTGTAGCTTCTTGTCCCACATAGAGATTTCTCAGGAGACAGATGAGGTGATCAGGCACTCCCATTTCTTTAAGAACTTGCCATAGTTTGCCATGGTCGACACAGTCAAAGGCTTTTGCATAGTCAATGAAGCAGAAGTAAATGTCTTTCTGGAACTCTCTAGCTTTCTCCATAATCCAGCGCATGTTTGCAATTTGGTCTCTGGTTCCTCTGCCTCTTCTAAATCCAGCTTGCACTTCTGGGAGTTCTCGGTCCACATACTGCTTGAGCCTTCCTTGTAGAATTTTAAGCATAACCTTGCTAGCGTGAGAAATTAGTGCAATTGTGCGATAGTTGGAGCATTCTTTGGCACTGCCCTTCTTTGGGATTGGGATGTAGACTGATCTTCTCCAATCTTCTGGCCACTGCTGAGTTTTCCAAACTTGCTGGCATATTGAGTGTAGCACCTTAACAGCATCATCTTTTAAAATTTTAAATAGTTCAGCTGGAATACCATCACTTCCACTGGCCTTGTTATTTGCAGTGCTTTCTAAGGCCCATTTGACTTCACTCTCCAGGATGTCTGGCTCAAGGTCAGCAACCACACTACCTGGGGTATATGAGACATCCGTTTCTTTCTGGTATAATTCCTCTGTGTATTCTTGCCACCTCTTCTTGATGTCTTCTGCTTCTGTTAGGTCCTTTCCACTTTTGTCCTTTATTATGGAAATCTTTGTGCGAAATGTTCCTTTCATATCTCCAATTTTCTTGAACAGATCTCTGGTTCTTCCCATTCTATTGCTTTCCTCTATTTCTTTGCATTGCTTGTTTAAGAAGGTCTTCTTGTCTCTCCTTGCTATTCTTTGGAAATCTGCATTCAATTTCCTGTATGTTTCACGATCTCCCTTGCATTTTGCTTGCCTTCTCTCCCCCGCTATTTGTAAGGCCTCATTGGATAGCCACTTTGCTTTCTTGCATTTCCTTTTCATTGGGATGGTTTTCGTTGCTGCCTCCTGTATAATGTTACGAGCCTCCATCCATAGTTCTTCAGGCACTCTGTCCACCAAATCTAAATCCTTAAACCTGTTCCTCACTTCCACTGTGTATTCATAGGGGATTTGACTTAGATTGTATCTTACCGGCCCAGTGGTTTTTCCTACTTTCTTCAGTTTAAGCTTGAATTTTGCTATAAGAAGCTGATGATCTGAGCCACAGTCAGCTCCAGGTCTTGTTTTTGCTGACTGTATAGAGCTTCTCCATCTCTGGCTGCAGAGAGAATTAGGAGGACACAAAGCATTTTGGAATTCAAATGGCACCCTCAAAGGAAACTGCTTTATACATACTGAGTAGAATCATTGGCCCATCTTCTAGCTCAATGTTCTCATAACCACTAGTGTTTTTCCAGGGTTCCAGACAAGAGTCTTCTTTTTCAGCCCTACCTGAATTAAACATGCATACAAACCTAAGACAAGCCCTGTAAATTCATGCCACTGGCCCCTCTAGTTCACACAGCCGCCGCCCAGATGCTGATGGGAAGCCTGCAAGCTGGACTTGAGCACAAAGCTTTGCCGCTGAGCTACGGCCTTCCAGAAGCATGTGTTCATTTCAAGGGCACTTGCACCAGAGAACTTCCTGGTCAGTATTGCCCAAGGCCCCAATATCTGGAAATCTAATAACGACTTAGAATCATAATCCGGAACATGTAACAGTGGAAGAGGATGGAGTCATCACCATCATCATCATCTATTATCTATACCCCGCCCATCTGGCTGGGTTTCCCCAGCCACTCTGGGCAGCTCCCAACACAGGACTAAAAACAAAATAAAACTTCAAACATTGAAAACTTCCCTAAACGGCCACCTTCAGTTGTCTTTTAAAAGTAAAATAGTTGCTTACTGCCTTGACATCTGCTGGGAGGGTGTTCCCCAGGGCAGGCACCACTACCAAGAAGGCCCTCTGTAACTTGGCTTCTTGCAGGGAGGGAACCACCAGAAGGCCCTCGGAGCTGGACCTCAGTGTCCGGGCTGGACGATGGGGGTGGAGAAGCTCCTTCAGGTATACTGGGCCAAGGCCGTTTAGGGTGTTAAAGGTCAGCACCAACATTTTGAATTGTGCTCGGAAATGTACTGGGAGCCAATGTAGGTCTTTCGGGACTGGTGCTATATAGTCTTGGTGGCCACTCCCAGTCATACTGTCAGAGGCTTCAGGTTCTTACAGTGCTGCAAATCTCACTGTGTCTGATGATCCCATTCAATGTTAAACACATATCAGTGAGGTAAATTTGAACACCTATTTAACCCATGGAAATCACTAGGACTTTAAACTCATTTGGGGAACTTGTGGCCCTTAAGATGCTGCCAGACTACAACTCCCATTATCCCCGACCATCAGCCACGCTGACTGGGGCTGATGGGAGTTGGAGCCCAACAGCCTCCAAATGACCATATGCTCCCCATCCCATATGTGGTGGTGGTCTTGTACCTGTTTATAGCAGGGGGGGGGGCATTTGCTGAGAGAAAATTTTGAAGATCAGGTTGTTAGGAAATTTTGCTCAAGACCACTGAAAGAAGTGGTGTGTGGAGTCAGCAATGTAGAACAACCAGGGCAATTCATTTGTTTTGCCCTACCATATGTTTATTCATCTTAAAAAGCAGATGGGCTGCAAAGGAGAGCAACAGTTTCTTCTTGTGAGATATTCATTCTCACCAGATGCTAACCGGAGAAGGCTGCCTTTCCATCTCTTTATTTAGCAGCAGCAATCTTCTCCTGAACAAAGATAGCAGGCTGAAGCTACACCCAAAAAGCCATTTGTCATTTGTTTCCACATTTGTATTCCTATTGTTAATTGTCTATCAGGGTTGTCTTTGCAGCAAGGCTGGGCAACAGTTTAGTGCCCGGTTAGGTCAGCATCGAATGATGCGGTTTAATTATGAGTTATATATTGGAAGATACAAAAGAGGTCTCCGCAAAGTCCACTTCAGAACCGGAAAACTAGCCTGCAAGAGACGGTCTGCCACTCCACTTTCACTGAGAGTCAGTTTTGCTTTCAGTGTCAAGATTCAAATCTACTGGTAGCACGAAGCAAGGAAACTTACACAATGCCTCCACACACAATGGTTGGCTCTGGTCAGGGTTATTAATGTCTCATTTTTCATATGTATAAAGGGTTACTCAAGCAATAGCAACAACACCAACCCCCCCCCCCCCCGTCCCAAAACAAGGCTTCAGGAACGCTAGCCTCTCGCAATTTGAATTCAAATGTTAAAAGCCCATTTTGTAACTAGATCCTAGACATACATGCCATCAATAGCCCTCCCTTTTATCAAGCTAAGCATAGCTGCTCTGTTTTGTTGTCAAAACACCTCAACAGCCACCCTTGAAAGTCTTTTCAATGGCAGGATTTGAGAAGATATCAGTGTTTGAACCATTTCACCACTAACACCTATCTAAACCCAAATTACATACTTTCAAACAGAGATTCAATTCCATATTTGATTCTATACCAGCAAAATGCAAGAACCAAAACTCAGGGAAGCTGCATCGTGATCTGCATAAGTGTGTGTGTGCTTTCCGAAGAATGCCAGTCCGGTTTTGAGATTTTTGAAATGCAAATGAGAAGAACAAATCTGATGGGTCTCTTCCTTGTATGGATATGTTTTGTACTTGAAATTAAAAATCATTCTTTTATTTTAAAAAATCTTACAGGTCTGTTAATGTCTCTGTAACATAGCTCTGAAGAGACTAGATCAAGCCAAACTTTCCTCATTGCAGGATAGAAGGAAGAGAAAAGTGGGAAAGGTCAGTAATCCAGAGTGTGGCAGAAGGGAAGCTGATCAGAAATGTATCTTGAAAGGCCTAACTGTAAACCAGCGATGGGAAAACTGGCCTGTGGGTCTAATCAGCGCATGAGGCCAATCTGGTCATGCCACAGCCACCTGCCCAACACCTGGTGTTGGGTCTTATGGTGTTGGGTGCATGGTGTCTTGCAGGGTCCAGTGATCAGCTGATTGCTGGGGCTTGCAGATTGCTGTGCTTTAACCTGCACTGCTTTGCGTTCAACCTACGCAGGCAAAAACTGGTCATCTGATGTCATTGTGATGCCAGGTGACTGACAGGTGGGTGGCCACACCCACCTGCAAAACATGGGCCAGGGGGAATGAGGAGATAAGCTGACTGCTAGGATCCCAGCCCTGATATAGAAAGTAAATTGCCACAAGACCATAGAAGAAAGGGGAGCGTTTTGTAAAACTTATTCCAAATAGTGCAGTATATGTACGGTAAATACTTTTTGCAGAAAAAAATATTCCAAAAGTCTTCACACATGTTCATACTTACTACAATTTAATCCTTAGAGATATTGTCGCATTAAATTTGTGTTATTGTTGCTAGCTGCTTTGGACATTTTTAAAAAAAGGAAAAGTGGGAATAAGTGTAGCAAATAAAAATGGGAGATCTAATATAACATGAGTTGGTGTTTGCTGGCATAACAAGGCTTCTGCTTCCTCTTCACCCCCCTCCCCCCCAAAAAAATCCACTCCGGAAGGTCCCACAACACTTTGGCACTGATTTTGGAGAGGGTGCATGGGAGATTGGAGAGAGGAGAAGTGAAACCAGAAATCATGTTCTGCAAGTAGGCAGGCATCTTTGGATATCACCCAATAAGCTGATGTTCATCCATGAAAAATTGTTGGCCCGGGCCAATGATCCAGCTCCCATATAATTCTTTCTTCCAAATATTTGGACATATGGTACAAAGATGCACATGCAGTTGAGTTCTAAGTGATCTAGCTCTACCAGCCACTAGAGACAATCAAAATAAGTTTTTATCCATATGTCTGGTATAAAAGGAGCACTCTGTATTTTTGTATAATTGAACGCTTATGCCATGATGTAAAGTAAATGAGCATCTTGCTTTAATGGAAGCAAGTCTTGCTGAGTCATCGAAGTATGTGTGTCTTGGAAATTCTGGACGAAGCTATGAAGCTAATTTTTGTTTATGCCAAGTGTGACTTGTGTAGACACTTAGTTTGCATCTGTTTGCAAAAGGCATATTTCCAAACTATAATTTAGGAGTAAATGAAAGGAAAGGCATCACACCTATCATTGTGAACGCTGTCAAGTTTAATGCCATATTTAGAAAATAGACCAAGTACTGGCATGTCCCCTTTGTGGTTCAGAAAACATTTTAAGTTCAGAGAAAGCAAGGAAGGTTAACCAGTTATCAGGATACAAAGGTGTCACATTTTGATGTCTCGTGTCAAGACTGTCAAACAGCAAAATACTGGCGGAGAGCCTCTAACTTCAACATTGGAGAGCTTTCCTTCATGTCAGTGAAACTATGCCTGTGAAACATACTACACAGGAAAAGCTTCTCATGAAGCCTATGCAATACTTCTTTACAGCAAAGACACATCCTGGGCAGACACCAAAAAGTCTGAAGAAATTGGAATATTTAGAGAAAGGAAATGAAAGGAACAAAGGGGAAAGGGAATAGGATGAATGAGGAGACTTGGGGGCTAGCGTTTCAATTTATTTATTCCTCCTCTGATCACTTTAAACTAGGTTGCTTTTTCCCATGCATCTCAAGAACAATCTGGGCTTTTGCTTGCAAAGATTTCAGGTTTACACTACCACACCCGCCCAAACCAAACTATAGTGTTTGCTCTGGAATCCATCTCTCACTGAGGAGGGGATACTTAAGGCACTTCTCAACAGCATGTTTACTGAGCATTAGTCCTGATTTGTTTTCAGGGAAGCTAGATTACGGCTATTTCATGAGCGCTCACTCTGATTTGTTTGCAAACAGGCTAGACAACTTCAGGGCCGGATCTACACATTTGGCTACTTGCTCTCCTGCAGGGTCGTGTGGCAGAGGGGCAGGGCAGGGTGGAATATGTCTGAATCTGCAGACTCTTCTTATGTTCTTACGTATATTGAATGTATATTAAGTGTTTTGGGCGACATCAGGCTTTTATTCACCTGATCACCTGCCAATGCCGTTCATGCAATCATCTGCCAGCATTCCCTTCCTGCATTCTGCATAGGAGAAGCAGGTCAGTCCTTACCTAAAAGAATAAAATGGATGTACAATTCTGGCATTAGAAACAGTAATGTTCAAAAGCAAGTTGGGAGAACATTTCAACCTTCTAAGACATTCTGTAAGCATAGCTATCCTCTGGAAACTATTACTATTACTAGTATTGTTTTTAGAGCACCATTTTTATAATGGGTAACTTTTTTATTTCTACTGAGATTGATAGTATAATAGCTGTTTTAACTGGCCTGAGTTTTACCATGTTGATAATCTGAAATTTGGAGTGTGTGTATTTATGATGTGCCGGATGTCTCAAATAACCAACCTGTTAAAGTGACTCTAAAAATAAATAGCCAAAGATACCATATTACAAACATAACCACTTTACTACTCACCCCTAACTCTAGATCATTTATGAACAGGTCCCAATACTGATTCTGGGGCCAGGGGCCAGGGGGCAGGGAGGACTCCACATTCTACAACCTTCCATTCAGAAAACTGTCCATGTATTCCTGCCCTCAGCTTTCGGCTGCTTAACCAATTTATATATCCTGCCCTTCTTCCAAGAAGTTTAAGGTGGCCCATATGTTTCTTCCACCCCTCTTAGAATCTGAACAATCCCATGAGGTAAGCCAGGAGGAAGGAAGTCAGTCTGGTGACAGTCAGTATAGCTGAATAGAGATATGAACCTGGATCTTCCTGTGCCTAACCCCTACCTCACACTGTCTCTCACAGAGGCAGTTTTCTCTTAAATCATAATAAATAAAACTTTTCTACCTCATGCCTGAGGAATCTACTCACAGTGCTCCTGCATGAATCATTTATGGGTGCAACCCCGCTAAGGGCAGGTAATTCTGCCACAATCTCTGCACAAGTCACTGAATGATCCAGACACATCACAATGGACACAACAAAATTACTCATCCAGGGGAAGCTGATTGGAAGGAAACCAGGAAAGAATCTAAAGAGGACAGCCTCCGACAAGGGCTTCTGGAGGCCTTTATTGATTTTTCAAGGTACTTCATTGCGGCAAAAAATGCACCTACCTCCTGAAAAATGCACCTACCTCTGCATTTAAAGGGAGATAATAGTTAGAAGGATTTTAAGACGCAAGCATTTGCACTGATATACAGTGGTACCTGGGACGCAGGTGGCGCTGTGGGTTAAAGCCTCAGCGCCTAGGACTTGCCGATCGAAAGGTCGGCGGTTCGAATCCCTGCGGCGGGGTGCGCTCCCGCTGCTTGGTCCCAGCGCCTGCCAACCTAGCAGTTCGAAAGCACCTCCGGGTGCAAGTAGATAAATAGGGACCGCTTACCAGCGGGAAGGTAAACGGCGTTTCCGTGTGCGGCTCTGGCTTGCCAGAGCAGCGATGTCACGCTGGCCACGTGACCCGGAAGTGTCTCCGGACAGCGCTGGCCCCTGGCCTCTTGAGTGAGATGGGCGCACAACCCCAGAGTCTGTCAAGACTGGCCCGTACGGGCAGGGGTACCTTTACCTTTACCTTTACAGTGGTACCTTGGGTTACATACGCTTCAGGTTACATACGCTTCAGGTTACAGACTCCGCTAACCCAGAAATAGTACCTCGGGTTAAGGACTTTGCTTCAGGATGAGAACAGAAATCATGCTCCGGCAGTGCAGCAGCTGGAGGAGGCCCCATTAGCTAAAGTAGTGCTTCAGGTTAAGAACAGTTTCAGGTTAAGAACGGACCTCCGGAACCAATTAAGTACTTAACCCGAGGTACCACTGTAATAGCTGTTCATCTGACTTCATCATGAAAGCCAAAGCAGGTGACTGGCTAGGATAGCCCATTTTGACATCTATGCCTAGGACAAGACCAGAAACAAGCAGTATAGAGTTTCAAATTTTGGTATGCCTAAATGCTGACCTAAACCCTAGCAGGATCGGCATTTAAGCATACAAAAATTTTGAGATGCTTAGCCTCTTATTTCTGTTGTTCCTTTTCTGACAAAGCTGGGAGAAGGCAGACAACAGGACAATAACTGCACTGGAAAGAAAAATGACGTCTCTTGGAATAACATAGTGCAAGATAAATTAAATTACATTCTTGTGGATGAAATTTAATTTTCAAGACTCGACACAGTATTTTTAATGAAAATTATGAGAACTGCTGTAATACCCTGATATATCCTCCTGTCTTACCTTATCTTACTCATATTAATCATTGCATTAATGGTAGCTACAGTTGACTAATTCTGTTGGACTTTTACTTTGTATTTGTTATATTCACAACTGGTTCTTACATTATTATTGTAATGCTGTTGGGGATACACATAAATTGCAATATTTGTTATTTTATCTAATACAGTAGAAAGGGGGGAAGCAACAACAAAATGCTGCCAGCCTATCTCCCAGTTATTGCATGCCTCAGCTTTGAAATCCTGACTTGGCCTTAAAGAACTTGAAATGCAAGTGTTTGGTTGTTAAGCTACTTCACTCCTAAGACTCTCCTACGCATGCTTTCAGCGGGGGCAGGTGGAAGAGAAATCATCCTTGAGATTCGACCTTATCTAAGACCATCATGCACATTCAGGAATTCTCAACAGCTTTGCTTTGCCAAAAGTTAAATCGTGGTAATAGCTTATTTCCTGCCATTATAGCAAGTGCCTCTCTTATTTATTTTTGCTCTGTGCAAGGTCCTAAAAATGCTCTTTTAGCTTTCTGTACACAATTCCAAGCAGCAATCACTTCTTAACTTTATATGAATTATGAGGGTTTCCAGAGAACTGCTCTACTTTTAAATACCCTCCCATTAATATCTACAGTAGCACATGAATTTTGGCTTTCCAGCAGTTCAAGGGAGTTGACAGATCACAATGTTACCTTGTAAGGGCACTTATCACCGTAAATCCACCCACAAAAGGTTTTTCCTCAGGATAATGGCTGTTTTGGTGATTCATCTTACAGACCCTGCCCTTCCTTATTTGCACAAAATATCCTACACCCAGCAATAATTTCTGGGTCAGGCTCATGCCACACATGTGATTTCCTTTTGGACACAGAGACAAGAAAAGATTTAGTGAAATGCTTAGACCTCCCTAGGTGAACCTCCCCCACTTCAGCTGCTAGGTCATTGCAAGTGCTACTAATAGGATGTTATCAGATTCAGTGAATATTCTCAGGGGCGCAGCTGATTGTCTGTGCCAGGCAGAGTTTACTGTTGTCTCACTGAGGGAGGAGAGGGGAAAATAGTACTGCTGTTGCGCTGGAAAATTTCACTGTTTCTGTCTCTAGTGGAAAACAGTTATCACTAACACATCCTGGCATGTAATTTGCCTCATTTATTATTGTCTAGCACTGGCTTAGAAATACACAATAAGCACTAAGGTACTTCCAGAGAGTTGCAGTTATTTAAGGAAACTTTATGCTGGGATGCCAAGAACTTTCAGATTCCCGCCCCCCAAAACATTCAGACTGAGACACACCTTCAAGACTTTGAAAAAATATAGCTCAAATAAAACTTACACTGACAAAGAGGATGACTAAGTGCAATAAAAGACCTTGATTCTGTTCCTGTTTCCATCACATATCACTACAGAAAGGGAAAAAATAACACAGGTTTTAATGTTATAGACTTTAATACAGTGAATAGGGTTGCATACTTTACAGGGCAATCATACATGTGTTTACTCAGAAGTAATTCTCACTAAGTTCAGTCAAATTTATTCCCTAGTGAGCGGGGTTATATTGCAACCTAAAAAAAAAAAATCGATAGTTAATTATAACTTTGATAACATTAAATTGTTCTCCAATGTGGAGTTTGGCAAAAAGGACAAGGTCCAGCATCTGTGACTCTGAAACTACCCACCACTAAGTAATTTACACACATGTGGGGTGTCCCACCTCCGGGGCCAAACTGGACGGGGGGGAAATCTTTAAAATATTGCTTTTCTCGTCAATTTGTAGCCAAAGTTAGCAGATTGCGTGCCATTCAGGAAAAAGACAATGGCTCTTTCCTGTAATTAAATATAGAGCCGTACAAAAAAATCACTGGCACGTGTCAGTTCTAAGTGGAAATACAGCACTAGGTGGGGCTGCAAAATTGTTCCATGTGTAACTCCATTGCCAGGGATGCTTTATATTAAAATAGCTTACTGGCACCTAGCTCTGAAAGCTACCGAGAAAGGGGATCAGGTCGTCGAAGCACCCAAGCAAACACTCAAGGCTCCCCGAGAGCTAAATGTTTAACTCCATATGTAAGATCCCAACATCTGGGTGAACTACACTTCCCATGATGCTCTGCGAACACAGCGAATGCTCGTCGGGCCTCGGTGACTGTTTGCCTGGGAGAGGCGCAAATGCAGAGGCGCCGCCTCAATGCTTGTGTTGCGATGCTTCCGGTTCCCGGGTGCAGTTCGCAAGCTTCTCTGCGCGCGGGGCGAAAGAGCGCAGGGGAGGCGGGGTGATCCCGCTTGCTTACTCGGGACATTGCCCAGAGTTCAGATGATCGCTAAATCTCCCGTGCTGGTTCTAAGCTGCTTCTTGGTCCTTTATGGTGGTGCTTTGTTGTATTAGAATTGTAGAGTTGGAAACGATCCCAAAGAGCTCATCTGATCCAACCCCTGCAGTGCGGTATTTTGGCCATCATTAATTGTATCTCATGCCTTTTGTTTACCGCCGTAGTAGCTGTATAGAAGAACGTAATGTGTGCTGCATCAGGCAGATTTGGGGGCATCAGGTGGCAGGACAGTCTCAAACAATGATGTTCTCCATTGTGTGTAGAGCGATCGTCTTCAGCTGCTGGGGCGGGGCCCACTAGTGGGCTGCGGCCTGATCCAAGGTGGATCTCCGCAAGAGCAAACACGTGGTAAAAGATTAAGAAATAAAGTCCCCAAATGCATGTTTGGGTTAAAAATAGTACCTAGGTCTGAAAAGGTTGAAGATACCTGAAACAGAGAATGTCTACGAATGTAAAACCCTCTGAACGAACACATCAACATATTTATCTCTGATTGGTTTAAATTATCAACTAAGTTCAAGCTTTTATTATTGTGCGAGGCAGTTACAGTGAATTGTATAGTCTCTCCCCTGCAGAGTGAGACTTGCTTCCAATTAACCATTCATAGGAAGTTGATCCAACGCGATCTAGAAAAGAGTGGGAGCTTCTGAGTTCTATGAGATGTACAGTCCCACTTTTTAAAAATTGGCTTTATTCCCAGAGAAGTGTGTAGAGCAGACATAGGGACCCTGGGATAATGTTGGGCTACAATTCCCATTATCCCTGCCCGTTGGGCTTGCTGGCCTCGTGTATATATAGGAGATAAAGCTCCTCGAGTATTAACATTGCACGTTCACTATACAATAAATTCCAAGGATTTTAAAAAAACTGATGTTTGCTTCCTTGACGTGCGCGCGGATGCCAGGAGTTCTATTGCCCAGAATCAACAAATGCCTCTTGATCAGGGACAAAAACAGCGGAGCAGCGTTTGAGACCCGCTTGCTTTTAAGTAGTGGCAAGCAGCCGCCAGGCCAGCCCCGACGGAACGTGACGCCCTCGCCCCGCCTTCGTTACCAGGATGACCGGACTGGGGCGGGGAGGGAAGAGGAGCGTCCGGACTCCGCTTGTCCGTAGCGGGGGATCTCGGAGGGAAGATGAGCGCTGAGACGCTGACCCTGGACTGCATCATCCACCTGTTCTCATACCTGGAGCCACCGGATCTACTCAGAGCAGCCCAAGTGAATAAGGTGCGTTGCAGCGCCGGTTGCAAGTGCCCCCAAATTCGCCCGTGCGCCACTGGTGGAGAGAACATCTTTCTCCACTTCGATCGCGGGAAGTGGGGAAAGAGGGCTTCCCTTAACGACCTCTCCAAGCCAAATGCGCCAGTAGCAGGCGCGCTTGCTCCAAGTTTCTCTCGACCTCTTCAGATACGTGGAGCGCGATCTTCCTGTTTTAATAAATGTATAACGTCCCAAATCACTGCAACCCTTCTCTCCCCAGCTTCCTCTTCTTCTTCTTCCCCGTTGTACAATTTTGGCCGCCCCCCCCCCTCTTGCTTTTATTAACGAGCGAACTTAAGAGGGCGAGATCCGGATTCCGGACGTCCCATTCTGACAGCGTGTCCCCGTCCAGCGTCGTGACACAGTAGTCATTAAAAGGGGGGAGAAGATCCTGCGGCAACACACTGGATTCAGTAAAGCGCGCAACAGTATCCCTGGCCACCGTGGAAATCCCCCAAACAAGACAGGCGCCTGCGCCTGCGCACTTCCTGGAAACTTTGCTTTCTGTTTTCAAGCCGACCCCACCCTCGATGTTTCTGCAGTGCTGAGAATGCAGCCAGTAAGAGCGAAAGTCGCTGATCCAAGCGATGGTCCTTCTGGCGCTTCTGTTTCTGCAGATGTTAATGGGAAGCTTCTAGGATTGCAAACTTCCCTAGCGATGCTTCGGGGCCTCTTGCCACCTGTGTGACAAGCAGACGTTAAGCTGACAAAAGTTTTCCCCATCATTGTATTTGCATGACAGGAAAAACATCACCTGTTGAATGAATATCACTTTTACGATTGCTTAAAACAGAACTCTTTTTTCTTTTCTTTTTTGTACAAACGCTTAAATGTCCAACTTAGTACTTTGAAATAAGATGTGCCTAAGGCTGCAATCTGAGGCCCAGTAAGCCTCATTAGGTAAAGGTACCCCTGCCCGTACGGGCCAGTCTTGACAGACTCTGGGGTTGTGCGCCCATCTCACTCAAGAGGCCGGGGGCCAGCGCTGTCCGGAGACACTTCTGGGTCACGTGGCCAGCGTGACATCGCTGCTCTGGCGAGCCAGAGCCGCACACGGAAACGCCGCTTACCTTCCCGCTGGTAAGCGGTCCCTATTTATCTACTTGCACCCGGGGGTTGCTTTCGAACTGCTAGGTTGGCAAGCGCTGGGACCGAACGACGGGAGCGCACCCCGCCGCGGGGATTCGAACCGCCGACCTTTCGATCGGCAAGCCCTAGGTGCTGAGGCTTTTACCCACAGCGCCACCCGCGTCCCAGTAAGCCTCATTGCTCTGTTTTATATTTATTGCTTGTTACTGTGGTGTGTTGGGTATTTTATTACATTTATTGTAAGTCACCCTGGGACTTTGAGGTAAGATAAATAACAGACTGGCTGAATGAATAAATGAAACTTCAGGCACTGTGCTCAAGTGCGCTGCTATGTGACTCAGTCCCCTGAATCTTGAAGAACTTCCTCTAAAACCTGTTCTGCTTTCCCGTTTTAGACATGGAATGAAGCTGCAGAGACCTCTTCTCTTTGGAGGTTAGTACACTTCTTATCTATTTTAATATTTGGGTTTAGTGCATTCAGTTTACTTATTACTGAGAACACAGCACCATTCGTGAACATGGAACAGCAGAGTTCGATAAGGACAACATAGCCAAGTCCCCTCTGGTGATTGCAATGGACATGGCTAGAAGACAGAAAGAGATCTGGGGGAAAGTCAAAACAAGGGTGGCAAGCAATGAGAATGATGATTAATACACACCATGCATTTAATGCACATTCAAAGAGCACACACACACACCTCAATCTTGGAAACTATAGCTTGCCCTTCCCAAAGCTACAGCCATGATTCTTGGGATGGGGACATGCTTAAAATGTGCTTTAAATGTATAGTGTGTACATAGCTACAGAAAACATGGGTTGGGAGGAGGAAGGACAAGATACATAGCAGGGTCAGTGAGGGATCGGGCTTGGGGAGAGGGGTGGGGAGGTCTGGGGAGGCTTGGAGGGCTGCATTTGACCCCCCCCCCACCTGAGGTTCTCTGCCACTGCATTAAACTTGCAGACAAGAGTTTGTGCTAGATATGAAAGAGATAAATTATTTGGCAGCAGAATTCTGTATTGAGGAGAAAGGACTGGAGAGGATGTAGGAAAGCTCAAAATGAAGAAGGCTGGAATCAGAATTTTAGATGAGAGGCGATGGGGAGGAAGGAGCAGATTTTTGCAATGCCGTACATTGTTAAAATATGTAAATGAATGAAATCCAGCTGAAGACTTTGTAGCCAATTGCTTTTTATCTAATGACGGTAGATGATGGTTGTCATTCATTTCTGCCTCATTCAGTGAAACTGCTCTGGAGGAAGGATTTTAAAAGTTCAAGATAAATCTGCCACTCTTTAAATTTATAGAAATATGTGTCTGAGACGATGGGCCTTCTGCAATATCTCAGTGATCCCAGGAATGCAGACATGGAAAAAGTACTATCTGCACCGCTCTAATCTTGAGCATAAAAAGATATCTGGACGGCCTTCAGTTGACTACACATGTAAAGCGATGAGAGGACATACAGGTAGGCTAAGTGTGGTAAAAACTCATAATTTAATTTCCTGGAATAGGAAACACATATCACTCCCTCTCTACTTACTTTTATATTCATTGAAAATAACTACCATAATGGAGTGGGTGAAAAAGATCTGATATGCAGTAATGATGCCTAACCTTACTAATTTGACAGGGGAGGTGAAATGGGTGGGGGGAAGATTTGGACGAAAAACATGGTCCCTCTTTGTGATGTGCATATGGAGCAAGTATTTAAAATAAATCCCTTTTCACTGCTGAAATCAGAAATACTTGAGTTTAATGAAGCAGAGTTATGAAAATATATGACTGGATGGAATAATGATGGTATACTAAAATAATTATTATATGCAGCTTGTCTTTTATTTTTATTTGGGGAGAAATAAAATGAATAGTAGATAAATAGGGACCGCTTACCAGCGGGAAGGTAAACGGCGTTTCCGTGTGCGGCTCTGGCTCTGGCTCTGGCCAGAGCAGAGATGTCACGCTGGCCACGTGACCCGGAAGTGTCTCCGGACAGCACTGGCCCCTGGCCTCTTAAGTGAGATGGGCGCACAACCCCAGAGTCTGTCAAGACTGGCCCGTACGGGCAGGGGTACCTTTACCTTTAACTTTAAAATGAATAGTGCATTTGAATAGTACATTTTATTCTCAGCGTGCTATTTTAGAGTTATGTGATAGACCGATGTTTCTGTTTGGTATATTGCATGTGCCTGAACGCTTTTGTAATTGAAGATTAGGCAACGGTGTTTACATTTTTGGCATATACTGAAGCCCTTTTTGTTCATCCAGCCATTTCTAGATTCTTTTATGATCTTGTTTTATGTTGCTTTTATTATCTATTGCATTGTTTTACTTTTTTACATTGTTTGGAGTATATATTTATTGCATGCTTTAGGTTTTTTCTTTAAAAATATAAAGTGGTATAGAGATATACATGCATGTGTGTGTGTGTTTATAAGATTTTAAATAAATAAAATTATGTTGAGTGTTTATTGCAGATTTATAATATGCCACGTTTCTGCAGTATCAGAAAACACCCCAGACTAATGGTTGTTTTCATAATGAAATTCTGCTCAATTTTTTAAAAAATTCCAAATAAAATTCTGCTCATGTTGTTATAGGAACGATAACTGGTATGGCTTACCTATCAGAGAACGAGCACACATTTGCAACAGGAAATGTCAAGTCTGTTGTGTGTACCACTTCTTCTGATGGCACAGTCAGGGCATGGAACGTCCAAGAGGTAGGACAAAACAACTTGTAAAAGATGAATGGTGGATTTTAGTAAGGAAGGAAAATCACAAAACAACAAAGATCACCATAGTTAATCACAAACAAACAACCATACCCTAGGCCAACTCCAACCTCTTTCACCACCAAAGAAACACAAATGAACAGCAGAGAACCTGCACGAGCAATGCTGACACCAAACCCTACATACATTAAGCAAAATAGAAACATCGCCACCCAACCCCACCCCACCCCCACCCATCTTCCCCCCCTCCACCCCTTATTTCCTCCTAATGTCTCAACAAATGAAACCGATTTGTAAAAATGTTACATGGAAAAAATACGATAGATGTTACACATACTTCTGTAAAACAAGAAAACCGTTAATAAAATAAAAAAATAAAAAAGGAAAATATTTCTGATTGGTGCCAAGGGGTGATCACACTTATATTCAGAATTACTTCAAAGAGGAAAAGGAAGGAAAGCCCAGGCAGCTCAAATTGTTTGTTTTTGTTTGTTTGTTTGTTTGTTTAGTTACGACATTTATCTGCCACCTTTCAAGGCAGTTGCTGTTTGTTTGAGATATTTAAAGAGAGATGGGTGGAAAACGGATTATCCTGCTGGAGAAAGGGCTAAAAGGGAACCTGCAGTCAGGAAAAGCATTTCTAGCACGGAGGTAGCCAGGATTTATTTTAAGGGGGCAGAATCGAGTTATCTGCGACACAATTGGTCATTTAGTTAAGTATTTCTATTTATTTCCTTGATTACCTGTACCCCCTGGCTATGCCCATGACTTCTAGGAGTGCAGGAGGCGGGGGTAGTATGGTTGAAAATGGCAACTTCCTGTCCTCCAGTGGGAGCCCCCTCTGCTGAATCTCAACCCCTTTCCTGGAAGAAGCCCTTCTGTTCACAGGAGGACAAAGCTGGGTGCAGCCCAATGAAAGTAGAAAGGAAGAAAACTAAAATTCCAGAAATTGACATGGCATTTTTTAAAAGACTGTTGGCATGACGTTGATGGCAGTATGGAGGACAAAAGTCTGATACCAAGGAAGCATCGATTTATTTGAAATGAATTCTGTTAGAATATTTTTGGCTGCACATCAGGACTTTGAAATACAATGGAGACTGACTCATTATGTTCTGATGTGCACATAAATCAAGTGAACATGTTTCAACAAGGTAAAGGTGAAAGCAAGCAACAAATACCCAAACTTTTCTACAGCATGTATTCGTTTCCTTTTTTTCTTACCGACTCCACACCAAAAAAAGTTGGCGTATAGAACATACTTGAAAATACACCATCAGAGAAATCTGCATAGTTGGGTCTTAGGCAACATACACACCAGACTGTTAAAGTACCCCCTGCTCCACACACACAGAATCCTGAGAGTTGAGTTTAAGGGTGCTCGGAAGTATGGGTCTGTAGAAGTAAACTACAGTTCCCAGAATTCTCAGGTGGGGGTGTGTGCTTTAAAGGTTTGAAGCATATCTAGCCTTGGTCTTGGGTGAATGGGGTTAGGACTGCATGCCATGCATAACACAGATGTGTTAAATGAAATAGTCTGAAGATAATAGAGAATTGGAAATAAGTGAGGCACGAATGGCACCATTTTGTGTTTTTTAAACAGGGTACACAGATTTGGTCAAGTCCCCAGCAGGAAAATGGACTGCAAAACATTGCCACGTTTCCTTCAGATAAATTGGTGGCTACAATAGACTGTCATGGGATAATCAAACTCTGGCATGGAGAGACAGGGGAAGAGCTTGCAACGTTTTCAGTATCATCCGCATCATGCTCTGTGGTTGCCTACACAATAAACAGCAAGCCATTCTTAACGGTAAGTGTAGCATGACTGACAGTTTGTTTGTTTTTGTTTTTTTAAATATTTTATTAAATTTTCATACAAGATCCCTTCACCAAACAATAGTACACAAAAAAGCCAAAACAAATACACCAAAAAACCATATAGAAAAAAAGAAATAAAAAAGAAAAAAGAAAAAGAAAAAAACCAACCATTCAATACAATTTTTTTTTATATATAACTAACTGGACTTCCTCACATCTCCTTTACCCTGCATTATTTATATTAAAAATATCAGCAAATTATTACCTTGTTTCATACCTTATTTTGTACTTTCCAAATATTATACTTCTAAATTTAAGATAATTTTTATCATTTACTCATACCTTAAATTTAAACATATTGTTGCCTTAAATTTCGACCTTTTCTTACTTATAACTTAATTTTCTACTTTACAAAATCTATTTGCTGGAACTGAGATTTTCTAAATCGTGCAGATACTTAACATTCATACAACTTATATTGTTTTTGTAAATAGTCCTTAAACTTCTTCCAGTCCTCTTCCGTTGTTTCTTCTCCCAAGTCTCGGATTCTGCCAGTCATTTCAGCCAATTCCATATAATCCATCAATTGCGTCTGCCACTCTTCCAGTGTGGGCAAGTCTTGTGTCTTCCAATACTTTGCAATAAGTATTCTTGCTGCTGTTGTCGCATACATAAAGAAATTTCTGTCCTTCTTTGACACTTTCTGGCCGACAATGCCCAAGAGGAAGGCCTCCGGTTTCTTAACAAAGGTATATTTAAATACCTTTTTTAGTTCATTATAGATCATTTCCCAGAAGACCCTCACTTTTGGGCATGTCCACCAGAGGTGAAAGAATGTCCCCTCAGCCTCTCTATATTTCCAACATTTATTATCAGACAGGTGATATATTTTTGCAAGCTTGACTGGGGTCATGTACCACCTATATATCATTTTCATAATATTCTCCTTCAAGGCATTACATGCCGTGAATTTTATTCCGGTGGTCCATAACCTTTCCCAGTCCTCAAACATAATGTTATACCCAATATCCTGAGCCCATTTTATCATGGCTGATTTAACAGTCTCATCCTGTGTGTTCCATTTAAGCAGCAAGTTATACATTCTCGAAAGTACCTTAGTCTTTGGTTCCAACAGTTCTGTCTCTAATTTCGACTTCTCCACCTGGAATCCTATCTTTTTATCCAATATAAAAACCTCTTGAATTTGAGCGTAATGTAACCAATCTTGCACCTTATTCTTTAATTTCTCCATGCTCTGCAACCTCCATTTGTCATGACTGACAGTTTGAAACAAACTTCCTGTTGGCTTGCCGAAAGCCTGCTTAAAAATGTGGAATAGTAGTTTTTAAAGTTGTCGCAACTCAGGGCTGGATCAGAGCTATTCCATTGTTCTTGCAAGAAATCCAGCAATCGGTGACTCAGCAGAAATTGGTAATCCACAGTTGAATCTTTTGCATGTCGCTGCGAAGGAATCATTAACTATATTTTCTGTGCTTCCTTCCTTGGTTTAGGTAGGCACCGGAGGAGGCAAACTCTATATGTTAGTAGCTGCTGATTTAAGCCAAATTTCATCCACACAACTGTTCCAAAACTGTGGCATAAATTCATTACTTTGTTCACCCGATGGTCTATGGATAGTTGCTCGCCCTACAGATAATGCTTTACCACCAAAGGTACTGTTATGCTGCAGCATTTGAGCATTTGTTGAGACTAACGTCAACTTCAGGGTTGTGGTGGGGATTCAGTTGGGATTGTGGTGCAGGAGAAAGGGTTAAATTCCTCCTTCCCTGCATGCTGCAGTCTTGATTTCCTCCCATTCCACATGGCTATTTCAAAAGGAAAGAACCTGTAACGCTGAATGCAATTTTGGATTTAACCCATCATCTTTAGACTTAAGACTGTTACAAACTGTAAACTACTTTGGTGTGTCAACACTTTGCCTAGTTTTTGTGTCCTTCCCTCCCCCTCTCCATGAGGTTACCCCTTTAGGCTTCCCATCTAGCCTAGAGAGTTCTGGAGAGCTTGAAAACTTGCTGTGTTGTGGCATTTAGTTGGTCCTAGCAAAGTTACCACTATTTTGTGGCTTTTTTCTCATAAACTTGCAATTGTTGTCAACAAAATTCCACTCAAATCTCCATGCCACATAACGAGCAATCTTTACTTGGGCAAAAGAAAAATGTCCCATTAACAGAGCTTCCCCTTCCTGCCTCTCCAGAGATATGGGGAGTGGGAGAGGCTGAACCTTGTATGACTTGATCCACAATGGCTAAGTCATTCCCCCTCACAACCCTGTGGCAAGACGCTTGGAGGGCCTGTAGGGATGCAACCCTGAAGGAAGTATCAAACACCATTTGTGATGTGCCATGAAGCTCTGTAATTCAAAGTTCAAAATATTTTTTTGCATAAAATTCAAAGTGAAAATCCTCACTTGGGCTATCCAAGTATACCATAAGCAGCTCTTTGGATCCCAGCTATTGTGTGTTAATGCTTGTTTTTGTATATGTAACAGGTGGTTTATACACATTCTGCAACTAATTCTGTAGATGATGAACTCTTATCTAGTCCTCTTCCGATCAGAGGTCAGTGCCTTGACACCTGCTGGTTACCAGCAGAACCCGCAAGAGTAGCTGTGCTGCATGATGAAGAGAGAAATTTTCACATTGTGAGCTTAGATATACACATTGAGAAGTCTAAATATAAAATGAGTATTACAGGTAAGTTTCTTCAAACTGTTGTCTAGCAGAAGGTAATTTATCCTTTTATTCAGCAGCAATCCAGAAAACACCCTGAACTGAATTGCTATTGAAAAGGAAATGAATTGTCAGGTGGACCTTTCTTGTATAGGTGAAGAGGAACAGCATATTTGTTTTGAAATGTTGGTTGCAATTCCAACCCACTTATGTGCAAATAAGCTCACTAAATTCAATGGGGCTTATTTCTGAATAGACACGGAAGGGATTTCAGCCTTTGTCTTTCTGTGCATGGTAAGCCATAAAAGCAGGGACTTGGCTGCACTGTGTCAAAGCTGAATAACAAAATGCATGGGAAAGGACAGCTCAGTACTAGAGCATGTGCTGTAGTAGGAAGTAGAAGGTCCAGGTTCAGTCTCTAACTTCTCCACATAGGTTTGGCAGAGACAACTGCCTGAAAATCTGGAGAAATGCTGCCAGCCAGTGTTGACGACACTGAACTAGACAGACCAATGGCCTTCCTATGTCCCTAATTTTATATAGTCGTGTTTTGTCAAGCTCAGCAGATAATACCCAATTGACAAATTTATTTCTTTAGGCAACTTGTTTTCTTAATCAGTGTTCCCTATCTGTTTTCATTCCTGTCCATAGCAGCACAATAGACAGAACTGCTAGCTTGGGTCTGAATCAGCATGATGTTCTCGATACACAATATGTAGCTCAAAATTCAGAGAATCGTGACCTGACTAATATACTGATGAGCACTGTTGCAGTACTCTTCACAGTAAACAGAACAGAAATTTCAGTGCTAAAATGTTTTTTATGCAAAAGCTCGACAGGTTGCAGACTTCACATTACCAGCACAACTACGGATTGGAGAGACGATTATGAAAGGATTTGGCAAACAAACTATTCTTTTAGCAACTGGACCAGAGCTGAAACTATACACTCTGTCAGGAACTGAATTAATGGCTTTCAAAGATCACCACAATTCTATTACATCAATCTGGGTGGTATATACAGTTACTGTACTATTACTTACTACTATTAATTTGTTTTGTACACTAAATATTCTTTAACTAAAAGGATTTAATTTGCATCTGCCCATCCCCAACCAGGATCCTTTTCACGTTGTCACATCATCCATGGACCTCTCACTTCGTGTGTACTCCTGGAAAAATGACAACAAATCATCTTTGCTGAACGGTCGCTACCACTTACTAGGAGGATCCCACAGATGGTCAAAGTAAGTTTGAAACATTTTGCAAATGTAAGATCAGAGCACCTATCACTTTCTTGCTAAATACATCTATAGAAGGCAGATTTGAGAATAAAAGCACATCTGTGACCCCAAATGCTAGTTTGAACTGTATTTATATGGAAGAATTCAGTTCAATTGTTTTTTTGAAAATCAGTCTAAAGTATAGTGATACTACATCATAGGAGCTATGGGCCAGGGTTTAAAGACAGTGATATGTGAATTATACAAAGGCTCTGGGGATTGCTTTGCTTTTCCTTATGACTGGACCCCTTGACACCAAGTCCCATTCAACATCCCCTTTCCCCCGTTTAGGACCATGAGGGGTAGATAAAAGCTATGTGCACTGTTTTTTACCTGTGCCATCCATGGCTTTCCTCATCCCCCAATTTAATCTTTGCAAGCAGTGAAGCTTACAGCCAAGGGATAAACCAATTCTGTTGTAATGAACACAGAATTAACCTACTACTCAGGTTTAAAAAATATTGTAGTAACTCAGCTTTGAAACAGGGCAAAACTGGGGCTATGCTTAGCAGGAAAACATAAAAAACCCACTGCAAAATCTCAAAAACCTGCAATTTAACTTCTCGTACTAAAACAGAACGAGTTTGTTTCAATATGTCAAAGTAGTTAAATGTAAGTACTAGATTGTGCCAAGTACTGTGAGCTATATATTTTTTCCTCTTCTAGTGGCTTTAGAAGTGTGGCTTGTGATGATGTGAGTATTGTTGGTGTGGTGGCTGGAAATGGAGACATCTTAAGAGCATACTCCTTTAACTTGTAAGACTTAATGTTTCTCTCATTTTACAGTCGTGTTATTTTGTTTGCCTGTCAATTAACTCTAAAGTGAATTCATCATCACATGATGCAGCCCATGTGTAATCTAGAGACAAAATGTCAGTATGATTTATAACATTTCATGCCACTTGAAAACAAAAGCATGCAGTGAAATCCAAGCTTTGATGTTTTTAGATCAACAATAAACTATTGAAGTGATTGTCAGTTATCTTTTTCCTTGCTCTTTAAAAATACACGACTTTCATGAAATTCCATCTCAGTCTGGAAAAAGGCAGTAATTTTATTAAATCCTGAGATATAATGTGAGTGTACAATGGACCAGATTAGTAAATATTTTCTGAAGTGTTTTTTGCGGGGGGAAGTAACATGGGTCCAATCTACCATAGTGTACACCTCAGTTCAGTTTCTAAGATAAAGCACTCAAGGTCATGTCCAACATTGCTGTTCTGCAAAACTGAACGTTTCCCTCCAGCCCCCTTGCATCAGAGGCAGATTAAGGGCGCCTAGCGGGGCACCGCAACTATGAAGTAGTGAATTGATCAGAACTGAAGGCTAGAGGTGGGGCGCCAAATTTTGGCCTGGCACAGGGCACTGCTGAAATTTGAAATACCGAAGTGCTTGTACACTCTCAATCTGCTCCAGATGAGATTTTGAGAGTGCAGCAGGAGAGCAAGGGATCTCCAGTTGCCTGAGCAAAACTCCATAGGTGCAGCATTGGACAAAACCCTCATTCAAAGTTGGTTTCACAGCTAAACAATGCAGACATGTGAGAACTCCTAAATGTGGGGGTAGGACCACACAATTTCTAAGGCCCTAGTAAGACCAGCACAGCTTATGTGGAACAGCTGCTTCAAGGAGAATTACACAGACTCTTACCAAAATGCCATGTTCAAAAATTGGACACATGTGAACTCTACAGTTAGATAATCAATACCATTCATTAAAATCTCATTTTTCAGTTTTATCTACTGGGGTGTTGGAGAAAGGCAACATAAGACAGGAAACAGAATGTACTACTACAAAGCAGTTTATTGAGCAGCCTAGTTTACTTAAGTACTTCTTAAACATATGACACTTTGGAGCCTTAAGAGTTTAAACCATTACACCATTCTCTTTTCTACTCAGTTTGGATGGAATACTTTGTACCATAGAATTCTCTTAGCAAAAAAGCCAAGGATACATTCTGTAGGCTAAAAGGTAGCTCAAGGTTTCCCCACATTTTTTGGCTTACTCAGTGAACAAAACTTTTCTAGCCAGTCTTCCAGACCTTAAACCACAACCTAGTGGAGGAAGATTTAAAACTGAGCCAATATCATCCTGTTGTAATATTAAAGCCCTAAGAAAGGCAGCAGGTTGTATAGTTAACTCCTTTCGGGCAAAACCACTGCCCTAAAACTATGCAACCTACTACCTCTTCCTAGGAACCCACCACTTCTTCAGCAATCCTTCAAAAAAGAAAAGAAAAAGATTAGCTGTAGTGAAATACAAACTTTATATAACATAAGGTAAGATGCTGTATCACAAATGTATGTGTTCAGTTACTATAGAAGGTGAACCACTTGCTACGTAAGTACAAAGCCATTCACTGTTAGTCCTTTGTTATATCATTAATAGTATACACACTTAATATCCTCCCAATTAAACTTAAACAAAACACTTGGTTTTTTTTAATCCAACTCAGATCAAACCAAGTGGCACATATTTTCAAGATGCAGATACCTGAAACGATCAAATTAATGCTGAAAAATAGAGTTACATTTAGTTACAGATCTTCTGTGCAAATCATTGCATTTTTTTTTCCATTAAGAGAGGTCCCACCAAGGTTGCTGGTAAACTCAGCAAAAACACTGCAGAATTTTTACTCCTCAAGGAAGGCAATAGATTGTATAGTTATCTCCTGAAGAGGGCAAAATAACTGCCCTACAACTATACAATCTACTACCTCAACCTGATAAGAGAAATAGATTTAGAAGGGTTCTATTTCCAGTTAATTTGTTCTGAGTCTACCTGCCCATGGACTGGATCCTGAGACTTACTTGCAGATGGGGGCATCTTTCATCTTCTCTCACCTGTGCTTCACAAAAAGCCTTTCTGGAAGGATATCCTAAACAGTGCGGAACAGGGCACCAGTGGGCCAGCCCAATACAATTTGCTGCCCTAGACAAATGATGATACAGTTCCATTTCATATAAAGATCCAGCTGGACTGGCAGGCACATCTTACTTCAGTATTGTTGCTGGAACCGTTTCCTTTATTTCGCCTAGGGCAGCAGACTAGCTTGAGAAAGATGCCTCAACTTTGCCTATTAGCTCAGAGAAAGAAAAACAAAATCATTGGATAAAGGCACACTTTGCACAAGGTACCTCTGGCCAATTCAGGTCTGCTCCCCACATTATAGTTCACACCTTTCGGAAGGCTCCCTGACTCTAAGGAGGAACAGATGGTGAGGAGATGATAGAAGTCCCTTTCCACAAGCTTCTTTCCATTCATGTTCCTCAGGATCCAACTCTTTGAGTCCACATTTCCTTGACAAGTGTGTCCGATTAGCCATCATTATAGCCTCCCAGTTGTAATTGTATAGCCAGTAACAAAGCCATACAGATATCACTGATGATTGTCTGCCTCTTTAGGAAAGACAGTAGACTGTATAGTTATCTCCCAGTGGTGGGTATGACCCTAAAAACTATACAACCTACTACCTCATCCCACAGCGCAGGTATCTTCACTTGAGGTATGTTGATTATGTTATTAAAAAGAACAAGTTTACCTGAATGCTTCTAATAGGTCAAGTCATTTAAATACTTTTTAACACACACACACACACAACAAATAGCTGATGGATAAAAGAATGGTTAAACCGTAGACACTTCTCTGGATAGCAAGATTAAGTAGACTGTAAATGTTCAAGCAAAGGAACTACAATACAATATTCTTCTTCCTGTTCCCCACTCAAACCTGAAATGAGGAAGAAAGGTTAATGAAAAACCTTCCAAAAAAATATAAACATCAACTATATGGTAAGTGTCATAATATTATACAAGTAGTGCAGGAAATCAATCCTCCAGCTTATTCTAAAGGAAGATGCAGTTCAGAAATCAATACTGCCTATACTCAAAGAATTTGACAAGTGAGTTTTGGAATGTAATTAAATGCAACAAGTTTTTTTGTGTTTTTTTTAGTTTCCTATTTAGGCTTTGGAGGAAACCGGTTTCTGTTCAATGAAGTCAGGGATAAGCAATTAGGAAATATTATCCCACATTTTTCTAATGGCTGAATCATACCAGCACAAAAAGAAGGTATAATTTGGTTTAATTTCTCTTTACTGCTTAGAATAGAATGATGTTGCTATCTTATTTGTGGGGGGGGGGGGAGTTATTAGTTATAATGGCTTGAATCCAGAGTTCCCATTAGTGGAACTCTATCCACAGGATACACCCACTGGAAGATGAGGGGGCAAGATGATTTTTTTACTATTCCTTCTCCTCTCCGAAATTCTAGTTTTCAGAGCGCTTCTGGAACAGTGGAAGAGGTGGTGCGAGGTTACAAAGACTCAACAAAAATTACCTCCTCTTTCTTCTTTGGGAGCCTTCTCTGGATATTCATCCCTTGCACTAATGTAAGGAGTTCTCCCATTCACAGAAGAAACAGAGGCAACCCACTACCCTCAAAGCAAGGAAATATAACATACACTTTAAAATAAAATTTCAAAATTTCTAGAGCATTATATCACAGCAATATCTAAATCTCTAAAAGCCTACTCCATATAAGTAGTACTCGGAACAAAAATAATTGGAATCATTTATCATATGCAGTTAAATTGACTTTTAAAATGATTAATTTAAAGTGTGATTCAGTCACATCTCCTTACTGAACAACTGCTTTTAATTAAAACATCTACAATTTCTTGTGCATTTTCTTAAATTGTTCTCATTAGACATGCACAGAAATTGAAGCACTGAGCCTTGATGATGACTCAAATAATAGTACCTAAAATATTTAAAGCAATTCTGTATTTTTGTGTGGATAGCAATAAAAATTTTCAAGTCTCCCTTTGCAGGTGGAGAGGGAGGCCCATTCCCAGAATAAAAGTCCCATCCTAGCTGTTATGGAGAGGACTATCAATATTAGGCCTCCACTGTCAGTACTCTAAAGGCAGAAAGGAAAATGAGGGAGTGTTCACAGGGCAGATGAGAAGAGGCACTGATCTGCTAAGACCAAAAAAAGCCTACTGCCATCCCCACATGCCCTGGGAAGAAGATGGGGGAAGTATACCAATGGAGACACACCCAAAACAGGTTTACTGGCAGTAGCAGTGGAATAATCTAAAGTGGCTGTGAAACACTCACCATTTGGATTTCCCACAATACTCTAATGTGTTTCTCCAAGAAATTTAACAGCAGTAGGAACCAGGCTGTTAGAAACAGTGGATGCAGCACTGGTGTCATAATCTATGAGTTCTGAGGCAGATGCCCAAAGTCTGGACTAAACCCAACTCACATTAATTAATTCACGTTAAAATCAAAAGTAACCATTTGGCCCTAGTTTGCCTTGCAAAGTTTTACCCTGCTTTGCACTAGTTTATTATTTCTTGAAACACACATAATTTAATGACCCAACTACTACTGTGAAAGCTGCTATACAAACTTTATTCTCCAGTCTTCTGTTTAGCTTATCAGTTCCAACCCTGCTTAGTCAGAGATGGAATTGTCTCAAGCACCCTATATTCAGTTTTGCAAGTTCTAAAACTGAATGAACGTCTCCAGCATCAAAGCCAATTTTATTAAGTTTACATAGATCAGCACTTGCAGATTAGCAAAATACAAATTTTACTGCAGTGTAGCACTACAGCAGCCTTCCCCAGCCCAGTGTCCTTCAAGATTTTTTGGACTCTCAATGCACATTGCCGCCAAACAGCACACTCATTAGTCAGGGACAATAAGTTGTACCTGAAACAGTTGGAACACATGGAGAACATCAGGTTGGCAGAGGACTGTACTACAAAATGCATCAAGTATATAAAAGATATATCACTAGCTCCTCTATACTGTTTATCAATGCCATTCATAAACTCAATTTTATCTGACCTAACGTTACGCAGATTACACTTTCATCTGATTAATGTCCATCAATGAAATGTAGTTTGGTACTATCAATTTTATCAACTAAATATAAATCAAATTCTAAAGAAATAAATTGCTTCTAACAATCTACAGTATGTTTATTCAAGTATCCCAGAAGGCAGTTGTTTCCTGAAGTCTATCATCTCTGAGCTTCCTTCCCTTCTCCTGAAACTTTGTGCTTTCTGTCTTCCCACACACAAGACAGCTGGAGAAGTTCAGCAAACTGCTTAACAAACCAACTACCCCCAAGGATTTACAAACCCCATAAAACGGTTTCCAAGTACTTTCCTTTATCATCTTCAATGCCAAGTCCAGCCACCACATCTGAGGCTAATGTTTCTCCTTCCTCAACTGTAAAGAAGCAGATATTATTACAGACTGTCAATCTATATGGTCATATTTTCCTACCAGTGCAATTGATGTTTTGCCAGAGAAAGCAAATGAGTCGCTTTGCAACCTTTCTACCTACCCACAAATGGGATACAACAAGGAATGCAGCCCAGCAGCAGAATTGCAAGGGACAAAACACACCCGCTCCATATCGGGAAGAGGTCTGTAGCTTTGGAACATGTAGCTCTAACAACTGCCATAAACCACTATCTAAAATTGGGAATTTGAGGATTAAGCTGTGCCAGAGGTGCCACCTTCCAAAACCGTCCTACCCTTTCTCCCTCCTAACCATCAGCAACTCGGTGGTAAAACAAAGAGAGTCAGCGGCCACAGCATGGGAAAGCCACTCACCTTCCCCGATTTCCAAAGTTAACATACATACCGGTACATACACACACATACAAAGTTAATGCAGCCTTCCAGCCCCCAAGGACATGCAGGAGACCACCCCGCAGTCCCGCCCTACTCTGCTGCCAGTCTCAGAACGGGCATTTGATGCCGAAGGAAGAGCTACTGAGGCCCTAGGCCGGCGGTTTACTCGGAGGTAAGCCGGCGGGCGCACGATCCTTGCCCTCAGCCTGCGATGCCAGGCACAAGGGAGGGAGGAGAACGCGCGGGAAGAAGAGGCGGCGCGCCTCGTGGTTAGGGAGCCGCTTGCCAAGAAACAGCCCACCTCCTGCTCCTCCCCTGCCTCCCTCCCTCCCTCCCGTCCACCGTAGAAAGCCCCGGGGGGGGGGGCGCCCGCCTCGCAGGCCTTTCTTCGCCTAGGGGCTCTCGGGGCCCAACGTTCCAGCCAATGGGAGGGAGGGAGGGAGGGAACGTTGATGCGGCGAGGGGGGGGCGCAGGAGGATGAGCGCGAGAAGGAAGCAGCGACGGTTTTCGGCCGGCAGTAGGCGGGAAAAAGGGGTGCCGAGAGGGAGAGAGACGGGGCGGGGCTTTCCCCCATCTTACTCGGGAGTCCCCGCCGCAGCATCACCTCGCGCCCCACCCACTTTCTCTCTTCTCTTCCATCCCGCCCTCACACAAGCCAAGGTCTCTCTCTTGCCCACCGCGAACTTGCTACGGGAAGTGACGCGACACGTACAAGCCAAGCGCCCTCGGCCAACAGCAACCGAGGGTGACCGCCGAGCAGCCAATCGGCGGTCGCTTAGTGGGCGGGGCTTCCCGGAGCCTCAGGTTTGTCAGGGAAGGCGCGGCGGCAATGGGAGGGGTGGAGGGGGAGAGAGAATGGAAGAGAGCGGGGAAGCGGGACAGAGAAGCTGACGGGGAAGGAGGAGGCGGAGAGGATCTGTGACTGGAACGCGGAGAGGGAAAGCGGAGGTTCTGTCCCACTCCTCCGCAGCGGGGAGCTCGGGGGTAACCTGAGGGGCTCTTCCCTCTCCCGCGCGCACGAGAACAGCGCCGGCTCCCTCAGTGGAAAGACCGCTGCTGCTTCTTCCCTCAGCGCTCCCTCCCTTATTCCCCCATTTCTCTCTCACACACACTCCGGTACCTGCAGAAGGATGACCCAGCGCCACCCAAGACCCGGATGGAAGAACCGCCGTCGATGGTGCTGCTCCTGCAGCAGCGCTACCGCCTTTCCCCGCAGTGGATCACGGGAAAAAAAGACTGATGACGCCGCCGCCCCCCCCCCACCTCGGATGAATGGAAGAACTCCGCCCCCGCGGCGTGTGCCGAGTTAAGGGAAGGAGCGTGACCCGTCCGTCACCCACGCTTGCCCGCTGTCATTGGAGCACACAGCCCGTGTCCCCGCCCTAGTGCAAGATCGTGTCTTCTGATTGGAGGAGTGCGGGCTCCTGTGTCAGCCTACCCTACCTGGTTGGTGCTCAAATTCCTTGGCCCCTGCTCCGCCCTCTCCTAATGGGAGAGCGCCCTCGGCTTTGCCCACTCGGAGGGAACGAGGACTGGCCGGCGAGTCACGTACTGCCTTCTCGCCCGTCCTCTCTGCGTCCTTCCTCGGAGCTAAAACCCGCCCACCTTCCTCTCAAGTCCGCAGGCGTCAGAATTGATAGCTGCCGCGGCTTTGGTCTCACTCTGACAAAGGCTGCTGGCAGGCGGCTGTGCTGAGGAGGAGTTAGAAGCAGCCGAGGAGTCTCGCGGAGCCTTGACCAGGGCATCGTTAATAGACACGACCTTATGCATGTTTCCTCAGAAGTGCAGTGAAGAGAGGCAGCTTTAAATTTGTTAGCCTTTCGGGCAGTGCAAGATGCTTAGGCTGCCGTCAGTGAGGAATCTAAATGGTCAGAGGTGATGAGGGTTGCAGGCCAACAGCGTCTGGTTTTCCCATCTCTTCTGTTGTAACTTGCTTAAGGATAAACTCTCTTCCACTTGCCTAATCTGTAAGGCAGTGGCAAGGGGTGGGGAGGGTGCCAGCTCTGCCAGTGTATTGCAGGAGAATAATTCTTCAGCAGATAAGACTTTGCACTTTCATACGTTATACATTTTGAGGAGGATTTCTGTTGTGTCCATTCTTTGCACCTGGTATTTAAAAGATATACAGCACCACCTACAGATTACCTAATACATGGCAAATTCGGAGATTGTAAAGACACTCTGCATATGCAGGGTGTACCACATTTATGGGCTCAATTCTCATGGTTAGTCTAAAAGTTGGTGCTCTTCCCATCCTCAAACTGCATGACTTTTGCGCTTTATATTTCATGCTTCCTGCCAGTGCTCTACTTCAGAAACCAACATTATTTCTTAGTTCCAAACTCACTTCTCAGAATATGGGATTTTGACTGCAACCTCATGAAATGAGGGAACACAAACTATTGTGGTTGGGCTTCCTTGATTTACCTCCTTCCCCTTTTTTTGCAAAGTGCATTCCTCCACCCCATATATTAAATTCCATTTTCCCTCTGCCTTACTTTAAGTTAATTAGTCGTTAAAGTGAAACCTTGTAGCCTGGCATTATTATCTGGTTATGGAGAGCTGAACTGCACCTGTCATTTCCATGTGAAGCTCAATGTGCCCCATCGATCTTACCAGCAGTTCTGTGGCATTTTCTGTTATTGATTATGAGGTGTTGGCTCACTACTGCAGAATTGTTGAGAGAACAGAGTTCTGAGAATTGCAGAAAACAAGGATATAGAATCGGGAACAGAAAACATTGGATTGACAGCAGGATTTAGTTTAGGACTAGGACTGGATTTGAGCTCAGGCCAAGACATGGACCAGACAAGAAAAAGACATTAAAAAGGCCACTTATGTAAACACTGAGAACTTCAGGATGATTTACTATTCTCAGCATCTTTTAACATATACTTAATAGCCTCAACCCTTGAGGATAGATGCAAGAATCAGCAGGCAAAATGAACTTCTCTGAAATAGCTCCTAGGGGAAGCATACAAGGCAAGAGAGAACAAAACTAGTATGAAGGCTCTGTGATCCACAATAGGTGTGAGGTCTGCCTCCTCAGATCAAGTAGTTGGGCAACTACTTGCCCAAAGAGCAAGGAGTATGGCTACCTAACCATACCCGCTCCTGAGATAATTTAATACAAATTGTTACCTTCATTCTTGTCCCTTGGGTGAAACTCTGGACTGCTTCAAATGCGTAAGCCGCACTCTTGTGTCCCTGCTGGGACCATTTCATTACATGAACTGCTGTGTCAGTGCAGGAGTGGGTTAAACTACAGTACTCTGAATTGTTGGAAAGCAAGGTAGTGCAACTACAGTTCTGTTTTCTATCACAAGAGGGAGCATGAGTCCCAGATTGCTGAAGAAGTGTGTATCATAGAATCATAGAGTTGGAAGAGACCACAAGGGCCATCGAGTCCAACCCCCTGCCAAGCAGGAAACACCATCAGAGCATGTAGCTGCATGTATTATGCTTGCATGTAGAGAAGAGCTTGTTCATTAAGGCTCATGCCTTGGATCAATTGTGTTAGATGTGATGAGCTTCTGGTCCATAGCTGTCAATGTTTCCCTTTTTTAAAGGGAAATTCCCTTATTCCGAGTAGGATTCCTCGCAAGAAAAGGGAAACGGTGACAGCTATGTTCTGGTCATTTAAGATGAATGTTTCTGATTCAGACTTGAAACTTGAACCTTACCTTAATAAGAACTATAAATACCTACATGCAGAAATATTCTCATTTGCGCCTAATTTTGGAGATCTATATTTGAGACGAAATAAATGCCCCTGTAAACTTCGTTGCCAGAATGAGGCGAGATAATGCTTTATATACTAAGCAATATCATTTTACTTCACGTTAGTAAATTTTGCTGATAGTATAAGCCAAATTATCTTTTGGCTATGAAATTATAGCATTGGTGACAAATTGGTACAATAGGAAAATTGTTTCCTGTTGCCATATCACATGCTGAACTAGAGAAAAAGAATTTTTAATAGAGTAACAGGTAACAGTATATTTTTGGAGTGGAATATTTTTGTTCACTGAATATATTAGTTTGAGCCTATCAATAGATGAATGGAAGCTGACTCAACAAGGAGTGACAATTAGTCACTATTGAATTAATAGAACCTCTATTTCTGTTGTATATACACCATTGTTCTGTACCTTGCCCAGTCATAAAAGTAATCTACAGTAGTAATGCTTTCGTTCTAAAATATAGTTGCTCATATAATTTAAGGGGTTTTACTAAACTGTCAGTAATTTAAAAATAAATATTTGAAATAAGTTGTTTTTAAAACTGCTTGGTTCATTTTTATCAAACAGCAGACTAAGTACTGTACTAACACAGCAGAACACAGATTAAGACATGGAATCTGCTGTTGTGGCAGAGTGGATTGTCCAAAACCTAGGCTACTCACTCTCTCTCTCAATATGGATACTTGCCACTGTTATGACTAATTGCTTAACAAGCACTTTACAGTTATTTTGCAGCTGTTGCAGCAATGTTTGTAATAATCTCTCAGGTGATCACTTTACACATAGAGGACCAAGGATTCTTTTTCAAAAAGGAAGAAACCCTATATCATTTTAATCCTCTCAATCCAGTATTTTTATGCCCCAGGCCACACTACTGCTACCTAAACATATCTGTAATTTTGATATTTTTCCATTGCTGCTCTTGCAATCCATAGATCTTTCAGCCTTACAACAGTCTAGTGAAGTAGATCAGTACTCTGTTGTAGAGGGCGGAGAATTGAAGTGGAAGAATGGCTTGGATCCCCAGGATCTGGCTGGGGAGGAATCAGGACAGGGCGGTGCAGGGGGCTGCAACAGTAAGGGGCAGAAGGGGAAAGTCCTGTTCTGTGAACATGAACTGTGTTACATTCATAGAAGGTATATTAAGAACCAAGCCAATGATGTGTCCATTGCCATAGATAAGGTAGGATTTATAACTAGGCTTTTCAGCTTTAAGTATAAAATGCTAGCTAAAAGATCAGGTTTACTGTCAACAGTAACTTCCATTCATTCTGCCACACTTTGGAAATAAGAGTTGTGTCTTATCATGACCAGCATATTTTTCATGAATAACACACTTACATATAAACCACAACTTCTAGTTTTGAGATGCATGCAAGTAGTAATCAAGAAAATATAAATTGCATTTTAAATGGAAAATTAATTTATGGATGTCTGCAGCATTCATGTATTTGAAAAGGAGACCCAGCTCTGGAAGGCACAAATAAAACAAAGCTTGATTTACGAAATATATACGCTATATCTGATGTGTACAATTGTGCACACACAAAAACAGTCCCTTCTCCCCCCCCCAAAAAAAAAAAAATTATTACGCTGTGGTTAAGAAAGAACTAAGACCAAGTGTTTTTCATACAATGCTCAGAGATACTTCAGTTTTTCAAATTGTGGTTTCATTTTGTGAAATACAGGACATCTGTAAGAATAACCATCAGTGACATTTTTGTGACTGCAGCTATGCCTCAAAATGTGTCATTTGCACCTGAAAACCTTGGCACCATATGTTTGAGACAATAATGAGTTGGCTCACTACAATTTCAATGTTCCCTTCACCAGTAAATCACTACATCTGTCTCACTGAAGACGTAAACTCACTAACAGAAAACCATTTTGTTGCCTCGGATCACCCAAAGGGAAATAAGTAGCAAATGTTGAAATGCTGAAAATGTTGTGTGGCTATGATGTTGCAGCCTATGACTGACTTGTCTATTTCTTTTGGAGCTGATTTTATCTGGCATTCTACAGTTGCTGCTAATGATGAGTATTTAAGCACTTTGTGGTGAGAATAAAAAGTCTATACTGACCCAAACGTATATTTTAATTTTGAACATCTCTTCCACTTTGCATTCCACATTAAGATCACACTGAATCTTGTGTGGAAATGTCCTAAAGCATATGTGAAATGAATTCTCTTTACTCAAATTTATCTGTCAAAATCAGTTTTCTAGAAGCTTCAAGGTCATAGTCCTGGCTATGGAAGGTTCTTCTAAGCAAAGTAAACACGAGTTGTAGAGAGTTTGGGTTTCTAACAATTAGTCTACAAGTTAACTAGTAAGGCCAGATGACAGCAATATTAAAAGTACAATCCTGTAGCCATTATTTAAGCATTGTTGTATCCTCTTGAATTTTACCAGTGACCTTTTTTTCCAAACTTTCAAATAATTATGTAAGGGTGATGATGATTAATTAGCAGGGCCCAACACAATATGTGTCAAATGCCATGCCATGTGGTTGCATCTATAAATATTTTATTTGCTAATGAGTAGTGAAAATCGATTAGAAGAACATTTGTTTGTTTCTTTTTTTAATAAATTATTTTGCTCTTGGTGGTCTTGTTTCTAAAGCTTTACCTATTCCATGGCTTGCCTTGATATTGATTCTGTTTCCAATTAGATGTCATTCCTATTTGGTGTACTATTGTTATCCCTATGGGAGACATTTTGATTAAGATCTTGCTTTGTTTCGTTTGCTTTTTGGAAAAAATCCATTAATTTTTCGTAGAAGGACTCATTAGACATTTCTTCAGAAAAAGAAAATGTGGGACATTCTGGCCTGAACACATCAGGGAGCTCATCTGACCTTGTAGGTGTTTCATCAGAATTAGAGGAGACATAGTTGTTGATATGGGTGGCTTTGATCAAGTCTTTAAAATATTGCCCAACGGAAATATGGTAATCTTTTTTGTTTGGGTATAAGGAATTTCCTTTTGCAAGTTTCTCTATCTTGCTTCTGAGTATTTTATCCTCTTGAAGAAAATGCACTGAATTTGAATGCTGTTCCAAGAGAGTTTTCATTTCTTGATAAAGGTTTCTTGGGACTTCAAGCTCATTTGCCAGCTGCTGAAGGTTTTCTACTTTCATAGAATACTCTTTGCCTAATATTGCTTTGAGTTCAGTCATTCTCCGTCGGATCCCTTTCAGTAAGCCTGCTCCAGTGGCATCAATAACAACCTTGACTTCAGCAGCAGTATCCGTAAGTTCATTGATCAGCATTTCAATTTCCTGTTGAAGTATGATATAGAATTTCTTAGTAATTTCACAGTACAATTTAAAGTACAATTTAAACATTTTTAAAACTACTTCAGCTTCATTATTCAAAGTAATTATTGGTAAATGGTAATCCCCAGATACATTGCAAAGAAAGCCCTATGGCTTATATCGAGGATATAATAGCATAATCTTTTCTGGAGGCATCTATGAGTCTCTAAAAGACTGTGCACTCAAGTTCTGCTACTGAAAAGGCAGCATGCTGTTCTTTAACAAAACAATCACGAGTTAGCTAAGAAATTGTACTCTCTAGCCACCTACAGTCAACTGTGACTTTGTGCAGTCTGCCTATGTGGTTGCCCATATATATGGGAATGGCATACGGTGACAGAAAATGTATAACATCTTCACAAAAGGAGAAGGAAAAGTTGCCAATATTTGAGAAATCTTAACTTTATGCCGCTGTTATTGTCCTCTAACTCAAAGACCAGAATAGTCAGAGAAGATGAAGAGAAGAAGTGTGTTTTGCTGCCTTCGAGGAAGAATCCTTGGACTCGCAGGGCTGGGCCAGTGAGATGGATGCAGGGGGGTATGCCTCACCCACCAATCCCTATTCATATCCAGTCCCAAGAAAATCCAGAAAGGGACTTGAGTTGTGCTTCCTGACAGCTGTCCCAAGTGTCCAAGAGCTTTTATTTATCCCCTTCCCTTGTAACACTCAATGAGTTGACTTCTATGTCCCCAAGGTGTTGCCTGGCAGTGACATTGCTGCCTTGCCAGTTTGGTTTGGTTTTTGCTTCGAGCCTCCTCCTAGCTTTGCAGATACTGCTGTTTTGCTTCTCTCACATGGGGTGGTCTGAGGTAAGGGGGCAGCAGCAATGCAATTACATTTCTCATGGGTTGATATTTTACCATAACAAAACTCCAAATGGCTTTTAATGAAGGCGCTATGACACTAGATCTGAAAAGGGGGGAAACATCACTTTTCTGGCCCAAAGTAAACCACAAATGTGGTAATGTACACTGCTCCTAGTGTTAGAACAATATGGTCATGTAATCATATTGTTCGTAGTTTCACAAACAGACACCCAGTTTCTTCCACATCCAGTTTCACCAGTTCCTCCTCTCCTAACTGTTATAATTCAGGCTCGGTCAGAGGTATGTGCCTATCTCTCCAGGCACCGGCTGAATTCTTTCGACCTCCCTCCGGCGACTCCCGGCAGGAAAAACACACGAGGTCCGTTCCGGCGATTTTCCTCAGGCTGTGAGAAAAACACACCAACTGCTTCTCCTCCTCCCTGCTCCCTGCATATCCCCAGGGAGGGGAATCAGACTCAGACAGAAATGTATCTACATTGCTTTTATTCCTGTCTTTAGCAGTTATACAGTAAAAGATGTCTGCTCTCTTCAACAAAACAGAGAGAAACTCAAACTCCACCCATGTACATCCTGTACAGGTCATATGACACACTCTGAGCTCACATCCTGTGCTCAATAAGGAGAATGGACTGCCCCTTTGTTTCCATGGCAACAGTCACATACATCCTGTCTGGCTTTGCAGCCACAAGCAGCTGACTGAGCTGCTGGAGCCTTTGCTTGCTGCAGCATTGCTGCTTTAGAATAACATACTCCCCCTAAAGTATCAATGCGTGCTGCGAGCAAAGCGTCATCCAGAGAAGAAAACAAACAGTTGTTATACTTATAACACTCCCCTGTTGTTTCAGTTCCACCCTTGGAACTACACGCCACTGGTTTTACCAATGTACCTCTCTGGTTGTGTGACTTCCAAGGAATGAGTGCTTCTGCATTACCTTGGTTAGCAACTCTCTGTTGTGCCTTTGTCTCTGACTCAGACACAGCTTCAATTTGACCTTGGTCGTTTACAACAGCAACACATGCAATAGCTAGGTTGGCAAACTCTTTTGAATACCTCCTGGGTGGTACACCCTTCGTTGCTCTCTCAGACCTACGTAAGAGGTGCTGCTCTTCTCTGCTTTCTGGTTCAGCCTCTGAACTCTCTGGAGAACCAGTACTAAGCTTAATCAGTGGTTCATCCTCCTCTTCTGAGGGTCTAGTCATTGTGTGAGATTTCTTCTCAATGACTGTGACAACTGAGCTGTCTGAGCTATCGCTGTCATCATCAGTACTACTGAACTCAATAAAATCAACATCATCATCATCAGAATCATCATCATCACCTGTGGGAAATGTGTGAACAATCACTCGCTCCTGTTCAGGAGCACTCTCTAGAAATTTTGTGAGAATCACCTTACCAGATTCAGACAAAATTACTCTGTAGAGACCCTTTTCATAACCCACAAAAATGCCTCTGGCATTCTTTACTCCACCCGGAGCTTCTGTTCTCACATGAGATCCAAAAACCTTGAAATGGGCAACAGAAGGTTTTCTGTGGAACAGTTTCTCAAAAGGAGAACATCCCAAGTCTTTTGAAACCTTTCTCAACCACGTGTAACAAAATGACATTAGTGACTCAGCCCAGTACTCATGTGGCAGATGTGAACTAAGCAATTGCGCTTCCATTCCCTTTTGCAATTCTTTGTTCACCCTAACACAGACACATCTGTTCCAAGCTTCTTCGGAAGCTGCAATTTTGTGTCTTATCCCTTTCTTCTTCAGGAACCTCTGGAAATCCTGTAAGAGAAAAATTGGCTTCTCATCTGTACAAAGACAATCTATGTCAGCATCATGCATATTTTTAACTTTGTCACAAAACTCTTTAAACCTTTCTAAGGCTTCTTTCGGTCTCTCCAAAAGATAAATCCAGACAAAACCTGTAAAAGAATCAACACATATTAGGTAATACTTTGCATTGCCTCTAGATGGTGCTAAAGGACCAATCACATCAGCATACAACCGCTGAAATGCCCTGTCGACCCTTGAGGTGACCTGCTTGGCGTTCTTCTTGGCTACACCTGCAAAAGAAATCATGTTAGAATCACAATTCATGTAATCACTTTGATCAAAAGTCAACAAATACAGTCCATCTTTCTCTTTGGCAGAAAGATACAACTCTCCATCTTTGTAGATCTCGCAGTGTTGATCATCATAGGACAGTTTTAGTCCCTTCTTGGCAATCTGCGAAACGCTGAGCAGATTGTACTTCAACTCTGGAACCAAATAAACATCGTTTATAGTCAAGTTCAGACTTTTAAGATACACAGTCCCAGTTCCGGTGGCTTCCAGCTCTTGACCGTTGGCTTGTTGTACAACGAAGCTTTGCTTCTTAAACGACGAAAACAAATCCCTACGATGGGTCATGTGAAATGTGCAACCAGTGTCAATGACAAAAGCGTTCTCCACATCTGGCTTGGTTCCTTTCGACATCAAAGCCTTTGCAGGCTTCGCCTGTGACTTGGCATGACTTCTGCCTGACGCCTCAGACTTCGTGGAGCTTCCCTTGGCTCCTTTGTTCTGACGTGGCTTCTTGCAGTACCGCTGAAGATGCCCAGTCTGCCCACAATTGAAACATCGAACAATGTTCAAAGCTACAGCGTCTCCTCCAGTAGCTACAGCACTGGGGGTGTCTGAACTCCGTTCTTCCCTCCCCCTGTCCTTGACTTCCAGGGCGGCAAGTCTGTCATGTTCGTTCAGCACGACGGCAAAGACCCTGTCCGACGTTAGATCAGCTGCTGGGAGAGACCCCAGCTGACTGGCAACCGTTTTGTAAGTCCGATTCAGGCTGTTGATCACCATGAAGCAAAACACTTCCTCCTGCAGACGGAAATTGCGTTCCACCATCTGCTGACGCAGAAATTTCATTTCCGTCAGGTGCGCTTGAACATCTCCATCAGGCGCAAGCCTCAGGTTAGTCAGCTTTTCAAAATACAGCAACGCTGAAGAACCTGCATCTCTCTGATGTGTCCTTCTCAGCGTGTCCCAAACATCTTTCGCGTGCTCTAAATCTTGTATATGAATAAGCTGAGAGTCTGACACGCACAGAATTATAGCAGTTCTGGCCTTCACATCCTGTGACTCCCAAGCACGCGTTGGTGCTGCAGGGATGGGGTTCTCAATCACCCCAAACAGTCTCTGATTCTGCAGCAGGGCCTTCATCTTAATAGACCAAGATGCATAATTGGCACTGGTCAAGAGGGGTGGAGAAGGCAGGCCTCCCCCTTTCTTGGCATCCATTTTGAGTCCTTGCATTGACTCTCAAACACAAGCCTCTAAAATCCAATAGCTGGCTTGCTCACACTCTGTGCACCTGGCAGCTCTAACACTGGCTGCTTGGAAAGTCCCTTTCAACAGTTCCTTTGTAAGGGCCTAGTCAAAACACGAGCTGTTTTTGCCTCTCTGGGCACAGCCTGACATCCAGCCCTTATCTTGAAACTGGCCTGCGTTGCTAAGCAACCACATTCCTTTCCTTGGACAGGAAAAACCACAGGAATGTTTGGAATGCAGACTCTTCTCTCTCGGAGCTGTTTTTCCCAAACGTTGCTCCCATGAAGCAGAGAATTCATCCATCTGCATTCACACTCTTAAGCCCGAAAATCTCATACCTGGGCTCCGTAGCTTGGCTTTCAGCTTCTTCTGGTCAGCTTCTAGCTGCAGAGAATCAGCCTCCATCTCAGGCTTCCATGGAGAGGGATGAATACAGTAGCTCTGCTACTCCTTGATGCAGACTCCCATGGATCGTAGCAACCATCCTCTGCTACCACTGTTATAATTCAGGCTCGGTCAGAGGTATGTGCCTATCTCTCCAGGCACTGGCTGAATTCTTTCGACCTCCCTCCGGCGACTCCCGGCAGGAAAAACACACGAGGTCCGTTCCGGCAATTTTCCTCAGGCTGTGAGAAAAACACACCAACTGCTTCTCCTCCTCCCTGCTCCCTGCATATCCCCAGGGAGGGGAATCAGACTCAGACAGAAATGTATCTACATTGCTTTTATTCCTGTCTTTAGCAGTTATACAGTAAAAGATGTCTGCTCTCTTCAACAAAACAGAGAGAAACTCAAACTCCACCCATGTACATCCTGTACAGGTCATATGACACACTCTGAGCTCACATCCTGTGCTCAATAAGGAGAATGGACTGCCCCTTTGTTTCCATGGCAACAGTCACATACATCCTGTCTGGCTTTGCAGCCACAAGCAGCTGACTGAGCTGCTGGAGCCTTTGCTTGCTGCAGCATTGCTGCTTTAGAATAACACTAACTAGTCTGTAGAGTAGTAGCCAATTTCATTCATTCTTTCATTCAAAAGATGTTTCCCCCACTCTTCAGCTGGAAAAGTTTCCAGAGCGGATTGCAAATCAATTTTGAAAAACAGAATAGCAAAGTCTCTGCCCCCAGGCCTACAGACTAAAAAGACATGACACAGAGAGGTTGGAGAGGGGAGACAAAAACTAGCAAGCTCGGGCACTAAATTGTGTTGCCAAGATCTTTCAATGGCCAGTTTTCAGTGGACATGGATGAGGCACTGGGAGTTCCGAAAATAGGTCAGCACTGGACTGGGTGAGGGCTACAAGTGAATCTCAGTCTAGATACAAAAGGAGCACTATGTGGATATGACAACACACCCAGCCCCAATTAGGATCAAATTCACAGGGGTGGTGTTAGTTCTGGTCATTGCTCTAAATGGCCAGGTGGCTGCCATGGCTTTTCATCAACTTAGGCCAATAACCTACTTGTGGCCTTAGAGAAATCGTGGCCACATTTATCTATACTCTGGCTAGACTACTATATGTGATGTCTTTGAAGGTAACTTCTCTCTTACAAACAGATTAAAATCTGTTCTTATAAATAGTCAGGACAATTTTACCCAGCACACTAAAATTAACTTGTTAACCTGGTATCTGTGTTGAGTGTCCATTCAGAGGCGTTAAAAGTGTGACCTTTTGGAAAAGAACAAATAGCATACTAGCTATAGCTAACACTGAAAGTCCTATAAGTCAGGGTCAAACAAGAAAGACTATCAAATTATTATTGCCTTGTTGGAAATGTAAAGGGGGGGGGGGAATCACTCAGCATGAAAATTAAAAATTGTTTTTGTTAATGCAGGTGAGATTTTTTAAAAAAATATCAAGCTTCTTTTACTGCACCTTCTTAGCTTGTTCAGCATGTTCAGATTGTTGGTTTACCCAATCTAAATCTTTGATCAATCTCTTTTTCCTCTCTGAGTAAACTTCAGATAGTTTTGCTACATTGTGGGACTCATGCTCTCCAAAGAGTTTGCAGATGGCGCATATCGGCTTATCATCAGTCAGGCATACCTGGATGAGAATGGGCAACGTATGTCATGTTATCGGCCAGCACAGCAAAAAATTTACACCACTTTTTAAGCATCTAAATAAGACATTGCCTCAGAGCTATGAACTCTGTTTCTGTTGTTAAAATTAAAAAGACTCATATTTTATTTTCATTTACTCTTGCACCAATCTAGTACTCACTGAATTATATCCTGTAATCTTGCTGCAGGAAGATAACTATTATTATTTTTAAAGCACAAATGACCTTCCATGTTTGAACATGGAAGCACATATAGTTCAAATAAAGAGCTGTCTCCAACCAAGTCATATTGAGAAAAGACCTGTTGAAATAAAGGGATTTAAGTTAGCCAGGTCCATTGATTTCAGAGGGTCTACTCTGATTATGGCTTAGCTGAATACAACCCACTCTTCTTTTTTTAAGCAAATTGATTGTTAAATGAGGAATGAGGTTACTCGCTGTGAGGGAAGGGGGTGCAGATAATGTTGGTGCTTGCTGCTTTCCCCTCCCCCCCATTAAATGTGTTGATTAGGATCTGGTCTTGTACCTGGGTGCTACAAAGGCATTTGACCTCTAAAGGAACAATGACACCTTTTAAAAAGGTCACCAAACTGTGTGGGCACAGTCAGGAGGAGCTCTGGTGTCGCAAGGAGTACCCAACAGGTACAGTATGGCACAATGCTTGCATAACGTCGAGATATCACTTGAAAAAGCGGTGGCTATGTTAGCTGCATAAATGCAATAGACCACAACTGGAGCAATTCCTTGGTGCCTGGATGATGTTCAGCAGAGAACACTTTCCCCAGCCTGACGTGTTTTGCATAGTGTCTTACTCTTACCCAATCTAGAGGATCATGTGAATTTCCATCATACTGGAAGGGGCAGGGCGAGAGCCCTCACTTTTATAGTTAACCAGGGCTGGGCCCCACTATTAGAGTGTGGTGACTGTCTCAGGCAGCAGAAACTGGGGGACAGTGCTGACAGGCCCAGCTGTGTCCAGACAGTCAGCTTCTCTTTCATAAAATCGTAAGGCGCCATAATGTATTTTGCCTCAGGCAGCAGAATGTCTTGAGTTTGCCCTGAAGTAAATATGCCTTTTAATCAGCCAGCATCAGATTTCTCTTTAAAGAATTGCTTTTCTCTTTTTATCTGATGTGTTGTTATTGTTATACACTGGTGCGGTATTTTGCAATGTTTAGCAGTTTATACATATTCCAAATTAACAATTGAAAATAAAGTAAAGCACTGCAGTTAAGTTAGTTTCTTTAAGGAATAGGAAAAAAAGGAGTGGTGGAATTATACCAAATTCATACGCTCTCCATGTTCTTCACATATTTGGGACAATTGGTCTTGTTCTTTGGCATGCACATTTTCAAGCTCATACTTATATTTTTCCAAAATACTCTCCACCAGAATATTTCTTGGCAAGCCAATGATTCCTCTCCCTCTCAAGGGTATGATCTGAAAGTGAGATGAAATCATCAAATGCATCCTGTAACATTTTGCTTCAAAGGTTTAATGTGGGGAAATGACGTAATTGTTCTGTACCCAGATTTTCTATCGATCAACATAATGTGAAGGTAAATTAAATGCTGCAACTATGCGGTATGCATATCAGTTTCTTTTTAGTACTACTGTATGTGTTTCCTTCTGGGTTGCCACTTCTTGTGAGCTAAAATGTTCCTTATAAATGATTGGAGATGTCAATTTAAAGGTAATAGAGATAAACTCCTGATCTACATGATAGTGGGAGCAATAATAGAAATTGCAAAACACAGGAAAACCAAGTGAAGTTCCATATTTACAGGAGCAGCTACACAAAATATTTTATGCCATGATAGGGAACAAGGTAGGGAGTAATGACACACTCTCAACTGGGCCAATTAAGGGCAATTCCAGTTTGTCATGAAATGTGGTCTTTTGCAAATAGACTATTTGAATGATAGATTTTTAAAATGTAATGTTAAAATGTGGCAATTGGTGTATGTATTACAGTGGTACCTCGGGTTACAAACACCTCGGGTTACAAACAGTTCGGGTTACAGACTCCACTAACCCGGAAGTAGTACCTCGGGTTAAGAACTTTACCTCAGGATGAGAACAGAAATCGTGTGGTAGCAGTTGGAGGCCCCATTAGCTAAAGTGGTACCTCAGGTTAAGAACAGTTTCAGGTTAAGAACGGACCTCTGGAACAAATTAAGTTCTTAATCAGAGGTACCACTGTAGTTAAAACAAGCTTGTTGGGCATGCAAAGTGGGGAGATAAATGTGATTCTATTTTTGGTCCTTTCTTGCCTGTGGTTATATATTTTGTACATGCCAATTTGTAAATGTTGGGTTGTATCCACTGCAGCATATGCCCAAGGGGGGTCCCCTGTCCCCTGCTCCCTACAGTGGCTCTTGCTGTTACCACAAAAAGCTTCTTCATGCCCAATATTCTCCGATTCCTGCTCCCACAGGTCATGCAGGGGGCTGAAGTGAGGTGGAGAGGCGCATGGAATCCCCCTTGCCTGAGCACTGCACACAGGCACACTGCACTGCACATTGAACACAACCCATTAGGAATGAAAAGTCATACAGATCCCTGTGAGCTTACACCGAGTTTACACTGCAGCTCTAGAACTGCTACATGAGGAATGTCGCTATCTGCAGAGGCAGTATGTTTCTTGCGATAGTGCTACTGCTATATATGTCTGCCCAGTTGCTATACCTCTAACTGCCGGCTTCTGCTTTAATATTTCGCCGTTCATCTTGTAGCGTGAATGTGGGCAGTCGGAAACCCACTCATACTATCGGAGAGGGCAATCTGTAAGCAGATTGCAGAGGGCAAAACAAAGCTCTCTCTAACTTACTTTTCTGCACATTGGGCAGGAGAACTGTCCATTGACATGGCTACAGTTCTGGCTGATGAGGATCTTCTCCAGGCACTTCTTGCAGAAATTGTGAGCGCAGGATAGGACCAGCACGGGGGGAGTGAACAACTCTAAGCACACCGAACATGAAAGCACCTGTGCTAATGCCTCCATGACATGGCTGCACTCAAAAGAACGGAGCCTCAACTTGCCTTCTCTTCCAGCAGCATTCTCATTTAAGTTCTAGAATGGCACTGAAGGCCTTTCCAGAGGCATGTCACAGAAACTCCATAGCAACATAAAATCAATGGTGTCACACTTTTGCAGAAGACCTTTGAGAATTGTGGTCTGTCATTGCCAAACCATGGAAACGCTAAATTCTCAGTATTTATGGTCGCATCCAATGCTGTTCCCACTCAAAGTAAAGCTATTGAAATTAATGGTCAGGACTTAGGTTCATTCGTTCCAATGGGTCTACTTGGAGTAGGACTTCACTGACTATAACCCTTAGTTTTCTGATTTCATTTATTAACTTAAAAGAATGAGATTGGCTTATATTCATCATGTGGCGTTGACCATTGCTGTGGGCCTGAAACTGACTTTGAAAAGCAGCTTTTGAGTGTTGCACTATTGTTTGAAAGTGCCAATACAGTCTTGACCAAAAGACCAAGTCCCAGAAATGCAGGTTCGTGTTTTGAGAGCTCATTTGCAGATCGTACCAAATATATTTCTTTAATAAGGAGTTTGCAACTTAAGCTCAGGTTTTAAGTTTCCTAGCTTTTTGCAGTTGTCTGGCTAATGTTTCAATATTTCAGATATTGGTTCAAATTGTCCTCATTCCCATACTGGAGCAAATGCTTGCAAGCTGCTATTATAACAGAATTGTCTCTCCCTGAATCTGTTTTCCAATTCATGAGTCAATAACAGTTATAAGGCCTTCTCACTAAGGTTCATTTTCACTACTTCCTCCAAAATTAATAGCATCACTGTTAACAATAGTGTCAGAAAACCTCTGTGAGAATTAACAAAGTCGTTCTGATGGTGGTGCTTCATGTTCAGCAGATTCATATGCTTCAACAGAAAAGTGCTGAAAACAATTATTTCACATTTCTTGCAAATACCTCCCAATCCATTTAAATGCTGTCTCAATATTCATATTCTCCTGGTGCAGTAGTGATGTTACAAGTTTAATATATTCCCAGGACGTTTAGCATAATTTCAGTAAGAAATACTGTAAAGGACTACAGAACCAATCAAACAATTCAATAGTTTGTATTTATTTGGCCAAAGTTTTTACAAGGGAAGGATGCACTGATCAATTTGCAGTTTTAAATTCACCTCAGTATCTCAGTAAAGCCAGATGAATTTCTTGTTAACATCTTAGTGGTACATTGTGGGGGTCAGGTGGGATAGCTATGAGGAATTATGAAAAATGAAGCAAGCTATTGTGTCAGCAATGAAAGCATTGCTTTGACTGGGTTTGAGCCATTGACAATAATTTCTGATAGCAATCCCACCTGACTCCCACAGTGCATTCTCTTTCCAAAGCAGCCGTGGGCCTGCTGACAGATGAAGGGTTAGATTCAGTGCTGTTTTTGTCTGGTAAAAGCACTGCCACATTGCCTCTGACAGGAGTTGCTGTTCTAGATTTATTTCCTGCTCAAATACAGCCACAACACATGGCTAATGAATATAGTAAATGTGCTATTATTAGTAGTAGAATGTCATCCAAAATTTACAATTCAGTAACTTCAAAATTATATATATATATATATATCAGTTCATAACCAAGTAGTCAATGAAATGAATTGCTGGTGGGGAACACCACGACTTCTTTCAATGGATGATGTCCAAGACAGTATATCCAGATTGAATCAACTGTTTCGAAGATGAATCTTCATCAGCAAATAGTTTTCGATAGAATATCCATACAGGTAAATGTAATACTTGTGGATTAGAACTCACTAATCAGTGTAGCTAACCAGCAATTCATTTCATTTTGGATGACATTCTACTACTAATAATAACACATTTACTATATTCATTAGCAGATTATTCTGTATTGCAACACAGGGGTTTGTTTTGTCACTAGATTTATTTCCAGCAGAGAAACTTACAATTGATGTTTGCTTTGAAGTCCTGATGATGATGATGATGATGATGATGATGATGATAATAATAATAATGGTGGTGGTGAACTGAAGATCTGCATTTCCTCCCAGCCAGGGGAAGATATAACTCAATCTATCTCCTGCCCCCCCACCCCCTGTCTAGCAAGGCATAGAATCACACACCGTAGCCAAGAGTTGAAAAAATACAATTTGCTTATGAGGTAATTGACTGCTTCAGTTAATTGACTTATTCCGACCCACAGCAAACAGAGACTACTGAATCCCACCTCACCACTAGTGATTGCTCTGGATGGATATCATAGCAATGGATATCATAGCCATCGGGTCTGTTTGCTATTTCATCAGCCAGATAGGACAGTTGTGTTTGAGCTTGAGTCCCTGATTGGTAAATTTAGATACATAAGAACACACCAGGCCTGATAATATTCTCTCCATTTTAATCTCTGCCTGCTGACCCTTCTCACATGATTTTTCATGGTAAGCAAATTTCACTGCAGCAGCAACATCCCCACCCCCACCCCCACCCCCACTGCCAAGTAAAATAGCATGGAAACACAAGTGGCAGTTTTAAAAGCTTCTCAAAATGATCTCCTTTTTTTAAAAAAATCTATTCATTTCTCCCCACAATATAGTCAAATTACAACTACAAAAAAACCGGAGGTGGATTGAATAAGTAGAATAGAGTCTTCTCTTAAAAGTAATTCTTAGTCCTTACTACCCTCAGTAGCTCCTCCCAGCTCACCTGGGATCTTTCCTTTCTCATCCCAGCTTCTCATACTGGGAAACCAACCTTTTCCTATCTCTTCCCCAGGGTCCTCCATCAACCATCTACCACCCCCCAAACATTGGACTCCAAAGAAAGAAAAAGAAGAGAAACGAAGACGGGAAACAGAAAACGGAATGGGACAATAAAAAGGAGAGGGAGAGAGCAAGAGAAAGAAACATTAGAAAAAGATGCAAAAAGAAAACTTGATTTTCCATCTGCCGGTTTCATAATTATTTTTTTTAAAAAATATTACTTAAAACCATGTTAATATCCATCTTCTGTTAAACAATATTTCTTTTAAGTAAAGGTGTCAGAACTTCTCAAAATCTCAAGCAGCAATCTAACCCTAGGAAGACAGATAAAACTGTCCGTATCTTATTCTGCCTCAACAAGGTCTGAATGAGATGATATTTTGCAATATTCCAGTTTTAAGACTCTGGATATATTGATTGATTTGATTTGTATGTTCACAACATACAATTTTTTTCTTAAGAGTCATGAGCAACACTCACCACCTCCCCAGTCAATAACACTGGTCAACAACAAATTTGTTGCCTGCGCTTTTTCAGTTGATTTAGGACGAATCTGATGCGCTGAATGCAAAAATCACATTGGTTTTGCTCAATCAGGTCAAGTTTTTGAGCTATGGCCACATGTTTTTTTACGTTTTTGTTCACATGTACGCTTGTGTGGAGCATTTTAGAAGAAGTTGGTGGGGGTAAAATGCCATGTCGAATAATTGTTTTGATTGGAAATGATTATTTTAATGACAAGAAGTATTCAGGTCCGATAGTTCTGGGTGATTATGTCGAAAAGGGATCAGTTTGAAGTCATAAAACCTCGAAATCTTCCATAAATTGGTGCGGCAAAGCATAAAGTTGGGGGATCAAAACTAAGTTAATGGGGCAGCCGCCCCATGAAGTATCCTGATCTTCAATCAGCACGTCGTCCTGTAGCTCATTGTGATGAAATTCCAGTGCCTATCTTCGGAGAACGTCCTGACATTAGTGACGAAGATGCCTCCAGTGTTGAAGGACATGAAGAAGAAGAAGTGGTTCTTGAAGATGATGCTCCACATCCATTTTCCCAAAAGGAGTTGAATGATCTAGTTCACGACCTCAGCTTGTCAAAGGACTCTGCCAAACTGTTGGCATCCAGATTGAAGGGAAAAAAACCTCCTCTCTGACAGTGCTTGCATTAGCTTCTTCCGCAACAGGCATCAAGAGTACCTCCATTTTTTCTCGGAAGAGAAGGACTTGGTGTACTGTGCAGATATTGCGCAGCTTCTGCTCAAGCTTGGAGTGCCACAGTATGAACACAAAGATTGGAGACTGTTCATTGACAGCAGCAAGTGATCACTGAAATGTGTTCTGCTACACAGCGGCAATCAGTTTGCCTCTATACCCCTGGCTCACTCGAGTACACTGAAGGAGAACTATGAAGCGGTGAAGTATGTACTGGAGAAAATTGGTTATGATCAGCATAAGTGGTTTATTTGTGTTGACCTGAAGATGGTGAACTTTTTGTTGGGACAACAGTCTGGCTTCATCAAGTACCCATGTTTTCTGTGCATGTGGGATAGTAGGGTCCGTGCTCAGCATTACACGAAGGAGGACTGGCCTGTGCGGGAGGAATTGGTGCCTTGCAAAGAAAGGAACGTCATCAATGACCCTCTGGTGGACAGAGACAGAATACTCTTCCCACCGCTGCACATCAAGCTCGGCTTAATCAAGCAGTTCACCAAGGCTCTGGACAAGGGTGGTGACTGCTTCACTTACTTGTGCCAGGCTTTTCCAGGATTGACCATGGAGAAGTTGAAAGCTGGCATCTTTGACGGTCCTCAGACCCGTCAGCTCATCAGAGATCCAGAGTTCAGAAACTCAATGAACGAAGTGGAACTGGAAGCATGGAAGGCATTTGTTCTGGTAGTGAAGAACTTTCTTGGCAACGACTTCCGGAGGCGGCGCGAACGGCAATGGCGGTCCTTTTCCTTTAGTGAAAGGGAGCTCTGCAGAGATCGGGTCTTCCGCTACGGCGAAGCGGAGACCCGCGTCTGAAACCCACAGGCAGCAAGAGCCTGTGGTCCTGGGACTCGGCGGGCGCCAGGAGCGACCCTCAAAACGTTGAAGAGACCCTGTAAGGAGCCTCGGATCGTGGAGGGGGTTGCGGCGCTGTGAGTCGATCGCTACTCTGCAGAGTGAAGCCGCGCAGCTGCTGCCAGTGAGCGCTGACCTTTTTTCCTTGGAACGTTCGGAACTGAAAAGCAACAACCCGTGAGTAAGGAAGGACTTTTTAAAATTGGAGTCTAAATTAATGGAAATTTGGCTGAAAGCGGAGAGATGTTAAAAGGAAGTCCGTCTTCCGCTGCTATTTAAATTTCAAAGCAAAAAGAGCTGGAGGAGTGGAGCCACTGTAGAGGTTTTTTAAACCATCTGATTTGAGCACCCATTGAAGCTGCTTTGAGACAAAGTAAAGATTTAACTTAATTACTGGATTTAACCTTTACTTGGACTGTGATAATCTTCTGCTATGGGAACTATAGATTTTGACTGAGAAGCCCAGGTACTTGAGCTGCCTGAACAGTAAAACTGTCAGTTTGCAGACTTGGCTATTGTGGATTTGGACTTGCAACATTTAGAGCATTTTAAGACTTGCTACTTTGAAACACCAGTTGACACTTGTCAGAAACAATGTTTTGCTGTCAATTCTAACTCTGCTAAGCACTAGCTACTGAAGGTCTATGGACATTAAATTTGACTTTATTGATTTTATTTGATTTGACTTCTTCTCTCAAGACATTGCAAGCTCCCTCTAGAGGATTCTGGACTTACAGCAGTGACATTATTCTACTTTCTCTTTCCTTTCCTCCTATACGATTGTTTACTCCTGGGCTGTGGAATTCTCATGGGAACAACTCAGCTTGACCTTGACTGTTAGATAAAGTTGGAATGAGTGGCACAAGAAAAAGGGGAGTAAGAACTAGACAAACAACTTTAATCTCAGCATTACAGACACGTAGATCATCTGTACCTATTCTGCCGGTAGCAGGGGAGGAAGAAATTATATCTACTCTGCCGTTGGCAGGGGAAGAAGAAGAAACTGAGCAGTTACAGTTGGAAGATATGGCCTCAGGAGCAACTGCTTCAATCCTAGAGAAAATTTATGAAAAATTGGAATCCTTGGATAAAAGAGTAGAATCTCTGGACAAGAAAGTGGATGACCAAACAGCTAAAATTGATCAAAATACAGCTTGTCTAAACAGAATAACTGGACAGGTGGTACAGAACGTACAAGCAATTGGGCAGTTAACTGAGGCCTCTGAAGAGAATCGTAAATTGGCTGAGGCTACCAGCCAAAAAGTTGAAAAACTAGAACAAGAGGTAAAACCATTATGTAAGCAAGTTGGAGAACATCAGATGTATTTGTCTATGATAGAACTGCGGAACCGGGAAAATAATTTAAGATTAAGGTCAATACCAGAAGCTGAAGAAGAAAACCTAGCTGAGTTCCTGACCAAAGAATTTTCCAAGTTCTGGTCTATACAGGAAGAAAAGGATTTTAAAATTGTATCGGCTTTCAGACTTGGAAGATTTGCAGAGAAAGATAAGCCCAGAGATTGCTTGATAACTTTGAGATCGAGGGAGGAAAGGGACAAGATTTTGGGATTACACTACGAAAAGTCACTGGACATTTTGGATAAAAGAGCAGAAATTTACAAAGATATCCCGAAACAACTGCTGGACCTTAGATCCGCCTATCTTGAATTGGTGAGACAGTTAAGGAGTAATTCAATCATTTTCAGGTGGGAATTTCCTCAGGGATTATCCTTCACCTTCAGAGGGAAGAAAGTCAAGATTAAAACATTTGAAGATAGAGATAAATTTTGGATTGCTTACGGAGAGGACCTTCAGAAAGGAATCGAAACACCCTTGGGGCCTGGAGCATCTGCTGTACCTACTCCCTTGGAACCTGGAGATCCAGAGAAAAAGATACCACCCCCTGAGAAATAACAGATTTGCTCAGGATGTCTCTGCAACTGTTGAGCTGGAATATTAATGGGTGCAACTCTCCGGAAAAAAGGAGGAAATTATTTCATATATTGAAAAAAGAACAATTGGACATTATCTGTCTGCAAGAAACACATGTGACAAGGCTCCATAGAAAAGTGCTAATAAATAAAAGATTAGGCCAAGAATTTATATCTTCGGACCGAGTGAAGAAAAGAGGAGTGGTGATCTATGCAAAGGACAGCCTATCACCTAAATTTTTTTTTAAAGATGAGCAAGGAAGAATTTTGGCAATAGAGATACATTATCAAGGAGAGAAGTTTTTGATACTAGGAATTTATGCACCAAATGAAGGGAAATCAGAATTTTATAAGAAGTTGCATGAGAATGTCCTGGACTATCTGGACTATGACAACATCATTATGATGGGAGATATGAATGGCGTGGTATCAACCAACATGGATAAGTCACAAAATCAAAATCTTACAAAAGATGGAAGACTACCAAAGACCTTTTTTGAACTAACTGACAACATGGACTTGATTGACATTTGGAGGACAAAGAACCCCCTGGGAAGAGAAGGAACATTCTTTTCTGAAGCCCAACTGACATGGACGAGAATCGACCAAATATGGATATCTAGAGGTCTGGCACCTAAGACTGGAAAGGTGGAAATCTGCCCAAAGACCTGCTCCGACCATAATGCTGTAAAGATGAACATAACACTATTACCAGCCGGCTCCTTTAGATGGAAGATGAATGACAATTTGTTTAGAGATCAGGAGATTACCAAGAAGGCCCAAAAAGTTTTGAAGGACTATTTTGAGATAAATTTGAACACTACGGTGGAAAAAAGAATCATCTGGGATGCAAGTAAGGCCGTGATGAGGGGGTTCCTGATACAACAGAATGCTGTAAAGAAAAGGACACAAAATGAGAAAAAAGATAAGATTTTGGAGAAAATCAAAGAACTTGAGAAGAAGCTAAGATCTAATCCGAAGTCACAGCCGATTCTTAGAGAAATTAAACTCCATCAAGCACAGTATTCTAAATTGATAAACCAGGAAATAGAGTGGAAACTCAAATTAATGAAACAAAGTTCATTTGATTCGGCGAATAAATGTGGGAAACTGCTAGCATGGCAGTTGAAAAAGAGACAGAAACTAAACACAGTTACAAATTTAGAGATTGAAGGAAGAAACATTCAGAACCCTGTGGACATTAGAAAGTGTTTCCAGAGATACTTCAAAAAATTATATACTCAAGGGCCGCAAGATGAGGACGAGATAAAACAATTTTTGAAAAAGAATGGATTACCAAAATTGTCACAAGAAAATAGAGTAATCTTGAACTCTAAAATAACACGACAAGAGATTGAACAAGCTATTCAGAATATGCAATTGGGCAAATCTCCAGGGCCAGATGGACTAACCTCCAAGTATTATAAGACATTGAAAGATTATTTGATACAACCAATGCTGGAGGTTAGCAACGAAATTTTGGAGGGGGAAAAGGCGCCGGAATCGTGGAAAGAAGCTTTTATCACATTGATACCAAAATCGGAAACTGAAAAGACTCAACTTAAGAACTACCGCCCCATCTCCCTCCTAAACGTGGATTACAAAATATTTGCAGACATATTAGCAAGTAGATTTAAAAAAGTCTTGAATCAGGTAATTCACAAAGACCAGGCAGGCTTTCTCCCAGGAAGACATTTGTTTGCTAACACAAGGAACATAATTGACATTTTGGAACTTTTGCAAACAAATATCAACACAAAAGCAGTTTTAATTTTTATAGATGCGGAGAAAGCCTTTGATAATATTTCTTGGAAATTTATGAAGGGAAATTTGGAAGGGATGGGGGTGGGACGGAGTTTTGGGAACGGGATTGACGCAATTTATTCAGAACAAAAGGCTAAACTGATAGTTAACAATGTGATTACTGAAGAGTTCAAAATTGAAAAAGGAACACGACAAGGCTGCCCGATTTCCCCACTGTTATTTATCTCTGTTCTGGAGGTGCTCTTGAACATGATCAGAGGGGACCGGCTGGTGGAAGGTATTCAGGTCGGAGCGAAACAATATAAACTTAAAGCGTTTGCAGATGATCTAGTTTTGACCCTTCAGGAGCCAGAATCTAGCACGAAAAAAGTATTACAATTAATTCAAGAGTTTGGTCGGGTAGCGGGATTTAAGTTAAATAAGCAGAAAACTAAGGTATTGGGGAAAAACTTGACAGTTACAGAGTCAGAACGGTTTCAGAAAGAGACAGAGTTGAACGTGGTTAAAAAAGTAAAATACCTAGGGGTAAATATAACAGCAAAAAATCTGAGTCTATTTAAAGATAATTATGAGAAATGCTGGGCAGAAATTAAGAGAGACTTAGAAAGTTGGACAAGATTGAAACTTTCCTTGTTAGGCCAAATTGCTGCTGTAAAGATGAATGTATTGCCGAAAATGCTTTTTTTATTTCAAACATTACAGATTGTGGACAAAACAGAGTGTTTCCGGAAGTGGCAGAGAGATATTTCTAAATTTGTCTGGCAGGGCAAAAAGCCCAGAATTAAGTTTAAGATATTAACTGATGCGAAAGAAAGAGGGGGCTTTGCCCTGCCAGACTTAAGGCTGTACTATGAATCAGCAGCTTTTTGCTGGTTGAAAGATTGGCTGCTTCTCGAAGACACTGATGTACTAGATCTGGAAGGTTTTGACAATGCGTTTGGTTGGCATGCATATTTATGGTATGACAAGGTTAAGATCAATAAGAATTTCAAGAACCATATTGTCAGAAAAGCAGTGTTTAATGTCTGGACAAAATACAAAGACTTATTGGAAAACAAAACTCCAAGGTGGCTTTCACCATTGGAAGCTAAGGCCCGGAAAAGACTCGATATGGAGGCCAAATGGCCAAAGTATTGGGAAATATTAGAAAAAGATGGAGATAATTGGAAATTGCAGAGTCAGGAGAAAATGAAAGACAAAGTGCGAGATTGGTTACATTATGCTCAGATTAAAGAAGTTTTTAAACTTGATAAAAAGTTAGGATTCCAGGTGGAAAAATCGAAGTTAGAAACGGAACTGTTAGAGCCTAAGACTAAGGTACTCTCAAGAATGTATAACTTGCTGTTAAAATGGAACACACAAGATGAAATGGTTAAATCGGCTATGATAAAGTGGGCACAGGACATTGGGTATAATATTATGTTTGAGGACTGGGAAAAGTTATGGACCATTGGGCTGAATTTCACTGCATGTAATGCTTTGAAAGAAAATGTAATGAAAATGATATATAGATGGTACATGACCCCAGTCAAACTTGCAAAAATATACCACTTGTCTGACAATAAGTGTTGGAAATGCAGGGAAAGTGAAGGAACGTTCTTTCACCTCTGGTGGACTTGCCCTAGGGTTAAGGCCTTCTGGGAAATGATATACAATGAGCTGAAAAAGGTATTTAAGTATACCTTCCCTAAGAAACCAGAGGCCTTCCTTTTGGGCATCGTTGACCAGAGGGTGCTAAGGAATGACCGAACATTTTTTATGTATGCAACAATAGCAGCAAGGATACTCGTTGCTAAGCATTGGAAAATCCAAGATCTACCCACACTGGAAGAATGGCAGATGCAACTGATAGACTATATGGAACTGGCTGAGATGACTGGCAGAATTCGAGACCTGGGAGAGGAGACGGTGGAAGAAGATTGGAAGAAATTTAAGGACTATTTGCAAAAATATTGTAAACTGTATGAATGTTAAGGAGGATGCTTGATCACAAACAACTTGGCACCATTGAATTAGATAAACTGAACTATGAAGATAAGCTAAATTTAGGAAAAAATCAACTTTTAGATAATGATTAGGCTAAACTAAAAAGTTTTTAAAAGTCAAATGAATATATCTAAAATTTAAGATATAACATTGGAAAATTAGATAAGGTGGGGACAAGGTGATAAATTGCTGAATTAATTTTTATATTTTGGAACGTAGGAGAGGGAGATGTGAGGAAGTCCAAAAAGGATAAGAAAATATGTTATGAAATGTGAGGTTTTTTGTATGTTTTGTTTATTGTGTTATAATTTTAAAAAAACTATTAATAAATATTATATATATATAAAAAAAGAACTTTCTTGGCAACAATAAGGCCAGAAACTACGCAGAACTTGTCAACAACACGCTGACTGCTTTCAGAAACCTGGGTTGCAACATGAGCGTCAAGATGCACTACCTATTTTCACATATGGACCGGTTTCCTGAGAAGCTGGGTTCAATGAGTGACGAGCAGGGGGAGAGATTCCATCAGGACATGAAAGAGATGGAGATCAGGTATCAGGGTCGCTGGGACACAGTCATGATGGCTAACTACTGTTGGACTCTGAAGAGAGACCTCCCTGCCGCTGAGCATTCCAGGAGTTCCAAGAAACGGAAGTTCAAGCCCTGAAGTTTGAAAAATGGTGAAGCAACATGCAATTTACGTGTACTTACCTTTATCAATGCCCACCATTCAGTTTACAGTAAACCTGACCTGATGGAGAGAAACAAATGCCATTTCCTGATTCAGCAGTGCAAAAATACCCTAAATCAGTTGTAGAAATCTAGACAACATTCAAAAAGTAAAAAATTGTTGCCCAGTGTAATCTATGTAGGAAATGAAGAGACTTTAAAACAACAACTTTCTTTTTTTATTTATCTTCTGGTCTCCATGACACTATAATACAGGTCTCACATTTCAGTTTTCCCAACAAATGTGAGAATTATAAATTTATATGGTGTTATAAAGTCAAAATTCTCAATTTTCTAAAAAGGATCTATGAGCAATTGATTGCCTATCTTGGTGCTGCATGTCAAGTTTCTATTTCCCCCTACATGTTTGTTTTGGCATTACAGAGGAAAAGCTGTACATTTGTACAACAGTCATTAATAGAAGCCAATGTTTACTCACTACAAAATAAAATGTAATACCATTGTCGTAAACTTCATCTTGTATACTTAGTGTTAATATGCAAACATTTAACGGAATAAACCATTGCGTATCATGGCACTGAAATTATGGCAATAGCTCAGTGTGAAAAAAAATAGCTTATTAATGATAAACTTTCTAAAATCAATAAATTAAATACAAAATGCCACAGTACAGACACAAAATGGCAACTCATTAAATATTAACTTATGTACAGAGCCAGATAGAATTAGTTGTGGTTATTTAATAACCAACGTTATTAGTTAACATGAACCAAGGAATACAAAATATAACAATGGATGGTAAAGGACAGATAGTCTTGGAAAGCTGCAGAAAACTAGCTTAGCATGTAAACATCAAAAGAGGGTTTCTGTTTGGTCTCTGGAGTATTGTCTTTGGTGTTCCAATATCTGTTTAAAAATATTCTTCAGAATGCTGTAAATGTCCAATCCACCTTCCGAATCAGAACTCACCTGCCAGAAGCAAACTTAAAGTTAATAAAATTATAACACATACATATCAGGCTTTATCGAAAGACAGTACTGTCTAATTCAAAACACAATGGTGTCTACAGAAAATGAAATATAAATCCTACATATAGATTCCTGCATATACAAATTCAGAGTGTCTCATTTCACCTAGTACTAGAATAATATCTGAAGTTTACCACTTGAACTACAATGGCTATTAGATTTAGTTTATAAAATGGAGTAGCAGGAGCTAAATAGAGAACAGCACTTGCAAAATTAGCTGTTCAAATCTATTGTGAACTGCTATGGATGCAGTTTTGTCAAAAAGTAAATTATTACATCTGCGGTTGTTCCCCCCCCCCCGACTACTCCCATAATAGTGAGTGAGTGAGTGAGTGAGTGAGTGAGTGAGTGAGTGAATGAATGAATAAATAAATAAATAACCAACCAACCAACCAACCAACCAACCTTTATTTTCACTATACCACCCGTGCGCAGTGAAATTAAACGAGCCCTCCACATACACTCAGTCTTGTCCGCGCTCTGTGTGCTTGTCGGAAGTCAATCGCACCACTATTTTTTTCCATTCAGCAGCCCAACAGCCCACGGATAAAAACTGTTCTTTAACCTGCTGGTGTGGCTGACTATACTTCTGTATCTCCTCCCCGAACGTAGGAGATTAAAGTGGTGCTGGCCAGGGTGTGAGTCGTCCCTAAGAATTTTCCTCACTCTCCTGAGGCAGCGGTCTCCCGCGATGTCATTTAGCAAACTCCGGGGACAGCCCATGATATCATGTGCTGTGTTCACCACCCTCTGTAGGGACTGTGGACACTTTCTACTGTGGCCTGGTAAAAGCAGATCATCAATTTTTGTTTGACATTGTTCTTTCGCAAGACCCTGAGGAAATGGAGTCTCTGTTGGGCCTTCCTAACTACCTGGGTTGTATTGATTTTCCAAATGAGGTCTTCAAGGTAAACTCCCAGGAATTTAAAGGAAGAGACTCTCTCCACACAGCCCCCCCCCCCGATATACAACGGGGCTAGTTCCTCTCTCTTCCTCCGAAAGTCCAACACATCTCCTTTTGTCTTGCTGATATTTAATAATAATAATGATTTATTATTTGTAGCCCACCTATCTGTCTGGGTTTCCCCAGCCACTCTGGGTGGCTTCGAACAAAGATTAAAAATTAGATGCAAGGTGTTCTCTAGGCACCATGTGGAGACTTTCTGAACCTCCTCCCTATACGCTAATTCATCTCCACCTGTAATTAGACCCATTATGGTGGTATCATCTGCAAACTTAATAACTGCAGTGGATGGATCAGATGAAATACAGTCATATGTATACAACGAGTACAGGTAGGGACTCAGCACACATCCCTGTGGGGTGCCAGTGCTGAGCTTCAGAGAGGTAGATGTAACAGGCCCAATCCTCACTATTTGTGTGTGATCCCTCAGAAAGTCTTTAATCCAATCACAGATGGTAGGGGAAAGGTCCAGGTCCTTCAGCTTTTTAATAAGAATGTCCTGAAGGATGGTATTAAAAGCCGAGCTATAATCAGTACAGTGGTACCTCAGGTTAAGTACTTAATTCGTTCTGGAGGTCCATACTTAACCTGAAACTGTTCTTAACCTGAAGCACCACTTTAGCTAATGGGGCCTCCCGCTGCTGCTGTGCGGCCAGAGCACGATTTCTGTTCTCATCCTGAAGCAAAGTTCTTAACCTGAAGCACTATTTCTGGGTTAGCGGAGTTTGTAACCTGAAGTGTATGTAACCTGAAGCATATGTAACCCGAGGTACCACTGTAAACAGCATTCTGACATAATTCCCCGGTCTCTCCAGATGACTCGCTGCAAGGTGAAAAGCTGTGACTATGGCATCATCTGTTGACCTATTTCTCCTGTAAGCAAACTGGTGTCCATCAAAATCCGGCGGAAAACATGTCCTAAGGTGTTGAAGAACCAATCTCTCAAAGCATAGGGAGACACAGAGCTTCATTTCCCCCCCAAAGCAAGGTTGTAATTGGGAGCAGAGGCCAAGTGGGTGGCTTCTGAAGCAGTCAGAGCTGAATCAGTTTGCTTTCCAAATCGCCAGATCAAGGTCCAAAACAAATCTTGTTTTGTGGTGCCCACTCCTAGCAAGCAAGCAAGCTCCGTGTGGACACTGATTGACACCAGAATTCTATAGCCCTCTGTAGGTGTGCACCCACACATTAATTGGTTCCAGCGTACAGTACATTTGGTTCTGATTCTTTGCATGAAGTGCAATGTTTGAAATAGTTTACCATCAGGTTAATTATGGTCAGCGTTCTAGGCTAGTCTGTGAGTTACAAAAGATCACAATTTCACATTCCACTTGCCTTTGTAAATGCTTTAATGGCACGATCAAGGAGAAGGTCCTCCACGTACATTGGTATGGTCTGCAATTGCACCACGCAGTTTAAAATGCACAGTATAGTGTGATATTTTCCCTGATGGGGAGCGGAAAGACATTGTTAGGTAGGAAATTTTTTTAAGACACCAATGTGGAGGAGACACCGACCACAATCCAACAGCATTTGGCATGCCTGAAGCTATACGATTCTATAAAGAGAGCGTGAACTCTTTCCTTCACAATCACCTTTGTGATTTCCACTAGTGAAAGAGCAAACTACACCTGCTGAAATGCCCTCTTCTGCATAAGCACAAAATGTCCTCTATAAAAGAGTGGAGAATCTGTGGCTCTTCGGAGGATGCTGGATTCCAGTTCCTAGTTCCTAACCAGCATGGCCATTGATCAGAGATGATGGAAACTGTAGTCCAGGAATGTCTGCAGAGCCACAGGTGCTCCTCCCCTTTAAGCCTGTTAAAGTCAGTGGCGTTTATCAACAGTATTCACTCATAGCAAATGCAGGCAGGTCTGGATTAACCATAAAGCAAAAATAAGCATATGCTTAGGGCATCAAGGGAAGGGGGGCACCACAGAAAATTCCCAACTGCCAGATTTACCACCTGAACAAAAATAAACATTATTTATACAAATATAGAAAACTAAGCATTATTTTCCATCCTACTGTAGGTTCCATTTCATTTTGAAAAATAAATTTTTATTTTATGGTTTACTGTGGTTTATATTTTGAATCTGATATAAATGGGGACACCAAAATCTCTTAAGTGCTTAGGGCCTCTAAGGATCTTAATCCAGCCCTGAATATAGGCTACTCAGTAAATTATGTCCACTTGAATTATGTATTCAAATGCAACAAAGAAAAATGTTTCCCATCAAAAATTTACAAATTCTGAGCACAGGTGACTAGCATACATGGAAAAGAGCATTTCTCTTAAATACTGCCCCACTAACATTTGCCACCCAGTAGACTGGACAAAATATAGTTTTTATAAGACCTCTAGATCGGTAGCAAAAAAAGGGTAAGTGATATGAAATACAGCATGCACTTATAGGGCTCTCCCACCTAGCCATTATAAGTTACCAAGAAAAAAAAGTAAAAGCTATTAGTAAAAGGAGAACATGAACATGTTTAAAGGCAGAGAGTGACATGGTATAGGAGGCAAAATGAAGGGTGGACATATTTTCATAGTGGTGTAGAAATACGCGGGGGGGGGGGATGCAAACATTACTCCTAAGGGTCATGCAAAAGATAAATAATAAAGGAACCCACACTGGGATAATACGAAAGAGGGTATGCAGAAACGTAGGGACAGATACAAGTACCATGAAAGAAGAGGCCTTAGTGAATGTACATTTGTTAAGCTGTACTTTTTGTGATAAGGAAAGTGACAGGAAAATACGCTGGGAAGTATAGGGTAACTATTTATGCAACATTGTATAACCTCTGAATAAACAAATTAGAATGAATGCTCAATAAATAGCTGACATCACAAACTCGCTGCAAACTATGTGCAAATAAATCATGACGTCTGGAAGCAACCAAAGGCAAGGAGATGTGTATGCCGCATCTGCGTCATCTTATGCTTTGTGAGGTCTTCCTGAAGTGGTATATAACTGCCCTTAATACATTAAATGCTTACCTTGTCTAATAATTTAAGTGCTTCTTGAGGGTCTACGTTATTTTTTGCTAACACATCTACATCATTTTTGGTTAGAAGAGGTTCTTTAAGTTGCTCTATCCAGGACCACATCAAACTACTGAGGATAAAAGGATCTGTCTCGCCACATATCCTATCCCAGGCTCCATTCTGAGAATTCAGTTCTTTCTAAAGATAAAAAAGAAAGAAATCCTTGTCAACTTTCTATAAATTGTCTTTGCTTTAGGGTAGAATTCTATAAACACAGATCCCTTTTGGTATAATCACACAGAGGAAGAAAGCAAGGCTGTGCCACCCCCCAATTTTGTCCCATTCCCAAATCCCTGCCTGCCATACATGCATGGGGGATGAAATGTCTGAAGAGCATTTGTTCCATTTGTGACTTAGCACTCTATGTGACCGTGGTCTTCAGGGAGGGGGGTTGTTGGGAATGTGACAGGAGCAGCAGAGGCAAACCTGCTCTCTTTCTCCACGCATTTATGGAAAATATGAAGGCATATGGAAAATAATGCCTTCAGGCAGCTTATGTAGTATCTCTCTCTCTCTCTCTCTCTGGGTGTGTGTGTGTGTGTGTGTGTGTGTGTGAGAGAGAGAGAGAGAGAGAGAGAGAGAAAGAGAAAGAGAAAAGATAATGGGCATATGGGGCAGAGAGCATTTGTTGGGGACCGTCAAACTAGTTTCCGCAAAGCCTTCCACTTTCTGGGTCCAGTTTAGAAGCAAACAGATTCAACACGCCTGGATGCATTTGTGGTGCCAGCTCCAGGATCGGGGCCCCCTTCAGCCAATGCATTCTTGGTAGGCTTCCTTGACCTGGGTGAGACAAGTCATGTAAGACCAAGGGCACAGTGCCCTTGACCTTCTTGGGTAAAAGAAAAAGGTAAAGGACCCCTGACAGTTAAGTCCAGTCGCAAACGACTCTGGGGTTGCGGCGCTCATCTTGCTTTACTGGCTGAGGGAGCCGACGTTTGTCTGCAGTTTTTCTGGGTCATGTGGCCAGCATGACTAAGCCACTTCTGGTGAACCAGAGCAGCGCACGGAAACGCCATTTATCTTCCCACCGGAGTGGTACCTATTTATCTACTTGCACTTTGATGTGCTTTCTGCTAGGTTGGCAGGCGCTCGGACCGAGCAACAAGAGCTCACCTTGTTGTGGGGATTCAAACTGCCGACCTTCTGATCAGCAAGCCCTAGGCTCAGTGGTTTAGACCACAGCACCACCCGCGTCCCTACCTTCTTGGGTACCCCATTCAAAGAGTCCATGACTGGCCTTCAAGTCCCTACCTCACTGGCCAGGACAACTGCAAGAGGGGAATGGCCGGGAGGTATATGTTAAAGCACCTGCTGCTTCAAGTGGAGTCTTTCTTACAAATGCCTTGCTCTTGTTTTAGGATTTAATGTAAGCAGAGAGTTTAGGACCCTGTGTTGACTCATAAGCAGGAGGTTTGCCCTTAGACTGCATTAATGGTAAAGGTAAAGGGACCCCTGACCATTAGGTCCAGTCGTGACCAACTCTGGGGTTGCAGCCCTCATCTCGCTTTATTGGCCGAGGGAGCCGGCGTACAGCTTCTGGGTCACGTGGCCAGCATGACTAAGCCGCTTCTGGTGAACCAGAGCAGCGCACGGAAACGCCGTGTACCTTCCCGTTGGAGCAGTACCTATTTATCTACTTGCACTTTGATGTGCTTTCAAACTGCTAGATTGGCAGGAGCTGGGACCAAGCAATGGGAGCTCACCCCGTCGCGGGGATTCAAACCACTGACCTTCTGATCGGCAAGTCCTAGGCTCTGTGGGTTAACCCACAGCACCACCCGTGTCCCTTAGATTGCATTACATTCATACAGAAATCGAAGGGTTTGTCACTGCTTAAAACCTTTTGCATTTGCATGCCCATTTTGGTTTCAGGCTGTGTTTTGGTAAGGAGCTGACTCCCATGTTTCTCAAAATATGTGCTCAAGTATTATGAAGGAGCACTGAAGGGGAGTGTGCACCAGTTTGATGAAGTACTCACTTTGCCGCAACTGAAAGAGGAGCAGTAGTCTTTTTACAGATGCCATAAGTCTCGTTCTAGAGCCCAGCTTTGCACGGTAATTGCATGTGTACAAGAACACCTGATTGTCCTTAGATTAAGCAAATACAACAAAGCTAGTGGCTACAGCGTCTTATCGCTGAAGGGCACGAAGTAGGGCATAGTAAGCACCCCTGAGTATGTTCTCTTTATAGCTTTATATTTTTGATAGCATAAGCTTCAGTAGGAAGAATGGCCTTTACTGGTATGACTTTATGCTCTCTGAAAGCAAAGATGTTATAGGATTCCCCCCTCCCCCCCCCCCACTTCCTGGAGGTGATCTCCTGAACTAGACACGTGTGCAACATTTACTAAATGAAAATACCTGCCACATCTCCACTTTTTTCTCTTTTTCGTCTGATCCCATAAACTCATTCACATCTGCCAGGGCCTTGGCTGCCAACGTTCTTCGTGCCTCCAGAGTTAGTTCTGACTGCACGACGATATGGGGGATCGATTCACAGAGATCCCGAATATTGCGGATCTCATGCTCTGCTTTCGAAGTGTCCGAGTCCTCAGAGGACCACATTTTTTTGCCATAGCTATTAGCTTTTCTGCCACAATTATAGTTTAGTGCTTTTAGCTCTTCTTCGTCCTCCTCCGCCTCCTCTTCCTTCCGATCACTCGAAAGGCCCGAAGAAAAGGTTTGGCTACGCTGCACTTCTCCGGGATACCTGCTTTTATGGAAAAATGGAGAATTGGCTTCTTTTCCATCTAAAGGCGTCCTGTCCTGACACGAGAAAGTAAATGTACTACGGATTAAGAGTTCTTGGGTTAAATCAACCTTGAGAGTCTGGCAATTGTTCGGTGGGTTTGTTTTGCTGCAGAGTGGCACTTGCACAGGCACCGACCAGGGGGTCTCTCCTTGCTCACAGACAAAGACCGCTCTTCTCAAATCTGAGTCGCTATAGCTCAGGCGCCTTTTTGCCCGACCCAGAGGCTGAAGGCAATCAATGTTCCTCCTCTTCCAAAGAGGATCACATTCATGTTCATTGGGATGAAGAGGATTGGCTCCCGAGAGAGAAAACGGCTCTGAAGCACTACTGTCTTGCCTTGTCAGCTCTTTATCAAGCTGCGTGGAAGCTAGCTGAGAAACGGTCTCTTCAATCTCAGCGGACAGGTCTGGAAGGTCCACAAGTTCCTCTATCACGTGCCGGTTTTCAGCCAAGTCCAACAGCAATTTGCAAACCAGATGAATAAGCTTTGGCACATACTTGAGGTTCCTGCTCTCATAACCGTGGAGCAAATGCCGCTGCCGGATCAGGTACTGGGAAAGAGTCACGGCGTGCGCTTTGGGTTCACAGGATGCAAAAACATTCCTGAGAGGAATCAAGAACTGGGAAAACTCCCGTACGCACAACAGCTGTCCTCTGGTTTGGATAGAGTTAGGCCTTTTCGCCCTGACAAAAAGGATTGCTTGGTCTGCTGTCATTCGTGTGGCAAAAACCAAGTAACAAGCTATTAAAACACCTGGAAGGTAAGTAAAGGACAAAAAAGAAGAAGGAAATGTTAAATTTGTTAGGTGAAAACAAAAATGTAATTCTCAAAATAGCACAGAGCATACAGATGCAGATTCATGTTCCTTCCAATAGATCAGGCTAGCCGAAGCTGCCGCCAGTTATGAAAATCAATTCAGCCTTGTAGGAGCTCCTCCAGATTATTTTCCCCCTACTGCACCATACTTGTTTATTTATATAAAGAACTGCACATTTATTTGCTATAGAAACATAGAACAGCTTCCAGAACAAAAAATTATTAGAAACCAACAACCTTGAAACATCTACACTGAGCAGGCGGCAACAAATTGACTTAAGGATTACATCATCACCCAAAACGCGAGATGAAAACATTGGGAAACTGTTTTGGAAACAAATAGGTCTTTACTAGCGGATGAATGGAGGTCAGGGAAGGCACATACTGAGCTTTTCTAGCAGTGCTTCCCCTGATTTAGAGGAATGAGAAAGCAGTTCTTAACAATAATAAAGCAAAAGATCTGCAAAAATTGCAAGGCATTGGTGCCTATAAGAGGAAGGAGGGAGTGGCCTTGTTCCTGTTACCACATTTTGGGTTTTTTACAAAAAGGGCTAGATGAATACACTTATGCTTGAGGGATACTTTGGAAAAGAATTACGTAGGGTTTCTTAAGTATGAGCATGGAAAGTAGGATGGTGTTGAAAAGGCACTTCATGGATATGGCACAAAAGCTTCTTAAATAGCAAGTGCCTCTAGAAATGCTATCCCCACCTCCGATTTCCCCTTTACAAAAGCTCTCATGCCAAATCCTTTGAACACAAAGACCAGTTTGGGAGTTGTGTGGCACATCTGAGAAGAAAATTGTGAAAAATGCATGCATGCAGCCTTTGAAACAATGAGGGTGTTGTGCTAGCATTTCTATCAGAATAGACTTCATTATATGAATGTATCAAGGAATCTACAAGGGAATCAAGGAATCTAAATTATCATTATTTTGCATTTTATAACAATACATTCTCAGTGAATTTGTAGTTGAGCATTTTTACCTGTTCTGCCAAGTCCTGCATGACAATGAATAGCTACTCTCCCTTCCTGTAAGGCAAAAGTCATCACTTTTACCATATCGAGGATAGTAGTGAGAGAAGCCACACCATAATCCTTCCATCCAAAGTTATAAAAATAAACTAGAAAAAACAGTTTAGAACATCATTATTATCAAAAGACCATCCACAGCTCATTGTATTCATATTGCAACAAAAATATTCAGATCTGTTTTAAGAAAGCTTTTCAGAATTTTTAGCCTGTATTTGTCTTCCTCCATTTTAGTATATCGTCTTATGAGAATTGCAAATGCCACATTGCAAATTAGTCAAGGCATTTCACACAAAACATGGCATATCAAACCTGTAACAAGTAAGGATTTTGCTGTGTGTGTGTGTGTGTGTGTGTGTGTGTGTGACACACACACACACAATATGTAACATAATGTTTTGGGAAGTAACAGAATCCCCACTTTCTTAGCAGCTGTCAATCTTACCGAAATGAGCAACAGTGTCTTTTCGTTGGAAGGGCAAGTCTTTTGATTGCAGCGGAGGCAATAAAATCCACATGCAAATCTATTGCTTTGCCAATGTGCGAAATGCACAGCTGCAGATATTAAACACAGCTATCCATTCTCAGCTGCTTATTTTATGGCTGTTTATGAGATTTAGTATCTATAATGCTCCATAGTGGAGCTGTGTATTTCTTCAACTTTCTCATTAGGTGCAAGTTATTTTCTTTGGCAAGCATTTCTCAGCTAGCTGCCACCAAGAAGTAGGTGGCAGAAACAGCCTGTAAGCGCCACACTTTATAATTAACAAGGAACAACAGCAGGAGCAAACTTACTTCCCGCCTCCATGAAAGCTTCAGGAAGGTAGGTGAAACCACTCTCTTGTTCCAGTGGATTCCCGCAGCTAGCGTGTTCTCCAGGACGCTGAAGGTTAATTACTGTTTTTATGCCACATCTTAGGCAAAGAAAAGGAAGGCACATTATTGAGCTGTGCATGCTTTTCCACAATCAATATCCCCACCAACGTTCCTTCTTACTTCAGAATTGTTATGAACAGTTCCAAACCAACGCAGAAAAGAAATAATAGGTCAGCTTTACAGCTGTAAGAGCTGCAATAATTCATTACCAGTCTGTTTCTTTTACCTTTGAAACTGCTCGATAATATTATATTTTTCAATAAGTTCTGTTGATGGTCGAGACATGGCTAAAATGTTATCTGTTATCCTGGAAAGGAGCAGGGAGAGAAGAAGTGAGCAGTTATGGGTTAAAATACTTCCTAGCTGGTGTTCAGCTGTAATTTTCTAATAACAAACCATGCCACCTTAGATAACTATGTGTGTTTAAACCATTTAATGTCTTTTATCTCTAGCTGAAAAATGTTATGTAACAAAATTACATTATGGTGCAAGATACTGTGATAAGAATGTAGATAGCACAGAATATTCAGATTTCTATTTCTATATCCATGCACAAAATAACTATACATTTCTTTAAAATGTTCTTTTAACAGCTTTATAAAATAGCACTCTAGTGCTTGGGAATGCTATCATTACATCTAAATCTTACTATTCAATTCTAAAATTTCGTTTAAATTAAAATATGGTTTGTGGTAAAAAAATTCTGAAATTAAAACCATGCTACAAAAAGCAAAAGCCAATGCTACCAATAGAATTTTAATATATATATTTTGAGCATAAGTCAAAGACACAGAATTCAAAAGGAACCTTACCTGTTCCACATATGTAGTTCATGTAAAATATGATTACTAGCACTGTATTTAAGCTGGTCTGCACATCTAAAACATAAAGTATCTAAATCTATATAAAACTAGTTCTTTTTCGCTGACTGTGGAGCCTGATTCTAAACTTGTTTACTCAGAAGTTCAATAGAATTCAATGGGACTTGCTCACAAGTAACTCTGGGTAACCTTTGACATTTAAAAGCAACATTTTTAGAACTCTAGTAGAAGCTAATTGCTTCACATTACCAGGAAGAGTAAAGCCCTTTCACAGCCTGTTCTTGGTCACTCCACCGAGTTGGATTTTCATATTTGCAAGCACGACCACCGCATGCCATAGAACACTGCATATGACCAGGAATGACATGGCGAAGACGTTCTCCAACTTTTGTGTATTTCGCAGTCGGACGCCTAGACCTTCCTGCAACACAAAATGCAAGACCAAGTAAAATCTTTCATCATACAACTTTTGTGAATCATATAAAAACGAATGTATGCAGTATATATTTCAAAGCAGGCAAAGCAACCAGGATCATTAAAACATTTACTGAAAACTGGCTTCTGTCTTAACATTTCCCTCTCAAGGATCTTTGTATGTAGCAGCTCCTGAATAAAGTAATTGTCAGTCATTATCTAGAAGCAGCAGATGCTTTTTTCTCAACTAAAATTCCATGAAAAATAACATTAAGCTTTTATGATGGTATAAAATGATAAGTAAAGAGTCAAGAACTTCATCTATGATTAGTTATGAGAACAAGATTAGACACATTGCCATAAAACCCAAGTCCAGTTTATATAAAGGAAATTGCCAATACTTTACTTTTTTTCTCATGGAAAGCAGCATTTAGTTCCTCGGGGCTTACAGAGGAAATGGCCACCATAACTCTATGCGTAGAAGTCGAGAGGACCTCTACAACAGAGCTCCGTCGCCTCTGGAGTATGCGGAGAAGAGGATCAGAGGAGGAATGTCTCCGGCCCTGAAAAAAGTTGCTAAAAATATTCACTGTCAAGCGTCTTCTGGGTGAGCCTTGCATGGTCACCCACTACTTGGAGCAGTTTAGAAATGCTGTAGGAAGTCAAACTGAATGAGAAGTCTGACTTGCTCAGTACTGAACTTGCACAGAGACATGCATCTTTCTGTATGATCTAATAGCTGTTCAGGATAGGCTGCTCTGTCTCCATAGAAACCAACAATGAACTCACTAGTGGCAGCTACCCTTTTGGCAGCTGAATTCTATATACATTGATTCTGTGTGGGACAAACTGTTCCACTGCCGATGAGGATTAGAATCACTTGAAGCAGATCATTCCAAACTGGAGCAGGACTCCCAAATAGTTTACGATGAACAGGAAAGGTTTCTGGAATTTGAAGTACAGACCTCAACAGCCTGGACAAGAAGAGGCTTCTTCTTTTAAAAAAAAAACCCCTCAGAAATTAATACAATTCAAGAAATCACGACTAAGGTGTCAACGAACATCCCATGCCGGATTGGAAGATGAAATTCAGAAGTGCGTGGAGAGCCTTATGTAAAAGGATGAAAAGGGGAATTAACCTTTTCTTGGAGAGAAATTATATAACACACTCATTTCCCCGGCAAAATAACTATCATGCCTTTGAATTTTAATGCTAGTGTAGAAATAAAGCTTTCTAAAGAAACACTAAGATCTGTAAAGTATTTTATCAGCAGGAATAAAAAGCAACACTACTCTTAAAAAAATAAATTATCCTGCTATTTTATGAGATCTGTAAAAGAATGTATAGATACTACTTGAAGGGTGAAGGAAACAGATGAGGGGTAAAATAATTCCTCATAGTATGAACAACAACAAAGCAATCCAAAGCGGTCCTGGGAGCACTTATCAAAGAATATGTCAGCAATCCAAAAATGGATTTATTCATTTGCTTAGTCTCCAGCAGGAATTTCTACACCGCAAATTCCCAATGCATAAGCAGATACACAACAAATTGCACTCTTAAGTACATGCCTGTCACAGCACATTGCACCACCAGAGAATTTCAGTGAATATACCCTAAATTTCCACCAGAAACCGCTAGAAGTCACTCATATTTTTTCAGTCCAACTGAGGGTCTTAACTATAATTTAATGGCAAAACAGGACAAGTCTTTTAATTCACTTTAAAAGGTGTTGGACTACTTCACAAATGGAGTTACTGGAAATCTTGTAGCTGTGCCAACTGGTTTACATAGCTTTAAACTTCCTTTCTGTCTACAACCCCTGTTTATACATTTCCCAACCCAAATGGCCCTCTCAGCACAGCCATGTGTAGGAAGTCATGCATAACCTGGAGCAGTCATACTGGTGCCCAATCCTCAGGAGCTCGTACTTATGTCATTTCTCCCCCTGCCCATCCTTTTTGAAGGAACAGAAATCAGGTGAAACAATAAATGAAGAAACCCAAAAGGTACAGACTTCTCCACAGAATCAAAACAACCTCTCTCTCGTTAAAAAAAAATGTAAAACATTTAATTGTAAGATTTAGAGGTGCCCAGAACCTGGCATGATATTGCTGAATCAACAGCAAATAGTGAGCACAGTGCTATCCAAAGTAGCTCCCTGTAGTTGCAAGGTGGAGAGAGTTCTCATCCCAGGTCTCTGATCATTTTTTTTTTTTTTTTTTTTTGGACAATTAGGAACATGAGATTCGAACATGAGAAAAAAGGCCTAATCACATTCTGCAACTTTTGTTTTCTTAATTCACTGACCTTAAAAGCACTCTACCAAAATGAGGAATCAGAATTACAAGTCATGACAATGGTCATTTGTTATCCTGCATTGTCACTATCGTCCCTCTGTTACATTCTGCTATTATTCCAGCACTGCTTCTGGGGCAGCTGCTGATTTTCCACCCTAGTCCCTCCTATGAAGTGTATTGAAGGAGAAACAGGGGGAACCTCTTCCATTGGGTAATATCTATATCTCTAAACTTGCACAAAACTGCAGAAGCAAATCTACAATTGCTTGACTGTGTACTTTTGCACACTTCTTGGGCAGGGATTTTTTTAAAAAAGACCCAGGTTCAACAGATTAGAATCAACAAATTTAAAAGCAGGGAAAACACAAACAGAAACATCTATGGGAAAGACCAATGTTGCCCCTTATATACAAATCCAAATTATGTGTGGGTGTAGGACTAGGGCTAGGCGATATCTGGTTTTCAACATCACGATTTGCAAGAATAGCCTGGGGTTTTTTCATTGTTTTATCCCACATTTTAATTTACTAAAAATAGCCCCCCCCCCAAAAAAAAAGCCCACTTACCTGAACTCATGGTTGCAAGATATGCACTGCTTGATACCAGAGAACAGTAGGGTAATTCATTTTCCAACAGGACTCCTGCAGCCATCGCAGTACCTGTTGAAACATTTGCCAGAGTAGCCTTAGTTGTGGTTTGTTGCATATCTTCAAAAATAGCCAGAGGAGGAAAGCCAAGGTAGAACGTACTGTTGCACACCACCCCAATCTCTGAGCAGTGCAAGATTCCAGGGGATCCAGGCGCTTACCCAGGATCTGTGTTTCCTTTGGAATGAGGAACAACAGAGACTGGTGGCTTTATGATACAAGGTTTATTTAAACACACATATATAACCTGAACCTACGAAGGAGGGGTTCACAGCATCAACACCCCAAAAGGCTCTTGGTCCCACAGCCTTGGATGCCAGCAGAAATCAGCCATCACTTTCTCTTTTGACTTTCCAGCCTGCTTCTTTTTCCTCTAGGTCACATCACAACCAACTCTCCCTTCAAAGACTCAGGCTTTGTCCTTCCAACTGTCTAAGCACTGGATGAGGGGCCCCACCCATTCGTCATCTGGCACAGAGGACTCTTTTCTTTGTTCTCTTAATGACCCATCACCCAGGCGGTTACCTCGTCAGGAAGCTAGCCTGGCTTGATTAGCTTTTAACACTTGCTAGGATTATGGGTCCAGTAGTGATGTATAAGGGACGCGGGTGGCGCTGTGGGTAAAACCTCAGTGCCTAGGACTTGCCGATCGCATGGTCGGCGGTTCGAATCCCCGCGGCGGGGTGCGCTCCCATTGTTTGGTCCCAGCGCCTGCCAACCTAGCAGTTCGAAAGCACCCCCGGGCGCAAGTAGATAAATAGGGACCGCTTACCAGCGGGAAGGTAAACAGCGTTCCGTGTGCTGCGCTGGCTCGCCAGATGAAGCTTGTCACACTGGCCACGTGACCCGGAAGTGTCTGCGGACAGCGCTGGCTCCCGGCCTATAGAGTGAGATGAGCGCACAACCCTAGAGTCTGGCAAGACTGGCCCGTACGGGCAGGGGTACCTTTACCTTTACCTTTAGTGATGTATGGAAGTGAGAGCTGGACCACAAAGAAGGCTGGTCGCTGAAGAATTGATGCTTTTGAATTATGGTGCTGGAGGAGACTCTTGAGAGTCCCATGGACTGCAAGAAGATCAAACCTATCCATTCTGAAGGAAATCAGCCCTGAGTGCTCACTGGAAGGACAGATCGTGAAGCTGAGGCTCCAATACTTTGGCCACCTCATGAGAAGAGAAGACTCCCTGGAAAAGACCCTGATGTTGGGAAAGATGGAGGGCACAAGGAGAAGGGGACAACAGAGGACGAGATGGTTGGACAGTGTTCTCGAAGCTACCAGCATGAGTTTGACCAAACTGCGGGAGGCAGTGGAAGACAGGAGTGCCTGGCGTGCTCTGGTCCATGGGGTCACGAAGAGTCAACAACATGATTATGGGTGTATGGCACCTACAAACTCATATCAATACCATAAGCAAAAGATGGTGCAATGTGCAGAAACTGCTGAGTGAAACCACGTAAATGAATTGTGTTAAGGGAAGAATTACGGTACTTTCTCAGTCCTGAATCTACTGCCAATGAATTTAATGCAGTAGATGACCACTCTGTCCCTTCTTAAACTGTTAAAAAGCACTTCTGTGCTAGTTCAGAAAATGTGAGGTTTGAGCTGTGATTCCAAATTAAATATGTAAGGCACAATAAAGTCTCTTAAGAGGGCAAATTTTATGCAATTTTAGATCTAATCTAGATGCATCTAAAAAAGGTCCTGTCACCTGAAACATCATATCCCCAGAGGACTTGCACATGGAAGCTTTTCCCACAGCAGAGAACACAGCCAATTGCTCTCTACTGAAAGAGTCACATTCTATTGCAACAAGCTTGCAGGCTCTCTTTAAGAGCCGCTCTGTCACATTTACATACATGTGAGAACAAACAAGAGGCACTTGAAAGCTCCTCTGGAGGAAAGGAAGGATGAACATGTGATTAAAAAAGCATAAAATCAGTAGAAGTACCCAGAATAGTATTTAATGTGCATTTCTCAGTGCTGACAACTAGTTCCATGAAAAAATACACATATGATTAAAGAGTTTTAGTACGTTTGTTCTCTAATGGGTTGGAATGATAATTACACATTTTACATTGGCCTGATTTGCACAACACATTAAGCCAAACTATGGTTTCTTCTAGATGGCAGCTCATGGTTAGGAGAGAGATTAACCAAAAACCCTGGTTCGGACAACTCGCTACAGTCTCAGCATGGCTAGGTGGAAAAAGGATTGGAAAAAATGTTTAAAATATCTTTCAGCAAAAAACCAGAGGCTTACCTACTGGGAATCACAGATTTGGATATCCCTAAAAAAAGCAAAGGAACATTTTCCTTATGCTACCATTGCAGCAAGAATACTCATTGCGACAAATTGGAAAAGCGAAGAAGTCCCTTCTAGATCAGAGTGGACTCAAAAAATGATTGAATATGCAGAATTAGATAACTTATCAGAAAGAATAAAAAATAAATCAAAGGAAGTATTTATCTCAAAATGGAAAGTTTTAAAAATTTATCTGAAAAATAGTAACGACAGTTTGAAGTCTGTAGCAGCATTTGAATAACTTCAGCAGGAGTTTTAAGTTCGATGGAAAACCGAGGATAGAATAAATAATATCAAAACCAAAACATGTTATAATATGGCAGTGAATAATTGATGAGAAATAGAAGCAAGGAGTAGAAGGGAAGTCAGTTATACAGAAAAAAGTCACTTTTATGTTAAACGTATTGTAAGCACTATTTAATGTGTTGTTGTTTTTCCTTTCTTTTTTAGTTGCTAGGTAATGGATATTAGTTTATTTCTATATTTCATTTTTGTGTGCGAAATAATAAAAAGTTATAAAAAAGAAAAAAGAAAAAGGATTGGGGGGGGGGAGCAAAGTTTCTATGAGCTCCCTTCCAGGAGCCTGCACATCTGTGTGGCCCCATTATGTAAAAGGAGACATACTGGATCATGCAAACTAGGCCTATGTATAGTTTGCCACTTTGGAAATGCAGGGGATAAATAAATAAGATTTACAGAAATTTGGATTTATTTTCTTCTACCCTCACTCCTAAATATGCATTTTCTTTTATACAGACAATGCTATTCAATGGCTTCCAGAAACCTACAAAGTTTTGGTTAATATATATATATATAGAGAGAGAGAGCGCGCGGTGAATTTACTGTCAAGCCAGTTCCAATTTCTGTACTATGAGTAATGCTCAACCTCTGCATTTATATGAGAAAGGAAAGTGTGATGACTAATCACAATGGAAAACAAGAGCTCTTTAGAACTTCACTTGCATATCCACATCAAAAATTGTCAGGAAACACAATTCCCCCCTCTTGTAGCATTGCTCAGTTATTATCTATATATAAAGGTGTTTCATCCTCATTAACAGTTGTCAAAATTGCTACATTTCTTCAAACACGCATAGCTGAAATATAATACATGTGTTATCGAAAAACCCTGATGGGTATTAAAGTCTGAGAGGGGTATTTTTTATTTCTTGAGATGGAGAACATGAAGGCTCAGGGGCAGGCCGTGTTATGCAGAAAGGTGAAGTAACCTATCTCAGACAGCACTGTGGCAAGTCAAAGATCCAGGCAGGAACCAGTGCCTGAATGGTGCAGCAAGACTTTGCAAAGTGTTAGCCCTAATAGGAGAGGCACCATTTGGACTCGGCTTCATGCAGCAAAATATCCTGGGCTAACACAATACCACTAACTTAACAGCCTCAACTACAGGGCAAGACAAGGGAAGACTGAAGTAGGGGACATACAGCTTAGTGTCCAGGTAGCTCTCGTTTTGAATACCTAAATGGCCAGGTACACGATGATGGGAAAGGCTTGTGCAGGAGACCCTGGGAAGCCACTGCTTGTCAGAATACAGCTAGAAAAACCAATAGTCTGACTCTGCATAAGACAACGTAAGCTGAAACTTATGAGGAGCCATTGAAGGAGCTGTGTATATTTAGTCTGGAAAAGAGGAGACTGAGAGGAGATATGTAATGGGCTGCCACATGGAAGATGGAGCAGGCTTGATTTCTCCCACTTGAACAGATGGATTTAAGTTACAAGAAAGGAGATTCTGACTAAACAACGGGAAGAACTTTCTGACAGTAAAAGCTGTTTGACAGTAGAACAGATTCCCACAAGAGGTGGTGGACTCTCCTTCAGTGGAGGTTTTTAAGCAGAGGTTGGATGGCCATCTGTCATAGATGCTTCAGTTGAGATTTGGGAATTACATGGGGTTGGACTAGGTGGCCCTTGGGGTGTCTTCCAACACTACAATTCTATGAATGTCGTACAGTGGCTGGAAAATGGACTCTGCCAGCCCAATCTCAGAAATGGAGGAGTGATGGGTTTCTTGGGGTGGCCAGGAAGGTATCAATGAAAGTTGTATTTATTTTTTATTATAAAATGAAGTATTTTTTTTTTCTTTTTACGTTACAAAAAGTCTTTTTTTCTTGAACAGAAAGAGTATAAACAGCTATTATTTATATTTACCAACAAAAGGCTTGCATCAACAAATGTTTCATTGCGTATTTATGTAAATAATTTTGGAAGGTATTGAATAATTAGACAACAATGTTCCATGTTATTTCAGGCCATGTTCCTAATTCTCCTGCAGAGCTAATAAAGCCACATGGCTCTAGATAGTCAGGTTATTGGACTAATCAGATCAACTACATTTATCCATGCAACATGCACCTCCATTGCCATGACAGTTAAGAAACATTAATCTCGGGAGCATGGTTAAATAGAAACGTGTCACCTCACTTTGAACCACACCCTCCCCACATTGTTGATTTAACACATGTAATGGAAATAAAGCATACAAATACGTATATATATTACCTATTTACCTCATGAACAAACACATCATTTATGGTCAAGGCACCTATTGTGCTATTCTTAAGAAACAGCATACTATCAAATGGTTTATAATAGAACATTATTCCACTGCTTGTGTCTAGCTACCATTCAGCAAACATTTCACTAACATGCTGCTCTCTTCCTTGGAACTAATTAATGGGACATATTAATGGACAGAATTTGTATCGGGTGGCTGTTCTCCCTCTTGGCAATCTACAGTCTTCAGATTATTTTCATCATTCTTGAAGTTATCCAAACAAGATAAAGATTACAGCACTGGTATTGCTCTTATTACTTCATCACAACATAATGAACTCACTACTCCTTGTTTGTTTTGTTTTTAACAATTGGTCTTAAACTTTATTGCCTAGCCAGATAATTTATTGGTTTTGAATAGGCTGCTGGGCTAAATTAATGATTCACTCCTATGGTTAAAGAGGTTATATGTTAAATCCTAGATTACCCCTGCTTCTGTGGCAAATGATGCTGAGGTTCCTATATATTAAGGCAAGAGTCTCTGAACAGGGGCACAAGTGGCCAACTGTTCTAATCCTACTTCTTTACTGACAGCACTTCCTTCTTTATCCCTCATCCATTTAGTGAACAATTTTGAGAGTATTTTTTGAAACAGCAGTGAGTCAGAAATCAAGATTCAAGACTCAAATGCTTAATGGAAACTCTGCTTCAGTCTTTATAAATTGACAGATTATTTTACCAAGGCTGTAACCTCGCTCTAATTATTTCCATCAGAGCAGGTCCACATGTGTCCCAGTTCTCTGATCCAACAGAATCTGCAAGGAGCAGCCGAATTGTGCCTTTATAGACAAAGTTCCACTGATTTGCTGCTAAGCACAGAAAGGGGGAACTTTCAACAACCGATTGACCTGATCAGTAGAATTGTGGTTATTTGAAAGGGCTACATACATTGCTCTGCTGTTAGACAGGGCGGGTTGCAGATGCAATATCTAGTTAGGCTGCAATCTAAAACTATGATCTGCTGGGTTAGAATGCATGTGGATGGAGTGGAGATCTCCCTCCACCTAGACCAGGATTACTGCACTGCTCACTGCTCCATATTCCAGCCGCTGCTCTGCTGTCTGGCAGGCTTCTCACTGGCAGTAGCCCATGGAAAGCTCCAGGAATGGGGCTAAACTGGTATGGGCTTTCCTGGATCCCCAGCCAGCCCCACTTCCCTCACCCAACAGCACCAGGCCCAATGAGACTATGCCAACTCCAGATTGGTGTTGTCCAGAGCGGGCTTTTGCCTACCCTGCCTTCCATTCGAGTCAACATGAGCAGTGCAGCTGTGGATGCTATGGTGGTTATGCCACTGCATCATCTCCCACCCCTGCCTGGCTGGGGTTTGAATTTCTCTGCCACAAACACAACTCTTGTCAGGCTTCAGGGAATCAAATCCCTCCCCCGGTGGCAGCCAAGAAGCAGATAAACAAGAAGAGTTCTTACCAAATATTTTATTCAATATTCACAGAGAGACGAAGAAAAGCAGTTTCTTTTAGACAATGGCGTCCCACCCCTGAATCTCTTCTATTCTATGTCATCCCTGCGTCAGCTGATCTGAGTTTTCTGCCTCTGAGCTTTCTGTTCTACTACTCTCAATGCCCGCCTGGTCCGGGGGGGGGGCGGTTCAGGAATATTTCTAAAGACACTGAGTCTGTCAGCTGTCTCTCCCCTGGTGCATCCTCTTCCTGCTGTTCCTCTCCCATTATTTCCCAGCTTCTCCCCTCTCCAGTCTCTGAACTATGACCTTCTGCAAACCACTGTTGTAAATCTATACTGTCCTCCTGTTCTCAGGAAGGTTCGGGGGGGGGCCGATCCCCACCATTCCTCTTCAGTCCAGCTGCTGACAACTCTATATTACAAGGGATGCACAACACAGAAGTCTGCTTCCACAAGCATGGAGCACCTGGCAGGATTGGCACACAAGGAGAGTGCTAGTTAGCAGGCGAAAGGCATCCGAGTCAGAATTTACCCTCCAAAAATGGAACTCGCGAAAAATTACTGAATTTATTTTCAGTTACCTGTTGATTATCTCAACGAATTATAAATCCACAATGTATCGATCTGTATCCATCTAGCTAACATTTTGGGTAATGATAGTGGAGATGTTATATAACAGACAAGAATCTTGATGTTCTCAGGGTACGGTATGGCACCTTACTGAAGCCACACAGGACTGAGTTTAGCCAGTACCTGGTTGGGAGACTACCTCAAAACCACACAAACTTTATCTTGGGTTGCATGATGGAAGAAAGGTTGGAAATAAATGTAAGAAAATAAATCAATAAATAAATCACATTACCTCTTTCTTTTTTTACTCATCCACGGTTGGGTCAAGTCTACACACCTCCACTTACTCTCAGTGATTAAACTTGGCATATAGACAGTATAAAAAAATGCTTACACACAATCTTAGAAATCAAAATAGGTCACATGGGATACTATTTAAAACACAAGAAAGTAATTTCTTTTGCTTTTTTATTGAAAAATTATTAAAAGGAAATAAAAGGAAAACAATACAATAACTTTCAATACACCCATCTTAGTTTACACATATAGCTCAATATAAGCCATCCAAATAGGTAGCAAGGGTATGAAGGTCTTCCCACCACAGCGTAATAAATGGTGGGCTCTTCTTTATTACTGCAAGAACTCACAAAATCCATTTTTGTTGTCTTACCATTAATACCATATAATTTAATTAACTCTCCAAATATCTATTTTATACATTTTATTTGTTAGCACTAAGCAGGAGTATCCTTGCTGTTAATATAGCTAGGCAACGAAACAGTGCAGCCTTATCACACAAGTCCTATCATGGGATGCAAGTCTCACCGGCTACAGTCCAGCACAGAGTTAAGCCTGCTTAAGCTGACTGATTTCAATGGGCTTAAAGTGTGCTTAACTGTACTGGCCAGTCCATAGTCACAGCTATTTATTTTCACTTTTAGTTCCAGACTCCTAAAATCAGAAACTGGTTTAATTCTTTGCATCTGTTTTCACTGCAGAAAACGTGGGCCAGATTCTTGTGCCTGAACTGAAGCAAACAGTGGTAAGCAGTTCTCACCTTACCGATAAATTAAAAATGAACAAATCCTCAGAGTTCTTAAAGTAACACATCCCTAAGATCAGCTTCCATACCTGAGGATTGGAAAGTGGCCAATATAGAACCATTTTTTAAAAAAGGGATCCAGGGAAGATCCAGGAAATGACAGGCTGTTCCGAGCAAAATAGCAGAAAGCATTATCAAACAGATAACAACCCAAGCATATAGAAAAACAAGTAACACAGGGAACTGCCTTTTACTGTGTTGGGCAATTGGTCCACTGTTTTATTTCTATTGTAGATTAGGGCCACTTATTTCTTTAGAGTATGGATGTGTTAAGACATTGGTTCAAAAACACCTGTGATTTTATATTTATGGTGCACCGTTATTTCTTTTGTTGTTTATATAATAAATGGATTCTTCTCTTTAGCATCCAAAGAAACCTTTGGTGTGGTATGAATGAACTGTTCAAACAGATCTTTTGAACGGCACTCAGTTGTAACTCCTGCAAAAGGTTACACGGAACCAGACAGAGGGCCTTCTCGGTAGCGGAGCCTGCCCTGTGGAACGCCCTCCCATCAGATGTCAAGGAAATAAGCAGCTATCCTATTTTTTAAAGACATCTGAAGGCAGCCCTGTTTAGGGAAGTTTTTAATATTTAATGCTGTATTGCTTTTAACACTCGATTGGGAGCCGCCCATAGTGGCTGGGGAAACTCAGCCAGATTGGCAGAGTATAAATAATAAATTATTCTTAAATTATTATAAAAGTCCCCGTCTCTCAAAGCATGTTTTAGGGTCATGTGTGAAGAACACACAAACTCTACACATGGAACAGCATGTTGTAGATAAAGTGGCATTTCAATTGAAATCATTAATCCCACTGATTGGGACCAAACAGAAGATCCTTGGGTCCATATTGCACTTGCCCCCGTCATGCCAGCATTCTGAGCACTTCCCTTCTTAAAATTATTAGAATCGGTGATAAAGGGAATTGAATCCCTTTTAAAAAACTACAATCTTGACATGGAAAAATCAAAGGAAAATGTTGGCCCCTGGAACGTCTCCATTACGGTAACTCCCTTTCTAGACCATCCTGCCTTTAAACAAGAAGATAAATATTGGCATATAAAGAATGGAAAAACAGAGGCTTATAATCACTCTATAAAGGCAAAGCAATAGGTAAAGAAAGGTTAAAGGAAAATCTAAATGATCTGCACCCCAACGGACTCCAGATTCTCCAATGTTGTACATTTGCAGTTGTTCGTTCTCTTATGACATTTGAAACAAGGTGTATTGAATCCCACTGTGATAATGAAAGGTGTAGTTTCATTGATTTATGGTGCGCTCATGGAATATTACATTGGGAATGAAAAAGGTTTGCACGTAGTATGAGAGACTGAAATAGGCAAATAATGATAATAAGTCAGAAGGCATATGGAGGACCCTACCTTTAAGAACCATTTCATCTCACCTTCAAGAAGCTTCTTTGAAGGTGGCATTGGACTCCGGTTCGCTTAGCAAAAATCAACAAATCCTTATCCCCTCTTTGTGGGAGGGGATGTGGGAATAGGGGAACATATTTTCATGCTTGGTGGGAATGTAAATTTGTCCACACATTTTGGACAAAGGTCTTCAGTATCATTTCTAAAATTGCTACACCTCTCTCACCAAATCTAGCTTTAGCCCTGCTCTCATTAAATCTAGATTCTGATCTTACTATTCAACAGAAAGATCTAATTTTCTTTTTACTGACGGCTGCACATTTGGTATAGCGTATTTTTGGAAATTCCAGGCTGAGCTATTCCTTGAAGTTTGATTCAAAAATATCTGGAACGTAGCTATTTCAGAGCGATTAACTGGGCTTAGAAGGGTAGCAAAAGGTGTTATAATGATGAAACCTGGTCCCTTTTCTTTTCTTATGTAAGGGAAGTTGATAGCAAATCTCTCCCCCTAATTTCACAAACATGTCTGTAGAGAGCCTATACAGTGGTACCTCGGGTTACATACGCTTCAGGTTATATAGGCTTCAGGTTACAGACTCCACTAACCCAGAAATAGTACCTCGGGTTAAGAACTTTGCTTCAGGATGAGAACAGAAATCGTGCTCCAGTGGCACAGCAGCAACAGGAGGCCCCATTAGCTAAAGTGGTGCTTCAGGTTAAGAACGGACCTCCGGAACGAATTAAGTACTTAACCCGAGGTACCACTGTACTGACCATTAATGCTCTAAGGCTATGTAAAATGATGCTATTTATTATTTATTTTTATTTATTGAATTTATATACCTCCCTATACCCGGAGGTCTCAGGACAGTTCAGAGAATAATGCGGTATTTGTTTATTTTGTGTGTGTATACTGTATTGAGTAAAATAAAGGAAGACACAAATGGGAAGAGTGCTATGGGGCTCTTATCCTGCTTGCAGGTTTCCATAGGCATCTGGTCCATCACTGTAGCAACAGGATGCTAGACGAGATGGGCCTTTGGTCTTGTTATGCTTTTGTGAAATATCTCAGGAGAACCACTGCTTGGAAGTGATGAAGTTGCAAGGAATGCAATTTAAAATCCAGCTGCACAGCTTCAGATAGTGGTTTTACTGATATTGCAGCCTGAGCAACCAACTACTTGTCATCTGTTTCACAAATGGTACTGACAGGAAGTGGGAAAGGAACTTATGCATTATGTGATCATATAACAGAGTTGTTTTCTGACTTCCTGCCAGCGCCATTTTCCATTTGGTAGCGGAGCACAAAGACGGCTACTACCACTTTCCTAGAGAAAAGTGTGGTCCGCTGCTCCATTCACCAAGCAAGAAGTTGGGTAGACAAGCAGAGCAGGAAAGGGCAGTTACACTGAAACAATGGCAAATGGGGAAACGCAAAGCCATGACAGCAGGAGGAGGAAGCCACCATAAGGCATCTCACCAGGGCTGCCTCAAACCACTGCTGCAGGCAATGGGAAGCCAGTGCCAGAGTCCATGGGTGCCTTTTCTCACTCCAGCAACTTATTTTTTCCTTCTGGCAGAAGTCTCTCAAGTTGCTCTGGGAGGGCCTTCCAAAGGAAAGAGTTTTAGGGGGATACAGTACTCTGCTGCCAGAGAGATTCGCTGAAAAGATATTAGCTAATACAGCTGCAACTGATGGAAAGAACAGATGGTGATACATCTATAGCAACAGCAGTTTAAATAAGGCAAGTGCCAAAGGTGCACGCTTGCAACGCTGCCTGCCAGCTGTTAAAGTGAGCTTAAGAATCATAGCTGGCTCAATACTGGCCAAAAGGTCACTAGGACACACGTAAATGGAACGTGAACTTCCTGAGTCCTTTTCTTGGCTTGCTAATAGTTGTTGTGCCACATCTGTCAGAGAAATCCATTTCTAGAGCAGAAATATTGGTGTACTGAGGTGAGGGTCAGCAAAAGAACCATTGTGCCTAAGCTCTATATACACAGCTATAGCCCCTCAGTCTCACAATTACAAAACTGGAAGTACATAAACTACAATTCTTGAGGCTTATGTACCCAACTTTTTTTTTAAAAAAAAAGGAGCATTCCAGCCACAGTACAATCCCTGTCCTAAGATGAAAGACAAGGTACAAGACTAAATATCTAGGTTAATTATGTAAGATGGTGGCAGAAAAATGATCACTATGTGTAAGACAAGGACCAGAAGAAAAGTTGAAAATTGTCTTTGATTTGCTGAAAAACCATTCACCATCTGTTTTAGTCACAACTGATTTTCACTTAATCAGTAAGCACCATGTTTAAGTAGAGCCAGGGCTGCTTATATGCACCAAATGCAGACAAAAGGAATAAAGACATGCAATTTAATTGGTGATACGTGGTGTTCTATGATAGTTCAGTGTTTCAAACTGCCATGTATTAACGGCAAGAACTTGAATGCTAAATGACAGAAAATAATTAGCAGTAAGTAATCCACTGTCAGTACTATTATGGCAGGACGCAACGTAACAATTTTCAAATATTTTACAGTATCTTGAACAGGCTTCCAGCCAGTAATTAACACAGAAAACTGTAACAAAAGAGTGTGGAAAACTGAATACATTAACTGCTTCAAAAACAAACAAAAAAAAGCTGACATTTTCCACCTTTTCCAGTTTTACATGGGAATTAGAATAATTATGTTCTACAATTAAATGCATTAAATAGCTTTATCATAAAACTTGTTTTAGAACTGTCCTCTATGCTTACAGTTCTCTTGTATTTGAACATTTCAAATGCCCAGAATTAAAGTTAACCTCTTATTTTACAAGTAGACCATTCACAGTAATTGCAGCTTGCTAGCCTTACCTGTAACCCAGTAAAAAGAATTGGTAATAGTTGATCCTTTCATTACTACCAGTTTTGACCAATCACAAGAACGGCACAGTGTAGAAATACAGAAGGGTTCTGCTGGGTGCTGCAGTTTCTGCTGTTGTTAATTGGATTTGTAAATGGTAATCTGGGAGGAGCCAGTAGCAGCCTACTTTCTCTTCAACCTACATGCGGAACACTAAATGTGCTATGTAGATAATTATCCCAAATAATGCTTTCTTGGGCCTGGCCTATATTATAAATAGGTTTTAAACAAACAGGTCATAGTAAGCCATTGCAATGCGGTATTCTTCCTTGTTATTTTTGAAGTTAATTAATTCAAAACCGCCAATTAAGATACACACCTTAATTCAGTAATTTTAGGTATCCAACAAGCATTTCCTGATGAACACTTATATTAAAAGTTAATAAGGAAAAGGAAAATGAAGTTAACCATTTTGAAATAAGAATGCCTTTCTTATCTAGAAAGCACCCCTTTATTCTTAAGAGGTAAATGAAGTTTTTCACTTTGGAACAGTGATTATAGTTTCACACGCTAATATTTATAAGATAATATTTATATTAAAACAGATTATGTTTTCATACTACCTCTCTAGACTGTTTTGCTTCCTCCTGTGACTTTTTAAACACAGAATTTGGAAGATAATGCTAAGTTAACTAGGCTGAGCATGGTAAAAGCAACCTTGTATATATCCCTAAAAATGTTACTTGCCTGTTGGGGGCTGGCACAGGAGCGATGGAGAGCTCAGACCCTCATCCAGCAATCTGTTGGGCATAAAAAAGGGTCCTTCCTTTTCCACTCACTCACCTCATGGCTACTAGGCAGCTTAAATAACAGGCTGGTATTTTGTTTTATTTTGTTTTGTTTTGTTTTGTTTTTAAAAACTGCAGCTGCCAGCATCTGATAAGGCAAGTTTGTAAGGCATCCCTTTGGTAAATTCATTCATTCATTCTCTTCTATTTCAAAAAACATTTGTATGCCGCCCTTCATTCAATACATTCCTGGGTGGTATGAGAAATAAAGCAGTAAAATATACAATAAAACCAAAACGTCACCAGTAATATAAGGCAGCAGATAAAACACAGAGCAGGTATTAGCCAAATTAGCCTCAGAAAACAGAAATGTCTGCATACATCATTTTATTTGCATGCCGCCTTTCCATAGTTCAACCCATGCTCAAGACGTCTTACAAAGTGGAAAAAATAAATAATTACAACATAATAAAGTAGTCATAAATACTAAATAAATATAAAAATGCACAACCAAATCAAACAATTTCCACATAAATCATAAGATCTAAAATAAAGATACAAATAATTAACAGCAATAGCTGAAAAAACCGACAAAACTCCCTAAACCCCCCAGCCCAAGAGTCTGTTCAATAGCCTCAGGTTTTGTAGCTGGAATCAGTCAGGGCCCTGCTCTCCCAGGCCAGGTGGAAAAAGGCCTGCAAGGCATGGAGCGGGTCTTCCAGGACTCACAGCCAAGATGGTCCAAGTTTTAGACTAAGATGGTCCAAGACGATGCATGTATTAAATATGTTTTTATTTTGTTGTTAATTGTCTTTTTATTAGTGTCTGCTGCCCTGGGCAGTAAAATAAGCTAGTGGTTGGCCTCAAGGCAACTCAGAAAGAGCTTAATGGCACAGTGGGGATTTTAACTTGCGTCTCCCCAGTCCTAGTCTGAACTCCTACTGGCTGAAATTGTGACTCTTCTACACACTACAGAAGTGAACTTTACTGCATAGTTTTATTTGACCTTCCGGCTGCTCCTTCTCTACAGCTGATACAGCACATAGTTGCCACTGTATTCACCCTAGCCTACTCTCTTTGGAATACAGTAACGTATATTCACAGAACTTTAGGAGGAGATATCTATTCGTTTTATGCAAGCAAGAAAACTCCTGCCTGAACAGCAAATAAGCCTGGAAAATAGTGTGTCAGCTAAATGCTTATATTTGACCGGCCAGCAAAGACACTGGGATTATAAACAACTGAAATTATTGGGTCATTGCATATATTACAGTACACTTATACCTAAACAGGATAGTGATCAAGTATCAGTCTCTTTTTTTCTTTCTTTTTCTTTCACTTTTTTCTTTTATTTTTCAGTTCTGTATTTTATACTTTTGTACTTTATAAATAAAATTTTTAAAAAGAAATCTCTTTGAGATAATTATGCAGTTCAAACATATTAAAATGAGAACAGTCAACTGCATACAGAAATAACTTGCAACTTTTAAAAAAACGGATTAAAAAGAGAGAGCTAACAATGCACTTCAGAACTTTGGTTGCATCCAGCCAATTTCTGAAATTTGAAGCATTGCGTCACTTGTTTATATATTCCCTTGCTACCATAAAGGACTTTACAGAAACTGTTGATAAGAGAAAGAAGGGAAAGAAAATTGCTTCAAAAGCAATTGTATGTATCACCTTATATATATTGCTTGTATATATCACCCTGGGATTAATTATCCCACAGGCCTGGGGCCCAATTTTTACTAACTGGGATGAAAGCTTGCTAGAAACAATAAGTTCTTTCTAAGCACCAAGAGTCAAGGGAACAGTGCAGAAGAAAAAAATAATTAGCTCCACATAATCAGCTAGGAAGCTAATCAGTTTTATTGCTGTTATTATGTGAATAACAGTAAAAAAAAAAATCAAAGCAGAAACCAGAACCAGATAACTATTTTTTTAATTAATTAGTAAAAACAATGTATATGTGAAAACACTCACTTTTTATTTATTTTCTAATAGCTCTGTCAAACAAAACTAGGTTAAGTAAGCACAACATTTAGCCTCAAGAGCTCTAATACCAGAAGCACAAACACAAATATCAACAAATGAAAAACATGTTTTTTTCTAGAGCAAAAGATTCAAGAAGAAGTTATTATGTAATAACACCGCATATGCTTACCCAAGATGTGTACTCCTTGTGTCTTAGGTCATAGCTACTTATTTGAGTAAGCACAATACTTCAGTGCTGCTAAATCCCACCAGTGCAGTCACTAACCCTATTGGGAGGCCATGGTAACTCATCGTTAAAATTGTCAAACAGTGGTACAATTCTATCCAGATTGAGCATTTCTAAATCTAATTTATCTCAACATGAGAACAAAATGTATGCTTATCTCCCACTGAAATCATGGGACTTTTAGCATGTCTAATGTTATTGCAATTGGTTCTGAAGTTAAAAAGCTTCTGCTAGACTACAGGAAAAATTACTGGCAGAATAGGGCAGATGCAAGTTGTTTTTAAAAGCACAAGTATAATCAGTGAACATGTAAAGGAAAAGCTTTAACTTAAGCAGAACACACTTCCCATAGCCATTAGTGAGATACAAATAAAATCAGGCTTTTGACACTGCCAGTAAAGCTGTGAGCTGTCAAATATGCAAAAGTAAAAACTGATCATGTTTGAATCAATTCCCTTACCTAAGCCCATTTCCTTCATAAACTGGAAAAAAATAGTTAAATTATCAGAGCTGATGAAAAACCACAAACACAAAGGGTTGTCTATAGCTTTAGATGACTTTTAATTGCTAGCGTGTAAGAAATAACTCCCAAGTATGTCCAAGGGCTTCTCAACAGCTACCTGGAGGACCATCTTGTTCCTTGCAAGCCTGTCTAGGCATTGAGATCTTCTAGAGAGGTCCTTCTCTCTGTCCTGCTGACAAATAACTTAAGTGCAGATGAGAACCACTGAAATTAATGAATACTGACTAAGTTAGGTCGATTAATTTCTTTAGGGCTACTCTAAGCAGGGCTACTTCATTGAATACAACCCATTGTTGTTCATTAGTGGCCACTATTAGCTGCCTCTGTATACCAATATATATCATCTGTACATCAATACACCAGTTTCCAGACCCCCTCTTTCTATAGTCTGTGGAAATACCAAATGAGGGGAAGGGAATAGTTTGCAGACTAGTTTGAAAACATGTACAGACAACACAGATAGGAGCTGTCATTTTAGATGATACTATCACAGGAAGGTGTGTACAATTGCAAACCACTATGTATAAAGGAACACTGTAAGAAAATGAGCCCTGTGATTTGCAAAGGCTACATTGTACACGGCCTCCGAGTAGACTGAAATTAATCAAGTCCATTAATTTCAATAGGTCTATTTTGAGTATGACTTAGCTGGATATCACCCATAACATTTATCTTGGCTTCTCTAGAAATGCATAGGTGTTAAAGTTTAAAGAAACAGTAATTATCAGTTATTTTTTCCAAGGCAGTTATAGGTTTTCTACTCCAACAGAATTCTTAGAACTGCATGTTTTTATGTGAATAAACTAGTCTACTGCAGAAAGGTAAATTTATATTTCTTACTCTGCCCATTACCAGCACAAGAGCCTCACCCATGAGGGTAGGGAACCCTCATGCTCAAAAAGGTTCCCCACCTGCCTTAGAGTGCACTGCATATTCAGTGCTTGGATATTTTTGCATATAATACAAAAAGGTACCCCCTCCTATCATTTCATCACATAAAGGATTACACAGCATTTTTATTTGTCCGTAGAAAACATCCCCTAAATACCTAGGTTATCCACACTAAATGGATTTAATGCAAGTTTAATGCAAGTTACATCCCTTGCATCTTGACAAAGGCAGGTGACAAAGTACCTTCTGATCAGACAGGAGACAGTATTTTAGGAGTGTTAAGTTGTCTGAAATGGTTTTTGCTTTCCACAGCTTCTATCTTTCCACTGTCATCTGGTGGCCAATTCTCTGAAACACCACAAAAAGTCTGAAGCACCCGATTGCCAAAGTGCATGAGTCCAAGCAGCCACCGTGCCTCTTTAGAAGGAGAGGAGAGGAACCCTCATCCTCTTGTCTCCAGATTTCCCGATTGAGTTTGGGTTTGTTTCCCCCCACGCCCCAAGTTTTTTTGAGCATTTCACTGAAGGGACGAGGGCTCGCCTGTTTGGAGTGAGACGCTGCCTAGGAACTAAAGGCAAACCCTACCTATATGGGGAAGCAGCCTGGAAGATGAGTGGGTGGGTCATGGAATCATAAGCATCGTAGAGTTTGAAAGGGAAGCCCCAGGGTCATCTAGTCCAACCCCCTGCAGTGCAGGAATCGCAACCCGAGCATCCAGGACAGGTGGCCGCCCAGCGTGTGAGTGACCCACACAGCAGCATCCCTGATGGCCACCTGAGAAGCGCACAGGGGCAGCGGAGGAAGCCGTCTGTGGGGTGGGAGAAAAGCTTATAGGTGGTGGGGGGGGGAGAGAGGTGCAACTCAGGGCTCCGAAAACCGAGGAAGCGGCACCGGGGGAGCTGCGAGGCTGGCTGGGGAGAGCCTCGCCTCGGGGAGCCGCCCCCTCCGGTTGTGTGGGGGGGGGGTAGACGCCGCGGGAGTATATCCTGCGAAGCGGCGGAAGCGAACCCACCTCGTCACGGTCGGCTTCTGAGGCGGCGGCGGCGGCGGCGGCGGGGCGGAGAAACCCCCCATCCGGCGCTCCCGGACCTCCTCTCCGTGCCGGGCCCGGCCGGCATTGGGGAAGGCCCGAGGGATGGGAGGGCCCGTCCCGCCTTCCAGGCGGCGGCTTGTTGAAAAGGCGAGGCGAAGCCAAGAGGAGCGGCCTCCGAACAAAAAAAAGCGCCGCGGGTGCGCCTGCGCGGCCCGCCAGGCCAGGCCTCGCTTGGGCTTGTTGCCATGGTGACAGGCCGGCGGGAAAAACGAAACCGGGGAGGGAGGGGCGGAGGGAGGCCTTTCCTTCAGCGCCAGATGCTGGCCGCCCGTGCTCTGTTGGCACGGCGGGGGGGGGGGGGGGCTGTTGGGGTTTGGTTGACCGTCTCCCGCTTCGTCCAGCGGTGCTTTGTAGCTTCAAGGCAAAAAGTAAGAGCGCTCTTAAGTTTAAACTGGGCCTCGTTGCCCTTAGAATCAAAGAATTTGGAAGGGACCTCCGAGGGTCATCTAGTCCAACCCCCTGCGATGTAGGAATCTCAACTGAAGCATTAGGACAGGTGGCCACCCAGCCTCTGCTTAAAAACCTCGAAGGATGGAGAGGGAGTCCATTCCACTGTCAAAACAGCTCTCACCATTATCAACATCATCACCACCATTATAGGCTGGATATCCCACAGCATCGAGGCTCCACGAGGCTTGGCATTCCTGTGCAACAGATCCACTTTCTGCCATCAAAATGCAGTTCTAGTCGCTACCTTCCATGCATTCACATACCCATGGTTCATTTAGTTTCCTTTTCTGTCAGTATTTGTATACAAACTACATATATTGTCACCAGATCCTGTTTCATAACATATTTTGCAGAATCTTGTATAACCTTTTTTTTAAAAAAAATTAATCAAAAGTATATGTGTTTGTGTGTATATAAACTCAGGTTGTGCTATTAAAAGATTATTTATCATTGTTGCGTGAAAATGCTTCCCTCACCACACAAAAATCGGACCCTTTTTTGCAATAATGAAAGTGATGAGAAAATGGACTGGGGAGTGTGGGGTACAAATTTGCTTGATGCAACGTCATATAATTATGTGGCAAATCAGAAAGCTCAATAAGTAACTGATGCTGTTTAATCTCCCTGAAAATTTGTGTATGCAAATCAATTTTCATCCTGGTTCATTTGCCATTTGCAGGAACCTTAAACAACACTGTGTTTGCAGACTTGATTTTATGTTTTTACTGCTGTAAACTGCTTAGATATATTTTTATGATATTGCAGTATACAAATATTTTATATAAATTCTTATTTTGCTTATGGTTGAGTTTAATTGTTTTTTAATGTTTTAAGAATCTGTTTTAACTTCTATTACTGATAAATTTAATGTGTGGTGTGTTTGGAATTTTTTGCTTAGAGGTTTTAGTACAATAAGTGGGATATAATTTTTATTTATTTATTATTTATCAACTCTAATAATAAATCTGATGTTGAAATTCCCTGAGTCAAGAAAAGAGAAAGAAACCCAACAGCCCCAATAAATATGCCAAAGAATTACAATTTTTCTCCTTCTGGGAGACTTTATTGTTGTCCTCAGCCCAGTAGCAAGCAGGTCAAAAGGGAAGAGAGAGAATAGGGTCCCATTGTACTATGCCAAGCTTTAAGGTCTTCTAGGGATACAAAATGTTGCTGGAATACTGAATTGCTCCATTGTTCTTCTACAGTGCAAGTCAACACAAGAGATGAAGAAAGAACACTGCTTTCTTTATTCCACCAGTTAAAATTAGGGTTTCCGAGCTGGTACTCTGTCTCTTGGGTCAATTTATGGCCTAAACAGTATCTGCCAATATGTGTAACAAACCCAAATGTATTTTCTTTTCCTTACCGCTTCAGGAATGGAGAATCAGCTGGGGTATTAAATTCATTCCAATCCTTGCCTAACACTTCACTCCAAATTGACCCCTAAGCTGCCTCTTCGCCGGGTTCCAACTGTGTTTTTGCAGCTATTTATTCTGAACCCCACTTTTCAGACTATTATCATATCCCAAGGGACTCATATAAATTAACAAGGAGAGAGAGACAAAGCACTGTCATCAGGCTTACAAAGACACAGAAAGGAAGGGGAAAGGCAAAAGAAGGAGAGCAGTTGAAGGCCAGATCTAAGGAAAAAGAAGTGTTGGTTATTTATACCCAGTTCAGGCCCACCTGATCTTCCCCTGCTGATAATAGCCATTGGTGGCATATGTGGTCAGTGGATAGGATCAGAGTGTTCTTTTGCTTCATTTAATGGTGGGCTGTGTGAATTCACTCTCACCAGATGCAATAATGGGCATGAAATTGAGTGGTTTTCAAAGAGGGTTAAACGAATTTATGGAGGATAAGGCTATCAATGGCTATTAGCAAGGATACCGATACCTGTATTCTACCTCTAATGTCAGAGGCATTTGTGGATGGAGAGGATCTGACTCTGTTTCCTGGTGACCCAGCAACCAGTGGGAGCTGGCCAGTCCATTGGGCAATCAGGAAACAGAATTTAAGTTAACAGTCAGATAGGGGCTGCCTGAGAGAGCACAGGCAGAGATTGTGAGTTAGACAGGGATCTGGGATTAGAGATAGGAACATTCTGTCTGGGTGGGCAGAAGGCTTGTCTGGCTATCTGAGCAGACTCAAATAAGGATTATTTGTCAGTGGGGACAGCAAATTGGCTCTTTGTTAAAGATAGGAATTGTCTGTGGGCAAAGTTCTAACTACCTGGTGAAGTTTAGGGCTCTAGAAGGTGCTGGGAATGTTTTACAGGTAATGCAAGGCAGTAGTCATCTTAGAAATAATCTGTCCAGTGACAGGTTTAAAGCATGAAGTTAAGGAATATACTAAATATCTCTGTAAAGAGTGTTTTGTTTTTTAAAAAATAGAAACAAAGTGTTAAAAAACTTCTCACTAAAGGATAATCTCTTTGAGCATAAACGAAATTCTTGTTTTGTTCTAAAAGCACCTCATCTTTACTCTGGGTGACGATTAAGCAGTCACAGGTTCCCCTCCACCCAACTAATACTTTGCTGCTGGATAAACATAAAGGCTACCGCAAAGAGTTAATTGAGAAGCTCTGCTGTGGGAATGGAGGGTGAGATTTATCTAATAATACACCTAAAAAAGCAATTATCAGGGCTGCCCACTTGAATAAAATATTGTGGGCGCCCAGGTGAGCCCTGCCCCACATGATCGATCACATGACGCAGTGCACACACACCATTTGAATGGAAATGCCCATCAACTTTGTGGGGGCCTGGCCCCCTAAAATAGTTTATTGTGGGAGCCAAAGCCCCATGGCCCCTAGGAGGTGGTTCCTATGGCAACCATGTTACCCAGCACCCTACTTAAGTGAGGGTGTCCATTATGCCTCTGAATACCAGTTGCTGGGAAACACAACTGGGGAAGTGCTGCTCATTTTCTTATGTTATCTTAAGCCCAACAGAGGCAGACAGACAGACAGACAGACAGACAGACAGAGATGCATCAGAAGGAACAATTTGGAGCTCAGAAGCAGAGGGGGAATCTTTTCCCCTCCCAGCCACTTCTACAATCCAAATGACTCCCCCCAGGTGCTTTTCACTCCCTGGATTTCCATAGATGTGTTGCCCAGGGGGCTACAGAGCTGAAGGCAGCACATTGTTTCCTCACTTTTGTGTTTAACACTTGGTGAATCTCATGACAAGGAGTGGGAAGTTTCTCCGGCAACTATGCCCAGATATCCCATGAAATTCTACCTAGTTCTGTGAAGTTTGTGCTGGGTCTACAAATGTAGCAAGATGAGGCTGGCAAGATTTGCGGAGATTAAATGGGATGGGCCACTTAAGATTGCAGGCATCGCTTTTTAAGACGCTCCTATAAGTAAAGCATGTATGTAGGAAACGGTGACTGGTGACACTTATGCTAAACATTCCTTTCGGATTTCTTCTAGCACATTTTTGTTTTTACTAACTTGGGGAAAACACTGAAAAGCAAGTGGTTACAGCGACAATTACCACCTCAAAATGTGAGTACCTTGTTCCTATTCATTACAGGCCTGCTTCAGAAAGGTGTTATAATTGGACACTAGTATACATCTCTGTTTTTGAAATAAACACTTCAGCTCCAACCCTGTGAATGTTCTAATTGAATGTATAAGACTGTGTGAAGGAATGCAGTATTTGGCTTCAATCCAACAAGCAGGTGCTGAGCTCTACATACATGATGGTGCTTTTGAGTCTTCCTTCCATGAGCTGCTCTTATGCCATTTGACCAGCCAAACCCTCCTCCCCAAATTAACTTGGAGTAGCTTGAAACATCCTTACCCAAAATATAAGGAATTGTTTTGTGGTGCAGGGAAAGGTAACATGTCTCAAGGTGTATAAGCCTTGGCACTCCTAAAAGGGCTCTTTGGGTCTTATTTTACTTGCCTCTGATCTGGGATCTCTGAAATCTTGATGAGTTTCTTGAATAAGTATCATCATATTAGCTCAGCCACCATGGCATAACTGTGGCAAGTAATTAACATGAAGATGATTTCCAGGTATGTCTGTTAAGTGATGCTTCTTATTATAGATCAGGGGTTCAAACATAAGTTTTTTTTAGGGATTTTGCATTTCTCCCCCCAAAACACACACTGTTTGGCGCTAAATCAGAGCAAATAGCAATGCATGGAAAAGCCTGTTTGTTCCGATTCAACACGAAACCAAGAGTTTTCTTGGGTGAAAGCAGTGGGACAAGTGTGGAGGAGCCCTTCAAGGGAAGTAAATATACCCAGTCACTATGTACCTGTATTTCAACTGCAGAACAATATATCCTTAATACTGGAAGGGTTAAGATGCAACTCAGCTTGCACAGAAGGCTGATGTATCTGCATGGGAAAGTAGATAAAGGAACCTCCAATTTATCTAGACTGTCATTTCTGAGCTAACCAGTGCTGGCCTCCTATCAGATGCTAGACTCAGCTATACAGCTGCAAATAAAATGGTTTAAATGTGTTGTAAAGTTCTATATACAAATGTGACACTAGATGGCGATGGTGAGCTTTGCCAAATTCAATGTATTTTTCAAAACTTTTTTTAAAAAAGCATTTTCACAGTGTTTTTTATATGTGTGTAGATTCCACCTTATATCCTTAGGGTTACTGACCTCACTTCCTACATCTTCATCCTCATATTGGGAGAGGAGACCTCTTCCTTTGTCTTTCCTGATGAGTAAGCATGACTCATTGCATTTCCACCTTAGTTAGATGGGTCTTTCCTGTAGCTTTCTTATTTTCCCAAAGCACATACCAGAGTCTTGGTGTGACTATATCCAGGGTAAATTGTGCTCCTCCAGCAGGAATTCAGTATTTAGTTAAGTTCCTGCCAGCATTTTAATTCCAAATGTCAACACACAATTCATTCTGGCTCTGTTATGAACATTATTTACATCCTTTTCTGGCTGTTTCTTCTTTAATTCTGTTTATCACTAGTGATAGTTATGTATCTCTGCTCTTTACCTAAGTGAATAGAGCCTTTCCAGAGACAACATTGCTTCTCACTAGAGGCCTCTCGCTTACCCTGTTTACATAGATGCATCACACATTATACAATAACTGTCTTGTTTGTGACAGAACTGAGAACGGAACAAAAGAAGGCTAGTCAGCTGTTACAGCAAGGCACAGCCTATGATAGGCAGCAACACTGGCTGATTATGATCTGCCATTCCTACAGAAACTGTATAATAAATATTTCTGTAATATTGTAGGACTCTACCACAAAGTACCACACTCTTCTTATTTAAAATAATCATATACTCTGCCTGTGAATGAATAATCCCCAACCACTCCCCCTTCCTTTGTTTGGTCACATCAGATTCATTTTTACCTTCTCAGCAGTTGCTGATTTATTTATTTTTAAAGCTGAATGCAAAGAAACAAACTGGTACTATATTACCATTTATGAACTGCAATCCAAAGGTTTGGGAGGCAATCTGCAAATCTACCATGTTTTCAATAAATTTGCTTATGAGTGACATTATGTAAACTCACAGCACTTAATATTTTAACCCTCTGAGGCCAAATCAACCATTGTTGCAAGTTAAAAATAAATGCTTTCATGAGAACCAAACCATCTGTAGCATAATAATATCATGCTCTCTTCTTTATCATTATGGGAGTGTACACAGGGTATTTGGTGTGTGCCAAGGCGCACCCTAATGTTTAAAAATCAAAAACAGGAATGTGGAGACAGGAAAGAGTACAGAGTACCTGACTTTCTCAGCTGCCATGACCCACAGGGAATCAGCAATGGGGAAGAGACAAAGGCGATAGTTAAACAAGTTACCCAATCAGAATCCGGGGAGGTAGAGGCAGAGGGACTATAAAACCAGCTCTGGGAGGGGTGAAGGGAGAGTTCGTTGGGAGTTGGGTGGTTGGTTGGAGTGGGAGTGAATTGGGATAGAGTCTGTGGGTAGGTTGAGTTAGTGTAGCGAAATCAGCTGAGTCAGGAACAGTTAGGGGCTAGGAAGACAAGTAAATATCTGAGAGGTGGTTTAGTGAGTGAGAGCAGGAAGCGGAAGTTATAGGTGTGGATAGGCACCGATACCGTTTATGAAACCACACGCTTGTTAAACTGCAATAAATAAACAGAAGTTTATGTTCCAATTTAAACCTGACTGGACTCAGTATTGTACCAGGTAGGGCCTGGGTGGTGGCAGCGAGAAATCAAGTGGTGGCACAGGGATCAAAAGACGGTGAAACGTCCAGGGACCCTATGTGATCGCCACAGAGAGAAATTGAAGAAAGAGATGCAAGCAGAAGAAAAAGGATGGAGCTTTTGCCTGCACCTGTCTCTGCAAGCACCAGTCCTGCCAATCACCCCACTGCCACTTCCAGAGACAGGTGCAGGCAAAAGCTGTAGATCCATTCCGGGCATTTTCTCCTGCCTGCATTGCCCAGTCCCATGACTCTTGATGTTTCCTATTTTCTTCTCACAACAGAAACTTTCCTTCCTCTCATATGGGCCAGCTATTGTGCCTCCTGTCCAGCTATGGAGACATTAGGTTGGTTCACATAGGCAAGCTGAGTGTTTATTTTCTCTTGGGTACAGCAGCACATAAAGAAGTATCAGCATGAGCTGGGCTGCACAAGGTATAGGCACTGCCACCATTTGTATGGCTGCAATGGCATCTTTCTCCATACATCTGAGCTGCGTTTTTTAAAAAGAAAGAAAGAACAGAAGCTAGCTCAGCATTGTGATGCAACCCCTTGCATCTCCTTAGACTAGGCAATAACTTCATATGCAAGAAACCAGAGCCCAAATCATGTCAAAATGGTGTTACATTAGGTGTGTGGTTGCCACCCAAACCAGCATGTGTTCAGTAATCCCTCTCTCCCAGCACACAGGGCTGGTCCTACCATTAGGCAGAATGAGGTAGCCACCTCAAGCAGCTGATTTTGTTTCTCATAAAAGGGCAGGAGAATGAATTTAATATTGTTGCATTTTAACTCCCATGGAGACCCTGATGGCATTTTCTGTCTCAGGAGCAAAAATAACTTGGCTAGCCATGAACTACTATGCATCTTGATTGGGCCAGGCTGGGGAGAGCACCATTTGCTGCTCTATCTCAGGAGGTAAAGTGTGGACGGTGGAGGGATCCTTTGCACACAGCTGCGCTGGCGCGCTGGCGATGGCTCATGCCGCTGCTCCCTGGGTCAGCAGGGTGAGCCCCCCGCAGGGTGCCTTCTTGTCACCCCCCCCCCCAGAAATGGCACCTGGGGCACCTCGCCTCTCTTCCTCCACCACTGCCTATATGTTTTGGAGGCAGAGAGGAGAATCAAATGTTTGAGTGGCACCATGTTTAATTCAAGTTCAGTTTCTTTGGTTTTCAGGCCATGAACATCAAAAACAGTGTAGGGTTAACAAGACAACCACAGCAAACAAGAAAAGAAACATGATGTGCAGACATGCAGACATGAGAATAAATGAGAGTAGTACAAAAAAAAAATAGTTAAAGTTACAGACAATTTTAACTCACAGCTCATCTTCTCTTTAATATTTATGGCCTATTTCTGATGGCCGCACTATGGAACTTGGATTTAGTCCCTGTGATCATTGGGTTAGAATCTGCCGTTAAAACTGAGACACAAAATTCATCTGACTTCCCCAAATGTAGGGAAAGTGCTGGGGAGCACATTTAATGTCATGTGTAGTTTGTTCTCATCTCAGGGACAACATTCAGAATGAGACTGCCAACTGGTTATGGTAGGTTCTAGGACATTTCCTGTGAAAAACAGCTGGAAGAGATGCAGAACTACAGATACAGAGACCGACAAAGAGCCAGGCACTGTGATTTGAAAACATCTTGTTCCACCGCTGTTGTACTTCCAAAGGGAGATGCCAAACCAGTCTATCACTTTGAAGCTTCAGTTGCTGCACTTGATTTCGTGTTGCAAGGCAACACTGTCAACAGTTAATTATGTTATCACTCAGCATGCTTTCCGGAGGTGGGTAGCTGCGTGAAGCCATTGTGTCTACAAAGGTCACTTGCACATTTGCTTAAATGTCATCCCAAATTATTTTTAACCAAAGTCAACACTAAACTGTGTTTACCTGAGCGCCATAGAGCTCTGCATGCATGTGCAGTTTCCCTAAGGAAGGGGGCCAAGGTGAAAAAGGACAGGGCCCCTGCACCTCTTAACAGTTGTGTAGAAAGTGGGAATGTCAGCTGGTGCAGATTGGCTATGTGGTGCATGATGCCAAATGATGTGGGAAAGATAGAAGAGTCACACTCCACATTTGCACTCTAGAAAGAACATTTCAAAGCCTACACAAAGACCTTTGTTAAAACAGCTTTTACTATAAATGAGGGAGGGAAATGACTTTTCCCCAGCATATAATACTATTGCAAGACTATCATTTCTCCTGCACCTGGCCTTGAGGCTTTTGTGTTAGTTTTCCATTTTCTCTCCCCCACAACCCAAACTTCTGACTCCCCTGGCAACGCTTGCCAAGACTGCCCAGAACTGTCTCACTCCCAAGTAGTTACATTTTCACTTAACCCCTGTTTTCCCCAAGGCAACTAGTCTCATGGAATATCTTAAAACCAAAACAGGCACACTAAACAACACAAAACATGAAAATACATACATTATCTGCCACACGTGAAAAACTACACCTGCAGAAATATCCTCTTCTCCACAGAGATTCAGGCACTCATTCACCTGTCCCAACTGGGATTTCTGGCTCTCATCCGGAGGGATCTTCACAGCACAAACCTCTGTATGCCAACTCAGAAGTAAGCCCTACTGGGTTCAATAGGGTTCACTCTCAGGTAATCAGGTATAGGGTATTGACTTCACAAAGCTACAGTTCCCAGCATCCATAAGAAACGATAGTTCCCATGATTTTCCTACAAGCAGCCTTTAATGTGGTATCAATGTATGGTGTGGGTGTGGACTTATACCACTGTGGTGCTGTGGTGCTAGATCATACTACTTGATCTAGACTGGGTAAAGGTAAAGGTAAAGGTAAAGGGACCCCTCACCATTAGGTCCAGTCGTGACTGACTCTGGGGTTGCGGTGCTCATCTCGCTTTATTGGCCGAGGGAGCCGGCGTTTGTGGGCAGACAGTTTCCGGGTCATGTGGCCAGCATGACTAAGCCACTTCTGGTGAACCAGAGCAGCACATGGAAACGCTGTTTACCTTCCCGCTGGAGGTAAACCTATTTATCTACTTGCGCTTTGTGCTTTCGAACTGCTAGGTTGGCAGGAGCTGGGACCGAACAATGGGAGCTCACCCTGTTGCAGGGATTCGAACTGCCAACCTTCCGATCGGCAAGTCCTAGGCTCTGTGGTTTAACCCACAGCGCCACCCGCGTCCCAGACTGGGGAAACCCAGGTTCAAATCTCCTGCTCAGCACCAAAGCTCCCCAGGAGTCGGTGTCATTCATTCTCTCTTGCACAAGTATGAATGTGTGTTGGAATAGCATGCCCTGGGAGAAGGGGAAAATGGAATGATATAAATTCTGTTTTTGTCTGGTGGAGCAATGCAGTGCATGGAGGAGAAGGTGGACAAACCATTGCAACAACCAAAAAGCTGTTTTAAAAATATTATTCTGAATATTTTAAGCAGGTGCCCCCAATATATTCTTTTAGAGCTCTACTGAAATTCAAAGTGTTGGTGCTGACCTTTAACGTAAGGTTACCAGACATCCCCATTTCCCAGGGACAGTCCCTGGATTTACAAATCAGCCCCCTGACAAAATCCATTGAAGTTGGATTCATTGAAAAAAAAATCTGGTAACCTTACTTTTAAGCCCTAAACGGCCTCAGTCCTGTATACCTGAAGGAGCATCTCCACCCCCATCGTTCAGTACGGACACTGAAGTCCAGCGCCGAAGGCCTTCTGGTGGTTCCCTCACTGCGAGAAGCCAAGTTACAGGGAACCAGGCAGAGGGCCTTCTCGGTAGTGGCGCCCTCCCTGTGGAACACCCTCCCATCAGATGTCAAGGAAATAAGCAACTAGCTAACTTTTAGAAGGTATCTGAAGGCAGCCCTGTTTAGGGAAGTTTTTAATGTTTGATGTTTTATCGTGTTTTTAATATTCTATTGGGAGCTGCCCAGAGTGGCTGGGGAAACCCATTCAGATGGGTGGGGTATAAATATATTATTATTATTATTATTATTATTATTATTATTATTATTATTAATGTATTTTTACTTTTATATTTTAACTGACTTAATCCATGATAATTATTATTGTATATATTCTTGTATTCTTCTTTTAAATGAAGCAATTTATATTTTTGTTCTAAATAAAGAAAAGCAGCCTGTCTGTAAGTCTGTGGATTAGTTAGGTCTGGTCCATACTGGGGGACTTTGTGAATACAGTAATGTTGAATCCTGGATGCTTTTAATAGAACAGGAGGAGATGTGTGGGAACTGTCTACAGTGGTACCTCGGGTTACATACGCTTCAGGTTACAGACTCCGCTAACTCAGAAATAGTACCTTGGGTTAAGAACTTTGCTTCAGGATGGGAACAGAATTTGTGCGGCAGCGGTGTGGTGGCAGCGGGAGGCCCCATTAGCTAAAGTGGCACCTCAGTTTAAGAACAGTTTCAGGTTAAGAACGGACCTCCAGAACGAATTAAGTTCTTAACCCGAGGTACCACTGTACTTTATTTGTGTTCCCTTTGCCATTCCACTGTGTTCTGTAGCCCTCTTCTGGCCACAGTTGTTATTTCTCTAGTGCAACCTGAAAGGCTTCACAGATGCACCTTGGCATTTCTGTGTCTGATTGCACATGATTTATCCCAGGCAGCTAAGGGAGATAAAATGTTAGATACCATATATGCCTTCCTTACATCTATGTGTGAACAAAATAAATAGAAGAAGCAAGATAATTGGGGTATGTTCTTTTGGGAAAGGAAATCCCACCACTTCCATTAAGTACGGTAGTACACTCAACATGCAAGCCTGTTGGTTTTGGAAGTTAGCATCACAGTCTCCCATACCCTTTTGGAGAGGTGAGCCATTGCCTTAGCTGCCTTGCCAAAATGCTTGTCCAGCTCAGCTTCGACAGAGAGGTTGCTGGTTATGGTGGAGCCCAGGCTGACAAAATTGTCTACCACCTCAAGTGTGGGGTTGCCAGTGCTGATGTGTCGAGTGATAGCAGGACAGAGTCTCATCCCAAGCCCACATGTCCAGCATGTTCACACTTCTGTCTCAGTGACATTTATGCTGGCTTGGTCATGGAAGATGGCAGGATCCACAGGGATGGGAAGCTGGCTTCAGGCGGACCAACTCTGCATTACAAAGATGTCTGCAAATGCAATATAAAGACTGACAACATTAAAACCACTGCATGGGAATCCCTTGCAGATGATCACAGTCAGGGGTGCCAACTTGCCCTCAGGATTGTGGATGCCCACCGCCCAGGGGCATACAAAGTGGGGGCGGAAGGGGCGGTCCACCCCACGTGCCACTCTTGGGGGGGTGACAAGATGGCCCCTGCCTCCCCCAGCTGTAGAGCTGCTGAGGGCGCACGCAGTCAGTATGGGCGCCACTTGCACGGCGTCCATACGGGCTGCCGCTCTCACATGCTATCCATACGGGTGTCTGTACAGGCTGCTGCGCATGCGCACTCCGTGCGGAATACTGCACATGTGCACCCAGTACGGGCTGCCGCTCTTGCATGCTGTCCGTACGAACTGTCACGCGTGCACACTCTGTATGGGATGCCACACATGTGCAGTCCGTAAGGGCTGCTGCTCTCGCGCGCCTTCCATATGGGTGTCCGTACAGACTGCCATGTGTGCACACTCTGTATGGGATGCTGCACATGCACACTCCATGTGGGATGCCGCACGTGCACAGTACATACGGATGTCACATGTGCGCCACTGGGTGGTTCGCCCGGCACCTTGGCGTCCTGCCCCGGGCAAGTGGCAGCCCATACGGATGCTCGTATGAACGGTGTTCACACGCAGCAGCCCATACGGACGCTGCACGAGCGGCATCCCGTACGGAGTGCGTGGGCTGCCACACATGCGCACTCCGTACGGACGTCGCATTTGTGCCACCAGGCGGTTCTCCCGACCCCTTGGCGTCCTGCCCCGAGTGCCGGAGAGGGTTCCTCCACCACTGCCACCGCCGCAACATGGACATGTGATGTCCCATGCACACGCCTGCACGTAGTGTGTGTGTTGTCACATGCACTACAAGCAGGCATGTGCGTGCGACGTTGCCGGTGGCAGCTCTGTTCACATAATCTAAATCATTTAGCACACATTCACACGCAGATTTCCTTGCTTCAAACTGGATGCTGGACAGAGCATCTACAGAAAGGTCAGGTGATCTTTCCTGACCTTCGAACTCAATGGTACTTACTTCTGAGTAGATGTGAATAGGATTGTTCTATCCCAAAGTCTCATGGCAAATCACAGTTTCACACAGTTTAGAATAGTTATTTGTTCCAAAGTCCCGCTGTAAAAAAATACAAAAATCCCTTTGCCTTCATCCATTCCTCACAATAAGGAAACCACTGATATCCAAGTGTAAAGTTTGGCTGAATTGGGCCCAGTTTAAGACATTTCAGGAGCACAGTCTAAGAATTCTCTATATAAATATGTCAACAAATAAATAAGTATAGCAATACATTTTAAATATTCCTGACATAAAGAGACTGGAAAACTATACATAAAGAAATGTATGGAAGGCAGTATCTGTATCACTTGCAAGCACTTCCGTAACTAAGCAAAAGTCTTTGTAATTCTTTGAGTGCTAAAGCCTATCAAAGCCAGCAGAGGACAGTATTGCCTTTGGAAAAAAGTCTGATGCTATTTCCGCTAATCCTGAGTGCTTTGGTTCATTGGTCCTAGGCGTGCACATACTAATAACAGAAACAGAAAGCTGTTTTGTTATTTTGCCACACCACTCTCATACTGCACCTTGCACTTAATAAGGTCAGCACCAGACAGGCGTGTTCTGGGGGAGCAGTCTATAATGAGGACACCACCAGTAAGAAATCCTGCCTCTTGTCACCACCCACTTGACCTCAGAAGGTGTGGCACCCAGAAGATGAGGCAGGTGGTCATCCACACAGCCTGGTCCGAAACTATCGGGGTATGAGCTTATCTCCATCACATCACACTTATAAGCTTCCAGGGTTGCAGCTTGGTGGCTGCTATTCCAAATAAGGATATTTCTGCAAGTAGCCTGGAGAAATGTGCTTCTAAGCATCTGGTTCTATTCTTTCTTTCTTTCTTTCTTTCTTTCTTTCTTTCTTTCTTTCTTTCTTTCTTTCTTTTTTCTTTCTTTCTTTCTTTCTTTCTTTCTTTCTTTCCTAACCACATTAAGGTTCCCTATATCTGGGCAGAGGGGGTGAGCCATGTAAGAGATATGTGTCTTCCCAGCAACTTAGGATTTGATATTCTTTCGTTCATTCATTTATATCCAACAGTGACAGTGAGATCATATGCATGCTATTCAGGAGAAGTACATCACATTGCGTTCAATAGAGTTTAATCCCAGGCAAGTGGGTACTCTGATTTGCAAGGCATTTATTCCTATTCAGCTGAAGTTAGTTGCGACTGAAAGCAATTGGACTTGTTCACTCTGCTGGGACACACAATCTTATGCATGCTTGTTGTTGTTGTTTAGTCATTTAGTCGTGTCCGACTCTTCATGACCCCATGGACCAGAGCACGCCAGGCACTCCTGTCTTCCACTGCCTCCCGCAGTTTGGTCAAACTCATGTTTGTAGCTTCGAGAACACTGTCCAACCATCTCGTCCTCTGTCGCCCCCTTCTCCTTGTGCCCTCCATCTTTCCCAACATCAGGGTCTTTTCCAGGGAGTCTTCTCTTCTCATGAGGAGGCCAAAATATTGGAACCTCAGCTTCATGATATGTCCTTCCAGTGAGCACTAGAAAGAAAGTTTCACTGTGTTCAGTTGGGCTTACTCCCACGTAACTGCCCCTTGGGCCGCTACAACTTCAGTCACTTTACAATTAGGTTAGATCATTCTTGAATTCTGCTCTAAGTAGCGTTTTAATGACCTCTTAGGCAGGTAAGGCCCAGTGTAATGCCTTGTACAGTGGGTTGGAGAGCAGCTTTGAGGGACAGGCTGGGAGATGGTTAGAGACTAAAGGTCAGGAACTGATTTTCCCCTGGGCCAGATCCTGACACCAAAAAGGAACTTTCTCCCAACCCTTCCCCAGGTGCCTATCTAGAGGTGAAAAATCTGCAACAACACAATACAGGAAGCATTATACCAGATCAGACTACTTGTCTCCGTGTTCTTCAGCCTGGGGTGCCCAGATGTTGGTACAGCACAATTCCCATTGTCCCTGGCCATTAGCTAAGCTGGCTGGAGATGAAGGGACTTGCAGTCCAAGAACATCTAGGGATCCAAGGTTGAACAACACTGGTCTAGACCAGCTCCGACTGTCTCTGACAGACATCTGTCCCATCACTAGTGACCTAATCTTTTTAACTGGAGATTATGGGGAGTAAAGGGGAAAACTTTTAGCTGTAAAATATATATTCTACCACTGTGTTGTAGTTTCTTCCCAACAGAATTTGCTGATGGGCTGTTTCAGGGGATCAGGAATTGGCCCACCATCATTTTACTTCCACCTCCAAGTGGCTGTGTAAGAAACCTGTTGCTAGCCAGCACTGCAGATGTGCAAAAAATAAATTTTAAAAACTTATTTATTTATTTATTTTGCAGAAAAGGATACAAACTGCACGTGAGCGAGCAATAAGTAATTGCTCATGAGAAAATGCAGCTCATGGGGAGTGGGTGAACATCTCCACCCTCAGATTGTGAACCTGTTCTGCAATCAGAGATTGAGAGTAATCCCTAAATGCTCCTGCAACATGGAATCTGATATGAATATGACTGTACTGATCAATTTAATAGCAACACTGCTGTGACTACTTGTTCCAGCCAATCTTTTGAATTACCTGCAAATGAGGTTCATAATGTAATAGCCAAACAGCAGTCCCATTAATTCAAAATTTCATGGTTTTTTCTAAATATTTTATCTGAACAAAGGCAGCACATTATACTAACATCAAATTTGTATTATGATTTATGTAGACAGAGAGCATTCCACCTCCACCATGCTAGCTTATAAAGGTTATAATTTCTTGCATGAGGCAAAATCAACAATTAGTGAAGCTACTGTTTATATTTCCTAAATATTATGACACAAACAATATTCTCCCATCATATCAATAACTTTCCTTGAATCTGAAATAATCTCAGGTTATTGTGTGTTTTAGGGACGCAGGTGGCGCTGTGGGTTAAAGCCTCAGCGCCTAGGACTTGCCGATCGAAAGGTCGGCGGTTCGAATCCCTGCGGCGGGGTGCGCTCCCGCTGCTCGGTCCCAGCGCCTGCCAACCTAGCAGTTCGAAAGCACCTCCGGGTGCAAGTAGATAAATAGGGACCGCTTACCAGCGGGAAGGTAAACGGCGTTTCCGTGTGTGGCTCTGGCTCGCCAGAGCAGCGATGTCACGCTGGCCACGTGACCCGGAAGTGTCTCCGGACAGCGCTGGCCCCTGGCCTCTTAAGTGAGATGGGCGCACAACCCCAGAGTCTGTCAAGACTGGCCCGTACGGGCAGGGGTACCTTTACCTTTACCTTATTGTGTGTTTTAGTATGTTCTATTGAACTTTTGTGTGCCTTCATTGACCTGTGCATAAATTCAGTAATGGGCATTGACTTTGGTTCCATGAGAAATATGTATGTCAGGAAATATCCACGCACATGAGGTGAGTGACCAGTGTTCAAGGACAAGAGCTTATTACCTTGCATGATTGTCCCTTCACCACAAGCCCTGGTTAATGGGTTTACATCATTAGTATAGCTTTGTTGCACTTGTTCTATTTTTGAGCTGGCAGAAATGGCGTGTGTGAATTTCTTTCATTTTGCAAATTGTTTTACTGGTGGTCTGCAGGCTGCAGCCTTCCTGGGTGACCTCACTTCCATTAAGGCCCAGGGGGAGGTATCACAAAGTTGCTCCTCCTTATAGGGCTTGTTTAGAGTAGAAAGCACAAGCAGTTGGGGAGGCTGAAGGGTGCCAGATAACAGTTAACATCAAAGAAAGATATATACACTACCCATGAATGCCTTGCAATGATAAATTAAAACTACACACACACACAATTTTAAAGAAATTCTAAAGTGCCCTGAGAACGAGGCAGAAACGCAAAAGTAGAATCAAATATTGATGCTGCAAAAGCTTTTAGACGTGGGTGGTTCTGGGCCTTTTACAGCTATGGAAATCTGTAGAAGGAACTGAGCCATCTTTATTTGGAGTGTCTGGAAAGGAAGATGGTGGTGAAAAGGTGATCCATTTTAATTGGAGAGGAAATCACAGGATCAGAGTGCAGTCGGATGTAGCTCACATGGCATGCCAATTACGTGATCTCACTGCACGTTTTCAAAGATAGCCTCATGTTGCAACTGCCTGAGATGGCCAGGTGCTTGCAGAAAAATCATTTGGGGAAGAGGGCCACATGTTTCGGAGCTGACGAAATTTCACTCAGCCGTGAAATGCTGCGTATTACTCAGGCCCAAATTATGCCTTCAACAGCTCTGGTGCTTTGTACGAATGAGAGCATGATTTCACATGCTCCGTGCCTTTCCTGAATGTTTGAGTGCAGTAACCAGCAAGGAAGGTAGAAATCAGAGCAGCTGATCTCCCCCTTGCAGTTACTCTGCTGCAGAGGGAGAGGCAAGAGGCTGTGTCCCTTGCAAGGCATGAAGGTCTTCACCAAATACAAGCATCCGGAGGTTAACAGGAAGTAGCTGGTCCTGGTCCTGTCCCACCCAGGGAACCCATTATATAACACAAGAAGCAACATACTGGGCCTTACCCTTGAAGGGGGCAAGCGGAACTCAACCCATGCAACCCAGGACTACAAGTTCTGAATGCACATTCCACAGAAATAATGGCAGATGAGGTGTTCAGGATCAGAACACTGGCAGATCCAGCTGGTTGCTGTCAAGGCAGGAAGTTAACCTAAGTCAAACAGTACTATGTGTTGCTGCAACTCGAGCATATGGGGAGAGATCACCAGATGGGTCTTCGGTGGCTCCTAAATAAGGACCTTTCTTGACCTTGAGGACATGTTTTTTGACAGCAGCTCCCATCAGCATGGCTGTTCTGGCTTGAGGGACTTTTATTTAGGAAAGCAATGCTGTCCTGTCTGCACCGCTAGGTTAAATGTGCTGCTCAAGCACTGGTCATGGGGGTCCCTCATCCCCTCTTTGCACCTTCCATTGAGCAGAAGGATGAAATCTGCTGTTCCTTTAACAACACAGAGAGAACTCTCTCTGATCAGGGCCAACCCCTTAAGGATGGCAAACAAAGCAAAACAAAGGTTTATCCCAGGAGAAGATCATGAGTTTGACAGCTAGGTTTTTCAAAGTCTCAAGGTTGCTGCTTTTATTCTGACTGGTTCTCCTTTGCTCAATAATTGACTTCCTCCCCCATCCTGTCACTCTAACATTTCATTAAGAATTCTCATTAAAATGGTGTGTAACGTTGTTATATTCAGAACAAAACTGATCTGTAAAGGCAAGTTTTTAAAAGATCAGCTTTACGTTATTCGGTCTCATAAGCAGTAAGCATTTTTTTTAAATCGTTTAAAAATATTTTGCTGCAAAATATTAAAGCGAAGGACTGCATCACTGCAACAAGTTTGAGAACCCCTGTTCTAGACAGTGCTGGATATACTCCTGAAAACGCAAAACTCCAAGGTCAGCCAGATTCTGCACCAAGAAAAATAACCTGTTTCAATTATTCAACTTGGGTGTAACATGTGTATGCAACTTAATCTTTTTCAAGAACAAATTGCCATGCAGAGATCCTACAATCACCTCTAAAGACACATGTACACTCCCCCTATATTGAAACTGGCAGGATGAAACCACAACAAATGCTGAGGAAGTGGAGGGCTAATGTGATTGCTGCAAGCATCAGCCTGAAGCAAAGGGTACGCTTTGAGTGACATATCACAACAGTGCCCCCTGCTGCACCTGACCTTGAAGCTTCCGTGTTTGTTTTCACTTCCTAACTATCCCACATAGGCTTCTGCTGCCAATCCCCAATGAGGCTTCCTTTGTATTCCTTGTACTCAACAAGCTAAGGTACAACAATGCTCTAGTCCGTCCCATTGAACTTCTGAGCAGGCAAGTATAGGATTAGAAGTTCATTCAGCCATCAAATTACAAACTTTTTAGTATGGTGCAAAGTGCACTTGGTAGTTTACACCCATGTAATATTTTTGAAGCTGTCATCCAGATAAAAGGGCCTCAATCAAATCATTTCAGGGTGTGTGTTTTTGGTTGATTCAATAATTAATTACAGTGAGTTGTATCCCACTCAGTTATACTCGGAGTAGACCCATTGAAATGAATGGGTCTATGTTAGTCACCTCCATCATTTTCAACGAGTCTGCTCTGGGTAAGACTAACATTGGCTACAATCCAGTCACATATATTTTCATATTTAGTGTAGTGTAGTAGCTACAATAGCTTATTTGGTTAAAGCACAGTGCTAATAGTGACAAGGTTGCAGGTTCAATCCTCATATGGGAGAGCTGTACATTCCTGCATCGCAGGCAGTTGGACTAGATGATCCTCAGGTTCCTTTCATAGAATTTTGGAGTTGGACGGGACCTCAAAGGTCATCTAGTCCAGCCCCCTGCAGTGTAGGAATCTCAGCTAAAGCATCCATGACAGATGGCCATCCAACCTCTGCTTGAAAACCTCCAAGGAAGAGGAATCTGCCACCTCCTGAGGGAGTCCATTCCACTGTTAACAGCTCTTCCTGTCAGAAAGCTGTTCCTGATGTTTAGTCAGAATCTCCTTTCTTGTAACTTGAAGCTATTGGTTTGAGTCCTACCCTCCAGAGCAGGAGAAAACAAGCATGCTCCCTCCTCCTTAAGATATTTGAAGATGGCTATCATATCTCCTCTCAGTCTCCTCTTTTCCAGGCTAAACATACCCAGCTCCTTCAAGCGCTCCTCATAAGGCTTACTTACTTTCCAGACCCTTGACCATCTTGGTTGCTGTCCTCTGCACATGTTCCAGCTTGTCAACATCCATCTTAAATTGTGGTACCCAGAGTTGGACACAGTATTCCAAGTGTGGTCTAAGGCAGAATAGAGCGGTACTATTACTTCCCTTGATCTGGACACTATAATTCTGTTGATGCAGCCTAGAGTAGCATTAGCTGCTTCTTCTTTTTACTGCTACATCACACTGTTGACCCACGTTAAGCTTGTGGCCCACAAAGACCCCTGGATCCTTTTCGCATGTACTGCAAGTAAGCAAGGTGTCCCCCATCCTATATGTGTGCATGTGGTTCTTCCTGCTTAAGTGCAGAACCTTGCATTTGTCCCTATAGAAATTAATTCTGTTAGCTTGCGCCTGGTTCCCCAATCTGTTAAGGTCATTTTGAATTCTGATTCTGTCTTCTGTGGCATTAGCTACCCTTCCCAGTTTGGTGTCATCTGCAAATCTGATGAGCATCCCCTCAATTCCTTCTTCCAAGTCATTTATAAAGACGTTGGACAAACTCTACAATTCTATGAATCTAGGATAAGGACAGGGCTGAGTTCCATGGGCCAATGGGCCAACGCAGTGTAAGGCAGCTTCCTATGTTCCAAGCCGCATCTGTATGTGGAATGGGGAGGGCACCATCTTCTCCTTCCCCCTCAGAGAGCAAAATGTGCTTTACTTCTTGTCTGCACCTTCTAGCCATTCCATGCTAGAAGCTCTGGCTGTCTGGGTCTCCAGGAGCTTTAGGCTCCAAGTTCCTCCACCCACCCCTGCCACTGTGATGGCCTGGGATTCGGACTCAGAGGCTGAACCTGAGGAATCCCAGCCTGCACAGGAGTCCCTGCCTCCAGAACCAGCTGAGTCGGGGCTGGGGCCTGAGCCTGAAGGGTCCTCGCCTGTGCCGGATCCTCAGGAGCAGGCACCAGCTGAGTCTGCTCTGGCTCCTGAGGTGATGGCTGCAGGTGCTCCACTCTCAGCCCGGTCTGGGGAAGGTGAGGTTGCTTCTGGGTCCGGTAACCCTCCAGCCTCACCTGAGCTGCAGAGGCTCAGGACAGAGAGGCGGAGGGAACTAAGTTCCTGCAGGAGGAGTGCTCGCCTCCAGGCCAGGAGAGGCGAGTCACCTGGACCGGGGCTGCCCTATGCCTTGGGGCAGATAAAAGCCAGTCAGCCCCAGTCCCAGGTTGCGGGAGCAAAGTTGTTGCTAGCCTGTTCCTGCCTGCACTCTGTCCTGCTCTTCTGCCAGAGTTCCTGACACCTGACTCCCCGCCTTGGACCCAGCTACAGCTTTGATGGACAGCCTCCATACCGCACCATCGACCTTGGACTGGACTTGGACCTCGCCTCTCCGTTAGCCCCCGGGACCAGCACAGCCACTTTGCTGACAGGGTCCTCTTTCTCACACTTCCTATTCCTGATCCTGACAATCAGAAGAAGAAAAGCCACACACAGTGCCGAGATGGAAAAATCCATTTCAGTTGCTGCAGTTACTGCAGCAAAACTATCTTCTCTTAAGGAATCTTTGTGGATGGCTTCCTAACATTGCCTAGTAGTGCAGCTGGTCATGATATTAAATGTGGCACATTCAGCTCTGCCACTAGCAAGCAGAAGGTTCCTGGATGACAGGAGAGTTTGGGGCTATGCCCTGCTTCTCCAAAAAGACAGGTGCCATCTCTGGAAGTCAGGCTCTCTGATCCTAGAGGGTCTTGCCCTTTCCCCTATCCTCACAATGGGAAGGGTGGCTGGGGTTTCTCCTGGGGAAGAAAAGGCTTTCTGCAGATGCTCAGTCTCCTCCTACTCAGTTCATATGCTGCAAAGCTGACCCAGCCTGGGAACCACAAACAAGTGACACTGGAGGTTGCCAAGCTGTGGGACCCATGGATGCATTTTCAAACTGTCATGGGAAGTTATGTTGGCTACCTGATCTATTAAAGGTAAAGGTACCCCTGCCCGTACGGGCCAGTCTTGACAGACTCTGGGGTTGTGCGCCCATCTCACTTAAGAGGCCAGGGGCCAGCGCTGTCCGGAGACACTTCCGGGTCACGTGGCCAGCGTGACATCGCTGCTCTGGCCAGAGCCAGAGCCAGAGTCAGAGCCGCACACGGAAACGCCGTTTACCTTCCCGCTGGTAAGCGGTCCCTATTTATCTACTTGCACCCAGAGGTGCTTTCGAACTGCTAGGTTGGCAGGCGCTGGGACCAAGCAGCGGGAGCGCACCCCGCCGCAGGGATTCGAACCGCCGACCTTTCGATCAGCAAGCCCTAGGCGCTATTGGGGACACTCAAATGCTCCTTTCAAGCCTAATTTCAGGAAGGGGACCCTAGGGACGCCCACACACACTGTGTAAGGGACCCCTGGGTTACGCATTTAAACCCAAACTCAGAGGAAGTCCCAATTGACAGAAATATTGAGTCTTTCTGGGGATACCACAAGACTAATTAACTATCATGGCAAAAACGATGGAATTTGAGCAGAAACAGTTTCACCCAGGTTGTTGTCAGCATATAGGTAAAGGACCCTGGATGGTTAAGTCCAATCAAAGGCGACTATGAGGTGCAGCACTCATCTCGCTTTCAGGCCGATGGAGCCAGCGTTTGTCCACAGACAGCTTTCTGGGTCATGTGGCCAGCATGACTAAACCACTTCTGGTGCAACAGAACACTGTGATGGAATCCAGAGCACATGGAAACACCGTTTACTGTCCCGCTGCAGCGGTACCTATTTATCTACTTGCACTGGCATGCTTTCAAGCTGCTAGGTTGCCAGCATATGGGGCAGGTTGTCTAGGAAGAGAGAGAGAAGGTGGCACTGCAGCTCACAAACCATCTCTTTTCAACTGAACGGGGGGATCAAATAAACGATACTTGGGGCTGAGGAGCAGGTAGAGGCCCCATGATCTCTCTGCATGCTTTAAAATGGCTGAATGGCTTTAAAAGAAGACAGAGCATGTGGCTGTGGAATCATTTCAGTGGGAAATCCCTGGGTTTGGTGAGATATTAAGACAGGCAAACTTCCTGGTTGAGGATGACTAATGATGAGCACATCTAGAATTCTACAGTTAAGAAGATATGCCTGAGGAATCTCCCAGTCCAATCAACACTGAGAGGAAAAAAGGGAAGCCCCCTCTCTTACATAGGCTTACTGGAATGTGAAGTGTGTGTGTGTGTGTGTGTGTGTGTGTACTAACAAGAGTGGCTAAAGTGTGGTTAAAACCACAGTTTTGAATGACTGAGGTTGGGGGTTGGAGCCAGTTTGGGCAGGATATCTGGAACTCTTGGCTGGCAGCCGCCTCCATTAGCAGCAGAGCATAGGAGATGGTGTGGGCATGAGGGCAAAGGGAAGGTTAAAATTGCTGCTGGTACGAAACCAGCAGGCTGGTGATTATTCCTGACTGATGAAGAGGATAGGCATGTAATCAAGTGTTTGCAATTTACTTCCACTGTTCGCCCAATTATACAGATCTTCTTTTAGCTGTAATATCCCAGCCTCAGTGTAGTTGATGCTATGTATAAAAGTCTCAGTGCGGGGGGGGTGGGGTGGGGACGGGGGACGGGACCTGATTTTTGTATGCTGTTCTTCCCGACTGTCAAGTTCCACAGAGATCTACTCCCTAGGAAGTGTGTTTAGGACCATAGGAAGCTGGCCATGGGTGCACCTAGCTCACTACTGCCTACTCTGACAGGCAGCTGCTCACCAGAATTTCAGGCAGGAATCTCTCCCCTCCCCAGCTGGAGATGCCAGAGATTGAACCTGGTACTGTTCACATGCAGATCAGACGCTTTGCCTATTGAGCTAGGTAGGTCCCTTCCCCGATGGGCCCCTCACAGACTCACTGGATTCAATGGATTCCTCATTGGATTCAGGGCTCTTTAAAAATATATATATGATATTCAATTTTATACATTTCAATAATTTTACAATCATTTTAACATTTTGGAACTCGACTTCCTTCCCCCTCATTCTGCGCTTCCTTAATTTTTTTAATTTATATTTTCTGCATATTCCAAGTTAACTTAATCATTTACTCATCTACTTTAAATGTATACTCTTATAAAAGTGCAGGCTATTACAATAAGGTTCTTATCTGTTTGCAGTTTGTTTGTAAATATTCAATAAATCATTTCCATTCTTTTATAAAAAGTTCATTGATTTCTTATTTTTCTGGTAAGTTTTGCCATTTCTGCATATTCCATAAGTTTTTGTATCCATTCTTCTTTCATCAGAACTTTTTGGCAAATAACATTCTTGCCTCTGTTGTCGCATACAGTTTGCAGGGGCGTCTTAACCATAGAGGCTAGTGGTGCGGGGCGCCAGGGTGCCAAGATCTCAAGGGCGCCAGGGAAGAGGTGTAGGCTAGACGCGGCACCTCCCCGCATCAGCTCGCCGCCCTCGCCCGCCTCCGCCATGCCGCACTGAAGCAGCACCGCGCCTGGAGCCTCCATCTGCCATGGCCACCGTGGCATGAAGCAGCCAGCTGAGCCAGGAGGCACCGCATCCAGCCTCCACCTCTTCCCCGCCAGAGGAGCTGCCCTCCAGCCACTGCCCGCCTCCTCCAACCCTGCCAGCAGCATCATCCTCCCTAAAAAACTCTGGGAAATGGGGAGCTTTGCACCACAGCGCTAGATATACTTAAGACGGCCCTGACAGTTTGGATAGTTCTGCCCCTATAATTCCCAAAAGGAAAGCTTCTTAGGTTTTGTGGTGTGTGTTTTTAAACATCTTTTTCAATTCATTATGTCACTTCCCAGTAAGCTGTAACCTTACTACAAGACCACCACATATCATTGGATTCAGGGTTCTAGACCCCACTAGGCCATGAATCTCACTGTATGACCTGGGGCCAATCACAGTTTCTCAGCCTGTCCTAGCTCACAAGGTTGCTGTTGGAAGAATGAAATGGAGTGGGGAGGACAAGGCGCAAAGGTGGGGTAGAGATGTAAGAAATAAGCAAATAAGCAAATAAATAAAGGCTCTTTCAGGTTTGTATCAGCTAACCATAGATTGAGGCCCATAGATAAAAGTCCAATGGGAGCTTTGACGGTCAAACTCGCAGAAGTTTGCCTAGATGAGGGTTCAGCGGCACTTATGTCCTTTCTGTTAAGATCAGGGATGCCAATCCTGCTCCCTTATCCTTTACATTAACAAAGGAGGTGAAAAACTACAATGCTGTTGTTGTTGCTGCTGCTGTTGCAGATTCCGTCCACTTATCCATCTTTTACCCCTGCTCGACAGCCCCTCCGTTTCCTCCCTGAAGGGCCGGTTACAAAGCAAAGATGGTCCAGGCTGCAACTTTTGTCGCCTCCTTCCCAGGGCCCAGGAGTTGGCCATTTGCTCTGTACTGGGAAAAGTGAGAAGTTAATGGAAACATTCTTTGATTATCAACTCTTGCCCACTTTGGGGTCCCTTCTCCCGCAACCAGCTAATGTCAGGGGTACAAGTGACAAGGCTGAGCTTTTAATCGAGCGACGTCGAGCTTACAGAGCACGTTGACCTATTCCTGCCCTGATTTCTTTGTTCTCTGGAAATCTCTAGAGTGCAGGAAGGGACGGGGGCGGGTGGGGTTCAGCTAGTGATCTGGTGGCTTTCTAGACTGCTAGCTCAGGTGATCACTCAATTCGGATTCAGTGAATACGGAGTAAGGCACACGTCTGAGTTTTCTAGTCACGCTGACGTACGCAGTTTTAAGAGCCACCCATCCATTTACAAGGTTGCCCTGAAAGATTATGAGCACGGATCCGCCCTGTTAGCACTGCCAGAACAGGCGGGCAGTAAGGGTAAAGGAGCGCGCGCGCGTGAGAGGGAAAAACGGATCTTGCTTTCTGGGTCTTAAGCACGCGCTGCAGTTTGCGGTGAGGTCCCCACTGAAATCTGCAAAGACTCCTTCTCAATGCGTATAACTAAGAATGGAGCACCTTCAACCCTTCAAATGTGGTTTTATAATAAAATAAAATAAAATAGGAAAAAAATATTGTGCGTTGCTCTTGTTCTACACCATGGTTCCTCGGTCTTTTTAAGCACTGAGGTAGCTGGGGATAAGACAGGCAGATCATTGTCCTTGGCCATTAACTCTGCCTAATGTTTATGTCAATTGTCGCGACATTACGATCTTGTGAATCGTTGCCCAAAGTTCCTCGTCGTGGCGAGACCTGACCTGCCTCATCTCCTACGGGACCAGTTCTATAAAAGTCTGTATAATGTAAAGCAGCAAGAAGCAGGGTGTCCGCTTGTTTTTTTAAAAGAGGACATACTAGATATAATCGGAGAGATAAAAATATCAAGAGTGCAGATGCGTGGTGTGATAGCTCTCTGTCGCTAAATGGTGCAAGCGCAGCTCGGAAGAAGCAACGGGGAAAGGAACTGAGCGCTCGGTAGGAGCTACATCTTTTTCTGTAACAAAATGGCAACGATCCAGCCAAAGTCCAGCACTTTAAAGAATCTCATTGTTTTCGACCTGAGCTATTTAAATACTGTGTATGGTGAACTATATTGTTAACCAGCAGGGTTTAGAAATGGCTTAATTCTGGCCGGTTCCGCCTCGCTCAACTGCACCAGGAGCGGCGGCAAGGTTGTCTTGGTGGGGAAGGTGAGGACATCTACCCCCGCCCCGCATTTCTCACTTGCTCCGTCTTTCCCCGACGGTAATCCGGCGCAATCACCTTCGCTGGAACTGAAGCGAGTCCGGGCAGATTCCTCTTCTTTGAGGCCAGATCTCGTCGGGCAATTCCTCCCAGTCTGGACTCCGTCGAGCCTCAGCCCCAGACCCGTACCCGCAATCCTGCACTCATTACTCGGAAGCAATTTCCCCTCGTTTCCATGGAGCCAGGACTCCCTTGCCAGGAAGTGGGGCTGCTGGCCACCCGCAGGATCACCACCATCTCCTCCTCCTCCTCCTCCTCCTCAGGAACAGCGCCCGACTTCTCCAGCGCACGCTCCTCCTGCCTTGCATCTGCAAAGGATTTTCAGGAAAGCTGCAAATTGCTCCCTTTGTTCCAAATGGGCCATTTTCATCAGGCGCACGGGGCGTCGTTGGGGAGCAGTTTGGGGGCCAGTCCAAAGACGGGTGTGTCATCCAGAGGAGGCGTCCCCAGCACAACAGCCCTCTGGGAGAAGAAGGAGAAAAAGAGGGAGTGTGTGGAAAGCAATCTCGCAATTGTCCGGCCGGATTCTGTGGCTGTTAAGGAGCAGCGGAAGAAATGAGTCCGGATTAGCAGCTCCCGCCTCTCCAGCAGCAGCTGGGGTGAAATCGACAAGGACGTCAAGGGATTGCTAGTGGGCTGAGCTCGCTCTTCTCTGCAAAGGCTGGAGGGTCGGATTCTGAGCGCTTTCTCTCTCTCTCTCTCTCTCTCTCTCTCTCTCTCTCTCTCTCTCTCGGGAATTCGAGTTTCTTAGCTGCAGTGAAAAGCGGCGCGCAGCCTAGGTCGGTTCCACTTGACAGCGCTCCAGCTCTCGCCTTACGCTTTGTGCTTTTTTCAGATACAGTAAATCGCAGGATGTGGAGCGGTTTCTGATGAGAAAACCAGGCACGCTTCCTTGGCAAGAAATGGACAGATCCAGATAATGGGAAAGGAGAAAAATACGAGCCCACGTTTCGGTTCCAAAATTCAGCAGGCAGGCAGCAAAAGGGGCGAGGCTCAGATAGTTACTTCTGAGTTCTTAGTAAAAAGGCTAGAAAAGTGACATATGTTAAAGAAAGGGGATCGTGGTCCCATTCTGTAAGGAATTCATTTACATACTCACAGCCCCAGTGGGAAAAGAGAGGATTCTGCATGCACTGTGCAACGCCAACCTGTGCGCATTTACTCTGAAGGACTTGCGCTGCACAGTGAGTGCGCACAGGAGTTCAGCCTTCGATAATGCCTGGTTTTGCTTTGCATTAGAATCCTGCCTAAAGGGGGCTCGAAACTTTATGGGTGTGAAAAGTGGAAATAGGCTCCTTGTTTTTCTCTTTAAAAAACCCAAAACAAACAAACAACTCGTGTCGAATATTATTCTAGCGTTGGGTTTGAGGAGCAAAGAAAAATAACGGAGAAGCGGGAAGGAAGTGTTTTCTCGAAAGGAATATATATATCTGTTAAAGATGTCTGGTTTTCACCCTTACGGAGATTAAACGTCTCCCGATTAACTTTTGCCTTTTTCTGACCTGAACTCCTACAGCCACGGAGGGCACAGGACGCAGGATAGAAAGTGACGCGTGGGCCGAGGGAAGTTTCGGGTGTGTCATTTCAATTAGCCTTCTATTATCGATCACCGGCTTTGGGGCACGTTGCTCTTGCACTTCAGCCGGCCAAGTGGAGTCAAACCGGTTTTGTCTGGGAGGATCGATAGTAGCACATTCCATCTCCCTGTTCCTAGAGCTATTCGCTCAATACGAGTTTCCATCCAAAGGAATGCCCTGAAAAACCTGGCAGCGTTAGTTCCCGGACGGCCCAATCCTAAATGTGCGTGCTCAAAATGAAGCCCCTCATAAAGCAATAAAGCAGTAGGGCTTGACTCTGACACAGTAAGCATGCCTCAGGATCGCTCTGCACACTGGATTATGCGCGCACCCAGATCCTATGCACGTTTACTCGGATGGAAGTTCCGCTGAGTTCAACAGAGTATGGGTTTGTTTAGTCAGACCTCCAAATGATTCGTCTTTTATATTATTTTAAGAGACATACTTCTTATTTTCTTTTTTCTAACGCAACAGCAATACCAGTGAAAAAACACAACCCCCCCCCAAAAAAAACGATAAGGAGAAAATGCAATTAGATGATTGTGAAGGAGATGGAATAATCGCCCTGTGTTGAAAGGCTCCGCAGCTGAAAGGCTGCTAAAATTGTAAAGGTAAAGGGACCCCTGACCGTTAGGTCCAGTCGCGGAGGACTCTGAGGTTGTGGCGCTCATCTCGCTCTATAGACGAGGGAGCCGGCGTTTGTCCGCAGACAGCTTCCGGGTCCTGTGGCTAGTACAAATTGCCTTGAGAGTAGGACAGGAGAATGACGCCTGATGAAAACATGGGTAGGAAATAGTTGAGATCCTAAGCAAGCATGCAGTCGGATCCTACGCACGTTTATACCGAAGTAAGTCCCAGTGTGTCCCAAGAGACTTAGTCTTCACTCTTTATTTTATTTTTAACTTAAGTTGTTTTTAAACTCATCTTACCCCATTCCTGCCTCAGTCATTTGCGCTTCTGCCTGGGACCCAGCGAAACTTATTTCTGGGTAGGCATGTACAGGTTTGCGCTATACGACGCTTTCTCCTTTAAAAAATAAAATAAAATCAAAGCGGCTTACGTGGAAGAGGGGCCGATTAAATAATAATAATAATAATAATAGTTAATAACGATGCAAAACACAGATTACTTGAACACAGTCAACATTGCAACGCATTGGAACTCTCAATGGAGTTCAATATTCCCTCTGATTTCCAGTAAAAGGTGCCCAAGGCTAGTTTTAAGCATACGGAGTTAGGTCGCCTCGCCCACCTCCTTTTTCCAAGTGCAAAAAATGTCGCCGAACTCCTCTTACTCCTTTAAAGCTTCCGTTTCTTACACGCTTCCCCCTCCTTTTCACCTCCAGGGTGTCTCTGTGTCTCGCAAAGGGTGGGCAGAAGGTGGATCGGGGCCTACTGATAGATCTCTGGGTGAGTACAGTCGATCGAGGCGGGTTTCTGACTCCCAGTTCAGGACCAGAAAAGAACTTTCTCAGCTTAAATGAGGCTGCTGGAGTGAATAAAGTTAATGTTTTTGGGGCTGTGAACTCGGTTCAGTTCCGGTCCTGTGGGCGAATTCTTGGAAACAGAGCAGAGAGAAAGGACCTTTCTCAGTCCGAGGGCCGCATTTCCTTCTGTGCAGCTTCCGGGGGCCACATGCCCGTGGTGGGCGGGGCCGAAGACGAAAGCAGGAAGAACAAAGAACATGAAATGTCTCTTTTCCTAGTGGAGGTTGGTTTCCACCAGCACTCTCACCGCCTCCTCTGTCCGGCAGCCAGACAAAGGAGAGGGAGGCATTCTCAGAGTTCAAACACAATTTTCAAACACGCAAAAACATTCAAGGGAAATGCGAAGGAGAGCCAGTCAGAGGTATTACCTGTGGGATGGGAGGTGTGTTGTAGGGAGAGGGTCTGAGGGCCGGATAGGGAGCCTTGGAGGGCCACATTTGCCTTGGAGCCTGAGATTCCCAAGGATTTGAAGGTGCTTAGAGGGAACCCCCCCCTTTAATTATATAATGTATGTATTTTTTCCCACCTGGCTCTGGTTGGTAAATCTTTGGTTTTTAGTTTTGAAAACACGCACAGAGAGAAGTAGATCTGGCAAGGCTGACACCTGGGCTGCCCCTGGCCCGGAAGACAGCGACAGTTCTTCCTGGCTTCCTTCAGTGCTTTTCCTTGGCACCTCCTTGAGGTTGCTCAGTTGGGTAGAGCGTGGTGCTGATAATGCCAAGGTCGCAGGTTCGATCCCTGGGTGGGACAGCTGCATATATTCCTGCATTGCAGAGGATTGGACTAGATGAGATCTGCAGGGTCCCTTCCAATTCAATGATTCTATGAGATGATCTGGCTTGGACTTCTGCGCAGCGCAAGAGGCCACTCTCGACCCCCGAAGCCGCAAGATAGACGGCTATGGATGCTCGCCTAGAAGTAAGCCGCGCTTTACCCTCTCCCATAACGAAGTAAGCCTGCGCATAACGAAACGCCACGGTCAGCTTGTAAGGCTCTTCGGCCCTATTGGCGCCCTTGCCTGTGGTTTTATTCCTGATTTACGGCCCTCCATTCCTCTAAGTGTCTCTCCCCAAAGAAAACCTGCCATTTCCCCGGCTGATCTTCAACGAGAACATAGGAAAGTGCCTTAAGCCGAGTAAAATAGTCCATTTAGCTCAGTACTGTCACTGACTGACAGCTGGAGAAGGAGGCAGGAGAAGCCTGGGACTGAACCTGGGACCTTCTGAATGTCAAACGGGTCCTCTGCCGCTGAGCTCCAGAGCTGAGGGATCGGCCGACTGCCAAACCAGGATAAATACATAACTGTGAGGAAGTGAAAGACAACAATAGTCCTCCATGAGCGCACGAATGTTCTTCGGACAATCTTTTTGTGTTATCAGATTGTGGTTAATTATCCTTATATCAGGTGAGAGTGAATCCTAAGGTTGTCCTCAACAAAAAAAAAGATGCCGTTTTGTAATACTAATACTAATACTAATGATAATGATAATATCATTTATCTCTGTGTGTTTGCATCTCATTTCAGATGAACAACAACAACAAAAAAGGAAGAAAAGAAAAAAGGAAGGGAAGGGAAGAAGACTAGAATTTCCTGGGGGTTGACGACGTTGTTTGCTATTCCCTGTTGATGTGATATTTAGCACTCTCGCTCGAAAGTAAATTTCATGACAACCAATGGCGTTTAACTTCTAAGTCCATTCGTTGATCGTCGGGGTGCTTGGATATTTGATCAGAAGTTCAGGAGGCCATGAAGGGCGATGAGTTAGGAGTAAGTCCAGGTTTAGCGAGGCTTACTTCCCACTGAAGGCGAGACTAAACTTTGACATTCTGACAATCTCGATCCCCAACTCACATCCTCCAGAGTGAGTTACGTTAATTTCAATGAACCTGCCCAGATCAGCAGATCTCAAAGCGAAGCTCAGTTGCACTTCCTAAAGTGTGCAGTTTACTAAGTAGTAAGCGCCAGGGATTTCCGTGGACCCTGTTTCCAAGGGAAATGCGCTTAGGATCGAGTTGCTAGACTGTATATGCATGACAATCTCTCGCCGCTAATGGAAAGTAGACTCGGTTAGGAAACTGAAATCGGTGGATTTCTCCCTTGACTGGTTTCGAGGTTAACCACATAGTACTCGGGCGCTATTCTGCTCTCCCTGCCCACTTTTCTTGCTCAAATCCTGGTCTAGACATTGATGGAGGTACCGGGAGGTGGCGTGGCCACGACTTCCAGAGGAAATCTGTGGCGAATCTGCAGTCGCTTCTACCTAGTCCCCAAAGTTCTCTGGCTGTGGTTTGTGACTCAGGAGGGAGGAAATATCTCCGGGAATTCCATTTGTAATAAATCTGAAATTCTTTATATCCCGTCCCGCTGTGGATATTCTCGGAAGGTGTTGTTGTTTTATATATATAATGTGCGTAAAGCAAAGCGAAGTTTCTCACCGGCCTATTTTGATTACGAAACGAAACTGGTTCTAAATGGTGCTTCTGCCTGGATTGTTTGAGTTGATGGTTCATTGTATTTACATGTTATTGATTTTAATCCGCGAAGCGCCTAGAGGACGTGGCTAATGCCCAAGATAAACATGAAGTCAGATAAATAGATGGAGATGAAGGATCTGTGAAATAATCTCTCTCTCTCCAAAGCGCAGGCAAGCGTCAGTTATGCCTCCCCCTCTCCCAGTTTGGTTCACACACTAGTCGATAGCGGAAGAGCTGCCCCGCCCCCCCCCCAAGTGGAATCTAGAGTAATTCTAATCGCAATTCATGTCTGTATGCACCTTGCTCCAAATATATCCCCAACCATATTCTGTCTTTCTAGATATGTGTTACCTTGGTGAACAACGGGCGAGCCGAGGTATCCAGGCCAACAGAACCGAAGTTTGGGGAATGGCACTCGCTTAAATTCCGTCGTACTAAACATGCATCGACTCGGTTGAAACTGATGTCTGTCCTCCTCGCCGCTGAACTCTTGGTGCCAATGGGGACTGCCTCCGCTCATGGTCCGCCCTGTGGGAACAGCGACTTCTTTGCGCTGGGAAAAGCGTTGGGTTCCCTACCCTAAGGAGTTTCCAAGTCAAGAGTGTGTTCCCCTCTGCTGGTGTGGAACAGTTTGAGGCGGACTTGCGTCGGGCCCGCAGACCTTACGACTCCACTGGGAAGCCTCTGAGCCTTCCTTAATTCGGTTTCCTCTCCCCTGTGTTTCCTATCCACGCCGCGTTTGCTTTGTACACCCGCTACATCTCACTGCGTAGGGGTGGGGGATGTGCATAACGTTGTCATCTTCCTATTTAAGAAATAGTAGTCGATTCTTCAATTGTATGATTCGAGGGGTCGATTGCGTTTGCGCGTGACACCAAACGACAGTTCGGAAGCAAGGAGCCTCCTTTGTTGTCCGATGAGTCGGACAGGTCCTCCTCGCAGCCGCCTTGGAGGTGCAGGAATCCCGAGAAGCCGATGTTACAGGTGTAGGAATGTATTTAGGCACTAGGAGAGTATCTATTATTTAGCTATATCCATTCCTACAAAAGGCATATTCGTAGCTCACATCTGACTCCCCAACCCTTCTGAAGTTCAGGGTGAATCCAGACGACCATATATCATCACCAGGTAAAACGGTCGTCTGGATCCACCCCAAATCTTCGCTATGTTGATTGTACTGCTGTGGACTTCTAGACCTGGCTGCCATCCATGACCGCTTTACTCCGAAGTAGTCGCATTCGAGTTATTGGACCAAGCCAGGAAATGCTGCCTTTGGAGCGTGGTAGCTCACGAGTGGCAGTTCCAAGAAGCCATTCCCTTGAGTGCAAAACTTGCACTTTCCGGACGTCAAGATCCATTGAACTCCGTGGGACTTACTGCTCAGTAGATATGCATAAGATTGCAGTGTAATGTCTGCAAGCCTAGAGGAGAGTCAGAGGTAAACGGAGTCCCTTCAAATGCGATCTACATATGAGTATAGTAATCGGGGACGAAGCTGCAGTGCCAGAGAGAGGAAATCGTAATACAGTATCTATACCTATATCTATATCTATATCCACAATGTTTCCCTATATCCACCACTATTCCCGCTTCTCCATCAGGCCTAACGCCGGTGAGCACACACACACTACCCAAATTATTGAGCGTCATTGTCTTTCATGCTTAAGGCCCCGAAGAGTTATGCCCCTTCCTCTGCCAGCTCCCATTACCCCTAAACATTGGCAGTCCCATCAACCCAGGGGCTGATGGGAAGAGGAGAGCATATCTGGAGACCACATCTGGAAAGCACCGCGTTGGTTACCCTTGATGTAGAGCTGCGTGAGATGAACTAATGTTTTGGCCAAGGCAGCGCATGAACTGATGGCGACGAGGAAGGAAACTGCATCTGACTGCCCTGTGGAAGGTCTGTCTGAGGTGTTGCATCTGCGACAGCCCCTTCAGAGGGGAAGGGCCCTGGCTCAGGTCATGGGTTCGACCCCCAGCATCTCCGGGCTAGCAGAGACCGTGGCCAGCCGCTGCCAGACAGTGCAGACAACAGTGGGCTAGATTGACTAAATACATACACCTCCTGGTTGTGTAAACAAAACAAAACCTCTGTAAGAAGGCAGGTCCTTGTGTCCTTGACACCAGGTAAGGAGCACACCTGTATGAACCGGCCCCAGGTCACTCGTAGGGTTGGTTTCCCATAACTTGGATGAGGTAGGAATACAAATCTGGACATCCTTTCTTTCCCAAGTTCAAGGAGAGGCGCCCACGAGCGCCCTTGCCAATCAAACAGAGGTCACTGGTTGGACAGCTTGGTGCCATTCAGTACCGATAAGGAAACAGAGACGTATCGGCATTACGTCCTGGTTCATTTTCGCTAGTATTATTATTCTTTATTGACTTTTTAAGTTTCACTACGCACAACAGCCACAAACAAAACTACCCGCCTCCCCCAAAATAGGAAAGGCGGAAAAAACCCAGTAAAGTCCTACTCCACTTGCGAAATAAGGACATGATCCAACCAACATTAAACACTTTTTTGAAGCGTTGCTGGAAAGATTTAGAAGTAAGTCCCACTGACAGGTCAACAGGGCGGTATCCCAAGTAAGCATGGCCGCTTTGAGCACTTGCTGAAATCCCCCTGTTAAAATAGCCAGAAATTTAAATCAGCCAGTTGTTGCTGGGCAATGCCTTAAGTATCCTATTTTCTTTCGCAAAGCTATTAGACGTCGTGCTTATTTTGGCGGGACACAGCCGCCTATTAACCTGGACGCTGTCGAACCGGAGTCATTGGAGTTCAGATATACTGTATATCCGGCCAGCTGCAATTCCCCATACGTTCACAAGGTCCAGGGGCTCTCGACGGTTTTCGGTGCCGGCTCCAAATCATGTTGGAAGCCCAAGCCACAGAGGGGGTCACTTCGATTTTCCACGTCTGTATTTAGAAAACGTCTACAGACTCTTGGTAAACTCTCTTAATCGCTCAGTTGACTAAAGGTCGTTCCAATAAGACAACAGTAAAGATATACAGTCAAGTGTTTTATAGATATGAACGTGATATTCTTATTTGGCACGTCTCGTCTAAACGAAGCACTGGCTCATCCTGCTCCGATTACTCCGAAGTAAGGCCGAATGAATTCCTTTGGGATTTCTTTCAAGGGCGGATGATTCCACCATTGCTGCAACTGGAGAGGGGCTTGGTTGGCCTCATCTGCGGAATTTTCCCGGCAAACTCAGGAAACGGTCTTCTACTGAGTCAGATCATTGGTCCATGGAATTCAGTATCGTCTGTACTGACTGGCAGCGGCTCTCCAGGGTTATAGACAGCGACTATTCCCTGCGGTGCTTGGAGATGCTTTTCTACTGAGCTACGGCCTTTGGACGCATTTAATTATGGGGGCCTACTCAGTTTTGCTTTTTTGCAAGACTCGACCGTGCAAACTTCTAGCGCCTACTGAGAAGTCAACCCCCCCTGAAGGAAATGGAACCTTCTCCCGGACAAGGGAGCCCAAGACTGCGGTTTAGCAATTCCTAAGCCCCTCTGCTCCGAGGCAAGTCGTTCTAAGGACTGCAGCTCCACACTGTCTTCACCCGAGTAACGATTTCCAGTGGGTTAGCTGTGTCAGTTTGTTGCTGCTGCTGCAGCGAATGAGCAAAGAGTCACGTAGCATCCTAAGCATTAACCCATTTCCGAGGGCACGAGCAGTCCGCTTAATCAGATGCTGCTTTTGCTTCTAGGATAGGCACGCATAAAATTGCACGGGCAGTTACCTAAGCGGCCTATTGCTAAGGAATACAGAAAATGGATTGCTTGCAAGTGAACTTTAATACATTCGGTACATGAGATCTGTATTAAGTTGATCACTCTTCCAGCAACACGTACTGAGGTCCTATAAGTCCTATTTACAGAAAGAATAAAGGCATAAATCATTATGTGTGAGCCCAGCATTTTCGAGAGCCACATATACGCCTTGCTTTGTGTTTCTTTCAGAATCAGAGACTCAGCAAAGGGCTCTGGTTGCTATTTTGATTGAAGCTGTCGTTAAAATCTCCTTTATTGGGATGACAATTCTTCTGCAGTGTAATCCTAGCCAGGTGTCTTCAGAAGAGCAAATCCCGCCGAGCTGAATGACGTTTACGCCCAGGCAAATGCGGTATAAGGACGGCAGCAGCCTACATATATCGACCCAGATATGGAATCAAGAAGAAACCATTGCAACAAGACCCAAAAGCAAACGCCTTTTGCTGTGTCTGATAATGAGTGGGAATGAGGAAGGGCTGCTTGCTGGCTTCAGGGTTACTGTAGATGCTTTATTTCCTTTATTCCTATACCCTTTGACCCTCAGGTGGGAACCTGGAAAATGCTTTAGCTCAGTGGTTCTCAAACTTTTCTCTCTGGGCCACACTTTCAGAATGAAAATTTGCTGGCGCCACACCGAATTTTTAATTGAGGAAAAATACCTTGGGTGGGTGGGAGAAACACCTTCTAGCAGTGCTTGATTTTGAAAATACATGTCTCTCTATCCATATTCTGCAGTTTTCTTTTTTAAAAATCTTCCCTCCACATTTGCCAGCCCCTCCTGCCACACCCTTTGAGAACCGATGTCTTAGCTCCATAAAGGCAAAAGCGTTGGACAGGGACCGTCGCCGCCTTGTCCGGCTTTGCTGCCCTGCGCAGGCAGCGGTCCTGGATCAAATGCCTGCGAGTAACCATGCTCCCAGCCACTGTGAAGATACCACTGCGAGGCAGCCTTGGGTCCAGCGTGCTCCCAGAATAGGGGTGTGTTTGTCACACACACACACACACACACACACACACAGAGAGAGAGAGAGAGAGAGAGAGAGAGAGAGAGAGAGAGAGAGAGAATCGTTTCCACTTGGGGCGGAGTTGGCCCCCATAGTAGGGCAGATGCACCTTTTTTCGTGGCTGCACAGGGAGGGGGCGGGAGGACGGCTTGGATTTCTCCAGCCGTCCAGCGTGGAGACTAATTTGCTTGCATTGGCGCAGGATCCAGCGCTCCTTCCCAGGTACCCGCCCCTCCTCATCTCGGGCATCTCTCTCTCTCTCCCCTCCCCTCCGCGCTCCAGCCCGCGTCCGCCCTATAATAGGCTGTTGTCTGCAGCGGCGCTGGGGCGGAGAAAGGAGAAGGGGCTCCTCGGAGGAGGCCGCGCCTTCGAGCAAGCGGACGCGGCGCGCTCGGCTGCCTGGCCTCACTCCGCAGGGAGGTCCTCGGCGGCGACTGCGGCCAGACGCGCGGGCGGCCCTCGGGGGAGACCGGCCGCGCCTCGCCTTGCTTCCTTCCGAGGGGGATTCGAAGAAGGGGCTTGGCGCCCCGAGGCCGCCAGGATGGTCTCTGCCTCCGCCAGGCCTGCGCGCGTCCGGGAAGGAGAGGCGTCCGGGGAGAGGTCGCGCTGAGGGTTGCGCCGCGGAGCCGGGCCGAGGAGGGACCAGGCTCCCGGGGGCCGCGCAGAGCGATGCAGCACCCGCTGGAGCTGGGCGCCGCCGCGCACTATTTCCCCGCCGACCCCTTCGTCGACCACCGATCGCACCGCTACCGGAGTTTTATGATCGAGGAGATCCTGACGGACCACCCGGACGCCAAGGGCTCTGCCCCGGCAGGAGAGCTGCTCAAGTTCGGCGTGAAAGCGCTGCTCTCGGCGCGGCCCTACCACAGCCCCCTAGGTAGGTCTGTGGGCAGGTGGGTGAACCGAATCCCGTCCCTCCCCGGATCGAGCTGTTTGTGGGGCGTGGGGGGGGGGTGTCGGGAGAGCTCGGCTGCCCCCCTGGAGAGGGAAGGTGGGGACTGAAAGGGAAATAAATAGACGTGGACCTTCTTTTGTCCGCGCGCAAAGAGCTGCTTGGACGCTGCTTTTCCCCCTTTCCCTGCTCAAGGTCAACTCTCCCCGCCTGGAAGCTCCACCGATCTGCTTCTCCTTCCATCTTTGGCCGAGGGGGCGGCGGGTGCCTTGGGGGCAGGGAGGTGGCGCGCGAGGGACAGTGAAACTCTGCTCTCGGGGGAGTTTCAGCACTCCGACCCCCCCCCCCCCCCCAGTATGGAGAAGTCGAGGCAAGTCCCACCTCTTTCAAAGAGAGCAGATCTCCGTCGAACATGGCTAAGGCTTCACGGATCAGGGCCTCGGGTAATCTTTGGCTGCGATCCCCAAAGACACGCGCGCCTTTCCTTCCGTGGAAATCTAGGGGACTCGCTCCCCAAAGGGCTGGCACGCCAGAGCTGTAGCTCAAGAAATGGACGGGCCTGTGGCACAGCAAAGTCTTACGTTAGTGGGGATTTTTCCCGAGTAAGACTGCAGTAACACATAACGACTGCCGTCCTTGATACACTAAACTAGGGAGTAATCTCCCGTAAGCTTCGTGGTGCTGATTCGTTTTACTTAATTAACTTTCCCCCAGAAACGGAGGTGCAAGTTTGTTGTCTTTGAGAGGGTCAGCGTGTCCCACCACCCATACCCGTAAATAACACAATTCGGAAGATTCCTATTCCGATCCATGTAGATCGGTTTGAATAAGTAAGTTCAGAGTTTTGGCGTGCGCGCGTGTGCTGGGTCCAGGCAAGGCGAAAGGAAACAACCCGATCCACAACCCATTTAATTTGATGCCTTTAGGCAAGCAGTTGTTTCCACTGGCATGGCATCAAAGGAAAGGGAATGGATTTAAGGCTGCAGTCTTGTGTTCCCTGAGCTTTTGGGGCTGTGGGGTGCAGGGGGGAGGACACGCGTTTTGGTTTATGAAGGCCCGTTGAGGTCGGTGACACTTACTTCGGAGTAAACTGGGACGGGATCGGGCCTCTCTTTGACACCCCCGCCCCCTCCCTTGTGTCCAGATGAATCTACCGCTGGCAGAGATAGCAGAGCCGGTGTTATGGGTGGGTCTTGCAATAAAAAGATCCCAAGATCCTGTGGAATGGCATGGAGGGAAAGTGTCGAGGCTTGCACCGCGAGAGCCGCGGCCTGGACGCGAGGGGCGAAGGGGAAAGGTATTGATCTCTAGTTGCTCCGAACTATCTCCCTTGTGGTCTAGGAGCTCTTCCTCCCGGGTAACCGGCGGAGGGAGCCAGTTTGGGCGCTGGGTGGGTGCTCCGCTTTGCTTCACGCCCGATTGGACCAACCCCAAGCTTTCGATGAAGGACGGCTCAGTCGTCAACCTCCAGAGCACCAAAAACTGGGAAGGATTCTTCCAAAAATGGGGTCCTCGCGTGGCAGCGCACTGCTCCCTAAGAGAGCGAGCCTGAACCCCTTACAATGCAAGTGGGGAGTGAAACGGACCTTCTTGCGAGGGAGAGCCGTTTCAGGCCCACCCCAACCCCCCACCCCGCTCTCCTCAGCAGCATTAGATCAACCGCCCATGTTTCTACGAGTGGTATTGCTTTGTTTTGTTTTGTTTTCAAAGTAACCGTATCCAAATGCGTAAAATGTTTCCTTTGCGTGCCATTCCGTCTTGTAGAGCGGGCCTTTGGACCTTGCAGTCTTGCTCTCGCCTTCCGGTATCTCTTTGCTGTGCCCCCAAACTTGAAATGGCGCCTCCATGACAAACGTGTGTGTGATATTTCTCTGTAGGAGAATATCCCTTTTCCTCCGAGGACGGGTTTTCTTGCCCCTGGTTCCCCACCCGGGCCTTCTAGAAGCAAACTTACTCTCCTTTTGCAATCTGCTTGGAAACCAGGTGGGGCTAGACGCGTAAACCTTACAGTTTATTGGCGGAGCTCTGTGTGTGAGAGAGAGGCCTGCACAGACCAGGCTCTCAAGCCGGAAGGATTCCGAGAGAGTCTTTCCCTTCCCTCTTCAGTGCAAAACGGTTCCCTTTTCGGACTCCAGCGCTGAACAAATTTGCATCCCTCCCCGAGCGCTGAGCTGACGCGGGACCAAGCCCATCGATTTCAAAGGCCTTTCATGGGGCTGCGTTTGGCCGAGCCTCTTTTCCTTTTTAAAAAAATCCTGAATTGACATGCAATAGCAGAGCGATCGGTGGGAAAATGTATAATATATCTTATCTGTATTTCCCATGACTTCAGGCAAGGGGAAGGGATAGGCCACAAAATGTTAAGGAGGATTCGAGGGCGCACAAAAAGCAGATTAACAGCATAACCCTCTGCACATTTACAGAGTACATCAGCCCAGCGGGGCTTATATGCAAAGGATCATAGCCTTATAAATCCAGCTATTTTCTCTTAGCCAGGTAGTGCTTCGCACGAGGCCTACGATTAAGACAAGCATAACACGATCGTCAACGGGTCTTCAAAACAGAGTCAGGAGATAGCAACGGAATTGCCAAAAAGAAAAGTTTACATAAGTGCTCTGCGCGCTGAATTCACACGCCCTCCCCTTTTCTATTTGAATATGTCTGTCTTCAAACACTGGCCTCAGAAATTATCATTTAGGTCTCATTTTATGTCAGGAGTGGAATTCGGATCCGATACAGCTCCCCCGGCCATCAGAGGGTCATCTGCGGCTGGAGTTTTTTTGCCTAGGGGTAGCTCTTTCCAGTGGCGTAGCGTGGGGGGTGCAGGGGGGGGGGCCGGCCGCACCGGGCGCAACATCTGGGGGTTAGGGTTAGGGGGCGCAAATCCACGGGTTAGGGGGTGCAAATTACTTGCCTTGCCCCGGGTGCTGACAACCCACGCTACGCCACTGGCTTTTTCTCCGACTCTGTAGGAGCAAATTGTTCCACCGTTAGAGAAAGCAGCCCAGGATGGGCTTTCTAAAACAAAACCAAGAGACCCCTCCCTGTGGGACATGCTGGCCCGGTAAACGGTGCGCATTTGAGCCCACGTCGGCTGTTTATTTTGGGGCCTCTTCCGCGGGGACTAGATCCTTGTAAACGCTGCGCGCAAACGCCTAACAAGCCAGTGGTGGCAGCCGGCGCGTTTCGATCTGCTCGTCCTCCCTGCGGGGTGATCCGATTGCCTCCAAGGCCCTTCGACCTACTGAACTACCAACAAAGGCGGCGGAATGGGTTCGTTTTGCCAAGCAGGAAGCCGCTGCGCCTCGATTTAAGCCGAAGTAGGGTGGGTCCGAGAGTCCCTTTTGGAGAGAAACGTCGTGGATGTTCCAAAAGAGAGACGCGAGGATTCTCTCGCTTCCGCGCTAGGACTCGGAGCGCGCGCTACGGATTCGCCCTTTAGAGTGAAGCACTCTTGACACCTTTCAGGATCGAAGGCTGAAGAAAATAGGAGCGCGGAGAGGGGCCCGTGGGTCCAAGACAGCTGCTCACATGGCACTCATTGGGGAGCCTCTTTCTACTCTACCAAGGAAAGAAATCTGAAATTATAAACGATTTGCGTCTTAGTCTATTTTTAACTGATCCCCGCGGTAGCCTGTATGCATTGGCTCTCGAGCGCTGCCAGCGCCTTTCCCCTCCCCGCCCCAAAGTATGCGGAGTGCGGATGAATTTGTAACTCTCAGGCGGATGCAAATGTACCGCCGCCTTTAGAGTTTGCTCAGCAAGATGAAAAAGTACCCCCGAAATGACCTCCTGCCTGGATGGAGCGAATAAAAATTCCTCCACGGTTTTGCGAGGAAATCACTGAAGGCGGCAGGTCTCTTCTGCATGCTTGATAGGGAAGGTAGTTTCATTGAACTCAATGGGGGCTGCTTTTGAGTAAACGTGCATAGGAAGGTGCTGTACAGATATAGATGGATGCGGTGAGTGGAACACTGCATGCCATTACTTTTAATGGGTGAAGATTTAAGCATATGTTGAATTCTCTCCACTCAGTCAGTGCTTAATTATGTTTGGATCCTGTCCCTGGTTTGGTTTAGTTTGGGTGTGTGTTTTTTTTTGGGGGGGGGGTGTAAGCTATGATGTTTTTGCATTAAACAATGGTTGTCTCAAATCTAGGAAAAGTTGTTTACATCTTTTCATTATTCTATTTTCACTTTTTCATTATGGAGGAAAATGCTGGCATTGTCTTAGAAGCTTGATTGACACGCCCTTTAATGTATTTGCATGCAAATTAATGTGTATGTTATGTACAGCTCAGTCCTACACATGTCTACTCAGACGTAAGTTCCATTGACTTCAGTAGCATTTACTCCTAGATAAGTGTGTTTTGAGAATCTAGCTTTAATCTAAATATCGGGTTACATTTCCATTGCCTTGAGAATCGGCCTATGAAAGTGGAATAAATTTAGATTCCATTTTAAATCCTATTCATAAGCTGCTAGACAAAAGACTTTCCAAAATCAGAGCAGTAGGCTATATATCAATCTCTATTTATTACCTGTTTTATGGGAAATACTGAGTTACTGCTTCACTAAATAGATTTCCACAAACATGGAAATAGTTTTTGAGCAACAGTATATACAGACTGCATGTAGTGTCTTGAATTCTTTTAAGAAAAGGTTTTCACCCGTTTGCTAGACGCATTGCTTGAAAGTAAATTTCGGTAAAATCGAAGGGACTTGTTTTGTCTAATATTGTGCTTCCAATGTTATTTATTTATTTATTTTAAAAAACTATTCCTGATGCTCATATGATTCGAAAATACTGTAAATATTTTAGCAGCAGCAATTTTTCATTTCTTTCCAAACGATAGAATATGTTCTACTGCTCTTCAGGGAAAACTAAATATAAAATATGATCACTGGGAGCAGAATGCTAGATACACAAGCTGCTGAATAAAACGGCAACATTTTTCAAAGAAGTCAATTTCTGCCGCTGTCTTAAAGCTTTACAGTGGTAGTGCCATCCTAAAAACATGCAAACAAGCGCAACTTGCGAGTAAGTCCCATAATCGAAGTATTACCAAATAGGACGTTACCTAAATTCGACTGACGTCATCGACGTCTATTTACAGCACAGGAAGCGCCTAATTCACCTTCGTCATAATCAATGGAAGTTTCGATTTAATTTGTTTACGATTGAAATGGCAAAACCACTGAAGTCACTAGGGCGCTAGTTTCCTTGGAAATGGCTTTCGGATAAATACAGCAGCTGAGGATCGAAAGTTAAACCAGTTTAGTTATGGAAAATTGGCAGGATGGCTGATGGGACTTACAGGAAAGGAATCCTTCCCTGTCGATCTCTCCTGCTCTCACCCCCCACCTCCACTTTCGATACCCAATCGCTTTGGATCTAGACGCACTTTAAGAGGCGCTCTCATTACTCGGCTCTCCTTCCCCGCGCCCTCCAGTAAACCTCCGAGTGGCTGGATTCGGCTGCGGGAGTATCGCTAGCCAGTGCGCGAGAAATCGTGCAACCTGCCCCTATTCACCTTTAAGCCAGAATCGGACACGCTTAGACTTAATCCTAAATCAGCCTGGAAGGAAAAGATCGCGCTGCACGATTTCCCGCGCTCATGCAGTCTAATCCCAACCTTGTTTACTCGGAAGTAATGCAGTTTAGTTAAATGCGTCTTAACTGCCAAGTAAATACGTTCATTATTATAAACCCCAGCTGCTCCTATTTCCACCCACTGCCTCCTCCTGGCTGGCACTCGGACACCTCCTAGCTAAGAGACTCCCCGTTTCCCATCCAGCTTCGTCCGGCCAGATTGAGTTGAAGGGAGAGCAGCAGGAGGAGGAGCGCAACCGTAGACCTCAAGGTTCTGAGTACTGGTCCCGCTCCTCCCCGAGGCTTCCTCGGTGATCTGGAGGCAGTGACTCTAATATTCTACCTCACCTGGGTGGGGAGATGAAATGCGGGACCTACCTGCCACGCAGGTCACCCAGAGCTCCCTTGGGAAAAGTTGACATGCAAATAAAGGAAATACATATATAGATCAAGCGATTCGAGATCTCAGCGGCTTCTTAGCTTCTTTACCACCTTAGAGGCCTGTCTTAGGACTCTATTAATAATCAGCCAGCCACATGATGGGAGTTGTAACCTAGCGAGGTCTTAGAAGGGCACTGTCTGCCCCAGCGCAATCCCTGCAGTAAAGATCTTTGTGGAGAGCAGATTTATAGTGATCCAAGTGGTATGCCCGAATACCAGTTTCCGGGCGTCCCAAGCGGGGCGAGTGCTGCTGCTGTACTCAGGTCCTGCTCGTGGTTAAGGCGACTCTGGGTACAGGATGCGAGCTGCACTATCTGGGCCTTCGGCCTGATTCGGCAGGGCTCTTCCTGTGACAATACCTCTGTGCGCCATCGCGCCACGGGAAGCCATAATTCATCTGCTCCCCTTTAAAACGCCACAAGGCTTCTTTTGTCTGTGGGTAAGGAAAAATCCCCTGAAGAGTGGCCGGAGAGTCCCGAGCCTATGAATCTGCCAGGCGCGACAGCAAGCTTTCTTCCCCGGGATCTTTGTCCTGACGCTTTCCTGCTTCCAAACGCTGCTATCTCGGAAGTGGGGGGCGGGCAAGGGTGCTAGACCTAGAATTCTCACCGCCCCCCCCCGCTGTTGACTCTCAATCTCTCTCTCTTTGTTTTCAGCGGTGCTGAAGGCTGAGCAGGCGGCGGTTTTCAAGTTCCCGCTGGCGCCTCTGGGCTGCTCAGGCCTGAGCTCGGCGCTGCTAGCGGCGGGCTCCGGGCTCCAGGGCGGCTCGGGGCCTCCTCACCTGCCCCTTGAGCTGCACCTCCGCGGGAAGTTGGAGCCGGGGACTCCGGAGGCGGGAGGCAAAGCCAAGAAAGGCCGTCGGAGCCGCACCGTCTTCACCGAGCTGCAGCTGATGGGCCTGGAGAAGCGCTTCGAGAAACAGAAATACCTCTCCACGCCCGACAGGTGGGCCCTCGCCCAGGGAGAGGGGGGAAACGGGAGCCCTGGGAGTGGGAGTTAGAGGCAAACCCCCCCCCCCGGACGGGGCGTACAGCCGGACAGCACACGGTGGTGGGGATCGTTGTGGGGTGGGTGAGGGGAATCCTATCGGCTTGCCTTCCTGCCAAAAGAGAGAGGGAGAGCGCACGTCGAGAAAGCCAGCCCGGGAAATCTTCCCCGGGGACTCTTACAGGTGTCAGGATCAGTTCCCTCCAGTCCCCACCAGAGCTCAAAGTCCGCAGGCCCTCCGCGAACGACCCCACCTGGGCAAGCCTCTGACCCCCGCTGAACCCTTCTTCCCCACAATGGGGATGAGGGTCCAAACCCGGAATGAGTCCATTCTTCCTTTGGCCGCCGTTTCTCCAGCAGGACAGCACCGAGGGTGGTTTCCCACATCCCTGCAAGATTTAATTGCGTGCGCAGGAGGATACGGAGGCCCCCAGCTTGCAAATATGGCTCATTTTGGGTTTGCTTATTGGTGATCCACCAGACATTCCAGTGTCCAATACTAGACCTTTCTTTCTGAAAAGGACAACATAACTACTCATTCATGGAGCTTCATGGACGGACCTGATAAATGGCTTATTTATTTCTTTTCTTTAGCGAGCCAACCTCTCGGGGTCGTCATATTTGCTCACTTTATATACGAAAATGCTGCGCTCCCAGAACTAGAGGTCCTGACCCTATTAAAGAGGGTGGATGGTGGGCGTAGAGGGGAAGGGATGGTGAGTGGATAGCGGCGCAGTTTGCGCAAGGGAAGGAGGATCTGGAGATAGAGATCTCGAGCCACGTGCGCCCTCTCTTCTCTTCCCTGTAGGATAGATTTGGCGGAATCCCTGGGCCTGAGTCAACTACAGGTGAAAACTTGGTACCAAAATAGGCGAATGAAATGGAAGAAAATAGTAAGTGTGCTTTCTGGAAGTTCAACCATTTAAATCGGTGTCCCCCCCCCCCCTTCACCCCATGTACTTTAGATAGGCAACCGCTGAAAAACACACTGTTCCAGCCAAATGGCTTTTCTTGACCTCCTAGGAAAGGGAGAAAGAAGGCGCCAGGAATATAATGGCAGAGGTTTGTTTTCTCTCCTCCTGCCTGTCTCCAAGTACCGGTGTGACCTGGACGCATCCATCCCAGCCGCAAAGGAAAGAAAATGCTAGTCAATTGCAACCCTTTCCTCTGTATGAAAAGTAATACGCCCCCCCCCCAACCCACAGATTTCCTAAGGCTGCGGACAGAAAGGGCTCCTTCCAAGGGTGGAGAACCTCGATCCACCAGACGTTTTAGACCACAACTCCTATCAGTTCCAGGCAGCATGGCTAATGATCAGGAATGAGGCGAGTTGTAGTCCAACTCGGACTGCAGTATACAGCGCCCGGAACAAGCACTACGGAAAGCGATAGGGCCCATCTCATTGGACTGTGGCACGGTCAAAGATTGTACCTTTGCCATTGCTCCAACCCGACTCAAACCTTCAGGGCTTCCACGGGCAAAACGTACTCTTGGCAGGGAAGAGCCAGTCGACCCCACTTCCTCGGTCCCATGATGTATAAGAAGGACTCAGGATTCAAAGCTGATCCTCCTCACTGCGCCCCCCCCCCATTGCTGCCAGAAAGCCTGACACTGGTGATCTGTGGGATTGATAGACCCATGGATTACTCGTGGATTTCAATGTGGCGTTCTAACGGGATGGTAATCGGTGCAGCTTTGTCCACACCGATGCCTTCAACCTGCTGTTATCCCAGAACAAGACCTTGCCTGGGATATTCAAGGGACGGAGAGGCTGTCCTGTTCCTCACGTGGAACTTGAACGAGATGATGTCAGATTGAATTTGGGCTGTTTAAAACCAGTCTCTCCTACTCTGATCCTGACCGTAACTTTAAAGTCCAGGTAGATAGTTGATCGATCTTACTTACACCCCGATTCTCACAACAGGAATGTAGGAAACAAACAAATTATTTCAATAAGTGGGGCCTGACACACATTCACGGTGATTTATTATTACTGTAGTCTTATTCCATCGGTGTGCACGGAATATTATAAAGGAACATTAGACAACTTGGGGAGACACCCAGAGGAAAGGAAAAGCTGGAGAGGCAAGTGTAAAGGATTAATAATAATAATAATAATCATTAATTGTGTTTGTATACTGCCCTTCCTATTGAAAGAGCGCAGGGCAATGCGCAGCGTTTTAGAAAAACCTCATCTTTAAATTGAATCAGTCAATTAAATAAATATTAATCCCACTCTTTCCTCCCAAAGGAACCCAAAGTAGTCAAAACACCCGGACAGTGCAGAACTTAAACCATAGTATGGAAAAGCAGCACCAAACTAACATGGCTGATATGCGCAAACACAGTTAGTACTGGCAGTGCACATTGTAATTGCATTTGCGCGCAGTAGTTATGAAGAAAGCGGCAGCCTTGTACGCCTTCCAGGGCTCATAGGACTCCAACTCCCATCAGCCCCCGTCAGCATGGCCAATGGCCAGGAATGATGGGAATTGTAGTCCAGCGACCTCTGGGAGGCCACAGGTCCACCATCCCGGAAATTCTACTGGGAAGAAATCCTGTGGATCCTGTACAGGATTGTAGTGCGGTTGTCTTTTACGGAGTGAGAGTCTCTTCCTTGTCGTGGCCTCAAGCATCCGTCAGACATCATCTGGCAAAAATAGGGGGGCGTTTTGCAGCGTCCTTTAGGCGGAAATCCTGTGCTTGTTCACCCAGGGCTTATTTTAGAGCAGGCATATCTAAGAATGTGATGCGGAGGGCCACAGGTTAGGCACCCCTGATCTAAACTCCTGGAGAAGCTCCAATTGTAAGCAGAAGTACTCCTATAAAACAAACCAGCACGGATCTTTCCTGGTTAGGAACTGGTGCTCTGAGTGAGTGCACAGATCCAGCAGCCAAGGCGATCCTCCCTGTTAGCCTCGCTCCTCTGCAGCAGGAGAGTGACCCTTACTTGCTGCCTGAAGATGGCCACCGGTTTCGGACAAGACTGGTGCTTCTTTAACAGCTGCGCAAGGTAGAAACCCAACAGGTGAGGCGATCTTCTGCGTGGAGAACAGCTTGCTGGAGAAAGGCTCGCCCGCTGGATTTCTGCCTGCCAGGATTCTGTCAAAAGAGCAGGATTTCTGCAGGAAAAAAACCAAACCCAGACAGTCCTAGTTGACCCACTGGTTCGCGCAAGCCAGGTGGAGGGTCAGGGTCGGTGTTAAAATCCTGGGGAACCGATGCTTATTAGAAATCAGGAGCTTTTTTTTTACTTTGAATTTCCCTTTTTTAAAAAAATAAAAAGGACGGGTTCCTTACAAGCCTGTAATTCCCCGCCCCCCAGCTGATTAAATTCTCTGGGCCTTCTTGCTTTCTTCTCCCGATTTCCCCCCCTTTTTTTCTTTTTTGCAGGTTCTGCAAGGCGGAGGGCTCGAATCTCCCACGAAGCCCAAAGGCCGCCCGAAGAAAAACTCCATTCCTACCAGCGAGCAGCTGACCGAGCAAGAGCGAGCGAAGGAAGCAGAGAAACAAGCGGAAAGCCTGGGCTCCCCCTGCCAAGTCAGCCAAGAGGAATAACGGCGCGCCGCAGGCTGAGGCCTCTCGGCGGGAGTGCCTTGCAACACAGAGACTTACGGTACTGCAAAGGCGGCCGCGGCCGAAGCGCCTTGCTTCTCCATTGAGTGGCCTAAGAGGCTGGATCCGCGACGCCTTCGAAATCCTCCCTCTCGCATCCGCGCGCGCCCTGTTGGAACCTCCAGCCATTACGGCTTGAACTGCAGGCTTGTGCGCCTTGCCAATCGACTAGTCCTCGCTGAGGCGCTCGCTTGCGCGTACGTGGTTTCTTTAAAAACCAAGTGGATTGCCTGATGCGTAAAGAGGAGTAGGCGCACAAAACAGACGAGGGGCGCGCTACTGACTTTGTTTTTCAGAAGCTGCAGAGTGGAAGAAGATGGGTGGCAAAATGGTTAGTGGACTATTATTCTCAGTTGAATCCGTTGTATTTACTGCGCGTTTGAGCTGCCCCCGCCTCCGTCCCTGTTGTGCACACGTAAGGAAAACGTCGCCTTCGCGCTGGGTGGGCGTTGGGTGAGAAGGATTTGGGCAGAAGGGGGGCTGCTCTTTTTCTTCTTTCGCTGTCTCAGACACGGGGTGGGGTGGGGTTGGGGTCCCGCAAATTATTCGACAGACAGACGCCTTTTACAATCGGTTTTCATTAACATGAAGATATTGATTTTATTTCAATAAAGTATTTTATGGACGACTGGCCTGAGCAATGTCATGCGTTCATTTCCTCAGAACCGTCGAGGCCAGGAATGGGAAACCTAGGCGCCTCCCCGCCCCCCCCATAGGAGTCAATAGGGCTTCACCCCCCATAAAATATTTGAGGGGTCCTCCGCCAAGTTGATGGACATTTCAATTCAAGTGGTGTGCGTGACCACATGTGATTGATTATGCGGGGCGGGGCTTACCTGGGCCCCCAAATATTTACCGTAATTCTAGTTGGCCCATGGGTATGACCAGAATTTTTGGTTGGGGGGCAGGCTTTTGTTAAGGGGGGGGGCAGAACACAATTTGATGGATTGATTGATTGATTGATTGATTGGAAGCAGCTGCCCCCTGCCCCCCTTGGCTACACCCATGCCCCTGCCGCCCCCCCACCAGATGTTGCGCAACTTAAATTTCCCAGCAGCCCCAGAAAGCGTGGGAGTTGGATTCCAGCAACAATGGAGCTAGCCCAATAGGAGGATTCCGGAGAGTCAATGCACAACTCACGTTCCCCCGAGAGTAATCCTCTCCCTGTTCAATGGTACTAACTCCCAGGGACCTGTGCAAAGGCAGATTTCCTGGGAGCAACTCTCAGGCCACTAATTCGAGGCAATCAGCTGCAGGAAAGACAGTCAAATTCTTAACAGTGTTCGTAGATCAGTTTTCGCAAGAATACAAACCTCCCATTGTTAATACTGTAACGTTAATTGCCACTCTCTGCTTTCTGCATTTCCTTTCGCTTAGATCTCAGGATTTACGATCAGGACCCCACACTTCATACATCTGGTGAAGTGGACCGGAGTCCAGGAAAGTTTACGCCGCAATAAATGCGTTAGTCCTTAAGGTGCCACATGGCTCTTCGTTGCTCTCTTGCGGCAAGACAGACTAGTGGGGCTGCCCTCTTCGTATGAGTTATTGCTCCTCTTTTCCCTTCCTTGTCAGCGCAGCTTCCCAGCTAGAAAGGCTCGTTGCGTAGTTTTTGACCTTCTGTGGTATCAAGCGAAGCGTAAGCTTGACTAAATATAGAGAGCCAAGATCCCTTATAAAGCGAAGCATTTTCTTGGTCTTTTCCTTCAAGGCAACAGTATGCAAACCTTTAAGGCACACAGATGTCTCCATCCGCTTGCCGCAGGCTTCTGTGATACCCTGAAGCTGGCATACTTTGACACCAAGAAACGAGAGAGCCCAGTCAAAGCCATCATTTAATGGCTGACACTTTGGGCTATGGTCTTAAGTTGGCATGTCTGAAGCATGCTCTGTGAACTTCTGTTCACAGAAATCTGTGGACCAAATCTTGCAGAACTTCTCAAGTGAGCGCAAATTAAGTACCCGCTGGACACTCGCGGGTTGAACTCTGCGGTACTGCCATGTGCTGAACTTTGGCTAAAATTTGATCTTGCACTGCTAGTCATTATTTAAAGGTGCTTATTGCTCTCTGTGTTATTCCTGCATTGCAGGGGATTGGACTAAATGATCCTTCCTTGGGGTCCCTTCCGACTCTACGATTCTATGATTTTATGTTACCTTGTCCTAGTTTTGACTGGGGCTACGTGGAGCTTCTCCCAAAGCAGTCTACGCAGGTTTGGAAACTGACGTAGGTTTCGAGTTGCCCGCCAGCTATGTGGCGCTACGGGCTGCTACTGGGCTGTCGGATCCAGCGGAGGATGGAGGCCGGGTGTCCAATCCGAGCCGCGTTTTCCAACAGCAGCCAGCTGCCTTAGGACTGGAGGCTAGCTGGCAGGGCGTGCATGGAGTTGCAGGATGAGCCGCTTTCCCCGTCGCTTGTTCCCACCTGCTGGAAGCCGAGCTCTGTGGAGAGGGGCTCTAATCCAGTTCTGAAGTACATCGGGACTTCTCGCAGCTAAAGGCGGGCGGCGGGCGGGGGAAACAGAGGCTGCGATCCTTAAAAAAACCTCTTTCCTGAGAGTGAGCCCAGTTATCCGTGTACAGGATGGGGCTGCTCACAGCTGTACTACTTTTAGTGCCCGTTTTTAATTCTACTTGTAAACAATATTTCATCCAAGGAGTGCCTTCTCCCCTCAGGTTATCCTTAGGACCACCAATGTGAGGTAGGCTAGCCCGAAAGAATGGCCCAGTGAGTTTTATGGTTGAGGAGGGATTTGAATCTGGATCTTTCCTATCTCTGATCTAACCACTCCGCTGCTTCTCCCTAACAGCCTGAACCCAAAGCTCAGATGCCAGCCGCCGCCATCTCAATAGGGCGCTGCCAACCGAGCGCATGTGGGATTCAACCTGGCCTGCAGTTAAATCTTGTCAGCCAAATGAAACTGGGTGGCGGTGGCCACCCTGCACATACGTGTTTATTCGGAAGCCGGTCGGTGTTTGGCGAGGCTTATTCCCAAGGAAGCGTACCTAGTAGGATTGAGACTGGTCGGCGCTGGGCTGCCCGGCCCTGTCATTGGGCAGAGGGAGGGAGCGGCCTTAGGTGAACTGCAGAAAAATCCTGGAGGGCGGAGCGGTGTGTGCCTCGCAACCTGCCTGCCCTGCTTCTCCTCGAGCTGGCCTCCTGCCCTACAGGAAGATTTCAGTGCCAGTGTGGGGTGGGCGCGGATGGGGGAGGGTGGTATTGCCCTTCGCCTCAGCATTCATGGTAAGTGTGTCGGAATAGACTTGTTCATAGGAGCCTAGCCTTCAGGCACACCCGGAAGGAGAAGTACTTCAGGCACAAGAGCGGCTTAAAGCCAGGACTTTTGATCAGAGTGGTCGGTGGAGATATAAAAGTAATTAAGACCCGCCCCGCTTCACTACTGCTGCAGCCCCACCCGCCATCAATGCTCTGTTCATCTCCTGACTTCAGCCTTGACTCCTGAAGTCCCTGGTTATAAATTAAAAGTACAGGTGTCTAGGTCTGCGGCAGTCGCTCCTGGCCCTCGTATTCGTGTCTATTCGGGAGTTTCCATTGGGATCACTCACAGCCTGACGATGCCTTTCCCTCTGCAATTTTATAATTCGTGTATTTAGTATATTTATATCCCGCCTTTCTCCCTAGTTGGGATTCAAGGCGGCTTACAACATTTAAAAACGTCGTTGTAAAATACAGAATGAGAAAAACAAACTCGTTAAGAACAATAAGACCACCGGAAGACATTTAAAACCAGCTGCCAGAATAGTTTGCCCCGACAGCACTAAGTTCCGCAGAGTTTAATGGGACTTACTACTAGGGAAGTGTGCATAGGTCAGATTAGTGCTCCTCTTTTAGGTGACTTTTACATAGGCGAGGCTTCCCGCGCTGAATGGGAAACCGCAATTCCGTGACTCTACAGCCCGATTCCTCCAGCATATTTTACTCGGAAGTCCCATTTAGTTCAGCGGAAAGGGCGCTTCGGAAGATTAAGCTCTTCCAGAGAAATAAATACTTCTAAAATCAGCACATCTGGATTTTAATTAAAACTAGTGCCCCAATCCAGCGCATATTTTTGGGGAAACTAAATGCTGCCAGCAGCTGATTACAGCAGGAGGATTCCGCCGCTTTAAAATGTGATGGAATCCGAGCTGAATGCGAGGACCTTCTTTGGTTTGAATGGGGCCACCAGCCTTGACTCGTGGCCCTTGGAAGGAGAAGGTGAAAAACCAGGGCCGGCTCCTGTCATGTCCGACACCATCGTCTTCTGAGGAGAGTGGGTGATGGCTTTCAAAAAAGATGCCAACCCGATCAGAACAGGTGAAAGCAGTGGTGGAGCTCAGGTTGGATCTCGCGGATTTCGTAAAGAATAAAAATCGAACAGCGGCAGTAATATAACAGCTTTCTTGGAACCAACGGAAAATTAGGGAGCAGTGTTTTCGAGTTTCAAAACTGGACATTGAACCACCACCCAAAAACCAAAAGCAGCTGATGGTGGAGAAGAAGAAGACAAAGGTGAAGAGCCCGGTGAGGCCTTGCCTGTAATATGTTAGGTCCTATAATGTGATCCGGGAAGTGTCTTGCGGGTTCATTAAGTTAGTTTGTGCCCATCGCAAAAAGGGGTCCAAGTCACTCAGTTCTATGCGATTGATCTGTCTTTTTAGCATTGCGCAGCGAGGCACCGAGCAGAGTTTAACAGAAACGTTAAAAATCTGGGATAGAGTCAGCAGAAGTCCAAGGGAGTGCTAGTCATAACTAGCGCAGCGGTGGCTATCTTTTTCTTTTAAGAGAGAGAGGGAGACGCGTCTGTTGATCTGCGGAGATCAAGTAAGAAGAGAGGTTGTTATCTCCCACATTCCGCTTCTCCGAGGGGCCATCCGACGGAAGGGATGGGGGCGATGTGCGCTTCGCCACTATGCTCGCTTAAAAACAAAAATATTGTAGCCGCCACCGCCCAAATCGGTGGACTTTGTTGGGGCGGGGAGTCTGGTGGGCTGAATCAGGGGTTGGCCACAGCTGACCCGCTGCTTGGAGATTTTGTTTTCTTCTTAGGCAAAGACCTCACGTTAGATGGCAGAAAGCAAATCTTCCAGTTTTGGGGTCCCCATGTGGGTGGCTCTGTTCTCCAAAGGAATGGAGACAAAAGTGCAGTGTTGGTCCTTGGACGGGTGTGTGTAAAACCCGAAGAGTAACATAAGCAATAATACCTTGCTTGTGATCCAAAGTACAGTACTTACTTGCAGTTCACGAGTGCTAGTTTGACAGAACTCTTCCTCATTTTTGTCCAGCCTAAGGAAGAATTCTGTGACACGGGAAACTTTTGAAATTAAGCCAGGCCTTGGCAAAGCACTGAGATGCCGTTGACGCTTATTTTGTTGTGAATGGACCAATAGATTGCTTCTGCTTTTGGGTCTTGAGACAGGGCTGCTGAAAAAGTCTGTGGGGGAAGGAGAAAGAATCTCCCCGGAGTTCTTCGGAGCGTCCAGGCCTTTAATTGTGAGAGTGTCCACTCAAGGTTCGTACTTCGCGCGGATTAGGGAGCCCTAACACTTTAACCTGCCTATCATACTCAGCTGTATTTGGGAGGAGGAGGAACCTAACTAGCCTTCGCTTTGGGAATGACACGTCTTCCCTGTTGAAAAAGGAATAAAAATAACGTGACCTGTTGTGCGCGGGCACGCAGTCTTTCCCTGAGGGATGGGACTTCAGGCGGAGAGGCTGGGCGAGTGCGCAGTGGCGGGTCGTTCCACAGGCGACTTCTTTCCAAGCATTTTCTCCCGGCCACTCCATTCAAAACAACCGCTTACTTATTCCTGCGCTGCAAAGACTGCCACTCCTCGAATCCACTGTATCTCGGCCGTTTGCTCATCTCCAAATCCATTTCAACGATTTAGTGCCTCTTTTTCACCTGGAGCAGAAAAAAAGTGGTTCAAGTCGCAGTCCTAGATAGAAGGAGCGGACTTCAGGGAAGTCAAGGAGGGCTTCTTTCGGATTGCGCTGGGGGTGTCTTTGGAGAGAGGCGCCCCACAGTCATGGAGTTGGCGTGAGCTCCTCTAAGCATTTCCTCGATTGTTGAAACCACTTTGGGGGAAAAGCGCCAGTGAGCCGCACATTTTTTTTCAAGGCTATTTCAACGAACTCTTCCATGAACTCAGTGGAATATTTGCACCAGCTGTTGACAGATTCGGGCTGCAGGTCTATTAGGTATATTTTGGCACCCGGACCGAAACCCGTTTACTGGAAGTCTGGTTGGCTTCCACTGAAATTCACTGCGGCTGCGCGTTGGTAGGCAGCAATTTTTTTTAACTGTCTCAAATCACCTTCCACACCAGGGTCGTGGCTGAAGTATAAAGCTAAGTCCCTACTCTGCCTGGAAGTTCTTTTTTAATGGTGAAATTCTTTCCCAACCCATGAACTTCCCTTTTCACACGTGCCATCCAAGAAACCAGGTCGGCTCGGTGCCTGGACTTGAGTTTTGCTTTCGGATGAGCTGGAAAGGTAATGAAAAACGAGAGCAAGACCTTGAAACCTGGTTCTCCCGAACTTTTGATAAAACTAAACAGCGAAGGAAGTCTCAACTCCCAGGGGAAAAATGCAAAGGAAAGGAGGCGAGGAAGAGCCAACCCATTATTTCAAAGCTCGATTTTATTTGCCTTGGTTATTATTATTCATCCTGTTCTAGCTTTTCCCTTAGAACAACAAACAGAGGCATCAGAAGTCGCTTTAAAACCTTGAAACTCAAAAATAAATGAACAGCAAGATCTTAACCGTGTCTGCTAGGAAGTTAGGTCCTCTGAGCTCAAGGGGGGTTGCTCCCTGATAAGTGAGTAGTACATGCTAACCCCACTTCTCTGGGAGCAAGCCGGCCCCATTGATTCCAATAGGTCTTATCTGGTTTAGGGTTGCTGTAAGGGACGCGGGTGGCGCTGTGGGTTAAACCACAGAGCCTAGGGCTTGCCGATCAGAAGGTCGGCCGTTGGAATCTCCGCGATGGGTGAGCTCCTGTTGCTCGGTCCCAGCTCCTGTCCACCTAGCAGTTTGAAAGCACGTCAAAGTGCAAGTAGAGAAATAGGTACCGCTCCAGCGGGAAGGTAAATGGCGTTTCCGTGCACTGCTCTGGTTTGCCAGAAGTGGTTTAGTCATGCTGGCCACATGACCCGGAAGCTGTCTGCGGACAAACGCCAGCTCCCCCGCTTGTAGAGCAAGATGAGCGCCACAACCCCAGGTCAGGACTGGACCTAATGGTCAGGGGTCCCTTTACCTTTACCTTAAGTTGCTGTAAACTGCAGAGGACCTCCTTTCGGGACCAGCATCCATTCCTGGAAAGTGTGAACTGATCCCCCCGCCGCTGAGTACCCTCATCCTCGTCCCAGCTTTCAGGTCAGAGGATCCTCTCTCTGGGTAGCTTTGAACCTATTACCCCGCCTATTCCGGACGTGATTGAGGCCTATGATGGGTGCGTGTAGTAGGCAAGAGGAGAGACTGGCGCTTATTCTTCGTGTGCCAAGCCGGCATCCCCCTAAACGAGACACACCTTTCCTTTGCCCGTTCTCTCGCAGTTCCCCGGCTGCTATTGCTCCCTTAGCCCGGGGGAGAGAGAGACCTCTGACCCTCCAAATGCAGTTAGACTCCATCTCCCATCAGCTCCTGCCAACCTCGCCAATGGTCCCCTAGGAGAGACTTCCGCCTTCCTGTCCTGAGCACAGTCGGTTGGGAAGGAAGGAAGGAAGGAAGGAAGGAAGGGAGGGAGGAAGGGAGGGAGGGAAGGTGTCTTTGCTTTGGGATTGATTTCCGCTTCATCTCCACAGTGGAGTTCCGCGCCAGAATGCAGGCCTGTCCCATCCTTGACAATATGGACTTGCATACTGGAGCTATCAACGCGCCTGTATTATTTCCGTCTGCCTGATCCGCCACCCAGATTGATCCGATTTGGACCTCCTCCATAATATGCAGGGGTTTCTCGGTTGGGGTATCCATGGGGTTGCCTTCCAAGTCATGACCGCCAGGCGCACCAGGAGTTCAGTCAGCCTTGGCTGGTGGCTGTTTTATTTACCATTAATAATAATAATTAATTTGCTTACATCCAAGAATTCATTTGCGCAGAGAGATCGTTGCAAAACCAGCTCCAACTTCTCAGGCTAGAACCGAAGGGCTCTCTGCGCGCTCGCGCTCCTTTGCGCGCGATGCTTGTATCGCTGCTCTCTCCCTCCCAGGCCCCACTCGCAAAAAACTCCCACCCCACAGGCCGACTTTGTCGCCCAGAGTTCAAGCACGTCCCTGCCGAGGGGTCTGGTCAGAAAGGGAACGCAAGTTGGTTGTTTTTGTTGTTATTTGGAGTGTTTCAGAAGGGTGCACAATTTGATCAGGCGCGGAGGGGCGGACAATATAAAATACATAAGAAATGAGCATTGCAAGGTAGGTGGCACAGGGCCCCTTTAACATGCAAGCCCTTCCTTTTCCTTCCTTCCTTCCTTTCCAAAACAAACACGCGAAACTGATTGTCTTCATCCTCCGGTTGCCGACGAAATCTCCAGCTGTCCACGAAGGTATTCCAACGTTGACTTTTTGGTGCGTTTCTGTGTGTGGACTTGTGTTACTTTTCTCCCTCCACCACTTCTGTTCCCATATCAAATTACCGAGTGGCTGAGGAAGCAGGTAATTATATTCCGTGTTCGAGGAAGAAACAAAAACAAAAATAGAACAGAAATCCACTCATTTGGGAAGAGCGAGTGGGCGAGGGAAGCTTAAAACGGCTTCCCTTCTCTTCTGGATACCGGAAAGGGACGAATGAAAATGTCTGCCTTTTCTCCCTCCCTCCTCCCTGGTTGCTTCTTCTGAAAATTAGTGCAGCACAGTCCCGCGCAAATGTACACGGCAGCATTTCTCAGTGACTTCAGTAGAACTTATTGGGGTTCACCCAATGCAGCCCAATCGCAGCAGCAAGACTCCCGGAGTTCAATGATTCTTTACTTCCCAGGACTGCGGGTGTTTCTGTTTACGCGCGAATTCCGCCCCATTGTGCTCCGCCAGAAGCTCATCTTCGCGTAAGCAGGCATAGCGGGATCGCTGCTTTAAGGCGCACATTCTCCACCCCAGGGGTTTTGCTTTGCTGTCTGGTGAATTGGCTGCCCTGCTGTTTTTATTGTAATGATCATGGGCGTAGCCAGGATTTTGGTTGAGGGAGGGCAGAACCTCAGATTTGTATTGCATTGTGTTCTTAGCCGTTTCTGTTCCACGTGTAAGCCGCCTTGCGTCCCCATAAGGGAAAAAAGGGGGGATATAATAAAAACAACAGTAATAGGAATAATGTCAGTAATATTAAGTGCCTGGGAGGGAGCGTGCAGAAGGAAGACGCCTGTCATGTTACTGATAGATACTGTGGAACATCTAATATGCATTGGAACATTTTTAGGACTTGCAATAGTGGGTGGAGAGTTTTTAAGTTTCCTGACCGAAGCTGCAGGAGTGATGCTGAATAATGAAAAGCCCCTTCCCCGTGGTTCCTCGGGGAAGCGCGGCCCTTCCGCAGGCGCTTTCATTGCCGAAGTAGCTTTGAAATCCCACGAACTCTTCCCACCGAAATTGACGGCTGCCTCTCCTCCTCTTGGTTTCAGCGACAGGGCTACAACAAATCCCAGTAGCCACTCGCGGTCCTGCGAATAATCAACGCAGAATGTTCTGGTGGTGCCTGTTATGGCCTCACCAAAGGAACAGAAGCGAAGCAAAAGCGCACCTTCTCTTTCCATGTTTCCTCCCTGCCAAAAAAGCAAAAACAAAGCCAGAGAGGTCTGCTGGAGGAGGCTCCTTCTCCCTCCCTTCCTCCCACTCGTTTTCGTTTTTTGTTTTCAGGTTTAAGGCTGTAATCCACACATACACACTGAACCTGAGAGAAAGTCCAGTTGAAGTCACTGGACCGAAGAAAATCGTAGGATTGAGCTTCCTTTAACGCAGAGAGGGTCTTGTAAAAAGTTAACGATGTTGACAATCTGATCTTTGCTGGTGCGCAGAGGCATTTGCAATGCCGATGAGCTGCTTAAACAACGGATGCCTCACGATCGTTATTTTACACCCCCCCATAGCTCTCATTTTTATTAAAAACATACCCAAGGCTGCCAATGTCGCTGGACTACAACTCCCATCATCCACTGGGGCCTGGGATGGAAGGAGCCTAATTACATTTAGAGGAGTGTCAACGCCAAAGGTTGCTGCCTCTGGTATGTTTTTATAGGAAAGAGAAGCGACGTTGGAAGATGGAAAAACAATAACGAGACCTAAATAAACACGAGACCTTCTTGCCCAAGCTGCTCACTGGCACCACAAAAGGCTCTTTCCAAAGGTCCTTTCCTCCCCAGCTGAGATCAGATTGGAGCAGCTTTAATTTGCGGGACCTGCCTGCTCTGGAAGATGCGCTGCTCTCTGCTTGGACCATCTCGTTACATCCCAGTTTTTCTCACTCCGGACCTTCCTTGGCCGCCTCGTGTAATGTGTGCGAGCGCAGGTTTAGGATGGGGCTTCTCTAGCTGCGGAGGAGGCTCTTTCTCCTTCTCATTCTAACAACGCATGCCATGGGATGTCTTTGAAGGCCAGTTTTTTCCGTTGCGTAAAGCCACCTGTCCCGCAGGTGAGCTCCCGGGACGGAGGCCTGCGGGGTCGGGGAGGGAGGCGGTTTGCGGAGGTCTTCAATTCTGCAGAAAGATCCTGCAGAAACGAGCCAGGGAGATCCCGCAGAGAGGTACCTGCTGGCACAAGGTGGCCCAGCCTGGACTCACCTGGCGCGACCGGGCGGCGCCCTCCTTCTCTCACCTGACGTCTCCGCCAGGCCGGGCGGGGTTCCTTGTTGTTGTTGCTCCGAGTTTGTTGTTTGGTTTACTTAAAGAATCTATCAACTGCCCACCGTTTAAAAACGCCCTGGCAGCGTGAAAAAAGCAAAGAAAAAGCAAATACCAACAAAATGCAAAGCTAAATAAGAATACATTAAATCCATCTGTAAAACCAACAGAAACCATTTTGAGCAGGAATGTCAACACTGCCTTGGCCAGATGGAGTGCTGGATTTTCAAACTTCTTTCTAGCTTACATTAAGGAACATTGATATAGTTTGAACCCAAAAGGTGTAGGTGTTTGTGGGTGTTTACGGGAGCACAATGATATTTTTATAGTGCACTTCTATACAGGTCTACTCAGAAGTATGCTTTATTGAGTTCAATGCTCCCAAGTAATTGTGTATAGTCTTTGGTGAACATAATAATAATAATAATAATGATTAATAATTTATATAGTCAGCCAAAGATCATAGGGTGATTTACAAGTTCTATAATATTATAGGGTTTCTTGAATAGATTACTGGTATTTTGCACTGAAAAGGTCCTCTAACCATTTACAACCAAAGTAAAAAATACAGTAATAAAATCACATGAACATTATTAAAACAGATTTAACAGTATAATATATATTTATTTTTATTGGGTTTTATAAACAAGAATAATGTTATACAAACAACTATACCAAGTTTTCTCATGTTATTTGTATATCACAAAAATAGCATAATAAATGTGGTTATGCGTCTTTTATTCTACTTAGTGGGGAGGGGTTGTGTCATTGTTACTTGTAAGGGTTCTATTACTAATCACTTGTTGTTTTTCCTTGGTGGTGAGAGAGGTTGGAGGTGGCTTAGGGTGTGGTTGGTTGTCTTTGGTTGGCTGTAGTAAGAATTGTTTTTGTGTGTGAGCAGGGTGTGAGTGTGTATTTTTGAATCAGGTTAGCCAGATTGATTTGTATGCTGTCGGGGGATTCTTCTTGTTATCTTGTTGGGCTGTGCATGTGATATCGTGCTGGAGCACAAGGAAACAAAAATATATTTGGCAGAGCCAGTCTTGTGCTCCTGCTGGTGTGTTTGCACTGAGCCAACCTCCTTGTGTCTTGCCCCTCTTGGTAAGCCGCAAGGAAACTAGTGATTGGTCAGGTGAGTACGACCTCCTTACCTTGCTAACTGTTGTTGCTCCTCCCGCTAGATTGACTTGAGTGCAGATGGGTTGGACTTTTAAATGTTCAAAAACTGAAACACCTTTTGCACATTAAGTTAGAGCAGGGAATCCTGTCTTGGATGCAAATGTTTGTTTTCCCAACCCCATCAGGCACAGAAATGTCTCAGCCCTACACACCCCTACAATATTTTGTTGTGGAGCATTTCTTGTACAAGGCTGCTCCACAATGCTGCAATCTGGAAAGCTGTTTAAAGAAGTTCGTTGATTTATACTGAAGATTATGTTGGGGAATGCCACTGGAAAAGTCCGTAACAGATAATGTTAGGGATGTCTAGAGCAGAAATGTGTAAGTTTATCTTGGTCTTTCCTCTCTTTCCCCCCTCCCAAGGGATCTCTAAGCACCACTTATGAGAAGAATTATGGATTCAATGTCAAAAATTAATTTCTCTCCAAATTGTTTCCATTCTGACTACACACCAGGTCTAAAATATGCTTGGTGGAGCGTCCCAAACCTCATACAAATTCTGCCAAGATAAAAAGAAACAAAAGTAAACAAAGCTGATCAAGGAAAGTTCAGATGACTAATACTTATTCGCAAAGTTTTAAAAAAACCACACACAAAAAATCTAGGCTCATTCACTAACTATGAGTTCCAGCATAGTCCCATTGATTTACATAGACCTACACCATTGTAAGTAGTCAATGAGTCACTCTATTAGAATGCTTCATTAAATCTCTAGGTTTTCTTCTTTCTTCCAGGCACGTAACATGTATTCCCAAATGCCTCACAATTTAAATGAATGCTTTCATGACCGCAACCTTCTTGCATGAATTATGTCTTTCAAAGTCTTCAGTCTCCCCAATAATACACATCTAAAGATGTGCAACTGTTATGCAGGCTGCATATAAATCTTCAGGCATGGTCAGAAAAGATGAAAAATAGGGTTGAATCATACAGTAAAGAAACTACTTATCTTCTCCAGTCTCCAAACTTCTAATTCATTTGGAGAAAGCTATGCAAGTTCAAAGTTGCCCATTCAGTTTGACCTTATATTTCCCCCTTTGCCTGCAACCCCACAAATAAGGCCTGTGAATTCAACACATCCAGACACCAGACACCCAAGGGTTATTGATCCTTCAGACCTGCCAATAAATGAGTTTTTGGAGTATCAGGTTGCTTTGAAACATCTACAGTTTTATAGACATCCTGATCACTCTGTTCTTACTTCTGTACTTTGAAGGAGCAGTTTACCAGATTTTCATATTTTTAAAGAAAGCAGACAAAAAAGCCACAAGTTGCTTGCACACCCCAGCCTGCCTTCTGCCTCTGCAAATTGTACCAAAAGGAACTGAGCGAGTAATTCACCCAGTAGTTTGTGCTATCAATTTGAATACAATCTGCATGTGCTAATTAATTTTTAAAAATAATTTGCTAAAAATTCTGCACCACCAACATGAAGAAAAACCTTGTATGATAAGCAGGAATCAGCTTAATGTCACACATGGGGCCAATATATATGAAAAACCTTTTGTCGGGGGTCCAGAATATAAGGGACTGTTACATGGTCTTTATTCACTGTTCCAAGCAGAAAGCCAGAATCCTCAGTGGCTGGTGAGACTGTTCACTGATAAGAATTGCCCATGCCTGCTATAGAATGATGATCAAGTCTGAAGTGGGAGGAGATATCTGAGATGACAAGGGAAGAAGCTTAGCAGCACAGAAGCACGTATCTGTTGACTATCTAGAAGCCCTTCTCATGGGTCACTAGAGGCAGTTAACAACCATGCAAAACTATGCCCCACAGCCATGGCCATAATTTTCACCTGTGAACAGCCTTGCCAATTACCGGCAGCCCAGATGGTCAGCATAATAATAAGAGACAGCTATGGAAGCCTTCTCTGGGACATGGGTGGCACTGTGGTCTAAACCACTGAGCCTAGGGCTTGCCGATTGGAAGGTTGGAGGTTCAAATACCCGCAACCGGGTGAGCTCCCATTGCTCGGTCCCTGCTCCTGCCAACCTAGCAGTTCAAAAGCACGTCAAAGTGCAAGTAGATAAATAGGTACCGCTCTGGCAGGAAGGTAAATGGCATTTCCATGAGCTGCTCTGGTTTTGCCAGAAGCGGCTTAGTCATGCTGGCCACATGACCCAGAAAAACTGTGTGCAGACAAACGTTGGCTCCCTCGGCCAGTTAGGTGAGATGAGCACCGCAACCCCAGAGTTGTTCACGACTGGACTTAACTGTCAGGGGTCCTTTACCTTTATCTTTTATGCAAGCCTTATCGGCGACTTTGAGGGGGGAAGCGGCGTATTACAACAAACAAACAAATGTGCACAGAGACCCACAAGGGAATGGAACTCAGAAATGAACTTCTATATGCATGGCAATACTTGATGGCTGCCTTTGGGAGGAAGGGATATGATATAAATTCAAATGAATGAATGAATGAATGAATGAATAATATAACATCAAGTGAGTCATTTGTGTACCACCAGTTGAAAACACTACAGGCAGAACTTAGGTATCATCAGGTTAAGCAATACTTTTCAGTTGGGAGCAATCAAGTTTACAGGTAGCACTAGCTGTAAAATAAATAAATATTTTCACTTGTATTCCACTTCACAGAAATCTCAGAGGTTTTGTAAAATGTTTGAGCTTGTTAGTTTGGATTACTGGTACTCGAGGGTCTGGCAGATAGCGTTGTTAGGGGAAAAAATCTCATAAACTATAAGTCTGTAGGGGGATTTTGCTGCGTGGCCTGATTTAAAATCATTTATGAATAAGGAGGGCGATGGATGAATGGTTTCTCCTGTCTAAAGTATGAGTTTCATGAACCTCATGCCTTTTTTATTTTATCATATTTTACCCTTATTAAATATCTATTCATATGGTGCACACATGATAAGAAAACAAGGGAATTAATATTAATATTTTGTTTGATCCACCTCAAGTTCAACATATTGGTAATTATTGTAGTGTTTTCTATTTCAAATATGTAGAAGTACTTGTTAAAACTCTACAATATTTTGCTCTACTCACGTTCTATGTCTGCATTGGCACTGCACAATGCTTTGTTTTTTTGTTTTCTGCAAACTTCTCTTTTATTTCTTAGTTTTCCTTCTGTAATGTTTTCCTTTCCTTATAATTTTAAAAGTCCAATAAAAATTATATGAGGAAAAACACTCTAGTACATTGAAAAGAGCTGACTAAGAGCTGCAATTAAAATCTACATAAAATGCAGAAATAGTCAAAATGCAAACTACACAATGTAGGAGGAGATAAAACAAATGATCATATAACAGCAGAACAGAACATCAACTTCTTGGCCATATGGTCTTAGTAGGTTGCAAAAGCAAGGGAGAACTCAATCAGAACTTAGCTACTGCATATGCCTCCAGAGGCAGGGAGTCCCACAGGTAGGGTGTTGGGATGGAAAATGTCCTGTTTTGGGTTACAGCTGTTTGGGCAATAATGGAACCACAAGTGGAGTCCCCTCTGCAGAACTCAATGGCCAGGTTGGCACAGATGGGGAAAAGTGCTCCTGCAAATATTACACAGGTGTGGAACAAATTCAGAAGCAGACATGGTGTAGACAATCAAAGACTCTATATCCAGTAAGTGCCAGAATCACATCAGAACGAAGTGATGTAACTAGCATGGTAATTCTGAAACACATTTTCCCTATTAGCCTGCAATGTCACTCAATTCGCTTCATTAGTGGAGAGCTGCAAAAGCCAAATAGTCAGATCAAGATATTTTCTACAAATAAAACATGAATTCTCTCCCTAATGCTTTCATATATCTGGAGAAAAAGGCTTCCGCAGAGATATTATCAGCATTTTACTTTTCATTGGCTACGCAAGGGCTGGGTTAAAATAAAAATTCCCTTTAAACCAGAGAGCCTGTAATTGGAGGCTACCAATTTTGCACCAAAGACTTTGGCACGATGCTCTGTTTCCTTCCTTTTAAAATGCCCGACGCTGTTTTTCTTGGGCTCAGGCATGCAAAACCCACAAGGATTCCCTTCTCTGACCCTTTGTTTACATATCTCACTTTTCCCAGTGATATTTTTATTAGTGTGCTTTTGGTAAACATGACCTTGACTGTCCTACAGAGTCTCTCTCCACTATACAGTCTATCAGATAATATTCAGTTTAGGGGAAAGCTTCAGTGTGAGAAGCACACCATAAAAATGTGCTGAAAAGTCAGTGCAAAATACAAAGGGTCACATTTGAAATATGAGCTAGGAATAGGACGCTAGATTTCTTGGGAACGGACTATGGATCGGACTGAAAAATCCTTATTCATGTAAAATTTCTCACCATTGCCAAAGGAAGTTTGTGCCTAAGTAACCAGAGCCGAGCTATAAATTATTATTTGTTGCATTTCTGGGGTAAATTATGAGGGAGGGGCATTCAGAAGAAGTTGTTTTCTTCTGAAGGAGAATGTTTTCAGCTCAGCAAAAACAAAACTCTGCTTGTTTCAGGACCAGTTCATACTTTCACTTGATGACTGCAGCACCTATCAGGCAATGTGAAGCAGGCAATGCAGAACTCCAGAAATAGAACTTCTCACTTCGCCTTAAACAGCAGTGCTTTTCAAAAGAGCCGGGTCCACAGATTCAGCTGCCAGTAATCAAAACGGCAATATTCAAGGGATATGCTTGCCTTTATCAAGCAGCATAAGTCTCACAGTCTTGGATTTAAGGCTGGTGATGTCATGACATTTCATATTTCCTGGCTTCAAAATATGAATCTCAGTAGCTTGCAATGCTTGCATTGACGAGCAAATGGTGAAACCCCACAAGTTCTTTGGCAAAGATTTGGAAAAGAGCTTCCATCTTCCCTCTCTGCCTCCTCCTCACCCACTTCAGACACCAGAGCAGAGTAGGATGTGGAAAAGGCCTGGCTCCCCTTCCTCCATTCCAATAGCGCTGCCGCCACAGCAGCACCCCCATTCAGAGGTGCCAACTTGAAGGAAACCATTTTTTTGTGGGGGGCAGCGACAGATAAGGACATTGATGTGGGACAGGGGGTGGTGGGCAGGGAGAAGGAAGGGAGGGCAAAAAAGGAACTTGAAAGTACATGGCAAAGCTCTGGACAGCAGAAAATTATATCTGCTGCCAAGGTTGTTGTTACCCTATCAAAATGATCTTACCACATTATTTCTCTGTAGTGAAGACTGAATTTGACAGCACATTCATATGGAGAGTGATCACACTTCTTTCTCCAAGGGACACATGAGATATTAGTAGGTTTTTCCCATGTGGCCAAAATCATGTGCATTCAAACTACTGTCAGGACAGAGTGATTCTGAGGTCAAAACTAATGAACTTAAGCATAAAAAGAGAAAATAATTATCATGCTTACGTCACAGTCTTTGAACGTTCTTTTTAATGGGCTAATGTTTTGTTGTTCCTGTGAGGAGAACAAGCTTGACGTTGGGCAAATGGAATTCTGTCCTTGGAACCAAACTAGACATGACATGAAAGATCCACAGTCAGGATATCTTGCATTTAAAACTAGGTCAAAGCTGCAAGGGGGTGGGGGAATTGGATCAGGATGGTGATGTGGTGAGGGGTGGAGATAAGGGAAGATTAGCCTCCATGCTGTCTTTCTGAATCAAAATGCTCTCCTGACATTATTTTATAATGGCCTCCAAGTGGGGAACCCAAAGGTGCTGTCCATTGTTGTGTGTGTGTGTGTGTGTGTGTGTGTGTGTGTGTGTGTGTGTGTGTTTATGTATATTTAGAGGGGGGGGGAAACAATTTTTGTGATCTTGGGGGTGGGGAAACACAGAAAACACCTTGGTGAACTGGATACTTCCCTGTATCTGGAAGTTTTTAATATTTTACTTTGTTTTATATATGCTGTAAGTCACCCAGAGTGGCTAGAGAAACCCAGCCAGATGGGTAGGGTATAAATAATAAAATTATTATTATTATTATTATTACTACTACTACTACTTCTACTACAGGAACATAGTACTTTCTCCCATGGGGAGAAAAGTGTTGAGGAACGGTTTCTGTCCTTCCCCAGCACCATGGTGCTGATCTAATTCTCCTGTGGCTGATACTAATTCCTTTTGAGATTGGGGAGATCCTGATCACAGATCTTTTGCAACATGGCTAGTTGCGTTCCTGCATCCCCATCTTTGATGCTGGTCACAGCCCCACTTCTACAGCTTCACAGCCCCACAATGCTACAACTAAGCAAAAACTCAACTAGGCCATTTTAAGAAAAAGGTATTGTAATAAAGTCATTACTTACTGCTCCATTCATCATGCCCTCTGTGGCTAAACATTTCCTTTTACAGACTGGTTCCATAATCCTTTGTTACGCTTGATTTTGTTACTGTATATTTAGCAGTATACATAATGTTTCTAAGCTTAGAGTAACTTTTAATTATAAATAGTATCTCTCCAAATGAATGTTGCCACTTCAAATACAAAGAAACGGCTATTTGTAATTCAAGAGGATTTTATCAAACTGCAATTTCCTTAACAAGCATGCTAATGTCTCATTTGAGCAGCCTGGGCATATTTATCCTATGAGACAGAAAAATCATTTGCAGAATGCTTTAACTGCTAAATAAATATTTTACTGGCAACTTCTGAAGCATCATAAATGCAAGTCAATATAAACAAAGCAATGTGGAAACAAGCTCTACTCGTGAGACTAAAGTGACGGCTGGCGAAGTCATTGTGGAAGAGGACTCTGTTTTGCATCAGGCAACATATTAGCTTTTGGAAAATCTGATTTCTTCCCACTATAGTAAGCAAATAATTGTAGCTTGTTTGCAAATTCTGCCAGTGAAAAGCACATCAAGCTTCCAGGCTTCATGATACAGCTGGAGAGGACATAACAGCATGCCAATTATTTAAATTCGCTTTATTGCCATTATTTTTAAATTGCGTTCGCTGTTTATAAAAGGTGATGGATTCAGAGACCCCTGTGGAGAAAGGTTGCCTCCTTGGCCCTGGAACAAGAATGCTATTGCTGTGGTAGCATAAGTATATTCCATTATCTCCTGCAATTCCCATAGGGTGACTCATTTTTATAAATGCACCCACATGTAGTGAAATCCAGCCACATGAAATCCAGCCTCTTCCCTCACAACAAACCTTGCATTTGGCTGTGTCTTTCTTTCACCAGATGATGGCCCGCTTATAAGCACAAGGAACCACAGTAGCATTTATCTCGTCTCTCCCTTGAAACGGGCAGCTTCAATGTACACACCTTGGAGTTAAAGAAGTCCTGGAAGCTGTTTATGAGCAAGTTTAGATGGCTTGGAAAAAGAACCAAGCACTTCCTTGGAGGGTGGGCCTATGAACAGCTCATTCTACGTGGGGCTGCCCTTGAGACTGACCCAGAAACTCCAGCGGGTGCAGAATGCCACAGCGAGACTCCTTACAGGGTCCTCACTACGGGATCACATTCACCTGGTGCTATACCAGTTGCACTGGCTCCCAGTGGAGTACAGGATCAGGTTCAAGGTGTTGGTTTTAACCTTTAAAGCCCTATACAGCCTAGGACCCTCGTACCTACGGGACCGCCTCTCCTGGTATGCCCCACAGAGGACCTTATGGGCTTCAAACAAAAACATCTTGGAAGTCCCGGGCCACAGAGAGGTTAGGCTGGCCTCAACCAGAGCCAGGGCTTTTTCGGCTGTGGCCCCGATCTGGTGGAATGCTCTGTCACAAGAGACTAGGGCCCTGCGGGACTTGACAGAGCGGTTCCACCAAGGCCTTTGGCCAAGGCACAATCTGACCCCCTCCTTTGGTAATCCTCATAGAACTCTAGCCCAATGGTTGCCATTAATTTGATTCTGAATTGATTTGATTCTGAATTGATTTTAGAATGTATTTCAATTAATTGGTTGTGATTTTATGTAAACTGTGTTATTTTTAATGTTGTTAGCTGCTCTGAGCCTGGCTTTGACTGGGGAGGGTAGGATATTATTAATAACAACAACAACAACAACAACAACAACAACAACAACAACAACAACAACAACGTCACAACAGCTAAATGGAAAGTCCATGTACAGAGGCAGTATAATGGGGAAGACCACCAGACCAGCACCTTCACAACCTGACAGTGGAGGCTGGCCCATTAGCACAAAGGGGGCACGGCCCTCACCCAGTCATCCCCTCCCCCGCCTGCCTTCTTACTTGCAACCAGTCAAGGGGATGGTGCTGCCTGTCAGCTTCCTCCTTCTCAGTCTCCATGTCGCTCTTAAGAACTCAGCAAGGAGGGAGGGGGGCAAATCCATTGGCTCCCTGCCTTCTGCTCTCTCTGGCTCCGTGGGCACCAGTCACAACTGCAACCTGCTGGCTGGTTGAGTGAATGAAAACAGATTACTGGAGAAGGCAGATCTTGGCCTGATCCTGCAAGACAATTGGTAATGTTCTTACACTGTGCAAGTGTGTTGATGATCCCCAGGAGCCTTTGGAAGACAGAACTGGTGGAATGGAAATGCGAATGGTACAGCGCTGTATTTGTGGCCCACTATTATATTTGGAAATACTTGCATTTATTTATAAATATACATGAAGACAAGAGTGCCTGGCATGCTCTGGTTCATGGGGTCACAAAGAGTCGGACACGACTAAACAGCAAAAACATATTGATCAGTGAATGGGTCAAATTTGCTTCACATGCACATCAGTTTGCTCTATATCTATCTATCATCTATCTATCTATCTATCATCTATCTATCTATATCTATCTATCTATCTATCTATCTATCTATCTATCTATCTATCTATCTATCTATCATCATCTATCTATCATCATTATCTATCTATCTATCTATCTATCTATCTATCTATCTATCTATATCTATCATCTATCTATCTATCTATCTATCTATCTATCTATCTATCTATCTATCTATCTATCATCTATCTCTATCATCTATTTGGAGCAGCCATGCATGGGTAGCAAAAGAACTAGGTGCATTGTAAAGACAGAGATGTCTTTGTTGGACTGTGACGTCTTGGCACTTGTTTGTGTCATTCACATCTTTGCATAGCAAGGAGTAAGTCTTGTTATGTTGGCTCACTCCCTGTTTTTCCCCATGATGAAAAGATCCAGGCGTGCAGCCTGGTTTGGTTTCCTTCAGAAGGAGACCACCAGAATTTGATTAGCATTTGGTAAGACTTGCATTTATTTATAAATATACATAGGTGGTGACACAGCTCACACACACAAACTCGCCAAACATGCCAAAGTCCAGGGCTCCCACACCAGCTTTTTGGACACAGTTGGCACCCTAAGATGCTTAGAGGGGGTAAACTCAGCTTCCTGTCTTTTGCCATTTCACTTGAACTGCAGCCGATTGTTCTTTTGCGTTATCCCTTTGGCTAGAGGAGGAACCTGGATGAGACTCCTCTAACCATCACCTAGCTTTCCTACTTTCCCTGGAGACAAATCACTGGATATCATCACTCTTGTGCCAATTCCAGAGAGGTTGGCCACATTTAAGAAAGGATGTGGAACTTCCACAGTTGTCCATTCTTCCTATTTTAATTTGGATTTTATGTCTTGTGCACCTTGCCCATTTTTAATAAAGACTAAGCTTTTCCTACAGAGCAGGCTGCAAGTAGAACTGAAGAGGGGAGAGAAAGAGATAAATGAGAAGAGCATCAGCAAACCTTCTCCTCGCTTTCAAAGAGAATGAGATGCTCTTTCCAGTATTGGATTTCCGGCTGCACAACTGCAGAACAAAATGAAACACCTGTATAAGGTATACACAAGGAGCCGCACTTAACTGCTATGCCATCTGCAGCCCACCTGTAAATGGGTATTGATTTAGAACCTGGAGAGGGAGCTGGGAATTCTGAAGAGTAGCCAAGCACCAACCAGAGAAGTGGAAGGGTTCTATCTCAGTTCTTCCTTACTCAATCCCACCATTCTGAGGGCATTTCTCAGACAAAGTTTCCAGCAACTGAGGAACCAAAACAATAAACTGAGAAGTGGAATTGAAGCAGCGAAGCAAAAGAGCACAAGCCACCAGGATGCCAGATAGGGAGTAGAGGTGATATTATTGCATTTTATTATTTCTTTAATTTAATTCAGCACACAACTTACACAAAAATAGTCCCAAGGGGAGTCACACAAATTTAAAAGATGCAAAAGGCACTAAAACACAACAATTTTAACAAACAATAAAATACGCAATGTCATAAAGACCTAAAAGCCACCACAGTGTAAGGAGAGAGTCGCAGCCCATATGATGCTATGGCAACAGCACTATATGTCATGGTAATGGATAACACATTTATCTACCATCTGAAGCAGTATTTGCAATATTGTGAGCTGTGGCTCATATGTACAAGTGGAGACCATTTTTCCTCATGTGTGGGATGTAATTCAATTGAATATGAGTCACTTAATGCATACCACACAGGCCCCTGTGATTTCATTTTTCTCTTTCTTTATGTGATATATTTAAAGAGAAAATCATGCTTATTTTATGGAGTGAGCAGCTTTCCCCACCCCCACACCATGTTTGAAGCATGATTGAAAACATCAGAAGAATGTTGCATTGTTCAGCAAAGATGAACATGCGTTTAGTTCATTTATAATATATTTTTCACAGATGGGACTGGGACTGTGTTATTAGTATGATCAAAAATGTGTGTGGGGGGAGAGAAATCAAATTCTAATTAATAATTTTGTTAGGGATTCTCGCTAACTACAATTTATTTTTTTTAATTGGCAGTTGCCCTTAATAGAATGCACACGCACACACTCACGACAAATTCCTTTCTATAAAAGATAACTGGGATTTGTGGGAAGCTGTGGTAGGGCATAGAAAAGCTGGCGCATATATGGAAGATGACTTCTGGGGTAGCAGGGATTTGAGGGATTAAGTTGAAAAACCCACAGATCTAACTATCATAAGAAGATATTGGCCACAAAATGACTTCAAACATTTCTTGGTTCAGTTTAAAATGTTTCTAATGAGTCTGTAAGCTTTTAGTTCAGACTGTCTGAATCTCCCAAGGATATACAATGCTTTTCAGCTACTATAGAAGAAATTAGGATGACACACAACTGGATAAACAAGGGCCCACTTCATGGATACTTCAGTAGCTATGTATCAGTCCATTCAAGAGAATTTGTGCAAAACCTACCTTGTTCTTTGTATCTACTAATCTACTTACAAGTGCTGCCTGCTTTAAAGCTTCCCATAGTTGGGATACCAGAAAGAGAGTGTTTTGATGATAAACTAATAGGTGGCAAAAGCTTTAAAGGTGTTTTACTTTCTGTGGTCAGACAAATATGAGTGATGAGTGGAGAATGTGGATAGGAAGTGAGTTGCTCCACTCCTATTATTTTTGGTTGCCCTTTTCTGAACTTTTCCCAGCTCTACTATATCCTTCTTGAGATGAGGAACCAGAACTGCACACAGTATTCCAAGCACCATAGATATGAGAATTAGATACTGGGAAATATATTTCCCACCCCTTTCCTAATGATCTTATTTGCTTGAATGTGCAGCTCTAAGATGTGTGTCACATTTTGATCTGATGGACATAGGAACAAGTTGTGAAACTTATCACATGCCCCTAAATCAACAAGTGCCTAAATTTGAGAACTCCTCTGAGAGTGAAGCTCAGGCCAAGTGGCCTTCTAAGTCCCTCCTCTGACCCTGAAAGCATGGGGGGGGGGAGGAATTGCTGCAGAATGTGTCCCCCATCACATCCTCTGCCTACCATTTTGTATAACACCCTTTCCTCCTAATAAGGCCAAATATCAGGGGGATGTTTCTCATTCAAAAAATGGTGCACGTGGAAAGAGTAAATTCCTCAGTGGCACAGTCCTGGTCCAGATTGGGCCCTCCTTCAGCTGCTGTTTGCCAACGTTTAAAGAGATGAGAGATCTAGGCATCGAGTTGGGTCCTCAAATGGTCTTCCCCAAGGGAAGGAGCCACAGAATGAAACAACATTTGTGTGTGTTTCATGCTGGTTTTGACAAAAAGGTTTGTGGTTGTCAAAAATAAACCATGGGTTTCATCTTGAATGGCAAACCTCATGACATTCTATCAAACTTTTACCACAACTGGTGTACCAGCTGAAAATGTCTTGGTGCCTTTGAAGCTAGTTAACATACAGAAACCTTTAGATAATATCCTCCCTAGCTTACTTTGCATTTATAGATTCCCCGTTTTAATACCACATTTGCAAACCCCTTTATTACACAAACAAGACCACACTCACCATGGTTTCACCATGGTCTGTCACAACCTATTTTCATAACACAACCCATTTTATTGTATGCTGAGCAGTGAGAGTCCAAGCCACAAGTGGGACTCATTCAGCTTCAAGGTTTCTCCTCCTCCTCCCTCCTGAAACTTTAGCCCTGAAAAAAAAATTATGAAGAAATATAGACATGTCAAAATTAATAATTAACATCACATTTATTTTCCCCATGCATACACAGTCTCTTTTATTCACCTACATACTGTGTTGAAACAAAGTTATTTGTATAACAGCCAAGTGGGTATGGTTTTTAACCTTTTCTTGTGGCAAAAGTGCAACTGGGAGGTTGGGTCAGCTGTTCTGGGCTGCCCTCCTCTGCTTCCTGTGTGCCTTTATATACAAAAAAGTTACCTTATATTTGTTTAAGTTGCTATTTCAGATGAAGGCAGAGGCTGACCCTCTTTCTGCCTGGATGTCTGATTTTGAAATGTTTTAGTATGGAGCGGGAAAAATTGCTACTGATCTTTCAGACTGAACGTTTCATGAACATCAAATCCTTTATTTTGTGTTTCTTACTTCCCTAAATGCTAGGAAGTTCCAGAACAGCCCCTTTTTCTTCTAGGAAAGAATACTAGACTGATGATGGGTTTGTGGTGGGAACAGGTGGTGGTAGCAATCAGTGAGAGGGATGTTTTAGTGATGGAGTCTCTGCTGTGGAATTTTCTCCTCAGGAAAAGTTGCCTGATACTATCATTACTGTGCTTTAAGCACCAGGAAAAGTCTGCTGCGTTCACTCATGCTAAGGCTGAGCTGAAATGCACCCACCAATTTCATTTTCCCATTCACAGATGGTGAAAATGGTTAACAATTGGGGGGGGGTGAAGATGAAATTTGACCAGATTTATTGACAGCAGCAATTCTCTCATGGCGGCTACACCCCCCCCCCCGACCACTGCCTCACATAACAATTCTGAAGGAACTACTAGATGGAAACAAAATGGCTGGCAGCCACTGAGAAGAGCTGCATAACTGCTGGCAGGAAGATGGCTGCAATGGCAAAACAAGAAGTGTCGGGAAAAGGTGAGTTGGAGGCAGCATTTTTTAGATACCTACCCTCCCCAAGCCTGACCCCAGCATTTGATAAATACTTTAAATATAAGACGATGTGAATGCTACTGCAATTGTTTGATGTTTTTAGGCAGCTGCTTTTATATATATTTATTTTTGTGTTGTCTTAATTTTTGTAAGCTGCTTGAGTGTTATTTTAAGTGGAAAGTGAGGTATAAATAAGTAAGTCAGAAAATAGTAAACTCACACAGAATGCCATTTCGTCAAATTTAATTCTGCATGTGGGGAGTTATTAGCGGGTCACAGGACCGGATTTAGGTTTGATGAGGCCCTAAACTACTGAAGGTAATGGGGCCAGCTGTCCTTTGTCAGCAGCAAATTGTCACTGTTATTTTTGTTTGTTGAATATATACTATATGGTAATTTATGGACCTAATAGGTATCTAAAGCATTTGCACATAACAAATAGGAGCCTACACAGCACAAAACACTGTTGCTGTATGTAGGTTTTATTTTTTTATCTTATATTTTGGAAATGTACATCCAGTTTCTTTTCCTTTAAATGTTTTGGGGGCCCCAAGAGAGTGGGGCCCTAAGCTATAGTTTGTTTAGCTTATATGTAAATCCAGCAGTGGTGGGTCATGTCAATATTATCCTTTTTTTTTATAATAATTTTTATTAATTTTCCAAACAAATAATAAAAACAGTATAGAACAGTATGTCTTCAAGCTCATCAGTTCATACCCTTTTTTCTTTGACTCCCCCATACCTCCCCATCCCTGCATCCTTGTTTAATAATTCTTTAGCAACCCTTAGGTCCATTGTCTTAATTCCCTTTCATAAAAATTTCTTAAGTTTTTTTGTTTACTGCTGCAATTCTTTACTTCTTACCCCCTGACATCTTAACATTCCTCAATTTTGCAATTATTTTTAAGATATATTTTGAATTTCTTCCAGTCCTCTTCCACTGTCTCTTTCCCCTGGTCCCGGATTCTGCCCGTCATCTCGGCCAGTCCCATAAAGTCAATCACCTTTGTTTGCCATTCTTCCAGAGTAGGTAGTTCTTGCGTCTTCCAATACTTTGCCAGTAGAATTCTTGCTGCTGTAGTGGCATACATAAAGAAAATCCTATCCTTCCTTGGCACCACTTGGCCCACCATGCCCAAGAGGAAAGCCTCTGGTTTCTTAGGAAAAGTCCACTTAAGGACCTTCTTAATTTCATTATAGATCATTTCCCAGAAAGCTTTAACCCTTGGGCAGGTCCACCAAAGGTGGTAGAAAGTGCCTTCAGTCTCATTACATTTCCAACACTTATTATTAGGCAAATGATATATTTTTGCAAGCTTGACTGGGGTCATGTACCACCGGTAGATCATTTTCATAATATTTTCTTTTAAGGCATTACATGCAGTAAATTTAATACCGGTGGTCCATAACTGTTCCCAGTCAGCAAACATAATATCATGACCGATATCTTGTGCCCATTTAATCATAGCTGATTTCACCATTTCATCCTGTGTATTCCATTTTAACAGCAAGTTATACATTTTTGATAAGTTCTTAGTATTGGGTTCCAACAATTCTGTTTCTAGTTTTGACTTCTCTTTCTGAAATCCTATTTTCCTGTCCTGTTTAAACGTCTCATTTATCTGATGGTAATGCAACCAGTCTCGAACCTTAGGCTTTAGTTTCTCATAACTCTGAAGTTTCACCCTTTCGCCATCGTATTCTAAAATCTCATGATATTTTGGCCATTTAGAATCCATATTAAGCTTTTTTACTTCCCTAGCTTCCATTGGTGACACCCACCTAGGGGTTTTACTTTCCAACAAATCTTTGTATCTAATCCAAACGTTATACAATGCTTTCCTTACAATATGGTTTTTAAAGCTTTTATACACCTTTACCTTGTCGTACCATAAATATGCATGCCAACCAAAACTATTGTCGTACCCTTCCAGATCCAAAATGTCAGTGTTCTCAAGAAGTAGCCAGTGTTTCAACCAGCAGAAAGCTGCTGATTCATAATAAAGTCTTAAGTCCGGCAGGGCAAACCCCCCTCTATCCTTTGCATCAGTTAAAATCTTAAATTTAATTCTGGGCTTTTTGCCCTGCCAGACAAATTTTGATATGTCTTTCTGCCACTTCTTGAAACAGTCCATCTTGTCCACAATCTGCAACGTCTGGAATAAGAACAGCATTCTAGGCAATACATTCATCTTAATAGTAGCGATTCGGCCTAACAAGGAAAGTTTCAACCTTGACCATATTTCCAGATCCTTTTTAACTTCTGACCAACATTTTTCATAATTATCCTTAAATAAGTTCACATTCTTGGATGTTAAGTTTACCCCCAGGTATTTTACCCTTTTTGTTATTTCCAAGCCTGTTTCATTCTGAAAACTCTCTCTTTCTTCCATTGTTAAATTTTTTTCTAACACTTTCGTTTTTTGTCTATTCAATTTAAAACCTGCTACTCGACCAAATATTTCAATTAGTTCTAATACTCTTTTAGTACTAGTGTCTGGCTGTTGCAAGGTCAATACTAGATCATCTGCAAATGCTCTTAATTTATAATGTCTAACTCCGACCTGAACTCCTTTAACCAACTGGTCCTTTCTGATCATGTTTAACAAAACCTCCAGGACTGATATAAAAAGCAAAGGGGATATTGGGCAACCCTGTCGTGTACCTTTTTCTATAGGTATTTCTTCTGTTACCACGTTATTTACAATTAATTTGGCCTTTTGTTGAGAATATATTGCACCTATACCGTTTTCAAAACCTTGGCCTACCCCCATCCCTTGGAGATTCTTTTTCATAAAAGTCCAACAAATGTTGTCAAAGGCTTTCTCCGCATCCACAAAAATCAAAACTGCTTTCCTGTTAATGTCAACGTCCAGCAGCTCCAAAATGTCTATAATGTTCCTCACATTGTCTGACATATGTCTACCTGGGAGAAAGCCTGTTTGGTCCTTATGAATCTCTTCTGCCAACACTCTTTTCAATCTTTTTGCCAAAATGTCTGCAAAAATTTTGTAATCCACATTGAGTAAAGATATAGGGCGGTAGTTTTTGACCTGGTTCTTCTCAGTCTCTGTTTTCGGTATAAGTGAGATGAAAGCCTCTTTCCACGATTCAGGTGCCTTTTTCCCCTTCAAAATTTCATTGCAAACTTCCTTCAATGGTTGTATCAGCCGTTCTTTCAACATTTTGTAGTATTTGGCCGTCAGGCCGTCTGGTCCTGGTGATTTCCCCAATTTCATATTTTGAATGGCACCCTCTATTTCTTGTTCTGTTATTTCCTCATTTAAGATCCTTGTCAATATTATCCTAACAAAGAGCAGTAGTGGGGAGAAGCGGCTATCCAAGGAATGAATAGAACCAAATAGTATTTTCTGTGAGCTACTCATATTGATTTGAGGGCGGGATCCTTTGAAAACTTACCAGAATAAAAAAGGAGACCCAATAAGCACTGCAAATACTGGGTATAAGCATGGTAAGCTAGACCTGATAAACCAAGACCACTTGTACCAGCAACATAGTTCATGAGAAGTAAATGGATGGATGAACACAATCAGAATCACAAAGGTATCATATACCCTCTTCATCCAGTTCTAGAGTTCAACTTCCTATCTGGAGTATGAAAGAACTTGACCCTGTGGAAAAAGCAAGAATAGGCCTCTGCAAGAGTTTGTAAGTATGCCACTGCAGGCGTCAAATAAAAATTTGTTCTCCCAGGTGGTGAGCAACATTACACACTGAATTTTGGTCACACAATTTAAAGGGAAACATGTGGTTTCAGCATTTTGCTGAAGAAGCATCCATTGAAACATTTATGCATACGAGCCTTGTTCTTCCAGGGCCTGAATGAAAACATATTAATTCAAATAAATCTCTTTCATCCATTTCAGACGATGGGTTGGCACTTATAAGCAACCGTTATTTGCTGAAGAATGATTTGCTTTTTGAAATGATACAAATCACAACCATCTTTCCACAGTTTCTCCATACTCCAATTTAAAGAATGTTTCATGGAGCTATTAAAACATCAAGATGATCACTATTTATGGAAACAAATCTTTCCTTTAAATATCATTTCTGACATGCTTGATAAATAAATATCCCTCCAGCTACAGAAATGGTTCAGTGGCAATACAAATGTCTATATGTCAGTGGAAATGAGTTGCATTTTATTTCAAGGAGTCCAAAGGAAATCTGTTTTGCTGCATTTTAGTAGTATTTGTAAATATGGCAATCATTTTCATTTATGAGCTGACTTTGATTGGGAATGGAATTCAACCTACTCCCCACTATGTGTAATGCACAGTGATTAGAATGAACTAACTCAGATTAACTAATTCCCTGGATTAATTATAAATGTATGAATTACACCTGCAAGTAGTTCTTATAATTTCCAGGTGAACAGCATGTGAACTAAACTCCTTTTGCGGTGGAACTTGATTTTTAAAAATTCCATTCCATTTTAATGTAACAATTTACATATATACAAAGAAGTTTAATTGAACTTAACTCTGTGTTTGATTGTGGCCACTGCATTTACCATTTTTACCCATCTGAAAATTGATGCTGCTGTTTAAGCTTAAAGATCATACTTGTTGTGAAAAATAAATAAAGCTATTGTTCGCATTACAGTGTATGTTTTGTTTTGATGTCTTCTTTCTTCTTAAATATATTTTATACTTCAGCAGAGCAGATTGTAAAATTCTGAAAGCTGAAAAAAACACATGCTGAGGACCAGGTGAATGAATTGTGAATTGAATTGGAATGCAATTAGTTCCTTCTCGGATGGGAAGAACTTGAATAGGAACTAATTCCTTTCTGGAACAGGTGAACTAGAATGGGAAACAATTCCTTTTTGGTGTGGGTGAACCGAAACTGGAGTTTCTTTTAGAACTGAATTTTCCAACTACTGGTAATTCAGTCATTCAGATAGTGAACCTATAGGAGGAACATATGGTACAGCAAGTGGTCAAGGAACTCAGTCAGTTGATCTCCAGAAAATATGGTTAAGTGTTGAATATGGTCAAGGACAAAGCAGAACAATAAATATAAATATATAAGATATAAAAAGGGTCAAATCCTGTTGTAAAAACTGTATTTGGTCAGGGAGAGGTTCCAGTTAAGGCTGGTAGCTTTAGGTCTCATCAGCCTAGCAAGAAGATGCCAATTCTGTAAGTGTCCCATTCAGAAGTGCCAACTTCTCAAGATGATTGAGAGGGCCTGATGTGACGTCCTGATGTTGCAAATGCAATGTCACAAGGAGCTGGGGGCAAAGCCAAATGCCCTCTGAACATTGAGAGGGCATACCTCCCTCAAAAAAAGCACTGGGGGGATGGGACAAAGTGCCATAGCCCCCAGGATCCTGCACCTATGGTCCCATTCTGAGGCAAAATACTATGCAGCTGCATAAGGAGGCAAGTCTTGTAAGCATGGAGATCTCTGGGGTAAAATTCATTTCTGCCTTTCCCTATAAACTATTAAATAAATGAACCTGGAAAGCAGAGTTATTAATTTGTGTTTAGATTGCATGAGTGGTGGGAAGAAATAAGCCACACATAATCCCCAAAGTGTTTTTCTTATGAAGACTCTTGCTGGAATCCCGAGGTTTAGATTTCATTTTTTTAAAAAACCAACTACACCTTATAAACGTGGAGAATATTTAAGAAAACATGGAAGAAAAAGACAGGAGCTACTTACTTGAGAAGCCCAGCACCAGAAAAATAGGGAAGCCAGAGTAGGTAATACTGTTGAGCAGTCAAGAAGGGTGAAGCCATCAATTTCCAGTGGTACTATGGTGGGACAGAGCATCACATAAATTTCTGAATGGTGCAGCAATACCTTTTGAAGAACTGGCCCTTGTCAAGGTTCTTCTCTGTGCGCCATATTGGCTATACTTCAGGTTGGACTGGTATTGTTCCAAACCCTTCAGTCTGGGAGAAGTAAGTGGGGTCCCAGGGACTAGTTGCTCTGTTTAACTTCATCATCCAGAGAGAAACTGAAGAAGAACCCCTCCATTTTTAGTTTTTCACATGCAGGGCTGGCCCAATACATTTTAGCACCTGAGGTGAACCACAAAATGGTGCCCTGTCTCTACCAGGGAAGAGGGGAGCGAAGATCTGCATCAGGAGCAAGGCAGGAGGGACTAAAGATCAATATCAAATAGGAGACCAGCAATGCCCCCTATTCAGTGAGAGGGTGCTGGTAGGGCAGCTAGTATAGTGGGGGGCTGAGGAAGTGGAAGATCCAGCCTCCAAGGGGTGCACTGCAGCTGCATTCCTTGGAGGTTGGATCTGCTTCCCCTGTAGATCCTGCCACCTGAGGCAGTCACCTCACTTTGCTTCATGAGTGGGCAGGTCACACTACCATCACACTACCATCAGGAAACCCAGGCTGACTGTGTTAGTTACTGTATGATCATCTGCCGTCCACATAGAAACTCACTACCAGCTGAGTGAATGGTAGAACAAAACACTATTTTTGATGAGGTCTGGGAGCCCTGCAGAGAGTAGTAATAACTTATTCCAGTCAGACCACACCTCTCCTGGGTCACAGTTTCCCTTAAAGGGGTCGTGTATATTTTATTATCTCCACCAGTAAGTATTAAATGAAAATATCCCTGGATGTTTCCAGTGGAGAGGCAGGAACCAGGCTAATTTATTGCTTCTTCTGTGTGATATAGTCCTTCCACTCTTTGGGTTTGAATTTTCTTCCATACCTTAAGTGGGTGTCACTCATACTTGGTAGTGGCTATGGAGAGTCAGGTGATGACCATTCTTCTGCCTGTGGCTCTTCTGTCAGTGTGGTGTAATGGTTAGAGTGTTAAACTAGGACCTGGGAGAGCACAGTTCAGTCCCCACTTGGTCATGAAGCTCACCTGGTGACCTTGGGCCAGTCACTGCCTCTCAGTCTAACCTACCTCAGGGGGCTGTTGTGGGGATTAAATGTGGAGGCAGAGAACCATTTACACCACCAGGAGCTCCTTGGAGGTGTGGTATATAAATGCAATGAATAAATAAAACCTCTTTATGGCCATTGGATGGCTGCTGGTTATGGTTTCATTTCTCTCAGCTGTTCCCTTTGTCTCATCTGCTGTTTCAGCTGCAGGAGCAAGTCTAGGAAAAAGTCTTAAGTGCCAGTGAATTCAACTTAGTGACTTTCCACTTTCTATCTGTACTCTATATGACCTGGGGCATCCTAGCAGGTTTTCAGAGCAGCTCTGCGTTGAGAGGAACCCACAAGGGCTCTGCATTTCTCAAACCCATTAACCAAATGATTTTAAAACCTGTTCTCCTGTTGCTCAAACTCAGACATTTTCTTTAGAAGGTTGACATTTTTCATTTCAAATGCAATCCAGACTGTCGAATTGAAAGCAAAATTGCAGCAAAGCACACAGAGAGCTGCGAATATGTAAACCTCATGCAAAGTGTAAAACCAAGTGAGTGAAACTATTTTTCTTCCTCATTCATTGGTGCCACTATTTCAACTTTGTGTGAATAAAACTGGTGTTTAGCTTGGCTCTGGCAAAGTGAAATGAAATAAGCTGGCCTACCAAACAATCCCAGCTTTGTATGCACAGTAATGATTAGACTTTGTGGAAACGAGGAGAAATATGGCACTTACTCAAGGTTCTCGGGGCAATTGGAAATTAGGATGCACTGGAAAGAGAATGTTGTTCTCTAGCCGGAGCAATTAACAATTGTGGTAATAAAACATCTTGAAGTATCCCATAAGAGCCAAATTAAGTACTAATTTGCAATAGGTAGGAAAAATATTTTTTTTTCTAGTTTAAGACTTTGCAATTTGTGTGCAAAATACTAGACATGGAAGAATATAGCCAAGATAACAGAATGCTCCTTGCTTAGGGCAATTGTTTTCTGTTGGATTTCTGGAAGCATTTCTCCTTACATAACAGCTACATGGATTTGCCATTTACAATCATCTGACATCCTGATCTTGTGGAAATGTAGAATATAGAAGTACTACACTAGAAGGAGGAATGGCCAAGAAGGGTCTCTGCTTCACTACTTTTCATAGTTATGAAGAAGGAGTTTTACCAGCCATACATGTCCCAAATACAGTATTGTCTTCTACATCTTTCTTTAAGGTTCAGCAGCATACTCTTTTACATACTGTGCATGAAATATCTCATGCTTATGAAATATATTTATTTTGAACAGGAATGGTGAACCTATGGTCATCTGGATGTTGGTAGACTCTAACTTCAATCATTCATGGCCAATGGTTATACTGGGTGGGGCTGGTGGGAGTTGGAGCCCAGTAATAACTGGAGTGCCACAGATTTCCCATCACTAATTTGGAGCATCTCTATCCTTCCTTTCTATTTCTATTTTACAAGAAGCTCTCTGCTCTCAAGATGAATATCACATAATAACGTATGAATTAGGGTTGTAAGAATTTGACCAAGCCAAATTGTGCTTATTTGCAGGGACTCGAGCAGAAATGTTTGTGGGATTGATCAGTTAAATTCTTCAGGGGAACAAACTCTTATCAGCCAGTATGTCTGATTTTAATAATTGTGTAATGCATTTTATTCTCTTTTTATTCTGCTTTATGTATTTTATCTTTTGTAATGGCTTCAGCTTGACAAACCAACCAAACAAACACAATAATTAAAAAAGTAATTCTTTATTTATAATACTGAAAGGAGTCTGTAGGGAAGGAGTCAGTCTATCAGATATTTGGGGCTGCTTTGAAATGGCATAAATGCTACTGTTCTCTTTCCAATATTTCTCTTTTCAATATTCTCTTTTAGGGAACCATATAGCTTGGTCATATAATATACGTGTTTATTTGTAACCCACTCTTGATCAGAACTGCAGCTTCCATTTGATTTCCAAAAGTATTTTAATGTCTGTAAGCTTCCTATTTTAAAAAAGACAATGAGTAAATGCTCTTTTGATATATCACTGTGAACTCGGTAAGCAAAAGCTAGCATTGCCAAGAGGAGGTAATTTATGGGGGAAAGGCCCAAACCACACACCAAAACTTCCAGATCCAAGGACTTGAGAACGTAAGGGTTTGAAATCAGAAACCAAACTGTCCCAGACTGCTTTGATTTAGCTTTTGTGTGGAGTTTGTTTGTAGTTCAAATCTTCCAGCCAAACCAAGATCAGGGTTTGGGGTTTACAGACTAGTCCTGACATCTTTCGATGCATCTCAGAATGTGTCTCTAGCCAAATTATTGTGAACAAGAACTGGTTCATTGTGAAGCAATCTCTAGCCCTTCTTGGACCTGGCACCACATCCTTGTTTTTACATAAACATACTGGCACCTTTTGAGCCAATTACTGTCCCTCATCCTCACGTCCTACACCATGGGTCAGCAAGCTAAGGTCCGTGGGCTGGATCAGGCCCAATTACCTTCTGGATCCGGCCACAAGAACTGGTTCATTGTGAAGCAATCTCTAGCCCTTCTTGGACCTGGCACCACATCCTTGTTTTTACATAAACATACTGGCACCTTTTGAGCCAATTACTGTCCCTCATCCTCACGTCCTACACCATGGGTCAGCAAGCTAAGGTCCGTGGGCTGGATCAGGCCCAATTACCTTCTGGATCCGGCCCACGGACAGTCCAGGAATTGCCGCATGGGTCACCAGCGTGTGCATTCTTTCCCTCTCCCTCTCTCTCCCTCACACGGCACCGCCACCTCCTCCTCCCTCCCTCCCTCCTCCTGGCTTCTCCCTGCCCTGCCTAGAGGAGGAAGGGGGCTGAGCTTTGTTGGTCCAGCAGCAGCAGCAGCATTTGAGTGGCTGCCATTTAAAGCAGCCCCTCTCTGAAGCCCTTTCGTGCGCCGCTCATCATCCCGCCGCCAGCCCCTGCTGCTCGCAAGACACTGGTAAGCAGCCACTGGGGCTCGTGGTGCTCTTGCACTACCCCCCAAAAAAATATAGTCCGCCGCCCCCCAAGGTCTGAGGGACAGTGGACCGGCCCCCTGCTGAAAAAGTTTGCTGACCCCTGCCCTACACTGTAAAAATAGGCCCACCCAGTAGTGACTGGTACCCAGTAGACTTGATGGGGATGCTAGATGTGGAAAGAGACCAGCTGCTTGACCTGGGCCACCTTTGGTGGGCCAAAGCTATTGTGAGAACAGCAACTGTCTGGGAAAATGAAAGACTGGATTTGAAGAGCCAGAAGAATCTGAGATAATTGTTTCTTTTTTAAAGAACATATTTTTTATTAAAGATTTATTGGTTTACAAAAGTATGTGCAATGTCTCTTTTTTCAAGTTACATTTTCTACAGATCAGTTTCATGTGTTGAGACATTAGTGTTACATTAGGAAGAAAAGGGGGGAAGAGGTGGAGGGGGGCATGGTGAGTGGGGGTAGGGTCGAGTGGCGATGTTTCTATTTTACTTAGTGTATGTGTGGGATTTTGTGTCAGCGTCGCTTGTGCGGGTTCTCTTTACTATTCACTTGTGTTGCTTTGGTGGTGAGAGAGGTTGGGGTTGGCCTAGGGTGTGGTTGTTTCTTTGTGATTGGCTGTGATGAACTTTGCTTTTATGTGTGAGTCAGGTAGGTGGGTGTTTTTGTATCAGGTTAGCCATATTGATTTGGATGCTGTTGGTGGATTCTTGTCGTTGTCTTCTTGGGCTGTGTATGTGATAAAGGGGAGCCATACTGGGGTGAAGGTGTCTTCTTCTATTTGTCCCCTTGTCAGTTTCAGTTATTGGTTAGTTTTTCTAGTAAGGCTGTTTCCCATACTATTTGATACCAGCAGCCCATGCTTACTCCTGACAGGTCTCTCCAGTGTCTGGTTATGATATTTCTGGCTGCTGAGAGTAGGTGGGTTATGAGCTCTTTATGATGTGAGTGGGCATCATTATCTTGGAAGATGTTTAGTAGGGCCAGACCTGGGGTGACGTCTAATACTTGCTTAGTTATTTTGTATATTTCTTGTATGATTGTTGTCCAGAATAGTTGGATAGTTGGATTATGGGGCATTCAGAGATAATTGTTTCTATCCAATTAGCTTCAGTTAGGCTCTTCTATGACTAGAACTACCAAAAGGTTGCATGAAGCAAACTATCAGTGCATATACAACCGAGAGTGTATTTGGCAACCATGAGAGAGAAGCCATCTTCCCCCTGACTGTCCCCTCAGTGGCGTAGCGTGGGGGGTGCAGGGGGGGGCCGGCCGCACCGGGCGCAACATCTGGGGGTTAGGGAAATCCACGGGTTAGGAGGCGCAAATCCACGGGTTAGGGGGCGCAAATCCATGGGTTAGGGGGCGCAAATTACTTGCCTTGCCCCGGGTGCTGATAACCCACGCTACGCCACTGTGCCCCAGATGAATGCTTTACATCTAATGTAACCAAACTAGAAGAGGCTTCCCCACCTCTGAAACATTCAGTGTTATGCTCTTACAGAAAATTTGTTTATTGGACAGTAACTATTTTTCATTAATGGTATTTCTTGATAGATATGTAGACTATAGGAAAAGTCTGACATTTTTGGATCAGTTTCAGAGCAATCTAGTCCCATTTGGCAAGCATGGCATGGACCTTGTTCATGTGCAAGCTTGTTTCTTGTTTATGATTGTAGGCAGAGGTAGAAGACACTTTATAGCGTCATATGATCTGATATCTGAAACAGTCTTGAGAAACATCCAGAAATATAATGAATACATACTCTTTATTCATATGTTGTAGAAAGTGAAAAGGAATATTTATTTTTCATTACTCTTCCTGGAAGAGAGAAAACTTGGCAGTTTTGTAACATTTCAACTCACATTCTACTTTAAACCCAGAATTCAAAATACAAAAATTATACTTAGCATATCTCATACAGAATCCAGTGGCATGTGTTGAGAGTAAAAAAGTCTCAATTTTAGAAAATGCTGAGGTTATTGTTCCTCACTGATGTGGAGAAATGAGACTTGTGGCCTGTACAAGAACCAGAAATATCTTTTTCAAAAATGTTATTTAAATGAAATAAAGGGATTTACAGAATGTTTTAGTACACGTCTTTACTTGGGTCAGTTACTTGAATTAGCCATTGAATGTTATGAAATTGTGAACGCCAATCTTCAGAGATAACAATCATATTATTATAGTAATATATGTTAATTTATTATGAGATGAAAGAGATCTGAACTTCTGTTTTCTTCAAGAAATATTCAGTGTTGTCTGCCTAAGCTCACCTCAGTCTATGATTTCACCCCTACAGCATGTTAGGATAATTGTAGAGGTTAGGATAATTTATTTTGGTTGCAAGAAAGCAAATAGGAATACTTAGAATCATAGAATTGTGGAGTTGGAAGGGACACCAAGGGTCATCTAGTCCAACCCCCTGCAATACAGATGCCCATCCAGCTTCTGCTTAAAAACCTCCTGTGAAGGAGAGTCCACCACCTCCAGAGGGAGTCTGTTCCACTGTTGAGCAGCTCTTGCTGTCAGAAAGTTCTTCCTGGTGTTTAGTTGGAATTCTGATTTTAGATCAGACCAAAGCAGTCAGGAGGTTTAAGAGTATTTAAACTCTTTAGTAGCACTGCATTGGCTGTCTCATATCACACGACATTTCAAACCTGGAGGATTATAGGTTGTTTGCATGCTTACAAGGGATCTAGTTAGAAATATGTCTCATTAAAAGTAAGTCCCACTGAGTTCAACTGAGCTTGCTTGCATTTACCTTCTTTGCATCACTTTGCATCTTGCAAAAAGTCCAGTTTGGGAGGTGGGAGGGGGTTTGTTGTGCAAGAGTGACAAAACACTTTTAATTGTGCAGCTTGAATTTGCCAGAATGTGACTGAATTCTACCTCAAAATAGCAACAGCCTGGAAGTGCTCTATGGCTGATCCTTGGCCTCCTGGCTTAAGCCCTGCAGTAACACCTACCACCTCTCGAGCAGCAGTTTTATTCTATAATAGTACCTTAATCATGAAAATACACACTAAATGGTTGTCTCTCTAAATGTCATGTATAGCAGATCTTCTTTTTTTTTTTGTCACCTAAAATATACAATTGCTAAGGAAAACTGAAGAGGAAATGTTTTGTTATTATATTATATTATATTATACTACACACACACACACACACACACACATTGTTGAATGGCCTCCAAAATCAATACTGTATGTTGAAAAGCCTGATGTTTTCCCAAGGATGTTTGTAGAATAAAAATATAGCTTAACTTCCCTTGCCCTGCTCTTTTAAATAATTTGCCTTTTCAATGATACCAAATCTGAAGCTCCTCTCTCTCTCATATTCTATTTCCCCTTTTATGCAGGAAATGCCTTAAGGAATCAAACTTTTTGTTAGCTCCCTTAACCTGCATAAAATGATTGTGCTCAGAGGATGTGAACTTTACGTTTAAACTACAACTGCCTAACGAGCAAATAATTTGCATCAGTCACAGGATCTCTGCTGCTTGTTCCTGTGCCAGAAAGCCACGGTGATGAGATGAAGGAATTCTGTTGGTCTCTGTTACTATGAACAATATTTCCCCTGGCAATAAGGGATACAGTGTGCATTGGATGTTGGGACACTGCATAGCTGTGGTTGCTTGATGTCACTGGAAAAGGGAGTGCAACATAATTATTTTTCATAATAAGCATCCACTCTGTAAAGTTGCAAATTGCTCCAAGTTAAATACAGTCAAGTTCTCTTAAGTCTGCCATACCTTGATCTATTGAGACATTATTTCTCCTGTATTCAAAAGTATGTTAAAACTGTAATTGTTTTTTAATGTATGACAAGCCCTGAGGTTGTACAAGCCCATTAATATGTCAGTGATATTATTGGGCATATTCCCAGAGGGTGCTGAGCAACTGGTATCCTAGTTAAAGTCTAGCATAACATATGACTTAGGATCAAGTTTGTTGACTTTAGATTAAGGCTGTTAACCAATGGAAATTTGTTTAGTTGGCTAATAATCTGCTTTACAACTGATGATTTGATAATTTGTTAAATAGGATTGCATAGTACTGAAACTCCGAGAAAGGTTCCTTTTTGAGATACTAAAGGGGAATAGAAATGTAGGTTAAAAACAACAACAAACAAACCAGAAGCTTTGACTGACCAAGAAAAGGTAAGGTTTAATATTGTCCTTTTCATCCTTATTTGACGATAATTTCTACTGAATTAGTAGCTTACTCTCATGTAAATGCAATTAGCATTATGGAAAATACCATCACTTATGAAGAAGTAATTCTGTTAAAACCAGGACAAGTATAAGTGGTCAGTGAATGAGCCCAATTTAAAGTTTCCTGCCAATCCTATTTGATTGGAATGAAGGCTATATCTATACAGCAGAGTGAGATGGCAGAATGGAAGGTGTTATTTCAGATGGCAGGTGGGAAATATTGTTACAGTCTTTAGTGTGATCAGTGAAACATTTCAGAGGTGCAACACCTACTGTGATGAAAGATGTCACCAGGGAATTACTGATCTTTTGTCATATTTGTGGGATAATCAACATGCTTAAGTCTTATCAATGCATGTAGGGGCTAATACCATAGAGTAAGCTGCCCTGCCAGTCTTAGCTCACCTTGGGAGGGACTAGGTAATTAAGCCTTTGTTCTTCTTTCAGTTAGCTGGCGAGTTCAATGTGTGAGAAGGTCTACATGGCTTTTATTGGATACTATATGCGGGTGGCGCTGTGGGTTAAACCACAGAGCCTAGGACTTGCCAATCAGAAGGTTGGCGGTTCAAATCCCCACGATGGGATGAGCTCCCGTTGCTCGGTCCCAGCTCCTGCCAACCTAGTAGTCTGAAAGCACGTCAAAGTGCAAGTAGATAAATAGGTACCGCTCCGGCGGGAAGGTAAACGGCGTTTCCGTGCACTGCTCTGGTTCGCCAGAAGCGGCTTAGTCATGCTGGCCACATGACCTGGAAGCTGTACGCCGGCTCCCTCGACCAATAAAGCAAGATGAGCGCCGCAACCCCAGAGTTGGCCACGACTTGACCTAATGGTCAGGGGTCCCTTTACCTTATACCAATAATTTAAATGATTTGTTCCTTTACCAATAATTTAGGAACCACTTTGTAACTAAGCCAAGTTTTACTGTCTGTGCAACCTTTGCTGCATGGAAAAGCACATGGATCTGACCTTTTGAGAGTTCCTCAGTAAACCATTTTTAACTCATCAAATGTGTGAAGAGGAAGCTTTGGAACTCACTTTAAAGGGCACATATTTTAATGGTCTAACAGCCTAAATTTCCATGTTTTACTTTACTGCATGTTTTGTGATTTTTATACTGGTACTTCCTCAAAACTTGGATCTTGGTATCCAGGAATTCTATTTTATACCTATTTTTGTCCTGCACTAACAACATTTGAGTTTATTTACAGATATGCAGGTTGAGCATAGCTAGAGATGCAGCTTAAAGTATTTATGTTTTTAATACGTCAACAATCATCCTGAATCACTGTCCTGCGTCAGTGAGGGATGCACCTCCTAGTGCTTGTTGCTTATAGAACTCCCTCCCCCAAATTCACCTGATGTTCTCTCTGCATTTCTTTCCGTGTCTCTTTCTCTTTGCCTCAGCCTGTAGTTTTTATTCTTCCGTTTCACTCAGGCATTCAGATTACACCAACATGATGAGTTTTCCTATACAGAATATCCCAGAGTAGGATCACCTAAATATATTTGGATATTAATACTCCTCTATCCAGTTCAAGAATCTGGCCTGGTATTGCCTGATACACCAATCTACATTGATTTATAGAAATAAGATAGGAGACCTATAAATATATTTCTTCTTATTGCTTCACCATGTAAATATTTGCATCAAGTAGAAAACTTGCAGAACCTTTCTCTGCTCTGCTAGATTTCTTCTGGTAGAGAGCTTTTTACATCTAGGGAAACATTGAAAAATGGTATTCCCACCTAAATCTGTATTGGTACTTTTTACTCCATTATATTAAGATGTCAATGCCTCACCCCCACAAATTTCCATGGGACTTACTTTCTACATATGCTTTGGATTGGGGATGTAAGCTATATAGCAGCTGTCAAGGAACCATTTGTTGTGAATTCTACAGATAGCTATATAATCAGTGCCATAATCCATCACATACTTAGAGACGCTTAAACTATTGATTACAATGGGTTTAGGTGTGTTTAATTCTATCATGGATTGTTGTTCATATGTATTTTTTAATTCGAATTATTGTATGCCTCACCTTTCCTCCAAGAACATCTAAGGAACATATACTGGGCTGTATTTAGCTAAAAAACCTGCACAAGCGAAGCAACTTAGGCTTGTGCAATGGCACTTTCCACCCTCTCCTTCCCCCATATGTGCCCCACGCCATCCCCAAAACTTTCCCTCCAGAAGAAAAGGAGCAATTCAACATACCGCTGAGGAGATCACCCTGTCATTGCAGTCATTTCTGCTTGCCTGATGAGATGATCTCCCCTCTCCTCCTCCTGTACACTGATTTGGACGTTCTTCAAGCCAATTTGGGGGTGAGCATGGGAGTGCAGTGGGAGGATGGGAGGGAGAATCCACTGCAGCAGTGGATGGTGTCCTTGCACAGCGTTCTGCTAGGAGGACCACTGAGTTGAAAACGGCACAGATATATGGCACTCTTGAGGAAGGAGATGGGGGAAAGCCCTCTTGCACAAGTAGAAGTCGTTTCTTTGTGCAAAGTGTTACATGGCACTACATTGAACATAACTCATGGTTTGCCCCCAGCCACTCTTTATCTTTCAGAACTCTGTGAGGTAGTTCTAGTAAGAGATAGTGTTTGGTCCGGGGGACACCCAGGGAGCTTCATGACTAAGTGATGATTTGAACCTGGCTCTCCCTGGGTCCTAGTCCAACACTCTTCTAACCACTCTGCCACACTGGCTATGTAGGTTTAAATTTAATAGTGTTCCCCTAAATACAGTCTTTAAGCAGGCGGTGGAATAAACACGAAACCAAATAGCAAACCCAACCTCTGATGCAACTTATATACCAGAGTGAAAATTGTTATGTGTGATGAAGTAGTCATTTCCTTTACATTTGATTATAACATGTATCGTCTGTGCGGCCGGCACAATACTTGTGGTGCTTTTAACTGCTTTCTTCCTTTAAAGTGGGCTGCATTTCATAAGTGATGTGATATCTGGTTGAAATTTTGCAAACATACCCAGCTTTTGAAATAAATAAATAAAACGTTTTTGGCTTTTCAGTACAGTTGGCTTACAATGTAGGGAATCGTCATTAAACTAAATTGTTATTTTTGAAGACAAGCCTAACCACATCTATTTCAAGGGCTCTGTATGGTGCCCTCTTGGATGGGAGAAAACCCAGGCTAGGCAAGAGGAGCTAGATAGTATGAAAAAATCCAGACAAGCCCATGCCTTGGAATTCTGTCCATACTTTGAACTTGATCCTGATCCCAATTTTTAAAAAAAATAATGCACGGGGATTCAGTTTAATGAAATATGAATCACCTATTGTAATCCATGATGCACATGTAGTAGAGAAAGGGTTCCTGCTGTTATTTTACTGGCATCATTCCTGTGTTTCAACGGCAGCCTGAGAACATAAATTTAGCAGGTGAAATGTTTTCCTGGCATGGAGATAAATGGATGGTAAATTTCTATGTGTTGGCCCAGCGTTCAAGGCACAGGAGCGAAGCCAGCTGGAAAAAAAAGTGGCAACCCTCGGAGGCAATTTTGTTGTATTTTTAGTTGTAAAGAAGTATATGATTAACTTTGATAGAACTATTTCTAGGGCATCTTGCAAATAAAATTACAAAATAAAATTCATGAAAAAACCACAACAAAACCAGGACACAGCATATAAAGGTACGTAATGAATTAAGAATGAAAATGTCTGGGATAATAAAAGGGGATTTATCTGGTATCAAATACACACACACACACACCTCAGAGTTGGGGTCATAGCTGCTTTTCTGGGGGGAAATGGGGCTCCCCCCCATTACTATTCACCTTTCCTCAGGTGGCAGGGCCACCTGGAAGAGGTCTCCTAAGATTGTAGTATACAGGCAGATTTCTTCAGGTGTGCAGGCCCAAAGTCATCTGGAGCTTAAAAGGAAACTATTATATATAACATGTCAGTTCCCATTGTGTCACCCTCTACTGTGACCAAGAAACAGAACCTACAGATGAAAGAGACAGGCTTCAGTCTCATTATTACTTGGTTCATCAAAAAAGATGGTAGCTATGCAAAACCTTTCACACAGTTTTAAAATGCTCTGAATGCCTTATAAATATATAACAGAGCCATATACTGGTGACTGGGAGCGGCCGCCGAGACCATATAACACCAGTCTTGAAAGACTTACATTGGCTCCCAGTGCGTTTCCGAGCACAATTCAAAGTGTTGGTGCTGACCTTTAAAGCCCTAAACGGCCTCGGTCCAGTATATCTGAAGGAGCGTCTCCTCCCCCATCATTCTGCCCGGACACTGAGGTCCAGCTCCGAGGGCCTTCTGACGGTTCCCTCACAGCGAGAGGCCAAGTTACAGGGAACCAGGCAGAGGGCCTTCTCAGTAGTGGCGCCCGCCCTGTGGAACGCCCTCCCATCAGATGTCAAAGCGATAAACAACTACCTGACATTCAGAAGACATCTGAAGGCAGCCCTGTTCAGGGAAGTTTTTAATATGTGACATTTTAGTGTACTTTTCATCTTTGTTGGAAGCCGCCCAGAGTGGCTGGGGAAACCCAGCCAGATGGGCAGGGTACAAATAATAAATTATTATTATTATTATTATTATTATTATTAATGCATGTGATACTGGATTCTAATCTAGTGAGAGTCCATCCATTGACTTGAGTTAAAACTGAATCATGCCTTATGATGTAAAGTAGCTAAAATAAATGCATTTCTGAACCCCCTATCATTTAGCAAGCCAAAATGTATCATATTCTCTTCTGCCCACAGAAGATTCCTCCAAAATTTCATTCTGTTTGAATCATATTCTGGAAAACTGTGGTTGGCCCTAGTATCTGACATGAGAAACATCCTCCTCCTCTTTTTCATTCTTTTTAGCAAATGAAAGAAAAAATATGGCCTGTGATTCCATAGAAAAACATTAAAAGTGGGTAAAATGGCTGTGACCAGATATGCCCAGAGGCTGAACTTAGATTACAATATTTATTGCAAATATATTAGCAGAAAACCAGTGAATGCATTTCAGTTTAATAAAAAATATTAGGATAAATGAATCTTGAGAAAGGGGAAATATGCAAGGTACAAAATAACTGATTATATGGAAAAATTAACTAGCATATAAAATTTAACTCTAGAAGAAAATATTGACGCATTAAATACAATTATTACAAGCAAAACTTATGGCATATGAAGTTAGCAATTATTTCTACTTCAATTTGCCTCCCAGAACTTCCACCAGCCCAGACTAATTAAAGGCTTTGCTACATTACAATTATATAGCAGCCTATCCTAAATATTAAGAAAAGAGAAAAATATATAGCTACCTATCCAAAGAGAAATTCAAAGGTACAAGGGTTTCTGGGCTCATGTGAAAGCTGAGAGGTGAATTTAGGATCCAAAGATTAGGATCCAGAAGAATCCAGAGGAAAATGGAAAAGTAAAACAAATAAAATGAAATCCTGATTCTGAATAGGTAAAGATACAAAACAAAGACTATTACACACACACACACACACACACACACACACACACACACTGCAAAAGCTCAGTTTGTTGAAAATTGTTCATGAGCTAAAGTAGCATCCCCAAAGGAGTAGTTCAGAGAAAAATGGCCACAAACTACTTCCAACTTGAACAGGCACAAGGCAAAAAGGCTTGTCTGAAAGACCCCAGAACAGGCAAACATCTGTTTAGCAAACTGGGAGGCAAGCAAGAAAATAAAATTTTAAAATCAAGCACAGAAAAAGTGGTCTTAGCATAGCACAGACTTTTTTTGAATCCTTCCACTTCTCCACATTTTCCTGCCCTCTAATTCACTTTTTTCCTCTCTCACTAAAATTCATTTATGGATTTGTAAATGACAAGACAGGGTACAGAGACCTGCCTAAACGGGTGGGATAGCTCACTTGGTAGAGCTTGAGACTTAATCTCAGGGTCTCCACATTGGGCAAATGATTCCTGCAGGACATTGGACTAGATGATCTTCATGGTCCCTTCTAACTGTGATTCTGAGACATAACTTCTCTGGTATGTCACTACAGTCTCGTAAAACCTGAAAGAAACTTCAGCAGACAAAACACATCGTGTGTCTGATTTATCCCTAGTCGGCAGGGTTTTTTCTTTCTTTCTGCAGAAATGTAACAACGGTAGTTTGAATGATGCTCAGTTCAATCACTGTAAAATTGACACGGCAGCAGTGTGGGATCATCTTCCGAACACAGCTCCATCTCTGGGCGCTCCAAGCCCAAGGACTACTTTCAAAGCAAATTGCAATCATGAGGAAGAGTCACTCCAATGGAATCTGCAGTTTGTAGATTTCCATCTGAGATGCAATTTAATCATTAGGGAAAGTTTCTGCAAAGCCAGCCCAGCATGCCTTCCTAGAAGGAAGTTGACCCCAATTTTGTAAGCGGGTGTTTATGAAGTCAAAGGTGCTCTCTTAAATAGACTCTAAAGCTGGCCCGGCAGCAGAATGCCCAATCTGGCACACACAGGAGAAATTATCCACGATTAAAGAGTTTCTGATTAATATGGCTTATGTGCCAAAACTGCACATGCGGCGTATGATCTCAATTAGACTGAAACCTTATTCTTCAAGGCTGAGCTCCAGATCCATTCTGTAATTTCTCCTTTGTTTAGCTTGGACATTTTTTGACAGGGTTTTTCCCCCTTCCCTTTTTTTAAGTAGATAAAAAACAACAACCCTCGTTATAAATTATACCTCTATGTAAATGTCTTTCTTATGGTGCCTTTACTATTTTAATCTTTTATCCCTGAAGGTTGTGTGAAGTAAGGGGGCTGTTGTGCATTCATCTAAAAAACAACTGCCATTTAGTTTTGCTAATGGAGCTTTAACAGTTTTCAGGAAAGAATGAGTCCCCGTGTGCAAGTTTTCAGTAAGGGGGGAAAAAGAGAGAAAAAGGTAACTGTTGCCAAAGAAAACTGCTTGAAGGTGGAAAGGAATAAGTATATAATCACACCACTGTCATTACCTCTGATATTAAGAAAGTAGGAAATGTCAAAGGCCTGTAATAAAAATAAGTCCAGATTTAATGAGTCCGCTGGAGAGGAATTATCAACATTAATCATTTAGGCTAGTGTATTAAGACAGTTGGCAACAACAGAATAACCTTTTCCATCCTGTGTTTATATACAGCAGTTGCTCTGGGCTTCTTTTGAAGACCTTTTCTCTTACCATGAATCCTAGAATAACCACTTCTTCTGAAAAAGTACTGTCACATTGTGAGCACTTTTGCAAGCTGACATGTGAAATTCACATTCCCTTTGTAGCCCTGTATACAGTATCTTGTGCTGAACAAAATCAGAATCATGCTCTTTGTGATTATCAAATGTCATGCCGCATGGGCACAGGAACTCTGAGGCTGCAATCCAATACACAGAAGAGCAAGCCCTGTTGGAGTGGGCATTATTTACTACCAAGCAGATACAGATAGGACTGCGCTGGAAATAATAATTTTACATTGTTTGAAATCTTGGACTCCGGCATCTACGTTTTTGCTGAAAACTCAATTAATTAAGGCATCCATCCTTCCTTCCTATATAAAAGTGTTGCTTGCTATTTGCTATTCAGGCTCTGAAATTCTTCCTAGATTTGTTGCTAAGGCTTCAGAGAGCTCCGTTCAATGAAAAGTGAGCTTTGAATATACAGAGATCCAGCAGAGGGAGCTAAAAAGTTAACTTGCTGGCAGGCAAATTAAAGTAAGGGGTTTTTCTAGATGCATTAATTAATTGATTAAGGGATGTCGCTACAAATAAAAGGTGGATTCTTAGCAGCCTTTAATTTGTGGATCAGAGGCAGGGAACGTACTGTTTTAAAGGTAAAGGTAAAGGTACCCCTGCCCGTACGGGCCAGTCTTGACAGACTCTAGGGTTGTGCGCTCATCTCACTCTAGAGGCGGGAGCCAGCGCTGTCCGCAGACACTTCTGGGTCACGTGGCCAGCGTGACAAGCTGCATCTGGCGAGCCAGCGCAGCACACAGAACGCCGTTTACCTTCCCACTGTTAAGCGGTCCCTACTTGCACCCGGAGGTGCTTTCGAACTGCTAGGTTGGCAGGCGCTGGGACCGAACGACGGGAGCACACCCCGCCGCGGGGATTCGAACCGCCGACCATGTGATCGGCAAGTCCTAGGCGCTGAGGTTTTACCCACAGCGCCACCCGCGTCCCTAACGTACTGTTTTAGATTGACTTAACTGGAGCTTATTTACTCTCAAGTAAATATGCATATAATCCCAACCTAAGCATCTGATTGGATTAACATCGTTCTATTATTTACATACATTTCACTATATACCCACACCCACACACTTTGTTATATCATTTGAACAAGTTTTTCTTCATAATAAAAACATTATGAAAAATGTCTTCAGCAAAATAAAACCAGTTCTATAGAAGGTGTGCTAGAAGGGGGAAAAATGATATTGATTTTTATATATTTGTATTAATGTAGCATTTTTATATGTAATTGTATTTTTGTAATATTTTTGTCCATTGTTGCTTTTCTTATCTGTATACCACTTAAGAGATACAGTGGTACCTCAGATTAAGTACTTAATTCGTTCTGGAGGTCCGTTCTTAACCTGAAACTGTTCTTAACCTGAAGACCACTTTAGCAAATGGGGCCTCCTGCTGCTGCCGTGCTGCTGGAGCCCGATTTAGTTCCTATCCTGAAGCAAAGTTCTTAACCTGAAGCACTATTTCTGGGTTAGCAGAGTTTGTAACCTAAAGCGTATGTAACCTGAAGCATATATAACCCGAGGTACCACTGTATTTTAAATATATTAAGCGGTATAGAAATGAAAGAATCGATCAAAATAACCAATAAATCATATTTTAAAGCCAACTGTTTCCCCTACCTGGGATAAGCTCTAGAATGGGAAACACTTGTATCTGGTGATTGGTACCAGTAACCAAAGTCTGTAGAACTGATGTCTATAAAACCGAAAAGTAATATTTCTCCCCCCAAAAAAATTATGATTGGTGTCCCTGGACACCTTTAGGGGGACAACTTTGTTCTCCAGCTCACTTAAATTTTGCACCCCGTGTATTAGCCTAAGTTATTAAATAACAAAATAGATTCTGCCATTTCCCCCCAGAATGACTGCGTCTTATCTTACCTCAGCTGTAATCCTAAAGTTCACCGCGTACATAGGCTCATGCTGGATTCAAGTAAGATAGATGCCTTCCTAAATTGTAACAATAATAACTCGAGTATCTTCTGCCCATGTTTTGTAGATACTTCCTGTTAAATTAAATCCATATGTAAGGCTGGCCTGCTAAACAGACTGAATCCTTTGTGAATTGCTTTGCTGAGCCCCTATTCCCATGTCAACATTAACAACCTTAAATGTAAGACAGAGTCCAAATAAAACACGTTAAGTTCAACGATAACATCATTGTTATAATCGTGGTCATTGACTGGGGAGGACATTCTAAATAACACTTAAGCTCTGCTGGAATCATGTTGTTAATGGAGTCAATTAAAAGAAGACTCAGGTTACTCATTTTAACTGCAAATGTTACAGTCTGGTCACAATATTCTTTAGACAGATTCTTTTGGCAGGTCGGTGGCCATGCTCAGTAGTTATGGTGCTTAAGTTTTAAAAAGAATAGGCTCCGTTTCTGGCATGCAGTCTCTGTAAAATATATTTAATTCTGAGCACTGTTTCAGCCAATTAATAGCAGGACAGCAAATGAGTCAATCTGCTGAAGTTAATCATCTAACTAGGGCAGGCATGGTCAACAGGTAGATCACTGGTAGATTATTGGCTCCCCACAAAGAAGCTGAACAACAACTGTGGCTCCCCTAAGAAAAGCTCAACAACTTTGACCTGAACCCCCAGGGGGGTAGACCACTGCCAGTTTTTAACTCTGTGAGTAGATCGCAGTCTCTTGGGAGTTGGCCACCCCTGAACTAGGGCATCTCCACCACCATATGCTCACCCACCTCCCACCTGGGTGACCATCACAAAAGGACCCAAGGGAGCCCAATCAGCTCCTCCACTGTATGCACCCTGTCTCTTACACAGGGCATCCCTTATCCACATAATGACCAACAGAGGGAAGTGCCTCCAACTCTCTGAAATGATTCCTCAAAGGGGCAGCTCCCCTCTTCTGCCAGGGTTGCCCCATTGCCATCTGGAGCAATCTGGGGTCTGAGCTGTTCTCACCTTTGCCTCTTTCCCATCCTGCAGCCTTCCTCACCTGCTCACTTTTGCAGTTCTTCCCCTCAGTGGAGCTTATGGCGGGTTCCTCTTTATGCTCCAAGAACTGGAACCAACGTGGGGCAACCTCAGCACTGGAAGCTGACTTCTTGGCATCCTGGAGCTCCAACAGCAGTGCTTGACTCTATGCAGTTCCAGCTGGGCCAACCTCTCAGTCTGTCCATTATGCTGTTTGTTATTCTTAGACCAGACCCTACCTGCTTCTTATATCAGAACGTACATTTTAAAAAAAACTTGATTATGCTTGGTGCTCCCCCCCCCCATCATTATGGGAATCATGTTCTTCTGTGGTTAATTTATTACACTGCACATACTTAGGGTAGAAGAAAAGGGTCACCCACCTAGTTATCTAGTGTAACAGCTTTGAATCAGGTGAGATAGTCCTGAAATAATTCATTCTACAGCTACCTAAGAGGCATGTTTCATGTTTAGAAATTTACTCATGCTGGAAGTCAGAAGTAACTGTGATTAACAGACATTTTCACATGACCAGCTTTGGGCTGAAAAACTCCTCACCACCAGGGGATTATCCCACCCTGAATATCCACATGGTGAAATGTTCTTGTGAACACATCCTCCCTCCTGCCAGTATTGTGGTAAAGTCACAGTGTCTTGAAACACATTGTCTTTCTTAGGGCTGCCATACATCTGGAGTCTCCCAGATATATCTGGGATTCATCTGTCGAAAATAGCTTCTGGGCAGAATTTCCAAAAATCGGCTAAAATCTCCAGGAAAACCCGGGCATATGGCAACCCAAATCTGAAGTATTGATTGTTTGGCAAACCTCCTAAAATAGCTCAATAACTTCAATTTCTTAGTTACAAGTAGGTAGCCGTGTTGAAGAAGTGTGTCTGAAGTGTATCTGAAGAAGTGTGCATGCAGACGAAAGCTAATACCAAGAACAAACTTAGTTGGTCTCTAAGGTGCTACTGGAAGGAATTTCTTTATTTTGTTTTGATTTTTAAAATCAACAAACTTGCCAAAAAAAAAAAAGCTTGTGTCCGGATTTTCACTTTTTGAAATATGGCAACCTTAAGTTATGGAAACTAGCTTTTAGTTAGAGCAATACTGTTAGAAGGATCTAATTCAAGGTTACTGAACTGAGCATTTAATAGGACAGACAACATCTGTGGAGAACAATATTAAATATTCCTTCCTGTATGATTCAGCATTTGCCTATTTCGGATATAGAATTCAGGACTTAAGTAGATCAGATTGTAGGAAGAGGAAGTCATTATTCTGTTCCTTTTAAGGCCCTCTAAGGCCACACGTCTATTGCATGGAAGTTACACCGGTGTGGTATAGTAGAGTGTTGAACTATGATTGGGGAGGCCAGGTTTTAAATCCCCACTCAGTTATGAAGCTCACTGGCTTACACTCAGTTATGAAGCTCACTGGCTTACACAGTTGCCATCTCTCAGCTTAACTTACCTTACAGGTTGTTGTGAGGATGAAATGGAGAGGAGAACAATGTACACCTCCCTTGAGGTTCTTGGGAGAGAGAAGGTGGTATATAAATGTAATAAATAAAATGAAAATGGCATCTGTTTCCATTCATGGATTGTCCTCATGCTATTTACAGGATTGCAAAGAAAGATCAGTGATGGCATGGAGAAGATGACCCAATGCATACTGAGTTCGAACACATGATTTATGTCCTGATTGTGCAAGATGCCATGGGGAGCAATTTAAAGCAGTGTTCATGCTCTCGTTGTATAAGGTCCACACCTCCTTCCACTTTACTAAACAAAACAGTCCAGACAAAATATTCTCTACCAGCTGCAACCTCTTGGATATGCTCACAGATAGGACTGCCTTGACTCTCTAGGCCTCCTATTACCACTCTTAATGCCACTCTCAAAGTCAGCACAGCAATTACTATGCAGTTTAACTTACAAGTCATTATAGTGTTTAGCCATCATACCATTACAGTGTTTCACTACAATCAACAAGGTAATTAGGCTTACACTGAGTAATTGTAATGTAATTATCGTGCCACCTAAGACTTCCAGGCATCAGGTTGCACTTCTATTTTATCCCGGAGAAAAAACAACGTTTAAATAGTAAATCTGTGTGTTTATGGAACATATATATTTTACTGGTGAGATTCCACAGCAATTAGATTGGCAGAAATTTCTGAGAACGGCAACCCTCCAAACCCTGAGCAAGATCTTATCAAATTAGGTTCTTTGCATAAGTGGAATGAAATATTTAATGGCTAATAGCTATACTTACATCTGGTACAGAAAGTGGTTTTTAGCTATTTTGGGGTTTCTGTGTTATTTGGGACTCAACTGAAGAACTGTTGTTGCTGATGATTTTTCGTCTAGCTTGATTGTTATGTATACCATCCTGGATTTTCAAGGAGGGCTTTGATGTCACTTTTTTTGTGAAATTTGATTTTATAGACAGTCTGAAATTTAGGTTGAATGTATACTAAGTTATCTATTTTTATTTACTTAACAGAATTTGTGTAACACTTAATTGTAAAAATCTCTAAACAGTTTACATAAAATATACATTAAAATTACTGGCAAAAGTCATAGGTTAAAAGCTGGTGGACCTAAACAAATGTCAAAATAGAAATAAAACCAGAGGTTAAATATATACATTGGAAAATAAAAACTACATATTAAAACATATGTAAATTGTACACATTTGACTATGTTTGCATAAATAAAAAGTTCACAGCAGGTGCCTTCCTCATGTCAATGCGTTACTGATTGAATTGGTGAAGTGCAGTAGCAAATTAATTCTTTTTATTATTCAAAGCAATAAGGTCACAATCCCTCCCATTATGTGTGCAGCACCCATAGGTAAGGGATCTCCACAGAGCACACAGCCGTGACTCTCCCACATGTCCAATCCCTAGGCTGGTATAGAACAAGCTTCCTCAACCTTGGCCTTCCAGATGTTTTGAGACTACAATTCCCATCATCCCTGACCACTGGTCCTGCTAGCTAGGGATCATGTGAGTTGTAGGCCAAAAACATCTGGAGGGCAGAAGTTGAGGAAGCCTGGTATAGAACATGGGCATATATCCCATATCCACACCAAGCCATGGCTGAGCTGGGATGAGGTGGTTATGCTAATGAATCTCTAGCTGAGCCATGGTGAGGGCTTTTGCTGGCATAGCCAATTGTACCTGGAATAGGCTGACTGAGCCAGAGATCCACTGAATCCTAATTTACTCATCCAAGCAGACCTTGGGTTTGAGTCTATGGCTGAGAGCAGTTGGGACATGGAATGTTAGGTTGGTGGTTGAGGGAGCAGAGAGAACAGAAAATGGATGACCGGGGAATAGAGGAAATAGACCTGCTCAAGCCCTTAACAGCTTGTAGTGAATGTGCTGATAAGCAAGTTGTTCTTTTTTAAAAAAAATAAAATAATAAAATAAAATAAATACTGTAGTTCACTAAGATAAAAAATGGGACTGGTCAATGGGGAGCATACTTTCCTATAATGAAAAGTTAAAAATAAACCTGCTGACCTGCTTGACAATGTGTCTGTTGAAAAGCATTTCCTACTTAATGTACATGTTATGAAAGGTAGCTGGCTACACAGGTTCTATGAGCCCAGATTTGTATGCCCTGTGTAGTATTTTATAGACATACAAGATTCTTAAAGCAAATAATTAGTATGAGAGCTAAAACTGGCCTCAGGGAAATGTTAATGAGATCCTTCAGATGAGCAAAGAGAGTTTCTGATATATATCTTTATCGTTATCTGTATCTGAAATGAATTTGAATCCCGTAAATTTGTAAGATATACCTAGAAGTTAGAAACTTTGTTTCCTTGTCAATCTTATTTTTAACTTTCTTGTTTTTCTGCTGTACAAGGATCACTAGACCCTGGAGACTAACAAATTTTACATGATTAACTTAACATGATTTTACACAAATAATTTTGGTCAGGAACCCTGGGCTTCATCACATAAGGGCCATACATCGTAGAAGGTATTTAATTACAGCATTTATTTCATTAGCCCCATGCCGCCTTTAAAAAAATGTTGCTTTAAATGAAGCCTCTTTGACTTCCATTTTATCAAATATGCACAATATATTTAACTTAAAGGATAATCACATGGTTCCTCAGAGGGCATCCCAAAGACCATAGAGTGGGTGTCAGAGAGCAAGCTGTTTCAATCCTGGCAAGACAGAGGCCCTGAGGGCAAGCAGTTCCTGTGTCTGAGAAATTGGCCAATTGCCTGTCCTGGATTGAGTTGCTGTCCCCTTGAAAGGAGCAGGTTCACAGCTGGTGGTTGTTTCTGGATCCAACGCTGTTACTGGAGGCACAGGTAGCCTCAGTGGTTAGAAGTGACTTTGACCAGTTCATCAACAATGGCCATTCCTGGACTGGGAAAGTAGTTTCATGCATTGGTTACTTCAAGCAGTGGCGTAGCAAGGTTAGGTGCTACCCGGTGTGGAAAATTTCTCGTCACTCCCCCCCACATTGAATTTAATTTTTTTGCCTGCAAAAATGGTCATTTTTGGGGAGGGAGGAACCAGGGTTGTTGAGCTTTTGTTGGGGATCCAAAATTACTGAGCTTTTTTTGTTTTTTTTGCGCAGCCAGAGTTGCCTGCTGCCCTACAGCTGAGGGGGAGCCGGCAGGCGGACTGTTTTGGCAGCCGGAAGCCTGCGCGCGTCAAAGCAACAGTGTCTGTCACAAATGTTGAGGGCTGCACAACATTTCGTCACTCCCCTCGGAGGTGACGCCCAGGGAGGACCACACCCACCTTGCTCCACTGCTGACTTCAAGTAGTTCATGCGTTCAGAAGCATAGCACAAGCAGGGCTGGAATGGCCGTCACCTTTGGTGCAGTTTTTTGAGGGGGTGCATTCCTTAAGACGCCATGCCAGCCCCCCACGTCATGGCGCTTGCGAGCCCTGGAGCACCTGCCCTAGGCGCCAGCAAGAAATGCTCCGCCGCTGCCTGCGTTGATAACTTCAAGACAGGATTACTGCAATACATTCTACGTGGGGCTTCCCTCGCACTTGATCCAGAAGCTGCAGTTGGTGCAGATTGCTGCAGCGCAATTGCTGACAGGAGTGAGGCCTTGTCAGCATATAACACCTGAGCTCAGAGATCCACACTGATTGCTGATCTACTCCTGAGCCAAGTTCAAAGTGTTACAATTTGTATATAAAGACCATAACAAACTTGGAACCAGTTGACCTGCAAGATCACCTTGTGCCAAATGTGCCAACTCGACTGCTTCCATCTGCATAACTGGCACTTTTACAGGGGCCACATAATACCTGCACCACATCTGTAAGAACTCGATCGTTCGGTGTGGCAACACCGACACTTCGGAATTCTCTGCATTGATAACAGATAGGTGCCTTTACTGTATTCATTACGTCACTTTGTGAAGACTTTCTTATTTAGAAAAACATACCCAGATGTTTAGAAAGTAATAGGAATGTTAGTCTGTTTGTTTTAGTCTATTCTGTGGCGGTTTTATCTTTCTTTGTAGTTTAAGTTGTAAATTTCTAAGGGATGATTTTATTGTTTTATCCTTCTGTAAACCACTTTGAGTTTTTTCTTACACTAAAGCTTTACGTTGTCGCAAGGGCTGAAAGCGACATTCTGGGAAGCAACTGGGAGCTGAAGGATTCTAAGTCTTGTGGTTCTCTGTCACCCTCCCAAACGGGAAGGAAATTTCAACACCTTTCTCACCTCTCCCTCCCTTTCCCCTCCCATTGTCTCCAATTATTACCTTTGGGTTTGCTGCTGTGGGAACTTTTTTTTTTTTGGCTGGAGAGCTGGGGAAAATGTTTTAGATAAATAAACATTCTCCTGACTATAAACATTAGATTATAGAATTTTTTATCTTTGTTGCTAGAAGCAATCCGGAGCTAGTGACATCTCTGCATGGCAAAATAAGCATCCTGCATGAGGATTATAAACTGCATTGCACAAGCTACAAAATGCACAGCTAGTACACCCACACATGTACTAGTGTTGCACATTTTCATTGCCTGGGTCCCTAGGCAAGATGCCCTCCCACAAATAATAATAATAATAATAATATAATAAATTTTATTTATATCCCGCCCTCCCCAGCCGAAGCTGGGCTCAGGGGGGCTAACAACAATCAAAATAATCCAACGATTCTAAAAACATTTCATTATAAAAATTAATTAAAATCAAATTTATGGCAACCAATAAGCAAAATTCTGTGCAGATTGCCAGAGGAGGGGGGTCAGGCTGCGCCCTGACCAAAGGCCTGGTGGAACAGCTCTGTTTTGCAGGCCCTGCGGAAAGATGTCAAGTCCCACAGGGCCCTGGTCTCTTGTGACAGAGCGTTCCACCAGATTGGAGCTGCGGCCGAAAAGGCCCTGGCTCTAGTTGAGGCCAGCCTAACCTCTCTGTGGCCTGGGATCTTCAAGATGTTTTTATTTGCAGACCGTAAGTTCCTCTGTGGGACATACCAGGAGAGGCGGTCCCGTAGGTACGAGGGTCCTAGGCCGTATAGGGCTTTAAAGGTTAAAACCAGCACCTTAAACCTTGATCCTGTACTCCACCGGGAGCCAGTGCAGCTGGTATAGTACAAAACACACATGCTTGATTTACAATTAGTTCAAATGCTTAAAAGTTGGTTTAAACTTTTTGGAAGAATGTAAGTCTTTATTTATGTAAGTCTGTATTTTAGAGGTGCAGCCTGTCCATACATGAAGGTCACTTCTGGGGGTCTCTTGTACAAGTAATAATAATAATAATTTATTTATACCCACCCATCTGGTTTCCCCAGCCACTCTGGGTGGCTACCAAAATCAGATACAGTGGTACCTCAGGTTACATACGCTTCAGGTTACATACGCTTCAGGTTACAGACTCCGCTAACCCAGAAATAGTGCTTCAGGTATAGAACTTTGCTTCAGGATGAGAACAGAAATCATGCTCCGGCGGCGCAGCGGCAGCGGGAGGCCCCATTAGCTAAAGTGGTGCTTCAGGTTAAGAACAGTTTTAGGTTAAGAACAGACCTCCGGAACGAATTAAGTACTTAACCCGAGGTACCACTGTAGTTGTTTATTTCCTTGACATCTGATGGGTGGGTGTTCCACAGGGCAGGCGCCACTACCAAGAAGGCCCTCTGCCTGGTTCCCTGTAACCTCACTTCTCACAGTGAGGGAATGGCTAGAAGGCCCTCGGAGCTGGACCTCAGTGTCCGGGCAGAACGATGGGGATGGAGATGCTCCTTCAGGTATATCCTGTTGAATAAGTCACAGTGGATGGCAAGTGTGAAGAGATCCTTCTTAGTGGTAGTCTCCACTTATGGAATGTTCTTCTCAGAGAATCAGGGAATTCCATCTATTCATTATATGAAAATGTACTTGTGGCACTGTTTTTTTTAAAAAAAGAATTCTTGAATTATGTTAGAGATCACAGCATACATGGAGACATGTTGGACTCCAGCCACTTATGTTTTATAGAACTATTCCATCGCCTAGAAGCCGATATGGGGCTGGTTAGCTGTGGGCTCCCTTATCATTTAATCTAGTTGCCATATAGCAGAGGCAAGTTTGGACACTCAATAAATCCCATGTAGTTCAGAGATTGTTTCTATAAAAAACAAAAACAAACCCATGACAATGAAAACCCAGTGACTTTCCAGCTTGATACTTCTTCAAAAATACTACTCTCTTAAGGGGAGGTTAGAATTGTTTTGAGCAAAGTCCAAGCAATAATTTAACAACTTTTATGCACACAAACACTCGTCTGAAAGACACAAATCATAGAAACCTGATGTTGAAGTCGTTTTTAAATGCTACTAACCTAGAGCTGGGGGATGAAAAACATGTGGCAGACCTTTCTAGCAAGAGTTCATAGAAAAGAGGGAGGCAGGGAGGACGGGAGAGGATGTTTGCATCTGTATAGGAGGGCCTAAAAATACTCTGCAAGCCGACAGTTCACTTAAATCATTAATCCTCCATTGAAGACGTTTCCACATTTTAATGGACTGCAATTAAACCCAATATTTCTTAATACCAGTGTCAGGTGTTTTTCAGCAATGGCGCAAATGAGTGCTTAGTGCTATAATTCTGCAGAAGAAGGCATTTAGTCTGGGCTCATTTGAACAGCCAAATATAAACACCAGCACATAATTCCATCTGCTTTTTGGCAATTTGTTGTTCCTTTTAGGTTCCCTTTCCCCGTTTGTCTTGTGGACACAGTTTGCAGGAAATGTCAGCCTGCGTGATTGATAGCATAAGATTGGATGTACTGACTTCATGCTTTCATAAAGCAAGACAGCTGTTGGAAGGAACTTTTCCTTCAGGAGCTGGAAAGGTTTAAATTTTCCATCTCTTTGACTAGGGCTTGATGAACAACGGAGTTTTACTAGGCAAGTAAATAAATGAATGGCTAAAGAGGTACTAAGATGGGACTCACTTGGTCTTTAAATAGCAATTAAAGAAAGAAGGAATATATTAGCAACAACAACAACAACTCTCTCACTTTTGGAATCTGCTTTGAACCTCAAAAGCTGTGCATATGCTCTCTAGAATTCCCTTTACATAGCTGACCCGTGGTCAGTTTTTGCAGATAGAACTCCAGAGCGCATGAGCATGTTCATGTCAGCTGTTGCTTTTGTGTTTACTGAAGTGTGTGGCTAGATCACAGCCTAATGCCCTGCATCTGCAGATACCTGCAAGATGAAGGTCGCTGCAGCAATGCTTATAAAAGTGCAAAGGATGAACAGGTAAGGCACTGCTGAAGGTGTGTATTACAGGAAGGTATCACTGAAGGTTGTTATATAAAATGGGTTTTCCCACTCCTTTGGAATGTCAACAGGGTGAGGGCTAGGAATTTTGCTAGGCTCTTGGTAGCATTTCTGTATTATGAGTGGAAGGATTATTGAGCTAGGTCAGGCATAGGCAAATTCTGGCCCTCCAGACTACAATTCCCATCGTCCCTGACCACTGGTCCTGTTAGCTAGGGATGATGGAAATTGTAGTCCCAAACATCTGGAGGGCTGGAGTTTGCCTATGCCTGATCTAGGTGTTGTTGCTGTGGTGAAATAACAGATGCCTACCACAGAGCAGTTTAGGTTGGCCTAAATTGGCAAGGATCAAATTTAGTTGCTCCTCCAGAAGAATGAGATAGCAGCTCCGAAGACTGGGGGATTGCTGCGCTGATATAAACACAGCCACACCAGCTAAGAGTAGAGGGTAAATTAAGAAACAATTAGTTCTGAGAGCATTTGCTCCTTGCAACACAACCATTTTAGAAGCCCCCAGGACCTTTGTTAAGTATTCAGTGGTCTGTGTTTGAGTCTGGACTAAGGATTCTGAGCCCCTGTGTTCTGATTCAATGCGTATTATCCAATCACAGAACATTTCAGGATTTGGGCCTCTGCCATTGGCCCTTAAACTCTGAGTTATGATTCGCAGCTTGGAAGTTTAGACAGCCAATCACGTTGGGAGTGGGGATGGCCCAGGCCTTCAGAAATGTATATAAGCAGTTGCTTTGCCCCTGTTGTCCAGTTCTGTTAGTTCAATAAAGGTTCTTGCTGTTATCACTGGGTCTTGCCTCGTGGGAACCCACCTACACTTCAACCTTTTCTTACAGGAAAGTTGCATGAAGAGCTGTGCTGTCTTCTTGACTCTGCTACTTCTTCACACAGGACACAGCTAAACTACTGAATTTCTTATCATAAGATGCAGTGGCGGCTGACAACCTGCATGGTTTTAAATGGAGATAAGACAAAATTCAGGGAAGATAAAGCTATCAATGGCTACCATATTACCTCCATCATCGGAGACTGTGTGTCTTGAGTACCAGTTGTTGCAGATTGTAAGTGGAAGACGGTTGTTGCTTCTGAACTTCCAATAGGTATCCGGTTGGCCACTGTGAGAACACAATGCTGAACTAGACAGGCCTTTGGTCTGATCCAGCAGGACTTTTCTTGTGTTCTTATTTGCTTGTTTATGATTGGCTGCTCAAACAAAGCACACCAGGAATACCCTACTTTGAGCCCCTTTCCAACTGAACAAGTTTCTATAAAGACTGTCCCTGCATTACCTCACTATCCACAATTCTAAGCAATCCTAAGCCTAGGCAATATATTCAAAGGTATGGTTCATTATAGCAGTTGGCTTTTGCTGTCTATCAATGGTCTGAAGTCAACTACCCAGTCCATTCAGCTGTCTGACAATCCTGGCAGGCTCAGTTAAGAGTGTTAAGCTATTGGGAAATGTTTGTGACCTTTGGTCGTACTGTCAGGCTGAGCACCGGGTGACATTGATTGGCTAGGAGAGTGTAGTGCATGGGCATCAGGTAAGCCACTAATGACCAGATGTGAGCTAAGTATTAATTTCATTTTCTCAGACTACTCTTGTTAAAAAACAAAACAAAACTCCACTACAGGCGAAACAATTTGGGTGGAGAAAAAGCCTTTTAAAGAATATGTAAAAAAAGAAAAAAGGGGAAACCATGAAAGGACCTCAGATAATATTGAGAGTAAGAACCAAAGTTAAATCAGACTTATTTAGGGGCAACCCAACCATGGCATTAACTATTCTGTGGGTGGATTCTCAATCGCTTTAAGAGGATATCTGGGTCACTACAATTAGAACTAGTAAACATTTCCATAATTACTAATCATCTGTACCGCTGCTTAGCTCAATCTGAATCCAAACAACAATCTAATCACTTATGAAAATATACAGTTTCGACCCTGCCAATTATCATGATGGTATGGAAATGGAGGAAAGCCAGCTTGTAGTATTTTCATATAACCACTTTACTGCTAGAATATTGAAGGCTTAAAGAACTAAAAAAATGCTTTCATTAAACGAAATGTTTAAGGATTTTGTAGGTCTGAATACTGATCTATCAAGTGAATCAAATTTTCATTTACGAAACTGTAATCTTAAACATAATCAGTGGTATAGAAGCTAGGGGGCCAGGCTGCTTGTTATACTGGGAGATCCATGACTCATCTCTCAACTCTTTTTACTATTATTATTATTATTATTATTATTATTATAATATTTATTACTTTTAAATAAGACTGGGGTGTGGAGGGGTGCTAATTTGATTGGAGAAATTCTGGCTGCATTTAACCCTTTCCCCACTACACCATTTTGTCAATCTAAAAAATTTCTAAATGAAGCTCCTCAAGCTAGCTGCTGTTGGCTCACTTTGTATGTGAGGAAGTACCACACCTGTATTTCCTGCGTAATACAGCAGAGAGCAGCTGAGGAGGCAATTCATTAATTTATTAGGCAATTTAATTAATTAATTAATTAATTAATTATCTTTTATTCATTTGCAAAGCCCTGAACAACTTAGCTCCAGGGTGCCTCAGGGGATTGCCTGAACCTTTATTATCCCAGCTCAATCACTGAGATAATCTACAGGAGTGTCGTTGCTGGTCGTTCCCTGAATTGGTGATCCTCATTTGGCAATAACAAGATCATTGGCCCAGTCCTCTGGAATACTCTGTCAATAAAAATTCAGCAGACATCTTGTGTGCCAACTATGACTTTACTAAATGACTACTTGTTCAGATGGTTGTTTTCCATAAATATTTCCTTATTACAGTGGTACCTCGGGTTACATACGCTTCAGGTTACATACGCTTCAGGTTACAGACTCCGCTAACCCAGAAATATTACCTCGGGTTAAGAACTTTGCTTCAGAATGAGAACAGAAATTGTGCTCCAGCGGTGCAGCGGCAGCAGGAAGCCCCATTAGCTAAAGTGGTGCTTCAGGTTAAGAACAGTTTCAGATAGGACTTCCGGGTTGGCGCCTCCGGCCATGGCGGAATTCCTCTGATCGGGAGGAATTCGCTCCGTGGAAATTAGCGTCTGGCCGCCACGGGGAAGGTGGAGACCCACTAAAATCACAGGCGGGAGAAGCCTGTGAACGTGGGATTCGGCTGGCATCTTTTGCGCCTCCCCTACTCGTGGGGAGACCCGGTTTCAGGGATCCTGAGCGACGTGGGGTGAGCGGCGCGGTGCTTCGAATTGATTGCTTTTTTCACGGAGTGAAGCCGCATTGCTGTTGCTGGAGAGCGCTGACTTTTTCCTGTGGACAATTTGATTCTAAACAACCACCCGTGAGTAGAACGGGAAATTGGATTCTTAAACGTCTTAATTTGGCACCGAAACGGGGAGGCTCTAAACAGGAAGTCCGCCTTCCCCTTTTGCAAATAGATTGAAGCAAAGAGCTTGTAAGCTAAAGTCTTGGAAAGTCCTCTGTAAAGGATTAAACTTCCATCGGCTAAAATCATTAAACCCCCCTTGGAAGCAGGAGAAGAGGGGGGAAATTTTGGATCGTGTAAGCATGCAGGAGAGAGGGAAGAAAGTCAAATTACCACCGCTCTGAACCTGGAAATGGGCTGCTAGCAAGACCGACGTTTTGGGAAAGTTCATTGTTGTTGACAGCTAGTTAAATAAGAGAAATACATTGTTTCCATTGTCTCCTTCTGCGTTTAAAAAGGAGTAAAAGTAACTGAAAATTGAAACAAATTTTATTGCTTGAACTGTGCCTAAAAGGATAGATACAAATAGAAATTGTTTCCCTCTAGAGGGAGCCTTTGAAGCTGTTTATAGGAGTTGATCTGGGGGGATTTCCAGCTGCAAGATAAAAAATTGTGAGAACCAGGGATTGACCTTGGATTGTTTAAGAATGTCGATAGAAGAAGCCTTAGTGACTGCATTTTGTAAGATAAGTGATTCATTGGAACAGCTCCTCAAGAAGATGGACGTGATGACTATTAAAATTGACAATTTGGGTCAAAAAGTGACTAATTTTGGACAAAAAGTGAATATTTATACAGAAACTATTCAGGAATCGACACAGGAATCTATTTTGATATGGCAAACTGTGGAGAAAGCGAGGGAGAAAGTTGTTGTTGCTGAACCTAAAGTAATACAAGTGGAGAGGGAGAGAGCCCCAGTTTTACAGAGGCAATTTGATGATTATAAGTTGTTGCCTTCTATGAGTGAATTCAGAGAAAGTCAGATTTTGAGGATTGGAGCCCTGCTTGGACTGGAGAAGGAAAGTTGGATAGATCCCCTCATGCAGGGATTTACTGACCTTTGGGACCTGGACCTGGGTCAGGAGGAGATTGGAGTTGTGGGGACCTTCAGATTTGGAGGAATTTTGAAACACGTCCTGAAATATCTTTTGGATTTTAGTTTTAACTACGGAGATTTGGCTGACCTGTCGAGAAGGAATAAAAACATTGCTAGGTCGGAGCTCCCCCGAGATCTACTCTTCAGCATCAAAGGAAGGAAATTAAGAACAAGATCAGCAGAAGACAAAGTAAAGTGCATGTATAAATATGAAGAAGACATGCAGAAGGGACTTGGAAAAGAGTTAAGAGCCTCGGACAGAAGATCACCAGGTTGATGGGCTATATGGAATTGACGGAAATGACTGGCAGAATCTGAGACCAGGGAGAAGAGACGGTGGAAAAAGATTGGAAAAAGTTTAAAGTTTATTTATAGAAATATTGTAAAATTAATGAGTGTTAGAAAAATGTTAGAATAAAATTATATGGCTTTAGTAGAAATGTTATAAGGAGTTAAGCATAAATAAGTATTATAGTATTAATGGAAAATAAGGTTAAAATAAGGTTAAAATAAGTCAAGATAATTATAAGACAGAAAATAGAGAAAGATGGAAAGGAATTGCTGAAACAATTAATAGAATTGGAATACAAAAAGGGAGGTGAGAGGAGGTCGAGGAAACAAGGGAATGAAGGATAAGACATTGAAATGGTATGATGTATGTTTTTAAACTGTTTTTGTTCTGATGTGTTTAGTTTAATGTGTTAATGTTGCGTTGTGTATATTGTAATGTATTGTTTTTTCTTTCTTTTTCTTTTTCTTTTTTTCTTTTCTTTTTCTTCTTTCTTTTGTAAGGTTTAAAAGTAATAAATATTATTTAAAAAAAACAAACAGTTTCAGATAATAAGAACAGACCTCCGGAAGGAATTAAGTACTTAACCTGAGGTACCACTGTACTTAAATTAATGAATGAACTCTGGTCTGTGTCAATTCTAGGGGTAATATAGCTTTGCTATGCACAGTTAAGCATATAGAGGGAGAAACCTAGTGACTCAGTTGATGGTGGCAGCAGGAGGGATATGAAAGGAAGTCTGGGACAACTGGACATGCTGAGTGACTTGCCTAATAATCTCCAGAGGCCAGGGCCTTGTAGAAGTTCCCTAAGGGCATTTTACCATAGTGGGAATAATTTCTAATTCCCTTGTGCTACAATAGATCCTTCACTTACTATCTTCCCTTGCTGTCTATTTGAACAAGCGTATGCACACAACAGTTTTACACTTCCCTCTCACCACTGGGATTTAGTTACAATAGCAGACCCTCCAAGTGTCCCTATTTTCCAGGGATGTCCTTGAATTAGAGAAGCTGTCCCAGTTTCTGATCTGGTCCTGGAATGTTCCACTTTTCATTAGGATGTCCATATATTCATTGGAGAAATGTTGGAGGGTATGGAGTTATCCAACCCCCAAGCTGTCTGAAGGCAATCCTGTAGGGAAGTTAATTTGATCTATTGTCTAAGTATTGTTTCATTCCCACACACTAGGTACAATTAACAGTGATCAATAGGGACTTTTAGATAAGAACAGAAATACACATACAGTGAACTAATTCCAGTGTGCAGTTTGCCTGCAATCTGTTACATATAAAGTTCAATAATTAAAGAAGTTCAAAATGTAGCATTCAAATAAATCTTTTAGTGATGCCTCTCCCAATACACACAATCACAAATGTCTTTTCATAGGAAAAACCTAGCTGTTGTTCAAAGACTCAGGAAAATGAATGTGCCTGAGTTGCATCGTGTTTTAAAACTTAACACTTCTTACTGTTTATGCTGACCTTTTAATATTAGTTGCTATTCCAGCAGACAGAGCAAACTGGACTGGATGTTCCTAAAGCCAATCTTTTAATGGCACAGATGTTTACACAATATTTTATTGCTTATTCTTTATTCATCGGGTCTCAATTCATAATATTGAATTATAAGTAAGAATTATTTATGGGGACAGCTATCGGTTTGCCCTGATTTAAGGTTGCAATAAAAACGGCTCATAAGTCTATACAGACATGAAAGGTATATATCAACAAGTTTTTATGTCACTATATAGCCTTCCGTAAAAAGTTATTTAAAATTTACACAGACAGGATCTAATGCACCTTTTGAAATAATGTTTGGCAGGTGAACAATTCCCCACCCCCCCAAAATGGATGGTTTTCTGGGCTTTAGCTCTGTAGTGAATGTAGTGTAACTCCATTATATTAATATTATTACTTTTGGTTTATTCTAAATCACAGACATGAGTCAAGCCAGTGGAATTCTTTCTACAAGTGGTTCAAAAAGATTAAGAGTATGCATGTAGCAGGTGTTTCTCAGAATATAATAATATTTATTATTTATTCAATTTTTAGTCAGACTCTCATGATCTCCAGGTATCTGACAATAAAACCTCAAATATCATTAAAACAACATCAAGAAAATCAGAGGCGGGGGGGGGGGGGCAGTTGAGGCCTCAAATACTGTCATAACAATAGGGTGGAGCCATAATTTCACAGCCACTCAACCCCATTACAAAGGCCTGGGTGCATGTAGATTAATGAACAGTGATGGCAGTCATACCTAAAAAGGGGAATTCTATAAATGAGGGCCACTGCAGAGAAGACCCTGTCCCACGTCACTACATGAATGTGATTCACCCATTGTTGGGGCTTTAAGAAGGGTCTCCGCTGCATGTCTGAATACATGGGCATGCTGGTCTTGGGAAATGTTGTGCTTCAGGTATCTGGGTACTAAGTTGTTTTAACACTTTATAGGTTAATATTGGCACCTTGAATTGGACTTAATAGCATATAGGCAACCGGCTGCTCAATATTCATGGGTGGGCAGCACATTCTGCACTAGTTGCAACTTCTGAACAATCTTCAAGTGTAGCCCCACATAGAGTGGACAATCATTGCATGGGATATTTCCAAAGTAGTAGATTTCCAGAGCATGGATGACTGTGGCAAACCTATCCTGGATCAATAAACTTTTATAGTTGGAAATAGGTACTTCTTGCCACTTACACCACTTGGGCTTCCAGTGACATTGTTAGATCAAGGAGTACTCCCAAGTTCCAGAAGCAGAAAGTAGGATTACCTTCTCCACAGGCAGAAGGTTCAGATTCATTCCAGCCTTTTTCTTCTGCCTGCAGTTGTCTCTGTCTCATGGCTCTGTCTCCATCTCAGCTCTGCTGGCTACTTTTTGTGGCAAGAGATCCATGAAGGTGAGAGGCTGCTTTTGTAGTGACCCTCCAGATCTGCCTTGCCTCTGGCCAGCTTGGCATGGGTCTTCTACTCTGCAGGGAAAAACTCCTGTTTTGGCTCCTTGACCACTCTTGTAATGGTTGTTTGTTACCTTTTTGCCTCTGTACCTCTTCCTTATTTTTGTTTGACTTGTAATTCCCCCCTTCTTCCTTTATTGAAATAAATAAATAAATAAATAAATAAATAAATAAATAACTCACTCACTCACTCACTCACTCACTCACTCACTCACTCTGGGTGGACACCCTAATCAAATGTGCTGGAGTTGCTGGAATTAATACCTGGATCCAGGTGGTAAACTTGATAATAATAATAATAATAATAATAATAATAATAATAATAATAATAATAATAATAATTTCCTTATACCTCGTCCATCTGACTGGATTGCCCCAGCCACAACAAAAACAAACATTAAAAGCTTCTCAAAACAGGGCTGCCTTCAGATGTCTATGGAAAATTATATAGTTGTTTAACTTACAGGTTTCCTAGTGTGAAAGTATGGAGTGGTACTAAATCCTCCAAGCTATGCTTATGATGTCTGTCCCAGCAGGACCACTGATTGCCTCCTTCAAGCTCCTTTCTTGCAATGGCAAGTTGGAGTGCCTACCCATCTGGGGAGACTCCTTGGTCTGCTGTTTCAAGTATGTGAGAAAGAATACCTAGTGCTAGACTCTGGCCTGTCTCTTGGAAGTAAATGCTATTACGCTTTTCATGCTATTTTTACATGTATGTTGCCTTTCTTCACTTAACCCACTCAAGCAGAAACTCATACTGCATGTCTAGCCTCTCCTTCAGCTTGGGAAAATGTCAGGAAGAGGCCGTCAGAGAGCCCCTGGAGCTGTAGTTGGAACTAATGCCTAAATATCCTGATGTCTGTACAGATGCACGTGATAGCCTGAAAGGCTTAGTTGAATAGGCTTATAAAAGTATTGAAAGTCCTTGTGGATTTTGGATTTGAACTTGTCCAGCTTTCCACATTGTCACTTTATTCTTTCTACCCCATCACATTCACCGAGACACTTATCTTCCTCCTTTCTCCTTTTGACATCGCATGCCTCAAGGATAACATGCTAGGCAGACAGGTTTTTGTGCTATGCTCTGGCAAGAGAAGTTGTTCCTGGTTGTGATGACAGAGCTATGTGAGCCATAACCATGTTAATACTGGCCGCTGGCGTTTTTATGGACCTTGAAATAATACTTTATTGACAGATGCTTTTCACTCTGCTGCTGCTCCTTTTATTCACTGGGAATGCTGAAAGCCAATGAGACAGTTACAAAATAAACTATTGTCAATTAACAACCCAATAGGACACAGTTGTTGATTTATCTGTAAAGGCTTTGGCTTGAACATAGAAGTTGGTTATGGATATCAGATTGCACCGTTCTCAGAGAGAACCTGCAAACTACTTTGGTAACAGCCAAAATAGAGCGACATTCAGTGTGTTCTCGCATTTAATTTGCCCATTTCCTAGTGTAAACAACCAACATGGAGGGTCCTGAAGATGGTGGGTACCGTGGCAGGCAGAGAAGGAGGGAGAGAGTTTAAGCCTTTCCCACCCATCCATAATCGTGACCAAAACATTGTTATACCAGACTCGGCTATGTGCTTTAGGATTGTGGCAAAAGGAAAGAATTAAGCACACCTACCCAGCATTGTCTAAATCCTGCTCCTATATGTACGTATTTTGTTCTAAAACCCCCTATTAATTTAAATCATGCATTTAATATCATACATTGTTTCACTCAAACTGGATAGCAGGTTTACACAGCTTTAAAATTAAGAAGTGGGGAATCTGCAACAAAACATTCTGGTGTCTCCACATATTGGAATGCTCCTGATCAGAGTTCTAGCCAATCTAGAATAGGGCAAACCAAAACACAGCCATTCTGTGAAATTTGCACTTCTATGAATTTTGCAATGCAGTTCCCCAGCCTAGTAATGTGTAAGAAAAAGAGGAAGGGTGCCTGCAATGCACACATTTGTTAAAATAGCATACAAAAATACAACATATTAAAGGAAATTGCTTGGCAAAAATGTCTCTATTGGCCAAAATAGCATAGAAAAGTGTGGATGTCACGAAAGATTTGCACTGAATTTCTGATGAATTTTCAGAAGGACTTTAAAAATAATAATAATAATAATAATAATAATAATAATAATAATAATGAAAACTGATGTTTAAATATGGAGAACTGAAGAATGGAGAAGCAAGGAACTGAGAGAAACGGAAATGGTCAGATCTGCCCACTCCTACTCATGAGTAAGCATGCTTAGGACTGGAGCCAAAGTACATAGCTGTTAAAACACAAGCCCAAATTTCTGTTGAATGTAAAGCTGTTATTGTTAGTGTCTTCTGACAGGAACAGAGATTATAAAGACTACTTGTTCACATAATGCACACAGCTGGCAGGGTGGGGAGCAGGGGGTTCTCACAATAAAAAAAAAAGCATCGGATCACGGCTGGGATCCTTGTCAGTAAGATACTCAGAGATGGTTAATTGGATATTAATGTGTCAGATTTTCAACAAAATAACAAGAAATTTGCCAAAAAATGAAACTCGGAGGAAACACGCCTCCAAGTTTTACAACAAAGCTTTGTTTAGAATAGGAGTTAAAGCAGCTGAAGATTTATGAGATGTTGACATAACTGATGGCAAAAGGAGTTGGCTTGATGCTCCGGGTGTGAAGGTCCAGATGAGAACATCTGCATTAAGAAGCTAATTTTCTTAAACACACTGATCAAAATATTAATGCTCCATGTAAACACGAGTGCTTTATCTGACAGTGATTTACATTTGGAACGACCTAATCCGGCTATGCAGTGCATCTTTATTCATTACCAGCAGCCTTTACTTAACACTTCATGCCCGCTTGCACAGGTGGACAATCTACTCAGAGTGACTATTGTGTTTATGTTATTTTTTCATAAGCCGGGTTTGAAATTTGTCAAACTGCATCATTGTTTAACTATGTGCCAGTCAAAGGGAAATTGCCAGATGGAGCAGCTTTCCCCTAACCTTGCTCCAGGCAATGAAATTACACATAGGCCACAGTCTTATGTCAAGCCTTTTTTTTTTTTTTTAAAGGCCGTGAATAGGTATGACTATGTGCATTCACAAAACCTGGCTTTCTTATGCCACTAATTTTATATGAAGGCTCATGCCAATGGTAAATAAAACTTCATGTCCGTCATGTCACTCATTAACTAGGTTCTCATAATTTATGTATTTAAGGCCTGCTTGTTCACCAGGCAATCAAACAGTAAACCATGTTTTATAGGTGTTAGTGTTTATAGAAACTGTAAATAAATGTTAAACAAAAAAATAAAAATCCAGGTTCAGAAAAATGATCAAGCTTAAGTCATTTATCATTGTTCCATATGGAAAAATCTGAAAGCGGCTGGTGCCAAAGCAAATGTTTCTCTGGCTTTTTTCTTCTCAGCTTAAAAAAAACAACTAGATTGTAGAATTTTGTTAGCGTGATTTGATGAAATGGAAAACTTTGTAGATCACATGCTTTAAACAAGCCCGTTGCTTGACGTATAGTGTGCACCAACTGTTATAATGACCCATATTTTATTTAAATTTAAGAGCAGTGGTGAGCTAAAAAGGTGAGGAAAATGAGTTAGTCAGAGAAATGAGCAAAGGTATACTTTGCAAATAAAGACAGGTGTCCCTTCATAGAACTGGTGCATGCTACTCCATGTATTCCCTGCTTTTTCAGCCAGAGAAGCATTTATCTTACTAAGTACTGCAATAAAAAGCACTTCAGAGGATGAGATCAAACTATATAATTGACAAACTAAAAAAGTAGGTGACACATTTATCAACATAAGCCAAATTTCAGAGAAGCCCCAATTTTCAGAGAAGACAAACTGAATAATCGAAGCAAATCGTTACCTAAATGACTTGAGATTCAGTAACACTCTTGTAAGTGGCTGGAGTTTTGTTTTTTATCTGTGAAGGACAGTACCTATGGTAAAAGTTCTTCAATAATACTTAGTCTCATGTGGAATTGCATCCTTCTAATTGATTTAAATATTTTAAAGCATTTCATAACCAGTCAGTGTTTTTAATTTATTGATTGACAGAGCCTTCTGATGGCAGATCATTCTGATCAGTTTCTAGAAGGATATTGGCACAAGATACCCTTGGCTCCTTTCAAAACTGCTCCAGAGGATTTGGGAACGCTCTGAAACAGTGCAGGAAGAGGCACAGGGGCTGTAAGGGGGTTGGTCAAGTGCCAAAAATCAACTCTTCCCTTCGTGCAGAGGGAGCAGAAGGAGCACTGTGGACCTAGCCCCATAAATTGTACAGTAATTATTTCTGATACACCATCCAGACAATGTATTATTATGGGTGGTGTAAAGATGCTGCAAATGAATGAATAAATATTGTTTGAAACTGAAAAATTTGAGAGCCACTGGTGTCAGCACTAACTGGCAAATATCAACATTTACCAATAAGAACTGAGAAATGTCTAGAACTGTTAATAAATTAATTGCTTGCCATACTTACCGTATCTTGCACCTTTCATTGTTTTATGAATACCATTACAGAGCACATACATTTCTTATGATCACTGAGGCTGCACCTAGCTTCCCAAGATGTCCCATACTTGGGTCTCCAGCTGTTTTTGGACTACAACTCCCACCATTCCTGGTTAGCAGGACCAGTGGTCAGGGATGATGGGAATTGTAGTCCAAAAACAGCTGGAGACCATAAATTTGAATACTACGGTGGAAAGGAGAACAATCTGGGATGCAAGCAAAGCAGTTATGAGAGGGTTTCTGATACAACAGAACACGATAAAGAAAAGAATCTGGAATGGGAAAAAAGATAAGATTTTAGAGAAGATAAGAGATGGAGAGAAAAAGTTGAGATCTAAGCCAAAATCGAAGGAGATCTTGAGAGAAATTAAATTTTACCAAGCACAGTACGCGAAACTGATAAATCAAGAAGTTGAGTGGAAAATTAAACAAATGAAACAAAGATCATTTGAATCAGCTAACAAGTGTGGGAAACTATTAGCATGGCAATTGAAAAAGAGACAAAAATTGAATACAGTCACCAATCTAGAGATTGAAGGGAAAGATATCCAGAAACCCGAAGAAATTAGGAAGTGTTTCCAGAGATATTTCAAAAAGCTCTATACTCAAGGGCCACAAGAGGAGAAGGAGATAGACCAATTTTTGAAAACAAATGGTTTACCAAAACTTGCCCAGGAAAAGAGAACAATCCTGAATCATAAAATAACACAACAAGAAATAGAGGGTGCCATCCAGAATATGCAACTAGGCAAATCTCCAGGTCCGGATGGGCTTACCTCCAAGTATTATAAGATATTGAAAGATTATTTGATACAACCATTAATGGAGGTATGCAATCAGATTTTGGAGGGGAAGAAGGCACCGGAATCGTGGAAAGAAGCCTTCATCACATTGATCCCTAAAGTGGAAACTGAAAAGACTCAAGAACTACCGTCCCATCTCACTCCTAAATGTGGATTACAAAATTTTTGCAGATATTTTGGCAAGTAGATTTAAAAAAGTATTAAATGAAGTAATTCACAAGGACCAGGCAGGCTTTCTCCCAGGAAGACATTTGTCTGATAATACTAGGAATATTATTGATATTTTGGAACTTTTGCAAACCAACATTAATACAAAATCAGTGTTAATTTTTGTTGATGCGGAGAAGGCCTTTAATAACATTTCTTGGAGGTTTATGAAGAAAAATTTGGAAGGGATGGGAGTGGGACAGAGGTTTGAAAATGGAATAGAGGCAATTTATTCAGAGCAGAAAGCTAAACTGATAGTAAACAATGTGGTGACAGAAGAATTTAAAATTGAAAAAGGAACACGACAAGGTTGCCCCCTATCCCCTCTGTTATTTATTTCTGTTCTGGAGGTGCTTTTGAACATGATTAGGGAAGACCGGTTGGTACAAGGAATACAGGTCAGAGTGAAACAATTTAAATTGAAAGCTTTTGCAGATTATTTGGTTTTAACACTACAGGAGCCAGAATCTAGTACGAAGAGAGTGTTAGAATTAATTTATGAATTTGGTCGGGTAGCGGGGTTCAAACTGAACAAGCAAAAAACCAAGGTTTTGGAGAAAAATCTGACACCTTTGGAAATAGATGGGTTTCAGAAAGAGACAAAGTTAAATGTTGTTAGAAAGGTAAAATACCTAGGGGTAAACTTGTCTGCCAAAAATTTGAATCTATTTAAAGATAATTATGAAAAATGCTGGTCAGAAATTAAGAAAGATTTAGAGATCTGGTCAAGATTGAAACTTTCCTTGTTGGGTCGAATTGCAGCTATAAAGATGAATGTATTGCCGAAGATGTTATTTTTGTTTCAGACCCTACAGATCGTGGACAGAGTGGAGTGTTTTGGGAAGTGGCAGAAATATATTTCTAGGTTTGTCTGGCAGGGCAAAAAGCCCCGAATAAAATTTAAAATATTAACGGATGTAAAAGAAAGAGGGGGGTTTGCCCTGCCAGATTTAAGGTTATATTATGAAGCTGCGGCTTTCTGCTGGATGAAAGATTGGTTACTCCTTGAGAACACTGACGTCCTAGATCTGGAAGGGTATAATAATGTTTTTGGATGGCATGCATATTTGTGGTACGATAAGGTAAAGGTTCATAAAATGTTTAAAAACCATATTGTCAGGAAAGCTATATTTATGGTCTGGACAAAATACAAAGACTTATTGGAAGGTAAGACCCCGAGGTGGTTATCACCAGCAGAGGCCAAGGTTTGAAAAAAACCCAATATGGAGGCCGGATGGCCGAAATACTGGGAAATAATAGAAAAAATTGGAGATAATTGGAGGCTGCAGAGCTTTGAAAAATTAAAGAATAGGGTGCAAGACTGGTTTCATTATGCTCAAATTCAAGAGGTTTTTAAGTCAGACAAAAAAATAGGATTCCAGGTGGAAAAATCGAAATTAGAGACAGAACTGTTAGAACCTAAGACCAAGGCGCTTTCGAGAATGTATAACTTGCTGCTTAAATGGAACACCCAGGATGAGATAGTCAAATCAGCCATGATAAAATGGGCTCAGGATATTGGGTACAACATTATGTTAGAAGACTGGGAAAGGTTATGGACCACTGGAATGAAATTCACGGCATGTAATGCCCTGAAGGAAAATATTATGAAAATGATATATAGGTGGTACATGACCCCAGTCCAACTTGCAAAAATATATCATCGGTCTGATAATAAATGTTGGAAATGTAAGGAGGCTGAAGGGACATTCTTTCATCTTTGGTGGACTTGTCCAAAAGTGAAGGCCTTCTGGGAAATGATCTATAATGAGTTAAAAAAGGTGTTTAGGTACACCTTCCCTAAGAAACCAGAGGCCTTCCTCCTGGGCATTGTGGACCAAAAGGTGTTAAAGAAGGATAGAACTTTTTTTATGTATGCAACTACAGCAGCAAGAATACTCATTGCAAAATATTGGAAGATACAAGACCTTCCTACGCTGGAAGAGTGGCAGACGCAGTTGATGGACTATATGGAACTGGCTGAAATGACTGGCAGAATCCGAGATCTGGGAGAAGAGACAATGGAAGAGGACTGGAAGAAATTTAAGGACTATTTACAAAAACATTATAAGTTGTATGAATGTTAAGAATCTGCATGACTTGGAAATTTTAGCTCCTGCAATTAGATTAGGAAAATAGAAAGTTAAGTTATAAGTAAGAAAAAGTTGAAATTTAAAGTTATTTTATGTATTATCTTAAGGTATAAATATTTGACAAAAGGTACTTTAAATTTAGAAGTAAAACACTCTGAAAGATATAAATAAGATACAAAACAAGGTAATAATTTGCTGATATGTTTATTGTAAAGAACGCAGGGTGAGGGAGATGTGGGGAAGTCCAGTTAGTAACCTAAAAATGTATTTTGAAAGTTGGATTGTTTTTCTTTCTTTCTTTTTTCTGGTTTGTCCTTCTTTTTCTTTTCTGTAAACTGAAAATGTAATAAAAATTTTAATAAAAAAACAAAACAAAAACAGCTGGAGACCAAAGTTAGGCTCCAAATGATAATGAGTGACCATCTGCTGATGTAATATTAAGATGTAGGGTCACATTCAATGTAGCGCGAGGACAATTTTTCCTTGTGTGATGAAATGTTCTCCTCTCCTCCCCACATTATCTAAACCTCTTCTGGGTTTTCCCCCAACCCCCCTACAGTAGATTTGGGAATTGTGCAGAAATTATAGAGTAAAAGCAGAGTTAATAGCTAAGTACAGCTTTGATTTGCCCCCCTGCCTGCCATATATACACAGATATAACAAGGAAATTAAAATACATACTGTACAGCTACTTTTGTCACCACCACAAAAAACTTTTAAATACTTCAATAAACATTTTATTTCATTATACATTTATTTTATTGCATGTTAATTACAAACAACTTTTTAAGTACTTTAATAAAACGTGCATTTGCCTTATCTTCATGTGTGATTGCCTAAAATATGTATCTTGCTTTTTAAAGTGGCACACAGAAAAGCGAGGTACATAATTAATGACCTGCTATTTGTGCTTTCAAATCTAGCTGTTTCTGGGCTCTTTACCCAGCCTTTTAAAACTGATGCGAGAAACCCTTTTTATGGCATGCTGATGTTTACCCAAAAGTCACATCATTTTTCAAGATGACAGTACCAAGTAAAATAATTTTTATTGCCGTTTCCCAAAAGTCATTTGAAAGCTACAGGCATTTGAAAAATCAAATGTTTTTAAGCTGCTACCCTGGGATGTCCTTAAGCATGTTGTACACACAGAAAAGCATTACATCTACAAGAAGTCATAAAGTGGTACTAAATCCAGTATGTCTGCAGTGCTAACAAGCAACAAATAATGCTTCTTCATCTGTCAGTGTCAGTAATTTGTGGTTATGGCTGATCCTAGCTTGAAGTGTAACTGGGCTGCAGATCTCAAGTGCCATAAAAATATTGTCTGGGAAAGTTCTAAATTGGTTGGCTTTCTTTGCGCATGTGCAACCTCACACGGCCACCAACTCGGATGGCTTTAGAAGAAGACCCATCAAATTCACAGAGAATAAGGCTGTCAGTGGCTGGTAGATAGCATGTGGGATACCTTGATGTATGTCCTACTTCTACAGTCAATGACAGTCTCCTCCTGAATGCCTGTTGCTGGGAATCTCAGATGGGCAGAGCACTGTTGAGCTCAGGTTCTCCTCGTGGGCTTCCCATACACGTCTGGTTGGCCACTGGACTCATCCAGCGGGGTTCTTCTTTAGTTCTCATGCTTTTCATGCAGGGAGAGGAGAAGGAGGTGGCAGTGGCAGGTCTACTGGCAGTGTGGGTTTTGGTAGCAGCATTGCCTACCAAGGATGTCTCTTGTTTTGGTCCAACTTCTGTATAGCCCTTATACACTGGAATGAAGAACAGGACTAATGTGGCCTATGTGTCCTTTGGCTTGTTATTCCAGTATCACAATCTAGGCCTCAGTGCCTCCTAGGTTTCCCTCATTGTTAGCATTTAGGATGACCACTGCTCTCTGAAAGGTAATGTTGTTGTTGTTGTTGTTGTTGTTGTTGTTGTCGTCATCTTTTCTAGGCAAATGATCGTAAGGTGAAAAAACAAAGAAAGAAAGAAAATGCAAAGGATAAAATACCAAAATTTAAAAGCTGAAATGCAACTTAGCAATGCTGCTTTTTTGAAGAGTCAGGGGAAAAACATATTAAGGAACGATATATCATGCTTGTTGTTTAAGCAGTTCTTTCCTATTGTGGTGGCAATCATGCAGTAATAATAATTCATAATCCAGTTTGAAGTACCTGGCAGTTTCTCTGAAATGTTTATATAGCCTCTACAGCCAAAGCAAACACGACCAGGAACATGAACATTTGATGATGTGGAGGTGACCTGTGTTGATTTGCTTACATATGATGTGCTCAAGATCTTCCTAAGATCTTCCCAGCATAAGTTTCCCCTTATGAAGGCAAGCAGCTCTCTGCCATAATTCTGATAATGCCTTCCACTTACAGCCTATGTAAGAGGTTAGCACTGCCCTCTTTGCACCCCAGAGCCTATGTTGCTCCTTCACTTCCCTTAGCCTAGGGAAATTTCTTTTACAGACCCGTTAAGAATCCTGCCAGCTAATACACCTCTGTGTGCTTGATTTCAGTATTTAAAGTTCAATAGGCAGCACTTCCAGCCTTCCCTTCAATGTTGTGTGAACCCTTTTTACCCTTTAGCATTCTGAAACTTTATTTCTTGCTTAATTTTAGGCCAGAAACATCATCTTTTTCATTTGAGTGGAAGATTATGACCACCAAAGAAGATTTAGCATATATAATTTATAGCCAAAGCATGCCTTTTCCAGTTCTGTGGGTTGCAGAATCTTAAAAATCCTATGATGAAAAAAGAGGATAATTGTCATGCATAGAAGAAGAAGGGCTTTAATCTTAAGCATGCTTGCTGAGTGCAGACTTACTTCTGACTAAACATGCTTAGGATCACGCCTACTACACGGCTGTATCCGGTTAAATATTTCAGCGGAACAGTGGAAATCCCCTTTCCCTGACTGTTGGTGCGGCATTAGGCCAAATCTTTCTTTAAGCGTTGCTTGTGTGGATGAGAATGCCTTCTTTCTCTTTCTTGCCCCCCACCCCCACCCTTCTATCTACGAGGACTCTTTTCGTTTGGGTATTTCCCATTGGTTGGTCACCGGATCATACGGATTATTATTTTTAGTTTTTTATAGTATTGTATTTGAATCTATCTATCTATCTATCATCTATATCTATCTATCTATCTGTCTATCTATCTGTTTATCTATCGGGACGCGGGTGGCACTGTGGGTTAAACCACAGAGCCTAGGGCTTGCTGATCAGAAGGTCGGTGGTTCAAATCCCCGTGACAGGGTGAGCTCCCATTGCTTGGTCCCTGCTCCTGCCAACCGAGCAGTTTGAAAGCACGTGAAAGTGCAAGTAGATAAATAGGTACCACTTCGACGGGAAGGTAAACGGTGTTTCCGTGCGCTGCTCTGGTTCGCCAGAAGCGGCTTAGTTATGCTGGCCACATGACCCGGAAGCTGTATGCCGGCTCCCTAGGCCAATAAAGCGAGATGAGCGCCACAACCCCAGAGTCGTCCGCGACTGGACCTAATGGTCAGGGGTCCCCTTACCTTTATCTGTCATCTATCTATCATCTATCTATCTATCTATCTATCTATCTATCTATCTATCATCTATCTATCGTCTATCTGCTTTCTATTATTTGTATATGTAGATTGGAGTTTGTATGTTTCAGAGCCCTTTTGTTGTTAGATCCTTGGATTGTGAGCCCAGGCGCAGTGAAACTGTGAGTGGCGGGGGCCAAGGATAGGAAGATGCAAAAATCATGGGACAATCATTTTGGGATTAAACAGACAACTTTACTGATTACAGATGTCAGAATGTTTTGGTGTAGGCATTGGATGTGTATCCTGATTCATGCTGCCCATATGTTGGTTGGTTACTTTGGCAGGGTTAATCCAAGGTTAAAGATTGCTCTATGATATCCATCCCCTCCAAGAATACCATTTGGGATGGTGCTGCTATGGCCTATCAGCCCCTGTCTTGGCATCTGGACAGAGGCATCTGTCCTTCGACCCCTTTAATGGGTACCCTGATTCCTTGGAGCAGCAGGTGGGGCTCCCAACATCACATGCTATCCATCTAGACTAAGGATTCAACCCACTGCCTTATCCACCATCAAGCTGTGACAATTGCTATGCGGTAGGCAAAACCCCCAGGCAGGCCCAATTTTTCTGAAGGCAAATTTCTCTCTGGCCTCAAATACCATAGCAAGGTCTTATGCATGACGTTCTGGCTTACCTTCTGTCAGAGCCATAGCATGATGCAGAGGGGTGTGTGGGTGTGGATTCCAGACTGACTGAAGCAGAGCCAAATATGTATACACATCTATGGTAGCCTCTAGGAGCTTGTTTTGGCTTTTCTAGGAAAGAAACTCCTGCCAACCTAGCAGTCTCCTGCCAACCTAGCAGTTCGAAAGCACGTCAAAGTGCAAGTAGATAAATAGGTACCGCTCTGGCGGGAAGGTAAATGGCGTTTCCGTGCACTGCTCTGGTTCGCCAGAAGCGGATTAGTCATGCTGGCCCATGACTTGGAAGCTATACACCGGCTCTCTTGGCCAATAAAGCGAGATGAGCGCCGCAACCCCAGAGTCGGCCACGACCGGACCTAATGGTCAGGGGTCCCTTTACCTTTACTAGGAAAGAAACTGTAACGTTAGCGAGTCTGCAAACCTAGTTTGAGCAGAGGCTGTAGCCCTCTGCAAATGTCTCCTGACATGTCTGATGCCACATGCTGTGCCAACCTTTCCCCTTATATGCTGTTCAACGTATATGTGAATGTATATGAATATGTAGAATCAAACTGAGAGAGAAACATAATTAAGTGCATTGAGCTGTATGCATGAACACAACACCCACCCACCTTCTTTGTTCAGCTAAGTGAGGCTATGATTCATGCTATGAACATCTTCCATATAAATTACTGCGGGTTTGTACTGGGGCGATCAGCTGTCCACAGACTAATGTTGTTTTGAACCTTGAATGAACTTTCTTCACAGCCTCCATAAGGGAAATATTTAGTGTTACATCTCAGTCACCATTCCTTCTTTCTTTGCAGCAGGTTTATATACAACGGAGTCATATCCTATCAGGCTAAAACCACATTAATTTACATTTTTTGTGGTTGGTATAATTTCTTCTTTCACACACACTAATTAGGAACGTCAACTGAATTAACTAAATTAACTAACATCAACTTGGATTTTTAAAAAACGAACTGCTGTGTAACTATAAAGAGTTTTCTCTCCTAAAATATGAGAAAGGAAAATATATTATCCTTTTACTTCAGTTATCAACACAGTTTTCTTTCTGCTGGAAAAACTATAAGCAAGCTTAGAATCATGGTTACCATTTTAAGTTGAAGAGAAAAACAAGCCTGTATGTGTGTGGCGCTTTGCATTGTAAATAAAGTTTCAAATCAGTCCTTTTATATTATGTTGGAAGCCACCCAGAGTGGCTGGGTATAAATAATAATTTATTATCATATTCCACAGTCTGGTGCTCTTCAGAAGACTCCAGCTCCCATCTTCTCCAGCCAGCATGCCCAATGGTCGGCAATGAAGAGAGTTATTGAGCACAACATCTGGAGAGCACCTGGCTAGGTAAGTCTGGCTTACAGAGTGCAAATGTATAGAGATCCATGCTTACAAAAAAATAACATTTAGGGAAGCAGCAGGGGGAGGGAAAGAAAGGGTTAACTGGGAAAGAATGTGTGGTGACTCCAGCACCAGGCACATGCCATGTGTAAAGTTCTTGGTATAATATTGCTTCCAACGCTACTTCCCACCTGAGGCGTATCTTTAGAGAATGGCTGTCTTAATGGATAGAAGGCAAACAGGGTAACCAGGGACACGGGGAGAGTATGTGTGTTTGGTGTTTGCTGTATGAAGTTTCAAACTCTGCTCCACATCGAACAAATCTGAATACAATGAGCAGAGGTGAAGTTCGCCGTTATTAAAATGCTCGGCCATAAAGGCAGGATTCAGATAACCTGTTCCTCCAAGAATAGCCAGTGCAAGCAAATGGCTCTGAGGGTGTTGGGTGAACCCCCAGAACAGGGGAGGTCCTTCTGTTGGGCAAGTGGAAATCTTTGCACTGACGGAACCATCTCCTTAGTGCTACATTGAATTCCACCCTAAATATCTTTTAGATGTACTGCAGTAGCTTTTTGTTGGATTTAGTGGGTCATATTAAAAATGGTGGGAATATGAACCCCCACCATGGTTTCTCTATTTCTCTTGCATATTTATGTACATTTTGAAGTACAGTGGTACCTCGGGTTAAGTACTTAATTTGTTCCGGAGGTCTGTTCTTAACCTGAAACTTTTCTTAACCTGAAGCACCACTTTAGCTAATGGGGCCTCCTGCTGCTGCTGCGCCACCAGAGCACAATTTCTGTTCTCATCCTGAAACAAAGTTCTTAACCTGAAGCACTATTTCTGGGTTAGCGGAGTCTCTAACCTGAAGCGTATGTAACCTGAAGTGTATTTAACCCGAGGTACCACTGTATAGTTACATGCCCAAAGCCTTTTGACTGGGCTGCCTCAAAAACTACAAACAAGCTAGCTATGATTCCTGTTCTCGTATCGGATTATTGAGGATTTTTAGCTTACTTTCATAAACAGGATGAAGAAAAGAGGGGGAAATGGTGGGAGGGGGATCCCTCCAGATGCTTTTATTAACTTATTTGTCAACAAAGAATGCGTTTCAGATGCCATTTAGGTTGTGTGTGACCCTCTGCAACTTCAAAGTGTTTCTCTTCTCATTCAAGTCTGTTATGTTTGTTGTCCTAGAAAAAGCGATGGCAATCAGGCCACTGGCTTGTTATTATTGGCTGTCTCAGCTGGGGAGGCCCAAACAGCAAGCAACGCTGACCTTCCCCGCTGCAGTGTAAACACTGTGATGCACTGCAGGTGTTTTCCACATCCTCTGTCACCTCCTAGAAATATCGGTCGGGATTTTCTACTTCCTATTTGGGTTTTTAAATGAAGAGCCGGGTCAGCGTTCAAATGATCAAACTCATAAATCCTCTGACCTATTGTGTAAGCTTTCAGCAAGCATCTGCCTTTATCGTGGCTCATGGCAGCTTTGTCATGCCCTTGTTGATCTTAAAGAATGATAGCATAATGAACATGTCTACTTTTCCACCTTAAATTGCCAGCGAGGAAGTGTACAGTCACAGGGCAACTACTTTTGTTAGATTTGTGTATTATTATTACTACAGTGGTACCTCGGGTTACAAACACTTCAGGTTACAGACTCTGCTAACCAGGAAGTAATACATTGGATTAATAACTTTACCTCAGGATGAGAACAGAAATCGTACTGCAACGGCAGTGGGAGGCCCCATTAGCTAAAGTGGTACCTCAGGTTAAGAACGGTTTCAGGTTAAGAATGGACCTCCAGAATGAATTAAGTTCGTAACCAGAAGTATTTAGAAAACCACCATTAGGTATTAAATTGCCATGCCTCTTAATGATCCCTTGATTTGAATTTCCCCGTAGGAGCCCACTCTTGTGGGGCTATTCAGTGTCATACAAATTACAGCAGAATGCAAGGTGTTGAAAAGGGTGACTTCACTAGGACTGTCACTTAACTGCTGTACTAAAATTAATGGCTGTTGATTTGCATTTTATGCTCTGCTGGTTTTCCTCTGCTGCAGACCATGCAAAATTAAAGAAGGAGACCTAGTCAGCTCAGGGAATGGCAGCTTCATCTAACCAGTGTCAAACACACACACACTAAATAATACTCCTGTGTCATCCTAACTACATTTGCTCAAGGAACAAATATCGTTTTAAAGAGGAGGGGGGCAGACTTATAACCCAAGACTAGCCCTCCCCCCAGCTCATCCAAACATGAACAGGAGTTCTCACCAACCTGGTGTCCTCCGGGTGTTTTGGATTCTAAGTCCCATTGGCCACAGCCAGAGCCAGGCTTGATCGTGCCAGCTTGATAAATGCCACTGTACAGCTTTCACAGCCCATTCTCAAGTTGAATGTGAGGTCTTGACCCATTCTCTGAGTGCCATCTGACTAGATTGCGCTGCCACATCCTGCCATTAAGGAAAGAATGTAGGTATAAGACTCAAGTATCCGGAAACGGGTCTGGCTAAGCGTTTCAGAATGTTTCCTTGCTGCTTTTTTTTCCTTTTTTTTTTTTGCAAAACCATACTAAATATTTTTTAACCAAGACCACCCTCTCTGGTGACCAAGAATGCATTTCATCATGTGGTGATAATAATCCAATTCTGACTACAAATTACAATTATTTTTCTTGTAATTTTATATGAGTGCATGAAAGTATACTTTTGGCAGACCCCATTCCGGTCAAGTAGCACATAATTCACATGGGATGTTCAGAGGATTTTTGGCCAAGCTGTCTGTGGCTAGGTTTTGGTTTTCTGTATCTCTCCCCCCCCCCAATACAGACTAAATATGGTCACTGTGATTTAAAAAACAACAACTACTAGTACTTAAAATAATAACCAAACCGTGCTTGTTATTCCTATTCTAGGAGATGAAAAAAAAAGTAGTCATTTATTTCCCTGAATTCTACCTAGCCCTAATAAACTCTTAGCAAAGTACTACACAAAGATTGAAAGAGGCAGGAGAGATCACGCAGAAGTGGTGAGTTGACAGAGAATTATGAGTGACTTGAATATCCCATTTGTAATTTATGTGTAACACCTGAATAGGGTCCTCAAGATGCTCTCCTCACCCACAGTGAAATTCCCACAGGCAAAATTGAGATTTCCTTTGGGATGTTGCACAAAGAACATCACTGTGTAACTCTCCCTTTGAAGCATCCTAAGATTTGTTTTTGAGACAAGGCACTCACATTTCAATACAGTGATACCTTGGTTCTCAAACTTAATCTGTTCTGGAAGTCCATTCCAAAACCAAAGCATTGTAAAACCAAGGCACATTTTCCCATAGAAGGTAACGCAAAATGGATTAATCCATTCCAGACTTTTAAAAACAACCCCTAAAACAGCAATTGAGTATGAATTTTACTATCTAGCGAGACCATTGATCCATAAAATGAAAGCAATAATCAATGTACTATATTATAAAATAAATAAGACGGTATTGTAGATGATAAAAATTAAAATTAATTTTTTTTCTTACCTGCACTTACGATAGTCATTGTTTGGATTGTTTGGCTTTTATCCATTTCCACAGTCACACAATCAATCAATCAGTAGCTGAACTGGGTTCCACACAGTCACAAAAACAAATTAACCAAAAAAGCCTCAAAAACAAAAATGCAAAATAAATAATAAAAAAAGCACCAAACTTTGACCGTTTGACTTCTGAAACAATCGAAAACCAAGGCACAGCTTCTGGTTGGTGCAGGTGCCCTGGAAACAATAGCCGACAGCCGCATCAGACGTCCGGCTTCCGAAAAACGCCCTCAAACTGGAACACTTACTTCTGGGTTTTTGGCGTTTGGGAACCAAGGCATTTGAGTACCAAGGCATTTTTCAACCAAGGTACCACTGTACAGAATTGAGCACTTTTGTCCGAATCAGACAAGGCAAAGGCGGAATCCTAATCAACTGATGGGATGCAGCAGCAAAGCACTGGCATTCACTCTCCCCAACTACCCCTTCCCTGCTACCAGAGAGCTGAGATGCAGGATTCCAGATTTATTCATCACATGAAACCACAGCTGTCTGCTGAATTGAGGCTGCTGATTTTGATGGGCTTCTTAAGCGTGCTAAACTCTAAATTCATTTCGAAGTTCTAGGGCAGTGGAGATCCGCCAGGAATTGCTACATGTTTAGAAAACAGATTGCGAAACTCTGTCTTAGGTAATCAAGAAGAACTGATGGTTTGTACCAGATACACATAATCCTAAGGTTGAGTTACACAAGACAAAAGCTGGGCTTCTAAAACTCAACATGTGCATTAACTGCTTGTGGCAAATTGGTCATCTGGACAAGCCACATCTCCCCTGAACCCAGAATGGTAATGCGCAAAAGAAAATACTGTTCATTTTGAGCTTAGCAGTGATCTATAGTCCTGTTAGACAACTGGTTTTCCAAAGGCATGGTCATTTATTAAAAGGGCTGCACATATATTCAGGATCCAGCTACTTTAGTAGAGAAAAAGTGTTTTAAATGTGTCATCACACTGTGACACCAGATGGCGCTGTAGAGCTCCATCTTTCACCAATGTGTTTTCCCGTTATGTGGTTTACAATGCATTTTCCTGAAACGCTTTTTTGATGTGTCTAGATCCAGCCTCAATCTCATGAACCAGCTTTCATTTTGTCTCTTAAAAAGAGAGTGGCTTAGTGCTCTCACTTTCTTCCTACCCAGCCATAGCAGACAGTAACCAGGTGCATCATAAAACATTTGTCTTACCCAAATGTCATAGGGTGCCTCCAGACTGCCAGCATTTTGAGGGAGGGATACATTAGGTTTGCAGAATTAAATAAATGATTAACAAGAAGACACGAACAAATCAGGGTGGATGTTCTTTGTCCTATAACCACAGTGTAAAGAAATAAGAACAAATGCTCTGGGAACACTGGCCATAGCCTAACTGCTGCATGAGCTATGTGCAAGCAAATCAAGCTGAATGCTGGGGGGGGGGGGGACCAAGGCATCTGGATTAGCTCATAGAAGTCAGGAGCACAGAGGATGCAGGAAGAGCCCTAACCAGGTGGAATTGCTGACATTTTACATGCAGTCCAGTGCTGCAGTGGAGAAACCACCCCATGGCAGCACAGAGTTGAGGAGAGGCATGATGACTAAACATTGAGTTGCAATGCTTTCTGCGTGTTTCTTTTTTCTTCATGAAGATGTTGTGAAGCTGCACCTAAAAGGCAGTAGCTGTACCATTACATGCACATCTTATCAGTTCTGAACCTGGGAAAAGGTTAACTAATTTAATAATTACAAGTCTTGGGGGGGGGGAATACTGTGTTGATTTCTTACAAGATAGGCTTAGTAACACAGCTAAAAAAATTAGAGAAAATAATTTGTCCATTGTTTTCCTTCGACCCTTTAGTAATTGCATACTTGGCAGGATTATAGCATGCTTAGAGCTAATTCACACAACCACATCTGGGACTTATTTTCCATCTGCAGCAACATCTCCCTTTTGTTGCAGTCAGCCTTGGCTAACTGTGAAGTAGTTGTCTGGCTGCTTCACCACTTAAATACCCCATTGGAGGGCACCAGGAAGACAATCTGCAATAGGATGTATCCATGGCAGAGCATCATTTGCATCCCATTAAGTCTGACAATAACTTGGGAAGATGGCGAATCTTTTTTTTTTAATGCATTAAATTGAACCCACCAAGAATACGTATACAGATAATAAAAAGGTAAGTATGACATCATGCTGCCGTTCTTGTGGCTGCAAACTACAGCATGGTAACAAACTGGGCTCTCTGAACTGCCAGGCCATCACAGCACCATCAGAGGTTGAGGAAAAATAAGACAGAGACCAGTGGGCAGCCCAGCCAGCGAGCAAAGAAACAGGCAGCCCAGGACAGCTGTAGAGGTTTGGCGAGGTCTAAGGGCAGAAGGGAGGGGAGAGAAGAAGGGGCGATGGCTTTGGGGTGTAGGTGTGGCATAGGCAGCATTGGCAAATGAAGAGAGCAGCCTCTAGCGTAAGGTTACCAGATTTTTTTCAAGGAATCCAGGGACACTTTGCAACTTCAATGGATTTTGTCAGGGACAAAAGACGTCCCCAGGAAACGGGGACGTCTGGTAACCTTACTCTAGCAGTGTATTGCAATAGTGATGTAAGGACGAATGACTGTGTTCGTACATTGTGATTCTACAGTCATCAGAATGAAAGAAGAACTCTACTGGATCAGACCAAAGGCCCATCATGCGTGCCTCTGGGAACTCTGAAAGCAGGACGTGAGTACCAGAGCGCCCTCCCCACTGGGTCTCTTGAGCAACCAGTGCAGTCTCTGATACTGGAGGTCATACCCAGGCTATCATAGCTAGCAGCGACTGACAACTTAACACCCCCCCCCGATTTCTCTAACCCCCTTTTAAAGCTATCCAAGTTGGTGGCCTTTACTATATCTTGTGGTAACAAATTCCATAGTTCAAATATGTAATATGTGAAGAAGTATTTCCATTTGTCCATCCTCAGTCTTCCAACATTCAATTTCAAGTTCTACTCAAATTGAACCTCATTCTATCCACTTTTCCCAGATATTGCATTTTTTTTTTTTTACACAACCATATACAAAGTACAGGTTCTACTGTGGCCCCATCCTCTTCTTCCCCCTTCCCTTTGCCATCCCCATTTCTTTTCTCCCTCACTTTTAGAGGAAAGTTGTCTTCTTTCTTTCCACTGCACTGGCAATTTATCTACTGCTTCTTCCACCCTTCCCTGCCTTACTGACTCTGATAAAGGACAACGCGTGGGGTGTGTGTGTGTGTGTGTGTGGGACCTTCAGAGTGAGGTCTTCTGTGCAGGGTGGTTTCTTGCTGTGGCTAGAAAGCAGGTTTTAAATTTAGTTGTAGTTACTTGCAATGAAAATAAAAATCTAGAGATTGAGAAGTAGCAGCAGGTTTCATGTCTCCTCCTCTGCATAAAGGTTGTTCACTGTGTCCATGGCCAATCTGGTCCTGTGATCAGGCCTGAACACAGAATGAAATATGTCTAGAAAATCCATATCAGTTGCCCTGCCATGACCCTCTCCACCACCTTTGCAGAGTCAAGGAGTCTAAGTATGTGGATAAGTCATTGCACAAGTGCAAAAACTGGTACTGCCAGTAGAATTCAGCAGTCTGAGAATCATAGTTTGCCATGTGAAATGCACTTTTAACCTTGAAGGCTGTGGAAGATGGTCTTAAATGGGTGTGAATAGACTTGGCAAAATCTCAGACACCAAGGTGGATGACCAATAGTGAGAGTGGGGAGGATTGGATCCTAACTAAGCCCTCCCCCCTTTCCCACATCAAACAGCTGTGATTTTTTAAAAAGTGCACATGCACATTATTTATGCAGAAACTGTGTTCTGAATAGACTGCTTCATGAACTCCATGAGGTTCTCAGGTAGTCCTTCATCCAGATGCCACACAGTTGCAGACTTGCCTAGTTTAAGACATCAGGGGTGCCAACTTGAATAAAATATTGTGGGGGCCCAGGTAAGCCTTGCCTCACATAACCAATCACATGACGCAGTGCACACACACCATTTGAATGGGAATGCCCATCAACTTTAAATATTTTATTGTGGGGATCAAAGCCCCCACGGTCCCTAGGAGTTGGCTCCTATGCAAGCCATACTGTGGCTCTTGATGTTAGCTCTGGGTAACATCATGGTACACAATTTAGATTTTTTTTTGAAAAAGATAGCAAACCTGCATAACATCAACAGGAATAAAATGTTAATTTTTTTAAAAAAGCCCAATTAATAGTATTTACCAACAACAACAACAACAACAACAACAGTAGTAGTAGTAGTAATTTATTATTTATACCCTCCCCATCTGGCTGGGTTTCCCTAGCTATTCTGGGTGGCTCACAACAGAACACCAATAACAATAACAATAACAATAACTTTAACTCTCTCTCTCTCTTTCTCCTTGGACCTACCAAAGTCATGAAAACCGCAGGTGCTTCAAACCAGGTTTTCTCCTGCAATGTCCTGTAAGATTCTAAAGAAGAGTTTCAGATGACATACTGTGATGCATTGTTTTTCTGTACATGGTTCAGTTGAAGCAAATTACATCTGAAAAGGTCTTTTTTAAAAAAACAAACCAATCCAAACTCTTATGGTCTTTCCCTGTAGATGTGTAATATTTCATCCCTGTTTAGATTAGAATGACATGATTTCCCTGTAGATCCCCCCAAATTAACTGGAGACAAAGATGGGGGAAAAGTTTAACTCATCAACAATGTAGGTGAATTAATTATTTCCTCTTGTGTCTGAATTGTGCAGAATGCACCCTAAAAATCTGTTGATCGGTGAAAATCTGCACTGACACTTCTTATCCCCATTACATTGCTTGAATTTTGCCATGTTTGGTTCTTGCAGTTTTATTCATATTTGGAAAGCCTTTGCTTTAACCCACAGCTCTCAAATCAAGACCTGGGCCTTTAATCTCTAATCTTCCCTCGCCTAGTTCACCGCTCCCCAACAAGTTGCATGTCTCCTGCAATTGATTGCCAAGCCTGAATTTTAAACAGTACATCTGGGTGCACAATGCCCCTCGCCATTGCATTAGTGGAACCCGGCTCACAGGTCTCTGGATACAGCCAAGCATGGACAGACTATCCATTAGGGATTTGTAGTCACTGAAGATCTGAAGGAAGGGGTTAATCCCAACAGTTGCTTTGTGCCTTTCTGTGAAGACGCTGACCTCATTTCATAGGAAAGTAAGGAAGTTCCAATCTGGGGGTTTGGGGGGAAGAGAAAAGAACTGCATGTACAATTTAAAAAGTACATTTCTTATGCACATGACATCTGTAATTAGAATGCACTGTAGATGTTACGCTCCTGTTGTATTACTGAAGGCTGGCATGTTACAATCAGTTTGCTTAAATTCCTGAAGTTACAATATTTATATTTCTTAACTTGCCATACCCTTGTGTTATGTGAGATGTTTAGCCATTTCACTGGGATGCCATAAATATTACTTGGCTGGTGCACATACTCTTATGAAACACATCTGCATGTAAATTTAATATAATGAGATCTAAACAAATCTCAAGCTATGCCTTTTCATACGGAGAGCTGTGTTCTTCATTGCTGTTTTTGCTTTGATGTCCAAAGATTATAAATGTTAAAGCAGATTTGCTAGTTTGCTCCCTCCCTCCTCCTTTGGCTCTTTTATGGCATCACTGGGAATGAAAATCAGCCCACAAAGCCCATAAAACCACTTAAAATGGCCTTTAAATGATAATTAAGTGATGTAAAGGTCTTTGCTGTGTCTGCTTGCTACTTTAATCTTATGATGTGTCTCAAGTATTACATCAGAATTCTCCCTTTTTTATTGTCATGTATTGAACTGAAGTGTCTCATTCATCTTTCCCTGTATTAGGTTTATGAACTCAACAAGAAGGAGTTCCAGGACTAACCACAATAAGATTATCTTTGAGATGCATTAAACGTGTGGAATTCATTTTATTTCCGACGAAACAAAGGCTATCAGGTGCAGCGTTCTAGTCCCAAACATTACTCCCACAGCGAACTACTGCTACAAGCAGTGCCACTTGTTCAAAGCTTCTAGATTCTTTTAGAAATCTCATTACCAGATGACTTTTCATAGAACCTTTTCATTTCCTAGAAATCTAACAACAGAATCATTAAATGCAGCATAATGGAACACACTCTCTCCCCTCCCTCAATAAATTCATCTTCTTTTGCTACATAAAGGTAAAGGTAAAGGGACCCCTGACTATTAGGTCCAGTCATGACCGACTCTGGGGTTGCAGTGCACATCTCGCTTTATTGGCCAAGGGAGCTGGCGTACAGCTTCCGGGTCATGTGGCCAGTATGACTAAGCCGCTTCTGGTGAACCAGAGCAGCACACGGAAACGCCGTTTTCCTTCCCGCCGGAGTGCTACCTATTTATCTACTTGCACTTTGATGTGCTTTCGAACTGCTAGGTTGGCAGGAGCAGGGTCCGAGCAACGTAAGCTCACCCTGTCACAGGGATTCGAACCGCCGACCTTCTGCTCGGCAAGCCCTAGGCTCTGTGGTTTAACCCACAGCGCCACCTGCATCCCATTTTGCTACATAATGCATCTTAAATGTCAGTGATAGGTCACAAATCTTTGGAACTCTCCTTCCAAAGGAAAGGAAACTCAGGTAAGAGTTGCCCTTGGAATGCTTCCAGGTATCTGTCCAGGCATATGGAGTGTCCAGAATGAAAGAGAGGACTACAAAGATATTTGGGACAGTGAATACCATCTCATTCTTCTTCCTTCTCTGCATGTGGAACACTGGAAGGAGAGAGCAGGGAGGCAGCTGTAGTCAAAACAAGAAGCTACCAAGACAGGGACCAATATTCTCATCAAGGAACTGAGAAAAAGAGATGGAGTTTTACAGGTGGGCCGCCAGGAATGGTTGTTCATTAATCTGAATCTGGATCCAAACAGGAAGGCTGGTTTTGACCAGCGGTGAATGAAGAGGACTCAAGCTCTGCTTCTTCGGGGCTCACATCACATGAATTGGCTTCATTGCTGTATAGAACCAGGATGAACATCAGAAGAAATATTGAAGAGTAAATCAGGTGATTCTATCTGGGTCCTCTTTATGGAACATGAAACAGTCAAGGGTATGCATGCACGAGATGGAGCACTAGGGAAGAAATACTTGTATTTCTAGACCCGTGAAGGACAGAGCCTTTTCCTCAAATCTTCATCGCTACAATTGTAACAAAAATATACTGACAATAGAGATTACAAATTCCTGAACTATGTACTGTGTGTATCTACTTTTTTAATCTGTATATATTGCAATAAAAAACCAGGCACAAGGTTATACAAATAGCCTAAAAGTGATTGACATGCTAATAATGCCCAATCAAGCCGGTAATGCTCGTGTAACAAGCTCCTGAGAAAATAATATTTTTGGTCAATAATACATTTTTAAGCGAAGTGTTTGTTTTTAATTAGCCTCATATTTAGCTATTTAGTCATGCTGTGTCTATCAGCCATGGCTAAAAAGAAAATAACACAGGCTGACTTGAACTGTACTGTTGCCTTAAACTCTTTAACTTTCATCTCTTCCTTTTTGGCTTTCTTTTCTGCATTCCACCAGAGCTTGCTTGAAAGCATTGGGGGCATATCCCAGCTTGTCCTGTTTCTCCTCTTCCTGAGCGCTTCCTCTCTCAGAGAAGAATTAGGTGATTCTTGTAGGAGAGGACCTCCTGCTCTGCTGTTATACGCCTGGGATAACCAAATGGGGTGCCAGCCAGCCCCAGCCAGCAGGGCTAATGGTCAGGGATGATGGGAGTTGTAGTCCACCACACATGAGGGCTTGTTCAATGTGAGCTTGTTGACAGTACTTACCCATAGTGCTTCAGTTTCCCCTTCCTCATAGACTAGGGTTTGGAAACCCCAGGCCAGGGAGACAAATGCAGCCCTCTAGGCCTCCTATCTGGCCTTCAGGTCTCTCTCCAGGTCACTCCTTTTCCCATGATGCACCTGGATCTGCTCCACCCCCTCCTTGGGTGCTTCTGCCTGGTTGGAATGTGCCCTTGAACCAAGATAATGCTCTTGAACCAAGATAATGCTCCTTACTTGCATGGCTGGAGATGGGCGTGTAGAAATCTTTGAACTCTGTATGGCTTGAATGTAGCTTACTAAGTCACATATGTTGCTCTGCCCAGTTTTTGCCTCTGGCCATGTGGTTTCTATAGGAGGATGTGACCCCAGGGCAAGTAAAGTTCCCAAGCCCAGCCAATGGCAGACAAAATTTGATTTTACCATGTTAATCAATCTGCCGACCCTATCAAAGTGAGGCAAAGAGACTCATGTTGTTCCAACTGTAAGATTCTATTATTCTATGAATTGCACAAACCTGCATTTCTAGGGTGCACTCAAATATTTCCCACAGCACATGGATAGTCTGGAGATGATATCCAATAATGTTCCATCTACAAACATGATTGATTTTTGTGTGGTACAAGAGAGAAGGGATGCTCTGCACGAATGGCTACAGAGAAATGTTCTTGGTTCCCCAAACTGAAGCTGTGAAAGGAGGAAAAAAGAAGAAGGATTTCATGCAGCCTTTCTGGACTCTTGGATGACAAAAGGAAATGAAACCTCAAATCTTCTACCAGTGCTGGATTTACAAAAAAGCTAAACAAGCGATAGCTTAGGGCCCCACTCTCTTGGGGGCCCAAAAAAAGAAAAAAAACACCCTGGATGTACATTTCCAAAATATAAGATAAAACCTACATACAGCAACAGTGTTTTGTATTGTGTAGGCTCCTATGATGTAAGTAAGGGGCCCTGCCTGCTGGCCTGCTCCCTAAAATATCACTGGTTTGCTCATTTCTATATATAGGGTGCTTACATCCTGCATGGAGTTTGCATTCTGCAGGGACTTTTCAACAATTTGATAAAATACATATTTTGTTATGTGCAAATGGCTTTAGATACCTATTAGGTCCATAAATTACCATATAGCATATATTCAACACACACAAAACAGCGACAATTTGTTGTTGACAAAGGACAGCTGGACATATAAAGGGCCCCATTACCTCCAGTAGCTTAGGACCTCATCAAACCTAAATCTGGCCCTGTCCTCTACATAAGCTGCTGTACGTCTAAATGTAAAAACATTCTCATTTCCACAGGTTTTTTGCCTGCTACGGTCATTTTTCTTGCCCTGTGCTTTTCAAACTGAACTGTTCTATGAAGCTGTCCTGATATATCTGATGTCCCAGAGGAGAGAAAGTTGTGAACTGTACCATGGGCAATTGGATGGTCCACAAATTGGGATTTATTCCTTAAACCAATTCTGGTTTAGTCAAACATTTCTTCTGTTTAAAGAAATCATTAAGGAAGGGATAGCAATTATCACACACACACACACACACACACACACACAAACACGAGTACCAATAAGTTTTGGGGGCATTATCAGTCCTCCTCACTCACAAAATGATATTTCTGATGGCCAAGGAGGGGGTGATCTGCATTCCCATTGGGGAGCTGGGCAAGGTGGAGAGTTTTAAACTTCTTCACCCAATCCAGCAGCACAATGTCTATTTTATTTATCATCTTGGGGACAGATGTTGGGGTGGGAAGAAAAATCTGATCCAGGCCCCCAGGTCAGAAATGAGCCATCCCAAAACTACACAGATTAGGTTCCAGTCCCCTACAGGTTAGGGGAACTTGTACCTTAATAATTTCTAGAAGGATAGTGTGTTGGTCTCCAGCACTGAAAAGATGCACCAGTTTATTATACTACATTGGAATGCTTAAGCTAACAGACAGCCATGCAGCCAGCAAACACACTCACTGGTAATGCCATTTATGCATTTCACTCCCACTTAGCAGTGTTCATCTCACTGAACTGGAATCTAAAGTGTTGAACATGTTCCCATGTCAACTGAATACATTTGGTTTTATTGGACTATTGACTATTTAAAATTCTGGTTGCCAGCTGTCACTAAGGCATGCAAAGCATGAAAAGTAATGGTAACATCAGATAACACAGGACTGAATTTTTTAGTTTTTTAATGTGCCAGTAGTAGTTTAATCGCATTGGGTACAGAACTACCCAAAACAAAGATGAAATTGAAAAGACACCAAGTGTTATGGCAGCAAATGCAGCAGGATATATAGGACCACATATAGACACATGAACACACCTTAAAACATATTTCCCCCTAATTTACACAGGCTACAATCTACTCATAGTTATCTGCATGGAACCAGTTCTATGTGTCCTAATTTATGTCTCTTGGATTAAAGCTTCTGTAACTGGGTGGTGAATGTCTTTCTTTATCCACAGAAACAGAGATCATTGAGAGACAGGTAGAAAGAACCAGAAAATACTCTACTTCCCCATAAGGCAGATTACCTTAGGTTGAAATGCTGCTGACAGGTGTGTCAGAGGGAAAAGAGCTTGCTACTCTTAGCTTGTTCTAATGCTAAAGTATTTGGATTCTTGGAAGTTCCCTCAATTCCAAATGTCAACTTAAATCTACCTTCTGGCTAATCATATCCACCCCTTCCCAGTTTCCATCAGATCCTCACAGACACAGGCCCAGCTGAGACATTACTTGGGCAGCATGGCTGCCACCAAGAAATCCAGCCCATGTGGTTTGGCACTCGGAGCATACAGAACTAAATGAAGGGGAGGTGCTTTTCACAACTATTTTCAGCAGCATTGACAAGTGTTCCCCTGTTGATGATTTTCCAGGGTGTGGTCTGAAAGGGGTTGCCCATTCAGAATGAGGGCAATGTTTCCTGTGCTTGCTTTCAGTGATGATAGCGCATAGCTCATTTGATTGGCTCTGTAGTGTTTCAGTGCTGCCCTGTTCAGAGTGTGTCCCCACACTGGTTAGGGTAACTTGTTTACATAGATTTTTCATTCTTCTCACTGCTGTCCACATGATCCAGTCAGTCAAGGACAATGCATCTAATGTGATGACAAATTAGAAATGGCTATGTGACAACAATTCTATTTCACGTGTATACAAAGCCATTGGGAGTGGTCTTTAGAAGATACAGAGCAAATTGTAATCACATATGCTCATGAAACACAGCTCTATTTCTCTATAACATCGGACATAGGAGTGGCCAAGTAGGCTCTGGACCAGTATCTGGGGACAATAGTGGGCTGGATGAGGACCAATAAATTGAGTTTAAATCCTGGCAGGATGGAGGCCCTGCAGATGAGTGCCCTCCCCCCCCCGAGTATTTTTTGCTAGTTGTTTTTTATTTTTATTGGCAAACTTTTTTTTGTTTGCTTTGGTATTTCACTGTAAATATCAGAGCTATGAAAAATTAAAGCTGAAGCAAGGGGGGTTGCTTTTCTAGCTTTCCGTCTGTTAATTTTTATTTACATGATCAGTGAATGCCATTGTAGATTTGTATTTTGCTTTTCCTTCCAGGAGCTGAAGGTTGTGAACAATATCCCCCATCTCTTTTCTATTTGCAACAGTTCTATGTGGGAGGCTAGGCTTAGTTAATGTATGTACACTCCCAGAAGTTCTTCCCCACAGATGAAGAGGGTGGGGTGGTGTATAAAGGGGGCTCAATCCATATGCAGTTCACCAGTCCCAAGAAATCTTGTTGGCATCCCTGACTTTGATGCTTGAAGGAAGATATCTTCCCATCCCAGGTTAGGTAGAGCCCAGAAAGACCCAGCTAGTCTTATGCCATCCAAGCAGGAGCATTGTCTCCACCTACTTTGTTTTCCAAAGGTTAGTTGATGTCACCAGATATGTGTTGTCCAGCATATTTAAATTTCCCTATTTGTTGTGCTCTTCCGGACAACTGTTAAAGGCACAGGGGTAACCCATACCTCTTTTTTACCTTGCTAACATACTGTACAGTCTCAGGGCAGCCCCTCCCCTTGTTGTAAGCCAAAAATAATAGAAGCTGATTAAATAGAGGGTCAAATTTAGTTTGACTCCTTTGTGGACATTTTCTTGGACCAAAAAGACCTAAGACAGTAATTGGAGGAGGAAAATGCCACTGAAAAGAAGAGGCAGTCAGTGTGTGGAGTGGGGGTGGAGGAGAGTCAACCACCAGTTCAGGAAGTCAGGTGTTTAAGGTGAGTATTGTGTTGGTGATCTGTTCATACGCATCAACTGTGTTGTTTTGAAGTGCATATTGAAATCAGAGAGCATTCTGTTCAGCCAGTATAAATGCGCTGGCAGGTAATGTTTCCTTGACTAACTCCAGGATGTGTTTATCTAGATTGAACTAAAAAGTGAAATTAACACCGTAAAATTCCCTTTCAAAAGGTAATTGCTAAGTCACTCTATCTCACATATACAAAGTGGCATTGCCTTTCACTTGGGTTAACAACTGCCCATAGATTATCTTCAGGGGTCTTCTGATATAACCATTGGGCCATGCAAAAATGTTTTATATGATTGCCAAATTACTTCTGGAAAGGGGACCATGCCTTCAACCATTTTTTATCGTGGTCAGATATTCAACAGATGAAACCTTATGCCTAATTGGAGTTCCCGCGATAGATAAAGCTGTGGCTTTTGATTTCCTGATTCACTTCATTTCATGCAGCTGTAAAAAGATACAGAAATTTTGCTAGAAAAAGGAAGCATCTCTTTCAGGAATAATTCCTCAAAATTCTCAAGTGCTGTTCATTCATCTCCAATGGTTCCTGTCCTCAATAAGTCATCTTAACATTGTGGTATCTATCAATATTTATGGAGGGCCCTATTGCCCAAGTAAACATAGGCTTTTGACATTGACATAATGCAATGAGAGAAGATGAAATTACTAGGTTTGTGAGGCCTGCCTGTGATGATCACTTTAATATGGCTGTTGCCACTAACCACAGAGCAGCTAGATCATTCAGCTTCCTGGATAGCCTTCTATCATCACAGTCAACAGAAGCTTGTCTGTGGCAGGCTGGGCATATCAATATTTTGTCTCCCATCTGAAAATAAAGCACTACAAAACATTTGTGCATTACATTAAATATTTTATTCATGCAAAGTCACCAGCATCTCAAAAAGGCAAAATATGGAATATTTATTATGATTTGGCTTGAATCCTTATTATTACTTGTGGCTATATATTGATGTGTGCAAAGAATCAGAAATTATGGAAGCTGAAAAATTGAAAACACATGTTTTGAAGACAGAGGGAACAGAGGTTTATATAAGGAGCAGATTTATGCTTTTTCTGAGCTAGGCCAATAGCCCATTGATGGCAGTATTATTTAATCATGGTAAAGTAGCTTTTGAAAGTATCAGTCAGACATATTTCCCAGCTCAACTACCTGAGATCCTTTTAAAAGACGTGCTAGGAATTGAACCTAGAGTATTTTGCATATTGCAATTTTTTTCTACTTCCCTGCCTTAAAAAAAGAGAAGAGGACAAGATGTGACTCATGTAGTCAGTCATATTCTCTGTCTGATGATGTATGTATAGCATTTATATGATTAGGTGTGTTTTTAAAAGATTGCAATTGTGACTCTGGTTTTAATTATTTTTGTGAACCATTTAATCTTAGGAGAAGCAAGATAAAATGTTTTCAATCAAACAATCAATCAAAATGTGATACATCCATCAAATGAAGTCAAAGGGGAGGCTTATCACCAGGTAAGTACAATTTCAGCTGGGAGTAAAACTGATCTGGGTCGATTTGAAAGTTCCAGGCATACATATGACAACTGTCATTATACTGTGGAAAACATGATCAGCATTTCCTCTATGAGACTATGACTGCCATCCACATTTTGCAATGGACCTCTTAGTTACTTTTTTTTTTAAAGAAGGTATAGGCACAATATGACTGAAGTGACTAAATATCAAGGATAAACTCAAAAGGAATATTTTTTCCCCATTGGTTACCTGTACGCATAAAGAGAAAAATGTTCCAACTTGACACTTGAACAAATAATATAACCAACAACCTGACATAAGAATTAACCAGATCCAAATGGGATATTTTAGCAGCTAGATTTTCCTTGAAATTATGCTGACAACAACAACAACAACAACATAAATCCATGGACACTGTATAGACAGCAACACCTGAATACCTTCAGTGGTATCACAACTCTTTGTAAATTGTTTATAAGCAGTACTTAGGGATATATTTTGTCCAGCTTGGGATAGAATGTCATGTTCAGTAAACCAATGATTCATAGATGCCTTGTTGGTGTTGCTCAGCTAGAGGTTGGAATATTTATTTAGTACATTCTATCTTTCCTGCCAACCTAGCAGTTTGAAAGCACGTCAAAGTGCAAGTAGATAAATAGGTACCACTCTGGCGGGAAGGTAAACGGCATTTCCATGCGCTGCTCTGGTTTGCTAGAAGTGGCTTAGTCATGCTAGCCACATGACCCGGAAGCTGTACGCCGGCTCCCTTGGCCAATAAAGCGAGATGAGCGCCGCTGGACCTAACGGGCAGTGGTCTCTTTACCTTTTTTATCTTTCCTCTAAGACGTATAAGGGGACATTCATAGATCCTTCCCTATCTTTACCACACTCCCATTTTATGCTCACAACAGTCCTGTGAGGTTGATTAGATTGATGGGGGTGGGGGAGACACACACACACACAGAGAGAGAGAGAGAGACTGACTCAATATCACTCAGCGAGAGCTTTATGAATATGTCTGTTCTTGGGGAGATACCATAGGAAGAAGCTGTAGTAACTCTCTTTCAATGAGCACAACTTCCATCCCTGAAAGAGAACTACTCATAACAGCCAGTCCAAAATGCATTGTATATTAACAAGCCCAGCTGTTTATGTTAGTTTCCACTTACATCCTCTTTGACTTGAAATTTCAATTCCCATGTGGTCTAAAAAAAGGAAGAAAGAAGTTCCAATTTATAACTTTCAAAATTTAAGCCTTGAGCCCTGACAAAGTTACTACTTGTTTAATAATGCATTTTAAATTACCCCTGCAAGACTACAATATATTACTAGACCAATTTCATGCCCCTGTAAGCATAAAGATTGGTTCATAGATAAGAATGTATTTCAACAAGCGGTGGTTCAGATCCAATTTCCAAAATGTGACAGTCTCCAGGTCCTGGCATCTGGGAATAAAGTGTACACCCCTGTAGTTCCTATGTTAAAATAGCCATCAATTACACATGACATCCAGTTCCTTCATTGTCCAAAAAGCTTTGCATATTAATAGGGTAAACAGTTAATTTACATCATTTCACCTTGAAATATTGATTTCTGTGTGGAAAAAGAAGAAGAAGAAGAAGAAGAAGAAGAAGAAGAAGAAGAAGAAGAAGAAGATCCAATCATTGGAGCTATTTCATATTTTCTATACAATTTATACACAGTCATGGCAACAATGACAATGTTAGTAAGTGGCAGGTTCTAACTGTGAACACAATCAACAACCTCCCCACCCCCAAATATTCAATGCATACTCAGTTGAAGATAACTTGTTGAAAGCTGTATCTTTAATGTTGAGGTGCTCTTATTCATTTGGCTAGAGCTCTGGAATTCCTAGAGAATTTTCCTCTTTTTGTTATGTCGCATTGCTTCTTCCTAATTTCTAGCAGTTATCTCTGCAAAGCAAATCTGTCAGCTACAACTCAAGCATTGATAGATCTGTCAACTTTGGTTTTCATAATTCCTATTTTTTTCAGTCTTAAATTCAGTTCTCCATATTTCTGCATTGATCTGCAACCCCCACCCCAAATTATCATGACATCACCAGCATTTTAGTATGAATTGCTCCTAACAAACCCATTTTTTAATGCGGTTTTGACTAATGCAAGCAATTTTCACCAATACAATGCATTTTTGCATGCTATTTTCATGTTAATATATTATACAGATTTCCCCTTAATATATGCATTTTTTGCAAAACAAAAGTGGTCCACAGTATATGGAGAACTGCAAATTTTGAAGGTGTGCCTCGGGTCAGTTTTTGAATTATTTCAGAAAGTGCAGATTCAGTAAGTGAAAATAAAGTAGGTTCACCATTAATTGTGAACTGAATTGAATTTCTTCACCATTCATAGCTACAACACTGAAAAACAAGCATATGTGTCCTTTTCCTTTGCACTCCTGTTTTTTGGCCAATCCATTTTCCTTTTGCAGAAATTTAGCCTTTCATTCATGAAGAATTCATAGAGGTCGGAGCATTGTCATCTTTGAGCCTTGGCACCTGCAGAATAACTCTGGCTTAACATCATAACTTTTAAACTAATTACATATAGAGTTCAAGAAGGTTTTTAAAAATAATTGCTAAAGAAACCCACGAGATTCTTAATGGCTGTGAGATTTGATACCTGCTGAGGAGTTCCCATTTTCAATTTGCCTGTGAAAAAATGTATTTACATGAGGGAATTATGATGGATCCTACACTCCTTTATTACTGCTAATAGCGGTTGGGATTGTAGCGCCAAATGATGTGTGCATTCTCTTTTAAAAGAGAAAAGTAAACTATAAGCCAAGTTAAATGAGCTTTAAAAACGAACATGATTCATAACAGATACAATGTTAAAAACAGACAAAGCAAATGTAAATTCTGTCCCTTTAATGGTAAAATGTTTAAGTGCATTTGCAATAGAGTTTGAAAAATTAAAACCATTCCCCCTCTATGCATATCTGATTAAAAAGGAAATTTGGAGTTTGCATTTGAAAGAATGGCGATGCAAACAGTACAGACAGCCGAAACGTCTACTTGAATTAGCTTGCTTGTGGAATGGTAGTCTTAAACTGATGATCACATATAATCTGCAATGTATTAAGAGCATATTTTTTATTGACATCCCCATATTACATTTCAAATGCCTTTCCATGGAATGTTTCAAAATGTCAACTAAAATTATTATATGCTTCACTGAAATGACATCTGTCCCTTCAGCACTCATCTAGCACTTTGTTATTGTGAGTATTTGGACAGTTTAAAAACAGGAGATCACTTACCGCGGTTTTCTGTGTCTCAATCTAACTCTGTCCCATTTGGTGCAAACTTTTCATTCTTGTTATCACAGAATCCACAGAATGGATCTTCTTCATGTGTAGTTTTGCCTTCGTTTATCATACGTTTAATGAACTCAACATGCAACATAAAACAATGATATATTTCGGACAAAGGAACTATCATGTGCAGTCAAATCCCTGCAGTTAAAAGCAAATTTCAATTTCCACTATAATCTTCTCTTACTGCTCTGCAAATAATAGGCACTCAAAGCCAAATTCCACTTACTCCATCATGCACTGCAAATTTAAATAGGGGGAAAAGCCCTTACCATTATAAGCTTGCTGATGCCATACTGAAATTTAGCATTGCGATCATGGTGTGCAATAGTGCAATGGATTCTGGTATGATTCTTTCTAGTTTGCCAAGTGTAAAATGTCCTTGGGGGATCTCTAGGATTACTGAATGATGAGATAAAAATATGTCAACAAACAAGCAAGCAAGCAAGCAAGCAAGCAAGCAAGCAAGCAAGCAAGCAAATAAAACTCTTAAATGCTGGAGCTTCCTTAGCCCAACAAACAGCTGTATGAAAATACAGAAGTCCCCAGCGCAAAACAGTCACATCAGTTTGAATTCTGCCAGCAGTGGTGCGCAGTGAAATTTTTCGTAGGGGAAGCTCCAGCTCACATGGGCAATGTGGAGGACAATGTCCTGTGCGTGAGCACCGTCCCTCCCTCCCTAAGCTGGGCAGAAGCTTCCCGGACTTTGGGAAGGAGGTGCCAGACCTCTGACAGGATGCTGTAGCCCTGATGTCTCCTTCCCAAAGCTGAGTGGGCTTTGGGAAGATGGTGAGAGGGCTCTTGGACCCTGATGGAACTTTGTGCCTCCCTCCCTAAGCCAGGCAGAAGCTTCCTACGCTTTGGGGAGGAGGCACCAGGCTTTAATACTTTAATACTCTAATTTTCCAGGAACACTGAGGGAACTAGCCTAGTTCCCCTGGTCCACTGACCACATGCCCTGTCTGCTAGAATGGGCTACACTGAGCTTGTTCAGAAAACAGAGACACCAAGTAGTTTGGCCTTTTATCTGTCTCAGAGTCATAGGCCTTCAGAGAAAGCAAAACCTACCAGCCATTATGGAAGGTTAATGGTTCCATGAAGACCATTTAACAGGAACCATGCCCTTGTCCTCCATTCAGAGGCAGAGAGATGTCATTTCATCTGAAGTGGTACTGGTTTTCTTTTACCTAAGAAGGCACAGCCTACATTGCTCTGTAGTAGCACAGTGATGGGTAGAAAATGTCAGATTCCACCTAATATTTTAATGACACATTTAGTGTAGGCTGCTTTGGACTACACTTATTTTGAAGGTGTATTATTCTTGAAGTTACTTTCTTGTACAGCTAATGGTAAATAACTAAACTAGAACAATATGTCGAAAAGAACCAAAGTCTTAAAGTTTTCAAGATGTTATTCCTCTAAAATGTTGATTTTTTAAAAACATGTTCCCAAAGATTTTCCTAAAGATTAAACAGTAGCCTAAATAAAACCCTCAATTATATTCTAAAATGCAATGGAATTCAACAAGTAGCCACAAGAGCAGATTAAGGGCGATGTGTTTGCTTTGACTCTGAATTTACTTGTTTTCTGGGGTTTCCATTGCACAACTTGGCCTTAGAGTGGGTTTGTGCTTTTATTTTGCTTTTCATGTTTCCCATTCTTTCAAAACTACATTAAAAACAATAATATAATACATGTTCAAGATTACTGAATGCGAAATACTCTATGATCAACATTTATCTCAGCTACAGGGCTGGAATGCATAATATGTAGGCCTATTATTAATGAGTAATGTCTCATTCAGAGCCACTGCAATGGGATCCAGCAAAGATTTATAGCTGGACTGAAGGCAGAAATAAGATCTTCATGAAACGGAAGAGTTGTGGATATTTTACAGCCATTCTAGAACCTATCCACCCAGGTGGGCTACAGATACAACATGAATCTGCTTAAACAATTCTTACTAAGGTTTATACCCACCTTTCTGTTTTAAATATTACATTAATGTTAATGAGTATGGATGCAGTAGTTTCAGCGCTGAACGAAGGGAGAAAATGGATGTTTCAAGGAAGCTCCATGATTGAAATTTCCCAAGTCATTTCTTTAAACTAAACTAAACTAAACTAAACTAAACTAAACTAAACTAAACTAAACTAAACTAAACTAAAAACTAAACTAAACTAAAGCTATTGGGAAGATGATTTGAATTGGGACCATAGCACAAGTGGGGACTGATTCTCCACCTTAAATCATTCAGCTAATGCCAGCACCATAACCATCAACCATGGGTGAGGCCAGTGTGGTCTGAATACTTTGTCCAGATGGACTGTGGAGGTGAGATACACTATATCCAACCCACAAACTAAGCCATTTGTAATAACTGTGTTCATGTATGGAAGTGAGAGCTGGACCATCAAGAAGGCTGATCACCGAAGAATTGATGCTTTTGAATTATGGTGCTGGAGGAGACTCTTGAGAGTCCCATGGATTGCAAGAAGATCAAACCTATCCATTCTGAAGGAAATCAGCCCTGAGTGCTCACTGGAAGGACAGATTGTGAAGCTGAGGCTCCAATACTTTGGCCACCTCATGAGAAGAGAAGACTCCCTGGAAAAGACCCTGATGTTGGGAAAGATTGAGGGCACAAGGAGAAGGGGACGACAGAGGACGAGATGGCTGGACAGTGTTCTTGAAGCTACAAACATGAGTCTGACCAAACTGCGGGAGGCAGTGGAAAACAGGAGTGCCTGGCGTGCTCTGGTCCATGGGGTCGGACACGACTAAACGACTAAACAAAGCAACACAGAAATCAAAGGGACCTCGATTTACCAGGTTGTGCCCCGCAGGTACAGTCTAGAAAAAGTTAAGCACCCTTAAATCTCCCTGATGTTAATAGACCTGAGCACTTCACACTTGGCACTGCAGTGGGGCTGGCAACCTGATTCTATGCACATTTCCTTTGAAGTAAGTTCCACTAAGTTCAATAGGACGGACTCCTAGGTATAGTATTGCAGCCTTTAGCATAGCTGATGCTCAGTGCATTTAGGATTGGAAAACATACATCTGATGGCAAATCGAAGCAATATGGATAATTGCAAAGACCAAAATATTTTTGCTAGTTGATGACATTTAGGGTTGCATGCAGTTGCTTGCCAGAGGGTTCTGATGTACACCAGCTGATCAAGGCATTGAAGCACCATGCGAAGAGAACTGTGCATTTTACCTAAGTTTCCTTTCCTTGCTTGCTCTATTTCAGGTGTTTCGGTCCTGGAGCAATGCCACAACTAAGGCTGCTGTAGACTTTCTGGCTGTTTCAGGAGCACTTGAGGTTTGGATGTGTGTGTGAACAGAGAACAAGAAGAAAAACACAACTGCCAATTAAAAAACAATTTTTTTCCTCTGGTATCATTAATCAAATGAACAAGCAGTCCATGCAGTGACACCTGGCAGGGTTAATGCTTAAGACCTACAGCAATTATAGCTCCCCTGAAAATCGCTTGGCCAGCAAGTCACATAAAAGCCTGTGATTATGAAGGAAATGGGAATTAGCAGAAAAATTTAGGGAAACCAGTTGAAATGCACTAGTAGCAAAGGAGGCCAAGAGAAATCTGACTGATTGGAGCTCCCCAAGGGAGAGAAAAAAAAGGCCTTGGGGTCACGCCTTCTCCAAATTAGTAGTGTCTGTCACTTGAAACCAAAATAAAGCAGGAACAGAAAAGTAAGAGAGATTTTCTATGGAGCAACTGCTCTGCATTCTCTTGTACCTAAAGGCAATAAGGCCAATGAAGAACAATTAAAGGCTCAGACTTTTGCAGATTATAATTCAGCCATAATTTATCTCCTTCATAATAATAGCCAGGGAGGCCCTTACATTGACATAGGGCTGGTGTTTGGGGGTTTTTTTTAAAGGCAATTAAATATCAGGTGCAAAATTTGTCTTGTGTCCATATTTAACTTTCCATACTTAACTTTCCATATTTACATATTTGCATTCACCCCCCCCCCAAAGTAAATACAGTTATGGAGAAACTTAAACCACTTGTGTCTGGGACTTATTTTATAGCCCATGCCATTCCTTCATTTGTAGAATGTTGGCAGAACACGTTGGGGGCCAGATGCAATAACATGCTAAGGGGAAAAAAATGCATGAAAGCAAACAACAGTTTAAGCAAAGCACACTGACTGGACAACTTGTCCCCCCCCCCCCATGTTGCTGGACTCTAATTCCATCATCCTCAACCACTTGACAGAATCCGTATTTCAGCAACATCTGGAGGACCACAGGTTCCCTATTCCAGATTAAGAGACAACTCCACTAGGCCAATCGTGTTCCTCCTCACCAGCAGAAGGCAGGAGAGAGGCAGCCATGCGCCATTCTACTCCCTTCCTCCTGCAGCCATCGACATTTGGGGGGTAATATTGCGCTCTAAATCCATGGGATTCATGAGACTAAAATGATAAATGTCTATAAATGCTGAGAAATTATTTCGGGGGGGGGGACCATTAGATTAAAATGATGCAGTGGAGGCCAATGAGTGCTCCCCACCTTTATTAGGAACTATTTGAGCCGTTGACTTTTGAAATGGCTTCTAAAAAAGGACCCAGTTTCTGGTCTGAGGAACTTGATTTTTTTTTTTTTTACTTTAAATATAATTTGGAACCAAGAAGAATATCAATGGGGAAATTTATAGTATACATATAGGATACTATATGCATGCAAATATAGTATGCATATAGGAAAGGGGACATTGAACAAATAGGAGTAGTTTAGTACTGAAAAGAAATTCTCTTGTCTAAACTTAAATGCAGTTGGTGAGTTTAATAATTATCAGAATTCTCCCCTCCTTTTTTCTCTCTCCAAAAAAACTTTACAGAAATTTCACTTCAAAGAGGAAGCTAATACTGGTCAATATTCCTTCAGCTTGCCTGCTTCTGTTTAATTTCAGATCTGCTTAGCTCTTTAGAATATAGCTTTAGGATTACCGTTTCAGAAAAGAATGTATGACTGGTTAATTCCCCTGCCCCCAAATGCTACCAACACAGATGGTGTGAAAAATACATGTGGCCTATTGCCAGCACAATACTGTAATCACTGGTTTTAAAAAAAATAAAAATTCTGATGACGAACAGAACCTCTTACAACCCTTTTCCTTATACTAAGACAATGAAAATAATGCACAGTATTAAGAACTGTAGCGTGGCAGCAACTGAGAGGATGCAAACTAATTACAGTAGCTGTACTGTCCTCATGCAATGCCCATGAGCAGATCAACATGGAATTGGCAGGACCGAGATTTATTTTAAAATTCCTTTAATATTTTTGTGGCATTTGAACATTCACTGATAAGCACTACAGGTTAAAGCATGAGGAAATCAGAGGGAAAAGGGAGAGAGGAAAAATGGTCATATGCATTATAATCTTCAATAAAATGCCAGTTTGATAAAGAACATTTGCTAGTTATGGTTTGTTTTCACCATCAAATTTCAGAACACTGAACTGTATTTAAAAGAGTGTGGTGTCTGCTTCTCTTAACGCGTTGGCTGGACTTTAACATCAGGGCTTCCAATCAGTTAAAGTCAATTCATTTATTTTAAAAATAGCACATTAGAAGCTGCTGTAGGTGCCTTTTGGAAGATACAAAAGACAGTATGCAACTTTAAATAGACAAAATGAATTAAATGAGGAGGGGAAAGATATTGGGTGGTTTTCAACAATATATTTTTTTTTACTCAGAATAGACCTGCTGAAACTAATGAACATGACCACTTTATATTCATTGGTTTCAATAGGTCTGTTCTGAGTAAAACAACCACCTGTTAGGGCACAGATTCAGCTAACAAGTACCACTAGCAGATGTCAACTGGCGCAACAAGACTTTTCACTCCCTTTGCCACCAAAATTGGGGTGGGGTGGGTGTTGGGAGAATTCCCAGAAGAGTGCACATATGGGGTGGGGGGTAGGAGATCACTCTGCCTGGCAAGCTGAACAATCTCCTTAGTGCTAAGTTGAATTCCTCCCTAGGTACCTTTTATCATATGTGGTAGTCATCTAAGGTAATAAAGGTTTTTTGGGAAATGATATATAATGAATGGGAAAAAATGTTTTAAAAAAACTTTGTAAAAAAACCCCAGAAGCCTTTGGATTAAGAATTATAGGTACCAATATTACAAAGGAACAGAAAGAACTCTTTATGTATGTGACAACAGCAGCATGGATGCTACTAGCCCAGAGATGGAAAGAAGGAAGTGTCCCTACCAGAGAGGAATGGCAAACTAAGCTGTTGGACTATGCTGAAATGGCAAAACTGACTGGGAAACTCAGAGACCAAGAAGACAAGAAATTCAAGAAAGAATGGGAAAAGTTTTTAATTTATTTAGGAGACCACTGTAAGCAAATCAAAACATTAGCAGGATTTTAATCTCACTTGCCATGTAACAAATACTATGGATAATATGGATGGATAAAAAACATTGATTATGAAATAATATGCAGTTGGAAATGTTGACCATAGGACCCATGGTGGGGGTGGGGGCAAGTCTCGAGATTCAGAGAAATCTCATTTTATGGATATGTATTTGGTATTGTAACTAATTTACATTTGTAAAATCAAATAAAAAATGAATTCCTCCCTGAGTATTTTTTTTTATTCCCCATTGCAGTAGTGCACAATAATAAAAATGACCTCTTAAAAATGTATACGCCATTAACTCTTAGCACTACTGATGAAAATGAGTTTCATCTGAAAAAACTGGCCACTACCAATCAAACAATTAAATAAAGTTAATTCGTGGTTCAACTGCCAATTGAACCAATTAAAGCTTGCCAGCCTATTATTATTATTATTATTATTATTATTATTATTATTATTAGTTGCCACTGGCTTCAGCAGAAAGGGGGAAATGAAGCCAAGGCTTGGTTTGTAAGATGCCTGCCTGCTGCCCACACACTTCCATCTTTTGCATGCTGGGAATAATTTGGTTATTGCTACTGTAAGCTGCATTTTATGATGCAGAGGAAATGAAGGGGAAGGGGAAACTCCAAATAACTGGCACTGGACCTTTTATTGTTCCGACTTTTTCTTTTCATGTCAGCCATGTGCTGAGAAGACACGGTCTCTACTAGACCATTTCTGGGTACCAGACGGAAAGGATCAGAGCACAGCATCAGGTTAAAAGAGAAAGGGGAACGGGTGAAGCCAGAGAAAGGAGGATTCATAACACACAGTAGAAAAGGAGTTGCATTTCCTATAAAAGTATTGTAAAAAGGCATTGTAAATGAAAGCCAGATTATATCCAATGGAAGTGCATATTTGTTGCACATTGCGCTCTCTTGCTCAAATCTTCTTAAAGATTTTGAGAAAGTTCTTGTTCCTTCTATTGTGACACTCCTTCCAAATATTTTTGAGCTAGGTGATCTGCACTTTCTCCAGTCATTCTATATTATTTTTAACAGGCAGTGATCAAGTGTGGAGAGAAGCAGTGGGGAAATTCTCAGGTGACCATGAAACGAAAAAGCGATCAAGGAACTTTAAAATTTCTGTTTCTTTTTTAAAACAGCTAGCAATTATTAAACTGGCAGCTGATAATTTGAAGGTGGCTCCTAACATAAGAGGAGACCTCCTGGATGAGGCCAAAGGCCCATCTAATCCAGCATTCTGTTTTCACGTTGGCCAGCCAGATCTCTTCCAGAATCCTGGAGGTAGAACCCAGGAGCAACAGTTCTCTCCCCAGTTGTGAACCCCAGTAACTGGTATTCAAAGGCAGACTGAATCCAATTTCTAACTCAGTGGGCTTCTTCTCTTCACTACAGATCAGAACAAAACTGAACATTTTATATTGCTTCACGGGAATAGTGAGTTACAGCTGTGCATACATACAAATGGACATTTCCTATAGATATTTTCTCACAATGTCTGAAGTGCTGAGCAATATGCAATTAAGGCAACAGCCACAGTGCTGAACAGCATTTGCATTTGTGCTTCTGACCTGCAGCAATTTGTGTTTACAATGGTACCTCAGGTTACATATGCTTCAGGTTACAGACTCCGCTAACCCAGAAATAGTACATTGGGTTAAGAACTTTGCTTCAGGATGAGAACAGAAATCATGCTCCGGCGGGGCGGTAGCAGCAGGAGGCCCCATTAGCTAAAGTGGTGCTTCAGGTTAAGAACTGTTTCAGGTTAAGAACGGACCTCCAGAACGAATTAAGTACTTAACCTGAGGTACCACTGTATAATACTTGGGGGTGGGAGAGTGGGAAACCACTGCTGGAAGAAAAGAAAGAGAAAATGAGAGAGAGAGAGAGAGAGAGAGAGAGAGAGAGAGAGAGAGAGAGAGAGAGAGAGAGAGAGATGCTAATCCTGCACCAATTCGAAGGATTAATAAAAATGGCAAATTGATCTTTTTGGCCAGATACATGTTATTAAAAACTGTCAACTATTACACTGACCAGTTCCCAGATCCAATTGCCTCCTCACAGGTATCTACCTTAAGTCTTCAGTCTATGCCTTCCACTCTATAACCAGCTCTTCTGTAGAATCCCAGTAGGTTCATTCAGAAAACACAGGATAAATATAACCATCTGACATTCCAGCACAGGCAGGGATAATGCATTTATTGCTTATCCACAACGAGTTTCCAGACCATATCAAGAAATCTCACTCCTCCCTAGACAGGAAGTTTAGCTTTGAATTTTAAACCAAAGACAGAGCTTTGTCAAAACTCCAGACTGGTTATCATCCACTAAAGAATCGTTTGGCCCATTCAGACCTGCGAAAATGCAGGAAACTGCCTTCTTGTGAATCAGACTTATTGGTGCATCTAGTTCTGAACTTCCTGCACTGACTGGCAGCAGCTTCTGTGGGATTTCAGACACGGGTTTCTCGCAGCCCTGGATATGGTAGGGATTAAACCTGGAGACTTCTACTCCTTTGTGTTAAGATTGTTAAAAGAACCACAGCGCTAGTTCATGCATCCAATGGAGCTGCTACGATAGCATACCTTGCAATAGCTTAAGCCTTTCCCTTCCACACACCCAAGAGCTCCCAACATGAACTGGTAAGCGCCAGCAGCGTGAAATGCCAGATCACTTGGAAACCCACATACTTTCCCCTCATATTTCATTCATGTCATTTATTGAATCTATATACCGCCCTATACCCGGAGGTCTAAGGGCGGTTCACAAAAAAGATCACAATATATAAAATAAAAATAAAAACAATAATCCAATAGCGCGCCCCCAAGAGCCACATTTTAAAGGGAATTGGGCAGGAGTCACCAACCTAAGACCCATGGGCCGGAAGTGGCCCATGGAGGTTGTTTGACCGGTGCAGGGACACGCTTTCACGGCGCCAGAAATCATGGGAGCGCATACCATCTGGTCCATGGAGGGATCTCTGCGGGACCAATCCTGCCCAGGCAAGATAAACCTTGCTGACCCCTGGTATAGGGTGTTGATCAATTCAATCAAAGGTCTGTTTAAAAAGGAACATTTTTGCCTGGTGCCTAAAGGTGTAAAATGAAGGCGCCAGGCGAACTCCCCTGGGGAGAGCATTCCACAGACGGGGAGCCACTGCAGTGAAGGACTGTTCTTGCATTGCCACCTTCCTGACCACTCAAGGAGGCACACGAAGGAGTGTGTGTTGCTAATTCACCCAGGAAGCTGTATAATGGACACAAGTCACTGTTCCTCCAGTACTAAGCTATCACAATGCCATTTCCATTTGAACGAAGGGGGCACTTCTAAATTTGGTCTGGTTCAGATCTTAACCGAAGCTTCATGCTCAGGCCCACTGGTGGAGGAAGAGTAGTGCGGGGGGAGCACACCTCCCTGAGCAGTGCGATCCCGGTAGGGTGCCATTGCAGCTGCCCCCCCACCCACGCTGGGCTCCATGCCCCTGCAGGCGGCGTGCCCTGCCCCCAGGACGTGTGCCACACCTCTGTGGGTGGTGCACCCCACCCCCCAGGATGTGCGCCAGCCCCGCCCCCGCCTGCTCTCCGCCCCCCAGTGCTGGAGCACGAAGCTCCGCCACTGCGGAAAAATGTCTATCGTGAAGCGTTTGGATCCCTCAACTGAAGCTCTTAGAATGAGGTCTGTTTCTCGATTACATGAAACAGAAGCGTTGCCCCCAGTGGTGGAGAAATTTTCAACTGACCAATAAAGAAGAATTAATAGGATCCGTGGCGTAGCGTGGGGGGTGCAGGGGGGGCCATCCGCACCGGGCGCAACATTTGGGGGGGCGCGCTCGCACTTGCAGCTCTCTGCCCCTACCTGGCTCACTCACTCTCTCTCACTGCAGTGCTGGCTGTGCGAATCCGATCTGAGCTGCCGGGTCACCACCCACTGTGGAGGGGGAGGGTGCTAGGCATGCGTTGTGGTGCGGAGCGGAGAGAGAGCGAGGGAGGGACTATCTGGGGGAGGGACAGTGCAGCGGCCGCCCAGCGCAGCGCTGAGCGCGGGAGAGAACCACACCCGACCAGCCCAGGCAGCAGCAAGAAGAAGCTGGCAGCGGCGGCACGTTAGGGGTTAGGGGCGCAAATTACTTGCCTTGCCCCGGGTGCTGACAACCCACGCTACGCCGCTGAATAGGATCCCTGTATTTTCTTTGCTGACACTTATTTCTCTGTCATGAATACTACTGTGTGTTTTGTATATGGGATATGTGTTTTGATTTACTTGTGTGAATTAAGCAGCAGGGGTTGGTGGGGTGACAACACTCTCCTAACCTCCTCTTGATCATATCGCTGCTGCTTCCTGGGAGGCTGAGGGGCAAGATGGTGGTGAGGTTGCTGAAATGCAAGCACACCAGAGGAGCCAATCCAGTGCTTCCACAGGAGTGTTTGCATCACGCCCAACCCACAGCTACCTCCCCACTCTCCCTCTAGCTTCCTGTAAGTAGCAGTGATGTGATTGGCTGGACATCAGGTGAGCGCCACTGCCCCGCCATGCCACCCGCTGCTGGAATTAAATGTTTATCATTTCTGGTACAAACTCTTTCTGCACATTTAGCAATGTAAGGTTTTTATAAAACATGCCTGTTGTGTGTTTCTATGACTGACTCAGTTGTTTGTAATCTATATATTGGCAGAAACATGAAAGAAGGCTGTTTCTGTGGTGCTCCCCCCACACCTCTGGAAGGCCTTGTGTGTTGACATCTGGAAATCTACCGCACTCCAGTATTTCCACAAGGTTGAAACAGACAATGTTGTTCTGCTGTGGGGATCTTTTTACCAATGATCTTATGAATTCTGTGATAGAGAAGTTGTTACTCCAATGATCGTTGGGAGCAGTATCAGAGGAAGGAAAATAGAAATGATGTCTGGGGGTATGGGATGTCAGCTTTTAAATTTATATTGAATTTGTATTAATTTGGTGACAATTTGTTAAAAATTATGGAAAATCAATAAAAATAATTGACAAAAAGAGAAGTTGTTATTCAGTTGTTGGGAATCTTTGTGAAGCTATTTTGTTACAGTTTTTGTACTCTTGTACATGTAAGCCACTTTAAAGTCATTTTTATTCAGAAAGGCAGCATATAAATGCCACACACACATGCACACACACAAATTTATTTTAGAGAAAATAGATGCAATATCATCCTTGTTCCCAAAGCTTTAGCATTCTTGCTGAATGTATTCTTATTTCGGTATCTTATCACCTTGTTTGTTTGTTTACATTTATGAATCACTTCCCACAAAATATCTTGAAATGATTTCATAGTAAAAACATGAGCAAACAAAAAGTAAAAACAATTAAAAAACAATTCCACATATAAAAACAATTCCATATATACAAACGATTAAAAAACAATTTCAAATCCAATATAGGGACAGACTGAACCTAGAAATCTAAAATGTATGTTCATGAACTTATTGAGATTATTGTACTCTGTGCCACCTGCTGCCCTAATAATTTTTACCTTATGCCGTATTGATTGTTGCCTATATCTCACAGAGGATATTAAGAGAAAAGATGAAAGCAGGAGTCAGATTCAGTCTCATTTTCAGCTTGATTCATTCTTGTGACAGAGGTAACGTCTCTGTTCCGAGTTAGATTTTCTTCTCTCAACTCAGCGTTTTGAAGTTAGTGACAAACAAGATTAGGCTTTGGCACACCTGTGCCTGCACTCTGCAGCATCCCCCCTATCTCTTGGAAAAGAAAGCGCTCACTTTTATAAGGACAGAGTTCACTGGAAAAGCTAGTTAGGTAATAAAAACCCCATTTTTGCTTATGATGCTGGAATGAATAAACATGAAAGACGCTGGGATCAAAGGTAGGAAACTTAAATATGATGTACTATCCAGAGTCATGTTTGTGGAAACATTGTTTGGAAATACTGACATAAAAATGGGGAAAATATATAACCTGCAAGCTAAATAATTCACTGATAAGAAACTGATGTTCAAAGAACCTTCTTTAACTTAACTTGCAGACTCATGAAAATTCAGTATATAACTATGAGGGCCAATGCCGAGAGATTTTAGGGCAAAAACACCTTTCCTCATCTTGACTTTTCTTCTGTTTGGAATAGCAAGCACCATTTGAAATGTTTCTTTCCCACCACTATTGTATTTTTGTCTATGCTGTGCTCTTATATAATGTTCTCTGTTGTATTAATATTCTGCTTAAACTTCATGTTGCCTTCATGTATGAAAATTTCTCCCAATAGGGTTGAAATGGGACAGTATGTTTTGAATTCAACACATGGCCCTCAATACTTTTCATCAGCACTGAATCACGCCTGCCTCACAAGTTTGTGTACGGGCCAAATCCACAAAAGCAGTTGGGGAGTAGGGCAGCAGATGTGCAATGTTAGTCCTCCTTTAGGTTCTCCTACCAGAAACCTCTGCCATGGATTTGAGAGAATTGCTGAGGAGAGGGAGCAAGCACACCCCTTTTCAGCTCTGATGATATCAAGGAGACTTGAGCAATTGGAGTTCAGAGGATGAGTGTAGCGTCTTTACACACTGAGTTTCCTTTGGCTTTGGGTGCAGGAAACTCATTCACAACCCCAGGGCCAGATTTAGGTTTGATGAGGCCCTAAGCTACTGAAGGTAATGGGGCCCTTTATATGTCCCGCTGTCCTTTGTCGAAAACAAATTGTGGCTGTTTTTTTGTGTTGAATATATGCTATATGGTAATTGATGGCCCTAGTAGGTATCTAAAGCCATTTGCCCATGTTGCCATGCAACCAGTCCATGCAGAATGTAGGCACGCTATGTATAGAAAGGAGCAAACCAGTGATATTTTAGGGAATAGGTTAGCAGGCTTACTTACATTATAGGTACCTACACAACACAAAACAAAACACTGTTGCTGTATGTAGGTTTTATTTTATTTGTTTTTTATCTTATATTTTGGAAATGTACATCCAATTTTTATTCTTTAAATTTTTTTGGGCCCCCCAAGAGAGTGGGGCCCTAAGCTACAGCTTGTTTAGCTTATACATAAATCTGGCACTGCAGAACCCTCTGCTTCCCTGTAGCCACTGTCAGCCCCTGTGCTCAGTCTAGGATGCTTCTCGAGTGCAAGGCCTCAGTGCTAATGGCTCTCGCTGGAGCTGTCTTTGTGGAGTTGTGCCTGTTTTGAGATAACTCATGCAGTTTCCCTCCTCAAATTGGGTGGCTTTGGGTAGACAGGAAGAGTGGCAGCGGTGACATTTCCCTCTGCAGTTGTCTTTATAGAGTCAGGCTAGGTGAGATCTACCACCCCTCTTCTTAAGATGGGCAGTACCTGGCACAACTGGGGATTCAATACCTGCTCTCTGTGGTATTGTGGGTTCCGCACTTGCTTAATTCAAAACACATTTCCTTGTGTGTAGTCCCCCCCCCCCAATTTCTTCTGGGCTTCTATGTAAGAGTGTAGATCAGGCATAGGCAAACTCCGGCCCTCCAGATGTTTGGGACTACAGTTCCCATCATCCCTAGCTAACAGGACCAGTGTTCAGGGATGATAGGAATTGTAATCCCAAACATCTGGAGGGCTGGAGTGTAGATGCTGAAATCAAGGGTCCTGTGCATTTGCCTATATAAATCTGGACTGAAAGAGTTTAAAGTATAATTGCAAATAGATTGTGTGAATATCTAGATAAAAATCTTCCTTGGTTTCCCCCCTGCAATATCTAATAAAATGTAGGGCTCTCTAAAAGTTTTTGGCACACCAAATTGCAACTCGACTGGCACCGATCAGATTCCATTAGCGCCAAAGAAAACTTTTCATTTCAAGGATCACAAAACATTCATAAATGAGCTGGACATGGTCACAAATTGGTTTTCGGTTATGATCAAACTTTCCTGATGTTAGAATTTCTAATGCTTCTCAAATTAAATTTCTATGCATAATGTTCTTCTGAACTTTTCAAACATTCACAATAATTGCATTTGGCAACTGCCTCTTTGAAAAGGGGTTATATTACTTTTTGAAAATGGCCAAGTTTAAAAGAGATGCAAGATTTTTTTTACTGAAGCAAGTAATGTTTCTGTGTGAGATCACGTTACTTTAGGATTCAGGCATTTTCAGATGCCAGTTTGTGATGGCTAATCCCCCCCCATCTTGAGTACAGTGGTACCTCGGGTTAAGAACTTAATTTGTTCTGGAGGTCCATTCTTAACCTGAAACTGTTCTTAACCTGAGGTACCACTTTAGCTAATGGGGCCTCCTGCTGCTGCTGCACCACTGCTGCGTGATTTCTGTTCTCATCTTGAAGCAAAGTTCTTAACCCAAGGTACTATTTCTGGGTTAGCCGAGTCTGTAACCTGAAGTGCCTGTAACCCAAGGTACCACTGTATATTGTTTTTAGCCAATCTTTATGGAAATGTAAGGCATAATCATTTTTTGTACGGGGTGTTATTCTAAAGCAGCAATGCAGCAGCAAGCAAAGGCTATAGCAGCCAAGTCTGCTGCTTGTGGCTGGAAAGCCAAACAGGAAGTATGTGACTGTTGCCATGGAAACAAAGGGGCAGTCCATTCTGTACTGAGCACCGGATGTTAGCTCAGTGTGTGTGTCATATGACCTGTACAGGATGTACATGGGTGGAGTTTGGAGTTTCTCTCTGTACTGAAGTGAAAGACAGGAATAAACGCAATGTAGATACATTTCTGTCTGAGTCTGATTCCCCTCCCTGGGGATATGCAGGGAGGAGAAGGAGGAGAAGCAATTGGTGTGTTTTTCTCACAGCCTGAGGAAAATCGCCGGAACGGACCTCGTGTGTATTTCCTGCCGGGAGTCGCCGGAGGGAGGTCAAAAGAATTCAGCCGGTGCCTGGAGAGATAGGCACATACCTCTGACCGAGCCTGAATTCCAACATTGGTAGCAGAGGATGGTTTCTACGATCCATGGAACTCTGCAGAAATAGGAGCCTGAGATGGAGGCTGATTCTCTGCAGCTAGAAGCTGACCAGAAGAAGCTGAAAGCCAAGCTACGGAGCCCAGGTATGAGATTTTCGGGCTTAGAAGTGTGAATGCAGATTGATTCATTCTCTGCTTCATGGGAGCAACGTTTGGGAAAAACAGCTCCGAGAGAGAAGAGTCTGCATTCCAAACATTCCTGTGGTTTTTCCTGTCCAAGGAAAGGAATGTGGTTGCTTAGCAACGCAGGCCAGTTTCAAGATAAGGGCTGGAAGTCAGGCTATGCCCAGAGAGGCACAAACAGCTCGTGTTTTGACTAGGCCCTTAGAAAGGAACTGTTGGAAGGGGACTTTCCAAGCAGCCAGTGTTATAGCTGCCAGGTGCACAGAGTGTAAACAAGCCAGCTATTGGATTTTAGAGGCTTGTGTTTGAGAGTCAATGCAAGGACTCAAAATGAATGTCAAGAAGGGAAGCCTGCCTTCTCCACCCCTCTTGACCAGTGACAATTATGCATCTTGGTCAATTAAGATGAAGGCCTTGCTGCAGAATCAGAGACTGTTTGAGGTGATTGAGAACCCCATCCCTGCAGCACCAACGCGTGCTTGGGAGTCACAGGAAGTGAAGGACAGGGGGAGTCAAGAACGGAGTTCTAACACCCCCACTGCTGTAGCTACTGGAGGAGACGCCGTAGCTTTGAACGTTGTCCGATGCCACAATTGTGGACAGACTGGGCATCTTCAGCGGTACTGCAGGAAGCCACGTCAGAACAAAGGAGCCAAGGGAAGCTCCACAAAGTCTGAGGCGTCAGGCAAAAGTCATGCCAAGTCACAGGCGAAGCCTGCAAAGGCTTTGATGTCCCTAAAAGCCACACCACAAGTGGGGAATTCCTTCGTTTTAGACACGGGAGCGACGGTTCACATGACCCATCGTAGGGATTTGTTTTCGTCGTTTAAGAAGCAAAGCTTCGTTGTACAACAAGCCAACGGTCAAGAGCTGGAAGCCACCGGAATTGGGACTGTGTATCTTAAAAGTCTGAACTTGACTATAAACGATGTTTATTTGGTTCCAGAGTTGAAGTACAATCTGCTCAGCGTTTCGCAGATTGCCAAGAAGGGACTAAAACTGTCCTGTGATGATCAACACTGCGAGATCTACAAAGATGGAGAGTTGTATCTTTCTGCCAAAGAGAAAGATGGACTGTATTTGTTGACTTTTGATCAAAGTGATTACATGGAATGTAATTCTTGTGATTCTAACATGATTTCTTTTGCAGGTGTAGCCAAGAAGAACGCCAAGCAGGTCACCTCAAGGGTCGACAGGGCATTTCAGCGGGTGTATGCTGATGTGATTGGTCCTTTAGCACCATCTAGAGGCAATGCAAAGTATTACCTAATATGTGTTGATTCTTTTACAGGTTTTGTCTGGATTTATTTTTTGGAGAGACCGAAAGAAGCCTTAGAAAGGTTTAAAGAGTTTTGTGACAAGGTTAAAAATATGCATGATGCTGACATAGATTGTCTTTGCACAGATGAGAAGCCAATTTTTCTTTTACAGGATTTCCAGAGGTTCCTGAAGAAGAAAGGGATAAGACACAAAATTGCAGCTTCCGAAGAAGCTTGGAACAGATGTGTCTGTGTTAGGGTGAACAAAGAATTGCAAAAGGGAATGGAAGCGCAATTGCTTAGTTCACATCTGCCACATGAGTACTGGGCTGAGTCACTAATGTCATTTTGTTACACGTGGTTGAGAAAGGTTTCAAAAGACTTGGGATGTTCTCCTTTTGAGAAACTGTTCCACAGAAAACCTTCTGTTGCCCATTTCAAGGTTTTTGGGTCTCATGTGAGGACAGAAGCTCCGGGTGGAGTAAAGAATGCCAGAGGCATTTTTGTGGGTTATGAAAAGGGTCTCTACAGAGTAATTTTGTCTGAATCTGGTAAGGTGATTCTCACAAAATTTCTAGAGAGTGCTCCTGAACAGGAGCGAGTGATTGTTCACACATTTCCCACAAGAGATGATGATGATTCTGATGATGATGATGATGATGAGTTTGATCTTATTGAGTTCAGTAGTACTGATGATGACAGCGATAGCTCAGACAGCTCAGTTGTCACAGTCATTGAGAGGAAATCTCACGTAATGACTAGACCCTCAGAAGAGGAGGATGAACCACTGATTAAGCTTAGTACTGGTTCTTCAGAGAGTTCAGAGGCTGAACCAGAAAGCAAGGGAGAGCAGCACCTCTTACGTAGGTCTGAGAGAGCAACGAAGGGTGTACCACCCAAAAGGTATTCAAAAGAGTTTGCCAACCAAGCTATTGCATGTGTTGCTGTTGTAAACGACCAAGGTCAAATTGAAGCTGTGTCTGAGTCAGAGACAAAGGCACAACAGAGAGTTGCTAACCAAGGTAATGCAGAAGCACTCATTCCTTGGAAGTCACACAACCAGAGAGGTACATTGGTAAAACCAGTGGCGGGTAGTTCCAAGGGTGGAACTGAAACAACAGGGGAGTGTTATACATATAACAACTGTTTGTTTTCTTCTCTGGATGACGCTTTGCTCGCTGCACGCATTGATACTTTAGGGGGAGTATGTTATTCTAAAGCAGCAATGCAGCAGCAAGCAAAGGCTATAGCAGCCAAGTCTGCTGCTTGTGGCTGGAAAGCCAAACAGGAAGTATGTGACTGTTGCCATGGAAACAAAGGGGCAGTCCATTCTGTACTGAGCACCGGATGTTAGCTCAGTGTGTGTGTCATATGACCTGTACAGGATGTACATGGGTGGAGTTTGGAGTTTCTCTCTGTTTGTTGAAGAGAGCGGACATGTTTTCTCTGTACTGAAGTGAAAGACAGGAATAAACGCAATGTAGATACATTTCTGTCTGAGTCTGATTCCCCTCCCTGGGGATATGCAGGGAGGAGAAGGAGGAGAAGCAATTGGTGTGTTTTTCTCACAGCCTGAGGAAAATCGCCGGAACGGACCTCGTGTGTATTTCCTGCCGGGAGTCGCCGGAGGGAGGTCAAAAGAATTCAGCCGGTGCCTGGAGAGATAGGCACATACCTCTGACCGAGCCTGAATTCCAACACGGGGGTGGAGGAGAAGGAAACGCACCCCTAGGACTCATTGGCCCAAACAGTTTCTATCCACATACTGGATCCATTTAATCTCTATGAGTTTCTGATTTGCATAAAAGCTGTCAACATAAAAACAAAACATATTGCCTCTATTACTGCTGTCACTGCAAAAGCATCTTGCCAAAATAATACATTCTGCCGGTATTGCTGCATTTTGCCTAAGCAAAATAGGCAAAAATGACTAGTTGAGACATTCTGCTTTCTCTAGTTTCCTTCCTTTATTTCTGGTGTTAGTCTGAAGAAATTAATAATCCAGAAACTGAGCATGGATGATTTATGAAGAGGCGGTTGGCACATCCTGCTGGTGGTGGAGTTAGTTAGTTGCTGGCTCTTAAGTTTCTTAGGAGCAGAGTAATGTGACTTCACTGATTTCAAAAAGTGGCAAGCTGTTATTCCTTCCTTCCTTCCTTCCTTCCTTCCTTCCTTCCTTCCTTAGAAAAACGAATGACCACATAAAACAAACAAACAAACAAACAAACAAACCTCTAAGCACTGTTCATGATAAAATTATCAATAAAACACAAGATCAGCAAAACTATTAAAAATTATAAATAACTAAATTATTATCTCTGGATAGGCTTGCAGAAATGAAACAATGTACTGTATAAGACAATATAAAGGTAAAGGTAACCCTGACCGTTAGGTCCAGTTGCCGATGACTCTGGGGTTGCAGTGCTCATCTCGCTTTACTGGCCGAGGGAGCTGGCATTTATCCACGGACAGCTTCCGGGTCACGTGGCCAGCATGACTAAGCCGCTTCTGGAGAACCAGAGCAGCGCACGGAAATGCTGTTTACCTTCCTGCCGGAGTGGTACCTATTTATCTACTTGCACTTGACGTGCTTTTGAACTGCTAGGTGGGCAGGAGCTGGGACCAAACAACGGGAGCTCACCCCGTCATTGGGATTCGAACTGCTGACCTTCTGATCGGCAAGCCCTAGGCTCTGTGGTTTAGACCACAGCGCCACCTGTGTCCCTTATAAGACAATATACTGAAGGCCTAATAGCATTAGGCAGGGAATTCCAAAGCCACACTAAAATATCGACTCTGCACAAATGTGGAACAAAAATTATATGGGGCTTGAAAAAAGTGCAAGTTCTGCATATCAGAGTGGTTGAACAGCTACAAATGGGGCAAATCAATGTCTCAAATCAACTGGTCCCAAGCCATGAAGGGCTTTATATTCCAAGAGTAAAACATTGAACTAGGCTCAGTAACCCATCAGCAGTCAGGGCAAAATTCTGCATATGGGTGTAATATGCTGATAGGATCTCACTCCTGCTTGCAATTATGCAGCCATATTCTGCACTAGCTGCAGTTTCTACAGTACTTCCGACTGGACCATGGGGTTGGTCCTGTAGGATGGCAGCAAACCATAATCTGTCAATCTGATTTCCGCAAAACGAGACTGAGATCTCTCAAAAAAACCACATTCCTGTTAGGATTCATCAATTCCTAACTTGTTCTTGCACCATACATTTTTGGCCCATCTGTAAGTTGTTGTTGTACTAAGGCACATGTGGACAACCCACAGCCCACCTGTGATCTTGGGAGGCCTTCAGTGCCCAACCTACTCCTCTTCCACTGATGGTGGAGCCTGTTAGTGTTGAGGGAGTAAGACTGTGTTTGGAGGGTGTCCACACACATGCCTTCCTCCCCAACACAACTGGAGCTATATATTCAGGATACAAATTATGCAAATAAATAGAAGTGTTTCAGACATCAAATACAATTAGAAGATTCCTATCCTGAAGCATTACAACCTAAAGAACACAGGAAGGCAAAGGGAGAACAATAAGAAATGGGAGGGGGAGGTGTGTGGATGTTACACACAACACTCAAGGACAGTAGGAGGTTTGGAGCTGTTGGTGGAGTGGGATCAAACAGAGCAGAATGCTTGGTTTGACAGTGGGTCTGAAGTCTGCAGAACAAGGGGCACGAAGGCCAAGAAGGTGGAGGAGAGGACAGCGGCTTGAGTTTCACATGCTGGTTTGATTTAAACATCCAGATCTTTGGCTGAAGGTCTTTTGTACATAATGGACTAGAAATGCAACAGGCAGGATAAAATTGAGAACATGGGTGTCCTTATGCTTAGCATTCTGAGATGGTTATCCATTTAAACATGAAACAAACCACGCCATTGGTTCCCAAGTAATTTCTAAGGGTTGTTTTGATTTTATTGTGAGCAAAGGATAAGCACAAGGCAAAATATGAACTGTTGTTATCACTACTTATTAATATTCCTTCAATTGCCTTCAATTGCAAATCAGGTTGTGCATTTCAATGGGAGATACTTTTGTCCATAAAATGCATTATTTCATTTATTCATTCAATACATTACATGGTTCTCTTCCTCCCTATTTCATCCTTAACAAACAAAAGTTCCCAGACTTATCTGACAGAAGCCATGACACAAAGTGTTTCTCAAAGGGCAACTTGAAAGTAGCCTATGGTATGTCTTTAGCCTGGCATATGTCTCAGGGCTGATACAAAGTTAAAGGAGGAGGATTGCCTATTGCCCAGAGCTAAGTGGAGGAAGTGAGTGAGAATAAAAAAGGAAGAAGAGCAGAGAAAGCTGGAAGCAGAGACGATATGAGAGGGGCATGAGATTGACAGAGAAGTGACAAAGAACAGAGGACATGAGAGGAAGCAGCACGAGAGGAGGCTTGGAACAGTCAGGGCACACACACAAAAGGCAGTCACCAGTGCTGACCACACCTTGCCCACCATTGTGTCTGTGACCCACTGGTGCACCGGTGCCTCTCAACTGTGCTTGTCTGGCCTCCACTGTTGGCAGTCAAGTACTGTCTTCCTCCTCCTTCTGTCTCATGAATCTCCCTCAGCTCCCTGGCTTGAGCTAGCTTGAGAATACTGGTCCAGGCTCCCTCCTCTTTCCCAACAGCTAACTGGGCTGCTCATCCCAAAGTGGAAGGCATTGAGAGCCAGAGATCTAGGAGGGGCTGACTGGGCTTGGGCAAGAATGAGTCGGGAGGAGGGCAGCCATTTTAAGATTTTGCATGGGCACTCATGCATACATGTACAATGCATACAGATGCAAAATTAACTTTTTGTTTGCTATTTGCGGTTTAAATGTTCATTTAGTGTGTGTGTGTGTGTGTGTACAGTACGTATATATATAAAAAACTGTTCCCCCCTTTTGACAGCTGGCCGTCCTCTGGCAGCTGGCTCAGATGCCCCCAAGCCAACAATCCTATTTACAGTTCCTGTCATAAATGCCTACGGAAACTGCCTATATAATAAACCAAAAAAACCTCTGAGTTTATTGAATGTACATTTAAATGTTTGACTGTTGGAAGACAGAAAGTTATGTGAATGAGTACATATGAAGAATGGCCTAGAAGCAAAGCGTTGGAGCTTTTTAATTTCAGGCCCTCGTGATGCATAAATACACCGTTAAAAACCTAATAAACCCACCTTCTCTTATAAATTCCACAATATAGTAATTCTTCTAGTGCCTAAAGTTGTCTTTTCAAAGCGCAGTTCATGACTGCAGCCACAACATATTTTCCAAAGGTTAGCTTTCCAATTATAATCCAAAATTTGAAGTCCATATTTCTCCCCGTCCTCCGTTATACTCCTTGTTAAAACCACATTCTGCTAATTTCATAAAGATACCATTTAGCTGAGGTAGGTGGCATTCTGGGCAGAGTAACAGCACCTTAATGTCAGCAGTTATGCAGTCACTGAAACTACTGATTTCCTATCATGTGAGAAATAAATCTTTCCCATCCTCACATTATATGAAAGTGGAACCAGAATTCAGACAGTAAGTAGGAAAGGATGGCAATTTTTATATGCAATTTATACACTTCAGCTTGATCTTCGGTGACTTCTTAATGTCTGAAAGAAATAGAGTCCCCTCATTCTTCAAATGGAGAAGTCCTGATAATGATTTGGATTTAAAGCAGAACGGACTCCCTGAGGCAGGGGTGCCATGTCACCCTCAGGATTGTGGGTGCCCACTGCCACAACACGGCAGTTGCAGCAGCCGGCAGTTCCTCTTCTTCCTTCTCTCCACAGCCAGTGGGGCACCCTTTTCCATGGGGGACTCTGCCTCCACATCCAAGCCCCCCACCTGGAAAGGGTACCTTGCTGGCTGCAGATGGTGGAGCAAAACTGCTTCTCTCTTAGAGGCAGCCCAGCTGCTGCCTGCTGGCTTTTCTCACTGACTTTTTGGGTGTCTGGGCCCCACAATTATATTATTATGGGTGCTCAAGCACCCACGGCCCCCTGGAGTTGGCTCCTATGCCCTGAGGTATTCAGCTAGCTGCCAGTCTGTTTTATTTACTTATTTTTAAAAGATGAATAAACCACTAACATTATAAAATATCAGAGTGGTGTATAGCAAACCAGAAATAATGATAAACTATACATCAAAAATAATGCAATTAATAAAGCAGATTATTATTATTTACACCTATTTATTACACTTGCACATTAAATGTGAAATAATAAATTAGTTTTAAAACAAAAATCAAATTTATAGTGACTTATAAGATGCTCAGTGGACATCAATTAAAATTTATATGAGAAAGGCTTGGGTAGATAAAAAGGTCTTAAGAATGGATCTGAAAGAGTAGATTGTTGGAGCACGTCTTATCTCAGATAGTCATCAGTTCCACATTAAAGAGGCTACAACACTGAGAGTCCCACATTTAGTGGCAAGTGTTGGTCACAGTGCTCTATATTAGTATTAGTGCTTTATTGCCCCTCTCTCCATTGCTTCATTTTATATAACAATACACAGTTACATGCCCTTCTTCAAATCAATAGGAATTCACATTAACACATAATTCTATGGTGAGCTGTAGCCTTGAAACTGTATGATATATTTATGCTTTAGATTCTTGCCAGCTGCACTGAACAAGGGGGTAATGCATATTTAGTATATAAAGCCCTTAACAACTTAGCACCAGTCTACCTATGAGATTGCATTATCCCACATGTGCCCATTGATTGACAGACCTGGCACTACTACAGGTGCCACATAATACCTATTCCCCGTTTGTCAGAATGCGGTCATTTTGTGTGGCAACTCCAGCACTTTGGGACACTCTACCTAATAATTAATAAATAATAATAATAATAATAATAATAATAATAATAATAATAATAATATATTTATACCCCACCCATCTGGCTGGGCCCTCTCATCCACCCTGGGTGGCTTCCAACAAAAGATTAAAAATACATTAAAACATCAGTCATTAAAAACTTCCCTAAACAGGGCTGCCTTCAGATGTCTTCTAAACGTCAGATAGTTGTTTATTTCTTTTTCCACAGGGCAGGCGCCACTACCGAGAAGGCCCTCTGCCTGGTTGATATTAAGCAGATGCCTTCACTGTACTTTTTCCAGCACCTGCCACAAACATTTTTGTTCAGACAAGCCTACTCAGATGCTTAAGAAGTTGAGGTAATTTTAATCTGCTTTAGTATTTTAACTTTTGTATGTTTTAAAGGACAGTTGTAAAATTCTATTGATTTTATTGTTTTATCTTCTTATAAACCACCTTGAGGTCTTTTGCAATCAAGCAGTGTATAAACAGGCTGAAAGAGGGGACTTTAGGTAGTCTGGCATTGAGGCTAGCTATACTGTTATTGCAGCTTTCTTAGTCAAAGGTCCAATTCTAAAGCATCTACTATTTGAAGTGAAGATTGACAAGCTAGTGTCATAGCCTCCTGGGATGGAGTGCAAGATATTGGCAAGATTGACACCAAATTTCTGGCACCCAGTGCAGAAACTTCATGCTTCCTTAATATGCTGCAAAGCTCCAACTCCACCCAGTGAGTTGCTGTATGATTAATTCTAGGAAATAACAGTCCAAACTGTACAATAAAGTTCTAGATTGAGCTTACTTTTCAACAGATACTAACCATTAACTTAAAAGATCAAGTGGAAGAAGATTTAAATTACTAAGCACTTTCTGCATCAATGATATTCAAACTTATTGAGCACCACCCCACTGGACAGAAGAGAATAATTTTCTTAAGAACATATTCATTCCCACAACATCTTAACCCTAGTGGTAAATCACTTTGTACTTTCTTTTCCATCTATGTAGCCATACTACTGATTATAAGCAACGCTTGCACGTTACCCAAGACAGGCAAAGGTGTTCATGGTAGGCTTACAGAAAAGAGAATGTTGGAAGATTCAGAACAGATAAAAGAAAGTACTTCTTTACATAGGGCAACGTTATACTAGGGAACTTACTCTCACAAGAGGCTGTGGTGGGCACCAATTTGAATGTCATTAAAAGAGGATTCAACAACTTCATGGAGGACAAGGTCAACGGTGGCTACTAGATACAATGTCTATGTTCTATCCAGCCTGGACAGCTCTGTTGGTCAGAGTGTGGTGATAATGCCAAGGTTGTGGGTTTGGTACCTGTGTGGGACAACTGCATATTTCTGCTTTGCAGGGGGTTGGACAAGATGATACTCAGGGTCCCTTCCAACTCTGCAACTCTATGATTCCGTGAAATGTCTACCTCCACAGTCAGAGACAGTATACTTCTGAATGCTAAGAATCACAGGAGTGCTGCAGGCATCTAGTTAAAATGGAATGCTGTACCAGATGGGGATTGGCTTAATTCAACAGGTTCTCCTTATGTTCTGATTGTCAATAGGTTTTCTTTCTTTCTTTAGCTAATTAGATTTCTATAAAGTCTAATCTCTATGTGATATTTGTAAAGAAAACGATTAGAGGAATATATATAAAGCAGAAAGAAATGATATTATACCATACAATATTATACAATCTGTATTAAAAAGAATGTTTATATTACAGTATAATGAGGAGGATGGGAAGGATTGTGTAGATGAACACTTTTATTGTGTAAATAATGTTGTCTTGTCTTTTCTTCTTTTGATTTTTTTTACTTCATATCTTTATTTATTTATTTATAAATTTTCTCTTTGCTACCTAATTTTCTTTTTCTTCATATGTAAAGGGATAGTACATGTTTCTATAGCTATGTAAATTTGTAATCAATAAAGAATAATATTTTTAAAAATAATAATCTCTATAGAGCACAAATGTTTTTTAAAAAGTTACAAAAATAGTGTTTTAATCAGGAATTATTGTTCTATCGTAAAAGTTATAACATAATTGCCTCAAGTTCCTTTATGAGAACCATATGGTCTGTTCAGCAGACACAGACTACAAAACCCATGGTGCAGTGTGAATGTGCAAAGACATCTATATGTCTTCATTAATACTAAATGTAGGAAGTATAACAACATAATGTGGTGTGGATGAGAGCCACTGAAGCAATGAATGCTTCTCTTCCCATTCTGTAAGTGGAATTCAGATGCTACAGCCTTGGCTAAAATCAGTTGTCACTACAGTGGTACCTCAGGTTAAGTACTTAATTCGTTCTGGAGGTCCGTTCTTAACCTGAAACTGTTCTTAACCTGAAGCACCACTTTAGCTAATGGGGCCTCCCGTTGCTGCGCAATTTCTGTTCTCATCCTGAAGCAAAGTTCTTAACCCGAGGTACTATTTCTGGGTTAGTGGAGTCTGTAACCTGAAGCGTCTGCAACCTGAAGCATATGTAACCCGAGGTACCACTGTACAATCAAATTACAGCAAAATGACATTTTAATGCTTGCAACACCATCCTCATGGAGTCCATGTGAGATCAGTTTCCTGCTAACCTGAAAAGCTAAACAAACAGTGGACTATTGGGAGGGGACTGTTTCAAATGGCAGAGGCATGTGGGTGAACTAGTGTAGAGGAAAAAGTGACAAAAGAGTGTTGAAAAGCGGGGTTAAATAAAAACTTCTCCCCAGAAGGGTGAACTCTAGGTGAACAAAAGGATAAAGCCCCAAGAGCAGCTGTGAAGACAAACTTTGCGAGCAAAATGGAACGGAGGCTTACCTCCTTTTGTAGAGCTGACAGTTTATAAGTTAATTGTTTCCCCCCAGAAATTTTAACACCTATACTGGTTTTAAGGCACCTCTGTCAACGAATAGGTCCATATGAACAAACACAGGTGTAAATGTGGGGGCAGGAATAGCCTGAAAATCATGGGAGATAATTAGAATTGTAACCTCTCTTCCTAGTTGGACTCTTCCATCCAAGATGTTCAGGCTTTCTGTTGAGTCTCTCTAATTCTGTTGAAGAGGGGTCGCTTCACAATCTGTTGGTTGTGTAAATATCAACTCAAGTCACACTAGTCTGTCTCCTTCCCTCTGGCCTGATGTGTCAGCATCGCACGCATGAGATAACAGAGAAAATGAAACAACAGCTGTGCTATTTAGTTGTGAATGGAACCATTTTGGAGATAATTATTTTACTTCTTCTATAGATATGCTAATAGGAACAGAGGTGGATAACCCTTGGGAGGGCCCTCAGATGTTTTGGATGCCAGCTCCCATCAGCCCCAGTCAGTGAGGTCAGTGATCAGGGATGATGGGAGTTGTAGTCCAGCAGCACCTGCTGGGTATAACATTGACCTTACCGTTTTAAATGTAAGAAACCGCTTTTAAAATGAGGAGGGGGGGGGGAACCTTTTTCAGACGACTAGGTTGTATGTGTAAAGAACGTGCATGAATGTTATATAAGAGGCCAGATTCAAAACCTGACATGGACATCATGATAAAGAGCTAGAGATGCCCAGGCCAGTTCTGGCTTTTGAAGCCTCAGTCGTAATAAATGCAGCCATGACACATAAAAGCAAAATAAAGCAGAGAAGGAGGAGAAGAGTGGAACATAAGTCATTTAAAAGAATAATAATTTAAAGTGGCTTTTCTAGCTGTTTTCTGTGCAAACGCACTAGGAAAGAACTTTCATACAGCGCCATTATTGATGATAAGCATGAAAAACACTATACGAGTTAACAAAAAAACCCTCACAAATCACAACTCTTATTTTGCTTGAACTTACAGCTCTAAGCTGAGAGGGTATCTTACCATTTTACCCAAAATTCATAAAATTAATAACAGTCTAAATCTGAGGACCCTTTGAGGCACAAGGTCAAATGGCTCTCCTTAACCCCCACACCACCACTACCCGGAATGCTCTTGAATATTAGCCAGAAATATTAGGAAAAATATCATGCAGGGTAAGAGATCACTTTTGAGCAATCAGCTAGTCTCATTGCAAACATCAGATAAACATCAAATTTCAAAAAGGGATGTGCTCTTAGTATTGCTGTCGTTAATGTTGTGCCCTGTAAACATTTCAAGAATGTGCCACCACCACCAGCCTGTCAGTAATGCTCCTCCGGCGCATAATCACCAATTGTTCTTTCTGCAACTGAAATGGTACAAACTGTACTACTTTCCTTTCTAGCCCTGTCTTTGTCACACTATCTGAAAACAGAGACACATTTCTGAGTTTAAAAAACAATCAAAATATAAAAAATTTGTTTACCTTCATAGCTGTTTGAGAGAACACACAGGAACATCTATGGCTTTTTGTATGTGTGCTTAAGAGACCACAATGACAGCATTTCAGTTGTGCATCTGCAGGATTCTCTCTGTTTTTTCCCTCCTTCTAAGGACAGAAGCCTATTCAGTGCACCAATATCACAGGTTAAGAAACTCTCATTCGCTCAGTACAATGGTTGGCCAATCTTTGTTCCTTAACTCTGTACTTAATAGTGCTTTTGTTGTTGTTACTGAACTGAGACAAGCAAGGCTTGATGTCCTTCACAGTGCATGGCAATGTACTATGCTGGGGTCAAAGAGAGGTTCATGTTATTACTACATAAAACATATATATAGATTTCTGACATTTTTCATATCGTGCCTCATTATTTAATCTATAGGAGAATATTTTGGTACATTTATGGAAGAAACAGAAGACTTTTCTTTTGCTTAAATGTATTTTCTGGGGCGGGGGGGGGGGACCCTTCCTACATAAATAGGCTCTTCAGTCATTCTGAGAGCCAATGCACACATTAAGGCTATTAGGTAGAGGCTGTCACTTTCAATCATTCCACTTATTGGCTGGTTCCCCACGCCAAACAATTTGTGTGCTGCAGCTCACAAAACCGACTGGCTGTTTCCTTATGATGTGGACAAAGTGGCCAGTTCTTCTTTCTAAACTACTCCACAGAAGTGACACTGAAGTAGCACAATATCTCTCGGCAGAATTCGGCTGCTTTTAAAAACAGCAACAGCATCAAAAGTTGCTGCCTAAGAACTTGTGACATGTCAGATATTTTCAAATTTATTTTTAATGATGCTGCAATCCGTATGTGGAAATTCTGAGAGCTTTCCCTATCTTTTATTTATTTATTTATTTATTTATTTATTTAAACCCACATTATTCAGGCAAAGTCATTCTGCAGGCATGGAAAATCAATTCATTCCAGGGATTTATGATTGCTCCATATTTCGTCTTCTGAACCTTTTTGATCATTTTATTTGTTTTATGATGATTATGGTTCTGCTTTGATTATATTAGCTATCTTAGGCACTGTTTTACAAGTCTGAGTTAGTCCCACTGAGCTCAATGGGACTTAATACTTAGTAAGTGGGTGCAGGATTGCAGCCTCAGGACCTATAAGAAGAGGCTGAAAGGAATAACCACGGATAGCTAGTTTCCATGTTTCTGCTTCTGTAACGAAGGACCAGCAGATTGCTCCAATAAGATCGAGTAATTTGAAAACCTAAGGCTTGTTTTTTCAGGGTATCACAAATTAAAATGGTGTGTGTGTGTGTGAGCGAACACACTTATATTTGATTAGCCTTTCCTAAAACAACACTTCAGTTCCTGTGTATCGCAACCCTGAATTTAATGAAACTGCTGTGTTTATGCTTGAATGTCATCTGCATGCATGCTAGAAGATCAAGCACTTTCAAGTACTTTGGGAAAGCGAGTGTTAGTGTTTATTTTTTATTTTAATATTTACAGTCAGGGTCGTAGATTAAAACAAAATGTCCACAGACCGTACCACATTTTTAAAAGTCAGGCATTGCTGAACTGGCTTTCAAGTCACAAACATATAGACCTGCCTTTTCCCTAGTCTTCTTTCACAGAGAGCAGCAGGAAATTCTAGCATTACATGAGTGGAATTTAAAATGTTGCTAATGTACTTAACAATTCTCTTATCCCAAGTATGACGGTGCTTTATAAAAATGTGATTACAACAATTCAGCAGATGGTAGACACTAAGGGTGAGTTCTACAGAAAATGAGCCATATTTGTAGTGAATTAATAATGGTTTAGAACTTTCTCATAAATAGATGTTGATTAACCTGAAACCCATTTGTAAAATGTCAGCTTTGCCAGACGATTTCCTGAAACCCCAAAGCAAAGCAACGATAAACACCATCAGTTAGTTCATCCTAATCTACTCCTTCTTCTTTTTTTAAGTCCTTAAAAGGATTACTGTAATTTTTCAAGCTTGAAAAAAGCAGTCTGGCCGTTTCATTTGCACTGTGCATGTTGGGTTTCCCTTTTTCTGACAGCCATTCCTTACCACTTGATGGAATTATGTGTTTTCATACTTCAGTGTAACAAACTTCCAAATAATTTATATTTAACTTTATGCTCAACTTGGGATTTCTCATTGACCTTATGTCATAGAGTTATTTCACACCAGTGAGTGGAAAATGTATTAATCTGGTCAGGTGAAACAACAGTTGAAAACCCTTTAGGAACGGCTTCGCAGCTAGTTTAGCAACACAGGCTGAATTAATCAATTAAAATAAAATAAATGAATATGAGGAGGTCATACACGCCAAGTGTCCCTATTTTTCATGGACAGTCCCGGAATTACAAAAGCCACCCCGCCTTCCGATTTGATCCTGGAATGTCCCTGTTTTCCCCACCAGTGCTGCTGTCACTAAGCTTGGGGAGGAGGGAGAGCCAGCGCTTGTTCTGAGTGGCAGCGGCGGCAGCGGTGGCTGTGAGGAAGCAACCTATTGCCTCTCTGTGGCTTCTCCATGACTGCCACTGCTGGCTTCTTCCCTTGGACAGCTCATAGTGGCTGCTGGGGAGCGGGTGAAGAGGAGAGGCTACCACCAACAAGCCCCAGCCTCATGTGACACACTGGCCCTGAGGTAAGGTTACCAGATTTTTTTCAATGATTCTGGGGACACTTTTGAACTTCAATGGATTTTGTATGGGGACTGAGCTGTAAATCCGGGGACTGTCCCCGGGAAACGGGGATGTTTAGTAACCTTACCCTGAGGTGCAGGCAGAGGGCAGGGTCACCCTGGATGGGAAGAAAGGGGGAGAAGAGAAGAGAAGAGAAGAGAAGAGAAGAGAAGAGAAGAAGGAGTCTTGGTTTTTTAAAAAAATGTTTTGTGCATCCGTGTCTAATCTTGTCCCTTTCTAAAACTGATTTCCTTTTTGTAAATCTACCAAAGAATAAAATCAAATCAGGATTAAGGGGTTTTCTCAGGGCAGAGGAGGGTTTGTGTACTGTGTCCCATTGGAGTAGTGGTGGTGGAAATGCGCTGCGGGAAGGGGGGAGGGACAAAAACGAGGGGTCAGCTGGGGGTGGGAGTGAGAAATGTCCCTATTTTCATTTGAGGAATGTTGGCAGATATGGGAGGTTATGTTGCTATTTTTGTCATTGGGTTGTGTTACAGTATTGCTGTAGGGACTGGACTGAAGAGGAATGATGGAGACCGCCCCCCACTCCTCCTGAACCTTCCCCAGAGGAGGGGGACAGTATAGATTTACAATGGCGGTTTGCAGAAGGTTATGACTTTGACACAGAAGAAGGACAGAGCTGGGAGATAATGGAAGAGGAGGAGGGGGAAGTAGCAGAGCCAGAACAGCTGGCTGATATGTTATCATTAGAAAGCATTCCCGACCTGCCTTCTCCTAGAACCAGGAGGGCTGTGAAAGTGGGAGAGCAGAAAGCAAACAGACAAAGGGCCTTATGCAGCCATCATGTAGGGGGTGGAGCTGCTGATGACTGAGAGTAAAAGGGGGAAGGAGATTACTCGGAACTATGCCATTGCTGCAGTGTAGAGGAACTTTTCACAGCCTCTCTCTGTGAATATTGAATAAAAGACTTGGTAAGAATTCTTCTTGTTATCTACTCCTTGGCTCCCCACTGGGGGAGGGATCAGATTCCCTGAAGCCTGACAATTTCCCTGAAGCTTCTGCAGCCAATCAGAAGCCACGCCTTGGTTTTCGAACGGTTTCGGGAGTCGAACAGACTCCCGGAATGGATTAAGTTCAAAAACTGATAACCACTGTATCAAAGATCTGTTTTACTTCTGTTGAGCTTTAGCTCTCCCAGTTTTCCAAACTCTTTCCACATTCTTCACTGATGGAATGTATAATATACCTGATCAGTTGCTTAGTCAAATGATCAAGGAATCAGTCAAATGATCAGTTGCTTAGTCAAATGATCAGTTGCTTAGTCAAATGATCAGGGAATAATGGAGATCTGAGGCTGCTGTCAAAATCTGGTAGAAAATGAAAGGAGCTTGGGTTCAGCAGAGGGTTTTATGAATGAAAGTGAGGCAAAGGTGGCTTTGTGCATATTCCTCTTCCAACCTCCCTCAATCCACTTCCTAGTTGTTCTGCAGGTACCTCAACAATATGTCCTTCGGACCAAACCATTGTTTGTACCCAAAGGCCCAATACCATTGAAATTAGTGGAACAAGTTAATTATAACCCACTTCCATGTTTTCTGCACTAGGACAACTTACTTCATCACAGGCTGCATTGATTATTCCAGAATTGTAAGGGTGGGAAGCATGCCGAGGGCATTTCAAAAGTTAGCTTTTCACAAAAAAATAAAAAGTAATCTTGAAAAAAGCCATCATTTGCAAAGAAAGAAAGAAAGAAAGAAAGAAAGAAGCTTGTCTTTTACTATAGCAGGTTTTATAGTATAATTGAAGTTGCTGCGTTAAAATATGGATCTTGTTTTCCTTTAGAATCTTTACAGCCACTTGGATTATCTTACGTTCCTTGTTTCCCATGTTGTCCCATGAGACAGTGTTGATACAGCATGGTTTTATTTTGGAAGGCTATTAAAACATAATGTTAAGTATTGCACCACAGTATTTTAATAGTAACCCCCTATTAAAATTCTTTCAGATCCATTAAAATGGTTCATGCATGCAATTACCATTAACACAGAATGATAGGGTGACTGTGGTAAGCCAGAATGTGTAGAACCTTACAAGAACCCATTTACAGAAGCCAAAGCTGTAGCTTGGGCTGTTTATTGCCAGCGGTGTCAAATGATTGGTGAGTCCAAATGCTTGCTGTTTTCCCTCACCCACCCACCTTGATTAATGTTTAGTATGGAGGGCATCTTCAGAATACAGGCTCCTTGATCTTTTCATAGCAGCTAGTAGCAGCAGGGCATGAGAAATTACAGCACTATAACCCCCTCTCCCCACCCAAAGGCAGATGTTTGACTTTCTGCCCAGCTTCACTAAATAGAGAAGCTTAAGAGAGAGTGTAAAAATACATTTCCTCCTGAAAATAGGTCACAATGACCTCGCTCAAGAAATACACACACAATTTCTATACCATTTAAAATTGTTTAAAAGCCTATGGGACAGATTCCAGTAAGTTGTTATGCTAGTGGACTTTCCTCCCTGCTTTTCCCCTGTACCCTCTCATGCCCTCCCCAAATCTGCTGGAAAAATATCAGTGCCTGGGAGAGGGGACACCATTCCATCTGGTAGCAGAAATATTTGCCCTGAGGGAATGATCTCCTTGAATTCAACCCTATATTCTTCTACCCTCTTCAGTCACGTCTAAGTGTACTTAATGATCAGGGAGCTAGACAAAGTGTGCATTATTTTCTCTTACTCTTGGCACTTCACATATTCAGATAGCAATGTCACAGAAAGGCTGTGCCATGCATTCTCCTAAACCTCTAGACCAGCCTAAACATCCTTAGGCTTGAACCATATAAATCAGGGGTGGGGAAGCAGTGACCCTCCAGAGATGGCTGGCCTTCAGCTCCCAACAGTTTGAGGCCCCATGATCTATGGCATGGAAGTGTGCCATAGTCCAAGAATGTCTGGGAAGGCCACAGCCTCCCCACCCCTGAGGCAGACAGTTAACAGACCAAGAAATTAGTTTTTTTCCTCCCCTAATTTGGGCATGTCAACTTGAGCAAAGGCTAGAGCTGAATGATAAATCCTGGCCTTCCATGCAGAAGGTCCCGGGTTCAGTCTTGCCACCTCCGGTTAAAAGGATCTAACAGCAGGAATGAAAGACTTTGGCCTGAGTGAGACCATGAAGAACTGCTAGCAATCTAATAATTCTGGACCAGGTAGCCAAATAGCCTAACCTGGTGTAAGGCCAGTTTCCTCTTGGGGAGTGCGGGCATGCAATACAAATTTCCTCAGGAAATCTGAAAAGGAAAGAAACTGCAGAATGCCAACATCCCACAACCTTAGCCCTGTTCTGATTGGACAATTGTTGAACGTAGGGAAGTGCAGGATAGCAGGCTCAACCCTTCTACCTGCACATGTTCACTGAACACCTGAAGGGATTCCTAGCTGATGACGCAGAGAGCTCTGTCTATATGATCAGGATCTTGATCATGTGCTGAGCATACACTAGGCACAGGGTTTCCATTCAGATGTTCAATGAATGTACATAAGGTATTAATCCTGTTGCCCCTCCCCCATTTGTGGAGTGCTGTCCCCATGGAGATTCACCAGGTGCCTTTATTATATATATTTTAGGCACCAGTCGAAAATGTTCCTCTTCAACCTGGCCTTTGGCTGATGAATATCCTATAGCCTTTTAAATGTGTCTGTGGGAAGGGGGGTTATTTTGATGTTGCCTTAACTATTTACTTGTGTGCATTTGGTTTAATTATTTACTTGCATTTTATTCTGTAAACCACTCTGGGATGTCTTGATGAAGGGCGGTATATACATTTAATAAATAATAATGATGATTTCCATTCATTCATTGTGTTATCTGAATGCCTGATTCAGATGTTTGTCCACATAATATATTTCCTTTACAGGTGTACTAAAGTGGAGTTCTGCCTAATTAGATTCATGCACTTCGAAAGTGCCTGCTAGTAGTATGTTTGGGTTTGGCTGCATTTAATGAATATTTCCTCTTTCAAAGACTTCATTGGGAATCACAGAGCATAGTTGTTTTATATAGTCAAGGCTCTTGCCCCGGGAGACCCAAGTTTTAATCTAGCATTGATGGCCTTGGCTGCAAATACATTCCCCCTGGACATTTGCCATATTGCACCACTAAAGAGCTTGGCGCGAACAAGTAGCCTTTGCATAAGCAAGGCCACTAACATCCCTGGAATAGTGTTGAATTTGTGGGTATGGAAAGCTTTCAAAGCATAGCAACTCCTTACATGCAGCAGACCTGATTTTTACATCACTAATAATGGTAAATCTAGCATAATATAGGCACTGAGTTTTCAGCCGAATGTGTAAATATGGCATGGTCACCACACTATTTTAACTGATTATTAACTTCCTACGTAATGAATTCAGCACTGAATATTGCCAAACATCTGTGGCCATTCTGTGTCTCTAATAAACACCCTTAACTGATATAAATAGAAACAGAGTTCATTACAAATAGGAGTTTATCTAGCTAGGAAAGATCATCTGCATGGGAAGTTTACACTAAACTCTATGAAGTCTTACGGCTGGAATAGCTTTGGAGGAGCATGATGCCCCCGACTAACAACCCAGGTTGCTATGTGACTGGTGTGTTACTTGCAGTCTGATTGGGCACCCAACATCACAGTCAAAACACAACAGAGGCAAGACAGGTCTCATTCATCTCTGGAAGGAACAAACGTGCCATTGAAAACAGCATCACAATCATAAACATGTTTTCTTACAAAACATTTCCTTCTATTGTCATTCAAAGTATTCCTTTGTAAATATATTCCAAGCTTAAATGTTCATTTTTTTAAATATACACCCTGGTGCATTTTTTTAAAAAAGTTGAGTAGTCTTGCCAACAAAGCTCCGTATAGTTAAAGTTATGGTTTTCCCAGTAGTGATGTATGGAAGTGAGAGCTGGACCATAAAGAAGGCTGATCGCCGAAGAATTGATGCTTTTGAATTATGGTGCTGGAGGAGACTCTTGAGAGTCCCATGGACTGCAAGAAGATCAAACCTCTCCATTCTTAAGGAAATCAGCCCTGAGTGCTCACTGGAAGGACAGATCGTGAAGCTGAGGCTCCAATTCTTTGGCCACCTCATGAGAAGAGAAGACTCCCTGGAAAAGACCCTGATGTCGGGAAAGATTGAGGGCACAAGGAGAAGGGGACGACAGAGGACGAGATGGTTGGAGAAGCAGGGAATGCTTAGCTGCTTTATGACACAAACATTAGTCCAGGAGATGTGGATCAGATCAATTCCTATCAGAATAATAAATTCCTTAAGCATCCCCAGCTGAGATGCTCCCCACATATTGAAAAATGTGTGAGTGTGGTTGTGGGGTGCGCAGCAGACCTGCCTCACCACCATCCATGCATTCAGGGTGCATCAGACTGGGATCTATGTGTGTATTATTGTTATTTTACTTATTTCATTTATGAATTGGTTCTGTAATGAAGTTATCTTGAAGCTATTTCAGAGTACAATAAAAATGCATCTAAAACAATTGCAATTATACAAACAGTTGAAACAATTACATATATATATATAGAGAGAGAGAGAATTACATAAATAGAACCAATTTCATATCCAATGCAGATATCTCCATTAAAAAGGCTTGTTGCAAAAGGAAGGTCTTTAATGGATACCGAGAAGACCCTAGATACAGCACTGGTGAGCTGTGTATCAAGAGGATGTTCCAAAAGGTAGGTGCCTGGATTTTGTCGGTGTGTGTAACAGAGCTCTTGATGAGATGCGCTGAAGGGCACAGGGGGGTTATATTGGATGAGGCAGTCTTTTAGGTGATCACATAGGTTCCTCTGTGTAAGAGGAAATTCCCTGTTACCTACTGGATGTTTCCAGGATAGTTGCAGAAGTCTATGAGGCTACTCTGGAGCCAACCTGGCAGGGAAGGGAAGGTGATCTATTTTAAGTGCCTTCATCTAGGCTGAGAGGTTTATTAATCTTCATGCTATAAAACTAGCACGGCAAGTTTCTTGGTGGACGATCAAGAGATGTTCTCCTCCCCCCCCCCCCGGCAGCATGTTCCTTTCCACAGAGACCAGTTCAATTGCTAGATTAACTGTAAGCTACTAGTTTAATAATAATAATAATAATAATAATAATAATAATAATAATAATACTTTGTTATTTATATCCCACCCACCTGGCTGGGTTTCCCCAGCCACTCTGAGCAGCTCCCAACAAAATATTAAAAACACGATAAAACAGCAAGCATTAAAAGCTTCCCTAAACAGGGCTTCCTTCAGATGTCTTCTAAAAGTCAGATAGTTGTTTATTTCCTTGACATCTGATGGGAGGGCGTTCCACAGGGTGGGTGCCACTACCAAGAAGCCCTCTGCCTGGTTCCCTGTAACCACACTTCTCACAGTGAGGGAACCACCAGAAGGTCCTTGGAGCTGGACCTCAGTGTCCAGGCTGAACGATGGGGGTGGAGACGCTCCTTCAGGTATACTGGGCAGAGGCCGTTTAGGGCTTTAAAGGTCAGCACCAACACTTTGAATTGTGCTCAGAAATGTATTGGGAGCCAATGTAGGTCTTTCAGGACTCATGTTACATGGTCTCGGCGGCCACTCCTTTCAATATACAGTATTGATATCATATGCTCATTTTTATCTTGATGATAACATTTTGGTATAGCAACACAGGCGAAAACCCAGATAAAGTTATGCTAGGGTCTTTTCAATCTGAAGTTGAGATGGTGATTCTTCCTCCATATCTAAATGGTTTTCTTTCATCCCAAAGAAGAAGAAATCAGTTCATAAAGTAGACCTTAATTCGTTCTGGAGGTCCGTTCTTAACCTGAAACTGTTCTTAACCTGAAGCACCACTTTAGCTAATGGGGCCTCCTGCTGCTGCTGCGCCACCAGAGCATGATTTCTGTTCTCATCCTGAAGCAAAGTTCTTAACCCGAGGTACTATTTCTGGGTTAGCGGAGTCTGTAACCTAAAGCATCTGTAACCCGAGATACCACTGTATTGTGTTTTAGTGCAAAAAAAAAAAAAAGCAGTCTACATTAGCAATGGAGACCAAGCAAAGTAGTTAAGTAAAGGTTACCCTGAGGCACCCTTTACTTACATGCTGACAAGCCAGGCATACATTCTTACTTTCACATTTTATATTTATATATAACTTTAAAGGTGCAGCAGTCTTGACAATTCCCTCATTGAATGGCACACATGGATAATCCTATACATAAACTGAGATTTATATGCCTGTCTTCATGCTCTTCTCTCAACAACGAAGCTTCATTTATTATAACTCCAGGAATTAGAAATACCATAAATGCTTACATAGTTTCCTTGAGCTTAGTTCATAGGTGTGAAAATAAAGTTCCTTTAGTTATGGTTAGGTGACCAGCACGTAATGTAAAACAAAACAAAACACAGAACTTTTCACACCTAATTTTCTTTTTACCCAGAATAATCACAGTAGGACCAACCATGGCTTTCTGGTCATGATTGTCATCATTACCACTACATCAGAAAGATTTACTGTACTTAAAAAAGAGAAATGTATTTTTTTAAAAAAAGTGTGCTCTATTCATTCCCTTCCATGCACACACACAGTTTTCTGCACAGAGAGGGAATCTTCATAGGCCAGACTTCCCAACCTGGTGCCTCCCCAGACTTTGTTGAACTCTAACCTCTAACGATCTCTGGCAAGCAAGCAGCCTGATAAGCAGCAGCGACTCTCCGTCAGTTTTATGTAAGTTTAATTACAAGAAGAACACACCCAGAGCACGGCCCTCCCGCCTGCTCTCATTAACAGTAGTTGCTAAGTCTGACTCATTGTCCCTCACCCAATATGAAGAACGCCAAATTCTCACCTTCCTTGTCCTTCCCTTCCATTATTCTCTGAGCTTTTCCCGTCTCTTAGTACGGGGACTGAACTCCTCCCCACTATGCTAATCTCTCAATTTTGTTTCATCTTGGTTTCTCATTTTCCCAATCAAGTTCACTTCAATCACGTATCTGCATTGCATGGGGTTGGACTAAATGGCCTTCGTGGTCCTTTCCAACCCTACAATTCTATGGTTCTCATGAAAATTCATCAAAATATTACTGCATGTTGCTCCTAACATTCACTTTTTTTAATGCTAGCTTGCCTTGTGTACAGATTTTTGCAAGTATTTTTGTATAATATGATGCATTTTTGTGTTATTTTGACTTATACATAGATTTTTTTTATGCATACAAACATTTTTTGTGACAATTGTATTGCAAAATTTGGAGATGTCTGAATTTTGAAAGGAGAGATGCATCTGAGTTTATGCATCATTTCTGAGAGTGTAAAATAGTTAGATTGCATTAGAGTGCAAATTAAATCAATTTTCTTCCTCATCCCTAGTTGCTGGTGTGTGTAATGCTGCTTTATGCCCCTTTAGAATCTCTCTAGCATATATGGATGCTTTCATAACAGAGAAACCTGGGAAAATCAATCTGAAAAGCAGCTGAGGAGGAGCTGGTTCAGGTCTGTGAAATAGTACCTCACTTCGTATAAACTCCCATTGATTACGGGCTTGTATGTATTAGGAAAGGTGCCATAATCTGTCCCATAATGGCAGACATTTTGGAAATCTCTCGTAATGGAATTAATATTAGGTTTACGGTCTCTTCCTGTTTTCTTTTTATCTCTCCAGCTTACTTCAATAAACCATTTTTCAAATAAACTGCTTCTCATCACCACCTTCCTAAGCGAAGCAGTAAGGCAGAATGCCGGGCATTATGCTATTGCACCTCTTTACGACGTAATGTTTGTACTAAAGCTGTCATGATTTTCAAAATTGAAATAGTGATTTAGTGTTCTGGCTTATTCCCAAAATTCTTTGTCACAACATTATTTATTTAAAAGCCAAATCAATTATTACCATTATAAAGCACTGGGTATTTATTTGTGCATGATGAGGAAGGGCACTGCTATGACCAAATGCTCCCTGAGATTTATGAAGCTGCATAATTACCAAATCAAATACTAATTAGCAGAGTTAATTGTTTTGATAGCTCATTTTCAGCTTTGGTGGGGGACTAAAAGGTCTTTCTGTTAACCTCCTTTGGCCCTGCATTAAATTCAAAAGCGGTTTTATGTGTGTGGACAAAAAAAGGAAGCCAGTCCCCTCACAAATTTGTTTATAAGACACCCATGGATACATTTTCAAAGTGATATTTAGGAACTCATCAACAAAACTCCCATCAGAGCCAGTACAAGTCACATACAACCCCTTCCCCTGCCACTGTGTCCTACTTTTAAAAACATGCCCCCATTGCTGAAGAAAGTGCAATTGAGAAACAAAATCCCTTTGGTGGAAGGTGCAATGCTTTAAAGAAATCACAGCTATGTAGACCCTTTTGCAAAATCATTTATTAAGTGTTACTCAGTGTGTACAAATGAGTTAATGACTAGAAACAGAGCTCAAAACATGTGCTTATTTACAATGACATTTTTATAGGACTGCAGTCAGGGAATGTTTATTGCCATTTACCAAAGGGGGGGGGAGAGAGAGAGAATAAGAAAAATTGCATAAACAAAAGAACTTTCCCAGTCCCTTTCAAAGGATAGGGCCTATTGCAGTTTAAAATCAAGTCCATATTGTACACCCCACTAAACCTGAGAGGGATCATAGATAATGAAAGATTTAATGGAGAGGTTTCATTATTCCAAATTTACTTAGTTCATGTTAGTTATATGTCAACCACCATTATGTTCACACTCTCAGGGAGTTTAAAAAGTAGTCGCGTGGCACACCTCAACTAATCCGATGGCTGGTTCAAGGATGGAATGATTATTTCAAGCTGCAGGTGTGATACTGGGATTAATAAAAAGCAAAAGACAAAGATTCCATTAAGAGACATGTGCATGCAAGCAATGGTATCAGCTTATGTGTATCATCAGCACACGCCTGACTATGGGACATTATCAGAGTGGTGAAGTTTGGTGGAACAATTCACCTGTTTGAAAGCTGTACACAAAGTTCCCGATCCAGTGTCAAAATCTGTACACGAAGCTGCAAGCACCGGGTTCATCAGTCTGTATCAGCACCATGCCCACAGTACTCTTTTGAACATGCAGCTCCTGATTCAACAGAGCATGCACACACACATGAACCCAGCATGATTTTATGCACGCTTTCACACACACACTCTGCATTTATTTCTGAGAGGTATGTCCAATTCTTTCCAACCCTCTTATTTCTTAAGCAGAACAAATTTCATTCATTTATTGTTTGGAAAATAATATTTCAAATAGCATATTTCAGTAGCTGTGACTAAAATGAAGATGTTAATATCTACAACACATTGTAAAAATATTACATTTATTTACAGAGGAATGGCGACTGAGGAGTCTGGAAAGCAAGCCTTATGAGGAATGGTTGAGGAAGTTAGGTATGTTTAGCCTGGATTAGACGATACTGAGAAGAGATATGTTAGCCATCTTCAAATATCTAAATGGCTGTCACATGGAAATTGGAGCAAACTTGTTTTCTCCTGCTCTGGAGGGTAGGACTCAAACCAATCACAGAATCACAGAATTGTAGAGTTGGAAGGGATGCCAACTGTTATCTAGTCTGACCAGATGACCATCTAACCTCTGCTTAAAAACCTCCAATGAAGGAGAATCCACCACCTCCTGAGGGAGGTACAAGAAGGAAGATTCTGACTAAACACCAGGAAGACCTTTCTGCTGGTAAGAGCTGTTCAACAGTGGAACAAACTGAGAAGGTGGTAGACTCACCTTTCTTGTAGGATTGTAATCAGAGGCTGGACGGCCATCTGTCTTGGGTGCTTTAGTTGAGATTCCTGCGTCGCAGGAGGTTGGACTAGATGACCCTCAGGGCCCTTCCAACTCAGCAAGTCTATGATTCTATTTCATACAAATTGTTGCATCTTACCTCTGATTATGGATGCGGGTGGCGCTGTGGGTTAAAGCCTCAGTGCCTAGGGCTTGCCGATCGAAAGGTCGGCGGTTCAAATCCCTGCGGCGGGGTGCGCTCCCGCTGCTCGGTCCCAGCGCCTGCCAACCTAGCAGTTCGAAAGCACCTCCGGGTGCAAGTAGATAAATAGGGACCGCTTACCAGCGGGAAGGTAAACGGCGTTTCCGTGTGCGGCTCTGGCTCGCCAGAGCAGCGATGTCACGCTGGCCACGTGACCCGGAAGTGTCTCCGGACAGCACTGGCCCCTGGCCTCTTAAGTGAGATGGGCGCACAACCCCAGAGTCTGTCAAGACTGGCCCGTACGGGCAGGGGTACCTTTACCTTTACTTACCTCTGATTATTTCTGTTTATATGTTTTCCAGGCTTTTCCTTGCCCCCCCCCCCTTTTACTTGCAATTTAATCTATTGATTCTCTTCTATAAACTAGAACTTTATAAATAAAGAATATTTGCACCACCCCATATACTCAGTGACAACAACTACAGGAATTAGCAACGGAATTTGATGAGGGTGCATCATAACGTTAATGAAACCTCACGTTCTCTTTGCTGCTTTTTCAACAGGCAGTGCCATCTAGTGGTACTATGTCTCATTTGGGCTGATTGACAAAACATAGCAAGTCTGCCTGATCATATATATATGATCTTCTAAACAGACACCCATTAGATTACTCATCTTGAAAACAGCCACACACAAACTGAGGAGGCTATCATAGCAGTGTGGGAGCTGCTCTTCTACGGTCAGTTCATTTAAACAAACAAACAATATGCTCATCCACATGATGGCCTCAGCTTTCCTCCCTCTCCTCTGAGCCAGGGGCCAATTCCATGCTCAGAACACACACAACTGGGCCCTGAGCATTCGCCATTTAAAGAGATGTGATGGCAACCCCAGGCAAACCACTTTCCCATATAAGAGTCCCATGTGCTCTCAATCATGTATAAGCATGCTTAGCACATGAGTAATCCCATTCTAGGGACATCAAAGGTGATGGCTGTCCTCTGTCTCCACGGCTGGAAGCAGTAATGCTTCTGAATGCCAGTTGCTGGAAACCACAGGAGAGGAGAGTGTTGTTGTGCTCGGATCCAGCTTGTGGGTTGAACACAGGCATCTGAATGGTCACTGTGAGAATAGGATTCCGGCGTGGATGAGCCATTGGCCTGAGGATGTGTGGAATGTATACCTGCAAGCATTACATCTGTTACAAACTGAACCATACCCCACCCATAGACACTCACAGAAAAGTGACTTCCATGAAGAAAGGGGAATGCAAGACATAGTTAAAAATAGAAACTGATATAAACCAGTTGGCTTTCCTTTCTTCCTTCAACCAAGGAACTTTGACGTAAGAGGGCCAATTTCACAGAATAGGTGACTAGAAATAATTCCTTCCTTGAGACCTGCAGTTTGAAATAAGTGTTCCATTATTCTCCTTTCAGGTTCCCTTTTCTTAATTTGACAGGTGTTGGCCTTATTAGAAGGACATTTGGTCCACTGGTGGCATCCAAGGATGGGCAAAATGCACCTCTCCCACAGCTTACTCAAATGGGATCCAAGCCAATGTTCGTCAACTTGGAGATGAAATCCCCCCTTCTCTGTGAAGAAACCCCCTTGATAATGAAGCTGGTCTCTTCTACTACCATCTGTGCCTGGCAAAAAATTTGCAACACTTCACCTCAAAGGGATGTTATGAATATAAATACAATAAGGATTGTAAGATACTTTGATCAAGTTGTCCAAAGAAGTAAGTTGGATAGTGTTTGAATAAAGATGTGGAATGAGTTTTTGATTGCATTTTATTTCTTCCAGATGTGTGGATTTTATGCTGGCCAACTGGGATACTGGGTTTTTTAAAATTCAGAACTTTCCCCCATTATATAAAAACTCCATATTTATCTTAGTCAACCGTTTTTTTGTATTTTCTGAAGCTCACCCGCTCCAAAAGAGGAATCACATCTTCTTTAATATGTTCAGTGGCTTTAGAGCAAAATGGACACTAAGCTTGCTGTAAAGGAATGTGACTTATACAGTGGAATCCTATGCATGTTTAGGTTTATTCCCAGGGAAGTGTGCGTCTGATGGCAGCTGAATATTCAGAAGTTGACTGCACACATGCAATGCAAAAACTCTATATACCTAAAGATAAAATACATTCTAAAATGAAAGCATAACCTTCCATGCCTTTCTCACTACATGTTGCATTACTGTACCACAATTTTGGGATCTTTGTTTGGCAGTGTCCTGCCTAGGACTTACCAGCCAAAATAAACATTGAAGAGCTGTTTATCTCCTCTGATTGGTTTTTGTTTGTTTGTTTGTTTGTTTGTTTTATTATTTTCCTGCTAAGTAGAATGTCAATTACAGCAGGGTGGGCATACTTTAATTCTTGCGGGATCTACTTTTTCATTTTTACTAGAATGCTGAAATCAACCAACTGGTAAAAAGGTAAAGGTAAAGTGACCCCTGACCATTAGGTCCAGTCACAGATGACTTGGTTGCGTGCTCATCTCGCTCTATAGGCCCAGAGAGCAGATGTTTGTCCGCAGACAGCTTCCAGGTCATGTGGCCAGCATGACTAAGCCGCTTCTGGTGAAAGCAGAGCAGCACACAGAAACGCCGTTTACCTTCCTACCTATTTATCTACTTTCACTTTGACGTGCTTTCGAATGGCTAGGAGGGCAGGAGCTGGGACTGAACAACGGGAGCTCACCCCGTCATGGAGATTCGAACCGCCAACCTTCCAATTGGCAAGCCCTAGGCTCAGTGGTTTAGACCACAGAGCCACCCATGTCCCAACTGGAGTCTAGTGCAAAACAGCTGTTTAAGGGATAGAAACAGAATTAAGAAACAGGACATTGCTAGTGATGGGACAAAGCCCCCCACCTCCCAAAATTGGCACCCCATTTATAGGCAGTGAAAATGCAGGAAAGCATTTCATCACTTTTCCGGAGGTTAATCTCTGGGAATATTTCTGTGAGGGTTATTTATTTATTTATTATCTTAATTTTTTAGAATTTAAAAATTTCATTTATACTCCACCTTTCCTTCATGTTTATTGATCATCGTGGGACAGCAATGGAATGATGGCTGATCTTGACTTTGGTGGGGAGGCAGTGCCAGAGCTCTTCCCAACAGCCTTCAGCCACCAGCCACCATCTTCTCTTCCTTGCACAACCCTAGGATTCATTATGAAGTACTGTGTTGTTCTAAGGGGCCTTCTGGGATCAAATGTAATGACTAGTTGGGGTTGCCATTTTGTATCCCCAGAAGCTTCCTCAAAATGATAGGATGTAGCACCATTCTACAGGTGAGAAAGGGAGAAAGGGAGAAAGATGGCAGCCACTATGAAAAGCTCTACGGCTGTCACTGCCTTGGGTAGTCGAAAAAATAAATGGAAACCAACCAACCAAATACAAACACCACCACTGTCCCTCTGTCAGTGGTCAGCCCCCCCCCCATCACCTGCCAACCCTTTAAAGGACAAATGTTCCTCTTCAAATCCCACAAGTATGGGCACCACTTGCCCTTCTCTCCAATGTGAAGCTGACCATTTGACAACTCAACTTTTTGACCTCCCCTGAGCGCATCTTCTGCCCAAGTATCTAAGCTGAGCTCACAGTTCCTCTTCATGAAAATCCATTTCTGGGCTTCTTGCCAAGCTCCCCTTTCAGCAGCCTAACTTAAAAGCAGAGAAAACCTTTTCATTGTTATGACTGTTAAAGCATTGAGAATCAGAGGGCCATGATAATCCCCAGTAGGTCTGGAGTGGGGAAATTCAGGCCCAGAGGACCAAACATGCATCTCCTCCCAGACCTTCCTCTTCAGCCCTGGTGACTCTTGCCACTTCGCTCTCCCTCCCTACACCACACCTCTACTCAGATCTGCTGCGCACTCTTCTCAAGGGTTTTGCCCTTGGACAGCCATAATGCCTCTTTCTTGCCTAGATGGAAGATGGAGAGAAGTGTGTGCATGTAAACATTTCCAATTAGCTTTCCAGTTTTTCAGGGAAGGGGTGCAACTCTGGTAGAGCATCTGCTTTGCATGCAGAAGCTTCCAGGTTCAAACCCTGAATTGTCTAGGTAGGCCTAGATATCTCCCCTGTCTGAACCCTGGAGAGCCACTGCCAGTCAGTGTGGTCTGTACTGATGTAGATGGTCCAAGAGTCCAGCATGGTAGAAGGCAACTTATTATGTTCCTGTCTGGGACTGTACCCCATACTCACATTTCTGGAAAAAATGTGTTGGGTCTTCATTTATGGGAGAAATGATGAAAAGGAGCAAGCATAGGCTGTCAGTGCTCCAGTTAATTTTGTTCCTATGAGGAGCAGCAGCTGCATATTGCTATCAGACATTTGGCATTTTTAGAGCTAAAAAGGCAGCTGTAGTGGAAACACCCCAGAAAAACACATCCATTTGCCTGCTTAACTTCAGCACTTAAACCATCAGACGGGTCAGCCTCAAGAAAAATGAATGACATCAGTCAAAACAATAGGATATGCATATCTTTCTGCAGTGATTATCTCTGTGTAGTACAAAAATTTAAAATAATTTGTGCTTTGAAAAATGTGATGATTGATTGGCTTCCATTAAGCTGGGGTTTTAAAAACATACCATGAACTCTTAGATAAAACGGCACTAAAATGTTAATGCAATGGCCAAATGAATCATATCTGGCTATGGTGCATATAACTTCTTTAAAACATTATAGATACAACCCTTTGTGTATAATAAAAAAGCCAAGAATGTAATCACTGCAGGAACATTTTTAATGTTTTACATTACACCCACCCACACCTCACATTCTTGTTTGTTATCTATCCTTATTATGAAACCCTTGAAATTCGCACTTCTACCAAACACATAAGTGTTGTACTAACACAACTGCATTGCAGGAAGTATTAATTTTTCATGTTTATAGGAAGCATTCTTAGAATCATAGAGTTGGAAGGGACCCTGAGAATCATCTAGTCCAACCCTCTGTATTGCAGGAATATGCAGCTGTACCATACAGGGTTCAAACCTGCAACCTAGATCACAACTATAGAGTGCTTCAGGGCTTTGCAAAACGGCAGTATCAGCAGAGACTTTCCCCATAAAGGGAAAAGTAGGAACAGAAACTCTGCTGCCTTGGTATTTTATAGATCTTTCTTGATCAAGATGCTGATTCAAGCAGTTCTTTATGGACAAAGCTCAGCAAACAGGTGGAGAAAACAAGTTAATACCCACATTACTGTGTCCGTGTGACATTCTTCCAATTGCACTACACATAGTCACCTGAAATGCACCTGCTCACTTAATGACCTTCCCAGTTGCCTCTCTTCTGGCCTCTGTGCATTGTGTGCCTTTTCAAAATACCTAGATGGTCCACCTCGATTCCTTCAAAATCCCTCCTCAACACCAACACTTCTGGGAAGCCTTGGACTTTACCCCATTTTAAGACAAAATCAGAGCCTTCAGGTGCTTACCTGAAAGCAAATGGGCTAAAAATGGGGAGTGGAGCAGGAACTGTCTTTCGCTGGGGGACCTTGTTTGTTTATGAAAAAGCTTACGAAACAGATGATTGCATGGCAGTAAGTAATGCACAGTGGCAGGAGACCCTGAGTTGCAGTCATGGTGTGAGGTAGTGGTGCCATCACTGCATGCTAGGTCTAGGACCCAATCCAGACTAAAATGAGGAGCCTAGATGGTTTTCCTTGAGATCATTAAACCATTACTTATGGCTTACATTTGGAAGAGATTTTGCAGGGCGTGCTCACCCCCAGGAGTGACCCAAAGACCCACATAACCCCGGCACTGTCGGAAGTGCCACATAATGTTCACTCCATGCTTCCAAGGAATAAGTCCTTCATTGTGGCATCACCCACACACTGGCGCTCCCTTACTACTGATATTAGGCAGGAACCTTCAATGTGTTATTTTTGGCACCTGCTAAAAAATTTTATTGTTTAATTAAGCCTGTCCAGACATGTACATTTATTTTATTACACATTTTCTTTTTTAAAAAAACCTGCTGATTTTATTCATATTTTGAATATTTTGGATTAATTTTGTTTTCAGCATCTGATTTTTTTCAGTATCTTAATTTAAATTGTTTTATTTAAACTGCTTAGATGTTATGATGATTAAGCAGTGTATAAATCCTGTTAAATAAATAATCCTAAAAGACGATAACGTCAGCATAGATTCATACTAAGTGAACACCTTTGTGCACGTATGTGGCATGGATGTCAGAGAATTCTGATGGAAACTGGAGTGGAAACTGCTGGTATTCATTTGTTCTTCCCACATCCAGCCAATACAACTGGTATTTAACTGCTGTTGTTTTCAGTTGCAAATGTTGAGACACACACACACATACACACAGACACCCCCCCCACATTTGCATTACATTTCCTTGGCACTGAAATGCATGATGTGGAATAATGTTGTGATAATGTAACTGATTACATAAAATTCCACTGTGGTGAGCAGTGAGCCCAATAACTTCATTTTTGCCAGAAGTGAAACTGTAGTGGCATGGAAACAGTGCTGCATGTGATTCAGGAGTGCCAACTTGGCCTTGTGACTGTGGGTGCCTGGGGCTGTGGGTGCCATGCAGCGTGCATGGCCCTGGCACCAAAATTTGTGGGTGCCTGGCCCCTTCATGGGGGATTTTGTGGGTGCTCGGGCATCCAGAGCCCCAGGGAGTTGTCACCTATGATGTGATTAATTTGGGTCAGAATGGAAATCTATACCTTCTTAGATGGAATCCAGTTTGCCTTCCCTTACACATAGTTCTGGGCCATTGAAATTTTGCCGTGTTGCTGTTCCTCTTAGCCTAGTTTGTCCTAGAAAATAAGTCATGTTTTACTAGTGAAATTATTGTTTCCCCCTTTCCTGTAATGTAGCACTTAGGAGGTTACAGATTACCAAATTAAGTGGAAAGTGCTGTTTTCTGTTCAGTTTCAATTCTCCATGCTGCGTGCGAAAGTATTAAAACTATGAAAGCTATTGACTTTTCAGGAAGGATAGTTGAGCACAAAGTAATAGGATATGGAGTATTTCATGGCGATCTTTGACCATTAATAGAGCAGATCAGATGTTCAGGCCACCCACAAGTATATATATAGGCAACCTCTCAAGATATTAAGAACCAACAACAAGAGACTTGAAGTAAAAAAGCAAAAGGAAAACAAATGGCGGGGTCCATGCCAATCTGTTGTGCACATGGGGGTGCTGTCCTCACCAGGTACCTTCAAAGCCAGAGTTCCAGTGTCCTGGCAGGACTCACCAAGGACACTTGCCTGGCTGGGCCCTCTGAAAAAGTTCTTATTGCAGAGATGAACATCCTTTTCCCCATTGAGGTCAACCTGCAGCAGTGGCTGAGTGTATACTACAAGAGTGCATACTACAAGTGGGCATGACATGAGTGTGCATGCAGTGTTAACACAAGCATGATCATCGTTTTTAAAGGCTTCCCTTGCTGGAATGAAGAGAAGAACCCGCTTTGCCACAGCAGGGGAAGCCCTTTGAAAGTGGGGATCATGCCACAGACAACCAGAGCAATCTTGGCTTTCAAATCTTAACCAAAGTTGTGGACATGCACAAGCTCCCCTAGCAAATACTATGCTATCATATGGAAACTCAGCATGTTGCAAAAAAAGCGTCCACCTCTGCTGGTGGTGGTAATGACTGAACTAGCATTTTGCATCTTTAAGTAATCATCCCTCAAGGAGTCTTTAGAACTATGTGAACGCTGTATCCTTTATTGTTTTGCTGCAGCAGGCAGCATCTTAACTCTGCACACTTCTGCTTGGAATTAGCAGAATACGTCCATAGATTACTATCAATAGCTTTATGAGGGTGATTATCAGCTCCAATTGTCTGCCAAGCAGCATTACCCTTAATGTTTCCATCCGCCTTGTCATTAAGCACATGTCAAACTCAAAGGAACAGTGGTAATTTTTTGCAATTAAGGTCCCCATTATTGTTTCCTTTACTTAAACAGGGAGAAAAAATTGCATGTTTTAAATGTAACCACAAGTTGCTCCCCACACACTTAGTTACCTTATCCAGCGGCAGAGATTTCTTTATACACTTAATTGACTAGGTTAAATCTGCTACCGAAGGACCTCTTGATAGCTAAAAGAATACATTGTCTTGCATCTGTCCTGCCGGAAAATGTTGTGCCTAGTTTGGTTGTTAATCTAAATAAGCAGCTTGAAGCTTGGGAGTGCTTTCTTTAAAACACATTGAAAGGAGGGCAGGAGAATGGAAGGAACATTATTTTAGGTAAAGGAAATGCAATTATTAAACATTAGGGTTTTATTTGTGGAGCACTTTATTTGTCACACTAAGGCCTGCAGCTAGAGATAGAAGATAAATTCAGATTGATTCAGATTTTAATGTGAGCCTACTTAATTCACACTTTTCAAAACAAAATGCAAACTGAAACACAGATATCCTTCAAAGTTCGCTCTTCTCCTGAAAATCTATCAGATGTTTAGTGCTCATTTCCATGCTAATTGTTTTCAGGGAAAAAAAAACTTTTGCAACCCAATTAAATCAGAACATAATGAGTATTTTGTGTTACAATTTTGTATGATGAAATTTGGGGTACATATATAACAGCATACAGTTCTTTTCTACTATTTGAAATTTAGTGTAGCATGGAGGTAAAGGTAAAGGTAAAGGGACCCCTGACCTTTAGGTCCAGTCACGGATGACTCTGGGGTTGTGGCACTCATCTTGCTTTACTGGCCGAGGGAGTCAGTGTTTGTCCGCATACAGCTTCCGGGTCATGTTGCCAGCATGACTAAGCCGCTTTCTGGCAAACCAGAGCAGTGCACGGAAACACCGTTTACCTTCCCGCTGGAGCAGTACCTATTTATCTACTTGCACTTTGACGTGCTTTTGAACTGCTAGGTTGGCAGGAGCAGGGACCAGGCAACGGGAGCTCACCCCGTCGCAGGGATTCAAACCACCGACCTTCTGATTGGCAAGCCCTAGGCTCTGTAGTTTTACCAACAGTGCCACCCAATATGGAGGTATATTGGTCAAAAAGCCGCAGTTCCATAATGCAACAGGTACTGAAGTGCAAAAAGGACTTTAGAAATAAGAACAGAAGCACTAGGGTACATTTAGCTGTGGGGAATAGTGCATTAATTTTCCTGACTATATCGCTTGTGCTTTTATGTTCCTCTTACACTGCAAACTGAATATGGTGGTTAGTGCTCATGCTTAATAATTAGTGTCTTATAGAAATGTGACTTTATGTATTATCTCCATCATTTCTGGTGATTACAGCCCTTCAGAAGTATTGCACAATCACTAATGGTGTTTTATAGCTTTTTAAATAAAAAATACCTCCCAAAGATTCCTCAACTTTGAATCTGCAAAATTTACAGATGACCTAGTTTCCAGCAAAGCAATATGAATTCTGTCACAACAGGAGGAAGATCAGTCATGAGTCCCGCCCCCCCCCATTCATGTTCAAAGAGTGATGTGTCTTCTTTGCTTACATAAAGCTTGTCCTCTCTCTCCTTGAACAAGGAATGTGAATTTCTTCAAGTAATGAAAAGAGTGCCTGGCTAAAGTGCTCCATAGAGTATCCCTTGGGTTTGACATTGTCATTGTAGCCTGTAATAAATTAGAGCTGTGCTTGAACCCAAAGACCAGCAAATTAACAGTTAATTAGGAGTTGATAAATAACAGTCACAGAGGACCTCTGATTTAGTCGATTTGCAGTGGCACCCTCTCCCTCCTATCTTGAAACAGCAAGTGTTTATGTGCTTGTAACAAGTGCCTGAGTGGATGGCGGTGTGTCTGCATTTTGTCATGCCTCAGGATTGCTCTCACATGTTCACCTTCCACTCGACTTCTCTTAATACACTTACTCGACTCTGTCTGACAGAGCGGCTCTATCTGAACATTTTCCAAGATAAAGCAGCATGGTGACTGTTTAAAGGAATCACATCACTCTTCACGTGGGGAGGAGAGACCTTGTTTTGCTCAGCAGAGGTGGGGTAAATTATCTGCTGAGGCTCCCCCAGACAAACCAGTTTATTGAGCAACCACCCTGATTTGCTTGCTCAAAGCTCACATGGAAGGTTTGAAATGTCTGATCTTCATTTAAACATTGATCCTGAATTGTTTACAGGGAGGTTATATGTCTTCCTGTCAATCAATCATTATCACACACTTCTCGGTGCAACTCCCTGTCATTTTCCTAACTAAAACATTCAGTGTTTTCTTTTTAAGTGAATTTGTTGTTAAAAAGTAACTGCATATATTTCCAGTATGAGACTGAATCCTTCTTGCAAAATAGTGACAGTCTGGGGGCAACCCTGGTTTCCAGAAAAACACAAACCAAAGAGCAAACTGTGCTTAGGCTTGCAGCCAGACTTTCAGATACAGATCTGTTTGCTCTAAACTGAAAATCTCACTGCGTTCAACAGGTGCCATGTCTATCCTTAAATGAGCAGAGCACTTAAACACTGCCATCAGCAATCTCACTAGCCTGTAGGATTCTTTGTACTATCACATGCTGAAAAGCTTTTGTGGACTGAAGGCCAGGATGTGTGAAGCTGCAAGATAATAACTTCAGAAGATGCTTTGAGACATTTTTCTTACTTTAGGGTAAGGATAAGGTAAAGTCAATGTCCAATTTCCCTGCAGACAAATCAGGATGAATGCTCAATGAACAGGTCTGGAAGTGTGGGGTATGCATGGATATATTTTTTGTCAGCTCCCTTCCATCTCATCCCTCTTTCCATTCTCCCAATCTCCTCCTTCTGAAGGGATCTTTTTTTTGTGTAATTCTCTTTTTATTTTTTATTATATGGGGTTGTGCCCGTATCTGAGTCCAGGGGGGCATCTGGGTGGTGAACATAGTCTGTTCCCGGCTTTTCCCCTACCCAGGTCTTCACCCTTGGCTGACCTATGCTGGTGCCCTGGGTCAGCACTGCCTGCAAGGGTGCAGAGGGCTAGTCGAACCAGAGCCTATGCAACCACTCACCTTCTGTAATCAATAAAGTTGTGGCCTAAATTCTGCCAAAAACCAAAACTAAAATTTGAGTCATGTGTGAATTTATTTAGGGGGGAGGTCTCTGGGTCTGAACACGCAATAGGAAGAAAAGGGTAGGGGAATGAGTGGGGGTGGGGTCGGGTGGCGATGTTTCTGTTTTACTTAATATATGTGGGGTTTTGTGTCAGCATTGCTTGTGCAGGTTCTCTGCCGTTCACTTGTGTTCTTTTGGTGGTGAGAGAGGTTGGGGTTGGCCTAGGGTGTGGTTGTTCATTTATGGTTGGCTGTTGTGATCTTTGTTTTCATGTATGAGTGGGGTGGTGGGTGTTTTGGATCAGGTTAGCCATATTGATTTGTAAGCTGTTGGTGGATTTTTGTCATTGTCTTGTTGGGCTGTGTATGTGATAAAGGGGAGCCATACCAGGGTGAAGGCGTCTTCTTCTATTTGTCCCTGTGTCAGTTTCAGTTTATCGGTTAATTTTGCTAGTAAGGCTGTTTTCCATAGTATTTGATACCGTTGGTCCATGCTTACTGCTGACAGGTATCTCCAGTGTCTGGCTATGATGTTTCTGGCTGCTGAAAGTTGCCCACTTACATCACAAATTGCCCTTTTCAGTGATGGCTCTGAATGACCTCCCCGCTGAGGTGTGTCCAGCCACATCTTTGTTTTTCTAAAGCACTTAGAGGCTTTATTTACAGTATATATATGCAGTACACACACACACACACACAGAGAGAGAGAGAGTATATATATATTTATATGCAGTATAAAAATTCTGAAAACAAATCCAAATAAAATAAAATAAAATAAAATAAAATGTTTTTGGAAATAAGCAAAGAAAAACCTTTCAGCAGGCTTTTGGATGAAGGTATCAGTGGCTGAATGAATTGGATAATTTGATGCTGCTATTTATTATGAATTGCTTGTTATGAATTGTATGTGTATAACTGTTAAATTTGTATTTTTTGAATATTATGTTATGCATGAATGTTACAATGTTTGTTAAGTTACTATGTTGTAAACCACTCTGTGGCCCTTTGACAAAGGGTAGCATATAAATTTCTTAAATAAATACATTTCCAGGGTGGGTGTAAATTACAGAATAATTTTATGTTCCTAATAATGATGTAACACCAGGATATATTAGCGTACCAAAACACGCATAGGCATTATTAGGAGCTTCCAAACTTGCCACTTCATATCCCCTCGTTCTGACACCTAATTAATGTTTTCCCTTTATGGTGTTTTGGGCCTAGCACACCCTATTAATGTCAGGCAACATAATCTCCTTCGCTGTGGTTGGCAGGCACTTGTTAATTCAGGTTTAAATGTGTTCATACTTCTTGGGGATAATGATTTTTGGTGGGGATAGTGAATTCAAAAGTTGGGGTGCACGTGGAATGTTGTCATTTTATTGCTTTGTATACTTTGATAACATAAAATCACTTTATTGTTTATAGTGCTACTTGATAGGTTGCTAACATTTTTTTATTATTATTCAGGTTTAGGGAGTTTCCAGGCCCAAATGACTGGTTTGTTGAGAACCAAAAAACACCTGACTACAACATAAACACTCATTTTCTTCCCCCATTTCAGTAAAAATGCCTCAGCTGCTTAAGGGGTGACCAAATCCAGCACTTTCTTTCCTCTTTCACACATTATTAATTCTCAGGCTTTACAAGAGGTTGGACTGATTCAGAATGTTGTAGCTGATACATACCTTTCTAATGGCTCAGAATAGGAATTGGAATAATATCCCTGATCCCTCATTCCCAAGATATAACAACAAAATGCAGGAGAAACAAAACCTATGTTTGTGAAATATAGCTGGGATAAGATAACAAAGATGTTTGGAAGCCCCTGTATGGGGGGAGAACATCCTATTAATGAATTACTGTCTATAAGACGCACCAGACCACAAGACGCACCTAGTTTTTGGAGGAGGAAAACAAGAAAAAAAAAAATTCTGAATCTCAGAAGCCAGAAAAGCAAGAGGGATCGCTGTGCAGTGAAAGCAGCAATCCCTCTTGCTGTTCTGGCTTCTGGGATAGCTGCGCAGCCTGCATTTGTTCCATTAGATGCACACACATTTCCCCTTACTTTTTAGGAGGGAAAAAGTGAGTCTTATAGAGCAAAAAATACGGTATATTTCAGTCAATCAAATAAACATAGCATCATAGATTAGGCAGGGACTGTGAGGCAATCTAATCAACTTCCTGTGCAAAGGCCACCACTGGAGATAATCCAGACTTAAGCGCTTTAAGCAGAGAACAGGTGCACTGCCAAAGGGACCCCTGTAGTGTAGGTGACTTAAACCTTAAAACGCACACCTGGGTGGAAGGTATGGGTCAGTTTGACCAAGGCAAAAGTTTCTTCTTGGTTCAAAGGATGGCAGTCAGAATAAGAATGAACAAGTCATGGGTGTCATTACACATTCCCCAAAAATTACCTTGAGTGCAACCCTCGATCACCCCATTGTGTTTATAGTTGTAGCATTCCATGAATATTCCTGTGCAGTAAGGATAATAAGAACATAAGGAGACCCCTGCTGAATCTAGGCCTATCTAGTCCAGCATCCTGCTCTCACTGTGGCCAGCCAGAAACTTATGGGAAGCTTGCAAGCAGGACTTGAGCATTTTCGCCACTTAAAATTCCCAGAAACTGGTGTTCAGAGGTATACAAAATCAGTCCAGCTGAGTACTGTCTACACTGACTAGCACTGGCTCCCCAAAATTTCAACCTGGAGGTGCTGGGGATCAAACCTGGGATCTTCTATGTCCAAAACAAGTGCTCTACCACTGACCTACTGCCCTTCCCCAAATTATATACAGTCATGCCTTGGAAGTCAAATGGAATCAGTTCCGGAAGTCCGTTCAACTTCCAAAACGTTCGGAAACCAAAGTGCGGCTTCTGATTGGCTTCCAAAAATAGTTCGCAAAGTGGAACACTCGCTTCCGGGTTTGCGGTGTTCGGCAGCCAAAGCGTTCGAGAACTAAGCTGTTCGAAAACCAAGGTGTGACTGCATTGCATCAATTCTGAGACAAATAATCAAATTTCTGGCGAATACGAATACAAAGTCCAAGGTACGCATGCAACATTTTAGAAACAAGGTAAACAACTGCACAGAATCCCACCGTCATTGAGCATTGTCGTTCAGCCTCCTCCACATGCAAACAACCTCTTATTTGAGTAATTTGATACAAAAGTAAATGAAAGGTAACTTTAAAAAGAGCAGATTATATTAATTTCACTCGTGGAATTACCTTTGATTGAGAGGAGACTCTGTTAAGCAGGACAGACAGGGGAGAGGGGTTTTACTGATTCCAGCTTCACTCTACAGCCCGCTGTTGCAGCCCCCACAAAATCTGCTGTAGTTTGGGGGAACCTTGGAATACATGGGAAGTAGAGTACAGGGCCCGAGGGAAAGGGGGAAATTTGTGAAAAGCAACTCACACCCTCTTTCACTCTCAGAAATCTCTGCTGGGTCACAGAAGCCTTTCACCAGCGGAGGAACAGTATTGGATACAGCCCTACAATCAGGGGCAGACCTGCTATGAAGCTAAGGAAGATTCAGGGTCCCTAATCATCCTGGAGGGGCCCCAGAAACAACCTTATTCACGCATGTATATAACATTTCCCTAATTTTCATCCCCCACATAACTTGAAAACCATAAGGCATGGGAAATATTTATTCAGACCAGCGACTTTGACATGTGAGATAATCCAGCAGAGCAATTTTAATCAAAATCTGAAATGTAGTAGCTAGTTTTTTAAATATATATATATTGTGGTGGTCTGTCATGGAAGAACCCCACTGAAGAAGATAACAGTGGTTAACTCAAAATGTAGGTCTGCCACTGCCTACAATTATAATTATTTTGTAGTTGGATGAGTTGGCTAGTTGTCCAGCTGACGTATGATCTTATTGAATGCTATTTGTAAGTTTATTCTACTATGTCGACAGGGTTTTATGTGACTTTGGGGTGGGTTAAAGGAGGAGAGAAAGACACATTCAAAGATCTGATGTGCATATGGACTACTCTCATGGTTCTTAGAATTGCATCATACATGCTGACTTCCCCCTGTCTTTTTATAGTGGTTAATATAACCTCTGGCCATACGAATATGACCTCACATGGCAAGATTTATATTTAATCATGCACGGAAGAACAATTTAATAAACAAATCAAGGGAGAATGACAGGGAATGGAAGAGTGACGGCGAGAAAGTTACCAGGAGGGTGACCTTTTCCTGTCATAAATGATTATATAAAATCATCCTCAGGGGAAACATTCTGAGAAAAGGATATCTGTGCTTGTGTTCTTGTGAGTCGAAAATGGTTGTTCATTAGGACTACAGTTTCTGTCCTCTGCTTAGTCCTCCAGATATGGAGACTACGGGACATAGAAGCAAATTGGCCATAGACTATGGGACATAGAAGCAAAGTGCCGCTTGATCTGGTAATAACAATTGAAGAACCATTGGAAAGTGTAAAAGAGGTTTTGGAGGAAATAGAACAATTTGGAAAAATGGCAGGATTCAGACTGAATAAGAAAAAGACTAAAATAATCGCTAAAAATGTGGAACAGAATAGGATAGAAATAATGCAACAACAGACAGAGATATAGGTGGTGAAAAAAGTAAAATATTTGGGGATTTGGTTAACACCTAAAAATATTGACCTGTTCCAGAATAATTATATACCAGTTTGGAAGGAAATAAGGAAAGATCTGGAGGTGTGAGGTAGAATGAAACTCTCCTTTTGGGGAAGAATTTCTACGATAAAGATGAGTGTGCTTCCAAAGATGTTATTTTTATTTCAGACTATCCCCATTATAAAGGGGGTAGGGATTTTTAAAGAGTGGCAAAAAGTGATTTCAAGGTATATTTTGCAGGGCAAGAAGCCAAGAATAAAATATAAGTTATTAACAGATGTGAAAGAAAGAGGTGGCTTCGCCCTGCCAGATATGAAATTATATTACAAAGCAGCATGCCTTTGTTGGTTAAAAGAATGGATAAAATTAGATAATAAGGAATTATTAGATCTTGAAGGTTTTGATAACAGATTTGGATGGCATGCATACTTATGGTGTGATAAGAAGAAAATCCATAAAGGTTTTGGGAACCACATCTTCAGAAATTCATTAATAGAAGTATGGGACAGGTACAAAAATCTATTGGAACCAAAAGTTCCACACTGGCTATCTCCGTTAGAAGTTATGAGTGTAAAGAAAATTAATATGAGAGGTAACTGGATCACATATGGTGAAATGGTGGAGGGAAAATGGAAGTTAAAACCATATGAACAAATTAAAGAGCATGTATATGATTGGTTGCATTATTTTCAGGTTAATGAAATGTTTTAAAAAGATATAAAAGAATGTGGATATGGAGAAAAAGATTCAAAGTTTCAAGTAGATATAATAAATAATGAATGTAAAATTCTGTCAAAAATGTATAAAATACTGTTGGAATGGAACATGAAAGATGAAGCGGTTAAATCGGTAATGATACAATGGGCCAAAGACTTTGGGCATAATATACAATTTGATGATTGGGGAAAATTGTGGAAAGAAAATCTGAAATTTACTGCTTGTACTGCGTTGAAAGAAAATGTTATGAAAATGTTTTACAGATGGTACATCACGCCGGTAAAATTAGCAAAAATGTATAAGACATGTAATAAGTGTTGGAAATGTAAAGAAAAAAAAGGAACATTTTATCACATGTGGTGGGAATGTAAGAAAGTGAAAGGTTTCTGGGATGTAATTTATAATGAATTGAAAAAGATGTTAAAATTTACTTTTGTGAAGAAATCAGAAGCCTTTCTTTTAGGAATTACAGGAAAAGAAATAAGAAGAAAAGACTGTAAACTCTTTCTGTATGCAGTTACTGCAGCAAGGACTCAAAAATGGAATTGGCAGGACTAAAAAATGGAATTGGCTCAAAAATGGAAACAAGAGGAAATACCGACAATAGAAGAATGGAGAATGAAATTGACAGACTATGCGGAATTGGACAAACTAACTGGGAAAATCAGATATGCCCGAGACCAAAAGTTCACCGAAGACTGGGGAAAGTTTGTAGAGTATCTGAAAAATGTATGCGATATACAAACAACGCTAGTGGAGTTCCGAGAGGCGCTGTAAAAACTGAGAATATTGTCAAAAAAGAAATATAAGGGATAGGGAAGACAAATGGCAATATGTATAAAGGGAATGTGCAATTAAGAGATAAATATGGATGATTGCCAGAGAAGCTGAAGGAAGTCCAAAAGAGATGCTTTGTTACAATTTGGATAAAAATACACAATTGTATTGGGAAATTAATAAAAATTTATTTAAAAAAAGAAGAAGCAAAGTGCCGCTGACATTGCAGAATAGATGCAACATGTTCCCATAGATATGGGCAATCACTTCCTAATAAATTTGCCACTGCACTCTGGGTCAACTGCAGCTTATGAAGACTCTTGAAATCTAGTCCCATGTAGAGTGCATTGCAGTTATCCAGTCTTGATATAATTAGGCCATGTGTTACTTGATATCAGACGACAAATAGAGATATAACTGTGTGTTCATCCACATAAGGTAAAGGTAAAGGTACCCCTGCCCGTACGGGCCAGTCTTGACAGACTCTGGGGTTGTGCGCCCATCTCACTCAAGAGGCCGGGGGCCAGCGCTGTCCGGAGACACTTCCGGGTCACGTGGCCAGCGTGACATCGCTGCTCTGGCCAGAGCCAGAGCCAGAGCCAGAGCCGCACACGGAAACGCCGTTTACCTTCCTGCTGGTAAGCGGTCCCTATTTATCTACTTGCACCCGGAGGTGCTTTCGAACTGCTAGGTTGGCAGGCGCTGGGACCGAGCAGCGGGAGCGCACCCCGCCGCAGGGATTCGAACCGCCGACCTTTCGATCGGCAAGCCCTAGGCGCTGAGGCTTTAACCCACAGCGCCACCTGCGTCCCGTTCATCCACATACCGCTGATCTATTATATTTTCCTATCATACCAAGAGTCTTTGCATTCAGTTACTGAGTGTTTTTATTGTAATTGGTGTGTGTGTTATGGTATCTGCAGGAATAATGCAGATTTTAAGATTATCTCAGATTTGGGCTTTGTATTCAAGACCATACTATAAGATCATACTACAGTCACTAGTCTGACTGAAGCTGCATGATTATATCTAATTGAATCTAATGTGATTAAACTGTAGGATCATCACTATTTTGGTAATCTGAGAACTGCGTATCTGTCCTATTCCCCTCTCAAAGGCATTGTTGTCTAAATAATGAATGAACATGTGCATAATTACATTTTCATACATTTTAAATACATACATACCTTTCATACATACCTCTGCACTGAAGGACTTCCCTTAAAAATAAAACTCAGCCCTCCAGCCATACCTTTTTCAGTGATCACAGTCCATCTCAGCTTCACAGTCCATCTCAGCCTGGTCCCCAGCATGCTTTCCATTAATGTGCTAGGCTGACAATGAGCTGCAGACAGAATATGAAAGTGAGCTGTGGTCAAATAAGGCTTCTAACTAAGCATGATGACAGAAGCCATCACCTTAATGGGCTCAGCTATTCTAAAATGTAACTGCTGACAGTCGTGCACTTACAATCATGGAAGGAACAATGGGACTCCTCCATCTGCACATTTTTGGCTGACTAAATCATCTGTTTCTAGCTGTACATACTCATCAAGCTTGTAAGTGTCCTGTAGGAAAGTTGCTTCTGTCATCCATAACAGCACACAAGAGGTGGAGGAGCGGGAAAGAAGAAATTACTGCAGCTTTCTATAGAAAATTGATAACCTTGCCTATATATTCTTAGCCTACCTGAGAGACCTCCTTCATGGATCACTGCCTTGCCGTGGCGAAGGGGCTTGAATAACTCAGAGAAGCTATGAGCTATGCTGTGCAGGGCCACCCAAGACAGACAGGTCATGGTGGAGAGTTTTGACCAAATGTGATCCACCTGGAGTAGCAACTGGCAAGCCACTGCAGTATCCCTGCCAAGAAAACTCCATGGCAAATAGAAGGGGAAATAACTCCTGGCAAATAGAAACTCCTGGCAAATAGAAGGGGAAGAAATGGAGGCAGTGAGAGATTTTACTTTCTTGGGCTCCATGATCACTGCAGATGGCGACAGCAGTCACGAAATTAAAAGACTCCTGCTTCTTGGGAGAAAAGCAATGACAAACCTAGATAGCATCTTAAAAAGCAGAGACGTCACCTTGCTGACAAAGGTCTATATAGTTAAAGCTATGGTTTTTCCAGTAGTGAAGTATGGAAGTGAGAGCTGGACCATAAAGAAGGCTGATCGCCAAAAAATTGATGCTTTTGAATTATGGTGCTGGAGGAGACTCTTGAGAGTCCCATGGACTGCAAGATGATCAAACCTCTCCATTCTTAAGGAAATCAGCCCTGAGTGCTCACTGGAAGGACAAATCGTGAAGCTGAGGCTCCAATACTATGGTCACCTGATGAGAAAAGAAGACTCCCTGGAAAAGACCCTGATGTTGGGAAAGATTGAGGGCACAAGGAGAAGGGGACGACAGAGGACGAGATGGTTGGACAGTGTTCTTGAAGCTACCAGCATGAGTTTGACCAAACTGTGGGAGGCAGTGGAAGACAGGAGTGCCTGGTGTGCTCTGGTTCATGTGATCACAAAGAGTCGGACACGGCTAAACAACTAAACAACAACAACCTGAGAGACATGGAACAAGGCCAATGCAGCTTTTGGTTTTTAAGCTGTGGAACACCAGCTTTGCTCTCCAGTTCCTTCAAGGACTTTTGCAACAAGCTGTGGATTCTGGGATCATCCATTTTGTAACTCCTCCTCCATTCCACATACAGAAACTGATTGAATGGGCAGTTGAATCTTACCCAAACACTGGTGATGGGACAGTATCTTCTACCACACCTAGCAAGCTAGCTTTGAGGACACCACAGGACAGACTACACATAACATGCACCTCTGCCCTCCAACAGCTCATTGATACCCCACTCTCAGCATCCACCACCTGAGGCAAACCCCTCACTCTCTGTAATGGTAGGGTCCGCCCACTGGGGATTGCAGGCTGAAGAGGAACATGAAGACTTTTGCACTGGAATGAGAGCCAGAATAAGGGTTGTGGTTAGAATGCAGGAAGATCCAGGTTAAAATCCCTAGTCAGCTGTAAAGCTCAGTGAGTAACATAGAGGCAGCCTCACATTCCTCACAGGACTGTTGTGAGAACAAATGGGGAGTGGGGAAACCAAATGTGTCAACTCCAGCTTCTGTATTGAAGGATAGGATAGAAGTGACTAGAACAGTGTCTATTTTGGAACAGAAACTTATCTGTGAATGATGAAGGAGGAGACAGAAATAACTGGAATATATATAATACTTTCCCCAACAACAAATACACACACATGACATAGTCCCTGACCCTCAAATAATTCTCAGTATCATATGGACACAGGAAAACTGATGATGCTTAACTCATAGTTTTATTTATGTTCCTAAAATGCATTCAAAATCCCTTTTCTAGAGATATCTTCCGGAAACCCCATTCATAACAATTTGCTACTGTTGCTATTAAAAACAAATCAAAAATGGAGATGGAAGGTGGGGCTAGAGATAAACAGTGACTAAATATATAATTAAAACAAATATTTAGATACTTCCATAATGCCATTCATTCAAAACCACCACCAACGTTAATCATGTTCAGAGTTAAAAGCAACATTCAATTAGATCATCTTTCCCAAAACATGGATTAAGGCTGGAGATTACCTCAAACCAAATAGTTATTTCTGGGCCATTTGAAGCAGCTTTTCATGTTATTTCAGTCAGACCTCATATCTAAAATGTGATCCTTTCTACAGCATTACTTGGTGTTGCACTATGTTTGCAGGTTGCTTTAAAAAAAATTGTAGGATCCTATCTTTCGGAAGCACACATGTTCATGAGGTCCCTGCCTTTGTAAATTCTCATTTCATTATTATCACAACTTCCATTGATCAAATATTCACTGTCTTCAGTACCCCCTCAACTTTGAGTTCTCCCCTCAAAAAAGAAAGGTATTTTTGCTTGTTGTTGAACTTAATCAAAATTGAATGTAAATAACACTTTGCAATTATGAGTGTTTAAATTCCAAATTTTTCAGGCTAATCACTTTCAGAAACAAACAAGAGATTGAATTTATATCGCCTGCAGTTGTTATTGGAAAGGTACGGCCCGAGATTGCTAAATGAAGTCAGTCCCACTGCAATTATGACCACTCAAGCGTGCTTTCAACGTATCGTGCCAAATTAGGTAGATTTGAGCAATTTGACTTCCTGTAACAAATCTCCAGGGCACCTTTGAGAAAGTACAGACTGTTTACAAACACTCTCAGATTTCATGAGTAACTCTGGGCAAGAGCCCTTTCAGCAGCGCCCGAGCACACACCTGTCAAACTATGACAGCATGGACTTTTTCTGCCACATGTGCTGGAGAGGAGGGGGGACCCCCCTCTCGCAAATGTTTTGTTATCTTTTATTTGCTGTGCTTTTATTTGCTTTCGTTTTAAATGAAGCGGCCACCAAAGATTTTTAATTTCCTTGCATAGATGCAGACACAAAAAGCAAGCACCACAGGATCGCAACCAACCCAATGCAAATGTTGGAAACTTACCGTATTCTAGTCCCCCTAGCTGAGGACTTATCTCCTTGGGCAAATCTATCGCAGCTACATTATTTTTCCTGGCAATGAAAACTAAATATGAGGCATGGTCCAGGGTGTCATAAAGATTTTAAAATCCCATTGATGGAGTTTACTCAGTAGAAGAATTAAGCTTGTGTACCTCTTTCATAGAAACCAAAGGGATTGGAAAGTTCCATTAAATTTTGCTGGATCGCACCAAAGTGAAAACCAGCACTTTATTCCTTAGAAGGAAATATCAATAGCATAATCAAGTCTGAAGCCAGGTTAGATTCTTTAAATTGCCTAACCTTCCCAGTGGTAAACCAAGTTGATATAGATAAGCAAGCAGCCCATATGATGACTGCTTGAAATGCAAAGTGTGCGCTGCTGTGCATGATAAGCCATTCACATGGAATGCTGCACTTGTTTCATACAGTTTCACTCCACTGGTCTGAAACTGACAGATCCGGCTGTATGAGGACCAAATAGTTTCCAAAGAGAATGGTTTGAGAGCACCTACTGCTTTCTGGATGAATTAGCTGGATAGAGTAATATTGGTTACCCCAATTTAAGGTGCTCTTTTCTGAATGAAATGTGCAAGAAAGACATCACTCCCCTCAACAGCAAGCTCAAATGCCGAGTGCCAACAGGACTGTAGCCAAAACAAGGAGGAGATATCAGTACGCTTTGGGGATACAACCCCAAAACAGCCCAATAAGGCCTGTGCATGTTTAGTGGCCATTGAACACTGAACATCTGTTGGTGAGGGACAGAAAACTAGGGAGGAGAAACAAAAGGAATTTTTCTAGAAGAGGACATGGCTGTCTGGCTGTCTATAACCTGAAAAGAAACACTAATCTCTGGAACATTTTGTTGCAACCTCAGTTTGTAAATAATATACCTGCCATCCCAGACAAACTCACTCCAAGTGAATTAGAGTGGCCCGGAGGTGACTTGTGTTCTTAAATTGTTGACTTGAGTTTTGTAATTCAGAGTAACCTTTTAACAATCACGACAACACATCTGGGTGATGTACAAATGCCTGGAGCTCATCTGTGGCAATTTTCCTTAATCCCAAGATTCCTCACTTGATGTACCTTTAGGATCATGGAAGTTGCTATGGCTGCATTCTCTGTGACCTCCCAACTCACATTGCACATGTGAATGGAATACAGCTGCAAGCAAATAAATTATCCAGAAGTGGTGCCTCAGCCAGCCCCTCAGAGAGAGAAAGAGAGATCTCTATACAGTGGTACCTCTGGTTACAAACTTAATTCGTTCTGGAGGTCCATTCTTAACCTGAAACCATTCTTAACCTGAGGTACCACTTTAGCTAATGGGGCCTCCAGCTGCTGCTGGTGCGCGATTTCTGTTCTCATCCTGAGGTAAAGTTCTTAACCCAAGGTACTATTTCCGGGTTAGCGGAGTCTGTAACCCGAGGTACCACTGCATAGTCCCACTGAAACGTACGAGGGGCAGCCTACCACTAAGCACAGTTTCCAAGAGCAATAAGCAATAAATGTATTATTATGATTTAAAACACAGTATTCATAACTTTGCAAGACAAGTGATATTTCTGTCACACAGGCCTTGCACAACAGGTCTATCCTTACTGACTATTATCTGTCTAAAAAAGGCTACCAGGAACAAACTGACCATGAAATAAAGTTATGACCTACAGCAAACCTGGTGTTAACTCTGTCCCCCTATCCATCCAGTGAACTTAACACTATTATGGCATCTAACAACAACAGGAGTTCATTCACCTCTTCATCCCGCAACATGATAAGCTCTGATCCAGGGAAGTGGCACTACTACAGGTGCCACATACCTCTTTGGCATTTGTAAGAACTTGATTGTTTAGTGTGGCAGTGCCTGCACTTCAGAATTCCCTGCCTATTGAGATCAAGACTTTGCTGTATTCTTTTCAGTGACTTCTCCAAACAGGCTTGCTTAGACAAGCTGACCCAGATGTGTAGAAGGTTGTTGTGAATCTTAATGTTCACATTAAGTGAATTTTAATGATGTGAATGTTTGAAACTATTGTATTTTTTTCTTGATTTTCTTGTTTCGTCTTTTTGTACAACAACAGGAAGAGCTTAAATCTCTCTTCCTCATGGTCCAGCTCCAGGTCCTGACTGGGGAGTCCAGCAGCTGTTCTTTACACAAGGAGAAAAAAAGATACACATACTACCAAAACTACACATTTAATATCCCATGTAGTTAAACCCAAGGGAGTTGTTATAGATAAGGCCAGATAGGCCCCTTTTGCCTTTCCAGGTCACTTGATTTCTGCCAGCCTTCCTACATGCATTTTCCCTTCCCACCACAGTCAGGGAAGTCCTCAACAGCAGTGAGGTTCAGGCCACACAGCACCTTTACCTCTTAGCTTTCATGATGGTGGATGTAGTGAACCATTTAGAGGCCCTGGGTAATATATGAACTCCTTTGGCATGACCTTCATGAGAATGAATCCCTGACTTATTACATAACTGAGAGGAAGGTGCCTTGGTCCTGGGTCCAGTTCCTCCAGTTTAGGTCTACTGGTGCCTTGCTTAAGAAATTAAGGCTTACTGCATGCCAATTGAAATTAAGTAATGAACAGAAGAAATGGGCTTTTGGCCTGAAGTATGATTCCGATATTTTTGCTTAATTTATTTCTTGAATAATCTCTGCCCATAATACAGACCAAATAGAAAGCTTAATAGAACTGCTAGAAGAACACATACATAAACTTGTTAAAAGTTAAAGGCAATCATACATAGCATGTCACTGGAATCCTATCCTTTGTCAACCTCCAGAAACATTTTCTTTTTCTGTACTAAAAGACAACCTGAAAACAGTTTACTGTGAATTAATGAACTAATTTATGGATTACACTCACGGCTGTTGCTTGAGATGCTGGTTTAGGTCATTGTAATATATTATGATAGTCTCTGTAGCCAGGAGTAAAGGAACTCCACAAACTACAAAGAGTTCAAAGCTTTTGATTACACACGGGTCCTTGAAGCTTCCAATCAACTGCTTTCTCGTACGCTTGAACTCAATTGTGAAGGAGCACCCAAATGACAGAAGGCTAACTCCAGACTTGCGAGAAGGGCTGCTCCAGCAATTCTTTCAAGATGTCTGTAATCAGCTAACAGCAGACATTGACTCAACCCCTCACAGTTATTGCTGAACAGGTTTCAGGTCTGCTGTGTTTCTTCAGGGGCCATTATGCTTAATCTCAATCGTTTGGAACACGAAACTTTCAAAATGGAGATCCAGACCTTTGCTTATTTCACAGTATTATTTCAAACAGTAACTATTTTAATTCAGCCTCTAAGGGGATGCCTATGTATATAGGCATCCCTTTAGAGGTTGAATTAAAATAGTTACACACACACACACACACATCCAGTTCAGCAAGTACTGTAGTTCGTAGAACTTAACATCCAGTGAACTTAGATTTCTCAAATATATATTTCTCATATATGATACATCCATTTCTAACACTAAAGGTTGTACCTGCTCAAACTTCCAAGCTCCTCTTTCTGACTGAGGGCAATCTGCTTGAAGTTTTCAGGTATATTTACCCACTGCCCTCCCACTCAGAACCTCAAAGTATGGTCTACACCAGAAGTAGCCAACATAGTGCCCTCCAGAACTTGCTGGACTTCAACTCTCATCAGCACTGACTATCAGCCATGCCGGCTGGACTTGATGATAGTTGAGGCCCAACAACATCTGGGGTTGGGCCCTGTCCACTACCTCAGTCCACACACACAGACTAAAGAGCTATTTCCCAACAACATACTTGGCATTGCACTGAAAATCTACAAGCAGGGTTTTATACCACAATGGCGGATGTTTGTGAGACCTTTGGTGTGTACATGTGTGAATGCCTTAATGAACACATATAAGAATACTTAACAGGAGTGCTGGCCTGAAGTACCATTCAGATATTTATGCACAGTGCATTTCTAGAAAAAATCCTGCCAATAAAAACAGACAAAGTAATAATACACTTAATAGAAGTCCTAGTAAGGACAAGTACACATATTTAACTTGTTAAAATTAACTTGATAGTTATTACACAACTAGCCAAAGTTTATATATTTGCTGCTAAAAGCCTGTTTCTGTTTTCCACCAGATGATGTACATTTTTGATGGAACATTCCTTTTGAAACGTCCAGCTGTAGGAAAAGGAGAAACTTGCATGCCTGTTTACATGAGATTGCCCAAGTTTTTCATGTTAGATTTCACACATGCTATTTCATTTCACATGATTTTTTATTTTATTATTATCTTAAATATTTACATACTGCCTGTCATTAAAATAACACCAAAGTGGTATCAAGTTATGTAGTAGCGGTCCAATGGGAGGCATGTTTCCTTTCTCCATGGGTGTTCAGCAACCCACATGGCTGGAATATTTTAGCCAGAGATGGGCAGGAATGGATTGATCAATTTCTGGTGGTCCCTCAAATGCCTACTAGTTGCTGCTACGAGTGGCACAGGAATGTCAGTACCAGGTTTGGGGTCCCACCACCAAGAGGACTGCCAAATACAACAGAGAGACAGTGGCAGTGGCGGTAGTAAGCAACAGCATGTCAGAAGGACCATGCTGACTTCCAGTGCTGCAGCTAATGGCTATTTTAATGTAACTCATTACCCAAGGAAAGAGTGGCAGTAGGGCCAGCCTATCAAATACCATCTGTGCTCCCTCGGCTGGCTCCCACACCATTCCAGCGTCCTCACTGGTCCCATATTCCCAAAGGTGGTTTCTGACTGGCTGCGATTTCTGTCACTCTTCCCTTGTTTTTCTTTTCTTTTCTTTTCTTTTCTTTGTGTTTTGTGTTTTGTATTTTTTATTGTTTTAATGTTTGGTGTTGTATAATGAATTGAAACTAATAAAAAATAAATATAAAAAATAAAAATAAAATAAAATGGCAAGCAGCTAGAGCCTTTGCGAGGGCCAGTGGAGTGCTTTGCTTTGCAGCAAACCCTGCCAGGAAGCTGGATAGTCAGAAACACACACACAAAGAGACACAGAAGAATTACAGAACAGCAGAGTGGGGAATTGTAAAGTGGGGAAGCACAGTGCAAAGGCAGAAGCATTACTGTTTTACTTGAATAAAATAAGGGGGCATATAAGCCCCACCCCACATAATCAATCACAAGATGCAGCACACACATACCACTTGAATGGCAATGGCCACCACCTTTGGGGGACCCCTCAAATATTTTATTGGAGGGGTGAAGGGACCTTGGCCCCCAGGAGTTATCCCCTATGTTGTTGTGAGTTTGGGGGTGTCTGTATGATGCCTGAGTCCCTTCTAATTCCTGGGGTCCTGGATCCAGCAAGGGCTAACATATAAGGAATGATTCCACTATTGAAGTAGCCAGGCATTTATTTATTTTTTTAAATTCTTTTTATTAATTTTCACTTGAATCACCAAAAAGAAAAACAAATCAACAGTTATAACAGTTCAGGCATTTTCTTTTTAATTAATTTTGCTTTATTAGTTCCAACAAAAAACCAAACATACAACAAACAAATAAAAACACATTAACACAATACATCTAAATCTAATAATTTCCTAATAAATATCCTCTATAATGACCTCCCATCACCCCATCAAGATACCTTATTACTTTTTGAGTTGTCACACTTATCTTTATCAGTACTTATACATCTTTATTCTCTTAAGTTTCTATAATTTCCTAGTTTTCTACAGAACTTACTCCAGGCCTGCCAACGAGTTCAAATTCTTACAATGCTCCCTGAAATACTTTCTATACAGGTCCCATTCCTTTATAAATGTTTGTTCAGTCCGGTCTCTTAATTTTTCTGTCATTTTAGCCATTTTTGCAAATTCTAATAGTTTTGATTGCAACTCCAATTTCATCAGTATCACATCTCCTTTCCAGTTTCTAGCTATTAGAATTCTTGCTGCTATGCATTTTATTGGTGAGTTAATGACCCTATGTACTGTTGTTAGTATAACAAAGGAGGTTGCACTGTGCCAGAGGGGAAATGGGTGGGTCCCCTGACTGTTAGAAGGACAATAGTGAGTGCAAGTGTGTGAGAGCTGGAGGCAGGCAGAAGCTGGGAGAAAGCCATGCTTGATTTCTGCTAAGATCCAATGCTGTGACTATGGGAGAGCACAACCTTTTGGGGTGTTAATGCTGTGAGCTCCTCCATCTTTGACTCAGGTTGTACAAATGTGTAAATAAACCATATAGCCTAAAGACACCACAGTCTCTGCTGTCCCTTATTCTAAGGAAACTGAACCCTGAGTAAGTGCCTGGAACCCCTGGAATCTCACACTGCTCAGAGGTGACGTGTGACATTATTATCCTCATCTCCTCATAAACCCTTGATTTTGATGTAGCCATGTTTATTTTGGTGAAGGAATAGGGCTCCTCAAAAGGGTTGCACACAGGGAACCACAGACCATAAATCCGCCATTGCTCAGAATGCTTTTTAAAAAACCCCAGCTGCTGGTATTGTAGGCTTAGTTGTTAGACAGACACTAACACTAGACTCTAGAGATATTGCTGCTGGCATCAGCCTCTATGTGACATTTACCTCAAGCCAAATTCCCTAAACCTCCACCTCTGCCAAATACTTTCATAATCCAGTCCAGCTACTGGGGACAATCTGTCCCTGCCCTCTCCCCCAACTCCTCTGGCCATACTGTTGGCTGCTTGGACGACTCTAGGGAACCTTAGCCTGTTGGCCAAATGCAGCCCTCCAGGCCACTGGTCTTTGGGACATTCTTTGTACCATGCCCCTAAACAGCATTGCTCTACACCCACCTCAAGGTTTTCTCCTTGTTGGAATGTTTCCTTGAACTGTGGTGATGCTTCTTGCTTAAATGGATTGAGAGATGTGGGGGTGGGCATAGAAACCTCTGAATTTTGCACAGCTGGAAAGGAGCCTACTGTACAAAGATAAGAGTTGCATTTGTTGCTCTACTTCCCTTTGCCTCTGACCCGACATTGACGTGGCCCCTGGAAGGTTGCTATAATAAATATTTCTAATAATAAGCAAGCATACAGATAAATCACTGTTGAAGTGCACCCACAACTGTGAGGCTTTCCAAGCTGTTACCATTGGCTACAGACTACCTGTGATGTCACAAAAGCAGATGGCAGCTGAGTGGATACAGCAGGCAGCAGCTATGACATTCAGCATTTCCCAGTCTTCTTCCACCTGCAGGAGGCAAATATCCAGCTACAGGTGCTATGGAGAACTAATAAAGTAAGTTCACTTGCTGAGTAGGATTGTGGCTTGAAGGCAGGTAAGCTGGATGGGAGCTGGCTGATGTCTGCCAACAGATGTAGCAGAAGCTGGCTCATGCTGGTGGATGGAAGCTGGCGGAGGTCGCATTCAGAAATTGGTGAACACCGCAAGGCTGAAGCAGGCTGATGTTTGCAGATGTACTGGTAAGTCAGTTGAAATTCCTCTTCAGAACTGGTCAACAGAAGCCGGTGGATATTTGTGGGATGAAGCTGGGGCATGAATGTGAATGAATTGTGAGAGGATGTGTCCGTTGGCATGCTTCATGGATGTTGACTGGTGTATGCCTGTATGAAGGGGAGACGTTGAATGTGGTCAAGTCAAAAGATGTGCCTATGTGTGCATATGTGATGTGGATAAAGGTAACTGGTGGATATTCATGAATAGATGAAACCCATGGAAGCTGGCAGGCTGAAATTAGTGGATGAAGTCACGAAACTGAAGCTGGTGGAGTTGCCTGGGTGATGCTGTCAGATGCTAGCTATCCCCCTTAGGGTCTCTGGGTTCCTCCCCTGTGGATATTTTCACCCCCTCCCATTGCGAGAATCTCCTGATATGATGTTTTCAGAAAGGAGGGGGTGCAGAAAATGCTCTTCACTTCTTCCGCTCCTGCCTGACTCTGTGGGGAGTTTGAGTGTGATCTATGTAGAGATTAGATGGCTGAGTGAGAGCTGTAACACTCATGCAAGCCAGTAGCTCTTTAGTTTGCAGTAGCTATTAGAAAATAAAGAAGTTATGCTTCACAGCTTTCTTCCGTGTTGTTCATACTCTGCTGAGCTTGGTGCTCACAATGGACAGTTGTGGGTCCAGTGCACTTAGACTTGCTTTCCAGGAGTGGAAGGTCTCTGGAAGTGCTCCAGTCACCTAGCCCAGTCGGGGCAGTACCAGTTATTGAGCCCAGTCATTGGCATCGGCTCAAAGGCGTACTGACCCCCCCAAAGACATGTCTGAAGTCAGTGAGGTTTTCTTAAGACCAACCCTGAAAGTAGTGAAGAGAACTGCAGCACTTAGACAAACCAACTTCTTTCTAAATACATTTAGCTGTGGCGTCCATTCTATCTTTTTTTTTTCAAAGACAGACAATGGAAGAACAAACACCTCAGCTTTGTAGCAGTACATTGAGAAATAAACAACGAACAAATCAGTGCTGAGGTGCCTACAATTGCCAGGCCTGGGGAGGCTTTGCTGATGCCAGTTGTCTGTGGACCATCTGTAATTTCACAAAAGGCCATGGTAGCTGAGGTGAAAGAGGTTCTTCCCATGACATCACTGGGGCCCACTTCTGTGGCATCACTGGCTGCCCTTAGTTTTCAGGCTCGTGCCCTGAAATCTCAGAGTTTGGGATGCTCCTAATAACACAATGGGTATTAATATTCAGGCTTCCTTTTCTATCCTCATCTTTTCTCTCTGGTATTTTCCTCATGACTCCTTCCTTCATCAGAACCCTTCCCTCCCTCTCCAACTCCTAAGCTGTTCAAATCTCAACTGTCTCCCTCAGTGACAGTTAACTCCCAACTGATGGGAACCTCCAGACACAGTCTATTTTCACCCAGACCAATGAGGATGGATTTACCTGATTCAGGCCCCAACGAATAAATTTTCAAAGCTATTGAGAACTTGACACCAAGCAGTTGCCACGAAACAAGTCAGCAACAAAGCAATAGCACAAGGCCTCGGAAGTCAGATTATTCCCCCCCCCCCTCAAAACACCAGCATAAACAGACACATATACAGCATTTCTCCACAAGCCATCAATCTTTTTAAAATTATGCCTTCTCAATTACCATAGTAACTTAATGGATACGATGATGATTTGGAAAGTATTTTTGTCCCACATGCAGCAACCTAAACTATGCTTATCTAGCACATGTGTTTAAATTGCACATGTGCAGAAGCCAGGACTATTAGAAGAAAACAGTCCTTCCAGTTTTAAGAACAGAGATGAATCCAAGCAGCATAGTTCTGATTTAAAACAGACATTTGGGCTATTCACTTGTAGTGTTTGATTTAAGCTCCGATCTATTGCATATGCTACCCTAGCCTATCAGCTTCGTTACTAATTACTGTATGCAACAGAGTTTATGACTAAATCTTAAGATTTGCCTTTGATGGTGACTTTTTATTTGCTCTTTTGTTGAAAGCAACATTAATTTTCCCAGTTCTGAAGGATTCTCCTTTCAGTCAAAGGATTTCAGCAAGAGGTTATTTATATCCAATTGGTTCCTTAAATGGAAAACAATGCTGTTCCATTTCTGTAATGCATTTATAATGCCTGTCAGCTGGTGCAGTATGTGTGTGTTTGTGTGTGCGTGCAAGCAAGCCCATGCATGTATTTGTGTGTTTAAAGAGTATAAACCAATCGCTGAAGAATAAGGATTGAATTTTGTGTATGCTTCACAATATACATTTTCACAGACGGTTTCAAATCATATGATTTGTATGGCTTACGAATCATTTACCCAAGGAAGTAAGACTCACATAGAACATCTGGTTTTCAGTGTGTTCCCAGTTTTTGCTTTCTTTGGGGGCAAACTGATTGAGACATAAGGACACCAGGTGACTTAAGGTCACATACTGGGAATGTGACACAGCTGGTATTAAACCTAAGATGCTTTCAGCCTAATCATTAATGGCCATTTTTTATTCCCTTCATGACACCAGAATGTAATTACAAGCATAAGCAATACCAATGGAATGAGTGGATTTAGTCATAGCAATAACTGGTTTACATATTAATGTATTACAAACGTTTCTGTCAACTTTTTCACACAATATTTTTTTTTTTTTTAAGTGGGGGGAGCTGGCAATTTAGATTTACAGCTCATAGCCTGCGGACCCAGACAGCACTTTTGTTATGAAGTTGCCATATATTCTAAACAAAACATTGCATTTTTATTTTTATGTGTGTTTTGTCCTCTCAAGAACTTGGGGTACTTCAAACCTTTGCAATTGTGGTGTGGAATGTGGTTTAGTGTTCCTGGTACTCTGTGGTTATAATTCGTGATGCAGAGTTAGTTAAAGAGCTCCTCCATTTGTTTCTCAGTAGCTTGCTCAAATACGGTAGGCGATTTGGTACACGTTATTGGCAGTTGTTTTCTCTCCCACTTCCTTCATTCTAATGAAATCTTGATACTTCACGCCAGTTTGTGTGCTTTACTATTTCCTTGGACATCCTTCTGTGAACTCATATAGACAGCAAGTGACACTTGGACGAAGCTGTTTGCATAATAGGATATGCATCTTTCAGAATTTAAGAGGAAAAAGTAGGGTGCTGCTGATAAATGAAACTACCGCCTCCTACTCGGTACTAAAGGATTGGAAGGTCATCCCACTAACCATAGCCTGATTTGAGCTAATCAGTTTTATGGAATTAACATCATGTGAACCAGCAGAGCAGGGCCTTGCATGTTTGCCCCACCCATTGTGGCACCCGTTGCATGTCCCTCCCCAGTGTTGCTTCTGCCTTTGGGTGTATGCAGCATGACATCCTACTGACTGTGAGTCCTGCATTAAGCTGTCTCTAGGAGTGCTATGGGGCTCAGCTTTTGGACCATTCCATAATGATAATTTTACTATTTATACTCCACACATCTTACTGGGTTGCCCCAGCCACTCTGGACAGCTTCTAACATATATATAAACATAATAAAACATTAAACATTAAAAAAAAAAACACTTCCCTATACACTTGCCTTCAGATGGCTCAGGGGTTGGATAACTCATACCCTCCAACATTTCTCCAATGAAAATAGGGACATCTTAAGGAGAAGTGAGACATTCCAGGATCAAATCAGAAACCAGGATGGCTTCTCTAAATCAGGGACGTCCCTGGAAAATAGGGACACTTGGAGGGTCTGCATTCTCCCAAATGTGCAAAAAGTGTTGGTGCAATGGGGAGGGCAAGGTCAGCAAGCACAATCCTGTGCTTCTGCCTCATGAGTGTAGCTGAACACCTAAATCAAGATTATGCATAATAGTAAATGTTAGAATTTCAATTAAAGGCAATGCTTACCAAAAATGTAAGACGTATGAGGTCAGCATGTAATTTTGGAGCCAGGGTAGCAGTTAGAAAGTTAGACCAGGATTAACGAGGCCCAGGGTTCAAATATCTTCCCACCTATGTGTGAGCTTAGGTGAGTCACTCACTTCCTCTCAGCCTAGCATATGTCACAGGGTTGTCATGAGAAAAAAGTGTGAAGTTGTGTATGGGGGTAGGGGGCTGACCATGTACAGTGGTACCTCGAGTTACAAACGCCTCAGGTTACAAACGCTTCAGGTTACAAACTCCACTAACCTGGAAGTGTTACCTCGAGTTGAGAACTTTGCCTCAGGATGAGAATGGAAATCATGTGCCGGCGGCGCAGAGGCAGCAAGAGGCCCCATTAGCGAAAGCACGCCTCTTGTTAAGAACAGTTCCACGTTAAGAACAGACCTCCGGAATGAATTAAGCTCGTAACTAGAGGTGCCACTGTACATTCAGCAGCAGAGCAAGCGTCTGGGGCAGTGCGCGTGCCCTGCGTCCAGGGGCGGGGCCAGCCACCTGTGGGATGGGGCGAGCTGGGGCAGGACAATCTGTGGGGCCTCCGAGGAGTCTGCCTGTGTCTTCCCACTCAGCCGCCCTAAAGCTGGGAGGAAGGCAGCGGGCGGACCATTTGGGGCAGTAGGGAGGCGACGGGTGCCCAAGCCACAGTGTCACTCCCAGGAGAGATGCATAGCTCAGGCATGCTACAAGCCCTGTGGCAAGTGCCACCCAGCATTTTGTCACTCCCTCAGGGGTGACACCCAGGGCGACCCGCCTCTACCGCACCCCCCTTCCTCTGCTCCTGTGTACATTTCCTTAACTATTTGGAGAAAAAGTGGGATATAAATGTAATGTGCAAACAATAGCCCTTTCTCCATGCTGTTCTGATTAAAAGTGCACTCTCCCCATATTATAATAGCCTCTATAGAGTGGGAGGAAATAGACAGGGGCAATATAGATACCTATCATTTTCTTCCATTGGTGACAATAGCAAGTTCGGGGCGTGTAATTTTGATTGTGAAAATGGAACTGTTGGTTGGCATCCAACAGTCTTGGGAGACAATGGAGGAGCACAGCAAAGGAATTCAGCATTCCTCTCCCACTGCTGCTTCCTGAAGCCAATTCATGGCTTTTTTAAAGTTTGCTGTTTTAAAATGTTTTAAAGACACGTGAAATGTGATACACACACCCCAACTAAGAGGACAGGTCATATAGAAATGAATAAGAGGGTTATGTGCCAGTCAACGCAAAAATAAAATTAGTTAAATCACAATGGTGATCCTCATTTGGCTCCTACCTTACTAACATGTGGAACTGCACTAAACCCCAACATTCCCTTTAGTTCTACTTTAGATCAGGAAAAAGGATAAGAACAAGCATAAGAACACCAGATGTTGCAGTGGATGTGTGCAGTTCTACACCTTTAGTTTCATTATCGTCCTATGTCCTTGAGCCCTACCAATAGCCAAATAAAACCATGCTGCTTTTCCAAATCAACACATTCAAGCATTCCACTGTATCTGCAACCAATTAGTCAAAAATGGTACCAATTTAAGCTATAATCGTCTTAATCTTCCTATGCTGGTAAATTCCTAAATCCAGATTCAATATTTTGACAGTCCATTTATTTTATTTGAGAACACTGGCATTCTATATAGCAACATAGTGGAGGACACACAGTGAGTCCTTTAATAGAGCACAGAATTGGTTGGGTATTATTTAAACAAATAGGGAGAAAGATAGGAATCAGGTTTAGTTTGTTTGTTTGTTTGTTTGTTTGCTTGTTTGTTTGTTTCCAAAGTTGATATCCGATCACTGATTACCCACATGTAATATCTGGCTTGGTCTTTAGTTACACCTGCTCAAAGCCTAGAACAATCAACATTAGATTGAAATGTTCCTATCATGTACACCCGGTGTAAGTAGGTCAATAGCAGTGTTAATAAATTTTGTGACAGTCCAGCGGCGTAGCGTGGGTTGTCAGCACCCGGGGCAAGGCAAGTAATTTGCGCTCCCTAACCCGGGGCAAGGCAAGTAATTTGCGCCCCTAACCCCTAACCTGCCGCCGCTGCCAGCTTCTTCTTGCTGCTGCCTGGGCTGGTCGGGTGTGGTTCTCTCCCGCGCTCAGTGCTGCGCTGGGCGGCCGTTGCACTGTCCCTCCCCCAGATAGTCCCTCCCTCGCTCTCTCTCCGCTCCGCACCGCAATGCACGCCTGGCACCCTCCCCCTCCACAGTGGGCGGCAACCCGGCAGCTCGGATAGGATTCGCACAGCCAGCACTGCAGTGAGAGAGAGTGAGTGAGCCAGGTAGGGGCAGAGAGCTGCGAGTGTGAGCGCACCCCCCAAAAAATGTTGCGCCCGGTGCGGCTGCGCCCCTGCACCCCCCACGCTACGCCACTGTGACAGTCTAAGTTGAGCTTTCAAAGCTTGCACTGACTCTTCAGTATGAACATGCAGTCTTAAAAAAAAGAGCCCAATATTTATTGTCAAGACTCTGAGGTTCTTCTGATACAACAAGCAGTAAAATATGCACATATGTGCAAGTTATGTTTGCCAATCTAAATACAGGCTGCACATGAGTGGAAAGCTTCATCATATCTGAAGGAAAATATGTAAAAAATAAACTAAGAGCTTCATATTTTTTCCAAGAAATTACTTTCCTTGGTTGATGCTTCTAACTGTTCTCATATTCTTGCATTTTCCAAGGGCCAAACTACATATTACATGGATCTAGCTTGTACCACCACCACCACCATGCACAGAAATATTATTTTTAAAATGTTGGGACAACCCACCACAATTTTCCTGCGAAACGCATGGTAAGTCCCTTAATTAGTGAAGTGCACAATAACACTAGCAATTTAAGGTGCTCTACACCTGGAGTACATTTTTTTGGTTATTACAAAAGAAAAATATTTCTTAGCAGTGCTGGGGTTCAGATATGCCTGTTTCTTGCATCTAATAAAACATCTGTGTTGTTTAATTGTTTAGTCGTGTCCGACTCTTCGTCACCCCATGGACCAGAGCACGCCAGGCACTCCTGTCTTCCACTGCCTCCCGCAGTTTGGTCAGACTCATGTTAGTAGCTTCGAGAACACTATCCAACCATCTCATCCTCTGTTGTCTCCTTCTCCTTGTGCCCTCCATCTTTCCCAACATCAGGGTCTTTTCCAGGGAATCTTCTCTTCTCATGAGGTGGCCAAAGTACTGGAGCCTCAGCTTCACGATCTGTCCTTCCAGTGAGCACTCAGGGCTGATTTCCTTAAGAATGGAGAGGTTTGATCTTCTTGCAGTCCATGGGACTCTCAAGAGTCTCCTCCAGCACCATAATTCAAAAGCATCAATTCTTCGGCGATCAGCCTTCTTTATGGTCCAGCTCTCACTTCCATACATCACTACTGGGAAAACCATAGCTTTTACTATACGGAGCTTTGTTGGTAAGGTGATGTCTTTACTTTTTAAGATCCTGTCTAGGTTTGTCATTGCTTTTCTCCCAAGAAGCAGGCGTCTCTTAATTTTGTGGCTGCTGTCGCCATCTGCAGTGAAATAAAACATCTACTGTGTTTTAATTTGTTGGAAGCCACTCAGAGTGGTTGGGGGAACCCAGTCAGATGGGCAGCATATAAATAATAAATTGTTGTTGTTGTTATTATTGCCAATAATGACATATAAACCTAATTTCTAGAATCCAAATGTTGGCATTTCCATGAGTGGCACTATGAACGTGCTGCATATAAGAAGTTGATTGACTGACTGACTGACTGACTGATTGATTGATTGATACACACTAATAGGTTAATAGGAAATTGAATTTCCCTTTAGAGTAGTGTTATGGCTGATGTGTTTCTTTTCATCATAGCCACCTGTGCTTAGAAATGTACCTCACCCTCTGTTTCTTAGCTGCTGACAGACTCTCTACCAGAGGAAAAGACTGAGATTTGGGTGTGCATCATCGTGCCTTTGTTCGTTCTGTCAACTTCCCCAGATTCCATGCCTTCAGTCCTTCCCGCAGTGGAATGTGTGAATGAACTTGCAGGGGTACCTAAACGAGGGCAAAATGATTGATCACATTTCTTTTCCCTGGCCTCTGAAAGGCTCTTCTATCAATCACTTAAAAACTTTGCTGGGCCAAGGACTTAGGCATGCAATTAACTTAAATGGTTCCAGTTGGTTTCTGTATAAATATTTACCCATTTAAATTTGAACTTCAACGTAGTATCTTGTGTAACCTGCACTTTGTAGACCCTGGCTGTGTGTGCATTGGAACTTCTCTCACATTGGGCCACGGTCACTCCCAAAGTTCCCACACTTGGGCAGGTAGATGATTCGTATCTGGTATCCTATCCTGGAAGGCTTGCTAGTTTTCCTGGCTAAGGAGAACTCAGATGGCACCTGGTTGATCCACAGCACTGATGATAGCATTTCCCTTTCTGTCAATGACAGCTAGTTAGGAGACATTTGCTTGCATTTGTTGGAGCTTCCTGTGCTTTCACAAAACCAAGAGAAAAAGAGTTCTCAGAAGTGCGAAAAACAATTTATTTAAAAGGCCAATGTAGTTTTGAGGAATTCCTTAGTCAGGGGTATCTTTAAAAAGAGAGAGATGTACAAAATTATAAAAAATAATCTTTGAAGCAATTGAACAAGGGGCTAAAAATCTATACAAATTAAAATGTAATATTCCTGAACATGCATGTATACACTGCAGACGTGGTTATATTATCTTTTTACATCTCCATACTTGAAGCTGGCCTCCTAGGACTACAAGATGTCACCAAAAGATTTGTTGGTTTGGCAATGCAGGCAGATGTACTGTGAGGGCTGCATGTCCTCAGTGGTATTTTGGCATCAGATGGGGGGTGTGGTTTGGAGATTATTGGGGGTAGCCTCTCTGTGAGCCCTGTTCCAGCCTGTTCAGGGTGGCTAAGGACTATGGGAAAGCCCCATTGCTAAAGCAAAAGGCTTCCGCTGATGTTCTTATTAGGTGAACCCTGCCCTAAGAGTTTGAATGCTTTTCCTGAGCATTGTGAACAACTTTTTCTCTCCTACACAGCGCTGGTTTCAAACATCAAGATTTTTCAGGTATCTTTTTCATATTTGAAAGCTGGGGGGCGGGGGGGACGGACAACACTTCGGCTTTCATGCAATACACATTTTCTATTATCTCACAACTAACAAATATTTGTTATTATGATTATTTTACTATTAGGCTGTCTGACAGTATGCTTTTCACTATGTTTTTATTATACTTTTATCATTGATGTTTTGTAATGTGTTTCTAAGGCTATACACCACCCTGAGATAAAGGGTGGTATATAAAGTGAATAAATAAATTAAACAACAACAACAGCAGCAGCAGCAGCAACAACAACAACAATAATAATATAACTATGTTCATGCTGAAATCAATACTCTGTAAGTTTTTCCACAGTTCCTAAAAGAAACATATTTTCCGCCAAGAACCCTTGTAAATTTCAGTAACACATTTTTACTCCAAATATGGGTTTAATTTAGTTTTAATAAAATATTTATAGCACAGCACATTCACCAAATACTAGCTGATTATTACAACCTGTTGAGAATTAGCACCTTCGTAACTTTTACTGGAGATACTATCATAAGCCTTTTAACTACTCCATCACAATTCAGATTCTGAGCAATATTAAAGAGCTAATACATCTCCTTTGCCTTAGCCCTCGTGCCATGGAGGAAATTAACCAGGCCATGACCTATTGGAAGAAAAGCTAGCTCAATCTGGGGAGAAAGCCCTTCCTAAACTTATCACTGATACTCTGGGCATGAGTGACTGAGTCTGCATCCAGTCCGTATGATTTCAATAATGATTTCTTTGAGCACATTTCCCAGACATGAAATTATTTTGGAATCTGAAATTCTATACTAAAAATAGAAAGCATAATGAGGGGGTGCTTATTTATTTGTCTATTCTTTGGCACAAATCTATTCAGTGTTGATGTGGATCAAAAACTAGGGCTATGACAATTAAAATATCTGATGTTTATATATATATTTACTCTCAAGTAAACCCTACTGTGCTCAGTGGGCTTTCTCCCAAGAAAGTGGGCAGGGGAGGATTTCACATGCATTTACGCCCTATTAATTTCAATAAGAGAGTCAATCTAGTGCTTAAATATCACATATTAACCACCAAGTTCTGTGATCAGAATAAATCGTACAAATTAAGTACAGCTGCAAAAATGTACATAACATAATTTATCCTAACTATAGCATGTGAAAGTTCATGAAATGTGAAACTTTTTGGCAAGGGTTGCAGTGACACAGAGGAGAGGGAGAGAGGACGGAGACGGGTTTCCACAGGGTACAAAATAAGGGGACAAAGCCTTTCCACTATGACAATGATTCTCAAACTTTTTTGTTTTCATTTTGTTTTGTTGTAGCACTCCAGGATTGCTGGGTGTCAGTAGCGAGGGAGGCTGGCTACATAGGCTAAATGACAAAATGCACTCTATGAAAAACAAGCACAGCTGACAAAATTTATGTCCATAATCTGTATACCACTTTATTACAATAATCTTTAAGCGGTGTAAAGGTAAAGGGACCCCTGACCATTAGGTCCAGTCTTGACTGACTCTGGGGTTGCGGTGCTCATCTCGCTTTATTGGCCGAGGGAGCCAGCGTACAGCTTCCGGGTCATGTGGCCAGCATGACTAAGCCGCTTCTGGCGAACCAGAGCAGCACACGGAAATGCCGTTTACCTTCCTGCCGGAGCGGTACCTATTTATCTACTTGCACTTTGACGTGCTTTCAAACTGCAGGAGCTGGAACCGAGCAACGGGAGCTCACCCCGTCGCAGGGATTCGAACCGCCAACCTTCTGATCGGCAAGTCCTAGGCTTTGTGGTTTAACCCACAGCGCCACCTGCTTCCCCTTTAAGTGGTGTACAAGACACTTAATAGAATAAAAATAAAGATGAGTTAAAACTATAAAATCGGAATTCACTTAAAATACCTGCTGGAATGACAAAAGTATTTAATATTTAGTAAGCAGAAATGGTTCAACAGGGAAGGGGCCTGTCTTGGCTTCAACTGAAAGGGGAGTTCTATAAAATTGGATCCACAATAATGAACACATAACTCCTGGTGGATCTGCATCATCCAGTTTGAGGAAGGGTGACATGTTGCTTCTGGATTTTTATTTTATTTTATTTATACTTGACAAGGTGGGATGTGTGCAGAGGAGGGCTACCAAGATGCTAAAGGGTCTCGAAACCAAGCTGTGTGAGGAATGGTTGAGGGAGCTACCTTCCAAGGGAATCCGTGGTGAAGGGCTAGATTTCCCTGTGCAAGATCTTTGCAAATACAGACCTTTTTTACCTTCACAGACTCTAAATGTAGTTCAGTAAGTAGGACACCTGATTCTTCATTATATGTACAGGTTGCTTGAATTTGAACCAGTCAGATGTTATAGGGAGCTCAGATAAATGTGAAGTTGATAGCATTCCCCTGTTGTTTGGTCAATACATGGTGGCTCTATGGTTAATGGTGTAAGTCAGGCATAGGCAAACTCGACCCTCCAGACATCTTGGGACTACAACTCCCATCATCCAGTGTGAGAGCCAGTGTGGTGTAGTGGTTAAGAGCGGTAGTCTCGTAATCTAGGGAACCAGGTTCGCGTCTCCGCTCCTCCACATGCAGCTGCTGGGTGACCTTGGGCCAGTCACACTTCTTTGAAGTCTCTCAGCCCCACTCACCTCACAGAGTGTTTGTTGTGGGGGAGGAAGGGAAAGGAGAATGTTAGCCACTTTGAGACGCCTGAAGGGGAGTGAAAGGCGGGATATCAAATCCAAACTCTTCTTCTTCATCATCATCCCTGACCACTGGTCCTGTTAGCTAGGGATCATGGTAGATGTAGTCCCAAAACATCTGGAGGGCCGAGTTTGCCTATGCCTGGTATAAGTGAAACTTTCTATGCAATGGTTGGAGGAATTTGTCTATCTGTCATGGTGTTTGATACATGAACTCCTCCCACCCACCAATCTGCCACCGTGGTGTAGCTGTTACAAGTGTTGGACTATTTAAACCTGATGTGGAGTGGACAGTCCTTCAGACAGAGGACCCCTTAAAATAGAGGCTTGCCCTTTGTAAAGTAGGACACATGGCCACTCAACATGAGAATAGTGACAAAGTGGCAATCAAGAATTGTCCAAAGACAAATCTGTCAACTGTCTAATGGCTAAGGTACACATCACCAAATATATTATAGTCTGCTTTTAAGAGACCTACCGTGCATTAGACAAAACATGAGAATTATCAGACAAAACAGCGGGGCAAAACTTACATTTCCTTTGCACAATATCTGCTTTCATTGTTGATCTTAGACTGACAACTTCTTTTAGTTTGCTGCCTGAAAAATGAAGATTATTTCTCTCAGCACTGAAGCCAGAATATGGCGCTTCAGTAAATCAAATCAGTCACAACATGCACAGCTCTGCACTACAGTTTGATAACATCAAGCCATTCAGTCTTCAAAATACCTGCTAGCTAGTCAGCAACAGGAAGCTGTTGAACCGTTGCATGAAAGACTGATAGAATCACAGCATGCTGCTCATAAAAAGCATAATAAATTATTATTTCTCTTACACGACTGTTTTCTAAGTGGTATTTCACTACCCAAAGAAATAATAGAAGAAACCTTTGTTTCGAAACTGGAACAAGGCGCTTAAATCATTCTTAAATTATAGCTTGAATTTGAAATGCTTTAAGTCATAGTACTGCGGAAGCCTTCAACAATAGAGTCCCTAGCTTAGAAAAGGGAGCCTTTAATGTGCTTGCCAGTGTACAATTATTTTAAGCAAAAATAACAATAGCACATGATACCCTCATGCTGACTGTTCTGAACTTTTAACCATGCTGAAGATGTTCTGAGTTATTGCCAAAACCTTTCTGCAACCTGTTAAGTATATGCTGTTATTTACTGTGCTGCTATATGCAATTTTGCAAGGGGATTTAGGTTAGATTAGCCATTATGAAAGCAGTCCATTCAATAGGCCCTGTTTAAAATGTTCTGTAAAGAAACTATTACAAAGGTTTGGCTGTTTTTCTTTTCAGAATGGTGAAAGATGGCCCCCAGCAAGCGAGGCAAAAGACAATACAGCTACAAAAGCCGTTGGGCTAGGCTCCCTGACCACCATGTTGGTGCTGGCCCCATTGCTTTGAGAATCGACCCACAGATAGAGGAAAAGAATAAAAACCTAGGCACTTTAAAATTACTCTGTTCCAAGGTAAAATATACTGGGAGTCCTGCAGTGACTTCATGCTCTTTATTGCAGCTTATAAAACAGTGATTGAATTTCCCCCCAAACCTCAGGCCATTATGTACATTATTTACACAATGAGTCCCATCTGATTGGCTGATTCTGCTTCCCTCCTGGAGCCTGATTGGTCTTCTCCTGCAAGCCAATCAGATGTTGCATTCTAGGATCCTACCTGCCTATTGTTCTAGGATCCAAGCTTAGTACATAACACAAGTGCTTAACGCAAAATGTCCAAATGGGCAGAGGCGTAGCTGGGGGGGGGGGACGACTGGGCGCCACACCATGGGGGATGGCACTTACCATGGGCCCTGCAGCACGCCTGAGCCACATTTCTCTCCTGGGAGTGATGCAGCGGCACCTGCAGGCTCCATGCTGCCTGAAATGGCAGCGTGTGGCTTACTTCTGCCCGCCTCCTCCCCTTCAGACACCCTACAGCTGAGGGGCAGGCAGTGGGTGGACTCCCTGAAGGCTCTGCGCTGCTCAAAAAAGCAACTTGGGCCTGCAGGGTGCTGGAATGGAACATGGCTTGGGCACTGGGATTCTGGCGCGCCCTGACCCGTCCCGCCCTGCGGGTGCCCAGAAGTCAGGGAATGGCAATGTGCTCATGTCCTGCTTGTGAGCATCACACAGGCACCTGGTTGTCTGCTGTGAGACTAGGACACTAGACTTAGATGGGCCCTTGGTCTGATCTAGCAGGGATCTCGCATTATTTCCCAGGACAAATCATGCTGGGCACTTGTAAAATCTGACGCAGATGATGCGCTAATAGTTTGAGAATTCCATTTACTTTATCACATCTTTCTAGTCTGTTAGGAATCATTCAGGCATAGCAGTTTCTTTAATTTATTTGGTAACATTGTGATGCTTGAAGCTCCTCTGGAATGTCATTCCGGGGCTTTCTGTCAACCCTTCTTGAAAAGTTTAAGGACACGCTGGTATCTTTTACCTTTTCAATTTGTGGGGGGCTTGGAATAGCGCCCTTAAGTAACATTGCAAGAAACTGGAGCATATCTGAGTTAATAAGCAGCCTTATTAAGCCTTTTAACAACAGGTTTCTTTCACTGCTCTGGCATGTCAGTGATTATTCTAATGCTGATGCTTGATGTGGAGGACTGAATAATGACAGCAGGTACCCGCTGGAGGCAATGGTTTTCTTTAAACTGGCCTCCAATTAATTATGCTCAGCAGGTTCAAAGGTCAAAAGCATGGACTTCTGTGATTGGGCACCTTGCATAGAGTGCGTGGTCCTCGGAGGAGCAGTTGACATATTTGATTTTTCCCACACACAAACTGTTGGTACAAGATGTAATCTACAGAATGAAAGGACTGGGCAGGGTGATTGGGACAGTTCCTCCCAGAGGGCTAGAACTGCTACCCTAATCGTAATGTTCACTTTCCTTGGCCCCAGGACAGGTGAGGTGTCAAGCTACAAAGAGGCACACATGGAAATGAATAAGGATTAAGCCACCTTGATTACGAATATATCACTGTGACAACGATAGTATAGTTGAGTGGGGGTTGGGGAAGAGAGAGAGGAAATCAGAGTTAGTGTTAAACGAAATAGGGGGAAAAATCCATTTATTTCTCTCTCTTTTGAGAATGTGGCCTCATTTTCTTTCTGGGCTATTTGGTTCATTTCTAAAAGTATTGCTTGATCTTAAGCCCAGTTGAATCAATGGCACAATCTATTCAGGCACCACGGTTAGAATATTCTGTTCCTTATTTCAAATGCAGTTTGAATCTTCATTGCAAACTACCGGTATGTAATATTAAAAGATTGAACTGGAATATTAAAAGATTGGAATACCAGTTTGCTAAATTTCAGTTTTCCTCTGATGTTAGGGTTGAAAATCCGGAAACAAAAGTTGTTGAACTGTTTTAAGTTTAGTCCAAAGCTGTTCATCTTTTTTTGCAAGATCTCAAAAGAAGAAGTTTCTAAGTTATTTTTAAGGAAATTCGCCAAAATCTACTTCCAAAATGGGTTGCCATACATCCGGATTTCCCCAGACATTTAACCCTATCTGTTGTTATTATTTTAGCAACAACACATAAAAAATGCTTTCTAAAGAAATTGTTTCAATGGCAAAAATTTACACAGACTTCTGTCAGCCAGTGGCTGTATTAGGGCATCATGATAAACCATGGTTTATTATGTGAGAAGTGAGCATGCCTAGCCTCCCCCTGCAGTTCATACTTTCTCCCCCTCTTTCCCTTTGCTGTGGCCTCGAGGAGGAAATTGGAAGGTTTTACTTCCAATCCAGTTATCCACAATTTAGCATTACATTTGAACCCTAAACTGTGGTTAATCTTAACTATGGTTGAATAAAGTCAGCTTCCTAAACCATGGTTTGAAATTGTCTTGTTTTTTAAAAACACAGTTTAAATTAAACACAGTTTGTCAGATTTAGATAACATGGTGAAACACAGTAAATTAAAAACAGTAGTGAAATCTTCTGAACCTCTCATTGTGGCTGCACTGGAAGAAAGAAGGAAGCATGAGAATTGGGGGGGGGTGTCAGGTGCTTGGCTTGTTTCCCTCATGATACACCATGATAAACATCTTCCACTCTGGTTCTGGATTATAACCTACTATTGCTAACTGACAGTGTGAGTACAGCATTACTCAAATAGTCAGGTACTGAATATTCACCTGGAATCTATTTAACTGGCCCCCAGTTCACCTGATATCTTAAGCGTTGTGCTAGATGAAACCGGTATAGAACTTCTCAGTCTGTTTTTAATCTCATATATATATATATATATATATATATATATATATATATATATATAATTTTAAAGGCCCAGTATTTTGATAAATTGCCACCAGTGTCCTTTATGTGTCTGGCTTGCCAACTGGGAAGGAGGAAAAAAGAGAGCATGATTTCTGAAAATATAAATTGATCATTATTCATATAGCTAGTCAGTCTGAACTAAAACCTTCTGGTTGAAAACAAAAGAATTTTTAGGGAAGTCAGTCTGGATCTATAACCAGATTTGCCTCAGATTTTAAATGACATCATTACCCAGGCACCATCTCTGTAAATCAATGGCTTTATTTCAAATCTGAAGAAAATGGCCTTCTATTTGCGGTTTAGACAGTGACGGATCCTAAATACTCAAATGCTAACCATAACAACATCAGGGGTTTCGGCCACATCTGAAATCACCCCTAACAAAATAAAAAGTAAGGCAAAATACATTTCCAGCACACACACATACAACTAGCAATGTGACCTATAGTAAACTAGCAAGTGTTTATACTACAATTGCTTGTGCATTAATATTTACACTGCCATTCAATCTCATCAGGACTACTAACAGTTTTCTAAAATTTAGCAATCATTCAAACCGGATTTTGTTTTGTTTTGGCTGAATTACATGTCAAGATTTCTAACTAGAAATGTGTTTGTTTTGACATCGGCTTCATAATATGTCCAGTGATAATGCCCCTCATATTTGGATATTTAATTTTTTATTTTATTTTTAAAGAAATGCTTAATTTCCCCCTCTCTTGAAGTGTTAAATTAATTCTCTCAAACAATTAAATGTAACAGATGAGAAAAGGCCAGGACTCAGTGGAAGAATTTACAGTGTTGATACACATGTGTGGCTCAGGCCTGCTAACATGAAATAGTTGGAAGGACCATAGATCATTGACAGAGTGCACATTTTGTATGAAAAGGTCCCAGGTTCAATCCAGGTCTCTCAAGGTAACCTGGGAAGGACTCCTGTCCAAAACCCAGGAGAGCCGCTGCTAAGCTTGACCAATGGACCAGTGGTCTGGCTGAGTATAAGGCAGCTTTAGATGGTCCTTCCTAAGTACCATGGCCAAATACAACACATTATTACTACTACTACTACTACTACTATTTAAAGGTAAGGTAAAGGACCCCTGGACGGTCAAGTCCAGTCAAAGGCAACTATGGGGTGTGGCACTCATCTTGCTTTCAGGCCAAGGGAGCCAGTGTTTGTCCACAGAGAGCTTTCCAGGTCATGTGGTCAGCATGATTAAACTGTTTCTGGTGCAAGAGAACACTGTGACAGAAGCCAGAGCGCACAGAAATGCTGTTTACCTTCCCACCACAGCAGTACCTATTTATCTACTTGCACTGGCATGCTTTCGAATTGCTAGGTTGGCAGGAGCTGGGACCGAGCAACGGGTGCTCACCCTGTTGCGGGGATGCGAACTGCCGACCTGATCGGCAAGCCCAAGAGGCTCAGTGGTTTAGACCACAGCGCCACCGTGTCCCATATTACTGTGCACAATCACATGGGCATTAATCCCCCTTTTAACCATGATTGCTCCTGTAGGTTCTCCACTGTGATGTCAAAAGGATCCTCCCCCCCCCCCCAATGTTTCAATTACAAAATTTAATGTGGCGGTGGCTGTTCATGTGGCTTCCCACTCTTCAAAAAAAGTCCTTTATTTAAAATATGAAAATTAAAGTTTTAAACTAAATGTAATAAATATTTTCATTAATATAGACAGGCAAATAGGGAAGTCCTTTGGAGGGCAGCCTGGAGTTCTTCATGTCCATGTTGACAATTTGACTATGCTCACGTTGACATGCAGTTCTTGAAGGGTTGACTATAGGTCAGTTGTTAGTCTTACAAAATTAGCCAGCCCTGCTCTAATGGATACATATGCAGCACAGTGCACCAGCCATTACCCAGCATGGAGGGCCTTCCTAAACCCCTCTGAGAATTCATCAAGGGAATATATATATTTATACAAATAAAGCAAAGGCAGTTGGAACACGTTCATCTAACACCTCTTGATGGTGGTGGTCAAAAATATTCTGAGCCTCAAATTGGCAGATTTCACTTCCACATCTTTGGGTGGCCTTCAGGGATTAGCAGATTCGAGCGGCCTTGGTTTAAGCATACTTCTAAATGAACCTTGGAGTCTCAGATGGTTTTCAAATGCTTTTTTCAAAGGGATGGCAGAAGAACACATTCTGCTTGCCTTCATTTGTGTGTGAAGATGTATCTTGTTGGAAGGAGTTGCCCTTATTTCTTTATTTAGAGAATGTATAGTATATACCACACATTATTGGGGAATGGGGGAGGTCTTAGGTTAAAAGTTAAAGGGTAAAGGGACCCCTGACAGTTAAGTCCAGTCGCAGATGACTCTGGGGTTGTGGTGTTCATCTCACTTTACAGGCCGAGGGAGCTGGCGTTTGTCCGCTCCACAGGCAGTTTTTTGGGTCATGTGGCCAGCATGACTAAGCTGCTTCTGGCGCAACGGAACACTGAAACCAGAGCAGTGCATGGAAACACCGTTTACTTTCCCACCAGAGCGGTACCTATTAATCTACTTGCACTTTTTGGCCTACTTTCAAACTGCTAGGTTGGCAGGAGCTGGGACTGAGCAACAGGAGCTCACCCCGTAGTGGAGATTTGAACCACCGACCTTTTGATCAGCAACCCCAAAGGCTCAGTGGTTTAGACCACAGCACCACCCGTGGCCCAGTCCTAGGTTGGTTTACATTTAAAAAAATGCAATACAGTCATACCTCATGTTGCATTCTGCTCTTGTTACAGACTTTCAGCTTATGAACGCGGCAAACCTGGAAGTGTTTACTTCCAGGTTCACCCCCCAAACATAGGCAGAAGCGATCTGCACGCTTTGCACACGTGCAGAAGCACTCGATTACGCCGTGCACATGCGCAGAAGTGGCGCTCTAGTTGAGGACTTTTCGCACCCTGAAACGGATTACGTCCGCAATTAGAGGTACCACTGTATGAATATAAAATACAATCAGCATAAAAATGGAATGCTAATTAAACACAACAGAGAGGTGTTGCCCGACACCTAAACAGCAAAAGTAAGTGTCAGGTGGGTCCCTCTGGGAAAAAACTTCACTGATGGGGTGCACAACTAAAACACCCCTTTCTTGAACACCACAAACCTTCCCTCCAGTGGCGGGGGGCCCTGAAGAATAGCATGGACAGATTATTTTGCTATCTAGGCAGGTTGATATGAATCAAAGATGATCCATAAAATACCCGAGGCCCAAGCCATTTTGAACCTTAAACTGTCACATTGAATGGTCATGTTGGAGATAAATTAGCAGTCAGTGAAGTTCTCTGCAATACTGGTGAGGTATGTTCCCAGTAACCTGTACCAGGTAAAAGTTTTATAGCCACATTCTGCACTAAAGGTAAAGGTAAAGGTACCCCTGCCCGTACGGGCCAGTCTTGACAGACTCTGGGGTTGTGCGCCCATCTCACTTAAGAGGCCAGGGGCCAGCGCTGTCCGGAGACACTTCCGGGTCACGTGGCCAGCGTGACATCGCTGCTCTGGCCAGAGCCAGAGCCAGAGCCGCACACGGAAACGCCGTTTACCTTCCCGCTGGTAAGCGGTCCCTATTTATCTACTTGCACCCGGAGGTGCTTTCAAACTGCTAGGTTGGCAGGCGCTGGGACCGAGCAGCGGGAGCGCACCCCGCCGCAGGGATTCGAACCGCCGACCTTTCGATCGGCAAGCCCTAGGCGCTGAGGCTTTAACCCACAGCGCCACCTGCGTCCCACCACATTCTGCACTAGCTACAGGTAATAAACCATTTTCAAGGACAGCCACCCCTACAGTGCATTACACTAGTTTAATCAGTCCAATAAGCTATCGGACCATGGATAAGTGCATCCAGGCTGTCCCTTTCTAGGAGAGGCTGAAGTTGGCACATCAGACTCAACTGTTAAAAGGCACGCCATGCCACTGAGGAGACTTGGGTCCCTGAATTATGAAACTTTTCCCTTTAGGGGGAACAGGCTGAACACCAACTTCCTGAACCTGGGAACCACCTACAAAACTCCACTTTCTTGGAACTGAGCTTCAGTTCATTGGCTGCCCTTTAGTCCATTCCCAAGACCACACGCCATATTAATGCTCCCGCCACCTCTCCTGGCCCAGATGCTAAGGACAAATGTAGTGAAAGTCACCTCTCCTGCCCTTCCTGCAAAGGGGAACTCTTGATCAAAGCCATTGTCCGAACCATTGTCTATATTTTTAATGCCAGACAACTCTAATTCCAAAAGCAAGCACAGAAGCTCGTTCATAATGAAAGTACTTGAGAGCAGTAGCAGAAAGTAAGTACATGCTAGTAATGAGCTATAAAACTTCTATATAATAGTATAGAGGCTATTAAGGCAAAGAGAACTTTGCAAGTCAGAAAATGCAGAAACCCTCTCTGCCATTTTTAGAATATGGATCTTTTAAGGAATGGCCCTACTAACCAAAATGCATGTGCCTGCTAGACCACTACTGTGTATTAGGTCTAGAAGGTCTTTTGTTTCCAGACAAACCTGTCTAGATGTTGTTTCCCATATGCTGCAAAAACAGAGCTGCCACAAATGGCCCACTATTAGTAATTCATGTATGGTTTCTCAGAAGGCAGCTTTCAGAAAACAGGTGGGTCCCAGGCATTTCTCAAGTAGGTCACTAGGGGGATTAGATTTCAGGCCAGCAACTACTAAGATAAGGCACACTGCCATGTTAAAGAATTCCATGTGTCATTATTTCTCCTCAATGCTTTTATGAAGAGTGGAATAAATATGCTTTGGAATTTCTCGGAACTGCCGAGAGTTAGCCGTACTAGGGGGACATAAACGTACCACATGTTTTGCAGACAAAAAACATAAATATTTATTTTTGTACACTACCTGCTAAGTAATTTTCTACTATTTTAATGGACGTTAGCAGTCATTGCTTCGCATTCTGCCGCATGACTAGAATCTCCCATCTTCACTTGCTCTTGCCTCCATTTCCTCCTTTTAAAAGTAGAGATCGTTTCCTTATTTATGCTGCCAGATCGAGAAGCTGAAACATTGACGGTGAGTTGGCCAGCCTTCCAGGGTGTCCAAGGAGACTGCTCAGCCACAATACACAATGGGAGCTAATTGCCTAATAAATATGTGGAGATCAAAAGGCTATAAATCTGGTGCACAGGTGCTATCCATTTAAACCACAAGAACAACTACCTAAGGCTTGAAAGTACAAAGAAAGAACTTGAACTTGAGGTGTGTGTGTGTGTGTGTGTGTGTGTGTGTGTGTGTGTGTGTGTGTTAGACTGAAACAAGGCTGGAAATCCAGAGCATTGCTTGGTATATATCAGAGGCTGACAAAAATATTAATATAAAAAAATCCAGCCAAATGTGGTCTAAGTTCTATGTTCCCTTTTTGTTTTGTGAGTAGGGTTGCAAGGGGTTGAGCAGTAAGGGGGTTAGGAAGGATAGACTCCAGATGTTGGCTTGAAAAATGACAACAATCTGAGTTAATCCCAACAGAGAATGTTCTTAATCAACAGACTGCAAATTCTGGTGGTATATAAGCCTTACATCAGACTTTCGGTCCCATTTAACCCAGGGCATTATCTGTGCCAGGAGCGATGCTGTTTTCTGACCGCATTTGTATTACAACCTTATTCATATTCAGAGGAAGTGCCCCAGGTCAATGAGTGTTCAGCTAGGTAACCCCGAAGGTCAGGTTTAATTGCCCTAAAAGGTGGCACATGGCAACGAATGATCTCTAATGATTTAGATAGTATCTATTTCACAAAAAGACGTTTGGACTCTGAAGAGACCTCATCGAAAGTAATCTGAAAATTAGTGAAAATAAAAACCATGCACACAGTTACCTAAATACCTATTTCCTTTCATTTTCTGCCCTAAATGACCCTGTCTTGGGGACATTACTTTTTTTTTCCCCACTAATATGCAATTGCCTGAGAGAAATGTTAGATGATAATCACTCATTACCAATCTGTGACATAGAAAATATTATTGTTCTAATTAAATGCCAAATACAAGGAAAAGTGAGAGAAAGAATTGTTTCTTAACAACAACAAAAAGTGCCTTTGAATTCAATTTCCATAGATCTTCTCCTGGAACAGTACTTGTGGATGTCTTACCGACCGGTCCCATGCAGATTTGAACTGCAAACAGTATATTTAGAGATCAAGCCTTTATGGTATATTAAAGTCACTCTTAGACTGATCTATAAGTAGTATGTGCTAAGGCATTTTGTTATAGAGAATCTTAAGGGTTAAGCAGGAAGACATATATGGGAGGAGCCGGCCTTTTGAGACGTCTAGTCCCATGCTTTTATATGCCTGTTGTCTTTGTCCATGGAGTTTTCTTGGCAGGGATACTGGAATGGCTTGCCGGTTCCTCACGAAATTAAAAGACGCCTGCTTCTTGGGAGAAAAGCAATGACAAGCCTAGACAGCATCTTAAAAAGCAGAGACATCACCTTGCCAACAAAGGTCTGAATAGTTAAAGCTATGGTTTTTCCAGTAGTGATGTATGGAAGTGAGAGCTGGACCATAGAGAAGGCTGATCGCCGAAGAATTGATGCTTTTGAATTATGGTGTTGGAGGAGACTCTTGAGAGTCCCATGGACTGCAAGAAGATCAAACGTATCCATTCTTAAGGAAATAAGCCCTGAGTGCTCATTGGAAGGACAGATTGTGAAGCTAAGACTCCAATACTTTGGCCACCTCATGAGAAGAGAAGACTCCCTGGAAAAGACCCTGTTGTTGGGAAAGATTGAGGGCACAAGGAGAAGGGGACGACAGAGGATGAGATGGTTGGACAGTGTTCTTGAAGTTACCAGCATGAGTTTGACCAAACTGCGGGAGGCAGTGGAAGACAGGAGTGCCCGGTGTGCTCTGGTCCATGGGGTCACGAAGAGTCGGACACGACTATACAATGAAACAACTAAACAACAACAAGAACAGTCCCATGCTTTATACTTGTGCTTCATTTGTAACATGTGAAGCAAGGCTCCTTGTGATGAGATTCATAAGCTTCCCCCTACACACACTTGTATGGAGTTGGTGCTTATTTCCTCATAGGAGATATGCAGCTACTTCTTTGGACATCACATAGGAATTGTATGCAGAAGCAATTCTTTCCCATGCTCTTCCAGAATTGACACACTACATCACTCCAAAATTGTGGATTGACATCGGGGGTGGAACAGTCTTTATTCAACCCTTTGCAAGTCACTATTTGCTCAGCCCAAAATAACTATTTGATATTTAGGTGTCCCTTTGATTGTGGAACAGAAGGTCGGCGGTTCGACTCCCTGGGGTGGGGTGAGCTCCCATTGTTCGGTCCCAGGTCCTGCCAACCTAGCAGTTCGAAAGTACGCCAAAAAGTGCAAGTAGATAAATAGGTACTGCTCTGGCGGCAAGGTAAACGGCGTTTCCATGCGCTGCTCTGGTTTCACCAGAAGCGGCTTATTCATGCTGGCCACATGACCCAGAAAAACTGTCTGTGGAAGCGGACAAATGCAGCTCCCTCGGCCTGTAAAGCAAGATGAGGGCCGCAACCCCAGAGTCATCTGCGACTGGACTTAACTATCGGGGTCCTTTACCTTTACCTCTTTTGGTTGTGGAAACAATTTTCTGTGTTGTCTTTGTGGTTATTTTTGTGGCAATGGTTCATCTTCAGTGGAGATGATGTTCTCCAGTGTCATAGAATCATCATCAAATTGTAGAGCTGGGGCACCTAGTCTAACTTCCTACAATGCAGGAATAATAGCTAAATGATCAGGGGTAATAATGGTTATAAAAGGTAAAGGTAAAGGTACCCCTGCCTGTATGGGCCAGTCGTGTCCGACTCTAGGGTTGTGCGCCCATCTCACTTAAGAGGCCGGGGCCAGCGCTGTCCGGAGACACTTCCGGGTCACGTGGCCAGCGTGACGAAGCTGCGCTGGCGAGCCAGCACCAGCGCAGCACACGGAAATGCTGTTTACCTTCCCGCTATAAAGCGGTCCCTATTTATCTACTTGCACTTAAGGGTGCTTTCGAACTGCTAGGTGGGCAGGAGCTGGGACCGAAAGACGGGAGCTCACCCTGCTGCGGGGATTTGAACCGCCGACCATGCGATCGGCAAGCCCTAGGTGCTGAGGTTTTACCCACAGCGCCACCCGCGTCCCAATAATGGTTATACCATGGTCAATAACCTATGTGGAATGCCAATATTGCAGGCAAGATGGAGGAAGGACCGCCAATGGGCGAGTTATAAGCATGGATTCTAGAAGCCATTAAAAAATATATATTCAAAAACACACAATGAAATATATGAACTGCTCCTATGAAACTGTGAGCTTGCTACGAAGGATTGCACTGGAGGCAAAGGGAAGAAAAAGAAAAAAGAAAATTGAGCCCTTTCAAATCATTTAATGTGCTTGAGTGAGATCCGTGGCCCTCAAGCGTTAAGAAAAGGGTTGAAGTAATAACCTGAAAATTCCTTGAAGATGTTCCAAGAAATATTGAATCTAAGAAAGTAGAAATGCCATACAGTCTACATGAAAGAGTAAAAGTAAAGTGAAATGGAATCTGTCATATTTACACAGAAATGGACAGTTATGTATATACAGTAACTGCAAGACTATTGGATTCTTGTTACATTTTTCTTCCTGAAATACTGAACTGATTTCAGTAGAGTGTTTTTAGCCTTTTGCTTATTGCCAATGGTTTTATATATATATATTAAGTAATCTTCATACATAGCAAAAGTAATGTATAGCTTTAAGGAACTCACTGGTTTTAAAATATATATGGATATGGATATAATGATGTGTTGTCTGGCTGCCAGTGAGCTTTAAAAAAAGTAAATTTCCTTCCATCTGCTGATGTGATTTCAGCGTTTTAGACCTAGTCTGTTGGCTGATCCACACGAACCTGAAAACAGATATATAGTTTGAGAGATTGCAGGCAGTTTGGGTGTCAGAATTGTGTTATTGTTTCACACTGTGCTCAAGTTCGAAAGCCTAATTAATATATTTTACAGTAGCATGGGAGCTATTTCCTTACGGGCTAGATCCATGCTGCTTCAGTAATGGGGGGGGGGGATTCCACCTAAACATTAGGAAGAACTTCCTGACAGTAAGAGCTGTTCGACAGTGGAATTTGCTGCCAAGGAGTGTGGTGGATTCTCCTTCTTTGGAGGTCTTTAAGCAGAGGCTTGACAACCATATGTCAGGAGTGCTCTGATGGTGTTTCCTGCTTGGCAGGGGGTTGGACTCGATGGCCCTTGTGGTCTCTTCCAACTCTATGATTCTATGATTCTATAATATGAATTGACTGAAATGGTTTCTTCCTGTGCCACTTTTACCCTCCTAAAAGTTGAACAAAGTTGACCTGGCAAGAAACCATGTCATATGTGCAGAGCTGTGTGGTTCTTTCATATGGAGCAGGGGGTAACCAATGTGATACCGACCGGATGTTTATGGTCCACAACTGTCATTGGCTGCACCCAACATGGCCAATGGTCAGGGATGATGGAAATTGTAGTCCAGAAAAAAGTGGAAGATTCCATATTGACTACCCTGATCTAGTCATTACCACAGTAGTGTGCAGGTTTGGGTCAAAGTTTGGTCCCCCGTCTGAAACTGTTTATGATGACTACAGTAGTCCTTAGCTTTTAATAGCCAAAAGAATTAGACCAGCTGTACAGCAACTGTCTGTGCTTTCTAGCATTAATGATAGAAAAGAGACAAGGTGCGACTGAGTGCCAAACGATGCAATGCTCACTTACATATAGTTTGTTTTATAAAGTGCAGCTATGGAGGCTGCATGCTAAAAGGGGGAAACAGTGCATTTTTTGTATATGTGTGTATATGTTTGTGTTTACCTTAGCTCTTCTTGCTTGTGCTATTTTTTTGGGGGGGGGGGGGACCGGTGGGAATCCTTCAATGAGGGGGGAAATTTAGCTGTGAGCCATTTTTAGCAGGCAAAGGGACAAGGGGAAAGAGAAAGGGCCCCTCCAGACTTTTTTTGCCGCTGCATTCATGATGTTTTGTGATGATACTGTGGAGATTATACGCAACCCCATTTTCAATACTGTTTGTACCTGCAGATGTTTTGGGGTGAACATTCTGCTTCACCTCCAATTGATGCACACCCTATAGCTTCCTGCTGAAATCCCTAAACTTTTCCTGCTACAAATGTTGGGGTGGCGTTGGTCTCACTTTTTTTACTCTATAGTGCAAGAGTGCCTCTCCAGATGGCAATACTGCAGTAACACTGGGGAAGCATCACAGAGCAATTGAGAAAGTGGAATGACATGTGGTCAGTCCAATATATATCTGTCACTATTGCACTATTAGAACATCATGACACATTGCAGAAGACACCTGCCCTCCACACACACACACACACACACACACACACACACACACACACACAACAGTGGAGGGACCCTAAGATCCCCTTTGCCTTGATATGGTCTTCTACTTCAGTTTGCAATCCTCAAAGCTGCAAATTGTATTACCAGCAGCAAAGTATTGTGCTTACTTTGGTCCTAGGCTGTTGTTGTTTTTAAAATGTATACTGTCTTTCATCCATGATTCAAAACAACATAGAAGCATAAAATACATGATAAAAACAAGAATAAAAAACCCCACAAACCAATAACTCCCCCCTTCACCCCACCTAGTGAGTAAAATATAGGACTACATTTACCAGTGACTGGTAAATAGAACCACTGTGTTATAGGTAAAAAAAGAGTTAGGCAGAAGAAATGAAGGCAGAAGAGAAGCTCGTGCATCTCTGGTTCAATACCCAGAATATCAAGGTAAAGGTAAAGGTAAAGGTAAAGGTAAAGGTACCCCCTGACCATTAGGTCCAGTCATGGACGACTCTGGGGTTGCGGTGCTCATCTCGCTTTACTGGCCAAGGGACCCTGCGTACAGCTTCCGGGTCATGTCGCCAGCATGACTAAACTGCTTCTGGAGAACCAGAACAGCGCATGGAAATACCGTTTACCTTCCCCGCCAGAGCGGTACCTATTTATCTACTTGCACTTTGACATGCTTTCAAACTGCTAGGTTGGCAGGAGCAGGGACCGAGCAACAGGAGCTCACCCCGTTGCGGGGATTCAAACTGCCAACCTTCTGATCGGCAAGCCCTAGCCTCTGTGGTTTAACCCACAGCACCACCCTGTCTCTGTATCTCAAGGTAGGGATGGGAAAAATCGCTGTCTGAAATCATGGAGAAATGCTACCAATCAGTGTAGACAATACTGAGGTAGCAACAATAGTCTGACTTGCATCTTCCTAACAGAAACAGTAAATGGGGGATGAATGAAGAATCCAGGCCACTGGGTGGAGGCATTTGGGGCTGGCTATAACATCACACTCTTCCAAACACTTATTCAGAGGGATGGAATAGATGCAATTCTTAGGTTTAAAGAAACATACTTGTTAACGATTTCGGTCTCTCTTATGGTATTTTGCTGCAGAGCAAGGCCATTTTAAAATACAGTTTGCATTTGTTAAGATATTGATCCCAGTTGCACCACTTAAAGCCCACAAATTTCCCCAAATTCAATAACTATGTTTACACGCAGTAGTCAAAGAGGAAATTGCATGTGAAAGCACTTTCTAAGGAGATGGTATTTTGTTGCAATTATGCATAAGCTGTATGTTTACATCAGGGTTTTAAGGAGAATTCAAAGCATATCTCCTTTTTGTGATGCATCAACAAGCATATCAAATGAGTGTTCAAACGCTTGTTCGCTTTATAAAATAAGAACCAAATGGCTGAGTAATTTCCAACCCCACAAAACTGCTAGAGCAATTCCATGGTCTATTTAGAACATATTTATAAAACCTTTTAAATAATAAAACTCTACACTCAATCTTTAAAAACCTACCAGATCTGTTGGACTCACATTTCCAAACATTGTGCATTGCAGAACTATTGTATTAAATGCATTTTTTCCCACCATAGATCATGCATGCCACACTTTCTCTCCATTAAGCCTTTGGCAGCTCTTGAGATTGAATTTGGTTTATTTGTTGGTTTGTTTGAATGAGCTGCTTTTGGGCAGGTGACCTATCACAACAATCATTCACAGAGCCTCACAGAAATGACTGAGCCAATGGCATCAACTTTTCCTTTGTCCATACTATGCCCTTGTGCAGAAACAGCAAGCCATATTGCTGTATGAGGGGAAGGGCTAGAGCCTGGTAGTAGAGTACATATAGAAAGTCATAAAGGTTCAATCCCCGGCTTATCTAGGATCACTGAAGAAAACCCATAGACCCACTGTGTACCATCAGGTGGACTAAGCATTATGCCACTAAGCACCACCTGCTGAGAACTGCAGGTGGCCAGAGTCCTGTTGCAAGCTTCCTGCAGGCATCCGGTTGGCCACTGTAAGAACAGAATGCCAGACTAGACGGGCAATTGGCCGGATCCAGCAGGGCTTCTTTTATTCTATTTTATTTATTAGATCTATATACCACCCTTCACCATAAGATCTCAGGGCAGTTCACAAAATAAAATACAGGATCAAAGCAGGTATATAGTCAAAAACAAAATGGCAAAACAATAACCCCTCTTCCCACAGACACATTTAAAAGGCTGTAGGATATTAATTAGCCAAAGGCCTGGTTGAATAACAACATTTTTGCCTGGCACCTAAAAATATATAATGAAGGCACCAGACAAACCTCTCTAACAGTGTATTCCACAAACAAGGAGCCACCACAGAAAAGGCCCGTTCTTGTGTTGCCACGCTCTGGACCTCACATGGAGGAGGAACAAAAAGAAAGGCCTCAGAGGATGGATACAAAGTCTGGGATGGTTTATATGGGGCTTATGTTCTTAGGATCTATTTTGGCATAAGTACAGTGGTCATGTGTCCTACACAGGACAGTCCCTTATTTGAAGGGCTGTTGAGTCCAAGTTTTTCAGGGAGTCTGATGTTGCCAACAATAGATAGCAGCTGCATGGCAGACTAATAGGTCACCTGGAACTCTGTATTGTCTACATTGACCGGCAGTAGCTTTCCAAGATTTCAGGCAGGAGTCTCACCCAACCCAACCTGGAGATCCCAGGGATTGAATTTGGGACCTTCTGCTTTGCAAGGCAGACGCTCGGCTACTGAGCTTTCCCACTAAATTACCGATTAAATTATATAAATTATTTCTCTCAACACATGCAAATTTACATTCAAATAAATTAGCATATGCAGATTTCATGCAAATTCACATTCAAATAAATTAGCATATGCAGATTTCATGCAAATTCACATTCAAATAAATTAGCATGTGCAGATTTCATGCAAATTCACACCCTTCTTCGATGATGTATTTCTTCTTTCTGGCAATGCATATATGATCACCCTCAATAAAAGGCAACTTCTTGTTTCCCTTGTACATGGCCTCATTGGGATTTTGGGGAAACATTTTGGAGTTAGTGTGTTTCCAAATGTAAACTAAATAAGGGCTCATTGCAAAGGTATACACAAAACAGTGGTTTGTTGTTTTTAAAAAAGCAAATGGAATCATAATCCCTGGGAAATGGCATATCTGATCCAAACCCACCTTTTAGTTCTTAATGGATGCCAAACTGATTTACATTCATTACCAAGTGTAGCTTGTCTGAGAATAACAGAAAGGCAAATGTGCTCACAGCAGCATTGATTTTCAAAAGGAGGGGAAGATTTTTTCTGATCAATTTCACAGTTGGAAAGTCTCAAATTCAACCCAAGAATGGGTTTTTTTAAATAATTTAACTCCCCAGCACACTTTTCTTATCTTTCTTCTCCCTCTGGCATCAGTGAGAAGTTTTCAGCTGCTAAAGGAATTGATAGTTCAAAGCAGCCTGGCAGGCTGAATATGAAGCTAACAAGGTATTTACTTTCAGCTCAAGTATTATTATTTAAAGTTGTTGTTGTTAGATCAGATTCATAGCGTGGAGACTAATTCTGCTCATACACCAAGTATGTAAAGGAATGGTATACTCTTAGAAGGATTTTAAACCTCATTTCTGTAGTGGTGATCTCACAAGGGCTGTTGCCTATTTTCCAAAGTACAAGGGGTTGCAAACATGTCTCCATACACCTCAAGTGTTCTCCAAGTGAGGGGAGGGGACATAGTTTAGTAGCAGAACACCTGCTTTGTATGCAACAGGAGGAGGTGCACCGAGTACAGCAGCGCACTCAAGCAGCCCACATACCACAGCTGCCTCGACTAGAAGGAGGGAACTGCGCAAGCTGTGGGGAGAATCACAAGAGGAGGACCTGCCATTTCTGCAATGCAGAGTGCAGGCAGTGCAGAAAATTGGGACACATCGCCCGGGTGTGTCGGGCTCGGCCCACCCGACACCAGGCATCAGATGACCGATCCAAGAGCCCCAGGTCCCAGGGCCCAACCCACCAAGGCAACTCGACAGAGCTCACAGACTTCCAGGTATACCAGTTGCCCCACCCCAACGTAGAGAAAATTTATGTAGTGGTACAGATAGAGGGGGCCCCGTGCCGCATGGAGCTTGACACGGGTTCAACTCTATCCATAATCTCGGCAAGGACCTTAAGGAAACTATGTCCTAGTGGTGGTCCCAAACTCAGGCCGGCCCCATTCACCCTACGGGACTTCCAGAAACATAAGGTCCCCACAATGGGGGTGGGGACCTTCAGGGTGCAATATCGAGGGCGGACGCGGCAACTGGACTTGCTTGTGGTCAAGGGCCCCTACATTAGCTTACTGGGATTGGCATGGTTTGGACCACTGGGGCTAGCCGTCACCGGGGTGAACCACACTAGCTTACAAGTGGACGTGGACGCCATATGCAAGGAACTTCTTCGATGGGAAATTGGGACAGTATACAGGCCCCCCATTGCACTACAGCTTGACCCTGCCGGGGTCCCGTTCGCCCTGAAACCCCGAATAGACAAGGATTTGGAGTGGCTCGTGGAGCAAGGAGTGCTGGAGCCGGTGCCTAATGCCCCCTGGGGAACCCCAATCGTCACACCCGTCAAGCCTAATGGTTCGGTCCGCATCTGCGCAGACTACAAATGTACCATAAACAAGGCCCTCACGGCCCACGCATACCCAGTGCCAGTGGTCAGCCATGTCCTTCCCACCCTGGCTGGGTCAAAAAAATTTGGCAAGCTGGACTTGGCCCAAGCATATCAACAGCTTCCAGTAGATGAGGCCACAGCAGAGGCACAGACGATTGTGACGCACAGAGGAGCGTTCAGGGTAAAGTGGCTGCAATTCGGTGTCAGTATGGCACCAGGCATATTCCAGAATCTAATGGACTCTCTCCTTAAAGGGATTCCTGGCATCACCCCCTTCTTCGATGATGTGTTGATTGCTGGGCCCACACCAGAGGAGTTTGAGGACCGCCTCCGCACCGTTCTGCACCGTTTCCAGACGGCGGGTCTCAAGGTGAAGCGGGAAAAATTTCTACTAGTAGTGCCTCAGGTGGACTTTCTGGGATTTATGGTGGACGCAGAAGGGGTCCATCCGACTGGGGACAAGGTACGGGCCATTTGTGATGCCCTAGCGCCCAAGAGCAAGACTGAACTTCAGGCCTTCTTGGGACTATTGAACTTTTACCATTCCTTCCTTCCCCACAAGGCGGCGGTAGCGGAGCCCTTACACAGACTCCTGGACAAGCGGGCCCCTTGGGTGTGGGGCCAGCGCCAGGAGGTCGCATTCCAGGCAGTCAAAGACTTGCTTGTCTCAAACTCGGTCTTGGCACACTTCGACGAGAGGCTGCTGGTGGTGCTAGCATGCGACGCCTCACCCTATGGCATTGGCGCTGTCCTGGGGCACCAACTCCCGGATGGAAGAGAGGTACCGGTGGCAAACTTTTCCCAGACACTCAACGCAACCGAGCCGAACTACTCGCAAATCGACAAGGAGGGTCTGGCAATCGTGAAGGGAGTAAAAAAATTCCATGATTTCTTGTACGGGCGGCCGTTTAGCGTGGTGACTGACCACAAGCCATTGCTTGGCTTGTTTGCCCCCGAAAAGCAGACCCCCCAGGTGCTGTCTCCTCCTGTCCTCAGGTGGTCAATTTTCCTTGCCAGCTACCAGTATGCACTGATTCACCGCCCTGGGAAGGCGATGGGCCATGCGGACGCCCTCAGCAGGCTACCACTACCGGAAACAGGCCCTGACCCAGCACCTGCACAAGAGGTTATGAGCCTGGAGCTGCTTCCCGACCACCCCATTCAGGCACAAGAAGTTGCACACCATTCCAAGAAAGATAGGGTCATCTCCCGGGTCCTGGACTGGGTGTGGAGGGGATGGCCCAGCAGCAGCCCTGGGCCAGAATTTGCCGGCTACACAACCCCTCAAACATGAACTGTCAGCCCACAAGGGGTGCCTGTTATGGGGAAGCAGGGTCGTTGTTCCCCAGCCCCTCCGCAAAAGGGTCCTCACAGCCCTACACGAGACACACCCAGGGGTAGTGAGAATGAAGGCCCTTGCCAGGAGTTATGTGTGGTGGCCGGGGATCAACGGAGAGATAGAGGCCTGGGTCAAACACTGCCAGGCCTGCCAAGAATCCCGCCCAGATCCCCCAAGGGCCCCAATCCAGTCCTGGGAGTCCGCCCGAGCACCATGGTCACGCCTGCATGTGGACTTCGCTGGCCCCTTTCAGGGGAAAACATTCTTCATAGTGGTGGACTCCTACACCAAATGGCTGGAAGTCACACTGGTACCGTCCACTTCCACGTCCGCAGTCATCCGGGTACTACGCAGGCTGTTTGCAACCCACGGGCTCCCTGACACTCTCGTCTCAGACAACGGGACTGCATTTACGTCAGGAGAATTCCAAACCTTCACAGCGCAGAACGCCACCCGCCACATCCGTTCGGCGCGCCATTCCACCCTGCCACCAATGGCCAAGCATGGTGCGGACCACCAAGGACACCCTCCGCCGCATGACGCAAGGGGATTGGGAGTACCGCCTTGCCACATTCCTTCTAGCACAGCATAGCACCCCCAGCTCAACGACTGGCCGGAGCCCAGCTGAACTACTAATGGGTCGGCGCCATAGCTTTCAGCTTACAGATTTGAAAATAAGGGACCAGCAGCCAAAATAAGGGACCTGCAGCCTCACCTGTTCCAGGCACTCCAGTCTTTCTGTCCTCCTGCAGTCTGGTCAAACTCATGCTGGTAGCTTCAAGAACACTGTCCAACCAACTTTGCTCCCTGGCCTGGCTTTGCACTGCAAAGTTTGCAGCAGCACGTGCAACAAAATGGTGTCCAGAATTCAAAAACCCCCTCAGCTTGCATTAACTTGCCACACACAAGGCATGCAAGCTCCACCCCCCAGTCGATCTTAGACTTCTTATTGGGTGAGCAACACAGCCAAGCAACACAGTTGGAGCCTCCCTCCTCCCTGGCCAGCAGGGAGGAAGGAAGGGAGAGGAGCTGCTTCCTTTGAAATTTAAGGGACATCCATCAATAAGGGACAGCAGTGGGACATGGCGCTGGAATAAGGGACTGTCCCTTCAAATAAGGGACACTTGACAGCTATGGTCGGCGCCTTGCAATCAGATTGGACAGCCTTCACCCCGATAGAGCTCAGGATGAGGTAGTGGTGGGGGAAGGCAGGAACCCCCGGACCTTCGTGGACCAGGACCCAGTGTACGCAAAGAACTTTGGGGCAGGCCCAGCATGGGTACCCACCACAGTCACCAGGGTCACTGGCCCCGTGTCGTACGAGGTGCTAACGGATGGGGGGCAATGCTGGCACCGCCACTGCAACCAGATACAGCGACGATTCCCGGGAGAAAACCAGGAGGAGGACAGGTCAGAGGAGTCCCAAGGGAACAGTGGGGCAGTGAGACCCACAGATCAGGAGTGTCCAGCAGGAGAGGCAGAATCAGTAAATACAGAAAGGACCCGCGAGGCTGAAAGGACACCGGAACCAGAACCACAACTGAGCGAGCTGGTTGCACCAGACCAAACGGCCCCATCACAGCCAGCATCCTTGGAACATGAGCCAGAACCTGAACCCCGGACCAGGGAACACCCCAGGCCGCAACGCACATGTAGGCCCCCGGCGTACCTTGAGGACTATGAATGCGACCTCCCGGGCAGGACTGGAACTTAGAGGGGAGCGGTGTTATATACTGAGCTGAATAGGATCCAAACTGCAGCAGTCTGATTGGTCCTAGAACAATAGGATCCAAAATGCAGCAGTCTGATTGGTCCTAGAACAATAGGATTCAGAATGCAGCAGTCTGATTGGTCCTAGAACAATGCAGCAGTATGATTGGTCAGCAGGAGCCACCCAGTCCAGCTCCAGATAGAAGTGAATCCACAACCTGATTGGCCTACAGGAGAATTCCAGAATTAGCCAATCACGTGCAGCCCATTGTGTAAATAATATATATAAAGCAGATACTTTGAGGGGACTTTCATTCCCTCCTCACCACTATGAGCTGAATAAAGAGCATGAAATCACTTTGCGAATCTGAGTATATTTCAAGTTAAATCCCTGGGATCTCCAGGTAGCATTTGGAGAGACTCCTGCCTGAGTTCTTGGAGTGTGGCTACCAGTCACTGGAGATGCCAAGCCAGATGGACCAAATGTTTGAATTAGCATAAGGTAGGGTGGGGTCTGTCAGATTTGGATGCATTCTGAATCCTGAGGTGTAGTCCTCAGAAGGATTTTGGCTCACCGAAGGCAAAGTAGGAGCTCTATGAGCTGGCACGAGTCAAAAGTGGAGGCCCCAGAAGTGCTTCCTGGTGTCTCGCTGATCCTGATAAAAATGAAAGCATTATCTCTAGGCTTACCATAATGCCAAGGTGGGATGATGTGAGAAGGCAGAGCACAGGCTAGAGAGAAGAGAGGGCAGAAGGGGAGTTCCATTGTGAGAAACAGGTCCAGCTTGAAAAGGAGGGAAATGTGTTACACAGAAAGTGAATCTCTTTTTATATAGATGCAAAATATTGCTTTGGATTATTCAGATTAGCTTAAACCAAGCAAGAGATCTGTAAGGCAACCTGAGAAAATGCCTCTGACTACATGGCAGCACCGTTTGAGATGGGGAGGCCCTGTACCAATTTCTTGTTTAAAATAAAATTTAGGATCAAACTTCAAGGGGTGACCAAAGGATCAAGTGCAGAAATAATACAGAAACAAAACTATGGCAGAAAGGTGTGTATACGGCCCTTTCTGTGGTCCAACTTTGTAATTCTTAGTGTGGTGGGGGTCCCGCATTGTCCTACTGTCTTTACTATCAATGCTGGCCAAATTTGGAAATTCCTTTTAGGAAGAAAAGGCACAGCAGAAATAGTTTTACTTAAATAAACAACACCATGAAGCTAACACCTGAGCAGTGGAGCTGGTCCACTATGGTCCTTCCAAGGAGAATGTTAAGAATTATTTTAACACATAAAAGGTAAAGGTAAAGGGACCCCGACCATTAGGCCCAGTCGTGGCCGACTCTGGGGTTGCGGTGCTCATCTCACTTTATTGGCCGAGAGAGCCGGCGTACAGCTTCCGGGTCATGTGGCCAGCATGACTAAGCTGCTTCTGACGAACCAGAGCAGCACACGGAAACACCGTTTACCTTCCCGCTGGAGCGGTACCTATTTATCTACTTGCACTTTGGTGTGCTTTCGAACTGCTAGGTTGGCAGGAGCAGGGACCGAGCAACCCTGTCGCAGGGATTCGAACCGCTGACCTTCTGATCGGCAAGTCCTAGGCTCTGTGGTTTAACCCACAGTGCCACACATACACGCACCAAATCTCGCCGCATACTCTTTCCTGTTCCCCACACATTTTATACTTCTATTTGAACCCAGGGAAGCTCTGCAAACATTTCTGGCACTCAGTTCCTTGCAGCACTCAAACAACCCTATTCTAAAAACATAGCTATGGCAAAGGGGCCCCTCCAGTGTGTCCCTAAGCAGAAAAACCTCATGACTAATTGGACTGCCCTTCACAGGGACTGCCCTATGAAGGTTTCCACTCCATCCATTTTTATGAGGGCTAACCAACATTGACAGTATTGTATCAGCCTAGGAAGGGCTGCCTTGAAGCATGCTCAGAGTTGTTGTCTTGAAAGTCATAGCCCAGATCACATTCTTTGTAGCTAGCAGGAAAAGGGTGTGGTTGCTAGTTTAAGTAGGTTGCTTTTCATTAATATTTATTGAGACAGGTGTCATGAGTTTGCAAGGAGGAGTTGGTGGTGATACTTAAAACCCTTAGGCTGCATCACACCCTTAGGGGAGAATATTGCCTGCAAATTTTCTTACTCAGTAAGCCAACAGTCAATGGCCTCCTTGCCTTCATAGGGGTAGCCAGCTAGCCATGGTTTACATCAGAAATGTATTATTCCATAAGCTTTCATGGATTACCAAGAATGATGCATCTGATGAAGAGAACTTTAGCTCCCAAGAACTTGTGCCATTAAAAAAATCGTTTTAAAGGTGGAAGTGCTGTTCTTTTTGATGTTCTGCTAAAATTGCACTATAGTCCACAGAGTTATTGGGAGGGGGAGAAGACTATAAAACACTCTGACAAACTTAAAATGCAAGTATGTACAAGATACAGGATGGGTAAGTTGAGAGCCTATACATAGTACAGCATCGTGAATTGTACCTGGCCTGCAAAACCCATCCATGCAACCTTGCCCTAGCAGACAGCCACACTTTAGATTGTCCAGTGACCAACATATAAAGTCCTATGCTTATAGGCTTGCATACCCTAATTTTTAGGCTGGGCTCTGAAAGATTCTTGTATGCAACAAAAAAATAAAATGAAAAGAAGCGTTCTAATTTCATAGTCTTTTGTGGACTATAGTGCACTTCATTAGGACTTATTGTGCATCAGAGCTTTCTGTTTTGCTCTGGGCATCAACGTTGGGATGTCTCATTAGCTTTCTGGTGCTCAACAACACATAATAGTATTATATCTTGAAAGTGTACATCATTCCACATCTAAGAGCCAAGTGCTGAGAGTTAGCATAAGGAAGTTTCCCCTTCCTTTCTCATACAAATAAATCACACCTGACAAGAATAATCTATAGCCAAGCCTGAATGCTCAACTATTATGGGCTTGGGGGTTTTTTTTGAGGCAAAAAGAAATAGAGATAATGAATGGCTATGAACTTGGGAAACTTTGCTTTATGAAAATGCTCATGAACAAGACCAAACAGGAAACTTAAAGAGCTTATGAACTTTTTGAATGAAAAATAATTGTTTATATTAAAGTAGGGAGGGGGAAATATTGAGGATTTTATGTCTGACAGGAGGCTTATCATTTATCCATCTTCTGAAAGGCTGCTTGAATCCAAAGTGTGTTTTGAAAATTCTATGTTAAATAGAAGTTTACACTAATACACCAGCTAATTACATATAGACATTTGACATGGTGATGTGGGGGGAATGAACTCCTTGGTCTAAAAGATAGGAATGAATGGGTCTACTTGTTATTTGTTTGCCTGAGCTTCTCGGAATGTGACAAAGCTAACATTTTGCATGGTCTGTTGGGCTTAGGTCTATGGTTATAAGGTGTTTTTTAAATCACATGACTTGCTGTGTGTTTAGCAGCAGAAGATTCACAAGTGGGGCAAAGAAGCTTGGGCTAAATGGCTTGTGCAGTGCTCCCCCCCTTTAAACACCAGCACTCCATTTGCACTCAGGTAAGGTGAAAAGGTAAAGCTTTATTGTCATTCTTTTTTCATTACAGGGATAATAAGCCTTCTCATAAACAATTTGAAGCAAATGATTTTTGGCTCCCAGTCAGAGCTGAGATGCCTACGGACATCCATTTGCACAAGTAGAAAAAGACACTCTGCCATTTCCAGGAGTAATATAGTCCATAAACCCCTTTTCATTGCTAGTTAACCATGAATTTGTTTCTTTTTAAAAAGAAACACTTTACATGCTTTCTGTGACAGATTTATTGTTGTTCTCATCATTTCCATTCAACAGGTCAAGATGCTTAAAATTGAGTAGGGTGGGGGACATTGCATACAGGCATCTGCTGAAGACCAGGTTGTGGTTACAATACAAAAAGATCAACAGCTGAAGTCAAAAATATTTTTGGCAGTATGCTGCCCATTCCTTTAGAGCCAAGAGTTTACAGTCTATTATTCTACACAATGGAGAACCAACCATAGGCTGTACAAAAGGACCCTGTAGTGATTATGCTACGATAACTTATTATATAATAATGTCTTTTCAAAGATTTTGCATCAGTTTCAGTGGCACATATGGAGACACCGATATCAAAGAACATTAAAGATACAGTGGTACCTCGGTTTACGAACAGTCCTGTTTATGAACGATTCAGTTTATGAACTCCGCAAAACCAGAAGTAGTGTCCCGGTTTGCGAACTTTACCTCAGTCTAAGAATGGAAGCCGAACGGTGGAAGGGCACCGGCGGTGGGAGGCCTCATTAGGGAAAGCGCACCTCGGTTTAAGAGTGGATTTGGTTTAAGAACGGACTTCAGGAATGGATTATGTTCGTAAACCAAGGTACCACTGTATTATATTTTTACTGCTGGAGGCACCTTACAGTTTGACCTCATTCACAGCGCTGGTTATGAGCTATAAAGCCCTATGCAGCTTAGATCCAAGCTATCTGAAAGACTGTATTTCCTCATATGAACCTGCCCAGATTCTGAGATCTTCAGGGGAGGCCCTTCTCTCAGCCCCACCACCCTCACAGGCATACTTGTGGGAGAGGGCCTTCTCGGTGGCTGCTTCCAGACTTCCCAAGAGAAATTAGACTGGCTGCCTCCCTGTGGTCCTTCTGGCAGCAGATGAAGACCTGCTTGTTCTAACAGGCTTTGGGGAACTGACTACTTTTAATGAGGGGGCTGGTGCCGTTGTGATTGCCTGTCTATTTTCAATAGATACTCAAGTGTAGGTGGGTTCCCATGAGGCAAGACACAGTGATAACAGCAAGAACCTTTATTGAGCTAACAGAACTGGACAACAGGGGCAAAGCTGGTTATATACATTTCTGAAGGCCTGAACCACTCCCACTCCCACTGTGATTGGCTGTCTAAACTTCCAAGCTGCGAATCATAACTCAGAGTTTAAGGGGCAATGGCAAAGGCCCAAATGAAATGTTCTGTGATTAGATGTCATGTATCGAATCAGAACACAGGGGCTCAGAATCCTTAGTCCAGACTCAAGCTCAGGCAAATACAGACCACTGAATACACAACAGATATTAGAGAGAAAGAGAGAGACTTTAATTCTATTAATTGTTTTTAAAATAATCCTCCTATACTTTTAGCTGTTCTTATTTTATCTGTAAGCTGCCTTGAGTCCCTGTCAGGGGAAAGGGGAGGATGATAATAATAATAATAATAATAATAATAATAATAATAATAATAATATACAATCTTCTATCTGACAAGGCCTATGTACATGCACTTACTCCATCCTTTAGAAATTAAGACTCATGGCAGGCACATACCAGAATCCTGGGAATCTGTTTGTACCAACATCATTCTAATTTAAACATTGCTTTTTCTAGATCCTTATCGGAATAGTGGTAATAGTGCTGGCACCATTGCTATCACTACTCTGGTCTTGTAATCTGTAGTGGTGCTGAGTGTGGCACTGCAGAGTCTGGACGGTGTTCGGGCAGGACATTGGCAGATTCGGGGTTGTGCGCTTGCACCAGTGAGAATGCCAGCATCAATGCAGCTCTCCTTAACTGTCTGACCTCCACCCCGGCCCTGTTCAGGTAAACAGCAGTGAACCTGGTGCCAGGAGAGCGGCTCTGCTCTTCCACATACTCTGATTGCAATTAATTCCTACATGCGGATAATATGATAGCACAACACGTTGCCATACATGCCCTCTATTCCTCCCCCATATTACTTGTGGTTCATCAGAACAGTAAGCATCCTGGAAAAAATGTGTCAAGTGGGGTTCTGATGTCAACCCCCCCCCCCCCTTTCCACAACTGTCAGATCATCCAAAGTCCTAGCATAAAGAACGCCAGAACATAACCCTTGACAGTGTGCAAAGCCCACCTTATTTCCTCACACATACATGCTCTCAGGCATGACTAAATATTTTCCTCCACTAGGAAACAATGGCTGGGGTGGGGTGGGGTGGGGGGAATCATTTAAAAGCAGGAAATGGACAGAGGAGCACAAGGTCATTCCTCTGTCCTCACTTCCACTTTGCCAGTTTGAGCCTTCATATTTCAGCCCTCCCCTCCCTTTATAAATAATTTTGAATGGTCTATTGTTAAAATGTTGGGTGGGCATCTTTAGAGGCTTAGCGCTTTTCTTCAGCCATGGAATCATCTAGAAGGCTGTGTGAGGCCGCAGCTGGGACAGGAAGTATCAGCACCTTACCTGACCTGACTCTTCGGAGGGCAGCTTCTCACAGCTGGCAAGAGTCTGAGATTAAGGCTAAGCTCCTTAAAAGCATTTCTTGTTTGTTGTAATTCTCATATTATGCATTGCTCCACTTGCTTTCTGTCGAAGGGAAAGTAGAATAGTTAGGGAAATTGCCTCTCAAGCCCTTCTAAGTTAAATGTCAATCCCGTACTGTACAATACAATCCAGAGTGGTGTATTCTCCCCATAGAGTATTAAAACACTTCTGCTTCCCTGCACAACCTAAGGTTAAGTTAAATATGTGGAGGAGTAAATCTGTACCCACAGCAATATGGCAATAGAAACTTGACTATTTGCACACAGCTATTCATAGAAAGGCCCATCATGGGTTATAACCTGTTATGTACTGAGTTGGATAGGATCCAAACTGCAGCAGTCTGATTGGTCCTAGAACAATAGGATCCAAAATGCAGCAGTCTGATTGGTCCTAGAACAATAGGATCCAAAATGCAGCAGTCTGATTGGTCCTAGAACAATAGGATTCAGAATGCAGCAGTCTGATTGGTTGGCAGGAACCACCCAATCATGCTCCAAATAAAGTGAATCCACAACCTGATTGGCTTACAGTAGAATTCCGGAATTAGCCAATCATGTGCAGCCCATTGTGTAAATAATGTATATAAAGCAGATACTGTGAGGGGACATTCATTCATTCCTCCTCACCACTATGAACTGAATAAAGAGCATGAAATCACTTTGCGACTCTGAGTATATTTCATAACCAGATTAGAAAGAGTCCTAAAACTAATTGTGTATAATCACCATAGCATTCAGAAATGCTTAAGAGTGGTCTTCTGATTCTTGCACTATAAATGAACCTGAAGCATCCCTCCTAATTCTTCACCTTGGGTAAACAGGTATTAATAGAAATGGGAAGTGTTGCCTCTGAACTTCCACAACAGGCTTTATGTTCTGTCCAGTAGCAACATGCAAATGTGATTCTAATTCCTAAAAAAACCTGTTGGCTCTAAATAATAAAATAAAATAAAAACTGAATGAATAAATATCCTCCCTTTGAGGACTTGCAGCTGAAATATTCAAATCACTTGAAATCATTATTCAAAAACTGCACAATGAAGGTGCCCAAAACATCTCCGTGGGGAGGGAATTCCACAGTGTAGGGTATGGTGACTGCACCTAAAAACAAAATGGCATTGTGTCCAGCTCTCTTGCCTTTGTACAGTATGCTACATTTCAGCCATGCAAAAACCAGGGGGTTCTATCTACAGCTCTCCAAGCAAGCAAGAGGTAATATAGCACATGACAACAATATTTTCCAGCTTGGCAGAGGGCGGATGGCAAGGCCTGTGAGGCATAGAAGCCAACTCCTAGGGCCAAGGGGGCTTCATGCCCCCAATAAAACATTTGAGGGGCTGTCCCCCCCCCAGTTGATGGGCATTGCCATTCAAATGGTGTACATGCACCACATCATGTGATTGATTATGCAGGCCGGGGCTTACCTGAGCCCCCCAGTATCTTATTCAAGTTGGCACCCTTGCCATGAGGGATATACCCGACAGAAAGTCCCAATGGCTTGACAGAGAGGCCCATGGAGGACTTTCCATACTTGAGCTTCCCCACCACTGTTTAACAAGCCTGTTCGTGGTTTAAATCCCCTTTAAAGAGGCAGTGTCCATTTTGGTTGAGAAAGTTTTTTTTTCTTCAGGAAAGCAAGAACTACTGGTAGGTGTCTCAAGGAAGAAGTAATGGAATTCCATGAACAAAAGCTCTGCACAATGGAAGCATTTCAGCCTGGGCAGGCGGGCAGGGGTGGGACTGGTGTGGGGAAGGAGCCTCAGTTTCTTCTGGGCTCACAGAGGCCACACAAAGTGGTAAAGATTACGTTACATTTTTGGCCTAATTAAAACTTCATTCCATAGTTTGAGGAAACCTCTTGAGAACATTTGCAGGTTTTAAGTAAAAGAGCTTTGCTGGCCTCCATGTGTTAACTCAAATGCTAGTGCGAGAAATTATAGCTGCAGTTCTGCGGGAGAAAGCTAACATTGCAGTCTGCAGTTTTTTTGCACCTTATCCAGTGTCCTGTTTTATTAGTTAGATGATATGTTTATCTGCAACTGCTGCTGAGAAATGTGTGTGCCCCCCACCCTCTCTTCCTTCCCATCCCACCCACATGCTCCACTTCTCCTTCTCTGCAGTCTGTCATATTTCATGTTCTGTTGAGGTGTCCATTTTTCACTCAAACCCACCAAACATATTTTATGACAACCATAAAACAAAGAGGTTTTATGTGGGTAAAAGAGCTGAGTTAAGCAGGGAAGGTGAAGAAACGGCGCCAGGGTAGAATTCTTTTGTGTTACCTTCTTTGATATGGGTAGCCTGGATAATAAACGGATTGGTGGTCTTCCCACTGCCTGTGGCGATTAGCTTTAGCACTCTTCACGTGATGATCACATGATGATTTCCCCCCCCCCCTGCAGCTCCCTGTTGCCCCCCCCCATATGCTATGGAGGGTTGGATCTTCCAGAAAAGCATGGGAATTGTTCTGAGGGAATGATGGATCAGCAATATTAAATTCCTTCCTTTGCACCAGTGACAGCCTTCACTGGATTGACCACAAGAGTGCTTCCGTTCATTTTTCTCACATATTGTACTGATTTTTAGGAGAGCTCCTAATGAAAGTGGGGGGATGCAGGTGGTGCTGTGGGTTAAATCACAGAGCCTAGGACTTGCCAATCAGAAAGTCAGCGGTTCGAATCCTCGCAACGGGGTTAGCTCCCATTGCTGCTCCTGCCAACCTAGCAGTCCGAAAGCACGTCAAAGTGCAAGTAGATAAATAGGCACCACTCTGGCGGGAAGTTAAATGGCATTTCCGTGCGCTGCTCTGGTTCACCAGAAGCAGGTTAGTCATGCTGGCCACATGACCCAGAAGCTGTACGCCGGCTCCCTCAGCCAATAAAGTGAGATGAACACCGCAACCCCTGAGTCGTCTGTGACTGGACTTAACTGTCAGGGGTCCTTTACCTTTACCTAATGAAAGTGGCTGGCTTTGATCCAAAGGGGCCTTGGGCATTGGAGAAAACTGCCTGCTCATTTCTGTGTTTGAGAAGTTTTCCCTCTTTCTTCCCATGTGATTTTTTTCACACTGTCCTGATATGGAAAACATCCACATGGACAAGCAACCAGGCTATGCATTATCTGAACCTATTGTCACTAAACAGATGATATCCCAGTAATACTACAAGTTGATTCATTATTGTTCTTTTTTAGTGTTAAAGTTATAATTGACAATATCTAAGGCTGTATATCGTCTCCCTGCTTATTTAACTTATATGCAGAATTCATCATGCGAAAGGCTGGGCTGGATGAATCTGAAGCCGGAATTAAGATTGCCGGAAGAAATATCAACAACCTCAGATATGCAGATGACACAACCTTGATGGCAGAAAGTGAGGAGGAATTAAAGAACCTTTTATTGAGGGTGAAAGAGGAGAGCGCAAAATATGGTCTGAAGCTCAACATCAAAAAAACGAAGATCATGGCCACTGGTCCCATCACCTCCTGGCAAATAGAAGGGGAAGAAATGGAGGCAGTAAGAGATTTTACTTTCTTGGGCTCCATGATCACTGCAGATGGTGACAGCAGTCACGAAATTAAAAGATGCCTGCTTCTTGGGAGAAAAGCAATGACAAATCTAGACAGCATCTTAAAAAGTAGATACATCACCTTGCCAACAAAGGTCCGTATAGTAAAAGTTATGGTTTTCCCAGTAGTGATGTATGGAAGTGAGAGCTGGACCATAAAGAAGGCTGATCGCCGAAGAATTGATGCTTTTGAATTATGGTGCTGGAGGAGACTCTTGAGAGTCCCATGGACTGCAAGAAGATCAAACGTATCCATTCTTAAGGAAATCAGCCCTGAGTGCTGACTGGAAGGACAGATCGTGAAGCTGATGCTCCAATACTTTGGCCACCTCATGAGAAGAGAAGACTCCCTGGAAAAGACCCTGATGTTGGGAAAGATGGAGGGCACAAGGAGAAGGGGACGACAGAGGATGAGATGGTTGGATGGTGTTCTTGAAGCTACCAGCATGAGTTTGATCAAACTGCAGGAGGCAGTGGAGGACAAAAGTGCCTGGCGTGCTCTGGTCCATGGGGTCACGAAGAGTCAGACATGACTAAACGACTAAACAACAACAACAACAAATTCTTTCTTTCTTTTCAGTTCATACATCCAACACTGGAACTATGCAAAATACATTCTCTGGGGCAAATGATGTTAGTAGGATCTAGCATGCTGTGTTCCTACTGCAACATTGCTGCTAATTTATTGCATATATCTGCTAATTCCCTGTTGGTGAGAGGAACACTTTTGGTCATGCTCCTAGTGCTATCAGCTTTCAACTTTTGATGCCCAAAATATTGCTCCCCTGTTGAGATCTTGGAATGCAACCAGAAAAGGCAAAGTGAAGTTCAAGGAGAGAAACAACCACAGCAAGCCACAGCAGAGGCTGGGGAGAATTTGGCAAGTCATGCATGGATGGAGCATGACAAAATTGGGCTCATTGGCTAAGCTTGCCTGGTGCTAGAATAATAGCCAAAACAGAAAAAGAACACATCTGATCCTATCTTTATTAAAAGCATAGTAGTGTGCTAGCTATTGGGAAACTTTCTCACCATTCTAAGCTGACATCATAAAGAATAACTTGTTTAGTTGATTGACAATAGCATTCCTCTTCAATCATTCAACCCAAGATTTTCCAGAAGCTTAAAAATATTGAGTACATTTTTTAAAAAACCAAAAAACCAAAACATGGATTTTTATCAGTATCAATCATGCAACTTACCTCTCAGCTTATCATGGTTCAATATTTTTTAAAACCCCCTCAGTTGTAGAAGAAAATGAACATAAGCCATTAATTGCTCCACTGACATTGATATAACACTGATTTTATTTCCTTGGTCTGAGATAGCACAAAGACCTCTCAGTAGATTAAGATCCTTGTAATGGATTATGATTACATTATCTATTTCTGTTATGGTAAGTGGAATACTTAGGTTGAAATTTATGATGTAGTCGTATAATGTAAGCTTGCCCCATAAACAAAATTAGCTTACTAATCCAGGTTTCGATTCCTGTAGATGTTTATGCAGGGCTTGGTTTGTTCTGGTGAAAGCCCAACTTATTTTAATAGGAGCATAGCTCATTAGACACACTGAGCGTTTGAAAGATCAAGTCCTTTGTGATGTCATTGTCATCATTATTTATACCCAAGCCATCATTTTTGTTCATGTTTGCATTTCCTAATGTCTCCTATTAATGTGATGTTTGGTTTTCATCTACATATCAAAGCATCCAGGCAGCTTAAACTCTGATTTTGTTTCTTTTAATCAATCACTACCCACTTAATGCTACAGAATGTGGTGTCTGTTTTTTATTGTTTTTGACAGGCAGATTGGAGCAAATTAGTACCGGGTTTTAAACTATTCAGATAACTGGACTATTATTAGAGAAAAGCTTCCCCCCATTTCTTTTCATTACACTTGCAGTTTTACAATGCAAAATGTAAATTGCAAGTGTGTGTGTGTTTTATTGAATAGACAGGTGTGGAAAAGTCATCACAGGTCAAACAACACCACAGACAGACAACCTTCACATACCCAGAAATACAATGCAACTCAATGGAAACAAGATAAGACATTAACAGCTTGGGCACATTTTCACGCTTGTCCTGTGGATGCTCTTGGAAACAGACCATAGAGTCATAGAGCTGGACAGCACCATGAATAGTTTTCTCAAACTATACACATATACCAATATGATGGGGATGAAACACACCCATACCTGCCCACACACTGACAATACAAGATGGGTAGTTTTGCTGCTTGCTGTGGGAGTTTATTGCCCCCAGTACGCTCTGCTTGCATTTCTCTTATGTAAAGGCATAAATCTCTTTTTTTTTTTAATAATTTTTATTCATTTTTCAGATAGTAAAGGCATAAATCTCAGTGCTCTCGTAGGCTGCATTCACATGGCAGCTTATTCCATTTTCACGACATTTCTCTAACTGTTAACTTACACATTTTATTTGAGCCTTAACATGATATAAAGGCTACCTCTGCAATGATTGTGGGATATAGTGAAAAAATCGTAGAATATAGTGCAAGCTCATTATTCGCATTTTTTTTTTCGTGGAAGCAAATAACACAGAAATAAATACTAAATAAGCACTCCATTGACTCTGCTGAGACAGGCCAGCTCTGCCAGGTCTCCATTTCATCAGGCTGCCTCACTGGGAGAGAGGAAGCAGGACTCATCACATCTGCTTTGCTGGAGGCCCAGTTTCATCACGCACCTGCTGCCTCTGTACTATGCCAGCTGGACAATATAGGAACAACTGTCTAGTAACTGGTGCCTGAGATTTGAGTTGTATTTTCCTGTTCCCTTCTTGTCCTCTTTCTCTTGTCTGTTGTAAGTATGTTTGCTTGAATATAAGCCTGCAGTTAGGGAGTGTCTTCCTTTGAATTCACATAAGCCGCTCTGGAAGCCTTTTTGGCTGAAGAGTGGGGTACAAATGCTCCAAATAAATACAATAAATATGGTACATTCCCCTTTAGTTCCAGAAGTGTCTTTTATGTCTTGTGAAAATTCAAATATAATGTGAAGAGGGAAAAGTTATGAAGTAGTAGTAGTAGTAGTAATTTATTCATTTATACATACATTCATACATACCCCAGCCACTCTGGGCGGCTCCCAACAGAATATTAAAACATGATAAAACATCAAACATTAAAAACTTCCCTAAACAGGGCTTCCTTCAGATGTCTTCTAAAAGTCTGGTAGTTGTTCTCTTTGACATCTGGTGGGAGGGTGTTCCACACGGCGGGCGCCACTACCAAGAAGGCCCTCTGCCTGGTTCCCTGTAACCTCACTTCTTGCAGTGAGGGAACCACCAGAAGGCCCTCGGAGCTGGACCTCAGAGTCTTGGCAGAACGATGGGGGTGGTGACACTCCTTCAGATATAAGCTGCCCCGTGACTGCAACCATGTATTTCAAAAGGAACAAAACCCTGTAACGCTACCTCTGTATTTGGGGAAGTTGGAAGCACTTTTCAGTATGAAGCAAGCAATTCATGAAGAAGTATACTTGAAACAGACCTCTTTTTTTTCTTCTCATTTTCGGTGGATGGCAAATTACTTTCATGGTGGTACATCATGTGGCCTACAGTTGTCTGATAGCTGCTGCTTCTGTGCTCAAAGTCAAACATATACATATATGTACTATGAGCACATTAAAATGAGAGAGTTGAACAATATTTCACTAAAGCTTGGCAAAGGAAAATGCCTCAATTCCTTTGGAGAAAAGATGCAAATGTTTCTCTTTATAATGTGGCATGTTTGGATGCACAGCACTCAAAAGCATAAAAGAAATTATAGCTGAGCTTAATTTGTCTTTAGTATCTGTATGTATCTTAGTCAGAAATGAGCCCGATGTTTAGCGAATGCCGTACAGTCAGGGCAGATTTCACGTTTGCAATAGCCCAGGCCTACAATTTGGCCCTCGCTGTACATCTGCGGCATATGCAAAGCAGAAAACCTTATAATTCATTATCATTATTATACTTTTTAAGAGTCAAAAAGAAGCAGAGAGTGCCTGATAATGTACAGGGAACAAGTTTAAGCTGTTTACTGAAATGCTGTGAAATCTACTATTTTGGTATTCCAAACCCATGTCAGATGCTAATGGAAATCTCATTTTTATGAAGCAATGGCAACATGCCATTGTTTGAAATAACAAGCATGCTTTCTCTAATTCGGCTGGACTGCCAAGATGAATGCAATGTCTGCGAGATTGATGTGGGAGGGTGCCAAGTGTCATTTTTGGAATGGCTCTCATTGGTCTAAACAGAGAAACAGTAGAAACAAAAATTTTATTAGTGATAATTTATCTGCCACAACTGACAGCTCCACCACATATAATCCTTGCAGAAATTACCTCCTCACTAATGGCATCCTTTGTTTAGAAAGCAGCAGATTTATGAAGTGTTTCCAGTTGCTGGTCACCATAAAAGTCAATCGCAAAGTGCACTTATCCCCCCCCCCCCAATGCTGCAATTTCTATATTAGCAAATAATTAATGAATAATTATTTCCCTGAGTCTGTAAAGGCCAAGTTCTTTCCCTGAAGTGGAATGTAACCAAACTAGTCCACTGGAACCTTTATATACAAGTGGAATGGAGATGACTTTTCTGCAAAAGCAGTTAACACCATTTTGTTCTTTCTGTGCTTTGTCAGCAGTCACTGCTTAGAACTGGGAGAAGTTTGGTGAACTGGGAGGAATATGTCCAACATCTCCCAGCAAGTAAGGGTGGAAGGATCTGCCCATTTCAATTCTATCAGTTGGCTGCATCCCCCACCCAAATTCTTAAATTCAGTTCTCTACATTTCGGCAGCAATTTGCAATTAAACAAAAAAACCTAGAAATCTTCATGAAAATTTGTTATCTTTTGAGTATGACTTTTTCCTGATAAGAACACTTTATGCAGTTTTGACTAACGTACACATTTTTGCAAGCAATTCCCCCCAATATAAAGCTTTTTAATGTGCTGTTTGTTTGTTTGTTTGTGAAAACATTGGTTAACATCATTGCAAAGTGAGAATTTAGAAGGATGGCTGTTTCACTTTTCATATTGTTTTGGAAAGCATGAATTTGATAGATTCACCCTTAAATATGAATGAAATCAAGTCTCCCCCATTCCTAGGGAGCAAGCAGTCACAAGTTCTATAGCTTAGCTACTGAAGCTCATAGAAGGTAACTCGTACAATGAAGAAAATCTGAGATAGCCCCAAAACAAGGTTCCTATAGGTACTTCCATCTCACAACAAAGCTGGAATAGTACAACGATCCTATAAAAAGTTGTCGGAGAGTAAGCCCAACTCAACGGGGCTTACTTCTGAGTAAAGAGACAGATAGAGATAGAGATAGAGATAGATGAATGATTGGGCTGCATGAGGCCTAGGCTGCAATCCCAATGCAACTGACCTGGGGAGGAGCCCGACTCAATTCAACAGGACTTACTTCTCAGTAGACACATTTAGGATTGTCCTATGTAAAACCTTTTGCCTTTCTCTATCTGAATTATGGCATTATGGGTCAAGTCAGTGGCCCACCTAGTCCAGCATCCTGTTCTCACAGTGGCCAACCAGATACCTATGGGAAACCCACAACGAAGACTCTCCCTCCTGAGGTTCAGAGGTATGCTGCTTCTGACAGTGGATGGTAGCCACGGACAGCCTTATCCTCCATAAATTTGTACAATCCTCTTTTAAAGACATCCAAAATGGTGGTCAGCTTAGTCACGTCTCAGTCTCCTTGCTTTCGGTGTGACTTGCCACACTTAACTTTAGCTGGACTGTGTTAAATTTATAAGTTTAATGTACATAAAATGATGTGTCTCAATGCATTGTATTTAAAATGCTGTGGTAGGCAACAGGGTTTTATTCTGGCAAAAGTAAAGGTCCAGATCTGGGATTCCACTGAACAACTCTAACAGACTGGGCCCAAGCGATCTAACCAATTCTTTTTCTACTGGAATCCTGTCCAAACTGTTTCCTAATTTCCCATGTTCAAATGCTGCACAAGAGAATGATGGATGCCTGCTAGAAACTTGTACTGAACCTAAATAGCTATGCTGTAGGCCAGGAACTGTTCACTTCAATAGGCTTCTCCTCATAAGATTTATGGTGACATGTTTGCCAGCTGCTGATAAGCTGCCCTTGCATTGCTCTATTGGAAAGCTGGACAGTGGACTCTTGATCTGACACTCACTCCCCTTCCTGTCTTAAGAACTCATTAGAGGAGCATGCGTCCCATCACAGTGTTTCCATCGATCTGCCTCCGTAGAGCTCAATTTCCCACTACATCATGCAGCCCCATGATGTAGTGAGCAGAGAGCTGAATCTGAATTGAGAGACCTGAGCCTTGTTTTGTGGGTGGTCTTGGGCATGCTGCCATTTCTCAACCTAATCTAGCAAGGCTTGGTTCTGAGGATCACATGGAATAGGCCCATGCTTGTTGTTCATATGATAAAGATGCCTGTTTAGAGAAAAAGCATCTTACAGCCTCACACATGGGTAGAAGGATAATATGATTATCCCCACATTCACTATCTCTGAGAACTGCAGCATCATTTCAGTGGCACTAAGACATGTCCCACATGCCAGTGGTGTCAAAATGATGGGTATACAAATCCCAACTATTGATTTTTACTACTTCACATGGTCGGTGGTGCAGTATAGTTGAGGTTCATGTGATGATTGCACCTGGTTAGTATACGCAAATGTTTTCCCAAAAGACATGTATTTCCCTAATAGCTCATTTTTTGTTCATTTCTTATGGTTAATGTATCCTGCCCTTCCTTAATAGAGCTCAAGGCATCGGTTAGACTGCTGATGGGTTAAGCTGAGAGAAATGTCTGCCCAAGGCCACCCAATGAACTCAGCAAGAATTTGAATTGCTGATGTGAAGTCCACACTTTCATCAGTAATGAGTACCTTAAGCCTACTTCTAATTGAAATGATAAATGGATCATACAGCCTGGATCATACAGCTTCAGATGGGCTGTTTAGAACAGCCACCTAAACTCCCTAAAATTAGGTATTTTAAATTTACTTAATTACCCTAGCTTGCAGTCCTAAACCTGGCATTAAGTTCCATTAACGGAACAGAACCTGAACCATTTGAAACTGAACTTTCAAATCTGTTTTTAAAAAGCTCCCCATTTCCCACACATTCTACTCAGAATTGACATCCAAGTCGAATTTCACACTGCCTCCTGCTGTTCAAAGGCATGAACTGAAAGGAAAATGGTTTGGGGTTAGGGAAATGAAACTATTCAATGTAGACCTGGCAAAGGTATTACTATTTCTTGGACTTGTGGAACTATTTATATTTGGGTAAATCATATTACTGGAAAAGGCCAGAATGCTCTTTATCCAAATCAGATGGAGTTAGATCAGGGTGTGAGACCCACTGAGCACATATATCTGAGATCTCCAGTGATCATGAATATGGGGAAATGTGTCATACTGAATGTATCAAAGGTATCATCAAAATAAAATAGCAGCAGGAGTGGTAACAACAACTACTGCAAGTAAATCAAATCCAGTTTTATGATTTGGGGTTTACTTTACGTATTAGCAAACAAAACCAGCCAAGGTACATCAATTTTTGAGAATAAGTTTAATGGCTCCATCAATTATTTGCTGTACTAAAAAACTGAATTTTGTTAAATAATTAAGAACAAGTTCGTTGTTATGAATGCACCAAATGATTTGTCACCAAAAAGGGATTCTGCTGCCATGTATTCTTTTAGCGAGGCATATTTATTCTGGAAAGACGGAAAAGCTTTTGATGACAGAGTTGTATAAGCACCCATCAGCTCTAAAACAGACAGAGCAGGGCAACCCACTTTAACCAAAGATGTCACCATGTAATCACCGGATGAAACACATGTAATGGACATTTGTAATGCTGGTGTTGAAAACATGGTTTGAAGCTACAGACAACAAAAGATAAGGACAGCCTTTGAAAGAGACTTTTCAAGTTTATCAGTTTTGACTTTTAACCAGTTAGGGCCCCCCAGGAAACAGTATCTATCTTGTAATTAATGTTGACCATTCTATTGGTCCTTTCCTATATATCCATCATTGTACAAGGATAATGAGACGGAAGAGATACGGTTTTTAAAAACTCTTTATCCATTAGTAAGATTGGCAGTGCAATCCTATACATGGATGCTTAGAAGAAAGCTCCACTGAGTTTAACTGAACTTATTCTGTATAGAGTAACACAGTATATTTCTGTGTATATAAGTACTAGATACAGTAGTGCTCTGTATCGTATCTTAAAGTGTACTGTTTTCAAGGTACAAGTATGTACAGGACTGCAGGCCAAATGTTGCTAAATGTAGAAAACACATATTTTTAATCTTAAATTTTGACAGGCACTAGCTTTTAAAACAATTCTAACCATTTAAACATGGTAACACAAAGGGAGAAGGGGGTTAATTATTATAGTTAGTCTTGAAGAGATTAGATACAGTGGTACCTCGGTTTAAGAACAGCCCTGTTTACGAACTATTCAGTTTACGAACTCCACAAAACTGGAAGTAGTGTCCCAGTTTGCGAACTTTACCTCAGTCTAGGAATGGAATACAAACAGTGGAAGGGCACCGGCAGCAGGAGGCCTCATTAGGGAAAGTGTGCCTCTGTTTAAGAACGGTTTTGGTTTAAGAACGGACTTCCGGAACGGATTAAGTTCTTAAACCAAGGTACCACTGTACCTGCTAAAGCAGGGTGGGAAACTGTCTGAAGATAACCTGAAGATAACCTCTCTCAGCTCTGCTGGGTAAAGAGACTTCTGTCCAGTTGGATACAAGTCTTTCACCGGACTACAAAAGATGAAAACAAGGGACCTGCTTACTGGGTCTGGCACAGTCCCTGCTTTTCTGCAGCACTTTGTGACCACAGAAAGCTAAATGGCTTGCTTTTGTTTTGTTTCTTAACCGTAGGCGGGCATTTGCCACCCAGACTGGGTGAGGTAAATGATGAGACTGTCCTGAGGCGATTGTAAATTGCCCAATGCAGCAGCTTTTGGGTGAGGCTCCAGTGGAGCAAATGCAACGTATTTGGGTCTGAAGCTATTTAGTACTGTCTGTCATCACTTGCAGGAACCTCCTGCAGGAAAACGTGTGCCAAACATGTGTGGGTTTCGTACCTCAAAGTGCTGGCTGACCTGTCAGTTACAATAAAGCAGGCTCAAAACCTTGGGAGGCAAATTGCGTACTGATTTTAGTCTTTCAGCTCTGATGATACAATGGCTGCTATATGAGCTTTATTAAACCCAGGGAACCAATCGAATGCAGACCGAAAAAGACAAGACCCTGAGGAATAGATGCCATATAACTAACCATCTGACAAATGGACAGGATCCTTTTAATATACACAGGGCTATTTAAAGGGTTTTTTTGTTTTGTTTTGTTTTGTTTACATCTGTATTTCTTATTTTACCATGTTTGATATATACACATAATCAGGAGCTTTGGTTTATTTGCTTTAATCATGCTACAAGAGAAAGGAAAGGCCTCGCTGAATGAACAATATGGCACATCAGTGGTGCACAGCTTCACGCCTGACACGCTGACAGGCAGCCCTCAAACACTACCATCCTGCCCAAGTTGCGCCAAGGGACCATACTCCACAATCCTTCATTCTCATTGGGTCTAGCTTGCCCTGCGCACATCTGGTGTCCTGGGAAACCCTGGGCCTCCTTGGTCTGTCTGTGACTCTCACCAGCCTGCCGCACCACCCAGGTTTTGAGAATTCCTCCTCAAACTCAAGATGTGCCAACTGGCAATCTATTCCACATCAGCTACCGCCAGTTAAGACAGCAGATGGTAACAGCTTTCATTCACTGCTGTGCCGATTTGGAATCAGATTGGTGACCTAGAGGTGAAAAGGCACTGTGTGGTGTCCTGTTACCATTCTCTTGAGCAAAGGATACCGTCCCTGCCTTTTCTCCCCACATGCTAAGCTGTTACAGAGAGAAATATGAGTGAAGTATTTAAAAAGGCAAGAAAATACCTTCTATTTAAAGGGAGATGGTTTATCATAATTGGACTGAATCTGTAGAAAAAGACAGACTTCTCTCTCTCTCTCTCTCAAGATAGATTAGATTAGATAAGGCTGCATTCAAATGGCAGTTTATTCCATTTCTCTGATGTTCCCCTAATTTAATTTCTACATTATATTTGAGCTTCCTTGTGACGCAAAAACCACTTCTGGCAAACGAGTGGCATATAAGACATGTTTAGGGCTCATTTCTGTGTTATTTGATTCCAGAAAAAAAAACACCTCATGCATCCACCTTAACCTGGAAAATCATGGGACTAAAGTAATGGAATTTGAGGTGGTATATCGGCATACATCTCTTTCCTGCTGTTCTGATGGGGGGAAATCATGAGGGAACAGAAACACACATGTGTGGAAAAGGTGGGGGAGTAGTGGCATTGTACAATGACATTTGTTGCTGTGTGGATGAAATATAGAACAACGTTCTGGTGTATCGGTTAAAAAGCCACAGTTCCATAATGAAACAAGTACTGCAGTGTGAAAGGAATACAGTGGTACCTCGGGTTACATATGCTTCAGGTTACAGACTCCGCTAACCCAGAAATAGTGCTTCAGGTTAAGAACTTTGCTTCAGGATGAGAACAGAAATCATGCGGTGGCGGCGTGGCGGCAGCAGGAGGCCCCTTTAGCTAAAGTGGTGCTTCAGGTTAAGAACAGTTTCAGGTTAAGAACGGACCTCCGGAACGAATTAAGTACTTAACCTGAGGTACCACTATATTAGCAAAAGGGACAGAAGTGCTGTCATTGTAATCAGGAAAACTAATGCAAGATCCCCCAGTGTCTGAATGCACCTACAGTACACACACTCTCTCTCTCTCTTTCTCTCTCTCTCTCTCTCTCTCTCTCTCTCTCTCTCTCTCTGCAGCACTAAAGGTTCCATAGATACTTTTTTATTGTTAAGTATTTGAATGCAGTTGTTCCTTCATATGAACTGTGGTGGTGGAAATGGGAATTATATGCCCCCCCCCAATATTGTAGGAAATAATGAAGGTCAGGTGAGAAGAAATGTGTGGCCTCTTCCATTTAGATCCCCCATTATATCATTTTATTTTCCCCTTTCCCCAACCTCCAAATGCTTCTGAGTCAAGAAAAATGAATGTCTGAACTCGGATCTAACTCATGGGCCGATGAATATGGAAGCAGAGGCTTCCATCCACCTGTAGCTGGATGGGGCACCATGTGGATGCAAATAGGAACACATACCAGGTTGCTCGCATCCAATCCTACTGCTGAACATTAAAGCACATATCTGCTATAACAGAAATCGCTCCTATCAGGGGACAAGCATGAATGTCCAGTTTAGGCCCAGTTGTACATGGGTACTTGTGCTGTTGTATGTGCACCTATTTGAATGCATCAAATGCATTTTCAGTGCGTGATGCTTGTAGAGTGGCCAGTGGTGCTCCTTTATAGGGAACAATACTCTATGTGAAGAAGTCTTCTGTCTGAAGTGCTGGGCCAAGATGAGACAGGAAAACAGGGGTGGGGCGGCGGTCTTGAAGTCAACAGTTAGCACCTGGGCAGCAGATTGAGCAGACACACAAGTCTCATCTGGTCACAGTCTTTCCCAGTTCGGCAAGATGCACCGTGTTTTTGTTTATAGCGATTATTTCTCAATTTGCATTTGCACCTATATTAGCACATGCAAATTCTGCACAAATCTGTGCCCTCTGTTGTCTTCCTTTCCGATGCTGCACTTAGTCTGTTTCGGCAATGCTTAAGAGGGCACTCTAGATGAATTCAAGAAGCAAACAAAAGATGGAATATTCAAGTCTGTGGGTTGTATCCAATGAAGTCATTGCATGAGTGAAACACCTGCTCAGGCAATGAATTTACCCTTCTACTCTGCTCATCTCTCTGCAGATTCCCCTGCTTTGAGCTTTTCCCCATCCCTCAAGAGCGGAGTTTTTTGTTTTGTTTTTAGTGGCGGGATCAAGGGTATACAGAGGGAGGAGAGGGAGATGATACTCCATAGAGCGAGTGGAAGTCATTCCACCAACGCAATTACTTAGTTGGATTCAATCCCCTGTCTTGAATGTAACCTAAGATCTGCTGTCTACATGGACTGGACTTTTTTGCCTCCTGGTGAGCAGAATGTCTCCTGCACATGCTTTTTGTTGCCCTTCTTAGACTTGTTGTCATAGAGGCCATAGTCCTCAGGTGTCAAGTGGTATGGAAAGAGATAAACCATAGTTGACATAGACCACTACATCAGTCAACTTTTTCACAACTTTGGCACTCCACCATTTGAGGCCTATATTTTACAGTGTCGGTCAGCCCCTTCTGACTTGAAACTGCCAGCTAAGGAAATGAGGACAGACAAGCACATTAGCACCAGGCCTTTGTTGCTGATTATCTTGGCAGGGATAGCGGCTACCTACAAACAGTGCAGAGGTCAAGGCCTAGAAGGAGTCCTTGTGTTTTTATAGTGACAATTTAGTTAGAGCAAGAACATAGGCAAAAAATTCTAAGTGACCCTTAACATTGGCAGTGATAACATGGTAGAACAACCGACTTGCCAGATGTTGAGTTGATTAACATTTTTAGTAAGAAAAGAAACCTATGGATTGCACCCAGTGTTAGTCATGCACAGAGTAGACCCATTAAAATTAACTTAAGTTTGTTAATTTCAGTGGGTCTTTTCTGAATAAAGCTTTGCTGCTTACAACCCATTGTCCTTATTAAGACCCAAGTTAACAGAACTGAACATCTTGATGAATTATAATTTGACAGCTTCACCCTGCAGGCTGCCTTTGAAATTCCTTTGTTCGAGCACGGCCATCCTAAAATCAGCGGCAGAGTGTTATAGGAAATTGGAGTATGCTCAGAGCCGTTTCAGAGGTCAGATGTGTGTCCATTCACTTTCTATGGCCTGTCCTATGGAGAATGCAGAAGAACATGGCTGAGAGATAATGGCACTTACGGTATATTACATCAGAAGATGAGGCAGTGAATGAACTGACTAATATACTTTTAGAGCTTTTTATAAAATGTCTCACATTATATTGCCAGGATCTCCAGCAGAGGTTGATGATACAGGGCCAAGGTTTCTAACAGACCACTTCTATCCATGACTACTCAGAAGTAAGTCCTACTATGTTCAATGGAGCTTACTCCCAGGCAAATGAGTACAGGAGTGTAGCCCAGTAATGTAAGTTGTCTCTGAGAATTGCATTTATGCTGGTATAACCAACTAATTGAAGCAAGACATTTCAGATGCTTAAATCCATTTGAGCAAAAGGAGTTCTGGATCTAGTCCAGTAACAGGTTCAGTTTTTGCACCATTGAGGTATTTTATGCTTCTTTTGAGTGCTATGTTAAAGCTATTTTCTAAGTGGAACTGCGTTTGGAATATATGAAACCTAAGCCAAAACTGCCGATCCATCCATCATTCAACCAATTGAGAATATTCTCTTCACTTGTGATTAGTGATTGGGAAATGCTCATAAGGTTAATTCAGAGACGCTCCCAAAATTAATCCCTGATGTGAAGCTCTTCTACAGGGGTACTGGGAATCTCATCAAATTTCTCATCCATCCAGTTTTCAGTCAGGTTGGAAACTTCCACAGAAACTGCCTTGCTCATCACAGTTTTGCTTCTGGGCCAGAGCAGTCAAGAACAATCAAAGTAAAATAAAGGAGACATCAACTCTGTTTTCCTCTGTATTCCAGAAAAGCAGCACTTCGGTTCCCATATTGCAGGGAAAAGACAGGTCATGTATTCACACTAACATATACAGGAATACACAGTCCACCACAAAGCCTCTGCATTTTAAAACTGGCTAGGACAATGAATGGGGTAGTTCAATGCTGGTGTCTCGGACTAACATTTCAGGGCCAAGATTACAAACAGCAGGCTGTGGTCACAATTTTTGGAGGTTTGAAAGGCGGCAATGTGCAGATTCCTCTTCCCTCCCACAAGAATAACTATCCCCAGCTCTTATTTAAAGAACAGGCCTACCGCCCACCAGCTAGCTGCAGTCTCCTATGTCTTTTAAGAACAGATTTTAATGCTCATACAAAACATTATCAGATTGCAGGTAGGGGAATTATTGAAATAGTACACACACTTGTCAGTAAGGCTGCATACACACCGTCCATCTAAAGCACTATAAAGAACTACAGCTTACCTCTAACAGAGCTACAATTCCCAACAGCCTTAACAAAAAAAAAGATCGACACATAATCCTTGACCCTGATCATGCATTGCAATTAGACATCTGCTATAATATTTACCTTTAAAATATATATATATACACCAGTCTTGTTGCTGAATGTGAGAGGAGTTTTTCTCCTTTACTGTCACAGCTCATTTGGAATAATAAAGCTGCCAGAGCTCTATTTTTGAATGTACACTGTTGTGTGTTTAGATTGGTGAAAAGACCTCATACAGTTGGATGGAGTCTCTAGTGCAGAAGAAGAGCTCCATCTTGTGGACAGTTACACTTGTGGTTTTCACAATTTGCATTTTTAAAAAATGTCCACTGTGTTTGGTTAGCTAAATAATAGATAGAACTATTAATTCTGAATCTGAAAGAACTAAGGAATTATATCTATGTACAAATTCCACCATATGTTTGATAGACTTTGCTGTTCCCTGATAGCTATTTTCATCCATTTCGCCGATCACAAAATTCTGGAACAAGTCAAGAGCCAGGGAAGTAAATCATTACAAACAGTTGGATTATATTTCCTGAAGAGGACTTTTCATTTGAGAAAGCCACACTTCGCCATTGGCTGCTTTCAAAAGAGCAAGAACAGATTGGCAGGTGGATCGTTAGACATGCAGCCCAAGTCTGTGCATGTTTACTTAGCAGTTCCTTCCATTATGATCTGTAGATCTTACTCTAAGGTAAGCTTGCATAGGACTGCAGCCTTATTATTATAGTACTAGGGTACACAACAAAAGTTGGTCTTTCATGTCTTGGAAAAGAGAATTGTTTGTGCACACACTTTGCATTTTTTTGCCTCTCTATGGGCAGAGAGGGTAGCCCCCCACGTCACTCATTCAAAAATCCAAATGTTATCATTGGCCTAAAAAGGTTCGTGATCCCTGAGCTACACGATCACTTCCCAAATGCTGAGACTTTCACAACCCTTCTCAGCTACGACTTCAGTTTGCATGCATGTAACTCTCCAACGGTTTGACTTCACTCCTCCAGATGCCCTTTTCCATTGTCTCCCGAGGCAGACAAATGCCAACCACCCTGTTTCTCTTTTAAAACCATGCTGAACCTGGAAGTGGGTGTGGAGAGCACAGCTGAATGGGACACAGCTGTGGACAACCTGAGGAAGTAACATCCCCTTTGGGCCTTTGATGTCCATTGTTTCCAGAAACTCTTCTCGCCTTGTTGTAATATTTTGTTTAAGTTGTCTGTTCTTGCTTCAGTTTTCTGTACACCACTTAATAAATGAAGTGCTGTAGAAATTAAATACAGTGATACCTTGGATCTCAAATGCCTTGGTACTCAAACAACTTGGAACCCAAACACTACAAACTCAGAAGTGCTCCAGTGTGGCGATCACACAGGGTCCCCAGACGTTTCACCGTCTATTGATCCCTGTGCCACGACTTGATTTCTCGCTGCCACCACCCAGGCCCTACCTGGCACAATACTGAGTCCAGTCAGGTTTAAATTGGAACATAAACTTATGTTTGTTTATTGCAGCTTAACAAGCGTGTGGTTTCATAAATGGTATCGGTCAATTACAATCATAGGGTGCCTATCCAGACCTATAACTTCCGCTACCTGCTCTCACTCACTAAACCACCTCTCAGATATTTACTTGTCTTCCTAGCTCCTAACTGTTCCTGACTCAACTTACTTTCGCTACACTAACTCAACCTACCCACAGACTCTATCCCAATTCACTCCCACTCCAACCAACCAACCACTCCACTCCCAACAAATTCTCCCTTCACCCCTCCCAGAGCTGGTTTTATAGTTCCTCTGACTCCACCCCCCTTTGGTTCTGATTGGGTAACTTGTATAACTATTTCACCTCCAGCACTCTCATACGTTAATGTCACATCCGGTTTGCGAACTTTTTTCAAAGCTAAACGTGCTCCGTTTTGAGTGCCACACTTCCATTTTGGATGTTACGCTGAGGTCTGTCTGGCTTTACTGTTTATTTTTGCAGCTCTTTTTTGTTTTGTTTTTGTGACTGTGTGGAACCCAGTTCAGCTACTGATTGATTGATTGTGTGACTGCAGTACATTGTTTATTGCTTTCATTTTATGGATCAATGGTCTCATTAGATGGTAAAATCCATGTTAAATGGCTGTTTTAGGGGTTCTTTTTAAAAGTCTGGATTATTCTGTTTTGCATTACTTTCTATGGGAAAGCATGCCTTGGTTTTGGAATGCCTTGGTTTTGGAACGGACTTCCAGAATGGATTAAGTTTGAGAACCAAGGTACCACTGTAATCAATCAATCAATCAATCAATCAATCAATCAATCAAGGGCTTCTACATTTACTTTAATGAATGTAAGTCTCTGCAGCGGACAGGAGTGAGAAAGTTGTCACTCAGGTCTGCCACTGCTCTATTTGCTAGGGAAAAGCAAAAAGGCATCCCCCCCCACACACACTTATGTGCGACCCCATATATGCCTGGTGCCAGGAAATAAATAATTTGATTCCAACCTGGAAATGGTGGGACAGAGCTGGAGAGTCCTCATAACTCACAAGAAGACCCCAGAGCCTAAAGGGGATGTCAGTGAGGGCAGAGGAAGCCCCCAAGAGATCGGAGGTGCAGCGGGGCTTTGTTTAGGCTCTCCCCACCTAACAGCAGATGCACGGGACAGAGCAGCAGCAGCCGCTTTTCCACACATCCTCCAGCCTCTACCTAGCCTCAGAACTTCAACTCTAGTCGTGGATATCTTTGGATACAGTATTTTTGGTCTGGATTGGGTAGAGGCAGAGAGGGCGCTTAAAGGGTGCTTTTCTTTTCTTTTAATTAAATTTTCTGTTTTACAATTTAAAATACTCATTTTACATCCTTAAGAGATCAGTGACTTCCCTTCTTCTCTTTCCATGGTTCATTTTACATATCATAAATCCCTGCATGTTTTACAAAAACTATACCATTCAGTATTCCATTACTGCATCCATCAAAACTTATTTACACTGTTGAATTCATCTTAATGCTGCCAGCATTTTCAGCTGTACAATTATTTCCCATATATTCAATAAACATTTTCTAATCTTCTTTAAACATATGTTGTTCTTGTTCTCTTATTCTATATGTTAAGTCTGCAGGTTGTGCATATTCTGTCAACTTAAATTGCCATTCTTCTTTAGTTGGGACATTGCTCGTTTTCCATTTTGGGGCTAACAAAACACGAGCCGCAGTAGTAGCATACATAAATAACCTTTTTTGACACCTGGGAATTTCAGTCTGAATTATCCCCAACAGAAAGGGGATAGTACTGGGGAAAGTACTTCTAAACATTTTTTTCAATTCATTATGGATCATTTCCCAATACTCTTTTACTCTTTAACAAGTCCCAGGGTGTTTAGAAGGTGCTTATGCACATGGGGCCCCCATAACATAACCACGTGTAAGTGGGGTGGTGGTGCCTGTAAATGCAGTGATTAAACAAAGTATATATAAATGCATATATTAGTAAATAAATTAAAAGGGAAAGTGCTTGCAAAAATATGCATTTTAGGGGAAATTGCATTTTAAAAGATGTATGCATTATAAAAAAAAAATCCGATATAAAGTACAACAGCACTTCACTGCTTGTCAGTGCCGGATTTATGTATAAGCTAAACAAGCTATAGCTTAGGGCCCCACTCTCTTGGGGGCCCCCAAAAAATTTAAAGGAAAAAACCACTGGATGTATATTTCCAAAATATAAGATAAAAAGCAAATAAAACATTGCAACAGTGTTTTGTGTTGTGTAGGCTCCTATGATGTAAGTAATGGGCCCCGCCTGCTAACCTTCTCCCTAAAATATCACTGGTTTATTCATTTCTATATATAGGGTGCCTACATTCTGCGTGTGCAAATGGCTTAGATGCCTATTAGGTCCATAAATTACCATATAGCATATTTTGTTGTTGTTGTTTAGTTGTGTCCGACTCTTCGTGACCCCATGGGCCAGAGCACGCCAGGCCCTCCTGTCTTCCACTGCCTCCAGCAGTTTGGTCAAACTCATGCTAGTAGCTTCAAAAACACTGTCCAACCATCTTGTCCTCTGTCATCCCTGTCTCCTTGTGCCTTCAATATTTCCCAACATCAGGGTCTTTTCCAGGGAGTCTTCTCTTCTCATATTCAACACAAAATACGTGACAATTTGTTGTTGACAGAGGACAGCGGGACATAGAAAGGGTCCCATTACCTTTGGTAGAATAGAGAAATTACCAGTTCCTGAGGTGTTAGTCAAGCCTCCTGCAGGAGAGGTTTTACCTCTTTGCCTCTTGCACTACAGCTTGTAAATAAACAATGACTAAGCTGACAGTATTTAAGACTATGTACCTTCAGTAGCTTAGGGCCCCATCAAACTTAAATCCGGCCCTGCCGCTTGTGATTCCCGGCCACTTGTATTCAAGGCAAACCACTTCCAACAGTAGAGGTGGAACATAGCTATTGGGGTTACTTTACACTCATATACCTCAGAGCCTAAAAGAGTTTCGGTGATCTGGAGGAGCCCATTCTTCTGGTGCACGAATGTCTGCTTTCTGCAAGGTGCACCTGCAAACACAGCAGGATGGTATTCATTATGTGCCCTGTGATCAGTCGTTGGGATCTCATCCTGCCTGCAGTTGCTTCTACATCAATCTGCTCCTATTCAAATAGCTTCCGCACTGAAACTCTTGCCCTGGCAGTGAACAAGTGTTACCTGCAACCCAGAGCAGCGCGTTGCCCTTCGATGACTTAAGAGACACAGAATTGTAGAGTTGGGAGGGACCCAAAGAGGTCATGTGGTTCAACCCCCTGCGATGCAGGACTTTGTAGACCCACAGCCTGAATCAAGTTTCTCAAGAACCAAACCAACGCCAGTTCTATACAAAACCTGAAATATTTTACTTTTAAAATTTTGATCTAAGTTTACTTAGATTTCATGGACTTGATACAAGAGCATTTGATATGAATCGGTAAATAAAACACTGTAATAGATAGCCACAATAAACTTTGTTAGAAATGTACATGTTGCGAAAATAATAATCATAATAATAATCATAATAATAACAATAATAATAAAAAACAGCATGATGTTTGTGTTATATTATATAAATGCTTGACAAGAACAGTATACTAGGGAAGCTTAAAAAAACTTGCTCGGCTTAACCCTGGGGCCCTATTCAACTAACTTTTTTGACTCCGAGGATCCAAACCCAGTTTCCCCATCGTGGCTGTAGAAAGGTTAGTTAATAAGGCCTCAGTTGTTTTCTGTAGCTGTTTTTTTTTCCTCATGGACATCACATCCAGGTAATGTGTATATAAACAAAGCTCATAATAAATGTACAAATATAAAAAGCTACAAACATTAATAAATTACATCATCACAAAACACAGAAACACTTCACAAGGTGCTAATAAAATAATTGTATCCCCTCATAATACAAGAATTGAAACAAGGAGCTGGTATTATAAAGTTGAAGATTCTTCTTCATAATGTGTCTTAAATAGATCAATTTTTTTGTACTATTATTCGATTCTGTATAAGGCTGCACAAAGTTTTACTTGTTTTTCAGGCAATGCCGAAATAATTAATATAATAATAATAATAATAATCAAAAGGAAAACAAAACAAAAACAAGGACCAAAAACCCAAAATTCCTCTCTTAGAGTCAAGAACCTAAAATACAACAGTTGATAATACTCGGCAAAAAACTTGTATAAAGGTTAATGAAGTATTCTATAGAAAGAAAGGTCTAAAGATACTTTGCTCTTATAAAAAAGAAGGTATTTAAAAAGCTATTTACAGGCTACATTCTATGAAAAAATATGCTTTAGGAAACAGATCTATAAATGAAAACCTGGGATTGCCTGAGAAACAAATTTAACTCTTTAAGTGTTTAAATGCAGACAAGCAAGTTTAATGTAAAATAATGCACTCTACACTAAACACTAAGAGAGTTAAAAGACGACAAGTATCCAGTTAAACTGTCAATAAGCTTGGCTTTCGTCTTATCAGACATCTGTGTGTGCCCACAGCCGTCATTCCTCCAGACAAGTGTATCTCATAGGAAGTGCTTTGATATGACTGTCAGAAGCCTTATGTACATCGCTGACATGGGTTTGCACCTCACGGCCTGCCTTGGGGTCAAGGCGAGCTCAAACCATGGAGCCATCAAGTCTTAGTGGGTTTGCAAGCATTAATAAACAACAACCCACAAACCCTCAAAGTGTTGATACAGATGTTACATTTTCTTAGCACTTTGCCTCTGGAACTGTTTCCTCACACACCCACACACCCGCCAGCTGCTTTCCCCAGAGCAGGAAGATGGGATGGGGTTGAATCATGGAGCCAGAAGAAAGTGCCCTGTTTGCTGACATTCTTAGTTATCCCAAGAAAACAGCTTAGCTCAGTGATGTGCCTCCTTTGTTTACATGATCCAGGGGTTTACTCAAGGCTACTGTAAATTGAAAGAAAGAAATCCTGGTTAATTGGTGGGGGGCTGTCATTTGTTTCATCTCATATTAATTGATTGCATTAAAAAAACAGTGTCGCTGTGAAAGTAACGTGCGAACTGTTGGATGGGGTTCAGAATTCACGTCAAAATAGCAAGTGTCCAAGGGATGACCCAAGGAAATTATTGAGCAGCAGGGCTTTTTTGCAGCCAGAACTAAGTCCTGGCACCTCTCAGTTGGGTTCCATTGCCATTCTAAGAGAACGAGGGAGCCACCTCTTTTTCTAGAACATAGTACCGGTGAGGAGATACTTGACTAAAGGTGATTCGGATATCCACTTTATGAGTAAGCACGTTGAACTCAAAGGGACTTACTTCAGAGTTGACACGCACAGACTTACAATGTAAGGAGGACATATTGTGTTAACTTTGTGTCACACTTGCCATTTCTCCTTGGTCAGGTCCTGCACCGCCACACCAGTAGCCATTGAAATGGGGAGATAAGGAGACTATTTCACATGCCATGGGCAGCATCTGTCTTTGGGATTCAGAAGGAGCCATGACATCTGTTCTTCCCTCATGGTGCTCAATTTCAAGAATCAGCACCTCGAGACGGGGGCCTAGACACACAGAAGTGGCACCTTTGTCACAAGGTTACCGTAAGTGGAGAGTCAGCCCTGAACATGGAATTCTCTGCTCTGGTAAACAACGGCCATAATTTCCAAACAGAAACCCTGACCTAGCAATATCTTGAAAGAAACAAAACTGCAACCCTTCTGTTTCTAGGATCATGTAAACAAGCCTTAGCAAGAACAGCGGTGAGTAAAAAGAAATCTCCAGACACAACCGTTCTTTTCAGGTCTTATTGCTAAGGAGCCAATTCCATCATTTTGTAACAATCTCCCAGCTGTACACATTGGTTTTTGTTATTAGTGGGGTGTTTTGCTTTGTCCTATCACACATTGCCTTGTGGTGGTGAAAGCATAGACAATAAGGACAGACAGTATGCTAAGAGGTGCTAAAAAAAAATAAAACTTACAGATAAGAAAATGGTGGGAGGGATGGAAAACTATCAATGAGAAGGACTGTAATCCAGCACCAACTGAAATTAATGGAATAACAATCACTGATTTTCAAAGAACTGCATTAACCCATTTTGCATCTACACACCCTAATCATTAACCCAATTGGATCAGGCCTGTGATCCGGATTGTTCCGGCAGTCACCTAGCATTGCACATAAAATAAATTAATTCATCCATTTTTGTCCTATACCCGGTTATAGGGAAAGTTCTTAGTAGTGCTGAAGTGCAATTTTAGTTCTTCCGTTGACCAAAACATACTTATCATGAGCCAGGTAAAGAAAACTAAGTATTCCATTATGCATATTATGTCTTGCATGTATTATATCACACACAGTAATGGCAAAAATTTCTTCCCCCTCTCTGTAAGTTAATTTGAGCAAAGGTGGAATTTACCAAAACTCTAATCTCCTGCCACTTAACCAGATACCTCTCTAAAATTGGTGCAGCTGGATAAATGAAACGTAACTGAAATTAATGTGCATACTGTTAAAAACAACCACTTTTTCTTCACTTATAAACAAGTTAAAGGGATACTTTCCTAAAACTGGAATGATCCTCAGTTTCTTGGAGTATTAACTTTTTGCGAACTAGTCACTCTCAGCAATTTGAGAAAGGACATCTATATTAAAAAATATTTATAGCAGTATTCTGTACATGTTTAACTGCTGAAAGTTAAAAAGAATTTATTAAAGTGGTGGCAAAAAGTTAACTGGTTTTGTCCCTTGGGTGTTGCACAATACGACTGAAGGTCCTTCAAGAGTTGAAGAAGAGTTAGTGTCAGCTCAGGACATTCTGAACTTTGATAAGAGTCCCAGCTGGGGCTAAGTTTTAGAGGAGAAGTTTCCCGTTCCGATGAATTTTCAAAATCTTCCCAAGCCTTTGCTTAGCTGTGGCCATGCCTTTTTTCGTACGTTTCCCTGCAAGTGTGAGAAAAGGGGACACTTTAAGCCACAAAACCTCTGTCTATGAAGAAAGTTTTATGACGGAGAAAGATGAAGCAAATGCAAACGAAGATTGGTTTGGAAGGGATTTAGCTGCATCCCTACATTCTAGACGCAAATCAAACATTTAGGAAAATGGCGGCCTGACTAAGGCCATCTAGTTGACTTATGCTGAGTTTAAATTTTGGGGTGTTTTTTGTTGTTTTTTAAATAGATTTTGTTGAAATCTTCAAAAGAACACAAAAATTGATATCAAATATCTTTTCATCAAGGCTAAAAAACTAATCTGAACAGAAAAAGGAAAAAGCAACCCACAAGTTGCAACCCACAAACTGAAGGTCAAGTTAGACATTATGCTGTTTGCCTTTCTCTTTCCCCTTTCTCTTTCTCTCCTTTGGCTCTTGTTTTCCTGCACAGGGGAAGGGGATTGCTGCTGGGATGGCAACATACAACATACAACAAACTGGCAGAGACACATGCCCGACTGGCATGTTCTCTCCCTCCTAGTCGATCGTTTGGGAGCTTCAAAAGCTTTATTCTGCCCGAATATCACAGCGACTGATGCCAAAAGGCATTAGCACGCTTAGGGATCCGCAGAGTATTCACAGTTTGCTGCTCCTGGTCTAAGGGCAAACGTATCAAACATTTACCGCACCGCAGAAGACAAAAAATTATAATAATGATAATGATAATTTATTATTTATACCCTGCCCATCTGGCTGGGTTTCCCCAGCCACTCTGGGCTGCTCCCAACAAAATATTAAAAAATGTGATAAAACTTTAAAAACATTAAAAACTTCCTTAAACAGGGCTGCCTTCAGATGTCTTCTAAAAGTCAGCTAGTTGTTTATTTCCTTGATGTCTGATGGGAGGGCGTTCCACAGTGCGGGCGCCACTACCAAGAAGGCCCTCTGCCTGGTTCCCTGTAACCTCGCTTCTTGTAATGAGGGAACTGCCAGAAGGCCCTTGGCACTGGACCTCAGTGTCTGGGCTGAACGATGGGGGTGGAGACGTTCCTTCAGGTATACTGGTATGCTAGCTTCTTAAAAGTTGAAAACTACCATTCCTAAAGTAGCAGGCATTCCATGTATATACGACCAGTGTGTTTTCCTTGATACACACTGGTTGTGTGGTTTCCTGTGGTTTCTGTAGGGAACTGAGGCATACCAGCACGACTTACCAAATGCTACATGAACTGGTTTGAAAACAATACAAGACCACATATTATGACAAAGCAAAGCATGTATTAAGGAAATGATGCTGCCAGCTCATGAAAATATCTGCCACTTCTAATATAAACTGATGAAAACTACCTTTGGCGGCAGCATTATTCTGTGACGATGACGAGGGCCTCCGTTGCGTGAGGAAAACTCCTGGTGCCATTGGTTGAGAACCTCGGTTGACCTGGGCCACCCCAAACGTGCTTGCACCAGCTGTATACTCGTGGTCTGCTAAACTACTGCTGTGGGACTCCAGCTTGGGTTCAGGAGAGCTGCTTTCCTGAGGGATTTTATTTGTGTTGTTGGGCGACAGTTTCTTTTTGGTGTTCTTTTTCTTCTTGCCCTTCTGCTCCTCCTTTCAAAAATGATATGATGGCCATTAGCTTCAAAAAGGTAGCAGTTATTGCTAGCACTGGTACATTACAGGCACCACACTCCATAAATAGCCATCACAGCCCTACAAGCTCCAGAGGGTAGGCCCCAAACCAAAGGATTCAAATTACAAGGAAGGAAATAACGACTAAATATCAGGAAGAACTTTCTGATGGTAAGAGCTGTTTGAGAGTGGAACGGACTCCCTTGGAAGGTGGTGGACTCTCTCCTTCATTGGAGGTTTTTAAACAGAAATGGCATGGCCATCTGTCACAGATGCTTTAGTTGCAAATCCTGCACTGCAGGGGGTTGGACTACACGACATTTAGGGTTCCTTCCAAATCTACAACTATATGATTCTATGATGAAAAACTGGGAACCAGATTCAACTAACCCATTGTGGCACAAAGACTCTGGCTACTGCAACAAGGCTTCTTCTGCCCCTTCTCATTCCATGCACTCCCTCAAATCCACTCTGGAGGGCTGGGAGAATTTCCCCAGAACAGCATGTTGGAAAAGGAGAGAGCAGAATTTCTAGGTGTGCTAGTCAATTAAGTTTTACTCAGTGCTGACCCGTAGAAATTAATGGCCATGAATTCCAATCAGTCTACTCCGATGTCCATGGGATTTATTTATTTTTGAAACCTCTTTGGTCAGCTCACCTGCTGGGATAATTTAGCAGCTGCCGCCGCCAGTCCTGTTTCAATAGAGGCAACTCTTGTACCTTCTCGGACAGGTCTGTCTTGCCGAGGTACCGATGGGCCAACCCTTGCTAAATGCAGAAGCAAAAAACAAAGGTTACAAACACAGCAGTGTGAAGTTGTATATATACACTAGCATACCCAATACCGAATTAAGCATGCTTTATGTTGAACACATAAAGTACAAAGGCTGAATTGAGGTGACCTCACTCAGATCCAGAAACCTGTGCAAAAGATTTCCTCAAAAATTACATGTCTGGTTATAGGAATCCAGTCAAAATTTCAGTGCTGCTGAGGAATCCTTTCTTTGTTTGCTGTGACCCAAGGTATGGTAAGGGCAGCATATTTAAGCAGCACCTTGCCAGGAATGTGGCAGTCAGGATCAGCCATATACATCCATCCTTGAAATACTGCAGCAACTCTGACCATTTTTAGGTTTATTGTCAGCAAAAGGTATGAGTGAATGGCATAACTTACTTTGGGGCTTCCTAGAAATCTGTGTATGTACAGTAAATGATGAATTAAAAGGATTTTAGAGTATTTTACCCGTACATGTTTGATTTAAAGTATTATAAATATTACCTGTTGGGCTATATGGTGCATCATCAGAACTTTTCCTTTTCTTTGATCGAGATTTGAATACTGGATTATCTTCATCTGATTCAAGGGAGGGATAAACTAAAAGAGAAAAGAAATACCAAAAGAGATTCTGGTATGGCACTATTCGATAGTGTAAGCATGCCATATATGTAAAAAAATAAAAAATAAACATTGGAGGAGCCAATAGCCTTTGAGTGGGTGAACCAAACCTGGAATAATTCAGTTCTAAACATAAAGGATAAAAATATTAGCTTTGCATCATTATCTATTCCAGTGTTTGAGTTACAGGAGCAAGACTCCTTTGTCAGTATCTCTGAATTAGGAATATATTGAAGGTGGCCCTTTGCTTCCACATCAGACTTCATGCTGAGATCTACAGATAAAGGGCAGTATACAAATTATTATTATTATTATTAAGCAATTCCTACAGATCTACTGTGCACATCAATAATTTTTCCAAGCATTTGTTTTCCAGAGTTCTGAAGTAATTCTGTGTGCAGTAAGCCTGCAACTTAAGCACAACTTACCTTGTGCTTGTGGCAAACAGTTTAACAAAAAATTAAAAGGGGGCAGGCATCTGAGGGAGGAGGGACACGCTTTGGCAATCCCACCTGCCACTGACCCCAATGTGTTTCACGTGCAATTTTGGCTTTAGGTGTGATTCATGGAACGTAACCCCCGTATAAGTTGCAGGCTTACTGTATCTGGAACCCGTCTACAGCCATTAGCAGTTCTTTGTTCTGTGCATCTTGTATGCTTAGGAAGGATTCTGGCAGCCGTTTATAAAGTCCTAGCCTGATTAAAAAGTACCCAAAGAATGGGCAGGGTGGAGGCAGTTGCTCACACACATTGAATGCAATGTAAGCTGCAGCCATGTGGTAGCAGCAGTGGCTACACATGTGGTTATTGGAGACACAGCTACTCTACCTCCAATTATTCTATGGAAACATCTGAGATTGGCACACCCTCCATCTCTTTTGATTTCGGAGAACTCGCTTCTTCTAGCCTAATGGCAGTTACATTGTTTGCATTACACCCACTTAAACTGAGAAACCTATCTCAAATGTGGACTTATATTTCATTTCTTTTTGCTATGGCGAGATATGATTTTAAAGCAATTGCATCAATTTAGCCACTGACTGAAAATGTGCTGGCCAGATGTAGGACAAATGGAGCCTTAGTGAACCAAACCATATTACAACAAAGCAAGCCTATTAAATGGTAGCATACATATATAATTAGCAAGAATGTTGGTTCTCTCCCCACCCCACCAAACCAATCTTCTCCTTTCAGAATGACATCTTTAGATCGTGTCTATACATTATACTTTTGCAATCATTTAAAAGTAATTTAACTATAGTGATATGCCTACAGGTACCGTCATTGTAATTTGTGCTTATGTTTTGTCAAAGAAGTACAGCTTCTTCAATTCAGAAGAGATTCTAGCTTTCATTGAGCTACAACAGGATTTCAATCTGTTTGCTTTTAGCCTCTCAAATGCTGAAAGCAGAGGGAAATTATGTGCTTTCCAAAGGGGTGGAAGACATCCTACGTATGGCTTAATATTTTTGGAAGCTGAATTATTAGGCTATCTATCAGTCTTAAGAGTGACACTTCACTAAGCATGTTCTAGCAGTGCAGTCCCATCCCACTGAGCGAAACAAAGCTATGTTGATTGTGTAAATGGCTGGTAAATTGCAACGTTAGTGCCATTAATGAGTTCGCTTGCTCACTGAAAAAGTTGGTGCCCAGCTCTGCATGTCTGCCTAGGGCTTCTTCCTCCCTTTTTCAAACAGCCACCTCCCCATGTTGCATCACAAACTGCTTTTTAAACACGAAGAAATTGCAGTAGCATATGAAGCAGCATGGAGTGGAAGCAGAGGAAGTTAATGGTGGGGGAGAAACCTGGCCCTTAATGGATGTGCTTAAACACTCTGGGTTCCCAACTAAGGGGAGGCTTAATTGGGAGGTGAAGGGGGCATGTCCAGGGACACCAGGAATGGGACCCTCATACATGCCCCCATCCTCCAACACATTTGCCTTCTGCGTCCAGGCTGAATGCCTGAATAGCACTTCAGTAAGCACTTCAGTAAGCATGGGGGACACAGGTGGCGCTGTGGGTTAAAGCCTCAGCGCCTAGGACTTGCCGATCGAAAGGTCGGCGGTTCGAATCCCTGCGGCGGGGTGCGCTCCCGCTGCTCGGTCCCAGCGCCTGCCAACCTAGCAGTTCGAAAGCACCTCCGGGTGCAAGTAGATAAATAGGGACCGCTTACCAGCGGGAAGGTAAACGGCGTTTCCGTGTGCGACTCTGGCTCGCCAGAGCAGCGATGTCACGCTGGCCACGTGACCCGGAAGTGTCTCCGGACAGCGCTGGCCCCTGGCCTCTTAAGTGAGATGGGCGCACAACCCCAGAGTCTGTCAAGACTGGCCCGTATGGGCAGGGGTACCTTTACCTTTACCTTTAAGCATGAAGAGGAAGAAGAAGAAGAGTTTGGATTTGATACCCCACTTTATCCCTACCCTAAGGAGTCTCAAAATGGCTAACAATCTCCTTTTCCCTTCCTCCCCCACAACAAACACTCTGTGAGGTGAGTGGGGCTGAGAGACTTCAAAGAAGTGTGACTGGCCCAAGGACACCCAGTAGCTGCATGTGGAGGAGCAGGGAAGCGAACCCGGTTCACCAGATTACGAGTCCACTGCTCTTAACCACTATACCACGCTGGCTCTCATGACCTGAGATCTCCCTTGTAAAATTTGAAAAGAACTCCCATACCTATCTCACATGGACAAAATTACCAAATGGAATTAAGGGAGATGTTGCGAGGCAGATAAAACAAGGCTGGCTTCCAGCAATCGTTCAGGCCTCTGACTCAGAATCTGCTGCCACAACAACTGGTGGCGTTACTGCTTTCATGAAGGGACCAGCCACCTTCGTGTGTTTCACTGCATGTGTATATTTAAAGGGTTCACATCTAGAGAGAAAGAAAAGTGATGCAGACATTCCATACCATAATCAGAATCTTTAAAACAGGCGTCTAAGTGATCCTGGTCCTCGTCATAATCTTCAATGTCAATGTTGTTTTTTGCACTCTTTTTCGGCAACCTTTTCCCTGCATTTTTGTTGTTGCTACTTCCAGTTTTTTTGGCGTTTGGGGCGGACGTGGAATTATTCTTTGCTTGGTTGGGGCCCCACGAAGGCTGTAGGCAGGAATCTGTAGGCAGGTTTGCCATCGACAACATCCCTTGGATCGCTTCCTGTGTGCTGGGAGATGCAGGTGGCTGACTGAGGGGGGGAAAGGAGGAGGGGGGGGAGAAAGAGAGCTTTCAACTCAGAGTAAATGCAAGTACAGAATAAAGAGGGGGTGCCCAATATTACATATGTCACTTGCCCTCCAACGTCATGGGGTACACTTGTCGACCACACTGTGGCCATTTGCATTGTACAGACAAGACATCACCTTATGTAAGAGAATGGACAGACTTAAACTGCATTATGGAGACACAGCTGGTAGGGGAGAATATCATTTTCCCTGGACATTCTAACAGAGACCTTGACATTAATATATTTAAATATAAAGGGGGTTGCCTGGTTAATTCATATTTAAAGTAGGCTAACTGAAATCAATAGACTTTTCATTTTTTTATTTCTACCGGTCTACACTGGTAATCACCCAAAAGATTCAAGGTGCAATTGAGATGAAATATAGAACTCTTCTTTTTTTAAAAGTAAATATCTCAACACAAATGGAGGTCAGGAAATCTGTAGCTGCTGCTAAGGGACTAAGATCAGGACTGAATGCAATTGGATTAACTAAGATTTCAGAAGCAGGAAAAAATAAGAACTTTGCACCCTGAAACCCAGCACATGGGAAGTCACTCAAAATGTATAATTGGCTGTATAAGTGATCTATATTTGGATGGGAATTGTAATTTGATATTGATAAAATGTGGCTGTTACTGGATTTTTTAATAATTGAAAATTAATAAAAAATATTTCAAAAAACAACTTATTTTATACTATTAGATTTTTCACACATGGTACAATTAGGAATTACGGGTCATTGTCTCACTCGCTCTACAAAAAAAGCAGTGTGATATGTCAGCAATTGATGTTTTAGCAATATATGCTTTGATGCGCCAGCAAATTTATTTATTTTACCTAACAGAATTCATATACCGCTCTCTCCAGCAAAAAACCCCCAAGCAGCATGCAAAAGTGAATTGAAAATATTCATCAAGAATACCAACAAACATGAAAAACTCTGGGTACTTTCCAGAAAGCTTTGGTGACAGCAGCTCTGGCTTTGTCTAGTCACTGCTGCCTCCTCTAAAAAAACTTATAGGAGAGAAATTGTGGGTAGATGTGGCTTGCTGTATCTGAGAGGAAAGGTTTTAGCTTGCACTCTCAAGGAGGAATTCTCCTTACAATTCTTGTAAGCCAAGATGCCTGCTTGAAGTGCTAGCCATAAGTGTCTACTTGCCAGTCAGTCCTGTGCAGTTGTTTTTAGTTTGTTTTTTGGTGGGTGGCCTTGAAACATTGAAAGTGGAGGAGTCAGTGGAGACCTGCCTTCCATTGTTGGGGAAATGGTTTTAAAGGGGAGGGGGAAGCAAAGGCAGAGCTTAACATTCCCATCAGCCTTTTCTTGGCTGTACTAAATGCAGGGTAGCTGCTGTTTTATGTTACATCAGATGTGCTGGGAGGCTAACTCAGTCACTTTTGTACTACTTGCTATTCCAGATATAGCAAGACGAGAATACGCTCGGCAAAGCATGCCACAACTGGTCCTGCTCACAGCTCTATCCAGAAAATGAGCAAACCTGGTTTTAGCAATTATCAGCTCTGTGAGCACTTAAGACATTTGCTTGCTTTCTTAAAACCTTGAACCCGAGATAGAGTGGAAATGGACCATCAAACGCTGCCTGCCAAATGGGCAAATTAGAGAGGAACTGCCTAAAGCAAAGCAAGCGATAGCAAATAAATTGTGGGATCTGATCAAAACCAGTGGCTCGGAGTGGGGGGGGCGCAGAGGAGAAGAAAAACAAGCCACAGACTGATTGTTTAACAAGCTTTTAAAGCAGCAAAAGGTTAAGGTAAAATTGGCCGGGTAGCAATCTTCTGAGCAAACCCCATTCATGCGAATGGAGCTTGCACAGAAGAAGATTTGCGTCCTTCCATTTAGCATCCTGTCGTTTTTGGCATTCGGCTTAGTGTTCTGTCGCCCTGCTCGTGAGCAACTTTCTTTAAAATCAATCAGGTTTGCACAGGAGATGTTGACACTGGATTGTGCCCAATATGTTTTTCATTAGGCACATTTGCAGCTTAGTAATTCTGGATCTGCTCTAAGTGAAATATGAAACAGGAAGCAATTATTAAAGTCTGGAAAGTCACATCCCCTTTCTGTAGTTTTAGTGATTATTGCTATTTTTAAAAAACCATAATAAATAATAATACTAGTAATATGAAAGCATAATTTGAAAAAATATGAATGAGAGCTTCTTTAAATGGAGTGCATGTGTGTGGCTGGTGCCAAATACTTTACATCATTCCCTGGCCGAATGGCAGCTTTGAACTGTGATTGAACATTACACTGAAAATATTTACGCTTTACTCCTGTTCCTATGAGTGATACCCAGAAGGGAAAATTCCACCAACTGCAGCTTGCAGCCAACTTCATCTGGGACATTTCCCCTGATCCCTGCTCTTCGTTACAGGGCTAGTTCTTTGCTACTTTGTGGCCCTCACCTATTGAATTTCTGCCTGACTTGCACCTCTTAAAGAGGCAGATCATTTAAAAATCTGATTCAATCTGAAATTACAAAAGGTTTCTTTCTAAGAAAATGTAATTATAATGTAAATTCCAGTACATTATAAATGGTTACCAGTTATCAATCAGTAAAACAATATAGCATATCCCATTTTTCCTCTGGACAAAGCCCATTTGTTTATCAATAAATATTTGCTGAATCAAGGGTTATGTAGACGGGACACTAACTTGCTTCCACTATTGTGCCGAGACAATTTTGTTTATGACTAACAAATTAACAAATAACAAACTGTCTGCCTTGATCCAAATTATTCAACAAGATTGTGTACAGATTCCCCAGTAACTTGGATGCATTACTAACAAAGATGTCTGAAAACTTTACACTGTGTTGCATCCTCACAAATGGGTAAAAGTGAATGTTGCATCACATTTCCCAACCATAAATGACACTCTGGGCAAAGCTGAATAGATACGTCTGGCTGCCATGTTGATTTCCCAGAATGCTCTGGACCTAGCATAGCTTCAGAATTCCATGCCATTTTAACAGTGTGGCAAGATTCAGTCTCCTGCTGCCTCATGTAGGTCAGAGTGCTCATGCTTGTTCCCACCAAGTTAGCCTGAGGGGTTCAACCAACAAATATGGGTGCTCATTAGAGGTAAATTTGCCCAGGGGCTACTCAGATATGGAGCAGATTCTGGCAGTTCTTATTCAACCTAATTGAAAAGACATCCAATACAGCAAATAAAAATAACAATGCAAAGACTGTAGAGAAGATCAAAGCAGCCCTCTGCCCTGACACATTATTCATCCAGCAGCAGCTTCACAATCAGAGAGTAACAGAGACTAAGGCCCACACAATTTATTTTTGCTTTAAAAAGACAAAAGGAAAGTTCAGACGAAAAAAGGAAACCTGGAAATTAGGTGCACATAACCAGGATCTAGCTGCGTCTCTAAAAGCAAAATTGCTAGGACACATTTCTGGCAAGCTACCTACAACACACAGTGAAACACCTCACCCATGATCCTTAGTGATGTGTGGAATCTGCTTTCGAAACCACAAGTCTTTGAATGCACTGGTTCAAAAATACTGAGGGCCATTTTAGATTAAGACCAGTTCCAATTAAATAAATTTAGATGTGTGTGTTTGAGGGGGAGGGGTATGCATTGACATGGTAAGTAGGGTTAGGATGGGGAAGAAGGGGGCGTTCTACAAGGTGATAGGAAGTCCACTCCTGTGATGCTGGATAGCACCCTTTCCTATTATTCCTATTATAATACTTTCCAGAGGAGTAGCTGTGTTAGCCTTCTGAAACAAAAACGGAAGTGTTTCGTGGCACCTTAAATGCTAACAAATTCATTGTGACAATAGCTTTTGTGGATACGCTCAGGATAATACTTCATGCATCTGAAGTGGCCTGTAGTTCATGGAAACTTATGCCATAATAAATCTGTTAGTCTTTAAGGAGCCACAAGTCTCCCTGTGATTTTAATTTGTTACAACAGCAGCACTGGCCGTATGCAGAAATGGCTCCTGTAACAAGCTCAAATCTGGAACCATGAACAGTCCTAGGGAAATAAATAAATGAGACTGAGTACAGCTTGAGTACAAACACTATGGGTCTATTTCTATAGCCTTTCCTCATGCTTTCATGGTTCATGTAGATCTACTGCTTTCTGGTTTCATACATACCTATTTTTAAAATTTATTTTTAAAAAAACTATTCTGAAAAGTTTTTTATTAACACCAAACTTTAATTTTTACACTTACGGTGGGTGTTATTTCAAATGCTTACAGAAAGATAGAGCTGGTGGCACATGAGCAAGACTCCTAGCCAATCCCATAGGAGGCCCATTTTTGCTGCCCTTTAGAGAAATTAATTTTCAAAACCATTTGTTGTTGCTTTCCTTGGCTTCTAAAGGTGGTTTTCTCTAGTATCTCCTTCCAAAGAACCAACAATTAGGGAAATGAGCAGAGGAATAAAAGACATTTTGTTGCATAAATTAAACTGTTCTCATTTCCCTCTTAATTGAGCCAGTTCTTTTAAAATAAACAACCTTCTTTATTGTTATCACTTAGGTGGATTTTCAGCATTTTTAATAGGAAATCTTCAAATTTTATAATTGTGTTACAAACGCATTCTGCGGCTGCCTGCCTCTGGGGTTTGAGACCGGGGGATGGGGGTGGAGAACGCAGTGAAATAGAAAAGGTTTATTGTAATAGAAAATTCTGGCCAATGTGCATCCATATATATGAAATATTAACATTGCATTATTTAAAAATAGGTATCCACACTCGCTTACACCTACCTGTTGGTGTTGTACTCTAAACCCCCAACTTCCTTGCTTGCCTGCAATAGGTCAAGAATGCCTGCTGAGCTTCCAGTCTCTTTCTTCACTTTAGAATTGCGCCCTGGCTTGGCATCTGTGTCAATATGAAGTGAGTCTTCATCTGAGGAGTCATCACTCTGTAGAAGTTGCCAAAACAGATTTTCTTTTTCAAAGGGATGCCAGGGATTATGCTAGTCAGTAGTAAGCCCTAAATTAAATGTTTATTTTCTGGTCTAATGCAAGCATATCATTGTATTTATAATCTAGGAGCATAAGAAATCACCTTCTATGAAGTCAGACTATTGCTATATTTAGCTCAGGGTTGCCCGCTATGGCTGCATCCGCACAGAATGCTAAGCCAAACCATGGCTGAGCATGCATGTATGGGCTCCCAGAGAGGAGACTGCAGCTGCTTTCTCCCTGGTCCATTTAGCTCAGCATGATATGGCAGCTAAACCAAGGTTTGGTTTAGTGTGTCATCCAAAGCCAGTCTCATGGTTAAGTTCTTTGTAACCAAGGTTTGTTCTTGGTTAGAAGGACCAGGGAGGAGCAAAGTGAGTGCAAACTATAGTCTGGCTAAAAATGGAACACGAACACTGACTGGCAATAGCTATCCAGGTTTTCAGACAGACCTGGAGACTGAATGCATCACCTCTGCTTGAAAGAATGTGCTCTACTGCTAAACTAATCCAGGATGGATACTAAATGTACCAGAGAGACAATGCTGATCCTTCCTATACAAAGGTTAAGGGTGATTTCTCAGAACCCCTATAGTCAAGTAATAAATACAGAGAGGTACTCAGTTCTGCTATAAAAATAGCAGGTGTTGGTTTGGCAAAGGGCTGTTTCTTGTCACTATACAAGATCAAGTCATTAATGGACATCTACAATGTTATTTATCCTGCATAAGTCCCCATTATGGAAGAGTATAACACCAGAATACCTTGTACAATACTGATTCCACCTTTGGCTTCTTAACGGGTGTGTGTTGTGCAGTTTCTTTTTTATCTGATAAAACTAGGAAGAAATTGAAAGACAGAATTTAGTTTTTCAAAATGAAAAATGCACAGTATTATATATAGAGATAGGTTTTAATTAGATCTTCTTTTAAAAATTTTAAATAGTTTTGCTAATAATGTTCTTTGTCTTAATTAATTTCTGTGTGTAGCAGAAAGCCACACATCGGTGCCATTTTTAGTACCCAAAATATAAAGAAAGAAAGGGATTAAAGAGAACCTCACACTCATTTTTCAAAACAAAAGCATTGTTGACTATGCAAGCAAAGACACTCCCGCTGACCTGGTTGTCATGGACTGGCTGGACACAAAGGAATGGTGGGAGGAACCCGCTGGGAACCCCCAAGGGAAGAAGGCTCAGAGCCCAGGGAAAGGCAGTGGGATAACAGTGAGTGGTCAGAGGGAGAAAGTTTGGAAGAGGAGGCACCTGAAGCTGAAGAGGCAACAGGGCTTAGTGAGCTGGGACAGTTTGTGGTAGAATCAGAGACAGAAGCTGAAGCAGGCGAGGAGGGAGGCCAAGAAACAGAGATGAGTCGGGTTGGTGAAGAGTCACGGGTGTCTCCCCCCACTCCTAAGACCAGCTCCCCCTGCCCAGCTTCTCTCAGAACCAAGAGAGGCATGAAAAGGGCAGAAGAGAGATTGGCTGCACAGAGACAGAGCCTCCAATTGCTTGGGGGAAACCCTGGAGAGGAGGAGGCATAGACAGCTGTGCGGAGGTGAGGCTATTTAGTCTCACCAACTGATTTCATAGAGTAGGTTCCACAGGGAATGAGCTGCTGTGCTCATGAGGCCAAGTCTGTGGAGATCATGTCTTTGCTAATAAAGAGTTAACTTCAGCTTTGAATGGTGTGATTTACTGACCAACATGTCCTGTGGCTTTGGTGAAGGAGGTGGCTCCTCTGCCCTCAGTCGTATGTGAAAACCAATCGTCGCTCTGAATGGGGAGCCAATGCTACACCCTTTCCTCCCCAGGGCTCTGACCAACATGCTCCTCTTGCTACAGTGGGATGGCACATTCATTTGCTTAATAATAACAATAATAATAAATTTTATTTATACCCTGCCCTCCCCAACCAAGGCCGGGCTCAGGGCGGCTAACAACCAATAATAAAAACAAGTTGAATGAATACAACTTAAAAAACAAGATTAAAATACAACATTAAAACATTAAAATGCAGCCTTGTCACAGGAAGAGAAAGGAAAAAGAAAGAGGGGGAGGGAATCAAGCACTTGCACAAAAGCAGCAGCAAACTTACAGGGCAAATCTCGTTTGGTGGTGTTTTTCTTTCTTCTAATTGGAAATTCGTCAATTTTCAACTCTCCATCATCTGAGACATATTCATATTCATCTTTCACAGGTTTTGCTTTATCTTCTTTGAAATTTTGCAATGATCCAAATATACCAGGATTCATCTGAGTTTTCACTCCCTTTGAGCTAGTTTGACAAGAGAGATGAAATTGGAAAGGATAACATTCTGACATGTTATGTATCAAAAATACCATCAAAATATCACTTTTTCTGTGTATAGGAAATGTCAAGCACATAAGTTCAAAACTGATGCCATTTAGTCTAATAATAATAGTAATAGTAATAGTAATAGTAATAATCATAATCATAATCATAATCATAATATATGAAGAGGTCAACGCATACCACAAACCTCCAATGATCAGAACTCATAGAACAGGCAGCCCCAACCTTCAGCCCTCCAGATGTTTTCGACTACAATTCCCATCATCCCTGACCACTGGTCCTGTTAGCTAGGGATCATGGGAGTTGTAGGCCAAAACATCTGGAGGGCCGCAGGTTGGGGATGCCTGTCATAGAACATACCTCACAAAACAGGCCTAGCAAAATGTGATGCTAGTTGTGTACAGCACCCTAGTTTTCCTCTCACTTAGCTTCTAATTACAGTGGTACCTCTGGTTACGAACTTAATTTGTTCCAGAGGTCCATTCTTAACCTGAAACTCTTCTTTTAATGGGGCTGTCACATTCTCATATGAATTTCAGCATTCATCAAGACATATATTCCAAAGTCTAAAACTTCAGATTGACAACAGTTAACAGTAACAGCTGACATCCCTGGCCTTTTTTTCTTTTCTTTTTTGCATATGGGGGCAGTGGGGGTCCTACATTCACTTGCTTGCCTGTCACAAATATTCAGATTCTTAACACTGTCAGCAATCACCACCTTTTTCATTTGCACTAGATATAAATTTATTGATGCAGTAAATATTGGTTCAGTAAATAAAAATTCTGAAATATTATGCTCCTAGTGCATGCATAGTCAATGTGTTGGAATCATGTATGCGTGCACACGTAAGCCAGGCAATGTATTTTTCAATGTCAATTCATGCCATCAAAGAAATAATATGTGATCATTTTTTCCTCATTCATTAGCAGTATAACTGGGGTTATTCTACACAAAGGCTTAGGAAACAATTCATCCATTCAGGACGACTGAATAAGCCACCTTGAAATGTTGATGAGCTGCCCAATGCACTTTGAGAAAGCCTGCTCAGTGAAACATGCTGGTAACTTGTGTCCTCAGAAGAGATACCTGTCTTCATCACACTGAGCAGACACAGGAAAACCAAGTGATAAAAAGAAGTACTGAACCGTGGACATTAACCGTGGATAATAACTCCTAGTATAGACTGATATTTCTACAAAATCATAAGCCTAGCTGTTCAGTTGCTGGAAACTGACATATTTCTATTGACTTTTAAAGCCTGAAAAAGCCTTTAGATATTCTATGTTCATAACAGAAATCTGATTGACTATATACACTCATGCATAAAAGCTCTGATTTAAGTAGGCATGCATATTTTGCTTTAAATAAATGGACTATACAATTACTGTGAGCAATAAAAGCAGAAATCTGTGCAAAAAAAGAGTCATATACATGTAAAAGAGAGATGCCATTATCAAACAAGTCCCTCTATTGTCAACTTGTCAGCCAAGGTCAATTCAGACCCTGCCAACTGAACAGTAGTTAAAAGCATGGAAAACTGCTTCCTTCTTAAAAAGAGAAGTGATGCCTGATGAGAGGCAATACCTGATTTGATTCAAAGTGTTCAGATCAAAGGTAGAAAAAAAACGACTCGTTTATCTTCGTTGTCAGGGCACAACATGACATAATAGCCTTTGTGGAGGCTAAATTGAACTGTTATTCATAATACCTATAATTTTGATGAAAGCAGTTGCAGAGGGTTACGGTTTCCTAGAATCTGGTCTACTTATGAGTCCAGAAGGGTGCTTAAAGAAGGACTACAGGCTTATGCTCAAAGATGATACCAAGGCAATGCAGGCATCCAGGATGCTCCCACATTCCTTGTTGTATTAATGTTAGATTGGTTAACACATAAGTCTGGCTTCCCTACAGAGGTGCAGGTGATTGCTAGGAGAAGGAGTGGAAAGATGGAACATTCAGAAGAGAGGTAAAAATTATGTGAAGACGGTTGGAAGATAGAGGTAGGGAACTAAATTAGGAGTGGGTGGCCTGTGGCCCTCAGTTGTTGCTGAAATCCAATGCCCATTGGTTCAGGAAGCATGAGGTTTGCAATCCAACACCATCTAGAGGTCCACGGGTTAGCCACCTCTGGACTAGGTTATCAAGAAATAAGGGCCCGTCCACGATATCTCCTGGGCATGGATGGCCTTTAGCAGTAGCAGATGGCAGGCTATCAGTGGCTACTAACCCTGATGGCTATGTACTGCCTCCATGGTCGAGGGCAGTATGCTTCTGAATACCAGTTGCTAGAAACCGCAAGAGAACAGAGGCACCAGGTTGGCCACTGTGAAAACAGGATGCTGGATGAGCTAGGCCACTGGCCTGATGAAGCAGGCTGCCCTATATTCTCACCTGACCTCTGCCCACCCATGTTGCTGCTGAATACCAGGATGGAGAGGGGCAGGGGCAAGGTGGTAGCAAGGTCAGAGCAGTGCAAATGCACCAGCAGAATCAATCCAGTGCATGTGCACCATGCCAACCTTGCCACCATTTCACCCATCCCCCTCTCCATCCTGATCTGTAGCGGAGATAAGATTAGAATTGCCACCCTACTACTGGCCTTGGGAAGTCTATGTACAATGGCCCTCTAGCTTGTGGCTGGCCAGCAATGTGCACTCACCACTATGCCTAGGATTTTGACTTCAGTGTTTGCTTGCTTGTCTGTCTGGCATTTCCTGGCATGTTCCGATAGCCAAATTCTGCATGTTGTGACACACAGATTGGGGCCCGCCAACCACAAGCTTCTCAAAAGCTTTTCCTGGGGTCACCACACACTATAAAGTCATGTGAATTAATCAGCAATGAGGACACTTCCCCGATGGCATGGGACAATTACTAAACATTTCCTGGGGCAGCTTTTCTTGCACCATCAAGCATTTGTGTAAAGACATTTGTGAAAAGCAGACTTGTGGTATTAACTGTGGCAGCCATTCTGTGCTCAAGTCTTGTATCTGTGTCCATGCCAGAGTTTCATCTCTGGACTAAGAAGAGCAAAGAAAACATTTCGCCCCCTTCTAATTTTTTGTTTTTCTTCAGCTATGCTTCAGGAAGTACACATGGCTTCGCCCTTCTGGCACGTGTGCTTGAGCATAAGTCCAACTGACAATAGCACATATTGCAAGTAAATATCTTTAGATGAGGTTGGAGTGCTTGGAAGATTTATTATGGCCCGTATCTGTTTTATTAGTCAGTTTTCATTGCCAAAATAGCACCTACCCCAGCAGTTTCTTGTTGGAGAAAGAAAACATGAATTTATTGTCCTTGTTTCCTGATAACGGTGTCTTCTCCAGTTTGTGCTCTTCTTCCATTTTCAGTAATGAATCAGGTTTGCTATTCTGAAAAGGACAGGAACAGTCTTATTTTAACCGTGAGAGGTTTGTTTTATTCTATTTTGGGGGCTTATAAAGTGCTTTGAGCAGACCCAGAAAAACCTATACGAGCATAACATGCACCCACAGGTCAATGTCACAAGACCCCTCCCTATCATATAATCTGCTACAATGTGAAAACATGTTTGCAGGATCATCTGGAAGAAATGCTGTGCCTAATATGCAAATGGCAAGACAGAGTGGTGACACAGCAGTGATGGTGCTGCTGCAGCCATCAATCTTAGCTCCTGCAAAATCACCATGAATTTTTGGAAAGGAAGAAGTTCTCTTGAGCCCTAGAAACTGGTTTAGTGGCAGTCCAATGCACAGTTAAACACTGATGTTAGTGCTAGGCTACAGGACTAAGTAAGAAGGTATTTCAGGGGGTGGCAAGAAAGTAACATTTGCCTTATATTTTTATTCAGGGAAAAGTCTGAGGGTACAGGGCTAATGGGTTGACAACTAGACCTTAGGCCTTCCACAGTGAACTGAGTTACCATGCTAACATCACATTCAGTGCTACTGAAGCTACATTGGTAAAAAAAAAAAAAATCATTTTCTACATTGCTACACCTGAAACTTCTACATCACTGATTAGACACAGTCTGAAATGGAATTACATGCATTTAAGTTCATTGTATCCTAACTGTACCCAAGTATCTCTAATAAAAATACATTGTGATATCTGCTCTTGGACCATTCAGTTATTATATAGCTAAGCTTAAATTGAAAGATTTTTTCCCCAAAATACATTTGCCTGCTGCAAGCAATTCTTTAGAGATTTACAAGCTCCAAACAGTGATGGAAATGGAGGAACTGAGATAGAGGAAGACTTGACCTCACTATATAATTGGCCCCCCAGACTTGTGGGTTTTTGTTTCTTTTTGCTGACATATCTATTCTGTTTTATTAGTTCTTTGATGCTTATTCAATGCTATCATGTTATTGCTGTCAGAAGGGACACTCATGCACTGTAGCACAAGAAAAGTGATGCACACACTCACAAAGCAAAACAAAGCATCACAACTCAGAATATTTGTGTTATAAAAAGTTACAGGGTTTCAGCAGAAAGTTATGGGCATGCACTAATTGGAAATGAAGCAGGAGGTCCACCCTGAAACTGTTGCAGACACAAGCAATATTGAAAGTGGGATCGTGTTTAACCATTCTGATAACATTAAAAATAACAATGAATGCACTGTAAAAAGGACATATGGAGGGGCCTATGATCACATATCTAAATATGACCTTATGGCATCATTCCTGATTGGCTAGCATCATTTCCAACAAAAAATACCCTACTTAGTTTGCTTTTTAAATAAAAAGATGTGGAAGAACCTGCCCCTTTACATAAACCTTCAACAAAAAAGTGAGCAAGGAAAGTTTTCATAGAATATTTCTGCTTTGTACCAAAAGTGTTAATGTGCAAACTTTCAGCACAACCTATTTCTTACTTCTCAAGATTACATTGAAACATTTGTAGAAGCACAAGGTAAGGAAACTCATACCTTATATTTCCATTTTGCTTCCGTTTTGGTCTTATTTTGTTCTCGGATTTCAAACTTTTCGACCTCATTTTGCTTCTCGACGGGTTCTTTCTCAGGGGTACTCAAAGTATTCTTGGCAGCCTGACACAAATAAGCAAACAGAACCAACAAACAAATCAGGAGATTATCTCAATACAAATGTTGTTTCTTGTTAATAACCACACGCCAATTTGGCCAGTGTGAATTTTTAGAGAACTAACACTTAAGATCTGCCTGGAATTAATTTATTTTGACAAGACAGTTGAAGCATCAAATGCCAAGCCTAGAGGAAACAGAAAATCATTTCCCTCTATTATGAATATAATGTGAAGAACAATGTAATAAAAACAATGTGCTGATCTGCCTGCTTATTATAGGTTTCTTAAACCACATTCTGTATAAAGGCAGCTCCCTGTCAGGTGTTAATGCCATCTTCTCTTGTTTTAAGTATTTGTCAGGTTATGAACTAACTTACACAACACTAATAATAATAATGAGGGTGATAATATTGTCATTGACAACAGCAAAATAATGCTGTAGAACTCATATGGAACGTTTGGAAGATTTCACAACAAACATAAGTTTTTCACCAATATTCAGACACTATCAAAATTACCAGCTCCCTTACCTAAGGAGTTAAAACCTTGGAAGAGCCTTTCATAAGGTTATAGTTCCATATTGATACAACCATCCTTCGTGTAAAGTAAAAACAAAAAACCACCCAAATCAGCTACAAAGTCAGGAATATCAGAGTATGATTCAAGCCCCCTTCTTGCAACTTGGATGAACCAGGCAAGTCCATGACACAGACCTCTATAGGAGCTGGAAACTTGCAGAGTCAGGGTCCCAACTCCCACAGAAGACTACATGCACAAGCTTCCTTGGATCAGACTTCCATGCTCAACACATGGACATCAGAGGTGGTTGTTAGGGACCCACATTACCTCAAGGGCAACTCTACTGCTGCTGCTCCCTCCATGTGTACCACTTGTAACCTCCCTTCATATAATTCAATACACTTCCTTAAGCCATGCCCTTTTCAACAGCTAGAACAACCCTACTCACCTTTCCCTTCTTTGGTGTTTCAATCTTTGTCAGGGCCTCTTTTGTGTGGGCCTCCAGAAGGTCCAAGTTGGGAATTGCAGGGGGTGGCACTTCCTTTGCTTTTTTGCCTTTTTTCTTCCCTTCCCCTTTTACTTTTGGTGCCTTGGGGGGTTTGGGCGGCTTGGGTGGCTTAGGGGGTTTGGGCGGTTTGGGTGGTTTGGCTAGTTTGGGTGGCTTGGGTGTTTTTGTTGCTTTTTGGGCCTTTTTCTTAGGGACTTTTTCAACTGGTGGCGGTGGCGAGGGTGGCGACGGCGGTGGTGGAGGCGGCGGAGGCGTCCGTGGTGCAGGTGATGGTATTTCTTCTTTCTCCACAGGGCTGACCTCTTCAACATTCACATTGGCACCCACTTCAGGTTTGTTGACTTTCAAGGCATTCTGAGGGAAAGGCAAACACAAACATGGTCAGAGCCTGCTTTTTTAAAAAAAAATGGATACTTGATCTCTACAGAGTATTGATTGTGTTCCTGACAATCTAGAGGGGTCTGAGGCTGTGCCCAGTTTGCATGTTACAAAGGCAAAAGTTTATTGCCCTCTCTGGCTTCATCTCCCACTACTCCAGGAAACACAATATAAACCGTATAAATCATCTGAGGCCCTTCTTTGTACATAACTCCTCCACGTGAGGTCCGGAGGGTGGCAACACAAGAAGGGCCTTTCTCTGCAACATCTCCCTGTTTGTGGAATGCTCTCCCCAGGGAAGTTCTCCTGGCACCTTCATTATCTATTTTAGGTGCCAGGTGAAAACATTCCTCTTCAACCAGGCCTTTGGCTGATTAATATTATGTGGCCTTTTAAATATGTTTGTGTGAAGAGAGGATAATTGTTTTGCTATTTTGTTTTACAGTCAAACCTTGACTCCCGAATGCCTCCGTTTTGGAATGTTTTGGCTCCTGAACTCCAAAAACCCAGAAGTAAATAGTCTGGTTTTTGAATGTTTTGGAAGCTGAATGTCCGACGCGGCTTCCGCTTGAGTTCAGGAAGCTCTTGAAACCAATCGGAAGTGGTTGTCGAACATTTTGGAAGCCGAACATGTTTCCAGAATGGATTATGTTCAACCTCCAAAGTTTGACTGTAATTATTTACTTGTTTTTATCCTGTATTTTATTCTGTGAGCCACCCACAGATCTTATGATGAAGAGCGGTATATAAATCTATTGAATAAAAATGTAAAAAGGGACAAGATCACATGGAAAGATCACTATGTGATCCGGCCTCTGCAGCTCTCACAAGCTTTGCAAATTCCTAATTTACTGGTGTGGAGTGAGAAGGGGAATGGAGAGGGAGCATAGGATGGGGGTGAATATGATCCACAAACAAAAGAATTGGGTCTAAAAAGTAGCCAAAGCTACTCTTACAGAACATGCAATCCACTCAAACTAGATACTCCCTGAGGAGGCAGCTGTACATAGAGCTTGTAATGTCTGAAAAGTTTTTCTCTCATTCCTAAACACAGAGAAATGAGCTGACAGGTTCTGACCATTCCACTGGAAAATACAGGCGGACATCTCAGGAAGGACCAATCAACATGCCTATTTTCACTATCTAGTTTAATTTGCAGTTTGTACCATGCTATTTTTACTTTTTGTGGCTCTGTCAGCTTGACAGGACTTTCAGAAGAATATTTCTGTGCTGAGCATCACAACGGCAGGGTATATTTATTTTCTTTTATCCTTGGAACAACTACCATTGATTTAAACATAAAGGGGTGTCCCAGCTACACGTACAAACTTTGCAGAAGTTTATTATATAGTCACACACTTCCATAATTTAGAAAAGTTGTTTTAATTAGGAGAACATGATTATCATCTAATTATAATTTTAAATGTGGAGAATTACTATTTGCTTCATTTGTTCTCTTGTTCTTGTTTTTACGTTTTTCAAAAAGCCTCTCCCATTCTTTTCTCTCTTTATATTTTTTTTGGCTAAAACAATAGAAAATGAAGAAAGAAATGTTTAAAATGCTAATCAGTTTTAAGAGAATGCCTTTCAAATTAATTCGCATGGGAGAAGCAAAACAGAATTACATTGTCCCCCAAGGTAAAAGGTAGCAGTAAAAGATGCACAATAAAAATTAACAGTGTGTGACTAATTAAAAAGACATTATTTCCTATTTAATGCTGTCGTTTTAATAATCATCAGAATCCATATTCTACATGGAACCCATAAAAGGCAGATAGATTTTTAGTAGCCCCTATCTTGGTATCCTTGCACTCAGAATAAAAGGCAGAGCTGAACTCATTAGGCCTGATCCTTCACCCACTGGGCACAATCCAATTTATTGGCCATGTTCAGATGATTGCACTTCAGTTTAAGAAACCAAGATGCAAACAAGACATTTGACCTTGCATACAGCCTCTTCATGAGATTGGGTGAACAACCAGGAAGTCCTCCATTAACTACAGCTTCTTATCATGTACTGGCTATGGAACTATGGTAAATTCCTTTGAAACAAGCCAGTATATGAAGCTATGGTTTCCATGCTGGCTTAATATCCTAACTTGTTCTGAAGCCATTAACCATTCCCTCATTTCTTTTTCTTTTTTAAGATCTCTAACCAGTTGCTTTATTTATCCATTTCAGAATAACAGAGTGAGGCACTAGAAAGACATGCAGCTTCAATTTGTCCCTTGAACAGCAAGTCATTTCCATTTGGGTGGATTTCATGTGTCTGCCATATTAATGTACGGAATTGGCTTCCCATGTGAATCAGTCAGATCCTAAATCAGTCTCCTAAACCAAATGGGCAATACTTCCCTGGAAGTTCACTGAAGTATTAGATGACTGATATTTTTGATAGGGCTTCTCAGTGATGGCTGCCTTTCTATGGAATTGCCTCCCAGCTAAGATCAGATTATTCCCAGCCATTAGTGACATTTAAAGGTCATTTTAAGACATGCTTATTTTGTCACACTTTTTTTTAAAATTACTTAAACAATTAAGCTTTAGCAGAATTAAAACATATACATATAAAAGATCACATACAGATTGATACAATAAAAACATCACAGCACCTTCCCTTTCCTCACGGTTTTTGGCTGCCACCATAACATGCCGAACCAAGTCCAATCTCAGTATATGTATCGTCATTTTAAGATGTGCTTCAGATATAAGCCAAATCTGTACCATACATTCCAAGCACACTTATATACAGTAGTACGCTGGTTTAAGAACAGATTAGTTTATGAACAACTTGGATTAAGAACGCTGCAAACCCGGAAGTAGATGTTTTGGTTTGTGAACTTTGCCTTGGAAGCAGAACATGTTTTGCTTCCTGTTGAGTGTGTCCCATTTGTAAATTGAGTCCCCTGCTGCTATGGGAAAGCACACCTTGGTTTAAGAATGGTTTGGTTTAAGAATGGACTTCTGGAACAGATTGAGTTCATAAACCAAGGTACCGCTGTACTGCTTTAACAGTCATGGTTTCTGCCAAAGAATCCTGGGAACTGTGGTTTGTTAAGGGTGTGAGTTGTTCAGAGATGGTTATTCCCCTCACAGAGCACTATAATTTCAGAGTTCCCAAGGAAGAGGGACTGACTGTTAAAACACTCTGAAAATGGTAGCTCTGTGAGGGATCTCCTAACAACTCTCAGCACCCTTAACCAAATTATAGTCCTCAGGATTCCTTGAGGGAAGCCATGACTGCTTAAAGTGGTATGATGCTTTAAATGTATGGTGCATATGAAGCTATAGAAAACCCAATTATGTAAAAGAACATGGAGAGACTTTTTAAAAGGCCTCATGAGTGCATTAGATCCAGCAATTTGTATTTACCTGGCTATTATACTTTTGAGGCTTAACATTGTGAATGAAGTTTAAGCTTCCTTTTTAGGAAGGAGGGATGTGGTCTAAAATGCACGAGACCTTCAAATTTAAACCTGTGGCTTTTGTATCTTCCATGAAGATTGTTGACCATACACAGGGAAATGTAGGATACAAATTAATATTAGTAAACTACCCTTTAGAAACACAGAAATCAGTTTGTTGACATTTTATACGGAAATGCAAGAAGTGTATATTCAAGAAAGAATACCAACCTCACTTAATCTTATTTCTTTGGCAAGATCCTTAATAAGTTGTGCGGGTTTAAAATGTTCTGGGAGTTCATCTTCATGGTCTATTAATGCCTAGAGCAGAATAAAGCCAAATAAAAAGGTTCAAATGTGCATCAAGAGAGCTTATAATTTCACATTGTTAAAATTATGCAAGGCTAACGTCAGTGCTTTTTTTTTGGGGGGGGGGGACGCAAGGGTACACATACCCCTAAACATTTAGTGAATCTTTGTCCTTTTGTCCATCCATTTACTGTATTTATTTTTCCCGATTTGAACTATAAAATGGTGATTTTCTTGAGTCAAAATGAGAGTACCCCTAAACATTTTTTAGGGGGGGAAGCACTGGCTAACATTATTGAGTACTTCAGTTCAAAGCTCAGGCTGGATCCAAAGGTACCCTTATTTTAATTATTTTATTTTTTAAAAAGTTAATATACTATGTATGGAATACTTCGTGAATCTGTGTGTCATGCTTGAGCAGGGCGACCCTGTATATGTGCACTGAAGGGCTTCTTCCATTAATGGGAAGAGGTTCGGCCTAATGGATGCTTCCCCATCCCTTCCCCTACAGCCCTTGTGCCACCCCCCATGTTGTTCTGGAGGGTCTCCAACCCTTCATTCACAGAACCCAAGTTGCAGAACTCTGGATCCAACCCCCATTCCTTCATTCTTATCTAGGGCAGTGTGCAATTTATCCTAATCTAGAGATGAGATATCATTGAGGCAACACTTTGGTATGAAATCACCTCCCGAAATCTTCCCAAGTAAGCACATTAGGTTTCTCTCTTCTGGTGCTGTTTGCTAATCCTCCTCTGGCTTCCCTGTATTCTCACAGCAGCTCTCTTTACCTTCCTGTGATGTGTCCATGCACAGACAGGACATACGGGGGTCTTTCCCATATTTCCTCAGGCATGCAGGGATACTCTGCTTCCCCCCTTGGCACAATCCATAGACCAGCCCCTCTCTCTCAGCCTAACCTACCTCCCAACCTTGTTGTGAGGATAAACCGGAGGGAGGAGAACCAAGTATATATATTTATATAATAAATATATAAATGATACAGACAGTCCTCGTTTTCTGCTTCTTTTCTCTGCTACACATAAACAATAGCTGAACACATCAAGCAGGATTTTAATTGCTCACGTATCTCTTTGAATAAAGCTTAATGAGCTTGTTTAATAGTGCAGGATGCAAAACATTTTGTTTCATTGAAAGCCTTGTATATGAAACCATTCATTCTATTGGATTTCTCAGGCTATTGTTTTGGATTTCTCAGATTATTGCCTCTATTATCTGCAGACTTCTCTCTCCCTGTTGCCCCATCCTTTCCCCCCCCTTTTTTTTCTTTTTGCAGCCACGTAAACCCACCTGCTTTTTAGTCCATGACCGGAAAGCGCCATTGAGGATCTTTGCTCCCTGGACTAAATGAGAAGGAGGCTGCTTCCCAGCTTTGTGCAATCCTAAGCAAAGCAGAGAACACAACAGCCATTCAATAAAGGTGACCAATTTCTGTTCACGCACATTTTCAAAATGAAAAAGGTACATTCTTTGTTTTATGAAGGGGCAACCTAAAAGCAAGTGGACAGTCTGAAAAGCATGCTGTAAGTATGAATTTGTATGGTCATAAAATCAACGGTTCCCAACTTTAGAATCTGAAATTTCAGAACAGGTAAATTTTCAACATGAAATCTGCTCATTTATTTTGAGATTTGGCAATGGATTTCAAACGTGGTATCAAATTAATATTAGTAGATATCTTTGTCCACAAAAATTGGATTTATACGTTCATAATATTATAATTCCAGATACATAGGGCTGTATCCGACTTGGGATAAATAGAAGCACTGCTACCTGCAACTATAGAACAATAATGGTTAGTAGTCATCAATAACCCTGTCTTCCATGAATTTGTCTAATCCTTTTTTAAAGCTATCACTGCCTCCTGTGGGAGCAGGTTCTGTAATTTAACTGTGTGTTGCATGATGAAGTACTTTCTTTCCTCTGTCCAGTGGTGGTAAAACAAGTCTACCTCATGTTTACACCCTGTTCTGAAAAAGTTCAAAGCAGTATACACAAAGTTCCAATATCAGAGTAGTTAGGAATTAGTCAGCATTTGACTTTATACACTAGATGGCCAACCTGTGGCATGTTTATTTTAAGTGTAACATGCCTTAATTAGATATCAGATTTTGCTACATTGTCAGGGCTAAGACACATAGTACTTTTCCACAAGTACACTACAAAAGAAAATGGCACTTTACAAAGATTACAGGGCATGGATGTATTGTGTTCAAGGTCTCTGCGCAGTATTTGGCACCGTTTAACCAACCTGAACTCTTGTATTCTTCTGTAATAAGGGTATCAATTTTACTGTGCTATTTCAATGAAACAATTAGACATCAGAATAGCGGGAACAATGAATGTGTAAGATCCTGGGACAGGGTGCAGGTAAAGCAATTGGAATCTAAGAAATTCTCTGAGGAAATTATTAGGCAGAAACACTGTCATTGACTAGTCCCCTCTATGTTGATACAGCAGCTAAGTTAGCACATTAGACTTTCAGTAACGATTTTCTTTTCTACCCTGGAAAGGTGTGATCAAAAGAAAGGTTGAGGGGGTCAACTGCAGGAGAGTGTGATCAAGACAAAGGCTAGCTCCAAGAAGGTCAGTATGTAACAATGCTATGACAGCAGCATTAAAATGAAGGACAAGCAGGTTACCGCCAAGTAAGTAAATAACCTCTAGGAGAATGCAACCAAAAGGAGGCTAAAGAAAGTGACTTGGGAAGATAAATTTCCAGGAGAATGTGTAGGGTGTAGGATAGGGAGGATGACGAAGGTCACATAGGGAAGATCTCAAGAAGATTGGTCACCTGAAGGAGGATACTATCCAAAGGAAACACTTCCAGCAGAGTGGTATCTAAAGGCTTTGTTCTGAATGTAATAGACAATTAATTTAAATTACAGGATTTGCCAGCCGGAATGTATTTCTAGAGTACTGCACATTCACTTTTTGCAAGGAAGAAGACTTTTGACTCTGAGCATCTTTGTTGTGAAATGTGCTTGTTAGCATTTTGGTGGATAATTGACTCCACAAGAGTCCCCTGTAGAGTTGTAAACTTGGATTACAAATTAAAATCCTTCATAAAAATCAAATTTGTATTAGTGCCATCAATATCAAATGCATGTTGCTGTTTTTAAAAAGTTACTTTCTTGAAATCTATCTGACTATCTCATTATTGAAAATCTTTTTTCCAAAACCCATAGGAGGTTTATTCTTTTTAAAATAGCTAGATCATTTTTGTTTATACTTAGCATGGCAAACAATGGAAAGCAAGAAACACACTAAATGCTTTTATTTACCTTTAAATGACTCTAGCAGGTGTCTTCCTGTGTACCAACATGCCGTTTCAAAGTTAGGAAACTGGGTTAAGCTGACAATTTTTAATCGTCTTTCAACTTCATATGCTCTATGGTGCATAGTAAAAAAAAAAGTGTTTCAGTTGAACAGTTTACAGGAAGCTTTCTAAACCAAAAAGAAAAGTATCTCCTAGCATTGACCATAACACAACTGTTGTATGACTGTGGTTTACAGGTGCTTATTATCATCCAAGCTGTCATAAATCCTCAGCTGCTATGAAAATGACCAGCGTAACGTGAAACAGAAGAGCTTTTTACATAGCATTTGCTGAATTAACTATCACAAAATCCCACACTGTTCCTTGGAAAACAATTGACAAACTGCACAAATATACAGCCAAAAGTGTATACAATGTCACATTTTTAACATTAGTGCAATTTATGAATTTACATGCTTACTTTTTGCTCTTCATACAAATACATCCCAGAGTGATTCACAATAGGAATTTACATAATTAATATACCAACAAAAACATATTAAAACAAAAGCATAGTTAGAACTAAGTCCTATATAGTTCAATGGGACTTATTCTCAGGTAATTGTATAGGACTGCATTCTAAAATACCCATTCTTCTTATGCCTAATTACAGTTAATTATGCCGACGACTACTATAAACAATAATTTTGAATAGATTTAAGACATTTATGGAACAGAGTCTAGGACAATGGAAGTGGGCAGTTTCATGAGTCTTGTAAGCAGTGCTATTTTTCTAGAGAAAGAGGTGCTGGAACTCACCATGAACGCCTCCCTTGTAATCTTATAATGGCAATAGCGCCTGCCTGAGAGGTACCAGAACTGAGTTCTGATGAGTTCCGGCTGAAAAAAAGCCCTGCTTATGAGGTTTATTGATTTTTTTAAAGACATAGTTATGCTTACAAATATGCAAGCATGCTTTATAATCATAACAACAACTGTGGGAATTAATGTTTGTTTATTTTCTATTATTTTAATCGGGAAAGAAAATATTCTTTTCTAACTAAGCTAGTGGCACTCTTTGTTGCAGACCCAACAAAATGCACATCTCATTAGAATATTATCAAATTGAGATAAATATGAACATCTTACCTCATCTGCATCTCTACACTTAGGCTATGTAGAAAATGTCCTGCAAAGGCTAAGCAGTCGACAGGAGTTAAAGTTGCATAAATCCATCCTGGAAAAGACAGAAGGGGAAACATTTCAGCTTTAAAAAAGCAGAAGTATAATCACTAGCTTCTTAAATGTTTATAGTCTGCTGCTCATTCACATTTCTTTTCTCATATATACAGTGGTACCTTGGTTCCCAAACACCTTGGTTCTCAAATGCCGAAAACCTGAAAGTAAGTGTTGCGAATTTCAAATGCTTTTCGGAAGCTGAACGTCCGATGCTGCTGTCGGCTATTGTTTCCGGGGCATTTGCATCAATCAGAAGCTATGCCTTGGTTTCCAAACATTTTGGAAGTCAAAGGGACTTCCGGAACGGATTAAGTTTGGCACTTTTGTTTTTGCTATTTATTTTGCTTTTTTGTTTTTGAGTCTTTTTTGGTTAATTTGTTTCTGTGACTGTGTGGAACCCAGTTCAGCTACTGATTGATTTATTGATTGTGTGACAGTGGAAATGGATAAAAGCCCCCCATCCAAACAATGACAATCATCAGTGCAGGTAAGAAAAAATAATAATTTTAATTTTTATCATCTACAATATGGTCTTATTTAATTTATAGTACAGTACATTGATTATTGCTTTCATTTCATGGATCAATGGTCATGTTAAATTGCTGTTTGAGGGGTTGTTTTTAAAAGTCTGGAACGGATTAATTCATTTTACATTACTTTCTATGGTTTGGTTTTGAAACGGACTTCCGGAATGGATTAAGTTTGAGAACCAAGGTACGACTGTAGTTGAAATTCCTTTCTCTTGGAGAGTCACCAAAACCTCAAGGGGGCTTCCAGTGCTGACATTATACTTGCAGAACAGGTTTAGCTCCTGGAGAGGTGATTTTCTTCACTTCCTCCATCCTGCTGTAGTCCCCCCCCCAATGCACCTCTACAAATTTTACAACGTGGTTCTCCAGCCCAGTAATGTGTACAAAAAGTGCACACAACTAAGGGAAACTCTCCATAAAAAACATTTCTATAAGTGAAAATAATATACTAAAATGCACTACATCGGGGGAACTGTGCTATGCAAAACAAAAATGTGTATATTAGGCAGAATTACATACAATTGCATACAATTCAAGAGTGGTGCAGCTGCCACTTATTGAGATAGTGCAGAAGTAGGACAGGGTGATGGTGAGTTTGGGGCTGCACTGACATAAATGCCTAACACTGGTATTGGATAGGTGATGGCAAGGCAACTGCCCCATCACGGCAGCTACTCCTGAGTTGCTGCAGGCCAACCCTGTATAAAATTCCAAACTGCTGAGTACAGCCTCATGGGTGGGTGTTGCTTCTCCTAGCCCAGATTGAAGCATTCCCATCACAAACTCGTTTGGTGTGTGTGTGTGTGTGTGTGTGTGTGTGTGTGTGTGTTGGTTGCATGGGGCCATTTAACCAACATTTGAAAGTTTACTGGCTTCTCATTCTACAGAATGTAAATGGAGTGTAAATGGCAGAACTTTATATCATTTCATGTCTCATATGGGAAACCCAGTCATATGGACAGGGTATAAATAAATTATTATTACGAAACTCAAGCTAACAAATGCGTTCAACGCAGCATCCTCACCTGATGGGATAAAAAGTGTTTGTCCTTGTTTAACTGTGCATTTGTAGCATTTATCCACTTGGTCAGCGAAAAACATTTCACTGTTATTTGCCGCTGACTGCCACCGTTCATAGAGGGAAATGTTTGCAGAGGTTGGCTTGATGAGATAAAATATTTTTTCTCCCTGTAATGGAAAGAAGAGATGTTTTGATTATCATGCTCAAATAATACTATGTAGTATGTCTACAGAAATATATCTGTTCCACCAACAGCTAAAGAATGGTTTGTGGGCCTTTTCCGTTGTTGAGAATGGGCTCAGGAACTCACTTCCGTTTAATGGTTACAATTTAAGCCCTTCAATGCTAGCCTTTGAGTCACATGCAACACTGTACATTTAAAGAGTTCTCATGCCCTTTAACAGTCCCTGTTTTCCCCCAAAGAATCCTGGGAGCTGTAGGTTGTTTATGATCTCCTAACAACACTCTTTACCTTAACAAACTACAGTTCCCATGATTCTTTGGAGGAAGCCATGACACTTAAAGAGTGCTTTAAACATATGGTGTGGATGTGAGTTGGCAAAAGCTTTCCTGTTTGGACAGGCCTATGGCCTGCTGACATGAGTCATCTCCTTTGCTGCTTGTGAGGCAACCCTGGTTTTAAATGACCACTGTTTGTTGTTGTTGTTTCATATGCTCTGTTTTTAACTGCCCTCCTTCTTATTACTTATTGTATTTAAACTGACTTTCTCCAATATGTGTTGTATACTGTCATTAGCTGCACTGGACATGGAAAGACAAGGCCTAAATTTAACTAACAAAGCAAACAAGTTTCTAACATATCCTTCGAATTACAATGAGGTCCTCTGTCGGATGCAGTGACACAACGTTATTTTGCCTATCATCAAAATAAGTTAACAGAAGCAGGCTGTTCCTGGCTTTTATGCTGTAAAAACATGCTGTCCACCTTAAACGTGTGAGTTCAAAATATGGCACGAAAAAAGATTGACAAGTTTGTAGAGACAGCAGTATTAAAACCAGAATTGTGTTTATGTGAAAAATTTGTTAGTTTATGGCTGTTTGTATTTCTGAGGATATAAACATAGAAATCACATGAGGAAAGCTTTCCTATAGCGCAAGATGACTGACTCTTTGCCAAGACACAGTGCAGTAATAATATAAAATCCTGGTCCAATGAGGAAATATGGAACGAGCCTTGTGCTCTGATTCTAGAATCCCTCTAGCCTTGCCTTCAGAGGTGAAAGAACCCATTCCAAGCACCTCCCAGTGGCGCAGCAATAAAAATGCTAGCATATTAGCAAAGCTAAGCAGGTTCCAGTGTGGTTTCAAGTTGGATGGGGGACCGCATGTTGAGATTCCTGCCTTGCCGGGGGTTAGACTAGATGGATCCCCTTCAACGCTACAATTCTACAATTTAACGGTTCAGTGGGAAAAGGCAAGTTATAAGCACCACCGCACTGACAGAACTATGGTTCAGGGAGCAAATATACATATACATGTTGAAGCTATAAGAAAATGACAAGGGACCTGCTGGCTCTGACCAAAGGCCCATTAGGCTAACATCCTTTTCTCACAGCGGCCAACCAGGTTGCTATGGGAATCCTGCAAACAGGACCTGAGTACAAGAGTGCTCTCTGCACCATAAACTGGTATTCAGAGGCATATCGCCTCTGAGAGTGGAAGCAAAACATAGCCATTGTGGCATGTATCCAATGATAGCCTTATTTTCCATGAATTTGCCTAATCCTCTTTTAAAGGAATCCAAGCTGATGGCTAACATTTCATCCCACAGGAGTAAAATCCATAGTTTAGCTATGCACTATGCTACCATTCTGCTCCTCTCTCAAACTGTATATGTTATATACCTCATACAAAAACATAACACTGACACAAAATCTACCCCCTTTCTCATCCCCCACAATATAGCTGATCTGTAAAAAAAGGACTTTATAATCTGAAAGCGGAGGCCATGTATACACTTCTGTAACCCAAGAAAATATTTAATAAAAACAATTAAAAAGAGAAAGAAAGGTCATGCTTCATGGTCTTATACTAGATGTTTGGGGGAGCATTTGCAAAATGACTGCCCAAACTATGTGTTAAAAACTGCTGTTTGTTTCTGAAAGTCCTTAATACAGTGGTACCTCGGGTTACATACGCTTCAGGTTACAGACTCAGCTAACCCAGAAATATTACCTTGGGTTAAAAACTTTGCTTCAGGATGAGAACAGAAATCGTGCTCTGATGGTGCGGCGGCAGCAGGAGGCCCCATTAGCTAAAGTGGTGCTTCAGGTTAAGAACAGTTTCAGGTTAAGAACGGACCACTGGAACGAATTAAGTACTTAACCCGAGGTACCACTGTATGTATATTTAAGTCAAATACTTACTTTAGCAGCAGAGCTGAAATGGGATATTCAAGAAAAGAGAGGAATTACTATGGAACGGTGCATGATCAAATATGGAATACAGCATCTTACTTTCAGCACATGGTACCAGGCAGAAGCTCCACCGGAGTCTATGTGAAAATCTGTGTAGCTGTCTTTCACGCAGATCAGGCAGTATTTGGTCACTTTTGGTTTTGCCAGCAAAGCATCATCAGGCCAATAATTTTCCGCCCAAGAAAGTTTCTTCACTATATCAGGAGACTCCACAAAACTGGACATTCTGTTTAAAATATAAAGCAAAAAAGACTGGAATTAGCTTAAAGTCAGCATTAGAGCTAATCTCTGTCAGTCTCCTGTTCCTGGGGAAATTTCAGGATAGTGATTTCAGTTCTCAAAAGTACCAGTTCTCATGTAGCCATCTCTCTCTCACACACAAGAAGGATGAATCAACAACCTTGGAAAACATCAATTTAGCAGAAGTATAAAAAAAAACTTTAGAACTTTTTACTGGGGGCGGGAGGAGCATGAGGTAAATGGGCTCGAAGAACTCAATGTCATATGGACTGAGTATGTTTGGTTTGATTAATCAAATCTGAGAAAGATTATTTTAGGCTAAAAGATTACTTTACCTAGAAGTCACCCCCCTTTTCATCAAGGGAGTTCATTTCTGAGTAGACATGCATAGAATTTGACTGTTAGTGGTACTGCTCCATTCTCTCTCTCTCTCAATAAACCCATTATAACCAATATCGAAACTGATTTGCCAAAATGTTTATTACCTCCCCAAACATGTAAATGTAAGAGCAAACAGTACTATCAGTTTTTTTCTGAATGCTTCCTGAGTACTGAACAGCTTTATTATATATTCTTCTTTTTAAGCACCTCTCGTGCGGGACCTTAAAACTAAAATGTTCCCGTTGTTAATGTACGTATCATTTACACTTTGTGTCAAGGCAGAACTTTGGAGCCTGTTAAAATGCCATGCTCTTTGTCGAGCACTACAATATTTCCTGGCTGATGATTAAATCAGCAGCATGTGAGGATTGTTTCAACGATCCTCAAGAATAAAATGCTTCCCATCGTTATTCTTTCAGCAGATAGAGGAAAAGCTGTAAAAAAAATACCTAATGAAAAATACCTATAATCACAGAGCTTTGAAATTGCTTTTGATCCTCTGTGTGGAAGGAAGGGGGTTACATTATTAAAACAATAAATACAGCCTAGAGAGCTATGGATACTACAAAAGAAATGATCTTGCAATTATCCTTCAGCCTTTCTATAATCTGCATTAATTATCACTCCTTTCTCTTGTCCAATAAGATGGAATTCTCTTCTAAAACAACCATTGTTTATTTTATTTTTGCCAGAGCTCATCATTTTCTCTGTTTATAAAGGAGCATTCTCCTGCCCGTAATAATCTTTTTATGTCTATGTAGATTGCCCAGAAGTCCTACAAGAAAAAAGAGGTTTAAATTACATGGTTCAGCAAATCATATATTCATCAGTCGCCCACAAACACTGCCCACAGAAAAAAAATTGAGCAAACTGAAACACAGTTGAATAATGTGTCTGGAAGCAATTTCATAATCTGTAGAGGAAGGCCAAACCATTGATTCAATCATTACATAAGACATAGGTGGATTACTGGGGAATTGTCTTTGTTAATGCTCTAGAAAAAATAATGATAAATATGCTGGGGAATATTCAGAATCTGTGCAGTAAGGCAGGGATGAGAAACGGTGACCCTTCAAATCCTGTTCGACTACATCTGTCATTCCCCCTGACCATTCATTATGCTGGTTGAGGCTGAAGGAATTGAAGTCCAGCAACACACCTGCCCATCCCAGGAATAAGGCAAGCCTGTTGTTCTATCTTACCTTGTATCTGAAAATTCCAAGTTAATTACATTGAGGACTCTTTTTCTGTTAGTGCTGTAATAGTAATCGACAAATTCCTTTAGCTTCATCTTGCAGTCCTTCTGTTTGGTGACATCAGTGACATCAACACTCCTTTCTGGTCCTGAAAAGGGAAAAAAACACCAAGGAAAATGAGAATGTCAAACTGGAGCCAATATGAGTTGTGGGCCGAGGTGGAACTCAAAGGGCATGGTGGGCTGTCACCACAGGGCATGCCTGAGGAGAAAATGGTTCATACCGTCTTTCTGTGAAACTGTGCTGATAGATAGATAGATAGATAGATAGATAGATGATAGATGATGATAGATGATGATAGATAGATGATAGATAGATAGATAGATAGATAGATAGATAGATAGATGATAGATGATAGATAGATAGATAGATAGATAGATAGATAGATAGAGATGATAGATAGATGATAGATGATGATTGATAGATAGATGATAGATAGATAGATAGATAGATAGATAGATAGATAGATAGATAGAGATAGATGATAGAGATAGATATAGATAGATAGATAGATAGATAGATAGATAGATAGATAGATGATAGATAGATAGATATGATAGATAGAAAGCTTGTGAGCTACTCCAAGGTTATTTATTTATTTATTTATTTATTTATTTATTTAAATATCTATAAGCCAAACTTTTGTACGAAAATACAAGGCAATGCACACCACGCAAAAACTACAACAATAAAAACATCAGTCAAAACCTCCACTGGTTAAAAGAAAACTCACATTTCCAAGGCCTGCCTAAATAACATTGCTTTCAAATGACGTCTCCTGCTGAGCCTTCAGTGGCAGGGCCTGCCACACTAAAAGCTTGGTCCCTAGTAACCTCGGAGGTATGGGGAACCACAATAAGTGCCCTATCAGAAGATCTCAGTGATCAAGATGGAACATCAGGGATCCAACAGTCCTTAAGGTACCTAGAACCCAAGCTGCTTGGTGCTTTGTGAACTAACACACAAGAACCGTAAACCTGACCTGGTAGCAAACTGGCAAACAGTGCAGATCTCAGAAGAGCAATAACATGTTTCCAATAGCCTGCTCCAGTGAGCAGTCTGGCCACAATATTCTGCTCTAGCTGCATTTTCCAGATCAGATACAAAGATGCTACATAAAGTGTGTTACAATAATCAAGTCTTGAGGTTATCAGCGCATGAACTACTGCGGTCAGGCTATTTCGTGCCAGCTGGAACAAGTAGAAAGCACTCCTAGCCATGGAAGTCAGTTGGGTGGTCTATTCCAGGCATGTTCAACTCCCAAGAGACTGCAATCTACTCCCAGTATAAAAAAAACTGGCAATGATCTACCCATAGCTGTTAAGTGTCCCTTATTTGAAGGGACAGTCCCTTATTCCAGCGCCATGTCCCGCTGCTGTCCCTTATTGATGGATGTCCCTTAAATGTCCCTTAAATGATGTCCCTTAAATTTCAAAGGAAGCAGCTCCTCTCCCTCCCTCCCTCCCTGCCGGCCAGGGAGGAGGGAGGCTCCAACTGTGTTGCTCACCCAATAAGAAGTCTAAGAACGACTGGGGGGGTGGAGCCTGCATGCCTTGTGTGTGGCTAGTTAATGCAAGCTGAGAAGGTTTTTGAATGCTGGGCGCCATTTTGTTGCACGTGCTGCTGCAAACTTTGCAGTGCAAAGCCAGGCCGGGGAGCCATCTTAAGTTGAGGCTGCATAGGCCTTGTGGTGCATGTGATTCAGATTCTATTCAGTTGAACCTCTGGTTACAAAGTTGGTTGGACAGTGTTCTCGAAGCTACCAGCATGAGTTTGACCAGACTGCAGGAGGACAGGAAGACTGGAATGCCTGGAACAGGTGAGGCTGCAGGTCCCTTATTTTGGCTGCTGGTCCCTTATTTTCAAATCTGTAAGTTGACAGCTATGGATCTACCCACTATCATTGCCAAGAGTTGTTGAGTTTTTTGGGGGAAGAATTGACCAGAGTTGTTGAGCTTTTTTAGGGGATCAATAAGGAGCTTCATACCATGATCCACAACAAACACCCCCACGATCGACCAGTAGATCGCAAACCACCTGTTGGACAGAGATGGAACACATAGTACCTCCAGACTGCAGGCCTGTTCTTTTAGAGATAGTACATCTCTTGCATCATGGCCAGTGTTAAAAGGCTGCAAACTGCTCTACAGAAAATGTTCAGAAAGTGATCCTTGGTAAAATTTCTCTAGTCTATTTATTTTTCTTAAAATTCCCAAGTTGAAATTAAAGCCACATCCAAGGATGAAATGCATACAAGCTTTCACCTTTAAAGTGAAAACACAGCTGAGGTATATCAGTGTATCTGCATATACGATCCCTTCCTGCAAAGCACTGCTGCAGAAAAAAAATTAAAATACATCTACAAGGCAGCTGTCCCCACTGAGGTATCACAAAGTATTCTCCAAAATTGAAGCTGTCTGGACAAGCCCTGCTTTAGCTCTTCGGTGTTCATTTGCTGAAACCATATGTATTGTCACATCATGGAAGTCCTTTGTAGCACAAGAAGATAGTGCGATGTTGTCAATATTTTCCCTGATGCCTCGGGATAAGGACTGAACAGGCCTGGAAGTTGCGTTGCTTGCTATATTTACCCTATGCTTGTAGGATTTAATATGAATCTGTGTATTCAGCATTTATTCAGTGGAAAATAGAAGAATGTCAACATGGCTGGTAAAGTAAGAAAAACAGCACACTAACAGGGAGGATCAAAGCCTGAAAATGCCAGGTGGTTATCTTGCGTAGATAAGACGAGAGTTTGGCACACACACTGTTGCTTTCATTTTAAAGCCAAGGGGCTATCTACAGTCAAACTCCCCTTTCTCCAGGAATGCTACAGGTGCATGACCCATATGCCAGTCAGCCTTGTCGGCACAGTGCAACACTATAGAAGAGGAAGCCAAGGAGTTTGTGAAAGGAACACATTTCTACACAGCTACACACCCTGACACCGGGATGCAGAACTGGGAGGGAAGAACCCAGAGCCAACAGAGATGCTGCCCACTGGTGACCTTAAGTCTGAAGGGATGAAAGCAGTAGGATCTTGCCTGATAGATTAATAGCCAAGCATAAGGCTAAGTTAGGCACTGTGCGATGTTTCATGCCTTGTGCTTTATAGAAACCAGGTGCAGGAATTAGACTTCCTGCAGGCTAGCTTTGCCTGGCATTCCATGAGCTATGATTGGGCACAACTGGTGGGCTGGAGTATGTAGCTTTACCCTGCTGGTCTTTATGTTTCTTGCTCTACTAACCTGTATGCATATCTGCAAATGGTAATCCAATTCGGCTAATTAAGCTGCGTTTAGGCTTATTGCGCGATTTATGCTTGGATATGCTTTATGCAGTCCAGTCCTGTGCTTTATGCTCAGAAACAGGCTAGCCATGTGCATTGTATGCTGATTTGTACTGTACAGGAATAAAGTGAGGAGCCTCTGAATCACAAAGAACAGCTGCCCTTGGACAGAACACCATACTATCTCTAGGCCAGCTGATTGAGAAAAGGCTTCAATCTAGGATATTACTGATCATTCAGGAAGGAATGGCATTATTTGTCTCTTTTACTTGTTTTCCTACCAGCATTTTAGTTATACACTTGGATTTTCAAATGTATTTTTTTTTTCTTTTTTAAAATGCCTTGTTTGATTCATACGACCTTTTACATCACATCTTCTGCTTTCAAAGTATTCAAAATAATGTATAAATAAGCAGGGATGGAGACACATAAAACTGTAAGAAGTCATTATCCAACAGATTCTAGTACAGTGGTACCTCGGGTTAAGTACTTAATTCGTTCCGGAGGTCCGTCCTTAACCTGAAACTGTTCTTAACCTGAAGCACCACTTTAGCTAATGGGACCTCCTGCTGCCACTACACCACCAGAGCACAATTTCTGTTCTCATCCTGAAGCAAAGTTCTTAACCCGAGGTACTATTTCTGGGTTAGCGGAGTCTGTAACCTGAAGCATATGTAACCTGAAGTGTATGTAACCCGAGGTACCACTGTACTGGCTTTTGAAAATAAATCTGTTCAGTTCTTTACAGTCAAATGTGGCCAATAAAAACCACTTCAGTTCAACGTGGGACTATGTGGGACAATCAGGATGTGCCAAAACACCATCTGCACAGGAGAAGGTGGGATGGATGGCTAAGTTTGCCATGGGAAAACCAGGATTCACTTTACCCAGGAGCATCCTGTCTGCCATTTGTATTTCATAAATTACTGCCCCCCCCCATTTGCTATCCTTGACCATATCAGCTCATTCTTCTAACAGCTGCATGTCCAGGGATTGGTCAGCAGCTGCAACTTCTCTCAGCACTGTGATAGGAAGAAGGTCTCCTGGCAACACACAGCTTTTAAATGCAGGGCACCTCTCTTTGGGGTTTGAAATGGGTCCAAGATAGTCATGGGAAGCCTGTTGCCCCCAGTTGTTGTGGACTCTCATCAGCCCCAACTGGACCAGCCAATGGTCCTGTATGTGGGAACTGTAGCCCAGCTACATCTGGAAGACCACAGGTACGCAACGCTCTCATGGTCTAGGTGATCTAAAAGAATAGTGAAAAAACTAGAAAAGGTGTCGATGAGAAGAGGCAAATGGGTGTAACCGGTCCTCATAAAGGGATATCAAGGCAGCAGCAGACCTGGGATATTAGCTCCGCCCAAGGCATGATAGAGAACAGCAACAACTGGGAAAAGATGGACACTACATTTTACAAGGACAGGAGGAAACATCATGGACAGAATAATTGTCACACAGGAAGAACAAGGATATAGTTTGAGTGCCTCACCTGTAGTTTCATAAATCATTTAATGTGTCAACACAAATAGAAGTTATTAATATTGCAGTTGTTGTATATGGGATTATTATTTTGACTGGAATGCAATTGAAATTAATCAGATTTTGGAACGCAGAAATAAAGAATATCATCAAACCATCAATTCTAGCATGCGGCAGTCACCTAAATTATATAATTCGTTATTTGAACAATTGGTACTAGTAACTGTATTATAATTTGGCACTGTTATAATGAAGCTATTATTGGACTAATCGAAAACTAATAAAAATTATTATATTAAAAAAAGGTGTCAGCAGATCTGTTTGTTGAAATGCAGGTCTGTTTGGATCACAATTTTTTAGAGAAGAAGTGGCACAGGTGTGAAGAAAATTCATCCCTTATTACACTCACTGCACACCTCCCAATAATCCTTCTCCCCAGGCGCACTTTAGATATTGGACGTCAGCTGCGGTGGAAGGGAATGACAGCAAGGGAGAAGCACTGAATAGGGGAAGATATTAGCAATCATACTGGTCCACAAAGCAAAGATGGAAGCTGCTTCACTCCTCTCCCAGTCTTGCTGCTGCTGTGCAACTAGGAGCTAAGTCGTGTGAACCTGGACTCATGGTTTGTTTCTCTCAGACTAATCATGAGCAGTAAGCCTTGGCTACAGCTTGCTGTGTGCTTGGAGCCACACAAACCACAAGCCTATCTTCACACACTAAGCCAAACCATGGTTGGGCCCAAAGCACAGCAGCAGGACCAATGGGAGTGGTCACCATTCTTGCCCTGTGAACCAGCACACTTAGTTATTTATGCTAACCTATAGTTTGATGGTGTTCTGTGCAAGCACCTTTACCTTTGCACCCTTCTCTTTATATAAGAATGGGCCAAATCCAAGTTAAGAGGGCAGCCATTAAGGACTGTCATTTGAGCCTGAAAGAGAAGATTGTGCAGTAAATGAGGAATTGGGGGAGGGACAGCAGCTGCAGGGAGTAGGGGGAAACAGTGAAGTTTGACTGAAGTTTGGGCTGAAGACTGATTAATGTGATCATATGGCTGGGAGGCAGAAAGGGCTGTAGCTCACAGGTACAGCATCCAGATTCAATCCATGGCACCTCCTGGGATAGCTTCCTGGCTGAAGCTCTGGAAAGCCACTGCCAGCCACTGTAGACAACACTGGGCTAAATGGACCAACACTCTGACGCAGTATAAGGCAACTTCCTCTGTTCCTGTGTTCAGAAGACTGGCCATCCAGGTCACTAGTGGTTTGTGAGGATGTTTACATGTTTTTCCAGACTGGAGAACTACCTGAAAGAGCCTCCCCTCAAAGTGCTCTCCATGAAGTAGGTTCTGAACTCATAAACAAATACGTACCAACATAGTTTTCAACATCACTAACATAAAACGTCGGTGCAGGTACAGATAAGCCCAAGCCGTCCTTCTTTGGGATGAGGATAGGCTCTGTGAATCCATTTTCTTCCAAATATTCAACTGTTAGTTGGCTTCCAGTCAGTTTTATTACCACGTCTTCAGCACTAAAAATTCAAAACAAAAGAAAGAATAATTCCAATATTAAAAGACTTTCACACCCAGTCCGTATTTTCTTTTCCTTTATTACTGATGAAGCAGGCTGCAGATCAATGTATTGAGGCACCACTGGTCTATGAGCCTCTCTAAGTCTTGAGTAATTCAATCAAGTAGCCAGACAAATATGAAGAACTTTAAAATAATGGTTTGTATTTCTGTTATGAGCACATCTAGTGATGCCACCAAAGTTTATTTTTAACTGTGGCATGAGATACAGGTTTCTCCCACTTGTAACATTGCTTTGCTGCATAATGATCAGTCCTCATTTCCCTGACAAACTCTTCTCCGATTCAGAATGCAAACTAAGCTTTGGAGCATGTGCAAGGCAGCAAAGGGTCCTGGGATGTGTAGTTTTTCAGAGTGCCTGGACACTTGGTGCCTGGTGCTTCGGATATTGCATGTGCCAGGGTTCCTTGTGTCTAGGTTGCTGTTATTAGTATGCTTACTGGCTGAACATAGTCTTTGTCATCTGTGGTTCTGAAAAGCATCTGGGAGAAACGAGATATCTTAAAACATTGGGATACGGGTCTTCCCAGAAGGCAAGATATTTAGTATTCATGTATTTTCTGGTGCATATATAAAATGATATTTTTTGGGAAGGGTAGAATAACAAATGATATTTGATTGCAAACATAACAGATCCTTGAATCTATAAAGAACCAAAAAGTTTTTAGGATAATGCATGGCTGCCCTCTTCTGTGCTTGTTTTGAACTACATCTCGTTTTCAGGACACCAGTGCCTTTCACGTGGCAGCCAATGAAGATGCAAACAAAAGTTTAAGAAACAGATGAGTAAGACCACCATGTTGATGAAAGCAAATCCTCCACATTGGTCTCCTAGAGGCAGGGAATTTTTAAAAAATAGTTTCTTATTACTTCAATTTTGAAGCGGAACTTCGCACTAGCGGTGGGTTTGTTAATTTAATTAGTGGACTTGTTTACCCTGGGTTTGCACTAAGTAATCCTGATGCTCTTTTCCTATTTCTTAGTCAACACTGGTTAGAGAGGAGCCAGAGGTTCCTTCAGGGCAGGTTTATCTCATCTGTCTAACAATACTGAGTATAAATCAGGAGTTTGCAGTGAGGAATGTATCATTTAATATCCCCATTTTAAAGCTGTTTTGCCATATGTTGATTCTAAGATACTTCTGTCCCCTTCATGGGTTACCCTTGTGAAGGGGCCTCCACACACTGAAGGGACTGCATTCCCAATGCCATGTGTGCCTTCCCTATATAGTCATACCTTGGAAGTCGAATGGAATCCGTTCTGGAAGTCCGTTCGACTTCCAAAATGTTCTAAAACCAAAGCGCGGCTTCCGAATAGTTGCAGGAAGCTCCAGCAGCCAATCAGAAGCCGCGGAAGCCCTGTGGTGCCATACCTTGATTTTCGAACAGCCTAGTTCTCAAACGTTTTGGCTCCTAAACGCCAAAAGCCTGGAAGTAAGTGTTCTGGTTTTCAAACGTTCTTTGGAATCCAAACATCCAGCAGGGCTTCTGCAGCTTCCAAATGAGTGCAGGAAGCTCCTGTGGCCAATCAGAAGCCGTGCCTTGGTTTTCAAATGGTTCCAGGAGTCGGACGGACTCCCAGAACGGATTAAGTTCAACAACCAAGGTACCACGGTACCTGTACTAAACTTACTTGTAAGCAAGCAAAAGTTTGGGCTTGGACATCGCTGGATAATCATAGTTACTATGGTATTAAGTGGAGACGCCATAATAGTCCCATTGATGGTAGGATAAAAAATATCTTAATAATAAGACAAACTGCAATTTTAATTCTGCTTGAAGCTTACTGCTGAATTACAGTAGCCTCTGGTATGGAAGCAACCCATGTTTTACACATTTTGTTCTGCCCACAGCCTATACTGCTTCCACTAATTGCTGTGGATCAATTCTAGATATTATGAAGCATGGTGGATACAAATCAGGCAAACGTTGCAGACTTCACAGTCTTGAATTCTTCAGCAAGTAGGGTGAAAATTTGGGTGAAGGGATTGTAGATTTCAATGTGTCTCTGCAAGATATCATGCAGAGAGCAATTAGCTCAAGGTCTCTTGGATTATTGCCCATATAAATCTACAGAGGAAAACATGTTGGAGGGGAAAGAATCACCTTCTAAGCACATTTTTTCCAGAGTATGGTCTGCTGATAATAGCCCAAACATTGGCACCATTTAACAACTTACCTGGGGAATGTTCGACTTCGAAGTTCCTTGATGAATACCTGACTCCCATTCTGAACAGGTTTGACTTCTGTAGTTTGACCAGTGTCATGTTTGTGCCAATTTCTTTTCTTTTTCACTGCAAGAGACAGACATTGACAGGATTATGTATAGCTGAGGAGGGAGAAAATAATCAATTTGTCATTGACTTCAGACAAACAACGTGACAATAATCTCTTTGAAAACACAACAGTGACTTTGACATAAGGGGGCAAGAGACTGTGCTTTATTCCAAGGAGAAATCTAACAATTGTTTTCTCATTTGCCTCCAGACATTAACACTCAAGTCTATATGTCACATATTGAACTCTGTTCATTTGGTAACGGGAAGCAGAAGAAAATACAAAGATAACCACAGAGCTATAGCTTCTATGTGTAAACTCCAGACAGAATTCAGACCTGGACTGTACCATCTTAGGATATGGGGACTGGGTGGGGGTTGCAAGTTTAAATACAGTGGTACCTCGGGTTAGGTACTTAATTCATTCTGGAGGTCCATTCTTAACCTGAAACTGTTCTTAACCTAAGATACCACTTTAGCTAATGGGGCCTCCTGCTGCCACCGCACGATTTCTGTTCTCATCCTGAAGCAAAGTTCTTAACCCGAGGTACTATTTCTGGGTTAGTGGAGTCTGTAACCTGAAGCGTATGTAACCTGAAGTGTCTGTAACCCGAGGTACCACTGTACATCAAAACCCCTTGTCCATGGACAGTAGAATTCAGGAACACAGTTTTCTAGCTTTGAGTTCTCTATAGATTCAATGACCGACCCCTGCAATGATAAGCGTCCCAGATCAAATGCTTGAGAACAGGATTGGGTCAAGCACATTCCTCCTTAAAGCATGCTACAAGTAAAGGAAGCAGGGCTATGCTTGTTCCAATCCTGGGAGCCACACATAGTACCTTCCCCTGCTCCAAGGTTTCCTAGAATTTATTCTTCCTGCGGCCTTTCCTGTAACCAGGGCATAGAATCATAGTTGGAAGTGGTCACAAGGGTTATACAGTCCAACCCCTGCAATGCAGAAATCTTTTGCCCAATGTGGGGCTCGAACCCACAACCCTGAGATTAAGAGTCTCGTGCTCTACCGACTAAGCTATCCAGGACACTCCTCGCAGCTTACCTTGCTGCAAGGGATTGGGACAAAGGGGCAGGCATGGCCCTGGGCACCTTCAGTCCCTAGCAGAGCATCTTTTCATGGAGACTGGTATGAAAATAATTCTCCACTTGTGATTTCCACTGAAGGGAAGGCCCTCAGAGGGCTTGCCATAGTGGGGATTACACTCTGCCAAACGAAGATGAGTGATTTCCCTATCTAGGTTTCAGAGGGGGCTTAGAAGGTAAGGAAATGGAGGGAGAGACAAAGGTTTGGCCCCTTTCAGGGCAAGCTGTTTATCTAAGGCTTTTAAAAAGAGCTTTCTGATAGTAAAATAAGTATTATTTTGCTTCTTTAATAACTTGTATCCCACTCCCTTTCAAAAAACAAACCCAAATTACAATAAGATATACATGCAGCAAAACCAAATCCACAAAATATAGCCATCAACCAAGAAAACATACTAACCCCGAACCCCCCCCCCAATAAAAAACCAACAGAAACAGTGATTTTTTTTAAAAAAAAAAAAGAAAGTGTGAAGACACAGAGAAAGAGAAGCAGCTGTAATGTATTCATAATGAGAGGATACATGGTTTTCAACTGGAGGCTGTCCTAAACAAACAGCCTTTGGCCAAACTCCTAATACCATAGCAGGGCTTGGCAAATCAGTTCCAGAAGGACTCTACTGCATGATCTCCCTGCATACATAGGCAGTCGGTTATAGAACCGTCTTCACCAACACGGTGCCCTCCAGATGTCCTTCGACTCTAACTCCTATAACCAAAGCCAGCACATCTAGAGGGCACCAGACCAGCAAAGGCTGCTACAGGACATCACTATTCACTGAGGTCCCTGCTCTGCTGAATGGCTGGGACAGCATTTTTGTACCCAACCACCTGGAAAAAGGAAGAGAAAATGCAGGGTGCAAAATTGGTGTGCCAGGTGAAGGAGTGGAGAAGGTGGGTTAGTGAAAAGTCTCTCCTCTGCCTCCCAATGGTCTCATTGCTCCTCAGCTCAGCAACCCACCCGCCTTCCAGGGACGCAGGATGGGTTGCACGATGCACAAGTTAAAGGGGCTGCGTAGGGTTTTGTAACCTGCTGACCCAGATTGGCAGAACAGCTGGTGAGGTTTTCTACACCCAGGCTACACTTGCCTGAGGGAGAGGCCCCTTGGACCCACACAGCACCTGCCAACCTACACTCTCAAGACATCCGTCCTTCAGTCAAGCAAGGCCTACGGTGGTAGGTGCAGCATGGGTTCAAGAAGATAATACTGAAAGCAGCAACAAGTTTGATGAGCACCCAGTGGCATCTTTTAAGGTAAGGGAAAGCTTCCTCAGACCTGCCCCTTCAAGGCTTTGAATGTGTGAAGTGGGGCAAGACCTCTGTTTGCAGCCTGTCCAACTCATCTTCACAAAGCCATGAGGCCTGGAGTGGTAATGTGGGCAGATCCTCCTTGGCACAGCAATGTCCCTCCATGAGGGACCGTGGAGAGAAGAAAGATCTGTTGAATTTAGGCCTGTGGAATTTAGTACTAATTTTAACTGAGTACAGAGGGATGTGATCGGCCTGCATTCCAACTGATGTATCTGTGGTGATGTAGACACGCATACACACATTTTTGTTTTTAAAAATACTGAAAATCAAGGCACTTGCAATATATGCAGAGCATATTCTGTAAATTGATGCCTGTTTGGTGGTGAAGTCTGCTCAGGATTGTATGTTACCATCCACCATCAATCACTGCTTGACTGCATATTAAAGAATCCATGTGTGCAATCTGTGAAAGAGTGACCAAGCGTGCAGTAGAAGGGGGAATTATTTTGCCTATAATGTCAATTTTTCAATAATGTCAAAGAAAACAATTCAGTCACCGTCAGTTAAGGACAGCCTGGAATGGTAACACCAAAAATAGAAGCCAAATGTCCAAAATATTGCATCAGGGATATGCAGTTGGGAAAGAGCCACTGGTTTAGGGCTGCCATACGGCCAGGTTTTCCAGATCAGACTGTCAAAATGGCGTCCGAGTGGATTTTTGCCGAACTGGCAAAATGTCTGGGGAAACCTGGGTGTATGGCAACTAGAGCGATTTTTTAAAAGAAAAAAGCTCAAAGATTTAGTTTTTGAGGGGGAGATGTTCCCCCCCCAAAGGTCAACCTCCTCTCTACTCTATGTGCATGACACTTAATGCTCACTGCAACACATGAACAAACAGCTTCTAGTACTGACAAAAGTAACTACAAAAGACTAACGCAGCTGGTACAATGAATTAATAAAAGCTGTTTCCTCTCCAATATTACTCTCTATCATGTATTCATTATTAATTATATTTATCTGGCACGTTTTGCTCTGAAGTCTCTCAAAGCAACTTACTTTAAAAAATAAATAAATTAAAACCCAATATAAAACAGCCGTAAAGCAAAATGCATATAAAAGGAAATGCATACAAATACATATAAAAGAAATGAATGCACTTCACTTAGAAAGGATGAATAGGAAAATAAGACACAGACATTTATTAAAAGCATTTACGAACCCCTCTTCATTGATCACACAATTCCTGGCATTTCCCTTATATGGTGTTATTTACCTTCCCCCGTCCCCATCATTTTGGAGATGGTCTCTTTGACTTGGATCACTTTTTAAAAACTCTCCCTCCTCTGCTTATGTTCACCTTGGAAGAGCCCCACTTTGACCTGAATACACCTGCCTCAACTTGAGATTCACCTCTACTTAAAATCACCTGAAATAGCTTCACTGAACCCAGCAATGCTCAGTAGCTGAAAACAACAGGACTTAAGCACCCATCTTGGAACATATTGTAGAACAAAACATTCTCCATCTCCATCCATTGGGCTGTATCCCAATGACAGAATGAAGTTCCTCTAAGGAAAGGAACCTTTGTATGCAACCTGCTGGGCTGCTTTTAAGAATTCAGTCAGTCACTTTTACAGGAGACATCTTAATTAAAATCTGATTAAACACACATCTATAACCTGTGATTATGACGTTCATCAAATGCAGCGTTCTCCCTTGTGGCAGTTCTATGTTCTCTCAGGAGGGCTGATCTAGGCTCCAAAATCCGGTTTCCCCTTGCAGATTCATCGAAAACCTCCTACTCCTTTATTTGGATGGCGGCTAACAGATTGAGGTTGAATCCTGACAAGACAGAAGTACTGTTCTTGGGGGACAGGAGGCGGGCAGGTGTGGAGGATTCCCTGGTCCTGAATGGGGTAACTGTGCCCCTGAAGGACCAGGTGCGCAGCCTGGGAGTCATTTTGGACTCGCAGATGTCCATGGATGCACAAGTCAAATCTGTGTCCAGGGCAGCTGTCTACCAGCTCCATCTGGTACGCAGGCTGAGACCCTACTTGCCCGCGGACTGCCTCGCCAGAGTGGTGCATGCTCTGGTTATCTCCTGCTTGGACTACTGCAGTGCGCTCTACGTGGGGCTACCTTTGAAGGTGACCCGGAAACTGCAACTAATCCAGAATGCGGCAGCTAGACTGGTGACTGGGAGCGGCTGCCAAGACCACATAACACCGGTCTTAAAAGACCTACATTGGCTCCCAGTACGTTTCCGAGCACAATTCAAAGTATTGGTGCTGACCTTTAAAGCCCTAAACGGCCTCGGTCCTGTATACCTGAAGGAGCGTCTCCACCCCCATCGTTCTACCCAGACACTGAGGTCCAGCACCGAGGGCCTTCTGGCGGTTCCCTCACTGCGAGAAGCCAAGTTACAGGGAACCAGGCAGAGGGCCTTCTCGGTAGTGGCACCCTCCTTGTGGAACGCCCTCCCACCAGATGTCAAAGAGAACAACAACTACCAGAACAGCAACTAGAAGACATCTGAAGGCAGCCCTGTTTAGGGAAGCTTTTAATGTTTGATGTATTAGAGTATTTTAATATTTTTTTTAGAAGCCGCCCAGAGTGGCTGGGGAAGCCCAGCCAGATGGGCGGGGTACAAATAAATTATTATTATTATTATTATTATTATTATTATTATTATTATTATTTATATTTATGGATTGGAATGCTTTTAAAATGTTCACACTTTCATTAAAGAAGGTGGTAATCATAGCATTACCATCTTGTGGAACTACTGATGGAAATAGTGTACTTTACAGGTATTCTCAGTACATAAACGGGGCCAGCTATATGGTACTTTACGGATGCCTGGAAGAAGCTGATTATCTTGTTCCATGTAAGTCTGGTTTCAGAACTGGTTTTAGCACTAAAAAAGAGCATTAGTCACGCTGATCAACGACCTGTATCAGAAGAAAGACAGGGGAAGTGTAACCCTGTTGATTTTTCCTGATGTCTTAGTGCCTTTTAATACAACGGACTATGGTATCCTCTCTTGCACCAGTCCTGTAGGTTGGGAGTTGAAAGCACAGTGTTGCTTTGGTTGTTCTGCTCCTACCTACAGGGCAAATTTCAGAGAGCAGCAGTGGGGAGCGATTGCTCACTTCCATGCCAGCTATGCTGCTGGATCCCATAAGCTATTTTGTTCCACTGTGGAAAACACAGTTACTTGTATGAAAAGAGGAGTTCTAGCATGAGTGGGATGCAGAAACAAAGATATTGGAAATTGGCGCATGGAGGCGGGTGTCACAGATCAGCAGAAGTGCCTTCCTGGAAGCAGTGGCACTCTATTCACCATGGCAGGAATAGGATGGGATGGGGTGAGGTTATGAAAGCTTCCCAATTTACAGAACATGAGAATAAGTGGTCACCATCTGCAAATGAGAAGTCTAAAGTAGCGAATGCCTGCTCCAAGATGCTGCCATGCATAGCATGATCTCAATACGCATCTCCTACACTTACACACTTGCTAGTTATCATGATTCATATCACTCTGATTAATGTAAGGTCCTGTTGAAATGGATCCATCCCTCATTTGGCCCCCAATTCTAACAAACATTCCAGTCCTCGAAAAACTTTTGCTGGCAAAGGCCTCACAAACTTATCTCCTAATAATAATAAAAAGGCAGTTGTTGTGTCCCCCACCTCACCCCGCAACTGCAGCAAAACTTAGGCCCTGATCCGACTCTACTGAAACCTTTTGTCTTCTACCGAATTATCCCAAGAAACACGTTTTAAACAAATGTCCATTTCTTCAGCATTGCCTGCACAAATGCAATTAAATCAAAATTACTGTAAATATCGTCCAAGAGGAAGCAATTTCCTAAAATCTAGTCAGCAGGCTACAATAGTAAAGTAGAAAGTACAAGGAGAAAGTTATTTTTATGTTTGACATCTGGAAGGCATCTGTCGTGGAATGTGTGCACCAGGCATCCTTTCTTTAAAAAAAATATCCTACAACTTTCATAATAACAATGAGTGCTTATCTTTGCAAGTCTTGCAGTAATAAATCAGATGAAGGAGAACACCACTGAAAGAAGGAGACTTACTTCTGATCGATCACACTGAAAATAACTAACAGTGTACTTCTGTAAATGCTTACTTTGAGGCAGTCCCACTGTGTTCAATGGGGCTTAGTGCCTAGTGAGTATATATAGACTATTGTCTACATGGGTCAGTTTAGACACAATGTCAAAGCACGATTAAGGAAGCTTAACTATGGTATGACATCTGAAACCATAGCCTGAAGTGGGTGGATATAGTTTATTTCTATGGATCATGGCATTAGTGCAGCTGGCGTTAAGTTTGATATAAAAGGCATCCCCTTGTAAACTATCTGTGACCCTGGTACAGTTCCTATCTCTCACACATGACCTGGAAAGAACAGCTAACATCTTGACCCTGTGAGCTGCAGAAAAAATCAAAGGACTAATCCTTGCATTTGCCAAAAAGATCTAGTTATCAGCCTCCTGTCAGCAGGAACCAGACTTCACAGAGACAATGAAGGTCTTTCTTAAGAGTAGATTTATGATCCAGGAACTGTAGCGATAAAGATGTGGTCTTCCAAAATATAAGGTCGTGTTCTCTTCCCTTCAAATCTGTCTGCTATGAAACACTACAGGAAACCAGAAGGAACAGACACAGTTTGAAGGATTTGGTGTCTTGGTCTTCACGCACTAAGCAAGCCTCTTCCCTTCTCCAAGTTAAGGTAAAGGTAAAGGTACCCCTGCCCGTACGGGCCAGTCTTGACAGACTCTGGGGTTGTGCGCCCATCTCACTTAAGAGGCCAGGGGCCAGCGCTGTCCGGAGACACTTCCGGGTCACGTGGCCAGCGTGACATCGCTGCTCTGGCCAGAGCCAGAGCCAGAGCCAGAGCCGCACACGGAAACGCCGTTTACCTTCCCGCTGGTAAGCGGTCCCTATTTATCTACTTGCACCCGGAGGTGCTTTCGAACTGCTAGGTTGGCAGGCGCTGGGACCGAGCAGCGGGAGCGCACCCCGCCGCAGGGATTCGAACCGCCGACCTTTCGATCGGCAAGTCCTAGGCGCTGAGGCTTTAACCCACAGCGCCATCTGCGTCCCCTTCTCCAAGTTAGCTGGATCCAAAGTAGTCTTATAAACCCCTAGTTTTTCAATAGTCAGCTCACAGCTCCCCCCCCCCCTTTGCTCCTCAACAATCTCAAGGGCCATCCCTACACTTCATTGGACCATGAACCAAAGGAATGGGTGAGGGAATTCTGTTGCCTTGCTGACACAGGATTCTCGGGGAGAACTGAGGGGGCCGGCAGGCGTTATTGTTTCATTCATTATTATCTTGTGCATTTTGGTGTTTTTATAATGTAAACTGTCCTGCAATCCTCGGCTAAAGAGCAGTAAAACAAACAAACAAACTTTGCTATCACAGAAGGCACAGAGCTCAAATCCCTGACTTTGTGCCTCATTTGCTCCAAGATCAGGTATTCCGACCGCCCCCAATTTACTTTCTTTTTCTCTTTAGTGTGAGTCGGTGGCAAACTGCTGCACTCAACTCTCTAGGTTTGGGGCAGTTAGGGAATGTTAATTATATTGTGTGAATCATAGTCACTGCCCACATATTCACAACTTGCTGTCTAAAGTAGCACTCACGTCTTTCACTTCCATGGAATAAACCAATTATTTTCTACTTTCTGGTGTGACAAATTCTATACCTGGTATACACACATTTTAAACAAACACATGCCCTGACTCCATTGCTCTCCATAGGATACGCTGGGTCTATCTATGCACGTGGTGGGCAGGTATGCAGGCTGATGTACACCTCGTAACAATCTCACTAACTTTGAACTGAAATCATACACACAGTTTCAGCTGCAGTTCAGAACAAACAGAAAATACAAGCAGAGAAGCAGCAGACAGTGTGGTGAAAAGTGGTGCTCACCTGATGGAGAAAGAGTCAATGATGGAGGAAGAGGAAGACAGGTGAGGCAGTGCTGAGGTCAACATGATGCAAATGCAAATTGAATCTGGTGCTCCTGCTGATTCTTTTACACTGCACCAACCAGAGGTCAGGTGTGTGCCACCACCACCTCACCACATCATCCAACTCCTATCAGCAGCACTAAATTATGGTTTGTCTGTTGTGCATATTGACGTTTAAGGCATGGTTTGGGTTTCAGTCAGTCAGGTCGTGCACCCATAGGAGGGACCAGAGAATGAATGACCACTGGGAGAAGGGCAGAGAGAAGAAAAACCATGGTACATCTACATCAGCACAACCGGCCGCCTTCATCTGCCCCAGCTGCAACAAAACATGTCTCTCCCACATCGGTCTCTACAGCCACAGCAGGCACTGTAACCTTCCAACCGTTTGACTTCACCCACAAGGGTCCGGTATTCCATTGTTTCCCAAGACAGGTGGATGGCAACAAGAGATACAACTAGTACCAGCATTATTTGAATCTCTCCAGTGTTGGTTTGTGCCCTTTGGGACTGGTAGGGCAGAGGGCAGGGAGGTCAACAGTATGTAGAGTCAAAGTCAATTTAACAGGCAGGTCCAATGAATTCTAGTTTTGCCCCCATCCTCTTCTCTGATTACTTCTACAAAATCAGCACTTAGACCTGTGTTTCTCAAACTTGGGGTTCACAGCTAGCGATGATGGGAGTTGTAGTCCTACAGCTATGGACCCAAGTTTGAGAAACACTGACTTAGACTAAGGAGGAGGGAGCTGATATTCAGTGCTACCCTCTGGTTTGTTTTCCTTATTTTCATATATTTATCCTATATTTTACTCTGTGAACCACCCTGAGATCTTATGATGAAGGGCAGTTTATAAATGAAATGAATGAATGAATGAATGAATGAATGAATGAATGAATGAAAGAGGGGTGTGGGTTGGCTGAGGGCAGACAGGTGGGTGGGGCAGTGCCTCCATTTGCTTTAACTTCTCATCAGCATTTGTCATTTTCCCAAAACTTATTCTGGGAATTGTTATTTTGACATCAAGAAATCATCCAAATCCAGCTGTGTCACACCATGGAATGCTTGCTTTTGTTAAAAGCCTTTAAGAGCATACTTTAACATGAAAATCATGTGCGGATTTTACAGTATAATTATTATATTATTATTATTATTATTATTATTATTATTATTATTATTATTATTTGTTGAATTTATATAACCGCCCTATACCCGGAGGTCTCAGGGCAGTTCACAGAATAAAATCAAGATATAAAACCACAAAATACCTAATAAAAAATGCCCTGTTTTGTCTACAGTCCCAGCAGCTATTCGACTGTGTGCAGCAAATTGTCACGGCCAGATTTTGTTGAGTATTAAGAAGCCAAAATGTGCTTAAAGCATTCAATACTAGATTTATCCCCAAAACACACTTGTCATAATAACTGGAATATTACACTTGTTGTCTTCTTTGAAAAGTTGTTTAATTTTGATCCTGAGCACTAGCGGTTCCTCATTCCCTTTACACAGGAGGCCTATATAAACTGACAAAGTAAAGGGGTGTTGTCAGAGCTGCCTCTAGGTCCCAGCTCACAGAGGACCAACGCTAGGCTGTAGTAATGTACAAAAGTCTTTATTGAAGTTCAGTTTCCATTTCAAAGCCACAGCGTGCAGCCCTACGTCTTAAACCCTAGATCGGCGAAGTCCCGTCTGAGTCTCCTCCCCTATGACACCAGTTTAAGATCCTAGCCCTGCTCCACCTTTTATGCTGCTCTCTCCTCCTCTGGGTCCTCCTGCCCGCTGGGGCATTGCCCTTTCTGGACTCTTCCGACGCTGAGTCGCTTAGCTCCTCCCCCTCCCTCCGGCGGGCTTTAGGACCCGGTTCCCAATCCTCATTCTCTGCTGTCCCGCGCTCCTGTACATTTGAACTTGCCTCTCGCGCCAACCCAGTGACCTTTCTCCTAACCGTTACACTACTTCGGTCACTGCTTCCCTCTTCCGGGACACTGGCCGGATCTGACCTCTCCTCCGTTGTCCGACTTTCTGATGGAGGCGTGGTCAGCCCTGCCTTATCTTCTCTCCCTGGTGGGGAATGCACTGGCCCCGATCCTTGGGACTCTTCCCCCCCACTCTGCTCTGGTGGGGAAGCTGGTCCTGATTTCCAGCTACTGCTCTGGGAGTCCCTGCTGCCCCCTTGCTCCTGGGGCATTCCCCTTGGGAACCCCCTACCCCTGGCCACTGGCGCCCCCTTCTGTGAATCTTCCGATTCGCTGGAGAGGCTCATGGAATCCCTCGGTCCACTGTCCTCTTCTCCTACGCTCCCCTCGAATTCTTCCCCTTCGCTCTCCATCTCCTCTCTTCCCTGTGCCTCTGCTCCTGAGCCCCTGACAGGTGTGTTCTACAGATCCCAAAATACATCGAGGACAGTAGAAGATAAATCATATATTTGAGTGGCAAAGAATGGAACTGCACCATCAACCTATATTAATATTAGACAGGCAAACATATTGCAACCTGAGGTAGCAAATTCCTTCCCCTGCCCCTCACTCGGTGTTTTATTGAGGTTCTCTTGTTAGGTAAAATCATAAGTCCTACGTTAAAATCATCCAATAAAACTTGAAATACTCTGATATATGTTCACATCTCAATTCCCCGCTTCCAGCTGATATACTTCTGTCTTATCTATCCATTCATTTTTAGTCATTTATTCATTTTATCTTTCACTCCTAAATTATGAGGAATTAAATATCATATACATTGCTATGTTGTTATTGAAGAATTTCATCCAAGACGCCAAAAGGAAAATTAACATTTTATCTCTTACAAAGGAGGTCATTACTGACAAGGAGAATTTTCTGCCACATTGCTTCTCTTCCAGATAAGTTATTCAATTGGAAAATTATTCCCTTTACAATTGACTTATGCAACCCTTTTCTGATGTGTGTGTTTTTCTCTAAGAGCCAAGCCTTTTAAACCTACCTCCAAAAAGGCAAATATGCTGAACCCTTTCTTAAAATGTTTTTGACTGTTTGCCTTAACATAACTTGCTGTATCATAGCAAGAAAATGTCATATTTCTAATCTTATCCTTACTCAGAAGTAAGTCCATGCATATTTACCTGGAAGTTAAGCCCTGCTTAGTTAAATAGTGCTTACTCCCAAGAGCTAAAGAATTTCAATTCCCCCCCTGTGATTTTTCTAGATTTTTCTTGATGGCTGGGAGGTGGATGGGTGAAAATCAATTATTTTAAAGCAATGTAAGGAACTATGAAAGATCTGTCTGTGAGGGTCCATTTACCCATATAAGTTATCACTTGGTATTTCAGTCATCAGATAATGAATTTGCATGTTTGTTTGAATCTGTGCTTACTCAAGTTTCAAGTTTTAAGCAAAAATATTTAATAACAACATCAGTTTGTTGTTCTTGCTTTTTAAAGGTATTTATCATAAACAGAAAATATGGGCTCAGTCCTATACAGTGGACGCTCGGGTTGCGGACGTGATCCGTGTGGGATGCACATTCGCAACCCGCATCTGTGTGTCTGCGCACGCGCAGGTTGCGATTCAGCGCTTCTGCACATGCGCAAAGCGTGATTTAGCGCTTCTGCGCATGCGCAACCTCCAAAATCCGGAAGTAACCCGTTCCAGTACTTCTGGGTTTTGGCGGTCCATAACCCGAAGAAACATAACCTGAAGCATCTGTAACCTGAGGTATGACTGTATATTCCCGTTCTGTATCAGACTGTATTCCACTAAATTATCGCCCATGCAGAATGTTTTTTGCAAGCACCACAGAGCTTTGCTTGCCTCTTCTTCACCCATGTGCCAGAACCAGCTATGGGGGTTCCCACAACCCTCCAGCACAAATATGGGGGTGCTCAGGGGTGAGGAGGGGGAGAGGAAGCTTCATTATGCTCACAGAAATTGTTCTGCATGCACAATGATACAAGCCATACAATATTTTGGGTAAGAGAATAGTACTTATAATATAATAGAAGGACTCTATTGGTCAAGGGACTATACTTACAAGTAGACTTTCCATGGGTTTTCTCACAATTTGGACAGTGGTAGATATCAATATCTGGAGCCTCATCTTCTTCTACACCAACACAACTAAAAGACATAAAAGAACAAAGAGTTATGTACTGTCTTTTCTCAAATGTGAAAAATGGATAAAGCAATAAGACATTTCAGGGTTTATCAATCCTCATATCCAAGTTTCAGCCTACCTAGGCCATATATCAAGACTTGGAAATACCCATTATGTGATGACATGGTCTATGCTAGTTGGAGCCATTTCCATTCATTGTCTGACATACCAGGACGGCATTGTGTTTCTATCTCTTCCCCAAGCAATTGCCTCTGATTATGTAACTGGTTATCTGGACCTGGGTCAGGAGAACACAATGTGACAACACTCTTTTTGTCTTTAGCATCACTCTGCTGCTTTGGTGCAGCTGGGTTAATTATTAAAAGTAATGCCAAGGTCACACACGTTTTTCATTTGAGAGCGACCAGACAAGAAGGACCTGCAATTCACACAGTAGACTTGAATGAAATATCAAAATGGAAGCCACTGGACAAGAATGATTGTAGCCTCTCCTTTTGCTTTCCCTTTACAAATGCAGTTTTATCGTAGGAATTTGGTTTGCTAAATGATTTTTAGATCATCATCATCATCATTTAGTATGTATAACCCGCCCATCTGGCTGGGTTTCCCCAGCCACTTTGGACGGCTTCCAAAAAAATATTAAAAATACAATAAAACATCAAATACTGAAAAAGTTCCCTAAACAGGGCTGCCTATTCATCCATTAGATATCAGGGTGGTGTATCAAAGAAGACCCAAATGGTCCTACAACCATGAAATAAAATCTATTAAATGCAGTCCAAACAACTTTTAATTCAGTAGGCCATGTTATGCAACTAAAGTGCCCAGAGCAGTCTCAATTTTTTGAGTTGGCATTGAAAAGTTAACGAAGTTGGTGACAGCCATACTTCTGCAGAGAGGGTGTTCCACAGCCAGGGTACCATGATAGAGCAGGGCTTCCTCCCTCTCTGACAAGCACTTTAAAAGGAGCCTCATCAGCAGATCTTAAGACATGGGCAGACTGGTACAGAGAGAGGTTAATTGGATCATATGCCATTTTGGGCTTGAAAAGTTGAAACCAGGACCAGAAACAAACAGACAGTTTTCTGCTCCACAGGAATTATAAACAGGATGAAGGAAATGTGGAATAAACTGGGATTGTGATCTATGGCCTGGCTGTGGAAAGTAATGCAAAATCAGGAAGCTTCTACAGAATTCTAATGATATATCTTGGTTTTCTAAAGTAGAAAGTATGGTCACAAAGGAAAGCTTGATTTTACATATGGTGGTGTGTAATCTTTTTTTCCTGCTACATGCTTAAAACTCTAAAGCGGTCTTCCTTGGCCCAGTGCCCTCCAGACTGTTTGGATTGCAACATCCATCAGCTTCAGATAATACACTGGCTGGAGGAGGGTGACAGTTGTTGTCTATAGAACATCTGGAGGACTATCAGACAGGGGTCGGCCGGCAAAATATTTTACTCGCAGGCCAGTCCACTGTCCCTCAGACCTTGTGGTGGGCCAGAGAAGCAGCACTGGGGTGGGGGCTGGAAGAAGAGGCAAGGGGGGCAAGTAGTCCTCCTCCCCACTCCCCAACCCCAGCCACTGTGCTTACCTTCCCAGGGGCTGCCGCCACCACCACCACCACCACTGCCGCCACCACCAGCTCATCCGCTCCGCCCTCTGGCCCACAGGAGCACCAGGATGGCGGCAGCAACAGCAGCGGGAAGATGAGCAACGCAAAAGGGCTGGCTCTGGAGAGGGGCTGCTTAAAATGGCACTCAGCCAGCTCAGCCCAGCCCCCTTCCTCCTCTAGGTAGGGTGGGGAGAAGCCAGGAGGAGGGAGGGAGGGAGGAGGAGGCGGCGCTGTGTGTGGAGGGGGGAATGGAATGGCGCAGAAAAAATAATGGCGCAGCCCGAACGAACAGAACCCCACGCCGATCCACAGACAGTCTGTGGGCCAGATCCTGAAGGCAACTGGGCCTGATCTGGCCCACGGGCCTTAGTTTGCCAACCCCTGCTATCAGGTATGTGGCCATGATTCAAAGTAAATATAAATAACATTAACATAACCAACACCCCTCCTTGGCACACACATACCACAATGACTCCCAACTGCCCCTCTGCAAAGTAAGAATATATATGATTTCAACCAGTACAAAGTATATAAATACATACAGCTATGCTGGTGGTTCTCGGTGCAGAAATTGGACATAATTGTAATATACAGTGGTACCTCTGGTTACGTACTTAATTTGTTCCGGAGGTCCGTCCTTAACATGAAACTGTTCTCAACCTGAAGCACCACTTTAGCTAATGGGGCCTCCCGCTACCACCTCACGATTTCTGTTCTCATCCTGAAGCAAAGTTCTTAACCCGAGGTACTATTTCTGGGTTAGCGGAGTCTGTAACCTGAAGCGTATGTAATCTGAAGCGTATGTAACCCGAGGTACCACTGTAGTTACAACCTGGATCTCTTACAAATCAGCCCAAAACAGTGCTGAACTAACCAATGTGCCTGCAGAATATGGATTTTGTCTGATGATAACCATTTTGGATTTTGGTTTTGTACAAGTTATTTTGCTGCCATAATCCAGCTCCGCTACACAGAGAAGGAGGACATGTAGCTCACAGCATTTCTTGGTTGCCAAGAAGATTTCTCACATGACAGATGCTCAGGACACACATTAAGGTAGATGACAGAAAATATGGAGCAATGCAGTGTAGGCTGCAGTCAAGCTGTGGGAATGTAATCCAAGGAGAGAACAACCCATGAGAGGGGAATAGAAACTAGATTGGAAAGGAGTCAAGGGCCCAAGAGATAGATTTTTTATTTCTTAAAAAAAAACTGTAGCATAATCAAGACAGCGCGGCAAGGAATTGTCATGCAAAGGAGTAATTTTTTTTCATAAGCAACTGAGTCAAACATAATTATCTTTTGCCTGAATCATCTCAGCTTGAAGACACTATCTTTGGCTACAACCTTGCCAGCACAGGATAGACACAATTTAAGCTGAACTGATCCAGACTGCAGCAAGAAGCAGTGTGTGTGTGTGTGTGTGTGTGTGTGTGTGCACGCGCGCGTGTGTATTCATTTTAACAAGATTTCTGTACAATACTGCCTAATAAGCACAAACCTTACATACGTAAAGGTACCCCTGACAGTTAAGTCCAGTAGTGAAGGACTCTGGTGTTGCAGCGCTCATCTCGCTTTACTGGCCAAGGAAGCTGACGTTTGTCCGCTTCCTCAGACAGTTTTTCCAGGTCATGTGGTCAGCATGACTAAGCCACTTCTGGAGAAGCCAGAGCAGCGCACGGAAACGCCGTGCATAAAACAATATAAAATATTCTTAAAACAATACCAATGAAATCAAACGTTCAAAATGAGTAGACACAACATTTATCAAAAGATAGGTAAAATGGACTTCTGTACAGATATATTAAAATCACATGTCTGGGCTAGCTAGCCTAAACAAAAAATGTTTTCAGCAAGCACCAAAAACATTGCAATGGAGGTTCCTAGCCTATTCTGAATTGATAGGAAGGTCATTGCTGCCACACGAAAGGATCAATGCTTTGCAAGCGTGGAAAGATTATTATGTGGCACTGGTAAAACTGCCAGTTCAGGTGTCAGAATCAATAGCTTTCCAGTGGCAGCCAGAACCCAACTCCATTCCGGACCTACTGAACTTAGGAATGCTTATCCCAGACTCTATCTGTTGATGCAATAGATCATGTGGCTGCTCTGTAGGAGAGGACAGATGGCAACAAACCGCAGCCCTAAACGGCCTCTGCCCAGTATACCTGAAGGAGCGTCTCCACCCCCATCATTCAGCCCGAATACTGAGGTCCAGCTTCAAGGGCCTTCTGGAAGTTCCCTCATTGCGAGAAGTGAGGTTACAGGGAACCAGGCAGAGGGCCTTCTTGGTAGTGGCGCCCAGCCTGTGGAACACCCTCCCATCAGATGTCAAGGAAATAAACAACTATCTGACTTTTAGAAGACATCTGAAGACAGCCCTGTTTAGGGAAGTTTTTAATGTCTGATGTTTTATTGTGTTTTTAATATTCTGTTGGGAGCTGTCCAGAGTGGCTGGGAAAACCCAGCCAGGTGGGTGGGGTATGTATGTATGTATGTATGTATGTATGTATGTATGAATGAATGAATAAATAAAAAAAATTTTATTATTATTAACCCATAATCAGGCTGTAGCACCTCAAGAAAAGGCAACTGCTACATTATTATTGTAAGTAAGCCGGTGGCCAAAATAACTAGGTTCTCCCTGGGTACGGTGCACCTTGACTTGCTGCCTCAGAGAGTGAAACAGCTGGCACTGACCCAGGCGCTGCACATAGGGTGGGATTTTGCATTTCTCCGCTCTCTCACAATGAGACACCAGCACAGCTGAAGCAGCTACTGCCTCTGCACAGATTAAGGAGTGCCCCCCCCCAAGGTTCAGTCCAATACCTTCAATGCTGTGAGATATAAATCTCACAGCATTAAAGGTATTGGACTGAACCTTTATCTCAACGGATAGTTTGGCTCTGATGCCGAATATACCATGAAATTGTGTTCTGTCAGGAAATGAATGCGGCTTTCAATCCCCAAATAGAGGTTATGTCCCCTGTCCGTCCCCCGTCCCTCCCCCCATCTCCACCACAATATATTTCAAGACTGTTCCTCTCCCTACAACCACACAGCCTCTGCTGACCAATGGGCATCGGCTTGTGAAAAGTTTGGAATGTGAAAAGGAAATTTTCAGCTTTCTGGTTATGACAGCTTTGCGTGTGTGCCACAGTGGGTTCTGGGTGCATCAAGCAACATTCCCCGATAGAATTAAATTTGGTGACCCTGTGTCCCAAATCACTTTAGAAGAAAAGGGGTACACTCACAGACAAAAGTGTTTTTTCTGCCTATTTATTAACACCTAAAGGTGTATGGATTAATTATGGCCCCCCAAAGAGTAGAAACCCCCTCACAATAGGTTCCAGAACACTGCAAATATGTGACACAGGCTGCATACACATGTTAACTACAATTACAGCATAATTAAATTAACACACACACACCCCGCAAAAATCCTGGGAACTGTAGCTTACCTCTCACAGAGAGCTACAATTTCCAACACCCTCAACAAACCAAAGTCCCCAGGATGCTTGTGCTTTAAATGTTGAGACTGTCTCAACAATGTCAAAATGGGAATGCCAGAGACACACAAAGGGCTGGAGAGAAGAGTGTCCAGAGCACAGCAACAAAACAAAAACAACCACCACCTTCCCTTCCTCAGCTCTTATAATACCAACGGCAAACCAGCCATCAGGTGGAGCTCAGGTAAAACTTGCACAAAAATACAAAATTTAGCTTACTAGGTAGCAGGTTGAAAGCCAGGACCTTCAAGGCTCCATTCCACATGTAGGGTCAGCTAGTCAAGGCCTTGTCATCTGATCCAACAGGTCATTTAAGTTATTATGTGTTTCATTGCAAAAAGTTGAAGTATAAGGCTGCTATTCATTAATCACAATTCATTAATCACAATATTAAACACTTAACGCTAGTCCTTCAAATACAGGGCAGTCCTCTACTCAGAAGTAAGTCTCATTGAATTCAACAGGGAGAGTGGGGATAGGATTGCAGCATATATATTTTTTGTATTGTGCATCACTCTTCTTCCTGCAGAAAACAACTTGAGACTTTTGTGAATGATGGGAAGCTCATAACTCTTTGTACTTTGATGGAAACACCACACCTAACCCAATTTTGGAAGCAACCAGCTAAAGCTATAAATAGTAGGCAGGAATCAGGACTTTTCAGCATAGAGCGCAGAAAGAATCATCAGTTACTTTCTGTGTTTCGACAGTCGCCTAGCACTTCAGAATTCATTTGATCACATTTCTCTCGTGTTCTCTTAGGAAGGTCTGACAAACTAAATGCAATTTCAGCAAAACAGAAACTCTTGCTTCAACAACACCCATTACACCTTGGTAAAGAAACAGTCGGTTTCATAAGGGAATATACATGCACACAAACAAGCTAACTTTCTTTAAAAAGTCAATCTTCCAGGTGAGCAGATTTAAACACAAAGCTGAAAACTGAACATAAAAGGCCAATGGCTTGTATCTTATTTGCAACAGGGCCACACTCCTTCGTACAGTAATTAACAGTAAAATGTCAACACCCGTTAAAACTAATTTGGAAATTTATCCCCACTTAGTAGGATTGCTTCCGTTTTCTGACCACGGTCTACCTCAGGTCCACTGAGCCAAGCTGCACATTACACACGAGATCTTTGGCTGTATTTTCCAGTGCGAGGGGCTATGACTCTGCTCACAGCAGTAGCTGGATGGTAGCTATTTCTACCACGCTATTTTCCCTATCAAAGTCACTTTATCCCACCCCAGAAGCATATTTGTCCCATGGAGGAAAAAACCACAGGTGCCTGTGCATTCTTCCATTGCGGAACAAGGATCTGCTGAAATGGGGATTTTGACTGGGGTAAGTGGCACACAAGGAGAAAGGTTTAAAACACGGCCAGTGTGGTGTAGTGGTTGGAGTGCTGGACTAGGAATTGGTAGTGAAATAACTGCAGTGAAATATGGGCAAAAAGAGAGCACTGTGAGGAAAAGGAAGTCACTGTCTCTCAGCCTAGCCTACTTCACAGGGTTGTTGTAAGAATAAATTGCGGACAGGGAGAGCTATGCATGTCACCTAGGAGGGAAGGTGGGTTGTAAATATTATTGGAGTTACAGCATTGACATCTAAGGTTATAAATACAGAGAGACCAGGTTCCAGTAACTGAAGGAAGATATAGATGTTCATCACACTTTACATGTCAGTCACGTTTGCCCTATCACTAAACTGGTTTTACCACCCATAAGAAGCACATAAAGGGCAAGGAGCAAGCGCATGCAGCCAACCAAGGCTCTCCGGTGCATGCTTAGAATTATGCAACTGCCTTTTGTAGTTGGTGTGTCTGATGTGGGGAGCACCACTATAACAATGGTGTGGCTGCTGCAAACATGACTCCCGTGCCAAGTGTGAAGTGTCTCTTATACAAACAGCATCAGAGAAGAACCGATTGAGATTAGTAGCTCAGTCTTTGAAATGGCATAAAGGAAATTTTGCTAGAGTGCAACGTTTTTAAAAATCTGCGCATGGAACTGAGTGCCTTGTATTAGACATGATCTGAAATGAGAGCCCCAGTTCTGAGATTCAAGCTACATTTCCACAAAGAGAGTAATACTAACCGTGCCTAAACAAAGGAGGCAAATGAACCGTTTTACAAAGGTTCTGCCATTTGGAAAGTAAAGCAGAGTGAAAATATTGTGACAATATTAAGCTGTAACGGCAGATGGGATTCTCAAATCGTATGTAGGATAGTTGGTGCCTCCTATGATCAAATTATGACATCTGGAAATACAATAACCATATGCCAGAGAAGATAATGGTGGCAATCATGTTGGGAGGAGCCAAACAAGGGAGAGAAATAATGGCTCTTACATAAATCACAGTTTTAGGTAGATGGAATTTCCCACTGTGTTCAATATGAGCACTTGGAGGATTGGCATTAAGCATGTGTGTAATCTAGAGACTAACTGAAAAAGAGAGCAAGGGTCAGAGAGACAAAGATTACCATCAAAATCCTGCCCAAACAGTGGCCAGGCTAGATAAGAGAAAGATTCGTGGGCAAAATCCTACATCTGCAATGTGCAACTATTAAGCATGGAATAATGAAGATTCTCATCTGGTTGAATTTTTGTGTGAATTTTTTTTAAGCACCTTGGGTGCTTATTTGTATTGTATTATTTGTATTGTATTATTTGTATTGTATTATTTGTATTGTTAAACACCATAGATTTTTATTGGTTTTAAAGGGTTTATTTACAATGTTTTTAGTTGTTTCTAGTATAGGGTTATGAACTGCCTTGAGATGTATGTGAAAGATTATTAATAAATTTATAAAATAAAATATCATCTCCCAGTGCATAGATGATACCTCTGCTTGATAAGAGGCACTAAAACCTATGGGAAATTTAGAACATTTTTAAATTTTTACTGCACTGTGCAAACATTCTGCAACAAAGAACCCCCAGACTGCTAAAATGCTTGTTTATTTCTTTATTTTGTAACTATAAAAACATCAGAAGCCTGATGGTTGACTGTCATTCACTGGAGGTTTCTAAGCAGAATTTGGACAGCCTTCTGTCCTGGATGCTTTAGTTGAGATTTCTGCTTTGCTGGGGGTTGGACTAGATGACCATCGGGATACCTCCTAACTCTGCAATTCTATGATTCTATGATTTCTTTCTCTCAGCAGAACCCAACAATTACCTCCAAGGGGAAAGTCAACTCATTGCAGCTCTTTCTCCCCCTCAGGACTACAATGATAACTACTGTAAGAAAACATCCTCCCTATTATGTGAAACACAGCAATATTATCTACAATCCTCTCTCATAAATTACATATTTCAGCAGATGAGTCATTATGAAAATATGTCCCTGGCCTGTTTAATTGCTTCCCCTTTATACACTGCATCCTGATCAAAAGCGTAGCAAAAGTTGATGAGAGTCTTTTTGCATCCATTTCCAGTTCTTGCTGCGACAAGCAACTGAGAGATGGCAGGGCAGGAAAACCTTCACACCAAACTCCAGCTCCTCAGTCTCTGATTTCTGTCAGTCATCTGACATGCCTATGAATAGGACTAAAATCCGAGCACTGCAGCTTTAAATCATTTCTGAATCACACCCAGCTCAGGTGAGGCTCAAAAAAGGGATGTGAAACCTAACGAATCCACTATCAAAAGGAAACTAATAACAGATGACAAGATCACCATGTGGCAGACAAATTCAGTCTTTTGGAACTATATTTATCTCACCTGGTAGCTTTGATCCCCATATTACAAGAAATACAACAAAATGGAGATTACTTCAACCTACAAACCAGAAAAGCAATACATTTGCTCCTGCCAAGACAGGAGGGCTCATGGGTCAGGCTTTACACATTTAAAGTCAAAGATGGGACAAATGAATCCAACATATTTGCTCATGGGTCAAACTTTGCACATTTAGGGCAGACTGAAGACATGCTTTTCTTTTACTGCTTTGAAGGAACATCTGTAGGTGAATAATTAAGATAGATAGATAGATAGATAGATAGATAGATAGATAGATAGATAGAGGCATGGAAGTGTACCCAGTAAAGTCATCCGATCTGTGCAAGGACTTCTGCTCCCACAACACAAATTCTCCTCTCTCTTCTCCCCGCCCTCCCCCCATGTGCCCAAGAAATCTATTCTGGGTTTTCCCCAGATCCTTTCTAGCTGACCTGGGGTGGGGTGGGGTGTGCAGGATAAAGAGGCCCCCTGGCACAAGTGGAAACCCTCCCGTGAAGAGGACGACTTTGTTGTATACAACCACTGGTTTGTACGTCATGCTAAGCCAAACCATGGTCAAACATGAACGATCAACTGCTCACAACTAAAATCACAGACACTTTCTCTTCCGCTGTTCCCACTGCTGCTCTGTCTTACCAGTATTCTCTGGCAGCAAAAATGCATGTACAGTTCTTGGCCACTACACTTTTTTAGGGGGGGTGTTTTATCTAATTAAAAAAGTATCTGTTTTCCTTAGTACCTTGGGCATCTGTGTGATATACAGATAACCCCCTGATCTGCCCATTCTTCTACATCTCATCTGTATGTAGGACAGCTTGTCTGATAACAGGGGGAGCAGATATAGACTGAACACAGTTTTCTGATCCAGAGATCAGAAAAGGCCTTAAAAGCTGCTTTCCACAGCCACTGTTATGGAATTCCTAGCTGATATTTTGAATTCTGGTGCTGGAGGAGACTCTTGAGAGTCCCATGGACGGCAAGAAGATCAAACCTATCCATTCTGAAGGAAACCAGCCCTGAGTGCTCACTGGAGGGACAGATCCTGAAGCTGAGACTCCAATACTTTAGCCACCTCATGAGAAGAGAAGACTCCTGGAAAAGACCCTGGAAAAGACCCTGATGTTGGGAAAGATGGAGGGCACAAGGAGAAGAGGACGACAGAGGACGAGATGGTTGGACAGTGTTCTTGAAGCTACTAACATGAGTTTGACCAAACTGTGGGAGGCAGTGGAAGACAGGAGTGCCTGGCATGCTCTGGTCCATGGGGTCACAAAGAGTCGGACATGACTAAACGACTAAACAACAACAGAAACAAAAATACACCTGAAATTCAGACCAAGGGTGGAATGCTTATTAAACTACATCTTAAGAAAGATCACCTTGTTTATTTCTCTTGAAAAACCAGTGTGGTCCGGTCGTTATTGTATCAAACTCAGAGCTGGGAAACTTGGTGAAACGTCATGAAGCATATTATCACTTGCATGGCTTTTGGCATGCAACTCTCCTTCAGCTTCAATGCACTAGGAGTAAATCAGGAGCAACAGTGAAGGGCTTTCCAGGGCTGCTGTGAGGACAACTAAAGTCAAAGTCTACCAAGAACGGCAGCTTCATTTTCCACTACACCAACCACTCACACCTTTATATGTTAAATATTTAAAGCCAGGAAAATGAGGAGCTGTGTGGGTAGTTATGAACATAAGCTATTCATGTGATTCAGCATCAAAAGGTTGATTGACATAATAAGCGGATAAGCTAACCACAATTATTGAATGGTGTGCAACAATGTAAGTGTGGCATCGCAATTGCTGGCATCCCTCTTTTGATCAAATCCTGATCATCAGCTACCTGAAGCTTATGCATTACTGTGGATCAGCTGTTTGGGCCAATAAAAATCCTAGGGAGTTGCCTGGTTGAAGGAAATTACAATCTAAACAATAATAAAAATGGCATCATATCATTTTCCTTGGAACCATTCACACTGACAGCTGTAATATCGTGAACATAAGGATAACTCCAGAAAATGTAATGTACAGTGGTACCTCAGGTTAAGTACTTAATTCTTTCCAGAGGTCCGTTTTTAACCTGAAACTGTTCTTAACCTGAAGCACCACTTTAGCTAATGGGACCTCCTGCTGCTGCCGCGCCGCCGGAGCCCGATTTCTGTTCTTATCCTGAAGCAAAGTTCTTAACCTGAAGCACTATTTCTGGGTTAGCAGAGTGTGTAACCTGAAGCGTATGTAACCTGAAGCGTATGTAACCCAAGGTACCACTGTATCAGTTCCTCAAAGCACTGGACTTTGGAACATCAGAGCCTCGGACTTAGAACACCATGTCCAGACTTTGAAAAGAATTGGCATTTGGGACATCCTTTGGAGCATATACGCACCAATGGAATCCTCAAAGTGTACGGCTGAAGCATTTTGCTTAGTTCAGTTGTGTTATATTTACATACTGAAAATAAGAACAAATGAATTTTACTACAAATCTGTCAGTGCAGGTTTTTATGATAGACGGCTCCAGGACAGGTTCTAACAATTTTTCTAAAAGCAAGCATAGCAGTCCACTTCTAAAAATAATATTTCATAAAATGCTATAATTAAATATCCATTGATTCCCAACAGGCTTGTGTCCTTAATAGGCATGGTGATGCACATCCTGATGGGCAGATTAGCAAATGCAGCTTTTAGCACAATTGTTAAATCTATATCAAAGCACGACAGCTGAAAGTGTCACAATCTAATAAATAACAAGGGGTGTGGTGCTGTTTTTCAAAAAGCTTATCAATAAACCAAATACATTTTTAGAGTACATTGGGATAATCCTTAAACATAGCCTCGTGAGTAGCGATGCAGAGATACAGTTACCACACAGCATGCAGCTACCTGGTCTAAAAAAAGTTTTAAACTGTGAATAATCTATAAATTTGCCCTGAAATAACCTTCATCCAGGGCACCTGTACTCAGATGGAGACACACTACTCTGTAGTTAGTTGATCTACTGTGGGTGGTGGATTTGTAATCCTGGCATCGTGCGGTTTTTCTCTAGATAGCCTTCTGGTTACATAGAATCATAGAATTTTATAGTGGGAAGGGAACACAAGGGTCATCTAGCTCAACCTCCAACAATGCAGGAATCTTTTCGCCCAATGTGGGGCTCGAACCCACAATCCTGAGATTTAGAATCTCTTACTGGAAGGAATTTTTTAAATTTGTTTTGACTCAGTTATGAGTTTCCCTTCCATGCCAAAAACAGTTTTCACTTATACTAGCAGCCACGAACCAATTTTCTGACCATTATTAAATACATTGGGTTTTTTGTGTGGTTTTTTTTTTCCTTTTAAGCCTCTACTTGCTCCTTGCTGTTAGTCTTAAGGCAATATTGCTGACTTTGATCTACAGCATGGGTAGGCAACCTCAGGCCCGGGGGCCAGATCCAGCCCAATCGCCTTCTAAATCTGTCCCACGGATGGTCCAGGAATCAGCGTGTTTTTACAAGAGTAGAAAGGTAAAGGGACCCCTGACAGTTAGGTCCAGTCGCGGACGACTCTGGGGTTGCGGCGCTCATCTCGCTTTATTGGCCGAGGGAGCTGGTGTACAGCTTCCAGGTCATGTGACCAGCATGACTAAACCACTTCTGGTGAAGCAGAGCAGCGCACAGAAACGCCGTTTACCTTCCCGCTGGAGCGGTACCTATTTATCTACTTACACTTTGACGTGCTTTCGAATTGCCAGGATGGCAGGAGCAGGGACCGAGCAACGGGAGCTTCGAACTACCAACCTTCTGATCGGCAAGCCCTAGGCTCTGTGGTTTAACCCACAGCGCCACCCGCGTTCCACTACATGAATAGAATGTATCCTTTTATTTAAAATGCATCTCTGGGTTATTTGTGGGGCCTGCCTTGTGTTTTTACATAAGTAGAATGTGTGCTTTTATGGAAAGTAGTCCCTGCACAGAAAGCCTGATAGGTAAGAGTCCAGCATATAAGCAAATGTAACAACTGAGAGGCAGTTACTCCAAAACTGGCTAGTTTGATAGGAAGCCAAAACTTGCATTTTTCATAGCACTGAATTCATGAAGGGTTTTAGAAAGAAAGATGCATAACAGAGCTTTCTTGTGCACATTTAAAGGATGAATCTCTCATTAACAGGGCTAAAATGTTGCATAAGAGGTGGACTGACAGGTTTTTCACTCAGAAAATGTAGCAGCAGTCTTAGAATGTGGGCAATAAAAGTTTGCATCACCCCTTGTAGGTCACAAACATGAAGCCACATTTCGAAGCAACTAGATAAGAATCTGAAAGGTTTTGTGAAAAGTGTAACATGGAAACCTGAACTGGATATTATTTTGTTCATTCACCTCTTGAATTTATCGCTGCTGGATATTCCTGTTGGTAAGCTGTGCTGGTGCATTTTAAAAGAATGCTTGACATTTTGCAAGGAAACCCATATTAAAATTAGCCTATGGTTTCTCATAAAAGAAAAATCCAAAGATATATGTTCATGGATGTAAATATGATATAGAACTTTCCAGTTTTATCTATTTGAATTTGCCAATATGTCCTTATTATGTAATTTCTCTACGTAATAGTTTTTTTAAGAAATTGAGGACATTATTACCAAACGTTGCCAGAAAAAAATAACATTTACATGTCTTCTCAGAAGGAAGTCTCACTGAATTCAAGAGGGCTGCATGGGATGTTGGGGGAGGTTGGGTGACACATTGTGCTTCTTTTGGAGTAGTTTGTCCACCTTTGGTCCCCACCCTGCACTCAGCTCTCACCTGAGGCTCCTAGAAGCTGTCAGCATGCAACAGCGGCCACACCCCAGGAAACAGCTTCAACTGGCTGGCTAAAGCAGGTAAGGGTAGCCGATGGGTCTCAAACCCTCAGTGAGTCAGGGACTTGCCCTGCATGTGAAGAGAGGCTCCAGAGCAGGGGTCGGCAAGGTTTACCGGCCATGGGCTTGATCACTCCCATGGAGATCATCCATGGGCCAGGCTGGCACAGCACGACGCCGGAAATTGTGTCTGTGTAGAAGTGATTTTTGGCATCTGGACATGCGTGGACATGATTTCCAGCACACAGGGGACACTCCAAGCAGGCAGCTCAGTTTGGGGCGGCTTGTGAGCCAGTAAAACGGTCTTCATGGGCCGCATGCAGCCCATGGGCCACACGTTGCCGACCCCTGCTCCAGAGGATTGAGCAGATGAGACCAATAGTGGGTCCAATGATCAGGAAAGTGATTTCTGCATGTGAGGGGCAGATGGGGCTCATCAACCTGGGGAGGTAGGCCACCTAGGAGAAGGCAGCAGAGATTTATCCTAAATCTCTGCTGCCTTGCAGGATATCTTTAGGAGAAGATAAGGCTGCCAAGGAGTAAATCCACATCTGGAGTGGAGTCCCTAAGATGGATGGATGGTGCTTTGTACACATCCTTCCAGCAACTCCTGCAGCCAAGGTGGTGCCAAACATATGGCTCTGCTATCCTTTGGACCACACCAGCGAGGCCAAGAGCATCGCTGGGCCTCCATACACACTGCCCAATCTTGTGTCCTGGGGACATCACTTTGGCACTGCTAATGCAGTGGTTTGACTTTACCCCCGGCGGTGCACTCCATTGTCTCTCAAGACAGGCAGGTGCCAACTAACAACTCCCAAGATTGCAGCTTTAAAAATGCAAGATACCATCCCACTTCAGCCATGTGTATAATATTCATTTCATCATACTAAACAAACAAAGGAAATACTGATAGTTTCATAAATTTGCTCAGATACTGTAAAGAACCAATTCCCATTACTGCCTGTTCTGTGTTAAAATCCAATTCCTCCAGGTTTTTTTATTTGGGAACTTATCTAGCAAGCTATTTCATATAGTAGCTCACACATCTCCTTTATAGTATCTTCTTACTTTGAATTCAGAATGAGTAAATGCAATGCTAAGGCACGCCCACATAATTAGTAATTAGCTTTTTATAGCTCAGGAAATAATAAGCAACAGAAATATCTATCTATAAGAGCTTTTAGAATTCCAGAGGATTCTTTCTTCTTTCTTTTCCAAAACAGCAATAAAATAGGCTGTCAGAAACCACAGAGGTAGTGTCTGCAGGCCTTGGATTTTTCTTTTTAAATACTTATTATGTCAGAAAAGCCACTCAAGGCATCTCACAAAGATAAAACAAACAGAACATTTGAAATATCAAAACAGAAACTACACATTTAAGCAAGGAGACTATCAGTGAAACCAAAATGAAGGACACTGTTCAGCTCTACACTATCTGTAGTGATATCAACTATTTGTGGAGGGGGGGGGAAGGGTTGAGGAGAGTGAAAGGAAGCATTTTTAGCAGCAATCTGGCACCTAACATGAGGGCAGGAGTTTCAAAATGACCTGCTGTTTGCCCAGAAATGTACTTGCATTTGATCCAGAAGCTGCAGTTAGGTGGATTGCTGCAGTGTGGTTGCAGGCAGGAATGTATGTATGTATGTATGCATGCATGCATGCATGTATGTATGTATAAAACAACTCTGCTCAGAGATCCACACTGGTTGCTGCTTTGCTCCTGGGCAAAGGTGTTACTATTAGTACAGAAAACACCCTGGGGCCAGTATACTTGCTGGACTGCCTTATCTCATATATGCCCACTCGTCCAATTAGATCATCGGAACTGATACAGGTGCCACATTTGGCACTTGTAAGAAATCAATCTTTCGGTGTGGCAGAACCTTCACTTTGGAACTTCTTGCCTATAGACATCAAGCAAGTGCCTTTGCTGTTTTCTTTCTGGCACATGCTTAAAACTTTTTTGTTTAGCTCAGCCATCCAGACATGTAGAAGTTATAGGTGTTTTATCTCTTTTTAGCTACTGCTGACTGGAATCATCTCTTCAAAGCTTTCAAATACCTGTTTTGAAACACTTTTTTATCTAGAATAGTAAAGTTTTATATTTTTTGCAAACCACTTAAGGGTTTCCTTGCGATCAAGCTGCATATACATTTTGTTAAATAACTAAAATAAGTGATTTTGTATTTTCCCTTTTCTATCTATCCTTTCATTACGGACTTTTTGATCCCTTCCACTCTGCCTCCACCACCACCACCCCTCCCAGCTCCTGCTCTTTTGGAGATTTGTGGTTTTAACAGCATTACATTCTCTTTGGCAACCTTTTCATTACAAACGAGAATGTTCATTAAATTAATGTTAAGTGATGACTGCTCTAATTAGGACACTTATTTCAAAGGCAGCACATCTGATTCAAAGACAGTGCTTCCAAGATGTTCCTTTTCCTATTAAGATGTAATTTGAATGAAGACGTACAGCTTAGTATAAAACATTTATAATTATTCTCCGTAATACGAACTCGCTGGCGTAATGAGTGAGCCAAAGTCTCATGCCTTATACGATGACTGGCTCACGCTGATATTTTTCCCAGATTCATTGTGTGGCAGCGTTCCTTCTCTGTTACTATAATTACAGGTAGAAACAAAGTGCCGTTCATTTTGGTGAATGGTGTTCTGGGGCCAGTGGGAGTTTATTGAAAAGACAAGGCAAACAAACACATACTAAGTACTGGTTTTAGAATAAACTGAATTCCCGAAGAGCGAATTCGGGGAGGCAAAATGAAATGTTTGCTTGCAAGGTCAGCATAAGGATATAATAATTGACTTGAATGGGGTCATATTGTGCATTTACACACTGCTGACAAGAGCCAGAGTCACCACCTGCCTTGACTACTCCCTCACCACCCTCTGGAAAGGAAATGAGGTTACCACCCTCCATGTGGTGGCGGGGGTCTCTTCCTATCTGCTGCCCCACACCAGTTTTGAAAAGCAGAAACAGTAGTCACACTGCTAAGAAGAAGAGTTTGGATTTGCTATCCTGCTTTATCACTACCCGAAGAAGTCTCAAAGCGGCTAACATTCTCCTTTCCCTTCCTCCCCCACAACAAACACTCTGTGAGGTGAGTAGGGCTGAGAGACTTCAGAGAAGTGTGACTAGCCCAAGGTCACCCAGAAGCTGCATGTGGAGGAGCAGGGAAGCGAACCCAGTTCACCAGATTACGAGTCCACTGCTCTTAACCACTACACCACACTGGCTAATCTGGCAACCCTACCTACCTTATGTAAAGACATGCTCAGGAAAGAATTCTTTTTGTTAATAGCAGCCTACCGCTATACAAGTGAGCATGAACACAAAGTTTGTGCCTTTTGATACTGCTTATGAAGTAGCACACAATTCACTATTTCATGCCCTCATCGAAGTAAGTGCACACTGAGTGAGAATTTGTCAACGCTTGCACGATGCTGTGGATCATCCTTTCCCAAAATTTACGTAAATATTTTCATGGGGGGGGGGGCGGATCGCAATAATAAATCCTGCTATGTTAGCCTCATTTTACAACATGGGCTTAAAGTCCAGAGCATCCACTCAGGAAGCAAATGAACACACACTCTGTTCAGTGACACCTTCTGGAGGGGAAGGATGCCCGCGCATACTATAATCCTAAACTGTGGCTCAGTTGCATAGTGGTTAGTGGGCTGGACTGGGACCTGGGAGCCCAGGGTTTGGATCCCCACTCAGCCATGAAGCTCACCGGGTGACTTTTGGCCAGCCACTCGCTCTCAGCCTAGCCTACTGTGAGGGATCATTGTGAGGATGAAATGGGGAGGAGGAGACCGATGCCCACCACCTTGACCTTCTTGGAGGAAAGGTGGAATATAAACATAATAAAGAAGATAAAAATTATATCCCTAGTAACAAATTAACATCTGCATTAAGTTCTGAATATGCTTTGGCTATCAGGAGTCCAGCTGCTAAACTGAATGAAGTTCAGCTAGTTTTAACACGGTCGGGTCTTTTAGTCCTTCATCAGCCAACCACATTGTGCTTTGATTCCTTTCCTTATATTTCATAGAACCTCTGGGGGAATTGCCTATCAAGAACGCCCCTTTAATTGCACCATGATGTATACCAGGCATGTTCAACTACCAAGAGACTGTGATCTACTCCCACTATAAAAAAACTGGCAGCGATCTACCCATTGGACCAAAGTTGTTTAGCTTTTTTTGGGAAGTCAAAGTTGTTGAGTTGTTTGTTTTTTCCTCTAAAATAATATTTTATATCTCTGATCTCCATGGTTAAAGCCAGTAGCCTAAAAGTCCATTAATAAAAGCCTTGAATAGTGTTTAGATGTAGCTAGGCTTGCATAATGTTGTCAGTTATAAATAGTTCTTGAACACAAGGGTTTAGAATTCCTCCCCGTTGTTCAATGTCAGCAGCAAAGAGCAGTCCTGCTCACATGCAGACGTCTGAGAACAGTAGAGTGGCATGTAGAATCCTATTCACTCGCTTCTACCAGTGGACGCAGGTGGCGCTGTGGGTTAAACCACAGAGCCTAGGGCTTGCCGATCAGAAGGTCCGCGGTTCGAATCCCCGCGACAGGGTGAGCTCCCGTTGCTTGGTCCCTGCTCCTGCCAACCTAGCAGTTCGAAAGCACGTCAAAGTGCAAGTAGATAAATAGGTACCGCTCCGGCGTGAAGGTAAAAGGTGTTTCCGTGTGCTGCTCTGGTTCACCAGAAGTGGCTTAGTCATGCTGGCCACATGACCCGGAAGATGTACGCCAGCTCCCGGGCCAGTAAAGCGAGATGAGCACCACAACCCCAGAGTTGTCTGTGACTGGACCTAACGGTCAGGGGTCCCTTTACCTTTACCAGTGAATAAGAGCATCCCTAGGGGTGAGGGTGGGGAGAGCGATGCCACAGGAGGCCCTGAGTCTGCCCAGGTGGACAATAAGCTCCCGTTGGTGGTAGGGTGTGGAAAGCCCCCAAACAGGGTGCAAGGGTGCCTAGGTATGCCACTGGTTCTTGACCATTTCTGTGCAACATTTGACAGATCAATTTATCAGGTATTTGTGGGCCAGTAAACTTCCAGTGCTAGCATTGTTCAGCTGCTTCTTCGTTTCAGACAGAGTATAGGAGAAGATACAAACAGCCCAGACTGGAATTTGTTCTCAGAGCTAAACATTTGTGGCGACACCTATTTGCAGATGGGGGCTGTCAGATAAAGACAGCATTCCAAAAATCCAGTGCTTTCAATAGGCCTGGAAATTTCAGCTATACTTGGCAAACAAGTTGATCAACTCTGTTTCGCTTGCTGCAGCTATACTATTTTTCTTCTTCTGACATTCACAATCAAGCAAACAAATAAGTTTAGGGTGAAACTATGGAATAAATTTTCTTTTTAAGCATTCAGGTTTTAGTTTTGGGTTTAAAAAAAAAATAGAATACTGTACTTAATAAGAAAAACCAGAGGGGAAGGGAAGCAACAGAACTCCTGTAGGTAAGATATAGCCATCATGACCAGCTGCTGTTTAAAGTCACAATCTCCATGAATTTGTCTATTCCCCTAAACGTTCCAAATTAAGCAGATTCCATATCTTAACTATAAACTGTGTGAAGTTCTTCTTTCTGTCCTGAATCTCCCAACATTCTGCTTCACTAGAAGGCCTTGCATTCCGGTATTATCAGAAAGGGAGATGAACTTAGCTCCGTCCACTTTTTCCACATTATTTCATAAACCTCTCTTGTGTCCTATTTTACATGCCTTTTTTCTAACCTAAAAAGCCTCAAATGCCAGATTTCCCTCATTGTGGCATTATCCCTGCTGTGTGGTCACTTCAACTGCCCTCCTTTCCACATCTTTTCCAGCTCTACTCTACCCCTTTTGAGATCTGGCAAGCAGAAATGTGCACATTAATCCAAGCATGTTCAAATCACAGCTTTGTGTAAAGGCTTTACAATACTGGAAACTCGGGTTCCAATCGCTTGCTGAACAATCCTAGCACAGAATTCATGTTTTAGCTCACAACTGCCACATGCTAGGTCCAGGATTTCCAGTGGAAGACAAACAGTCAGGAGGAACAGGTGGGAGCAACCAAAGCTATACTGTTTCTGGATGGTTCCAGGGGGCAGGCCACCCTTATGGTCTCTTCCACCTCTACACGTCTATGCTTCTATGTTGGAGAGTTCCCCTTGATTTCAGTGGAACTTGTTTGCACTAATACTGCTGAGGTTTACATAGATGGTCTCCCCTACACACATCAGTCTTTATGATCCCTGTCATGGCCAGGGATCTTCCGAGTGTTGACAGAAGAACAAAGTTCTCTTATCCAGCAGACAACAAGGCTGTGGGGGTGGGGGGGGTGGCAGCGAGAAATTCAGCTTTCTAGGTCAATGACACTTCAGCATTTATTGCATGGGTAGAAGCTGGAAGTGGGGAAAACATGAAGCGAAGTGTCAGAGTTTACTGTGAAGTAGCTGCACCTGTAACCACATGCAACAACAGTATTATTCTGGTTCACTGAAGGACTTACCGTATTTTCATTTGTGGCCTTTAATATAAAACCTTATTGTAATATAACAACAAAAACAACAACAACAACAACAACAATTCACACTTCTCTCTCAGAAAAATCACCTTTCCTGTACTGACCTCTAAAATGAGAGACAGCGGCCTTCAAAACAGAGAACAAGGAGTGATTATAAAGACCATATACTCTTTAAGATACAATACCAAGGTTATCAAGGATGGTGTGTGCAATTCTCATTTAAAAAAAATCAAATTAATTTCTTATGATTACATTTTGGGTTTCGGCCAGATGATCACATCAAAGTATTTGTCCTACTATGGGATAGTCCTGAAATATCAGTTTCAAAAGCAATAACGCAATAGGCACTCCTTAGGTCTAGGGTGGGAAAACTGTTGCCCACTAGATGCATGCAGCTGCATCCCAACTCTCATTTGCCCTGATCAGGAATGATGGGAAGTTGTAGTCAAACCATGGGTAGGCAACCTAAGGCCCGGGGGCTGGATTCGGCCCCATCGCCTTCTCAATCCGGCCTGCGGATGGTCCAGGAATCAGCATGTTTTTACATGAGTAGAATGTGTCTGTAATGAATGTATGGGGGTTGCTCATGCGTAAGTTGCTACCATGCCTGGCTAGTTAGCCTGGTTAAACCTTTCCTGACTGGACAGCCCTTCACTTCGTGGCTGTTCAGTCGCTAGCAGAATCCGTCAGTGGGCGTTTCTTAAACTTCTTCCAGCACAAAAGCTCTTTGACGCCAAGTCTACGCCTACTTTCCCTGCGCGGAAGTCTTCTGCGCAGGGTGGGTGTGGGCAGAGGAGGACCAGTGCTCTCCCCGCTGGTCTCCAGCGAAGAGTCCTGGAGACCCCTCTCCGATTCCCCCAACCGCCCCCCTTTATCCCTGGTGTTACGCTGATTTCCTTCCCCAGCCGATGAGTTCCCTCTCTCCCTGCTTGCCCCTTCTCCGGCATCGCTTGGGAGCTCTGCCTCCACTCCTGGTTCCGATGTCAGTTCCCTGACAGTGTCCTTTTATATAAATCCATCTCTGGCTTATTTGTGGGGCATAGGAATTCGTTCATTTCCCCCCAAAAAATATAGTCCCCCCCCAAGGTCTGAGGGACAGTGGACTGACCCCCTGCTGAAAAATTTGCTGACCCCTGGTCAAAACCATCTGGAAGGTTCCATGCTCCCTACCACTACCTTAGGCAATGAATGGGAAGTGACCTAGCTGCAGAGGGAGGGCAATAGTTGTACTATGGTTCCATTTTTCCTTTTCAATAATAAAATAAATAAGAGGAGGGGGGAAGTCACAGAAAGCAGCAATATTTCTGAACATAACTGTGTCAGGGACTTTAATGATAATTATTTTATTTATGAAAACTTCTACACTGTTCTTCCTTCTCCCCCTTTTTATATTTAAATATAATTTTAAAAACCCAGAAATTCAAGAGTTACCAACAGATCATTATATAACATCTCACTTATTCTGCTGTGCACAAATCCTCAAAAGCAGTGGCGTAGCGTGGGGGGTGCAGGGGGGGGCCGGCCGCACCGGGCGCAACATCTGGGGTTAGGGCAAATCCACGGGTTAGGGGGCGCAAATCCACGGGTTAGGGGGCGCAAATTACTTGCCTTGCCCCAGGTGCTGACAACCCACGCTACACCACTGCTCAAAAGCATAGTACTTTGTGCTCACACATTAAATTAAGTTGCTTGCTATTTTACACTGATATCCATGTGCAGAGATAAATCTTTACATAACTTGTGCTTCAAAGGCTTGTTGGAAGAGGAAGGTCCTTAGTATGTGCTGAAAAGAGAGCAGAGACGGCACCTGTCTGATACGTGATGGTAGGCAAAAAGCGTAGGTGCCGCACCAGAAAGGCCCAATTCCTATACAGTGGTACCTCAGGTTAAGTACTTAATTCGTTCCGAAGGTCCGTACTTAACCTGAAACTGTTCTTAACCTGAAGCACCACTTTAACTAATGGGGCCTCCTGCTGCCGCCGAAGCACAATTTTTGTTCTCACCCTGAAGCAAAGTTCTTAACCTGAAGCACTATTTCCGGGTTAGCGGAGTATGTAACCTGAAGCGTATGTAACCTGAGGTACCACTGTATTTGTGCAGAAAGGACCTCTTGATAAAATGGCATCTGCAGAGCACAGTGGTCAGTTGTATAAGGGATGGGCCTTTCAGGTATCCTAGTCCCAAGTTGTGTAGGACTGCTGCATTTTGTACTTCATCATGCAAAGGTGGTGGGTGTGCTAAACAGGTGCCCAACTGTAGGAACGGAAGAGATGGGAACCAGTAATTAATCAGACAAGACAGAGAGGCTGTTTGTGGGTGTCTCTTTGGTCTGAATAAGTGGTGTTCGATCAGGGGAGTAATTCTCCCCCTGAAAGATCTGGTCATATTCCTGCAACCCCTGCTGCTTATTTGCATTATGCCATGGTTTGTTTCTGACCATGGCTTACCATTGCGTGTGAGCAGGAATACTCCCCAGCTGAGCTGAGCCAACAGAATTTAGAAAACCACTAGCTTGAGACCAGAGCTAGAGCTCTTTTGAGAGAGAGAAATGTGTTTCCAGTTTGATTATTTGTACATCCATACTCCATAACTTGGCTCAATATAATAATATAGATTCTGTTTTACTCTATAAAATCTCGCTGTAGAATCAATTGCTCTTTTGCTGAAGAATTATAGAATCCTTCCCAAAACCTGTTTTGTTTTCGTTCACTGTTACTATGTTTATTGCATTTCAGATAATAGGCAATAAAACCACAAAAATACACATTCCAAATACTAAAAAAAATTTACCACCTCACTCTTATCTTCACTGATGATGTGAATTTCATTTAGCTGTGTTTTAAAAAAACCACACAAACACACACACCCTAATTTTAGTTCTGGAAATATTAACTTTTAGATATTTAAACTGGCATTACTGATAAAATATATCCAAGAACCTTAGCAATCTCATTGCTTCAGATGGCTTTTGTAGATGCTGCTTTCGTGATCTTATATTATATTTTACTGCATTTGTTTTTATTATTTTAAATACAGTGGTACCTCGGGTTACATACACTTCAGGTTACATACGCTTCAGGTTGCAGACTCTGCTAACCCAGAAATAGTGCTTCAGGTTAAGAACTTTGCTTCAGGATGAGAACAGAAATCGTGCTCTGGCGGCGCGGCAGTGGCAGGAGGCCCCATTAGCTAAAGTGGTGCTTCAGGTTAAGAACAGTTTCAGGTTAAGTACGGACCTCCGGAACAAATGAAGTACTGAACCCAAGGTAAAAAGGTAAAGGTACCCCTGCCCGTACGGGCCAGTCTTGACAGACTCTGGGGTTGTGCGCCCATCTCACTTAAGAGGCCAGGGGCCAGCGCTGTCGGGAGACACTTCCGGGTCACGTGGCCAGCGTGACATCGCTGCTCTGGCGAGCCAGAGCCGCACACGGAAACGCCGTTTACCTTCCCGCTGGTAAGCGGTCCCTATTTATCTACTTGCACCCGGAGGTGCTTTCGAACTGCTAGGTTGGCAGGCGCTGGGACCGAGCAGCGGGAGCGCACCCCGCCGCAGGGATTCAAACCGCCGACCTTTCGATCGGCAAGTCCTAGGCGCTGAGGCTTTAACCCACAGCGCCACCTGCGTCCCTTCGAACCCAAGGTACCACTGTATTATTACTGTTATTACCATTCTTATTATTTAAATTTATTACCGTCCCTTCACCATAAGGTCTCAGTATAAGACCATCAGATTTCACATGCCTACCTACCTGTAGGATTCTACCGTAAATAAAATAAAAACAGGATGTTCCAGAGGCATATTGATGGAAGCCATAGATCTATACCCACTGAAAAGATTTAGAGATGATGTAGTTGTGCTGACCCATTTGAGCTCAATGAGCAGGGGAAACCAAAAAATTGGAGAGTGTGTGACAAACTGCCCCCTGGCTTAGACTGGCCACAGCTAGCTGGCAGGACATAGGATGATAGTGGCAGCTTCACCACAAATTTTCCTCCCCAACTACACAGCTAACTGGGGAAACTAGTGGGCTGAAAGACATGTTTCCAGTATATTTGCTTGAAACCTTTACAGTTATGCTTGAATTCAAGATAACAGCAAAATAATGTGAGATGAAAGAATTGCAGATTTCCACCTTTAAATAGATTTTGACAAGTATTATTAGAAAAAGGAAAGTTTCTAAGCTGCGGCTGTTAAATATTCCATTTTGAAGGCACTCTTAAACATTCACCTTTTGGACTGTATTAGTTCCTGAGTGTTTTGGAGAGAAATGCAATTGATTTCTGACGGGGGAGAAGGGAAGGAGTTTACACAGATATTAAGATAGTTCTGAGAAGACAAAAATGGCAGAAGACTAGAGAAAGTGCTAGAACATGCTCTGAAGGCAGAAATGTGTTGAAAAGCATCTGCAATGTACACAACATACATTTAAAGCCCCCCCCCAAAAAAATCTGAGAACTGCAGTTTGTTAAGGGTGCTGTATATCATAGCTCTGTGAAGGGTAAACCACACTTCCCATTATTCTCTTGTGTGTGGATGTAATTTACCATATTTTTCGCTCTATAAGACGCACCAGACCATAAGATGCACCTAGATTTTGGAGGAGGAAAGCAAGAAAAAATATTCTGAATCTCAGAAGCCAGAACAATAAGAGGGATCGCTGCTTTCACTGCGCAGCGATCCCTCTTGCTGTTCTGGCTTCTGGGATAGCTGCGCAGCCTGCATTCACTCCTTAAGATGCACACATATTTCCCCTTACTTTTTAGGAGGGAAAAAGTGAGTCTTATAGAGCAAAAAATACGGTAGATGTGCTTTAAAACATATGATGTGTACGAAGCCTGTCATTTCTGGCATTTGGAAGATTCTGAACAAAACTACCCTTAGGTATTATGGGCACAATTCACAAGCTGCTGCACTAACACACTTGGTGTCTACCCAACCCATGCCACTACCACAATATATACAGAGCAGTGTCCTATAAACTCCAGGTTTCAGAATTCAGCATGATTTAGCACAACAACCAAGGACACTGCTTGTGCCTGCTTGGAGTAGTCACAACAGGTCCTGGCCAGATGCCACAAGACTGGAATCCTGGGGCCTGATCCTTAGCCATTTCCCTACTGTGCCTCCTCCTCCTTTCTTGTAGCCAGGGCCGGCCCCACCATTAGGCAGAATCCGCCTCAGGCGGCAGCTGCTATAAGGAGGACAAGGGTGGCTGCCATCCAGTTATTCCTCCTGAGACAGCTGGGTCAGGCCCTCTTGTTGGAGGACCACGTTGTGTACACCTTGCACCCTCCTAACTACTTTGCTGCCCTTTGGTATGGTAGAAGACAGCAACCCGTTGCTAATTTTGATGTAAGATTGAACTGCCAATCCAGCTGACTTCTCTAGGTAGAACCAGTGGCGTAGGAAGGGGGTGAGGTGGGTGCGGGGCCCCCCAGGTGTCATCACTGAGGGGATGACAAAATGGCAAAAATATGTGTTTTTAAAATAATAATAAAAAATGGGGCTCACAACACTTTTTCCCTCAAAAAAATCGTATTTTTCGCTCTATAAGACCATAAGACGCACCTAGTCTTTGGAGGAGGAAAACAAGAAAAAAAATATTCTGAATCCCAGAAGCCAGAACAGCAAGAGGGATCGCTGTGCAGCGATCCCTCTTGCTGTTCTGGCTTCAGCGATAGCTGTGCAGCCTGCATTCACTCCATAAGATGCACACACATTTCCCCTTACTTTTTAGGAGGGGGAAAGTGCGTCTTATAGAGCAAAAAAATACGGTATTTAAGAGGGGGGTTTTCTTTACCAGATTTGAGTTTATATTACGAAGCGGCTTGTGTAACGTGGGTGAAAGACTGGATAAAGCTAGAGAATACTGATATCTTGGATTTAGAGGGCTTTGATAACAGGTACGGGTGGCACTCGTACCTGTGGTATTGAGGCATCTAATCATAGCCTGCATTTTACTTAGGCTTATATTTTTGATCAGGGCCTGTATTTTAAAATGAGCTTAAAGATTTCCAAATGTTTCATGCCAGGCAGAAGACCAGCTGCCTAAGTACTTTGGCAAGATGTTTATCCTCCTGGACAAGGGGGCCCCCTGATTTATAGCAGAAAACAATTCTCAAAGTCGTAAAAAGGGATTTACAGGCTGAGAGCCAAGGTTACACTGACCCTACATATTACAGAATATAAAAAAGGCTGAGAAAACATAATTAAGACTTGGTAAATAGTAAAATAAAACCATGTGCCTCCCATTAAACTTGAGCCATATTTTCCTAAGGTTGAAAGGCCAAGAGCAAATGGAAAAGCAGCTGGAGAAGGGAGGTGTAAACAGAAGAAGAGGTTTTCTTCCTTTTTTTTTTTTTTGAGGCTGTAAAATGCTCCTTCCTTTTTTACTTTGAGAAGGTTTATTCTTCTAAAAGGCTATCTATGATAATGTATGAAATATATTAGCTTAAATGTAATTATGCAGAGGATTTAGAAACCAAGAAATGTTAAATCCTTATGCTAGATTCTTATTTCATATAGTTGGAAGAGACCACAGGGGCCATCAGCCCAGCCCCCCTTGCCAAGCAGGAAACATCATTAGAGCACACATATGGTTGTCAGGCCTTTGTTTAAAGACCTCCAAAAGAAGGAGATCTTTCAATGTTGAGGTGAACTCAAAATCCTTGACATCTGTTTAAGATAAAAATTTAAAACTATTAAACCATCTGTTTTGGAGGGCAATAGGGCAAGGAGGGCAAGAGGTGAGCTGGTAATTAAGGTTTCTTGTTGAGACAAATGTAAGATATATGACTACTTATTTGTCATTTATAGATAGAAGAATATATAGCTTTTTGTTTCCCATAAAAGGCAAAAAGGAAATGGGTGTATCTTTTGTGATTGGTTCTAGCAAACAGCCAATAGGAATTTCAACCAGGCTGATTGGACAGAGGCAGCCACAGGAGGAGCAAGGGGGCTGGGTTAAGGAAATATAAGTGCTGGCCATAATGGCAGGAGGCCAGGCCAGAGCTTGGTAACCATATACCACTGTGCCTCTCATTTATTTGTCTGACAAATAAATTATTATTTTAATTTCTCTATTGCTGCGTTGAATATTTCATTCCAGCTAAGCGTTAACCACAAGCAAGGTGCTACAGTATGAAAAGGTGAAAGTTCACAGAGGCTTTCTAAATCATATAATTAGAGGACCATTATTTCAAGTATGGGAAAGAAATAAGAACCTGCTGGAAAAGAAAACCCCATGGTGGATCTCACCAATAGATGTCTTAACTGTCAAAAAAACTAACATGGAGGGGGGGAAAGCTACCTATGAAGAACTTATCAATAAAACTGATCAGGGCATAAAACTCAAGCCCTATGAGGAGGTAAAGAATGCACTCACGGGGTGGCTGCAATACTATCAAGTGAATGATCTGTTAAAAGATGATAAAAAGAAACTGGGATTTGAAGATAAAAAATCTAAATTTAATGTGGAAGTCATAGAAGGTAAAAACAAAATATTATCTAGGATGTATAACCTCTTACTGGATTGGTATACAAAAGATGAAGAAGTGAAGGAGGCCATGATATTGGTTACAACATTGACTTTGTAAAGTGACAAGAATTGTGGAATGTAAATATGAAATTCACGGCGTGTACGGCACTAAGGGAGAACCTCTGGAAGATGATTTATAGGTGGTATCTCACACCAGTGAAATTGGCTAAGATTTACAAACTGAAGATTAAGAAACGCTGGAAATGTGGAGAGGGGGATGGTGAGTTCTATCATATGTGGTGGACATGCAGTAAAGTAAAAGGCTTTTGGGAACTGATTTACAACGAACTTAAATTTTTTAAAAAATATACTTTCCCCAAAAAGCCTGAAGCTTTCCTGCTAGGAATAGTTTGCAAGGAAATCAAAAAAGAGGACAAAAATCTGTTTCTATATGCCACAACGGCCGCTAGAACTATGTTAGCTCAAAGCTGGAAAATGGAATTAATACCTACTATAAATGACTGGCAGATCAAGATGATAAATTATGCGGAACTAGCTAGAATAACAGGAAGACTAAGAGACCAGGATGACCAGAAGTTTCATGAAAATTGGAACAAATATCTGACGTATATAAGAGACAAGTATAGAACTTTGATGACTCTGGCAGGGTTAGAATAACTCTAACAGTGCTTGGCAAATATGTAAAGGAGATAAAACACGTAACTTCAGAAATAATCTGATACTTACCAATGAAGTGAAGGGAAGTCCGAGGCTCGGCGGAGCCCAAAATAACAGTGTACTGTATATATGATTCTTGTAACAGCTATGTTATATGTAACTTATGTAATCTAGACTGTATGTATGTATAATCAATGGAAAACTAATAAAAATTTATATGGGGAAAAAATACGGTATTTAAAACGAGTTTAATAACGTCATCTGACAATTAATTAACCTCAACAAGTCAACATAATACGTACTGAAACTATTTAGTTCAGTCAACAAATGCAACAAAATGTGGCTGAACTTGACGCTGTGTGGTGCAGAGCATATGGATAAGGAAGGGATGGGGTGTTTCTTTCCGCCGATTCACCGAAGTCTGTCTCTGCAGTTTGTACTCGAGCGAGACGTAAACAACCGGTGACACGTCGTCACTCAACCAGCAACCAATCCTATCCACTGACGTGCTGGTCAGTCACCCCACGTCATTCTGTTGAGTTAGTTCTGCGTTATTACTGAAGCTTGTAAGTGCCATGCTGAATTTATTTTTTTTATATTTTTTAGTTCATTGATTCATTGTGATCATCCTCTTCTCTACGATATTGAGTTTGGTAAGTAACGTAAACATTATGATGCATGCTAATTGTTTGTCTTTGTACATTAAGCCAAAGCTGCAAAATAGCGAAATTAAGTAAAAAAAATTATTCATAAGAAATTCCCATCGCGAAAAAATGGTTTTAAGTCCTTATGTTCACAGTGTTAAGTAAATAAACCAGAAAATAACACTTGCAACTGTATCTTATTTTTCCTTCTTTTAATAATTTCAATGTGTGGGGGGGGGGGAGAATAAATTTTCCACACTGGGTACCACCTGACCTTGCTATGCCACTGGGTAGAACAAAGGACAGGCACCATTTTGTCTTTCACCTCAGACAAAAAAATGTATTGGAATTATTTGCAGCAGCTTCTAAGCATAAGGTTCCTGTGGTCTCAGAAAAAACATTGAGAATCACTGCTGCCTTCTGATTTACCTTAAACAGCATTCTGTTGGTACCATGAGTGCAAATTGTGATATCCTGACTGAGAGATGTCTATTGGCTGCATATTTCAAAAAACAAAACCCAGACAGTATAGTCCCAGGCCAGATACTGGGCTTCTGGGACTTCTGCTGCATTTCACTGCAGCTACATTGTAAATCAGCAAGCTTCTAGGCAAAGCAGAGCCTAGAAAATATCTTTGATGAGACATATTAAATTAGCACATTGTATGATCCCTGTCTGTATCCAATACTATATCCATCTGTGTTGGATTTGAAATTGTTTCATACATGTTTATCATTAAAGCACTTTAAGATATTTTATAGGAAGGGGTTCATAGATGGAATTAAAAAAAATATTTAGAAGGGATAAACTTATATTCTAAAACCACACGGTGTTATAAAGCTCAGATATTAGCATGAGGTCTCCTATTAATGGTTTTAGATGATGAACACATTGGAATGTGGCAGCAAAATGCGATTTTTAAAAATCATATTGAAAAATAAAAGAACAAGTTTTGAACAGCAGTCTGTCTGAAAAAATATAAAAGGAGTGTCACGTAATGTAGAACTATCTACCACAATAAAATTATTTGTTCCTCTCTGCAATGAGACATAGTAGATAAGGTTTCGATTTTATATTAAGCAAGGGGTTTGTTTCTGTGTTTGGCTGCACAGATTTTTCAGAATTACTGTAGGGAATAAAGTTGCTTGCTGCACAGCCAGTGGTATTTCTTCCTTTCACACAGAAACAAAGATGATGTTGTTTTCCTAAATATTAGATGGTACAAAAAAGCAAAATACTAAATCAGAGCAATTTAAAGTTACTTTACTCTCATATATATATATATATATATTCCTTGGCATTACTAAGTGCTCTGCTTAAAACTAGTGTACTCCAGAGTCCCCCAAAAAAAGCTTTTCCAAAGCCAAAAGTCAGAATCCCAAAATCAGCACTAGCAACAGCATTCTTCTCTTCTGCTTTAGAAGGTCACCGCTCTTGTTTAATCTCCCATATTTATTTCAAAATTATGTTTAAGCAAAAAAATCATCTTGTCACACCAGACAGTACCCAACAAACATTTCATTTATAACAGGCAAAAAATCATACTCTGGGATACATATTGCTGTGATTCTGACCCGGCAGTAATTCTTCCTCTTTGTCCTCATAGAGCAAAACTTACATTCACTTTAACCACTGATCTCATTTGTCACATCAGTGACCCAACAGATGCCATTTTCATCTTACAAGCAATTTTGTAACATTGAACAGGCCTGTGTTTATTTGTAAACTGGACATGCGATGCTGTCCGAGCCAAGGGGAGCCATAACCAAGGGTGCCAAGGGGAGCCATAACCAAATTCAGACCTTGGATGGTGGTTCTCCAAGACAATGTCTCTGTGTCTACTACTGAAGCTTGGAGCATGAGGTGAAGTGGGAGACCTGAGCAAGCAGAAGATGAGAGGAAAGGGCAGAAAACTGACCAAGCCAGAAGGTTCACACTGCAAGCGATTGCTAGAGCATTTGTTACCATCTGTGCCTGATAAGAGCACTTAAGGCCTGAGAATCCACTATCATAGGTTGTTTTCCACCACCATAGAGATCCCCACAGTGTCCACCAGAAGTTGATGCCAGTGTAAGTCCCCAAAATGAGCCATTTCAGGAGCGTGAGCAGAGTTGGATACCTGGCCCAAGGCCAAGTCTGGGGCTCCCTGCTGTGCCAGTCCAGAGCTGAAGCTGCAAAAATCCAGTTTACTGACCATCACCCCACACCTTCTCCCCTGGCCTGCACAAAACTTCAGGGCTTTGGATAACATGGTGGCTCAGCCACTTCATTTAGGCTTGCTGCTCCCAGTCATAAGTTAGGATTGGATCTGAAGCTAAGACCCAGACCCAGACTCTGGAAGGAGCAGCTCTTGCTTGCGGGCTCCCCAGAACACCCCCTCCATTTCAGAGAAATACTGGTGGAAATTGATCAGTCAGCATCCACTGCCAGCCTTGCCAGCCCAAAACAGGCTCACAGCTCCACTCCACACAAGAGGAAGCACAGATCCGCCACAAAGGTAGCTCCACTAATGTGGACAACCAACCCTCCTTCACTGTTTGCACATTTTCTTAGTAACAGCATACCCCTGGGGCCAGAAACTCTCATGAAGCGCACCAGTGACACAACTGACCAGAGGGATAGATAAGAAATTCTCAGTAGCAGACTGAAGTGGGAAACGACTGGGGAGAATAAGACCCCTCTCATCAAAGGACAGCTAGCTCCTTTCCACTGAAGGCTTCTCTCCATTCCTGCAAGTGCATATCACACCGAAAAGAGAGTATAGTTCTCCTCAAATCAACATCACTCCCTTCTTTCTGGACTTCCTCGACCACCAATCAAAATGGACTTCCACAATGAAGCAAACAAACAACATCATGCATGGGTCACCAAATCATAGTGCCATAATGCAGGGGTCACCAAATTTTGGGGGGCCCTGGGGCACATCTGCAGACTGGAAAAATCATCCTGTACTATAAGCATCCATGAATCAGGAACACTATAAATCCGTCAGTGCGATTTTTGATAGGTTGGTTTGAGATTTTGCGTTTTATAACTTGGCCATTAACGGCAGCGCGATAAAATACAACACTGCTTCCCTTCATTCACTGTGACACCATGCGCCCTCAATCAGGCAGAGCAACTCTGATGTGGCCCAGCAGCATAATGATAGCAAGTCTTCTGACACCTGGGAATCTTGGCTTCACTGAAGATCAGGCTAACATTTTCTCTCCTTCGTCAGCTGGCACACAGTTAGCACTTCAGGGCACACAAACATTTGCCCGCCCCAGGCAGAATGTAGAAACTATAGCCTCTAATGTCTCCATGCATCTTTTAAAAAGACCCCTTCTGCTGCTTTTGCAAGTGGCTTGCTATGCTACTTTGTTCAGCAATAGGAAAAACCAGCCAGGTAGCCAGGGATTGGTGGTGGTGGACCTAACTGTTCATACATTTCAAGATCAACTCCAGTATAAACTAAAACAGGATTGTAAACTCCAGTATAAACTAAAACAGGCCTGCAAGCTTAACAGGGCAATCCTACACATTTCTACTCAGAAGCCCTATGGAACTTACTGCCAGGTTACTGAATATAAGACTGCAGCCTTTAATTGTTTAATAAGTAAATTATTCAGCTCATTCATTAGTTGATTAATCAGTGAGGACAAACTTTAAATTGGTGGTGATGCATTTTATTGGCAGAGCTCTAGACAGAGGCACTTAATTTAGCTTCAGGGGGAAAAGAAAACTCTCAGTTCAAATGTCTTACCAAAACAAGGAATAAGAATTAAAATATTTCAGATGACAGAAGAAAATGTCTTCTTTATTTTTATTATTAAATTATGATATATTATGCTTCCTTCAACATCTGTAAAAGGCAACTATATTGAGCTTCTGGTTAAAAACAAATGTGTTTCAATTTAAGTATTGATTAGTCAGTTCAAAGTCAAATGACTAACCAACTAAAAATTCTTTAATGTTTCCAGCCAATCAATAAGCTCCTTATTATCTGGCAAACAAAACAAACAACTCAAGTACAGGGGTACCTCAGGTTAAGAACTTAATTCGTTCTGGAGGTCCGTTCTTAACCTGAAATGGTTCTTAACCTGAGGCACCACTTTAGCTAATAGGGCCTCCCGCTGCCGCTGCACAATTTCTGTTCTTATCCTGAAGTAAAGTTCTTAACCCGAGGTACTACTTCCAGGTTAGCAGAGTCTGTAACCTGAAGCGTTTGTAAGCTGAGGTACCACTGTACCTTATTTTCTAAGCAGGCTTCTTTGGCATTAAGTTTGTGTAGCAGAAACCCTCAACTTCTCATCAACCAGCTACCAGCCAACTTGCCATCAGGAATTCTGGATAAATAGGGAAGGTGATTTGGGCTGCAAGTATAATCCCACTTATCTTGGGAGTAAGCCTCACTGACTCCAACAAAACTTACTTCTGAGTAGACACAGTCAGGATTGTGCTGTAATTTCTATTCAGAAGAGGAGGCAAAAAACACAGGTCCAAATAAAAACAAAAGGCAATGACACCACAATCCATATGGTAACTGTATCAAGATTTGAAAGTGTTTTTATACGTTAAATGTTGTTACGTATGCAATTATTTTAACTGCTTTTATACATGCAGTTGTTTTATATATGTCATTATTGCATTGTGCAATTGCTTCGTGATGCTTCATAGGAAGCAATTCATAAATGAAATGAATTAACCATAACCCATTAACCTACATTGACTTGGCACTTTTCTTTCTTTCTTTCTTTCTTTCTTTCTTTTCTTTTCTTTTCTTTTCTTTTCTTTTCTTTTCTTTCTTTCTCTCTTTCTTTCCATTTGTGAGGCTTGGACTTTCCAGAGAAAAACACAGGATTGTCAAGATTCGAGGCCATGTCCTACTGACTCTTTCTGCAGCTCTTGCTTATCACTTGAAAGATATTCTGGTGGCCTGTCATGTGTAAGCTCTTTCACGATTCCAAGGTTTGTGGTAGGGACAAAGGCATTGCAGGATCACAAGCAAGCAACAGTGTAAGTACACTGGGGGACTATCGCTCAGCTTCCAAATTCCCTTTGACAGCAAGCCTAACAATGCCCAAGATTCCTGGAGCCCAAGCTGAAGCATTTTTATTGGACAAACAACAACATACAGTATCTGTGTCCTTAGAGTGGTGCCGTATACTGTGTTGCCTATAGAAAGAAGTGTTTGAGACAGGTTGGCACTGAAGTAATTTTAAAAACACCCCAATGGAAAAACCAGGAGCAACCTCTAAGGGGCTTTTAATCATGCCCCTTTCTTCTCATCTTAAGGGTGTGTTCACATTACCACCTCAGAGCACATTTCACAGCTCTCCCTCCCCCCCCCCCAATGTTTACCAGGCAGAGGGCCTTCTCGGTAGTGGTGCCCACCCTGTGGAACACCCTCCCATCAGATGTCAAGGAAATAAACAACTATCATACTTTTAGAAGACATCTGAAGGTTTAGGAAAGTTTTTATTGTTTGATGTTTTATTGTTGTTGTTGTTGTTGTTTAGTCGTTTAGTCGTGTCCGACTCTTCGTGACCCCATGGACCACAGCACGCCAGGCACTCCTGTCTTCTTGATGTTTTATAGTGTTTTTAATATTCTGTTGGAAGCCTCACAGAATGGCTAGGGAAACCCAGCCAGATGAGTGGAGTAATAATAATAATAATAATAATAATAATAATAATAATAATAATATACCTAGCATGACTTCAATTGGTTTCTGTTTGTGTGCACACCAGGGAGAGTTGGCAAGCAGGGATGTCTTCACCGTACTCCAAGGTGTTCACACCTTTGCTAAAGACAAATTAGGAATGGCTTAAGGATTCCAGCCAGACTGAAGCTGGTTTGAGGAACAAGGCCTCAGACAGCATACAAGTATAATTAAGTACAGGATACATAACTTAAGTACATAAATTAAGTACAGGATACATACATTCAGGAAAGCATCCATTAAAGACCCAGTGCTGGAAACACAAGCGAGTGTGCAATAAACTGGAGTGTGATCACAGCTCTAATCGCAGCTCTCTGCAGTGGCACAGCCACTTCATGTCATGGGCTCATGGAAGCAGGCAAACAGCTGCAGCTGAAGCCGAGGAAAATGCTGCCTCTTGGCCAGACATTAAGATGGGCTCTTGTATAAAACAAACAGCTGCTTTCCTCAAACACAGGACTGGAACATCAACTGCACTATTAAAAAGAAAAGTTCTATGCCAGGACTGATTACCGCCATTATTATTATTATTATTATCAGCCCAATTGCATTGTCACTGATTTTACTGTTCACTACCTGTACAGCAGATAAAGCGAAAGGTGCCAGTAGGAATGGTAACTGCTTCACCATTTTGAAGACGAAAAATCATCTACAAGAACCATCAGTAATAGCTGAGGCAGTCGATCAAGGGGCATGGCGTTTGAGGAAGCAGGCACCCATTGCTCAAAACACGTTTGGATCCTACTTCTGTACAAGTCAAACCCAGATGATCAATTGCATTGCAGTGCAATCCTACGCACACAAACTTGAAAATAACAAATAAAGACTTCCCAGCCAAGGAGACAAATATCTGATTGCAGCCTTCCAGGGCAATCCTATACAGTGGTACCTCGGGTTAAGTACTTAATTCGTTCCGGAGGTCTGTTCTTAACCTGAAACTGTTCTTAACCTGAAGCACCACTTTAGCTAATGGGGACTCCCCCTGCTGCCGTGCCACTGGAGCCCGATTTCTGTTCTTATCCTGAAGCAAAGTTCCTAACTTGAAGCACTATTTCTGGGTTAGCGGAGTGTGTAATTTCAAGCGTATGTAACCTGAAGTGTATGTAACCCGAGGTACCACTGTACATGTCTGAGTACAACTGAGCTTACTTCTACAGTAAGTACAGGACTACAACCTTAATGTGAATTTGTTGGTCCATTTCAGAGCTTCCACTAAGTGCTGTGTCAAAACCCGTCCTCTAATTTTGTGGAAATCTTCTTCCCTTACAAAAGAGGTTTCTGTTTTTCTGCTTCATTTTCAGGGTGCATTAGTCCAGTGTTTGTGGGCTGAGCTTACCTTGTTTTTTGTGCAGTGGCTGGGAGTGGTGTATTTTTTTTCCGTTAAATTTTTTTCACAAGGACTGTCCATCTTCCCTGGCTGCTGAGGTTTCCTGATCGGAAACCAACATTTGGACTGATGCTGCAGACAGCAACAGGTTTCCTCTCAGAAAGTCACTGGATCCTATATCCCTGGTCTTGTGAGCTAATTCAGTACTAACCACTCATATTATTATTATTAATATTAATAGAACTAGTCATTTTACAATTAGAAGAGAAAAAGCACAATGCCCAAAATCTTATGACCTAAATAGAAAGTAGCTACGACTGACTCATATAATATGAAAGTAGCATTTTCATTCGTCTTTACAATTCAGTAATTGACTAGCAGAGGCAGAGATTGGTTATGCATTGCTCAACTGGAAACAATGCAGCTTTAGTTTGCCAATCCTCAAAAGCTGTGAGGAAAATGTAGGAAAATATCCCACTGGACTGAATAATGATTTTCTCAAGAGTGGAAAATTAACGGCATAACTTTTTCTGAACAAAAGGGAAAGTTTTGTGCCTAAAAGAGATAAATTTATACTTCCCACCAGAGATTAGATATTAACTAAAATCAAGACAAACACATTAATAACTGTAGCTATACATAATTCCAGCAAAAAGACCATTGCTTGACAGTTCATAGCTTGCATCACTGCATGTTGTCCAACTACCGTATTTTTCGCCCTATAGGACGCACTTTTTCCCCTCCAAAAATGAAGGGGAAATGTAGGTGCGTCCTATGGGGCGAATACAGGCTTTCACTGAAGCCCGGGGAGCGAGAGGCTCTCGCTCTCCAGGCTTCAGGAAGCTCTGCGCAACCCTCCGGAGCCCAGCGCCAAGCCGCGTCGGCCTCCGGAGGGTCACGCAGAGCTGCCTGCCCTCCCAGGGTCCGCGCAGCTCTGCGCGACCCTCCGGAGCCCGGCGCCAAGCCGCGCCGGCCTCTGGAGGGTCGCGGAGAGCTGCCTGCCCTCCCGGGGTCCGCGCAGCTTTGCACGACCCTCCGGAGCCCGGCGCCAAGCCGCGCTGGCCTCCGGAGGGTTGCGCAGAGCTGCCTGCCCTCCCAGGGTCCACGCAGCTGTGCGCATCGCTCCGGAGCCCGGCGCCAAGCCGCGCCGGCCTTCGAAGGGTCGCGCAGAGCTGCCTGCGCTCCCGGGCTCCGCGCAGCTCTGCGCGACTCTCCGGAGCCCGGCGCCAAGCCGCGCTGGCCTCCGAAGGGTCGCGCAGAGCTGCCTGCCCTCCCGGGGTCCGCACAGCTCTGCGCGACCCTCCAGAGCCCGGCGCCAAGCTGCGCCGGGCTCCGGAGGGTTGCGCAGAGCTGCCTGCATTGGGAAGCCTCAGCGCGCCCGGGCTTCGCACAGCTGTCCGCAATCCTGGGGAGACCGGCGCGGCTCCCTAGGCTTGCAGATAGCAGGCTCTTCTGGGGGCTGGGGTCGGGGGAAGCTCGGGCTTCCCCTGCGCCAGCCCCTTGCCTGGGGCGGGAAATAAAATTTTTTCTTTATTTCCTCCCCCAAAAAACTAGGTGCGTCCTATAGGGCGGTGCGTCCTATGGGGCAAAAAATACGGTAGTTATCGGCAGGGCAGAGCAATCCTCACTCCCCTATAAACCAGGGCGAGTGTGAGGTTGGAGAGATAGATCCATGTTTGGTGCTATATCCTTAGCCTTGTTGGATTGGTGCTGCCAGGGCAAAAGATGTGGGAGGGGAGGATTTGTGATGGTCTTTTCTTAAAAGATTACTTTTTGTCCCATGTGAAGAGCAGGAGGGAATTAAATGTGCCTGTTCCAGGGTTGGTATAATTAAGGGCCTGCCTAGGGGGCTATGTCAAGGCAACAAGGTGGGTTAGGCTCATACAGATCCCACACCACAGTTTTAAGCCTTATCACCAGTGGGAATATTACCAGCAGAGCATCTACACCTGAGGAGCTTTGCTTTCCCCAGGGAGGTTCACTTGGCACCTTCATTATACACCTTTAGGCACCAAGCAAAAATGTTCCTCTTTAACCAGGCCTTTGGCTGCTTGACATCCAGTGCCCTTTTAAAATGTGTTATTGGGCTGTTTTTATTTCTGTTTTGATTATGTATTTTGTGTTTTTATATTGCGAGGGCCTTCTTGGTAGTAGCCCCCACCCTGTGGAACGCCCTCCCATCAGATGTCAAGGAAATAAACAACTATCTGATTTTTAGAAGACATCTGAAGGCAGCCCTGTTTAGGGAAGTTTTTAATGTCTGGTGTTTTATCGCTTGATGTTTTGTCGCTTTTTTTATTACAATCATACCTTCGTTCTCAAATGCCTTGTGACTCGAACATTTTGGCTCCTGAATGCCGCAAACCCAGAAGTAAGTGTTCCAGTTTGTGAATGTTCTTTGGAACCCGAACATCTGACTTGGCTGCCTTCCACAGCTTCCGATTGCGTGCAGGAAGCTCCTGCTGCCAATCAGAAGCTGAACCTTGGTTTTCGAAAGTTTTCAGAAGTCGAATGGAACCGTTCGAAAACCAAGGTACTGTACAACTGTATTATTATTAATATTCTGTTGGGAGCTGCCCAGAGTGGCTGGAGAAACCCAGCCAGATGGGCAGGGTATAAATAAATTATGATGATGAACTGCCCTGAGACCAGCAGGTATAGGGAAGTATACAAATTTAATAAATAACAACAACAACAACAACAACAACAACAACAACAACAACAACAACAACATGTTTGGGCAGCCTCTCTTACCTCCCAAATTATTGGATCTGTGTACATTATGCTTACAAACCCATAATGCTATGTCAGGGCTGTCAGCAGCACACAGTATATATGTGGACTGATTCACAGTAACAGTTTTATGCAAACAGACCAAGGTGACTTAAATCAATAGGTAAATGTCTCCCACAAAAAAGTTGAAACATACAAGCATTCATTTAGGAAAAGATGTGTTTATCTGTATAGAAAGCTGTTTATATTACTCCTATATAAAAGTATTCATTTCACTGAGAAATGGTAAAATTCTGTACCTGAATATCTTACAATTTTAACCAAATTTGTAACATTTTTAGTCAATCTAGCATTGAAGTGACTGTGTAATTATTTGAGGCTATAAGCACATTTCTAAATATGTTTCATGTTAACATCTCTTTTAAAAGAATATTACATGTAAATGCTAATTTAGCTAACACAACACAGGTGTAGAAATGAACATTCAAAATTGCACTGTGCACAAACGGGCACACTTTTTATTTTAAAAAATGTTGAGGAATAATTGTTCCCAGGGGTAATGATAAAACAGCACAGAGTGTATTATTAGATCCCCCAATACTGTTTTCCTTCCTCCTGCTTTTTTTTAACTCTTCTTGTCACCATCCCCCACCCCAGTTTAAAATGCAAAGGAACTAGCTTTGCAATAAAAGCGTTCAGAAGGGGGGGGGGGAATTAAGGGAGAGAGTAACAACACTCCAATCCTATTGCATACAATGCATTCTCTGTGTGATTTAAGAAGAGATATATTCCTCCCTTGAGTGGCCATTTCCTAACCATATTGACTTTGGGGGGGGGGCTCTTGGTGCTGTAGCCACATACAGACCTGCTACCATTCTGAAAGGTATACGGCAGCAAAAAACATCTTCTGCAAATGTTCTCTATTGCAGTGGCTCCGCACTGCAGCTTGTCAGTTCTGTTCTGCTTACCAAGTGGAAGAAATTGCTCAAGAGACTAGGCAGGCCCCATCACCCCACTGAGATCAGTATGCTACTTCCACAACATGTTGGATCCAAAACACATCCTCTCCCCTTGCAGGAGTGGTGCTTTCTGCCAACTGAATTGGCCAAGATGACTGCTTGTATTTTTTACTTTTTTTTAAAGTGAGTGACAATCCTTCTAAAGGCCTCTGTAAACTACATGACGTACGGAACAAAACTTAAAAGCAGAGTGAACTGGCGTGGTTGCGTGAATGGGTGATGAAGACATCCGACTGCACCACAAAAGCTGTGTAATAGTACACAGTGAGACAGGTGGCCTCGCCCAAAGAGGCAGCTGCATATGATGGCAAGGTCTGATGCAAGACTCATTCAGTTAATTAACGTTCAGGCCTAAATTTGAATTCCAGCAACTGGCATGCACTCTCTAGCAGTTCCTTCTAGCTTCAGTTCTATCTATGATAGGCTACACAGCCCTAGAATTACAGTGGTACCTCCGGTTAAGTACTTAATTCATTCCGGCGGTCCGTTCTTAACCTGAAACTGTTCTTAACCTGAAGCACCACTTTAGCTAATGGGGCCTCCTGCTGCTGCCACGCCACCGGAGCACGATTTCTGTTCTTATCCTGAAGCAAAGTTCTTAACCTGAAGCACTATTTCTGGGTTAGCGGCGTCTGTAACCTGAAGCGTATGTAACCCGAGGTAGCACTGTAGTTGGACAGCCCAGCCCGATGGGTAGGAGGTGTGAATGGGACCGATCTCTTGATTTTTCAAATCGGGGAGAGCACATTATGGAACCCAAGGTATAGAATATGTGGTTCCCAGGTGGTCACTCTACCAGGCATGGACCAGACCCGGATGGCTTGGCTTCAGGAGGATAGTGGTCTCAGGTGCCTTCAGAGCATATAAGATGCAGGGCGTGTTTGTCTGGGCTGACTGGGTTTTGCAATTAGCAATATTGTTGCTGCTAGTTTTTTAATGCATTGAATTTTTTTGCAAAGTTTCAAACTTTTAAAGATTGGTATTGTGAATTTATATGTTGGAAAACCCCTTTGGAGAGCTTGACCCTAAAAGCAGGCTCAAATATGTCAAATAAATAGTATTATTGGTAATAATTGATAGGCTTCCAAGTGACTTGACTGAATAACAACAAGAACAACAAGGACAACAATAGTAATGGATGTGAACCAAGAACCTTGGATGAAATATATTAATTAGCCGTAACGACTCCTCTAGGAATATAGAATGCTATCTTAGGTAAGAATACCTAATAGGTTAGTGCAAGAAGTGTGAGAGTTTTGCACAAGCAGTAGCGTGCATGCATTGACATACTAGTGTTAACTATCACTGGGTATAGTTATGGTGGTAGTGGGTGCATAATGGATATTATACAAGTGCAAATAATTCATTGGAACTGGATTTTCTGCAAGATTTGACACAAGGCTTCTGGTAGCAGTCTGGCTCTTGCAGCCAAACTTACACTGACTCAGAGTATTGGCCCATCTATTTTAGTGGCTGTTCTGCATTTCAGACAGGATCTTTCCCAGACCTGCCTAGAGATGCCATTAATTAAAAATGGAACCTTTTGCATGCAGTAATGTGCTCTGCCACAAAACTACAACCTTATGCTGTTTCTGAAAAGGGTGCATCTGAATGCTGTGCATGACGTCGCCTTGCAATCTTATGCACGTTGCCTTGAGAGCTCTTTAAATGGGAAGGCAAACTGTTTTATAAATAAGACCTGGGTATAGTACATGTTTTCATCCTTGATTAAACTGTATTATCACTCTTTGTGCTATATATCGTTAATAAATATATATATATATATATATATATATATATATATATATATAGCAAGGAGAAATGGAATTATGGAATGCTATTGAAAGTTACAGAGAGCGAGCTTAATAATGCAAAGTGAAGTGAAACAATGATTTCTATTCATAGCAGCAGTGCGTATTAAAGAACTATAAAGTGCCATGGGCTTTGTTTGTTGGTTTTTTGTTCAGAAACCAGATGGTGAACATGACTAAGAAACATTAAGCTAATAAGGTGAGAAGTATGCACCTGCATTTAAAGATCTTTGCCCATAGGCCTACTGACAATACGAAATTGACCACCTGACAATGCCATTGACTTAGTTAATACACATTTCTAGTCACCCCCAGGAATACTGAACAGGTGGCCCATAACTATAATGTATCAGTCCTCCAGACCCCTCATGCACCTGGCACACACAATGCAATGTTGCCTCATACAATATTTCCAAAATTGGAGACCCAATCTCCTTACTGTGCAGAATTTTTCTGCTTCTAGAAACAGCAAACATTCTCATCCTTGTATCATCAGGCTCAGCAGCAGTGCAAATACATATTGTCTCTTTAATTTATTTACTGTATTTTGACCTGCCTTATCTTAGGAGCAAAGACTTCAAAGCATGCCTCTAAGAGGCCCCTGAACATATTTTTTTCCATTTTCAGACTAAACACGGTGTACTCAAATATGCTGTGTTTCTGCCTGGAAATGTGCAACCTGTGGCTTTAAATTATTCAACTAAAAAGCATCTAATGAATTTTCTGAAATTAGCTTGAGCAACGAACTACACGGCAGTAACATTTAAGGCACCCAATGCAATTCATTGCTCCCTCTTTAGCAAAGCAAATATCACAGCGTTTTCATGCCTTACACAAGAGTGAGCTTCTTTTTTTATTCACCTGTTTGTTGAGAGAGCAGGAAAGATAGCGTGAACACCTGAGACTTCCCCATACCAACCTGTGCAGCGGGAACACACACAGAATATGATATCAGGAGGGTTCTTAAGAAATGACCACATCCATTAGTTACATCTTTTGCTGTATAAAAAACCATGCCTAGTACTAATGTGTATTAATCTGATTATGAAATATACTCCAGCTTTCCTTCTCTTTCTCTGTGCACTTCTAAATCTATTTACCCTTAAAGATTGCCGCTCATGTCTGCAGCACTCATTTCCTTCAAGCTGACATGCAGCTCCCTAAATATTTCTTAACAAGGCATTACACTAAAATGCAATAAGCACGCGGAAGACAATGAGATCAGAAATGCCTAGGAACATGCACTGTCATTAATAACTGAATGATGCCCTTGAGATGCACATGATTGTGTTTTGCTTGTCCATCCTAAAGTAAATTGTGGTTTGCCTCAACTGTTTCAGTCATCTGCAGACTCGTGAACATTTACCAAATTGATGAAAAATAAATATGAATATGTTATTTCACACACACTGATTAACAGAGCAATCCTATTCATGCCTGCTCAGAAGTCACATCTGCTGAGCTCAATGGGACCTACTTCATAATGACCACTGATATGCTCACTTTATCCGTACACCTACAATATGCTTGTTATCCCAATGTTATTGCCCATTAGCATGGATCAAACTGTGGTGTTTTCCAACTGATCTTTTTTTCTCGTTATTTTTTAGGCAGAGGAGAGCCTGCACTACAGCAATCATTTAAAAAACAAACACCCTATGTAGTAAAAATAATTATTAAGGCAGAATTACCACCAGCATCCTGAAAGTAGACTTGCAAAAAGGTCTTTATAACTGCAAAACTATTGAGTTATAACGTTGGAAGTAACTGATTCCCTCTTAGTTGGGTATTCAATTACTGGTATTTAAAGGGGACGATCTAGCATTCTACTTTGCAGCAGAAGTGGTGCAAAATGCCTTTTTTCCATTCATAAAAGTGAAGAGGAAAGCTCACCCCAGCCACACACACTAACCACGACATAATACTTCCAACTTTTAAAATTGCAAAAATAGGTACGTGTGAACTATCATTCACACCTGTGCTTCCAAGTCCTGGAATTCTGCTGACATTATCTCAGGATGTGCCCTTGCCTTCATGCGATTATTTTTCTGATGGCGTCATGATAATCCAGGCTCTGCAGAGCAGCGTAATCTTGCAATCAAAGGCCTGCCAATGCCATGGTACATTTAGACTGGTGCCTGATCACTGGAGATAGACATTTTATATCCCTTGGACAAGCAAGCAAGGAGGTAAAGTGCTTGTGCATTACTGAAACAGCCTCCCCCCAGTGTAAAGGAAGCAGGTTGCAATCCTATGTCCTCTTAACCTGGGAGTAAATCCCATTGGGCTCAGCAAGATTTGGGTCTCATTAGACCACAGAAGTTGCTACAGTGGTTTCTCAAACTTTCCTCTCTGGGCCACACTTTCAGAATGAAAACTTGATCGTGCCACACCAATTTTTTTATTGATAAGAAATACACTGGGAAATAAAAAGAAACAACTCCTAGCAGCGCTTGATTTGTAACATAGTACAAAAACTAATTCATAATATGGGACCCCAACAGTCATCTGGTCCAACCCCCTGCAATGCAGTAATCACAGCTAGGGAATCCCTGACCGGTGGCCATCCACTGTTGGATAGGTTTTTTTTACCACCAGAAAGTTATTCCTAGTATTTAGTGAGAATTTCCTTTCTTGTCAATTGAATCTATTGGTTCAGGTCCCACCCTCACAATCTTTCTAACACATTGCATTAAAAATGTGGTTTTATTCTGAGTTTGCCAACATTTTAAAAATTGCTCTGTTGATGCCAAGACAGAAAGCTTCCTCCACTGTTCTACCCAAATTGTGGGGGGCAGGAATGGCTGAGAGGGTGTGGTCTATGCCAGGCCTGCAAAGCAACCCAGTGTTCCCATGCACATATTGCTGAAGCGAGTGAGAAGGGAGTGAATGGCAATTGTGAAGTGTTGTCCATTGTTGTTACTTCTGCATTTGTGTGTGTGCTTGGTGGTGGCATTTTTTAAGGGAAATGCAGTGGTAATGGGACTGTGAAGTCAACTGCAGCAGCAGTACAATGGGCTAGAGAAGAAGAGGAGTTTGGATATCCCACTTTATCATTACCCTAAGGAGTCTCAAAGAGGCTAACAATCTCCTTTTCCCTTCCTCCCCCACAACAAACACTCTGAAAAGGGGATTCGGATATTTAATTTGGCACATTTTACTAGAGAATCTTCTGCTATTCTATTTTATGTAACAAACAATCTTAGTAGTTGTGACCGTGGTTTATATTGTATGTGTGGTGCCTGATGATTTTTATGGTTTTTGCTGTTTTTCCTTTTGTTATTTTTCTGAATGATGCCATGGCCTATGGCTAGTGCAATAAAAGTCTATGATGATGATGACAAACATTCTGTGAGGTGAGTGAGGCTGAGACACTTCAGAGAAGTGTGACTAGCCCAAGGTCACCCAGCAGCTGCATGTGGAGGAGTGGGGAAGCGAACCTGGTTCACCAGATTACGAGTCCACCGCTCTTAACCACTACACCATGCTGGCGTATAAAGGAGATAAAGAAAGACAGGGCAAGAATGGAGGAAACCATGGAGTGGAAATATGTTGTTTGGATGTCAGGTCTGCCTGTAGATAGGTGGCTGATTTACTCATCAATAACCCACGAAGGGGTAGACTTGGGGTATGAGGTTTTTGGATACCAGGTCTACCCAGGCCTCATCACTGCTCAGTCAAACAAATCTACCAGAAATAGTAGGCCTGCTCTCTGATGCAAGGTCCTATTTATTTATTTGGAATATTATACAGTGGTACCTCGAGTTAAGTACTTAATTTGTTCTGGAGGTCCGTTCTTAACCTGAAACTGTTCTTAACCTGAAGCACCACTTTAGCTAATGGGGTCTCCTGCTGCCACCGTGCCACCGGAGCACAATTTCTGTTCTCATCCTGAAGCAAAGTTCTTAACCTGAAGCACTATTTCTGGGTTAGCGAAGTCTGTAACCTGAAGCATATGTAACCTGAATCGTATATAACCCGAGGTAGCACTGTATAGGCTTGCAGCACAGCATGTGTGCAACCGTATGATCTACCTGCTGCTTTACAGATCATATGTTTGTACTTGCACTTTCCACAGGCATTAAAGGGCAAATGGTTATATTGGAAAATTGCTTTTATTTTAGCACCTGTAATGGAAAAATTCACTTCTCACACATGTTTCCTGGCAACTTTCAGCTGCCAAAATGCATGTGAAGCAAATATACCCAGAATGGTGGTTCAAATCATCATATACCTCAGTAATCAATAGTTAATTTAGCCCCAATTTTTCTTTTTTCTTTTTGCATTACCTGTTTTCTTCCATGATGCATAGAAGAATATGTGGGAGGATATAATCTTTTTCATAATCTTCTCATGTTAAAGAACTCCCAGCATTTTAAAAAGTCTCTAATACATTAAAATTGCACATAGCAAGTAATGACATCCTGTTTGAAGCAGCTCTCCAGAAAGTGCAATTGCATCTGGATATATTGACTCTCATAGAATGCATAATAAGAACTAGCAATGTCTGACATGTGTTCTTAAGATCACATTAGCTTGTCATTTAACAGCTATTTTAAGTCTCTGCCAAACTACAGGGAAGTACAGTACTTTCAGTATGCACATGTTTCCTATGAGATCTCATTTGTCCAAGATACTATATTTAATATACTGCTGCTGCAACAACAATAATAATGGATTATAAAACCATTATCATACTAAAGCTGATTTGCATTTTTTAAAAAGAAGGTACAAGGTGAAGAAACCACAACACTGTCCAGAGCAACTTTCCCTGAAGAGGGAAACTTCCATAATCATAACTGTTGCCAAGGAGCAGAGTTATGATCTTGGGACTGAGCCAATCAAAATGAAACCAGAAAATGGATAAGATGGCATTAACATGGCCCTTTGCTGTATGTGCAGTTTGCTGCAATTGTACTTTTGAGAGTTTGCCACAAAACATAAACTCTGTCCTCTTTGGTTTGTTTACACTTCAGGTGTAAGTAACTTCCTTTCTACTTTATGGCACCCTATTTATTATGCTATTATAATTGTGTCTCCTATCAAAATGACAAATGAGTTTTGTTTGTTAGTACATATTTGAGAAGAAAGGCCAATCCAAGATTGACATATTTGGCCACAGATACCACAGTGGCAGCCAGACTAACTAGAATGATATCATGCCTGGTAGGCCAGATGTTTTACAATGACATCCTCAAACTTCACACCTGGGATGGCCAGTTCTTCCTGGTCCGTGCCAATTTGGCATGTATTTATTCATACTGTTCCTTTTCCGCATTTAATCTGTTAGTAAAAAAAAGAAAAGCTGTACAAAAGTTTGCGTTTTAATAAATACTTAAATACATATTTGATGACAAAACATTGTTTTTATTTATATCATTTCTGCACACAGGGAAATCTCAAAGTGACTTACAGATCCTGCAGAATATACACTGCTTACAGCATAGCAAATGCAAATTAAAGTTTTGTTGAAAAAGTGCTCATCAATTATTATAAAAAGGGCAAATCCTGCCCCACCCAGAAAAAATACGAACACCACAAACAGGCCAGAATCATTCTGCCATATAATCACAGTTAACAACCAAAGGATTTTGTAAACAGGAATGTTTTAACGAAGCACCTGAAATCTGACAGCACTGTATTTCCCTGGAAAGAACATTCAACAAATGGGGAGCCACTAATGAAAATCTCCCTTTTCACATTGCCACCCTCCACACTTCCCTCAGAAGGGTCTCTGGATACATATTTCTAAATATGAAGGCGCCACTGTGATTGGTAGAATTGATACATTACCCAAGGCTAGTAAATGAAAGTTGACAAGAGTTTTGCTTTCCACCCATTGCATCAGCTCACCTTTTAACCATAAGAGATAGACTACTATTCATTGAAATGGGAATACTTACACCAGTCATGTCAACAGTATGAACATACTAAGCTTCTCTGTTGGCTAGCGAGGCTGCTCTTACAGCTTAATAACTGTTGATCTATATTGTTGTTGTACTGTGTATTTTGGGTCTATGGACCACAATAAAGCTGAGAGAGAGAGAGAGATAGAACATAACTGCACCTTTTAAAGTCCTAACGTCGTATCCAAAGCTATTATTCCACTTGAACAACAGACTTCCACTCTCCTCGCCTCTCCTATCCACCCCCTGTACACCCAGCAAAATTGGTTCCAGAGGGTGAATTCCATTGGGCAGATTTGGGGGGAGGTTGCACACTGAAAAATAGAAAGAGGACTGGGAAGTCCAATTCTGTGAGCGGCATTTTGCTTGTACACATTGGATACAACCCATAGTCTCTGGTCTAGTATTGCAAGACCACATGAAGACCACAGAGGCTAGGGCAGCCTTCTGCAACCTGCTGCTGTCAGATATTTTGGGATGTAACTCCCATCAGCCCCAGGCAGCATGACCAGTGGTCTGCAAGCTGTAAGAAGGTAGGCAAAGGCTGCTCCAGACAGCAGTCCAGGGTTTCAAGTGTACTTTACTGCAGAAGCCAACTTCACATAAAAAAAAACTTTAAAAAAACACATTAAAAGCACATTTTGTTTTTCAGGATTCGCAACCACACCTATCCTGGTGTATAAAGTAATTTGTATTTTGAAAAACAAAATTAATTTCAAAAACAAAACAAAATGTAACATTGCACAATATCCCTCTTTTGAAAATATTTTCTCATTGGGAGCAGAAACGTAGAGAAAATATGCATTAAAATTTGGAAGGGCAGCTGGAGGGGGAAGATATTATTCTGCTTTTATGATCCTCTGATCAGTCAGCATCATAGTCAAGAGGGAAACAGTAGTATAAACTTAATTCCTGTAAATAGTTTAGATAGTTCCACTGCCCTCAACCTTTTGGTTGGTGGCGGGGTGAGGATTTAGAAGAGAACATTCTCCACGGCAGCCACTGGGTTATGGAATTTCCTTCCCACAGAGATTGTCTGGAACCTCATTGCTTTCACCATACAGTGGTACCTCAGATTACATACGCTTCAAGTTACATACGCTTCAGGTTACAGACTCCGCTAACCCAGAAATATTACCTTGGGTTAAGGACTTTGCTTCAGGATGAGAACAGAAATTGTGCTCCGGCGGTGCGGCAGCAGCAGGAGGCCCCATTAGCTAAAGTGGTGCTTCAAGTTAAGAACAGTTTCAGGTTAAGAACGGACCTCCGGAACGAATTAAGTACTTAACCTGAGGTACCACTGTATGCTGAAGATGCATCACTTTGCCTTGCCCTTTGACACTTGAGACACAGATCTATATTTTAGGACCCATTCTAGTTGTAATAGTCATTTGCCTTAAACTCCTTTTAATGCTGTATTTTATATTGCTGTAACCTTCTCGGGACGCAGGTGGCGCTGTGGGTTAAAGCCTCAGCGCCTAGGACTTGCCGATCGAAAGGTCGGCGGTTCGAATCCCTGCGGCGGGGTGCGCTCCCGCTGCTCGGTCCCAGCGCCTGCCAACCTAGCAGTTCGAAAGCACCTCCGGGTGCAAGTAGATAAATAGGGACCGCTTACCAGCGGGAAGGTAAATGGCGTTTCCGTGTGCGGCTCTGGCTCTGGCTCTGGCTCTGGCCAGAGCAGCGATGTCACGCTGGCCACGTGACCCGGAAGTGTCTCCGGACAGCGCTGGCCCCCGGCCTCTTGAGTGAGATGGGCGCACCAACCCCAGAGTCTGGCAAGACTGGCCCGTACGGGCAGGGGTACCTTTACCTTTTTAACCTTCTCTAGGACCGTCTGGTGAAGAGTGGGTAATAAATATAACAACAACAACAACAACAACAACGATATTGTTGCCTCAAATGAAAGTCTTTTATCAACTTTCCTCTTCTATAAGAGTTTTTCAAGTTGCTACCATTAGATCCAAACTGACTACAAACTTGTCCTATTCTTTAAAGTTTTTGCACATATGTTAAGACATCTTTGGATCACTTGTTTTTCCTCGGCTTTGAGGTGTAATGTTTGGAGACATTCTCACAACAGAGCAACTTGTTCCCACAAGAGCAAAGAAAGATGTTCTTTCTTTCTGCCACTCCTCTTTGGCTAATAATAAAGTCTTTTAATATTAGCCCTGTACAATATTTAGTCATCGCAGCTGCATGCCAATCTGCTGCTGCTAGAAGTCAAACTAGACTCTTCCTGTAGTTCTCAACTCACAGGCAGGTTCTTCCTCACTCTTTTGGGGTTCCAGGCTATGTCCTTCAGCTGGTGGCTCTGGCCCAGTTCAGCTATATACCTACAGGAAGGCCTCAGCTGTAGCCAGGAGTGTCTTTGCACAGTTAAAAATGTTGTGTCAGCTACATTCCTTTCTGGAATTTTCTGATCTGGCAACCGTGATCCGTGCCTTAAGTCCCCTCTTGCTTGAAAGATGTGTTACATAGACTGCCTTTTCAAGACCTTTGGAAACAAGACCTTGTGGACCTGGTTGTCCACAATACGGCAGCCAGGTTTCTTATGTGAGTGCAATATAGGGGTTGTGTTCTGACCACGTTGGGGGCCAACTTGCTTCCAAAGTGCGGTTTTTACCTATACAACCTGAAATACCACCTTTCTGTATATAATCCTGCCTGAGAACCGAAATCTTCCAAAGAGAACCCCTTCTCCTGTTCCATTAGCTACTCACAACATGACAATGCTCAGAAGGGCCTTTTCTGTGGTGGGCCCCAGGCTCTGGAACTCCCATCTCTGGAAATCCAGATAACTCCTTCATTGCTTATGTTTAGGAGGGTAGTTATAACTGCTCTTTGCAACCAGGCTTTTGTACTGTCCTATATACAGTGGCACCTCAGGTTACATGCACTTCAGGTTACATACGCTTCAGGTTACAGACTCCATTACCCAGAAATAGTACCTCAGGTTAAGAACTTTGCTTCAGGATGAGAACAGAAATTGTGTGGCAGCGGCACAGCAGCAGCGGGAGGCCCCATTAGCTAAAGTGGTGCTTCAGGTTAAGAACAGTTTCAGGTTAAGTACGGACCTCCGGAATGAATTAAGTATGTAACCAGAGGTACCACTGTATTGGGCTACTGTGAGTTTCACCATTTTCTGTTATTTGATTACATTCTATAGGGCTTTACTGATCTTCTTGGTGAAAAACGGTGAGATGCAATTTCCAATCTTGTCACTCCCCATCTTCAGGGAAATTGGACATGGGTTTAGTGGATCTATCTGTGTTGGAGAACAATATGCTTTCTGAACCAGACTGTAACGTCAATGCCTCCTCAGTATTTCCAGCAGCAGCAGAGCCCATGAACCCAGTGTCTCTCCACCTGGTGAGGGCACATTACTGTCTTTAGACTCTCAGGGCCCTAGCTCTGGGGCCACAGTAAAACTACAGTCGCCACCCCCATCCCACCCACCCCCATGTAGTCCACAGCTTTCTAAAACAGACTGGGCCTCTTTAAGAATAGAGGTTCTGTTCAAGAGGAGCAGGGCTTGCTGCTCAAAGGAAGTTGCCACCCTACTGAAGCGAAATGTTGATGCAACAGCAGTCTACCTTCCAGTTTAGGATCCCCTTGGAACTATTAAAGGTGCTACCCAGATTGTTTCTTTGACTTTCAGACTTTTGACTTCTCCTTTGGCTGACCTTGCTTAGGCGGACTTGACCTTTGCTTGATCTGACTTCACTTCCTGGATCTGGAACTGGTATGTATGAGACCTGGTGCAATTTCCCACTTGGACTAGAAGCCTGTCCCCTGCCCAACAACTGTCTGGGATAGATCCATCTGAGGATCCATTTCACATATTTATGCCATCATTCTGAATATTAAACAGCCATTTTTATCAAAAGCTAAAAACCTGCAAAAGAGAGAAAAAACCCCACTATTGTTACTATGAATTTCTGATTTACATGAAAGAAAAAGCATATCAAGCTAAATTTGCAGACTTTTGGCTTATTGGGAATTGTGCATTAATTGGGATTATATTGTAATAAGAGTATTATGCTCATACAATATTACAATTGCTGGAAGTCCACATGAAATTCACAAAGAACTTGATTCTCATTGTCAACTATAGTGGTACCTCGGGTTAAGTACTTAATTCGTTCTGGAGGTCCATACTTAACCTGAAACTGTTCTTGACCTGAAGCACCATTTTAGCTAATGGGGCCTCCTGCTGCTGCCGCACCACCGGAGCACAATTTCTGTTCTCATCCTGAAGCAAAGTTCTTAACCTGAAGCGCTATTTCTGGGTTAGCGGAGTCTGTAACCTGAAGCATATATAACCTGAAGTGTATGTAACCCAAGGTACCACTGTAATACATTTTAGTTTTAAAAACCTTCCAACAAAAAGTGCTAATTTGGGTTTAAATTCCAGTGTATGTGATTCTTATGGAAAATGCAATAGCTTTTGCTTTTCTGATCTCACCTTATCAAACCTCTGCAGAAAATAAACTGATACAGCTTTCCAAACTGCTCCTTAGTAGGAATGACACCAAGACGCCCATGATAATTACTTACATACCACATTTATATGCCACTCAATAACAGTGTTATCTAGGTTGCTTAAAATATCAATATTAAAATATAACAATCAGCTATAAAAGCACTAGATTTAAACATAATTTTAAAATATTGAAATATTAAAAAGGTATTTTAAAAGCCAGGTGAAAGGGCCTGGCACTGAAATGAACCCAAACAGGAGCCAGGCAGACCTCTATAGAGAGAATATTCCATAGTTGGACTACCACCAACAAAAAGTCTTTTTCCCTAATAGCCATGAGCTCCATCTCCTTTGGTCAGAGCACCTGGAGAAGTGCCTCTGAAGAACTCAAGGTTCAGGTATGCATCAATGTGAAATGGCAACCTTTCAGCTACTATACATTCTTTACTACATTGGCAGAATCGTGTGCATTCTGAGAAACACCCCCCCCCCCTTTTAAAGTATGTTTCTCACTCTTCCAGTACTAGGTCCAAACATTGTTTTGGAGCCAGAAGGCCATACAGTACTTTATTTGCATTGTTTTGTTTCTAATAATGTAATTGCCATATCATTTTAATTGACGTAGGACAACATGCTGCACTCTTGCAACATGTTACGTTGCAAGAAGTCAAATGTGAACACTGAACTCTGCTCTACAAAAGTCTTTAAATGTGAACTCAAAAATCACAGTGGAGTTGAAATGAACTACATTTTTCTTACCAATTATTTTTTTAACCTTTAATGTTGTTGCCCTCACATTTTCAGCATTAGCTCTCTGAGCGCAAGAATTTGAAGCACACTTTCCCCCTTAAAAATGTGAGATACATACATTTTTAAACATCCTTACAAGGCCTGTGGATTGTGCAGAAGGAACTCTCAATACTGCACAAATTGTCTGCCTTAAGTGTAGACCTGCCCTAACACATCAGAAACAATTGTCTTATTTACCAATCCAGAAACCCATATCCATCCTTATGCAAAACTGGAGCATTTCTGCAAACAGGAAAGCCCTTTCACTGAAGAAGATTTACTGCAAATGCAGCATTCCTCCTCCCTTGAAAGTGAATGGGAGACTTCTTATAGGCAAAGGAGAACCAGCTGGGCATTGGAGCTATCACATCTACATGTTACATTTTTCTAATGAATGTAATACTCTCTCTTTTTGTTTTTAAGAACATGTGTGCACTTAGAGGTTTATGAAAATCAATGAATATTTAGTCATCAGTCATGCTGAGTCAAGAATGAATTACATATTGAAGAGTGCATGTTCTTCATTATTGTACATCAGTCTACCATGCTAAGGGTTGCTGAATGAACATTTGATATATGGACAATATTCTGAAAGGATGCAAGAGATATGGAAATAAAACAAACTGACTACGTGCGTAACTTCAAAACCTATTGCTTTCAATCAGACTTAGTCATATTAAACTGCTACAAAATTGACAGACCCTTGAACCCAGAATCTGCATTGGTTATTTGGGGGTTCAGCTGGGTGCTGACAAAGTGATTTCAGCTCTGCAAGCCAGTATTAAACCAAAATATAAAACTAAATGCCGTGGACTGTTCTGACATAACCTGGTAAAGAAATGTTCCATCAGAATTGGAAGGTTTTAATTTGTTCAAACTGGTAAATTGGAAATGCCAAAGGATAGATTACTTGAAATTTTCTAAATTTTACTGATTTTTTCAAGTGGCTTTTCACCTTTCCTGACCAACACCCTGAGACAGACAAGAACCTCTTCATTTACAAGTACTAAGATCACAAATCCACAGGCTCTGAATTGTGTGTCCTAAAAGTCTACACAATTTTCCCGTTGTATTTGTCTGACACTATGATGTTCACACTTCATCCTTGATACAGTAGTAGTTTATGAAGTCTACTAACAAGCAAAGCTTAAAATATATATGCATATAGCAACAAATCAAACAGTATTTTCAGAATTAATGTAAACAGAATGCTGAATTCACTTGCAGATCATGTGAAGAATACATTTTGAAAACCTATAATCAAGTATACTTTCAAACAAGTTTTTCATTCATCAGTTAGATTAGTTATAATTGTATGTCACTTTTTTCTTACACACACACAATTTTGATGTTAGCAGCTAATGAAGAACTACTGAAAAGAATATCATTATTTTCTCTGGAGAAAATTTCATTGCATCAGCTTTTTGTCTTCAGATTAGGTTTTACAACTTCCTGTGTTCAGAGTATTATCCTGGCAGCTTCCTATGATAAGTTAAGAGAGCTATAACAACATCCCATCGTTGTTTTTATTTAATATCTTTATGATTTTCAGTTAAACACAAGGGGAAAAACATCTGCCACCGCACAATTTCCTTCATATTTATTTATACTGTATATGCTACCCAGACATTCATTTCTCAGTCTTCTTCCACACAAGACTTGTTTAGGATGGACATGCACATTCATTTTCTGCTTATCTATCCAAATAAATGCCATTATAGGCCCACACAAGTATAAGGGAAGGAAAGGAAAGTAAGTAGATATTAACAATGATGGGAACAGACCCCCTTTTTGTACAGGTAACCTGGGACTGGTTCAAGCAAACACTCCCCTACATTCCTCTATTTGTGATGGGATTGGACAGAAGACCAGCTAATGTCTTCTCCGTCACGCATATGCTTATATGCTCTGTATGTATCCAACCTTCTTGTCCTTACCCCTTAAAAATGGATTAAAAGGTGGCAGGAAGAGAGCATCAAACATTATATCATGGACACAATATAAAAGTGAGTCACATACTAGGCCGTACACACACACGTGTTATGTCACTTAATGAAATCTGTCAGCATACATAAAAACAATAAAAATACAACTTTTAATAAAGTCTATCAAAAACACAACACAACCGTATACTGCAAATAAAATGGAACAGTACGAAAATAAATAAAATTAAAATAAAGAGTAAGAAACCAGAAAAGCTGGATACATTCAAATTTTTAAGAAGCATTTGAAGGTCTTTACTGTCCCTCCCTCACAAATTACCTTAAGTAATTTTGTAAGGCCGCTGCTATCACTGATAGAAGGCTCACTTGCACGTTGTCACCAAGTAACAATCACTGGCCTTGATGCCTTACTGTTTGTTCAAGGTTTTCATCTTGCAATTGCATAATCAGCCTCCAAACGGATAAGCCAGATTTGTTTATCTTTGTAAAGCAGGGAAAATGCACCATACATAAGAAGAAACATAAGAAGGAACAGATTTTCTCAGGAGGAAAAATGCATTTGTTTGCATTGTATTTTTGTATCTCATTGTTGCTACCTTGAGTGCAAGGAGGTGGGGGGGGCGAAGGGAACGATAAATGTAGGCAAGTAAAATAATGACCAAAAAAAATCATCCTGACCAAACAAATGCCATACATTTAACCACAGCATATTTATACCTTAAACTTCTACAAACATTTACATGTCTGTGGTTGGTTACCACATACTCCTCTCACTCTATAACAGTTACCATTTTTTGAGTAAGATCGTGACTGTCCCAGTGAGCTAATGGGAAAGGATTTGAACTTGGGTTTCCCCCCTCCATCTCAGACATGCCAACCACTACCCCACAACGGCTTTCTAACTATTAAATAAGCTCCAACGTCAGTCATATCAAGTTCTTCCCTCTTATCAGTTTTCTGTTGACAGCGATATACTTATTTCTACAGCAGTGGCCTTTTCACAATTCACAGCACACAGTGCTTGACAAAAACATAAGACAGATAAATTAATACAGCCAATTAAAAACAAAAAACAAAAACAAAAGGCAACATCAAGAAAGCAATCGCAAAGTTGTCCTAACTGGTCCTTACTGTTACTTTAGAGCAAACTTCTGTATTCCCCAGTGGGGAGGCAATTCCCCTTGCCCTTGAACCTGAGTAAGCAAGAGGACCAACCTGCCTTTAATAGCTTCTCTGATGCTGTCAGGAACCAAGTTGCAAGGGAAGTTCAGTTTCACAAGAGCAGCAAGTCAGAAGGAAAATAAGCAGTCAGAAGCCTTCACATACTCAGGCTGCGAAATTCCTACCCGGAGCTTAAACAACCCAGACAACATTAAACATTTTCAAGTCCTGCGGATCTGCATGAGACAGAGCAGCATGTGAGAACAATTATTTAAAAAACCAAAAACCATTGCTTAATTTTGGCAGCTCATACCCACAGCAAGGAAGCCCAAGACATTTCAATGGCGTTTGCTTCCATCTGAGGCATTCTTCAGGTAATATCCGCAAGATTTGTTTCTTCCCCCGCCATCCTCCCAAAGAGAAGACTGACCTCCGAGGGAATCTGGCTGAAGTCTTTCCCCCTCCTGCCTGCAGCTCCCATTTATTTCATTCTTTCTTTATTTATGAACGACGCGCCTGCCTCCCGCCTCCTGCCACACAAACCCTCCACGGAGGGAGAGACACAAAGATCAGGACCATCAGCTCTGCCATCAGGCAATCAGGACGACTCGGCGTGGAGTGACAATTGCAGACAAGAAGCACCACGGAAGGGGGAGCGAGGGAGGGCTCTTCACCCTCGCCCTCGACATATCAGATAGATGGACAGAGATATGAACGGGTGGCCGGGGAAGTTTCCAGCCCCCCCCCCGCCCCGTTCAACCTGCGCGTTACATTGTCTCAGATTCCACAACAACTGAGGACGGGGAGAATTGAAACGATCTCCATGTAGCTGAGGAGACGCTGCCAAAGCTGCCACCACCATCCCAGAGAACTGCAGTCAACCCCCGTCCTTTTCCTGCGGATCCCGCCCGCGGCAGGGGGTTGGGGGGGTGTATGTGTGCGTGTTTCGAGGAGGCAGATTCATTTCCCACCCCTTAAAATGGAATGTTTTAAAATAAGAAGTGAGGGGAGGCAGAAGAGGGGCACCCGAAGTGCAGCAGGAGGACGTGGCAGCCGCTGTGGGCGCCTGCCCAGCGCGGCGCTACCTCACGGCGCCGAGGAGAGGAAGCCTCTCTCTCTCTTTGGAGGGCGAGAGCGGGTCCTCCTGGCGTTTCGCTCGCTCCTTCCGCGCCCAAGCAAAAGTGGCGCCAGCAGCTCTGGGCTTCTGCAGCCCGCGCGGCGGGGGATTCCCTTCCTTGGCTGCGCCCGAGTCCACACTGGCCCGCCTGGCCGCTCCTCTCCCGGGGGAAGCCCAGCCCAGCAGCGCGGGCTCGTTCTCTCTCTCTCTCCCTCAGCCGCCTCGCTCGGGACCCCCGCCACCGCTCGCCCTCTCTCGCCCGCGTGTGAGGGAACACCCCCAGCCCCGGCCGCCCCTCCTTCCCTCAGGAAGACGCGAGGCGACGGGGCCGCCGACAGCGCGGGAGAGCGGGCTCGCCAACACACACACACCCCCGCCCGGTTCATAGACCTAGGAGCTCCCGCCCCGTAGGGACCCTTCCTCCTTGGCCAGACGTCGTGTGGAGGCGCTTTCACCGTCCGCCGCCCCACCCCCTCCCCGCCGCCCTCATATCCCTCTCGCGCGCTCTCCATGCCTTCTCTGGAGAAAGTGAGAGCGGGCACCGAGCTTTAAATCTTCGCCTCGGCCACCCGCCCATGAAGACCCCCACAGGGCTGGCGGCGAGCGAGGAACAAAATAACCTCAATAATAAAAACCCCTTCCTCAGCTAGCTAGCAGCCAGCCAAGCCCTCCCCTCCCCGAGGAAAGGACAATAGCTCTCCCCCCCCCCCGCCCCGCTAGTGCCGCCGCCGCCACCCGCAGCCCCTTGACACTAGAGCCCCGATGTGGGGAGGGGGGGAGCCCATTGTGTGCGCCCGGGCTCGACAATTTACAAAACAAAACAACGCACACACATACACACAAAAAATACAAGAGAGGGAAATGGGGAGAGTGGCTCCTCCTCCTCTTCTCCAAAAAGGCCTGTTGGAAAACTGCACGGAGGAGCAGCAGCAGCAGCAGCAGCAGCTCCTGCGAGCCCCGCCACCATCTCTCGCTCGCTCTCGCTCTCTCGTGCCCTAGCGAGCCGAAGAGGCGAAAGGCCCCCGAGCGAGAGGAGGGGGATGTGTGTGCCCCAGAGCAGGGGGGGGGGGAGGCCCGATCGCTTTGTGTTACCTGCCGTGAAACCAGTCCTTGCAGGCGTCGCACTCGATCATGAAGCGGGTTACGTCGTAGGGCAGCCTACAGATGCAATAGACGGGCACCGTCGCCATGTTAGCTCCCTTCAAAACAACACTGGACTCCCAAGGCAAGCGAGCTCTGCGTGCGCGTATGCGAGAGAGAGGAGGGAGAGAGAGAGAGGCAGGCAGAGCCCAGGCAGAGCCCAGGCAGAGCAGGCGGGCGGGCAGGCAGACAGGCAGGCAGGCAGGGCGTCTCGCTGCAGCTCCCTCGCCGCTAAGGTAGATCCTCTCCTGATCTTCTCCTCCGCTGCCGAAGGGAAGCCGATCCGCCAGGCCTAGAGACGGCGGGAGAGGTCGCCGAGGATCGGGGCGAGAGAAAAGCCAAAACAAAACCCGGAGATTTCAAGAAGCGATCCTCAAGGGCGAGCTTGCAATGTCAGGAAAAATAACCAAGGGTTCCCGAAAGTTTGGCTGCATGGCTCCTCTGTCTGGCGCGGACTCCAAAGCGCACTGGAAGCTCTCTCTCTCTCTCCCTCTTTTTCCCCCCCTCTCTCGATTTTTTTTTTTTTTTTTGGTGGTGTTGGTGGTGGTAGTTGTGGTTGCTAAATGATCATTATTCCAAATGTTGGACGAAACGCATTCTATTGCATGCCCCCTGGTGACAGTACAGTACCGAGGCTTTTCATAAACACTCCGAAATGTAGCCCTTTCCTTGTAATGTCCTTACGTCAGCTTGCAACATTGTAATATTTCCTCTGATGGGGCTGGGGAGGGAGGCTGCAGAAAAGGGGAGGCGAATATGTGAAAACTCCCAAGCTTGGCACCGTGCAAAATTGTTGTTTTTTTTATTTTTTGAAGGGAAGAAAAAAGAAAAAAAAAAAAAGAGCGGGTAGGGGGAGAGGAAGAGAGCCAGTCTCAGAGCTGGAAAATAAACAGGGAGGCGTGCAAAGCGGAGACGATTGAAGGAGGGAGATTTTAAAAAATTACAAACGATTCAGTGAGGGATATTTGGAAGGGGGGCGGTGAAAGAAAACTCGCGGAAAGGGGAGGAGTAAGAGCGAAAGGTTCTTTACAAAAATAAAAAAAAATACAGAAACTTTAAAAAATACTATCGGCACATTAGGAGGCTCTCGTCAACCCTTCTCCCAGAATTTTTGGGTTGGAAAGGGGACAGCAGCATCTACAGCTAATGTGAGGTGAGGGAATCAGTAGGTCTCCCCCCCCCCCAAAAAAAAAAATGTATTTAGCTTCCCGTGGCTGCCCAAGGCTGGAAGGAACTTGGGGGTCCGAGTTCAAACTAGAAAGCTCCTAACCCCAGCCCTGTTTTTTCAAGTGATTCTGCAACAGAGGAAGGTATTAAATGGGGTGGGGGGAGCTGGGAGGAATAAACTCGGGCGGGGAAACAGACCCAGCCTTCTTCTAAGGCTACGTACATTTACAACCGAAAGTGCGAGCCTGGTTTTAGAAATAAAAAAAAAGTTAATAAAACTGGAGAGTCGAACAGAGGAAGTGGCGGTTCCGGTTCTTGTCTTTCCGGTGTATGGCGCTCCACGACTTCGCTTTTGCGCTGAAAAATGTGAAGAACTTTCCCCGTGCGGTAAATTTCAGAAAGAATCTGTTGTAACTATTGTAAACAGCTCTGTTCTTCAGGAGGCCCCCTTCGATTCAGTCCCAAGTTTCCGGATCAAAAGTTTTTTTAAAAAATAAAAAATCACGTGTCATTTTGCACTTCAGCTTTAATTCACTTCGCTGTTGTAGCCACATGTTTGATTATATTACAGTTATGGTATTTTTCTGCAGCAGGGAAGGATGGGAGGGGGGAGTCCTAAGCCCCCCTCCCTTAATTCCAAGATTGGGCACAATCCTGATCCTTCCAGGTGGATGTAGCTCATCACTGTGGACTTCCAAGAGCGGACATCTACATGCCCTTGGGAAACTCACCATCAAGGCATAATGAGCATTCTCCTACTGCTATCTCATGCCAGCCATGGGGAAGGTTTGGAGTGCCAAGTTCAGAATATTATTACTATGAAAAAATTGCATACCACCTTCGTCAAAAGACCGCACAGCTGTTTACAACACAGAACATAATAAACAATATAATGTAAATAGACAGTGCAATATCCAGACAGTACGAAAAATTAAGAGCAGTTATATCGGGGTGAGCTCCCATTGCTCGGTCCCTGCTCCTGCCCACCTAGCAGTTCAAAAGCACGTCAAAGTGCAAGTAGATAAATAGGTACCGCTCCAGTGGGAAGGTAAATGGCATTTCCGTGCGCTGCTCTGGTTCGCCAGAAGTGGCTAAGTCATGCTGGTCACATGACCCGGAAGCTGTACGCCGGCTCCCTTGGCCAATAAAGCGAGATGAGCGCCGCGACCCCAGAGTCGGCCATGACTGGACCTAACAGTCAGGGGTACCATTACCTTTATATCGCTAAAGTTCAAATCGTAAGCAATACATAGTAACAGATAACGGTAGTTAATGCAAGCAATACATGCTAGGCAACATATCAAATCCTGCACAATATCCAGGAATATAATGGTACCTCGGGTTAAATACTTAATTCATTCCAGAGGTCCGTACTTAACCTGAAACTGTTCTTAACCTGAAGCACCACTTTAGCTAATGGGACCTCCTGCTGCTGCTGCACTACCAGAGCACAATTTCTGTTCTCATCCTGAAGCAAAGTTCTTAACCCGAGGTACTAATTCTGGGTTAGCGGAGTCTGTAACCTGAAACGTATGTAACCTGAAGTGTATGTAACCCGAGGTACCACTGTATAATTAAGGCATGAGTTGGTTGCTCTTTCCATGCGTGCATTTGTGTGCCTTTTAAAAATAAAACAAAAGATGCTGTCCACAATTTGTGTGCATGCCCACAACTAGACCTCAGGTTTCCCAAACCTGCGGTGGGCAGGGAAGTGCTAAGTGAAGGAAGGTGATTTCTGTCTCAGTGTTTCCCAGCCACACTAGTGAGCCATAGTTGATGGGATGGATTTGAACTGTGTGCAGTTGTCACCTTCCTTCGCTTAGTGCTTCCCTGCCCACCACAGGTTTGGGAAACCTGAGGTCTAGTTGTGGAGCTGCACAAAAATTGTGGACAGCATCTTTTTTCTTTTTTAAAAAAATTGAAATACTGTATAAAGTTTCCAGTATAAAAATTTTGCACAAAAGTGTAGCTAAAATAATGTATGTGTTGCTTCAAATCAGGAAACCTGAGGTGTTGGTGGGTGCCTGCAAATATAAACATTTTTTTAAAAAAAACACAAGGTTTCCAATATTCCAGATTTGCACAGTTAAATGAATTAATAAATAAATTGTGTGTCCTCCAGGCCTAAGATTTGGAGTCACTCACATGACAGACTGCCATTTCTTTCCCTTCCTTTTTGCTTTCCTATCTCCTGTACCTGATAGGGTAAGTTTTTTGTTTGTTTTTTGTTTATTAATGCAGCTGATTTGTGTAAGAGCTGTTCTGTGCAAAATAGCTGTTATTGAAAACAAAACTACCAAGAACATGTAATCAGCAACCACCGGTAGAAAAAGACAGGTTGGGGTGCAGCAATAGATGGCACCCAGCAAAATGTCACCATACATGTAAAAATACTCATCCTCTCAATGTGCTTCAGTATGTCCACAGTTGAGTGACATGTGATGTTATATATAGGTATATTTCCCCTTATTGGGTTATCCATCGATTAGGAAAACCTGAATTTAGTGGGGGGGAGTTCAGGCTGCTACTTGGGTGACATTTTGGAACATGATGTCATTGTGGAAACCGCTAACTAAAGGAATAAATGAAAAAGAGACACAAGCCATCTCAAGTCCACATTAAACTCCTGTGTGAATGAGCGCTAAGACTTGGAAGACCCTGGTCCTGATTTCCATTCTGCTTGAAGTTCCCTGAGTGACTCTTAGCCTGACCTACCTCACAAGATTGCTGTGAAGATAAACTGGATTGGGGCATGACACCAGGTACATAGCCTTGAGCTTCCTGGAGAAAAAGCAGGAGATAAATGTAATAAAGCTATACTTCATCTGAATGTGGAAGGCTTATTTTTAATGATAGTTGTCACTGATTGCAGAACATTGTTATTATTATTAATTTTTCAGCTTGTACTGCAAGAATGAGCATCTGACTATAAATTACCAAAAAACAAAAGTTATGATATTTGGCAAATTTAAGAAAACTTACAATTGGTCACTCAATAGAAATACACCGGAGCAAGTATTCTCATTGAAGTATCTCTGTGTGGTCTTTCAGTGGATAGGAAAATGGTCTGCACAGGTTCAATCAAGCACCCTATTAGCTGGTAGAGCTTTAAATGGACTACCACGATTCCACCTTACAAAAGGAGGCAACTTGGTGCAGCCCACTTTAGAAGAAGAAGAGTCTGGATTTGATCTCAAAGCGGCTAACATTCTCCTTTCCTTTCCTCCCCTACAACAAACACTCTGTGAGGTGAGTGGGGCTGAGAGACTTCAAAGAAGTGTGACTGGCCCAAGGTCACCCAGCAGCTGCATGTGGAGGAGCGGAGACGCGAACCCAGTTCCCCAGATTACGAGACTACCGCTCTTAACCACTACACCACACTGGCTCTCTTTAGAACTTTATAAGACCAGGGTGTTGCCCAAGTTGTTATATGGAACACCACTGTGGGCCATGACCAATTTATACTCACTGGAGAGAGCGCAATATTTTTTTGAGCAGACTGCCAGTCCCTACCTCTACAAAAATAGCACAGCTCCATGTGTAACTGGGTGTGATGCCCATTAAAGCCAAGGTCTAGCTCCGCTTTTTTGGTTAAAAACTATTTTTAAGCATGTATCAGAATCCCTCATGAGATTTTTGGAAGACATGACCCCAAACTCACGGAAACATGAAATGCAATCTGCTGCCATGAGGTTGGGACTTTCTGCCTCCTTTCTTGTGATGCAGAGTTTTGAGAGAGCTAAAGAATTAATACTCCAAAGGCTTAAAGACACTGAGATGCAATCACAAACTGCTGAGATCAAGATCTTCCAATCAAACAAATTGTATGCTTTTTTTATTCCATTGTATCCATCCCTGCCAAGATATCTGGTAGATTTGCCAAATGTTAAAATGAGAGTAGTAGCCTTTACTCAGGCAAGACTAAATGCCCTTGTGTTAGCAGATTGGACAGGCCAACATAAAGGAGTTCCTAAGAAGGATAGAGTTTGTGCGTGCAACTCTCTGTCTATAGAAGACATAACTCATGTACTCCTCCAATGCCCTTTTTATAATGATCTTAGAAACAATTACATCCATCCATTGTTAAGATCGCAGAAGGGAAGAGCGTCTCTTGCAAAGACCTGTTTGTTGCTGTCTGATGTAGAAAGGTATATATCCTATTGAACATTCAAATTTATTGCAAAGGCTTTACAAATTTGTGTAATACAACTTAAAGAGGGAATGGGAAAATATTTATCCTGTAAAGGTCAGGGAATACAAATGTCAACTACTATTCGTAGCTATATTCTTATTATTATTTTCATGTGTGCAATGGCTATTCACTAGACACAATAAATTGAACTGAACTTAATTATTATGGAATGTAATAGATGTACCCTATTTCAAATTTAAATTGTGATCTGGTGCAGGGTAGGGCTGCCATACATCTGGGTTTTCCTGGACACATCCGGGAATCGCTCAGAAAAATGGCATCTGGGTGGATTTTTGCTGAATCGGTGGAATGTCCGGGAAAACCGAATTTTAACTTTTGGGAATATGGCAACCCTAGTACAGGGGTTCTCATACTATGGCCTGTGGAGCACCAGTGGTCTACAAACCATTGCATGTTTGTGAAGAACACTTACAATTTGAATTCTGTAGTATTCTACGGAATTCAAATTGTACTACAATAAAATACAAAAGAAGTCAAGCTAGGGTTGCCATATGTCATTCTGTAGTCGGAGGCAAAGCTCAACTTTTCTGTCTGGATTTTCACTGTTTGAAATATGGTAGCCCTAAAGAAGCAATAAAAATACAATAAAATAATACTATCTAGCTCATTACATTACAATTGCCACAACAGGCAGAAAAAAATTGAATGGTCCACCAAGACCCTAAGCAATTTTCAAGTGGTCCATGGGGGGGAATGGTTTGAGAACCACGGATCTAGTAACTATTTTTGTCTATACCAATTAACATGTTTCTGCCCAATGTTAGGCAATCAAATCATGATACAAAGAGTTGTTAAGGCATTCCTATTCAGTGTAATATGAGAATTTTCATCTGGATGTAAACACAACTATAGTTATAAGGACAAGCAATTACATAAGTGTAAGGATGGGTGACTTTGCATACATATACATGCAATGATAGATGCAAACATATACCTATGCACATGTAGTGATTGCATAATACATCTATAGAAATACCTGAAAACGTATTTACAACTGAAAGTGTAAGAAACATATTTAGTTGCCTATATTGCAGCTAGAACAGAATTATAGTTTTCATAGCATTTCAAGAGCATTACAACCTGAAGGTTGGCTTTATTTACTTATTTATTCCTACATTTCAGTACCACTAAGAAAGCAGCAACCCCAAATCAGTGTGGTATACATAAAGTCAATATAAAATCAAAAGTTAAAATATAAAAAAATAAAACTGGGTCACAAGGTAAGCTTGTGTAAATAAAAAAAAGTTGTAGGATTGTTTTGGTGCCTAACTAATGATAGCTGTTGCAGTGGTTGCAATAAATGTATATGGCACAAAGTGTGGGGACCAAGGAAAGGGCCTTTTCATGTGTGTGTGTGGGGGGGGGAGTCCTTGTACATAGAGCTGCCTCCCGTTTCTTATTTATTTATTTGTTAAATTTAAATACAACCCATAAATAGTGGGGGGGGGGAGGTATTTAAAACAGTGGAGAAAAGATAAAGAAAAAAGGGTATAGTACAGTTAGCAATTACAATTTTTAACTTACTGTATTCTGTATAACTGAGTTCCATTTCTTTATTGTATTAACTGGCTAGTTAACAAAAATCTTTTTCATCAGGTGATGAAACAGAAGGAGATGAAGAGAGACCTGCCTGAAGAAGGAAAGCCCTGACTGCTGATGCTTCTGTTAGTAGGTTTTTTTAAAGCGATTTGTTGTGTACTTTAACAATTGTATTATTTTATGTATTAAGTATTTTTAAAATCTATTTGCCCTGTGGCTTGTAAATAAATAAGTTAATACATAAATACATAAATAAATGCATGTGTAAATAAAAAAGTGTTATTTGTTGCATTGGACTCTAACCCTCATTCCTTATCCACTTGGGATTTGCCTCTGCATTAGCTTTGGTGAAGCAAAAACCATGTATGGTCTGTTTATTTTCAGGACCTTTTGACTTGCATATATGCAATCTGCTCATCTTGTTCCTCAGGTATTTCTTATGATGATACTTTTCAGCTAGCTGCTTGTTTTAGGAATAATTTGAGTTATATTGTAGGTAGTTAAATATCAAAGGGCTTTTACTCTGGACAGATTTAATGTGTTTGCCTTCTGATGGTTGATTACCTCCTTGTTCTCAAAGCCACTGATAAAAAATGTGGCCACTACCAATGGGATTTTATCTCCCAGCAAGTATTTTATTGTAACATTGAGCTAACCTTCCTGGTAGTTTGGCTGGTAAAGGGGTATCATTTTCTGACACGCTCCAGTGTAAAAATTATAAAATAAAAGAGCATGTCATTATGAGGACAAACCCCACCATATCTGCCCCAAAAGCAATCGAGAAGGCAAACACATTAAATCTTTTGGAGTGCTCCTTAGTTCATTGGTCATCTTGTTTATACATATATCTGAGCTGATGGCATTTGTATTATACCTCATTTTGTATTTTGCCCTGTACTTAAAATTATGTTGCATTGTATGGTTTTATTTTTGGTCTTATTTCTGGTCTGTTGACCATAGTAAATTGATGGGGATGATAGAAAAAAACATGCTTTAAGCTGGTTTCTAAAACTAGACGCAAAGGATGCCTGCCCGGTATACAAGGGCAACGGATTCCACAATATAGGTGTTATTGCGCTGAGTGCCCTGTTCTCTGTGGCCACCAGACAGATGTTCTAAACTCCTGCAGCCTTTCTCAACCTGTGGGTCCCCAGATGTTTTGGGACTACAACTCCCATCACCCCTAGCTAGCAAGGCCAGAGCTCAGGGATGATGGGAGTTGTAGTCCAACAACATCTGGGGACCCACAGGTTGAGAACCACTAAAGGAAAGTCAGCAATCCTTCTCCAGCAGATCTCAAGTAATGGGCTGAAATATATGGAGAAAGGAGGCCCTTTGGGTAGGCTGGTCCCAACTTGCTTAGGAATGTATAAACTAACACTAACGTATTAAGTGTGTGCTGGTTTTTCAGCAATGATGCCACCATGCTATCAGTAACCAGCTTTGGTAAATAGCTGGGCTGCTGCCTTTTGCACCAGCTGCAGCTTCCAGATCAGCTTTCAGGGTAGCCCTACGCAGATTGCTTTGTGATAATGTGATTGAGTGTTACCAATGCCTGAACCATTTTGGCTCAGCTACCTCTGTCCAGGAATGGCTGCAGCTGTTGCACCAGCCATAGCTAGTAAAAAGGTGCTCTATTAGGGTTGCCATACATCTGGAATTTCCCGGACAAATCTAGAATAGTGCAGTCAGCAACAGATGTCCAGACGTATGGCAGCCCATGTTGGCAGTGCCATTTTTGCCAAATTTCCATTAAAAATAGCTCAGAAATGGCTTTTTTTTGTGATTTTGCCAAAAAAAAACAAAACCCCTCAACAACTTTGAGCAAAACTAAAAAAAGTTCAACAACTTTTCTGTCCAGTTTTTCACTGTTTGAAATATGCCAACCTTAGTTCTACTCACTGATACCCAGGAGATCCAGAAAAGAAAGTAACAGAAGACTACGTTTTGCTACCTAGAGCTCCCAACCAGGCCTGGTTTAAAGCAATTGGAAGCCCTGGGCTAGGAGACCCTGGGAGGCCTAAACTTAATAGCATATGATCATGAGAAATGGAACCTCGTTCTCTTCTTTGTCTACTCAATCAAAGTAGAGCATTGCAGAAATTTTAGCATTGATAAAAAGATTGTTTATAAATTTATAAGCTTAAATAAGGTTACAAAAGTATGGAATTAATGAAGATATCCACACAGAACATTCATAGGGGAATCATAGCTATGTTATAACATTACACTATATAGAAAATCAGAGCAATTTCTTTTGACCTCTTTTGGATGCAAACTTATCAATTGTATCATTAAAATCAGTAAGTCACAGTTTTATCATTTTCTATGCGTGAAATGCTTAGATCACACGACCAATCCTAGCACATTGTTGACCGTAAAACATTCTTTATCCTTTTTCGTCTATAAAAATATATTTTGCCATGACAGTTTGTAAGCATTAAACACAGGAGCAATATGATAATTGTTTCCACATTTGGAACAGCTGTCCAAATTTTCTCTGGAAATAATATTTGATACATGGCTGAAATTTGTTTTTTCAGGGTGAGCTTGTTTGATGTACAGGTGGAAGTGCAAGAATTCATCAACTAGACTAAGGTCAACATCCTATGGATACATTAACATCTCAACATCATTGTAAATCTCTTCTCTGGTTGCTTGCAGGTTCACCAAAAGTGAAAAATTGCCAGCTATACTCCTGTACACTGTTGCTCCTCTGTCTAGGTTGGCTTCAAGAGCATCCATGACAGGGATAAAGAATTTTCCCTAAACTTGTCTCTTGCAGAAAGTTCGTCCAAGGTTTTGGGTGCTGTCCCATCATTTTTTATTTTTTTATTCTTTGTATTCTTTTGACAGTTTTATACCTGACATCTGGTAGAGTAAATTTCGCTTGCTGTTAAATTTCATCAAAATTAGCCCAAGTGTTTGATACAAACTGTAACAGTGAACTGTAAATATTTGCACATGTGCTCAAATGAAATTTGTGAAGTTTGGAGTGTCTTGCTAACTTGATGAAATTGTTCTAGCAAATGTGTCCAAAGATGAAGCATGAAAATGAATTCAAATTCTTCCATTTTCTAAAGGAAATTTTAGCCTGTTGTCTATTATCACCTTTTTTAGTTTCATCACAGTAAATACAACCCAGGGCTTCAACAATGTAAGCATAACTTCCACTAATAGCTGCAGTAGCTTTGGCAAGAGCCTCCCATCATATGTCTGGTAAATCTTTAGAGTCAAGAGGCAAGATTTTTTTAACACTGCCCATCTTTTTGTAGAAGCTCAGAAAAATAAAAGGAGAGGTCATTTATTGTGGAAAAAAAAATCACTGCATCCAGGCATGAAAAGACGAATCAACTGTGGTTCGGCCAACTAAAGTGGAATGTAGTCTGTGAAACCTTATAGCATAACAAAAATTGATAGTCTTTAAGGTGACACAAAACTCTTTGTTGCTATTGCAAGTAATCTACATGAGATGTTATCAGAGCATGAATGACAGCAGGAAAAATCTCAATCAGTGACAAGAGGATGCAGCCTGCTGAACAAGTGTTTAACTAATTTTGAAAACGATAGTCACAATGTCAGCAGCCTCAACTGTTGTCCTCCTGCAGTCAAATGCTGCTGAATGGTTAGCGAATGAATGGCTTGAGAGACAGTGCCACCTAATCGCTCTTCGGTTCCTCATGTCTCAGCCCCGCTTTTTTCATTTGTGGTGCTGGCTCCCCATGACGACCGCATTTGGTGATTCACTTGTTGATGTTAGTCATTCAATCAATACTGACTTATCACAGCTCAAAATTGCCCAAGACGTTTTGCCGCCTGAGGCAAAGGACAAGATCCCAGCACCACCTCACCTTCCATGTAGAGACTGGACTAGCAGTTGAATCTTACTTCAATTCAGGCAACAGGATAATGTCCCCATGTGCACCTGAGTGCAGTAGGCTAGGTTAAGGGGTGCATGAAAAGCCTGTGGCTTAGTGTGCTTTTAATATGCGTTTTAAACTGGTTATACCGTCTCTGTTATAAGGGAAAGTTGTTTTCTGTCTTTCATTGATTAATATTGTCTTGTTTGTAAGCCATCCAGAGACTATTTTTTTTAAAGGTGGTCACATAAATTTAATAAATGGCACGAATACACCATATTTTAGTGCCTGGTGTTCTGTTCTTCTCTGCTTGCTCCACCTTCCATTGTGCATTCTGCTTATATCCTGATCTTTTACATCTTTAATTTGGATGAAGTCCTATTTTGTTCACTGGGAATTTCTTCGAGTAAGTGAGCATAGACTTGCATCTTTAATGGGTTATTTCATGGTTTGTGGCAAACCATAATTTGCCATTCCGCCCAAACTGGGAAACCGTGGTTTGCACTAGCCTTCCAGACCAGATTCACATTCATTATCTCAATAACCTTTATGGCTTTGTGTACTTCAGTATTACCATCTCTGGGTGAAAAGGCCTGAGAGACAACAGCTACTTAATTAGCAGGGTTAGGGCAAGATTTAAACCAGTTCGTATATCACAGTCTTAATAGTACAGTAGCTCCCCAAAGTACCTACTATTTAGGTCTTTCTAGATGATGTTTTACATCTCCTTTTTAGTATAATCCAGGTGATGTCATAAGTACCTAGTCTATGTATTTCTAGGAAATTGGATTTGCCCTCTATTTAAATCAGAATTCTAGTATTCCACTCATTCATATAATATTGAGTAGATAAAATGCTAAAATATAATATAATAAATATAATACAGTGGTACCTCGGGTTACATACGCTTGAAGTTACATACGCTTCAGGTTACTGACTCTGCTAACCCAGAAATAGTACCTCAGATTAAGAACGTTGCTTCAGTATGAGAACAGAAATCGTGCTCTGGTGGTGCAGCAGCGGCAGCGGAAGGCCCCATTGGCTAAAGTGGTGCTTCAGGTTAAGAACAGTTTCAGGTTAAGTACAGACCTCCGCAACGAATTCAGTACTTAACCTGAGGTACCACTGTATAGTATAGTATAGTATAGTATAGTATAGTATAGTATAGTATAGTATAGTATAATATAATATAATATAATATAATATAATGCTAAAATATTGTATTGTATTCAAATAATATTGGGTAGATAAAATGCTGCAGCTACCATAAGGAAAACCCAGAGACACCAATAAGGAAATACCTATCATAACCTTTTAAAATCTTCAAGCATGAAACAGGTAGAACCACTTCAGAGTGATCCCATAAATATGAACTATGTCTCATGTCATCAACAACTCCTGATCAATGACAACAAATGCTGCTGGAAGATGGAACAGGATCAATAAGGTACAGTTGCCTCCATCAATTTCTGCGGGAAGATAATTGATAAAAGCAACAAATGCAATCTCAATACCATGCATACCTACGTTGTAAACTAGGCTGGCAAATGTCCAGAAGCTGAGAGCATCAAAGTGATCCTGAAGCTCTAGGGAGGAAGGCTAGAGGCAAATGGTAGAAATAGATAGGGAATCGACATCACTGGAGTTTTGAGCAGGTGCTGAACAGAGCTGCTCAACGCTACCAAGCCGTAGAGAGCAGCCGCCACCAGCCCTGTAGTTCAAAACATCTGGAGGGCACTAAAACATCTTTAGTCCAAAGCATCGGCTGCAGCAGGAGAAGGGATTGCTAGAATTCAAGAAGGTTGCCTTGTGTGAGCAGGAGTGCCTTTCTGCAAGCCACCTTCAGATCCAGAAATGCTGGTATTTAGTGAGTTACTTCCTTTACTTCCTGTTACTTCCTGGCTCAGGACCGCAATACCTCAAGGACCACCTCTTTCCATATGAACCCACCCATGAGATCACCTTCTGAGGCCCTCCTTCGTGTGCCTCCTCCACGTGAGGTCCGGAGGGTGGCAACATGAGAACAGGCCTTCTCTGCAGTGGCTCCCCATCTGTGGAATGCTCTCCCCAGGGAAGTTCGCCTGGTGCCTTCATTATACACTTTTAGGTGCCGGACAAAAACATTCCTTTTTAACCAGGCCTTTGGTTGATCTGATTTACATCCTATGCACTTTTAAAATGTGTTTTTGGGGGGGGTGGGGGTATTAGGTTGCTGTTTTTATTTTTATTAGGTATTTTGTGGTTTTATATCTTGATTTTATTCTGTGAACCACCCTGAGACCCCTGGGTGGTATATAAATTCAATTAACAACAACAACAACAACAACCACCACCTGTGGTCCTCCAGATGTTACTAGACTACAACTTCTTTCTTCCCTGACTGTTATGTACTGAGTTGAATAGTATCCAAATTGCAGCAGTCTGATTGGTCCTAGAACAATAGGATCCAGAATGCAGCAGTTTGATTGGTCTGCAGGAGCCACCCAATCCAACTCGAGGTGGAAGTGAATCCACAACCTGATTGGCCTACAGGAGAATCCCAGATTTAGCCAGTTACGTGGGGCCCATTGTGTAAATAATGTATATAAAGCAGACATTTCGGGGGAACTTCCATTCCTCACTACTATGAGCTGAATAAAGAGCATGAAATCCACACTCGACTCTGAGTATATTTCACTGACCATTGTCCATGCTGGACTCCAACAACCTCTGCAGGGCCACAGGTTTCTTTGGGTTGTATCCAGTGCTGGCAGACTCACAGAAGTTAACAGACAGGGGCGACTCAAGGCGTTTCAGCACCCAAGGCAAAACACCCTGCTGCTGCCCCAGTGATGGAAGGGCAAACTTGGGAGAGCGGATCCGGAAAGGATCCCTCCCGCCCCGGCTGGATGGTACGATGCGGCTTTCCTTCTAACTTTATGCAAATATATGCAGCATTTTTTACAGAAGCATTTTCTCTTAATGTAGTTCATTGCTTGATATTATTTTAATAAATGTTTTTCTAAGGTTTTTGTAATGGCTAAACAATAAAAAAACAAATTCCAGCTAGGAAAGGGTCTGGAACAAAGAGGTGTCATTTAGTGACAAACTCTCATTCCATGTTTCACACCATATTTACCTATTCCTCAGGAAAACCTCTGCTTCTGGCCAGTTGATGAATTCTATATACTGAATCGCTTCTGTTACAAACCATCTAATGGGTCGATGTATTGTGTACAAGATGTGTGTGACCACTTGACATGTATCAGTAGTATTTTATAGTTATTAGAATCCAATTTCCTGTGATGTCAAACCTGGGTGGCCCAGTACCTAATAGTTTGAAAATGAAACAGAAAATAAGATAGTGGTTTCTTCATACTCAGGAGAATTCCCCTGGTATGCAGAAGTATATTAGTTTTTAAATTAAAAAGAAAAATATTTTTAAATGTCCCAAATGACCTGACCTGTGAGCTTCTGAGACCTGTGGAATGTCATGGACTGTGGGGGGGGGGGACAGGGGAGTGGGATCAAAAGAGAATTGTTTGAACAGCTAACACCTTAGTATCTTATGAGGTTTAACATTTTCTGTCTCAACAAGTAGGTTTTAGGTGGGGAAAAGGATAACAACACTTCCTTTTCCATTTTCCAGGCTGTACCTTACAACCCTGCCAGCGAAAGGGGGAACCAGATCTTACAATATGAGCTAGTTGGACTGGGGTTGAAACCCAGAATTCTTTGAAACCTTCAGAGAATTTTCCCTAATGTCAGCAGATAAAAGTCTTCTGGAGAAGAACCAAGCAGGTCACTAGGGGCATATATTAAGCTTCAAAGAGTAATTATCTAACTATGTCCTTTCTGTCATTTTCATACCACTTATATTGGGATTATATAGGGACACAGGTGGCGCTGTGGTCTAAACCACTGACTTGCCAATCAGAAGGTTGGCGGTTCGAATCCCCACGACGGGGTGAGCTCCCGTTGCTCGGTCCCAACTCCTGCCAACCTAGCAGTTTGAAAGCACATCAGTGCAAGCAGATAAATAGGTACCACTGTGGTGGGAAGGTAAACAGCGTTTATGTGCGCTCTGGTTTCTGTCACGGTGTTCTGTTGCGCCATAAGCAGTTTAGTCATGCTGGCCACATGACCCAGAAAGCTGTGTGTGGACAAATGCCGGCTCCCTTGACCTGAAAGCGAAATGAGTCCCACAAACCCATAGTCGCCTTTGACTGGACTTAACCATCCAGGGGTCCTTTACCCGTTCTACCTTTACCCGTTCTACCTAAATCAGTGCAAAATATCAGATCCAGGTGTCCTGCCCCAAACATGGTAGAAATTAACACTTGGAATCTGCATAATATTAATAATATTCCTCAGAATAGTAATATTTAACACCAGAACCTCCTAGATCAGTGATGCCCGAACTTTCGTTCCCCATGGACCTCTTGAAAATTGCTGAGGGTCTTGGTGGACCACTTACTAATTCTTCTGCCTTTGGTAGCAATTGTAATGTGCTGTGCTAGATGTATGATTTTAATTGTATTTTTTACAGATCTGCTTAGGACCACCTGAATGAAGCCTGCTGACCACAGTTTGGGAACCCCTGACCTAGGTTAACCCAGGACAAATGTAAATAAAAAGCCAAATGGTGCCAGCTGGTGGAATTGTTGACACAGTTGTGTAGGAGATAACATGGAAACACTTCTTAAAGAGAGTTTTCACACCAAATTCCTCTTTTTGCAGAAGATGAGGCCTTTTTAAATTAACAAACTTGCTGCCTCAAAAGAAGCTATTGCTTCAGGGGCTTAATAAATATTTTAAGCATAACATTTTTTGTTGCAAATAATTTACAAGCACTATCCTAAAGCATGCATGTGCTATATATATATATATATATATAACAGTTTTCATTTTTAAAAATAACTCTTCTAAGGAACTGTTTATTGTAAAAGGGTATAAGCTAGTTTGATATCAGATGTTTCATGCATAATTTGTTTGATGACGTTGTAATTTAAAAAATAACAACCTTTGTTTATCTGGAGAAGCCTTTAGTAAGTTTCATTTAGGGCTGTCAGTCTGTTAAATAAATCTTAAGACAAGTTAATCATATTATCAATTAATTGATTAAGTTTGTACAAAATTGCATATGAGAAAAACAATTATTATAAATAAGAAAACATGCTTTAGTTTGTGATTAATAAATATTTTAAATAAAATAAAATATTTTCAATCACCCTTTTCCAAAAGATTCTAGGGCAGTGTACAAATTTCATCTTTACATTAAGCAGGCATTTGCCAAAGAAGGCATCATCGTAGTAGAACCAGTCTTATTTCTCTGCCATACAGGAAGGAAGGCCTCTCTTAGGAATGTGTTTGCAATGTGCATTTTAAAGAACCATTTACTGTATATTAAAAATTAAAAATCTGCTTCCTAAGTAGTGGTGATTCCCCCCCCCTTTCTTCACCTTTCCAAGCTCTACAATAACCTTTCTGAGGTGTGGAGACCAGAATGGTACACGGTATTCCAAGTGTAAGTCACAGCATAGATTGTGCCGTGATGACATTGTGATATTGTGATGACATTGTGATATTGGCATTTTTTCTCAAACCCTTTCCTAATGATCCCCAATATGAATTTTGACTTTTCCACAGCTATGGCACAGTGACCCAATATTTTAATGAAGCTACCCACCACAGGTGGTATCAATGGTTAGTTATGCCATTCTCATTCAGAATGTGAGTCAGAAAGCTTGCTTAACTGCTAGAAGTAAATTAAGCAGAGAATTTACAGCCCAGCTGCTCTGCATGCAGAAAGTCCCATATTTAACCCCCAGCATCTACTGCAGAGCTTTTCAAACTGTGTGTCGCAACACGTGTGTTGGCTGGAGTGTGTAAATGTGACACGCATATGCCCCCCACATTCATCACGGGGCTGGAAAGAGGTTAGTTTAACCTCCGGTTTGCTAGTAAAACTGAAGTACCATGTCACGAAATGATGCATGACTAAAAAGTGTGTCACCAACACAAAAAGTTTGGAAAGCGATGATCTACAGGTAGGACTGGCAGAAACCTCTGCTATAAGCCTGCAGAGCCGCTGCCAATTAGCATAGACAATACTGAGCTAGATGGACCAATGGCCTAACTCAATATAAGGCAGCTTCCTATGTTCCTCTGTAAATAACTATAATCAATCTGAAGTCCTCTGTTCACTGGTAATGATTCAGTCGATAATATTCAAGTAAGAATCACCTCACAATGCAAATAAGTGAGGTGAAAATTTAACATGACACATGAAGAATTGGAAGTTTGCTAGGACCATTTTTTCACAACGATGGAGGCAATCTTTTGTCATAATATCTCTCCAAGTGATTTCTGTAATCAACATTAGCTTAGTCATGCTACTGTAGTAAATACAAACACTCCCAGTATAAAGGAACAAATGATTCCGAAATGTTAATGTTATCGCTCAGCCGGCATTAATAAGTCGGCATCACCAGTTTGTCATTGGCCCTTTGAGAAGTATGATTTTCACACTGTGATTCCAAGAAGAGTTTCACAAAGGAAAGCATAGACTCCATTAATTGGCTGTGTCTGGGAATGACACTCATACTCTCTAACAATCACTTGCAATTACATGAACTGTACTTACAAAAGCCGGGCTGCTCTAGTTCACTTATTGTTTTATATGCAACTTCTTTTTATCTGATAAATATTACCTTGCTATTAATTATGGTGCACATGCCGACTGCTAAATAGACTAAGAGAAGGATTGTGTGTATAAAAGAAATGTTTTTTCACTCTTTCATAAATAAACCCTTTGGGAACCGCTGCTAAGTGGCAACTATAAAGATGAAGAGACCTTTGACACCTTACAGACTAATTTATTGCAACTCTTTGACATTGCTTTCTGTACTTCCTGCTTCGGGTAATGCTAGGCGGTCCTCTTCAGTTCCTCAAGCAAATGAACTACCTCTAACTCACAGTAAAGAACACAAAGAAAAGAAAAAGAGGCTTGCTGGATCAGACCAAAGGCCCATCTTAGTCCAACAGGTTATCCCAGCGGCCAACCAGATGCCTCTGCAAAGCCCACTGGAAGGACATGAGTCACCTCAACATGATCTCCAACAACTGGTATTCAGAGGCACGTGAAGACTGGAGGTAATATAACCTTAATCCTCCATGAATTTGTCTAACTGTTTTTAAAGTTGTTCAGGTTGGTAGTCATCACAGCATCTGTGGTAGTGAATTTCATAGTTTAACTATGAGCTGTGTAAAGATGTGCAGCGTCTTGTCCATCCCAAATCTGCTACCATTTTGCTTCAGTGACCTTAGTTTCTAGTGTTATGTGTGAGAGACAGACTTCTCCCTAACTACTTTCTCTACACTAGGCATAATTTTATACTCCCTTTTTTCTCAGCTAAAAAGCCCTAAATATTACAAACTTTAGCTCATTTCTGCACATTTCCCACCTCTTCAGTACTTTTCCTGAGGGGCATTGACCAGAACTATGCACAGTATTCCTAGTGCACTATAGATGTGATGAAGGCATTATGATATTTGGCCTTAAAAAGAAATATTTTTTCCTAATGATCTCCAACATGGAATTTGACTTTTTCCCAGCAACCTACTCAAATATGAGAAGTCCCACTGGTATTGGCATTAAGCCAGCTCTTGAAGCCCCTTGTTTCCCCTCATTCCTCCTCATCTCCTGTCTTGAACCTCCTGTTTTAATTCTTTGCATTTCTGTTTTAACTCTTATTTGTTTTGCAGTTTTAATGGGCTTTTATTGTATTTAATCATTCTCTATGGCATGGTATTGACTTCCTACAGAGGTGTGTCTGGCACTTTCGTTGTATAGTTTTACATTTGCTGAATATGTATCTTTTTACCAAGGCTTTTGACAGCTGCATTATTTTTTTTAGGACCCATCCTATAGTTTATCCAAATTAGACTAATTCTGATTACACAGAAAATGCTGGTCGTTCAGGTCATTCAGACCTGAACAGAATTGGACAGGCTCCAAACTAATCCAAACCAAATCTGGCTGTTTTCTGAAGGTATTCCCATTCTGGTCAGAGCATAAGTGAGGAATGTTTAGCATTGGAGCCAACTCCTAGTGGCCAATTTGTATTTGCCCCCCCAAAAAAAATATTTGAAGGGACTACCCTTCTCCCCATTTGTCATTCAAATGGTGTGTGCCTGCCACATCTTGTGATCACTTATGTGGGGTGGGGCTTACCTGCCCCTCCCCAATATTTTATTCATGTTGGCACCCCTGAATTGCTTCACATGTAGTTCATGGGGTTGATATTTTTCTGACCTCAGGCAAATGGATGGAGCTAGTGGATACCACTGTTGATACCAAGTATAGATAAGATTGATTTCATACTCAAATCAGGAACTCAGCCAATGAATTTCATTTTGTTTGTAAGTTTCCTTGTGAGGACCATGCCCTGAAAGACAGTCTGAATTAGAAAGAGCCAGAAACTGTATTCAGCTCTCCACAGAGAATATTTAAAGGTTTCTTCGGTGAAGGATGCTATCCTCTTAAACAAAAAGAAGTAACAAAATAGGATCCCTAACTTAATGAATTGCAGCTAGTCTATTGTGGTTGTTTCCCTTTAACTCCCACAGCCCCGATGGATTCCCCCCCCCCCTTAAATCAGCATTACTGTGTGTACTGTCATTTCTTTCATACTAGTGACTTTGCCAAATGATCAGACTTTTCTTCAGCTCTCTAAGTCTTGCCTTCTGCCTGTGGCTCACATCCTGCTACTTACTTGAGAGCCAGTGTGGTGTAGTGGTTAAGAGCAGTAGACTCGTAATCTGGGTAACCGGGTTCATGTCTCCACTCCTCCACATGCAGCTGCTGGGTGACCTTGGGCTAGTCACACTTCTTTGAAGTCTCTCAGCCCCACTCACCCCACAGAGTGTTTGTTTTGGGGGAGGAAGGGAAAGGAGAATGTTAGCCGCTTTGAGACTCCTTCAGGTAGTGATAAAGCCTGATATCAAATCCAAACTCTTCTACTTACCACTCATTTGTTGTTGTTACCAGATTCTTAGAACTTACAGCTCTTTGTCAAAACTCCATGAACTATCTCTTCATCTTGTGGGGCTCATCAGTTTAAATAAGTTTCAACAACAATGATTTCTACATCCACATAGTTGAGCACACACCTCTATAACTAAAGCAGTGATGGTTCTCTCCCCTGAGACGTCTTCAGTTTTAATTGCATTTCTTTCCTTTGATAAGGCCAGTAGCTTTGCTTCTAAGTGTTCAATTAATTTAGAAAGAAAGTGAAGTCTCCACAGTAATCTGGCAAGAATGTTTCTTCCCATGAGGTTTTAGAAAATAAAACAATGAGGCCTTTATCCCTGGACAACAGCAAAGCGGCAAAGTGAGGATTGAATCCCATCGACCCCAATAGCAGAGTGTTTCATCACCAAAGGGGGGTTTGAAGAAGACAGACTTGTAAATGCATGCTCACTTGATGTTTCATTAAACTGTCCTTTCACCTCCATTCTTGAACTTCGTTTTCAGCTGTCACACCTTGAGCAATTAGATATCGCCACATTAATTTAAACACAATTTAGCCTTCGGAGCAGATCAAGACATGATGCATCAGACGAGTAAGGCACAAAAAGACACAACACTCTTTGGGGGACAAAGGATACATCAAGAACGCTGGAAGGCATACCTTAAAAAGGCTGCTGATGGTAGTGAGGAGAGATAACTTAAATCTTTTCAAACATGTGCAACTGAAGGAGACAAAATGAGCCGAGATCCATTTAATGGACCTTCAGAGGCAAACCTCAACTCTGTTACACCTAACAGAATTTCGCTTTCTAAAAGTCTCTCCAGAGCACAGTTGTCATAGGTGAGATGTCATCTGACAAGGTGAGGCTTGCTCATCAACCAGCAGCAGGCACTATATCCAAATGCTGGAGACAAACAATGGCAGAATGCCGATACTCTCCTCTGGTGCTTGTGAGACAAAACTCACAAGCTGTGTACAAAACAGGGGTAGGACATCTCCCCCTTGCTTTATGATAGTGATGATGAAGATGTTCCTATCCATTTAAATGGGACACTTTTTGGCAATGCAAATTGCAGGCATCTTGTGTTGCGCCCATAGCAGGGAAGAACTCCTGCTACATACAGGGAAAACTCCTGCTACATACCCTGGCACCAGAGTCCTGACCCATATGAGGGGCCCATGTTGGCTTTTTGTATAAGCGAAGGAGGGCTAAATTACTAATGGCATGTGTAGTACAGTGGTACCTCGGGTTAAGTACTTAATTCATTCCGGAGGTCCGTTCTTAACCTGAAACTGTTCTTAACCTGAAGCACCACTTTAGCTAATGGGGCCTCCTGCTGCTGCCGCGCCGCCGGAGCACGATTTCTGTTCTCATCCTGAAGCAAAGTTCTTAACCTGAAGCACTATTTCTGGGTTAGCGGAGTCTGTAACCTGAAGCGTATGTAACCCGAGGTACCACTGTACAGGTTTAAGCCTTCCGTGACACTAGGAATCCAACAGAAGTAAAGCTATAATCAAAATAGAGGGTATTATCAGTCATGCTTGATAGTATTCCATATCTTGGGCTGTAGGACAGGCATAATGATGAGGTTTGGTTACTTTTGCCAATTAACCAAAAAACTATGGAGTGATAAATGGTTCCATTTGTTCTCTCTCACGTGTTGGAACTTCCTCAACCCAAAACTTCATCTTATTCCATCAAGAACCAATTCATTCATTGCCTGAATTCTGCCACCTTGTCACCAGCTACCAGGTTATCTGTATTTAAAACCCCATAGATAAGACAGGAGGCAATTGCACATTTGATTGAATGATTGACAAAATGAAAGAAAACTTCATTACAGGAAGGTTAGCAGCACAGTCCAAAACAATTAACTACTATTAGAGAGGGAGGAGCAGCTAAAAGAGCAAAGTACTGTACATTTCAGAGCAGTGAAGAGACTCCCCTGCAGCTTGATTGCTGTCTGTTAAGGGGAGCATTATGCTTCTCTCCTACTTTGCACATCCAAGAGCAATATTTAGACAGAAAGCCCAGCCTTGGTGAATATTCTCCAACACTCTTAGCAGCATCAGCAGGTGGATGTGCAGATTAATTGCATGGGGGCATTAGTGTGAAGTGTACTGGAGAAGCTTAATCTGCTATCCTTAGTCAGGGATTCCACACACACACACACACACACACACACACACACACACAGTGGTACCTCAGGTTAAGAACTTAATTCATTCTGGAGGTCTGTTTTTAACCTGAAACTGTTCTTAACCTGAAGCACCACTTCAGCTAATGGGGCCTCCCACTGCCACTGCGCCGCCAGAGCACAATTTCTGTTCTATCCTGAAGCAAAGTTCTTAAGCCGAGGTTAGCGGAGTCTGTAACCTGAAGCATCTGTAACCCAAGGTACCACTGTGCGTGTGTGTGTGTGTGTGTGTGTGTGTTCAAGGATTACTATGTAATATGATTTTTTAATTTTAAATATATAGACTAAACAGTTTCCTGTATACAATATGTTTGGGGGACAACAATGAGTGAGGGAAGATGATTCTGAGATACCTGAGATTTGTTTTGTGCTCATCTAGCAGAGATGAGCAGGGATTATTTTATTAATGGTGTGCCATTGTGACTTTTCCCATTATAAAAGGTCTGCACACAAAAAAGCCCCAGACCCTCCATATCATAAAAAGCTTTCAATAATAATTTGAAACAGGGTGATGTGTCAAGCTGCTCACCTGCCTGAGAGCCATGTTCTCTTAACAAGGAAGCTCCCCACCCCCCCCCCCCCCGTTATAGTTTTAAAAGGAGGGACAACAAAACCGCTTCACCACTGTGGATCTAAAAGCCCAGAAAAGCTTATTTTGGGTCAGAAGAACCTTTCCCAGCCTGAGGGAAACTTTCCAGAAGCTACATGCCAATAGTTGGAGAGGCCAGAAGCAAAAAATGGGTGAAGCAATGTATGAGACACCTACTTTTGTATAGTTGGCTACATTTTGGCCAGGCAAAAATCGACACACTCAACACATACACACCCACCCACCCACTCCACTACATCCTTCATCCAGACAAGGAAAAGGCATTATCACAGTTCAAGCCAGGCAAAGTACTTGAGGAGAGCAGTACAGAACAGTTTCTATCCAAATGCAATTTTGGTTTTTAACGCAGTGTAAGGTAGTCTCTATGGGAGTATATTGTATTTAATTATGGGGTATCAGAGTTTTTAGGGGGCTAACAAGAATGGTATAGCTGGGATAGCAGGCTTGTTGGTTTTTGAATGTCTGATGTAGATTTTTTCAATTTCGTTGTTCTGTATGGGACAATAGAGATTATTGTATCGTAAGGGTGTGTGTCCTGGGGTGGAGGCCTACCTTGAGTAGCCTGGGTGGCCATATTGGGCCCCTGGGGCTCAGGTTCCCCATCACTGGCTTATGCCTTTCTAAATCTGCTTAATTTTGTTGCTTTTGCTGCAAGTGACGAACACAGCTACCCCTCTGAGGCTTGTTACAATGGAAGGCACCAGATTTAAAGCGTATTTGTAAGTTACTGAGAAATGAGAATGTCATCCTGTCTCTACTTGCAGGCCTCTGCTTCTTTACCACAGTATTAAGTGCCACACGGCCAAGTCCTTGTATTCTTACAGAAGAAGAATACAAAAGAGGAAAGCTGGGCTTTAGAGAGAGCCACTTTGCTAAGGAAACGCTCCTCCTCTCACATCATAGCAGCCAAAGCTGGGACTATACTGTATTTGTTAAATAGTGGGTAGACATAGCAGACGACGCAGCGATTTCTCCAAAGCAGCTCTTTATTTGTAAGCTGGAACAGAACTGAACAGCAAACAGCTCAGCTGGCCTGCTTTCATAGGCAGCCGGCTGTCAACATTGTAGCAACAACAACCCAGGGTTTCCCGCCTAAAGTAACTGACGTGGACCTGAGTGAAAACTGTTATTCTAAAGCAGCAATGCTGCAGCAAGCAAAGGCTCCAGCAGCTCAGTCAGCTGCTTGTGGCTGCAAAGCCAGACAGGAAGTATGTGACTGTTGCCATGGAAACAAAGGGGCAGTCCATTCTGTACTGAGCACCGGATGTTAGCTCAGTGTGTGTGTCATATGACCTGTACAGGATGTACATGGGTGGAGTTTGGAGTTTCTCTCTGTTTGTTGAAGAGAGCAGACATGTTTTCTCTGTACTGAAGTGAAAGACAGGAATAAAAGCAATGTAGATTCATTTCTGTCTGAGTCTGATTCCCCTCCCTGGGGATATGCAGGGAGCAGGGAGAAGAGAAGCAGTTGGTGTGTTTTTCTCACAGCCTGAGGAAAATCGCCGGAACGGACCTCGTGTGTTTTTCCTGCCGGGAGTCGCCGGAGAGAGGTCAAAAGAATTCAGCCGGTGCCTGGAGAGATAGGCACATACCTCTGACCGAGCCTGAATTCTAACATGGTACTCCTGGTGGCCAGGGTGAGAACTTCAATACATAACAGTATTGGCCCAAATATAAGCCGCACCTGAATATAAGCCACACCTTTAAAATTGGAGGGGGGGGGGAGAGAAAAAAAAATACCCGAATATAAGCTGCTCCATTCCTCGCTGCTCCTGGCTGCATGCTGGGGGGGGGGGGCATGTTGTGTTGCCGGTGGCCCTTCCCCTTCCTCACTCTCTCCCTTCCTGGCCTGGGGGAGAGGATGAGGGACTATGCACGGGGCAGGTGCCGCTTTGCCACACTCCTGGCGCTGTTTGCCCCACGCTCCTGGCTGGTTGGAATTTGGGGGAAAGTGAGGCTTATATTCATGCCAATAAGGTAAATGGAAGGTGAAATGCTTCTCCCGAACTAGGAATTAGTTGTGGCAAAAAGTAGGGAGTGTTGTTGGGCTAGTCAGGCTGCCTGCCATCATTTTCTCTCCTGCTGATCTTGGGAGTTTGGGGAAGAGAGGAGAGTAGTAATTAACAGAGAAAAAACTCTCATGCCTAAGAAGGAATTCTGAACTTGGGCCAGCCAAGAATACCATATATACGGAACAAAAAGCTGGGTTTGGGCCTGTTTTGGCAGGGCACTGAGGGAAATTGTTCTGGGCTCACCCATGGAGGGGGCTCAGCCATAGAAGAGCCGCATCAGCATTGGAACAGTTGCATTGTTGTCAACTGTGAGAAGCAACCATCTCTACTTGCTGCCGCTCTCATCAGCTGGGCAGGGCCTTCTGGGCTGAGCTCCAGAACCTCATAGCCCTAAGCTCTCTGCAAAGGACTACCAAGACATAATGAGACCGGCAGCAAAACAATGTGGCACCAGCATCCTTTCTCTTTCCTTAGTTTTAAAGGCCTTTTATAGTCAAGAGGCAGCTAAATGGGTGTGTACACAGTTACTTATGTTCATTTTATTACTATTATTATATTTATATATTGTTTTCTGCTACAAAATTATATTCATTTCCTGGTAAATGTGGTTAGCTTCAGAGCAGCAGATGCAAACTCAGTTTATTCCTGTATTCATAATGGTTACAGTGATTTAAGTGAATTTAAAATGGGGAACTACACATGCTCAGTTTTGAGTGGTTTTGGGGGTTTTTAAAAGCAGGGTGACAAAACCTTTTTATTTATTCTAAAATATTGGGAATGTAGAAGCAGTTGCGTGTGTGCGCTTCACAACAAAAGGAATACACCTAAAGACCCTCCAGTGCTCCTTCAGCCTTTCAGAACACCCCTGAAGCCCAAGGCTGCCACCCTCAAAATTAAATTCACTGCCAGGAAGGTTTGGCCAGCAGGGTAAGGCACCACCAATGCCATTTTTTTGAACTATGAACAGCCCTTTTACATGCAAGTTTCTGCCAGTGTCCTCCAGGCTCTCTGCTCTGCCCTGCCAGATTCTGACTGGCCAGAAGAGTCAGAAAAGAGGCAATGAGAAAAGTGGGGGAACAATTCTAATTGGCCACTAGCAGCAGAGAAGAGAGACCAATTTGAACTTGTTCCATCTCTTCTCCCTGATGATAATGTCCAATTTGAACTGTCCTAGAATTCTAATTGGATGCTACCAGCAGAAAAAAAACAAACCCAATATTGATCATAAACCCATACAAAAAGAGGAACTGGTTGGCATCCGTCTTGTCTCAGGAGACAATGGAAGAGTGTGCTTTTGGGAGTGAAGTAGGAATCATATGCCAAACATTACCTTGAAAAACCTGTCAGACTAGTTGGTCCTGCGGAGAAGATGGCACCCAAACTCTGGTCTGTTATGCCAGAGAGTCCAAAGAGAAAATGGTGGTTATGTCAGTGGCAAAAGTTTTGATTTTTTTAAAAAGGAGGAAACCTTATATTTAAAACCTTTATATTTAAAATTTTATGGCAGTATTCTGACATACATTCCTTCGCAGATTTGACAGCATCAATGAAACCCTAAACGAACAGCATTGGATGTTGCTAGGATAAACCTTCCTTCCTTTCCTCATCACCCTTCTCCATGACATGCAAAGAACATCGTTGAAGAAACTGAAGAAGAGGCAAACGCGTCACCATCGAGTGGAAGCCAATTATTCAGATGTAAAATCAAGAACATGGAGACACAAATCAATTTTCCCAGATGGAAAACGTGACTGCAAGCTAACTGGCACAGACAAATTCAGGGCAGAAACATGCTGCAGGATCTTAAATGAACTTCACATAGGAGAAGTGCGCCTGTGTTTACACAGAAGATGTGCAAATTTATTTGTGTTTCTGCCAGGACTATTTCCTAAATCATTCCTCCAGTCCTTTATAAAATAGGTCCTGTGGAAGGCTGTGCTGCTACCCCACTCTGCCCAGACGTTGTGGTACTATCTTATTCTACTCTGCTAGGAACTCTGCTTTGCTTCTTACTGCTCAGGCAAGGTGAACTGGGGTTCAAAGATGGCAGAACAACAAGGCCCCCACCACATAAAACATGCACATACACATATGAAAACTGAGTTTTGCTTTCATGAATGGACATATGCTGCTCTTGTCCCAGGTAAACTTATGTGGGGCAGGCCCTTGCTTCATTCCCTCCATTGGGTCATTTGAGGTTTGGCCCAAACCCTTGAAAGGCTGTCTATTCAAGGTAGGATTTTGGAATGCGGAAATCAGTGTCCAAGAGAAAGTTTGTTCCTTTGTGGAATGGTTGCATAGCCCAGCGCATCAGGACTCCCAGGCAAGTAGAAGTTGATTTGTTAAGCCAATCTTACAAATGGATTTCAAGCCAATCTTACAAGAGGGACCTTTGTAGCTTAGAAGCCTCTCATCTATTATGTTTATAGCTCTTTCTCTGTACCTGGCATTGACTTTATGAAGAAAGATCTCTCGAAGGATCACACAGGTCAGCAACAGCAAAGCCTATTTTTTCCTTTTTAGATTTCGTAGGTGGCTGCAGTTGGATATGGGAGAGCAGATCTCCCAGCCCTGCTAGACGGCCACTACCAGAGCACATCTTTCAGCTTCAATAGCATTATGGCTTACAGATCAGATGCACTGCACTTCCAGGTCCATTTATTTATATGATCATTATATAGGCTGAGCAGATTAGAATCATAGAATCATAGAATCAAAGAGTTGGAAGAGACCACAAGGGCCATCGAGTCCAACCCCCTGCCAAGCAGGAAACACCATCAGAGCACTCCTGACATATGGTTGTCAAGCCTCTGCTTAAAGACCTCCAAAGAAGGAGACTCCACCACACTCCTTGGCAGCAAATTCCACTGTCGAACAGCTCTTACTGCCAGGAAGTTCTTCCCAATGTTTAGGTGGAATCTTTTTTCTTGTAGTTTGGAACCATTGCTCCGTGTCCGCTTCTCTGGAGCAGCAGAAAACAACCTTTCTCCCTCCTCTATGTGACATCCTTTTATATATTTGAACATGGCTATCATATCACCCCTTAACCTCCTCTTCTCCAGGCTAAACATGCCCAGCTCCCTTAGCCGTTCCTCATAAGGCATCGTTTCCAGGCCTTTGACCATTTTGGTTGCCCTCCTATGGACACGTTCCAGTTTGTCAGTGTCCTTCTTGAACTGTGGTGCCCAGAACTGGACACAGTACTCCAGGTGAGGTCTGACCAGAGCAGAATACATTGGCACTATTACTTCCCTTGATTGTTTCAGAAAGTGCCATTCCCGGGTTTGAGGCATGTGCCTTCCCCAGATTCACAATGGAGCCATTAGCCAATACAGCCATCTTGCTTTCCCTACCCACAAGCCCAACCAGAAATAGTAGTAAAAATCCTCAGAATTCAGATGCAGAGCTCCCTTCTGGAAATCCCTCCTATAGTCAGATTTAACTGTGATACAAAAGCACAGGCAGAGGGGATGGAATGACTTGCTTTTCAAATAACAGTTGCTGAGCACTACAAGGACACAGTAGAGGGAGCTTGTAGAGCTATGAGAAATGTAATGAGATGGCGTCCGTCACAGGCCCCATGCACCTGACCGCATAACCACATTTCTTACAATGCTCCAAATTACTGTACTGTATCAATTCATACAAAACATCACATTTTCTTCAGAACATTGTGCTATGCTTGTGAAATATAACAATGCACTTTGTTTAAACAACATTGTTCATGCTGACGAAAATTGCACTGGAGCACATGCTAGTACTGCAATGAATCTACCTACCCAATTTGGATAAAATACCTTTATTTTATTTTTGCTGCCGATACTGTGGATTAAATATCTTTGCATGTGCTCACCATCTAATGCATATTTACTTTTTGGGCAAATCATGCATACAAATTACTAGGTTTCTTTTACAATTTGAGGGGCAGCAGAGAAGGGCAGGAGTAGCAGGGCAGAGGAAGACATCTAGGAAGTAGGAATCGCAAACTGTGAAGAAGCACAGGTTGCTCCAGCATCTTTAGCACTGCTTTCCCACCTCCACCCTTTATCTAATAAACGTTATTCCTGATCACAAGGACTAGAAACCTGTTTTCCATGGCCCAGAAATGCACTGTACTGATTCCAATTCACTCTGATCTGGTAATTTTGTATTTCTCCTCAATAGTCTAGGAGAACATAGAGGAATGGATGAAAATATACAAAGGCAGCCTAATTCCAGACTATTATCAATTATTTACCCAGATAAAGAAACAGCTGTCTCCTCTCGACAATGAAGAACAGACTACTCCAACACCAGCCAGCGCTTGGATTAGTTAACATGCAACTGCTGGCACCCCCAAGGCTAGCACCTCACATTGGAAATAAGCAGCTGTTTATGAATAACTGGACGGTTTTTCCTGCCCCAACCTCTCTGCACATTTGAGCCATCCATCCCAACAAAAAAGACAAGAGCTTCCTTCCGTGTGAAGCCAGCACATTCATGTGGCAGTCTCACCAAGACATAGTATTTGCAAATTATCACAGCCTTCCTTAAAGCCAAGTTTGGAAAGCGGTAGCAATTGTGGCAATCAGAAATGAGCTAGAAATTATGCAAATCAAGCTTCTTTGGTGGCTCATTTCTGTTGTTCCCATAAACATGCCCTTAGATTTCCTGCTGGATCAAACAGGGAGATGACATAGCTCAAAACGCATGGCCGCTGATTCCAATGGCACCCTATAGTGAATTCCCACCCCAGCTCCATAAGATACAGTAGAAATTGTATCCTGTATCTTGTATCCTGTGGTCATCAGGTTGTTTCCTGAATCAATAGTTGCCAGTCACAAGGGCATAAATCAAAGCATCGTTTGGGGGTGGGAGGAGGAAGAGCCTCAACTAAGGGTTACCAAAAGAGGCTACCTTTTGTCCAGCACCTGGGCACTGCCAAAAGCACTGCATGCCTCAGAGTTGCACTTACGCTTGTACTATAATCCAGGGCTTTTAGTGCTACAATTCCAGACCTCTGGAATCAGTTACTAGGTGAAATTAGGCAGATGCATACATAGCATGGGATGCGGGTGGCGCTGTGGGTTAAACCACAGAGCCTTGGGCTTGCCGATCAGAAGGTTGGTGGTTCAAATCCTCGCGACGGGGTGAGCTCCCGTTGCTCGGTCTGTTCCTGCCAAGCTAGCAGTTCGAAAGCACGTCAAAGTGCAAGTAGGTAAACGACGTTTCCATGCGCTGCTCTGGTTTTGCCAGAAGTGGCTTAGTCATGCTGGTCACATGACCCGGAAGCTGTCTTTGGACAAACGCTGGCTCCCTCGGCCAGTAAAGCGAGATGAGCACCGCAACCCTAGTCGTCCGCGACTGGACTTAATGGTCAGGGGTCCCTTTACCTTTATACATAGCATCTTGAAGCTTAGGCAACTACTGAAGACATTTTGAAGGCTTTCCTTAAGATGATCCAGTCATTTAATTTAACCGATTGAATTTTCAATTGAAAAATTAATTGTAGAAATGGTTTTATTAAATTTAGTCTGCATTTTACCACTCATTTTATCTTATTGTTGAATGATTTGATATATTTTGACTGCAAAGCTGTTTATAATTATCTGTAATAAATTAATAGCACTGTGCTATTGTAATTTTTTTTTTTAAAAAAAAGGGACGCAGGTGGCGCTGTGGGTAAATCCTCAGCACCTAGGGCTTGTCGATCGCACGGTCGGCGGTTCGAATCCCTGCGGCAGGGTGAGCTCCCGTCTGCGGTCCCAGCTCCTGCCCACCTAGCAGTTCGAAAGCACCCCTACAAGTGCAAGTAGATAAATAGGTACCGCTTTCTAACGGGAAGGTAAACGACATTTCCGTGTGCTGTGCTGGTGCTGGCTCGCCAGAGCAGCTTCGTCACGCTAGCCACGTGACCCGGAAGTGTCTCCGGGCAGCGCTGGCCCTCGGCCTCTTAAGTGACATGGGCGCACAATACTAGAGTCGGACACGACTGGCCCATACGGGCAGGGGTACCTTTACCTTTTATTGTAATTTTACATTTCTGGGGTCAACAGGAAGCACTGAAAACATGCTTGAGGATTGTTTCTTTTTCTGTGAAAAAGAGAATTTTATAGGGGCTTAGGATCACAAGAGAGCATACAAATCAAGACGCCGTACAGCAATTTTATACTAAAAGAATAAAGATTTTTATTAAGCATTGTAAGTTGCATTCAATAGCCTTCAAATACACCACACCACAATCCATCTACAACCAATCAAACCCAACAGTAGTTCATTCTTGCACAATCCATGAGTTGGGGCAGAACTCCCTTCAACTTACATTAAGATACCTACTTAGCTCTTGCGGGCAGGGAATGGGGAATTACACCTCATTTCTGATCACTAATGTGTGATGAAGAGCATCAGGAGAATTATATGAAAACAAATATAAAGAAATGATTCTGATTTTGAAGTACATTAAGTTTGGAAACACTAACAAAAACATCAAAATGATACAGGTATATTTGCTTATACTAAATTCTTGATGGGAAAGTTCTCAAGAACAAGCCATTTGTTTCCTGCTACAGAAGGGGGGTATTTCTTGAAGATCAAAGCTTTTTTTTGTTTTTCCACAGAATTTCATATTTGCTAATATGAAGGCATAAAACAGCAACAGAGAACAATAATGCATACAGCAATGAGTACACCAGGGTAACGTTGATATTCAAAACGGCTAGATAATTTTTTTGTTTTAGAATAAATGCAACAGAGGTCAATAATCACAAAATTTTAAGGTTAGAGCAAGATCAGTCAATGACTAAACATAGTTAACATCTTTTATAGGACTATTACTGATTATTAGCTTTTTTTTGTTTTGCAAATGGGCACAGTACTTGTAAGAATGGAAGAAAGAGGACAATAACATGCATAATATTAACTACACACTTTAAAAATTATGAACCATGCAGAAGTTTAGCTCAAATAGTAGTACTAATGGTCTACGTCTGATTCAAAACCACATAGTTCATTGATCACGGATGCATGGTATTAGTCACAAAAAGTATCAGAACACATTGTGTTTGTTTTGAAAAGGTCATTTGCATCTTCTATGATTTTAAAGTTAAATCCATTTTACCTTGCTTGTAAAGTATGTATGATGTATATTTAAAATCAGCAGAACTCCAATATTACTCTATAATTTTTTTTTATTTTGATAGTTTGCACATTTTAAACATAAAAAGAACCACATCAACAGTGATGAAATTTAAGAAAAGAAAGAACTGTGGTTGTGCCTTTCCCCCCCATAATCATGAAATCAAAGCCTTAAAGAAAGCTTTGTGACACAGTAATGCAAAATCAAATATAATGGCATACATATGGTGCCAAATACTAAAAATTATATTTCAAGCTATATATACTGAAAGACTGCCAAAATTTGTTGTTGTTTTTTTAATATATCTCAAGAAACAAAAACTACGAGCTTTTGTCATAACCAGTTTAAACTTTGTGTATACTTCATTTTAAGTGCGGGAGTCAAATGCTCTTCATTCTCTTTCATTTTTGTTGTATTGTAGCATTTTGACTACAACTGGTTAAAACTAAAAATGTGTTCTTTAAATCTCTGACATCCAAGAGGGATCCAAATTTCCAAAGTCCTCATTTTTCTCTTACGGAAAGGAAAAAATGTACGTAACTGTAGGCTCTCTTTCTTTCCAGATATTCCTAATCCTGACCCTTCCAACATCCTTCACCCTCTATAAAAAATAAGTTTACTCTTCTTTTTTTAAGACAGTGGCCTCAAGAGTATCATCTTTATGGCAAACACTGTCTGCATTTAGTGCATTTAAGTGAGGATTTGTATTGCACGTTTTAGAGTCATTACTCAAGGCACTTTCAGACTGGTTGGAAGCCCTGACGTCTGCTGTACTCCCATTCATCTGGGAGGCTGGTTTCTCCTCGTTCACTACTCCATTTTCAGCCAGGGATCCTGCTGAAGACACAATAGAGGACTTGGATTCCTCTGATTTTGACTTAAGTTCTTTGGCCACTTCTTCTGCTGAAGCAGCATAAGGAGGTTTGCCCTATTTTAAAATAAAAGAGAAGACAGGTGGGTTATAAGTACATAATTTAGGTAGGGCAGTATTGCCCTTCAGAGTCCTTGGCTCAGCATGGAGAGGAGACAGCAGCTACTTTAGGCCTCTCCACAGCTGCTCTGCAGAGTTAAGCCATAATATGCCTTAGCATGGTGTCCAAATCTGCACTCCTCATGGTTAAATGCTCCCAGACAAACCAGAAGCGGTTAACTACAGTGGAACCTCTACTTACAGACGTAATCAGTTCCAGGGGTCCGTCCGTAAGCTGATCTGGGTCGCTGATAGAAGCGTCGTTGTGTGCAGGCGCATTCGGCAGCAGCACGCTTCTGCGCATGTGCAGACGGCAGAAGCCGCTTCTGAATGTGTGCGAATCGCGGCAAACCTGGTATTTACTTCCGGGTTTGCCGCAGTCGCAACTTGGATCAGGCCCAAGTAGAGGTGGTCGTAAGTAGAGGTTCTACTGTATAGAACAAACTCTGGTTACAGCTCAAGGTTTGAAAAGAGGTAAGCTAAGAGCTGGGGTTTAACTGTCAAGGTAGGCTAATGGGGAGGCTCTGGCCTATGGACCTAATTAAGCTGCCAGGCCTTGCCAGTTGGCCCACATGGCTGCTTTGACCAAGCCACACACACATGCCCTCAATGATGTCAGATATACGAGGCAAAAGGGACTACAGATCGGCAAACAGCGCAAGCAAAGGAAAGCAGGTCACGTGACATCCTTTTGATGTCAGGTGACTTACTGACAGGCGGGCTTCCCCACCTCTAAGTTGGCCAGTGGGTGAGGGCAAAGTAAGGATCTGGTTCACTTGCCAGATCCAGTCTCCCAACCCTGTATCGCCCTAAACGGTTTATTGTCGTGCAGCAAAGGAATGACTGGGGAAGAGCAAAGCAGCTGCAATCTCATACACACTCTCTCTCTCTCTCTTATTCACACCAAACCACATTTGGCTGAGCAGTATATGCAAACTGGGCCATGCTCCTCTGGTTTCTTACTGCAGTAAAACAAATAGCTATTAAAGATTAGCACATTTGTTATGACATAAGCTTTTAAGCTTCAGATGTGTGAAATGGTCTTGAGTCCATAAAACTGAAGGCCACCATACATGTGTCAGTCTCTTTATTCTTTTTACTGTGAGAGACTAACTTGGCTATCGCTTTGGAAATTACTGTAGATGCCATGCGAGATTATTTATTTTCCTTTATTGGATTGACACAGCATTTACAAATATGAACTAGAAATAAAATTTCAAAAACTCACACCTAGGGCCTGTTGCCCTATTCTTCATGGTCTGAAGAGCCACTCTGGATTAAGGAGGGTGCTGACCAGTCACTTGGAAACTGTTCAGCAAGTTAGATTTCATTTTAAGAAGCAAGCGACAAATCTGGCCAAATCACAGCCTGCTGGCTCCCAAGGAGAAGGCTGCAGATGATTCTCTCCTCCTTGGCAGTTTGTGCTCAGGGCAGCCAGCAGCTAAAGCAAGTTTTGACTTTGTAGGCTGTCCAAACCTGGAATTGTGATTAAGCTCTGTCCTCCTTAACCACAATCCTGGATTTGGATGGCATGCTAAGTCGAATCTTGGCTTAGCTGCTGTGCCAGGCTAAGCTAAAAGGACTGGTGGGGAACAAAGCAGCTGCAATCTCATTCCCAAGAGCCAGCACACTTGAATGGTCCCCGTAAGTTATAACTTGGCTTGCCATGACATGTGAATGGTGGCACACAACAGCTGAATATCACCCATAATTAAATATGATAACAGTTTAGGTATCTGAATCACTGATTAAAAGCATGCCAATCCTGACATCAAAATGTGGAAAAACCCCACCCCCAATTACGTCGTTCACCCACAGCTCTTTTGCAGAGCAAATGTAAGGTGTCTATGTAAGTGTACATATCCACATAGACATCACTTACACTGCCCTTTTTATTATTCCCCTTCTCCATCTTGAGTTGCTTTATATATGTGACCCTTTAAGTACAGATACGTATGTGAAAAATTAGTTTTATCATGCACTCCTGACAATCTCATCTGCTTAATGCCAGTATATTATATTACAAGACTTAATTTAACATCCAGAACTGCTGAGCAAATGGAATCAGAGTGCAACAAAAGCAATGGGAAAATGATGAAGTAAGCTGACCATGCTGGCAGTAAACCCTATTACCCTTTTGATTACTGAGCTAAAACAAAAGGTGTGAGTTGCAGATAAAGGAGGGATTCAGCATCAGCTTGGCAGGGGGAACTATCTTTCCCCCTGCTCTGGGGGTTCTCCTAAGCCCCCCTCCACCCTGGGAGCCAATTTCAGGGAAAGAAGAGTAGGGGAAATGGAAATTCTTTGCACAGGACTTCCGCTGAAGGGGCTCCTTAGGGCAAATTGTGCCCTATGTTAAGAATTAACCTCTGAAAGAGGTGAGTGCAATTCACAAACTCCCCCCCCCCCCGATAGGGGAAAAGGCAGCAAAAAAACAAGTCAAATTAAAGGCCAATATAATTTAGTTCTACGGTCATATGGTTTTTTCATGCAGTCTTTCCTCCTACTTCCATGTCTATAGTTAAATTGGTGTATACATGATTGTCACCTAAACTCATGTTACCAAAATCTTTTCTGACTCTCAGTTTCGTAAATGATTTCTCCCAATACCTGAATTGTTCCCTGGTTCTTATATGCTCTCCCATAGTATCTTCCTCCTCTGCCAAACGTTCTTATCACTGGAGTGGAAATAACTCCTCTTGGGCGTCTGCATTGAGTGAGAAACAAGTTAAAAACACATTTAAACTTTAGATATGTTTCTGTATTTTTAATAGAAAAAAAGAACGTTTCCATTAAAAAAACCCCACAGCACAGTCTTTTGGTCCTCACAATCAGAAGGCTGGTTCTCTATATCATTAAGAAGGTTCTCGAAATATTTATTTTTTATAATGTGAAAGTTGTTCAAACAAATGTTTCTTCCACTTACATTCTGGCAGTTGCTGTGTAAAGTACCAGCAAACCAAACACTGAAAACTGGTATGAATAGAAGTCAACACCTATTCCGCCCCCCCGCCCCCCAATTAATCCTGCTGCCAAGTTTCAAATATAATCTCTTTAGTAATTCTTAATGCTCGGAAGTTAACATTTACTAATCTCATACTAGTTTAGCCTGTACTGATCCATGTTTGTTCTTCATTGCCATTTTTAAATAAACTGCTTAACCAAAGTACCTCTTCCTGTAAAATGATCAACACCTTATATGCAGCAGCTGCCTTAGAAAAATATAAGTAAAAACAGGCAACAATAGTGAATGAATTATATGTTGAGATTTGGTTCAGATCAATGGTCAACATGAAAGATATTAACTATTATATATAGGTGATATAATTATAGCTAACTTCCCATTAGGTAAAATCATTTCTGATCTTTTCAGAATGTCTGACCCACATTCATTTTTTACACCCAAACTTTCTGAAATAAAAGATACAATAATTGCCCTTTTCTGTACTTTAATAAAAGCCAGCTGCCACTTCTTTTGCCATTGCTAAATTCCAAAGTCAAACCAATATTAATTTAAGATTTATTTCTGCCTACCCTCTTGTGGGCCCTCCGACAGAAACCACCTGCAGAGGAAACGGCCCTCTCCCTCCACGACCACGTCTGCTTCCAGCCCAGTGGCCAACCACAGTGCCAGCTATTTCGAGTTTCCCTCCCTGAGAAGGAATAGGTTGGACACCTGTACAAAGATGAAAAGAGAGGTTGCTATTTGCAGCTACAATTCAGAGAACAGAGTACATGGACTTCCAACTTTCCCTGAAAATACTGCTTTCCTTCCAAAGACTGGGTTTTCATGGCACATTCAGGCACGAAGGATTCTAAGTTTTGTATTAAGATTCTTTTAATTTATTTAAAATGGATTGGATAGTCCTTCCTGGGGGTAACGTTATCAGCATCATAATTTACAATAATCTGACGAATGCTACATTTACAATCTACACACCCCTGTTCAAGATTAGATCCCATTGAGATTATTGACCGTTTTGCACTCATTTTTTCCAGTTAGATTCAATGGCCTCAGCATAACCAAGACCACAACTGGATACTGGGTCCCAGAGGTCTCGTGGCACCTTCCCAAAGCTGGGTAAACCTGCGATCGCAGCTGTACGCAGGTGGGGAAGGGGAACAAATAAAGGAAGAGTGGGTTTAATCCAGTCTCCAATTGTTCGTTTGTTTATTTCCTCACACCATGCACAACTGTGATCTTGTAAGTAAAATAAACAGTAAGATGCGAGTTACCTGCATGCAAAGAGAATGCCAGAAATCCCCACTTTTAACCACCCCAGATGTGTTTTATCTTTTAAAAACTCAGGGGTAGGGAGAGAACCTTCATTACCTCTCTGTTCCAGAATATGTCTCAACTCAAATTCAAGTGTTCACGTGTGAGTATTTACAAGACATAATCAAATCATTCCCAATAATCTATGGGATAAATGTTAGCTAGATATGACTGATAAAGCTGATAGCAATGAAAGGGTTTAAACAGATAGAAGCAATGTGGTTACAAATTAGGCCCCAGCGTTAACATACTAATTACTACAGCGCTGGCGAAGGCAGGGAAGTACATTCTTCTCTATACTGTACAATCAACTCTAATAGTACAGCAGCTGCTTCATTGGGCTTCAGAGAGCCAGAAGTGTCAGTTACTAGCTAAAGCTCTGATGTTAGAGAGCTTGCAGGAATTTGTTGGAAGTAATTAAAATGCGGGGGGGGGGGGGGGCTTCCTGTTCCACTATTTTATTAAGGAGGAAATTGGGGAAAACACTGTTCCCTTCAGAAATACATGCCCAGCTTCTGAAACGTGAACACCTATGAGCTACTTACAAATAAAACATCAGCAGTGTTTCCTGCTACTTTTATCCTGCAGTTGATTTCAAAACAAGCAAAAAAAACCCCAGTATTGAAGCGCATGTTGCCTTTGAAAAATTGTTTGTCCAAGAATTGGAAACAAACCTTTAAAAGAATACGTGCATTTTACCAGGTGTGCGTTTAATTTTGGAGGCGAGAATGTGACTCCTGTAGCATGTCACAGAGTTCTGAGTAACAGGCGTTAGTGAACAACGTGACAGCAATCCGGGGGGGTAGGTTGTACAGCAAAATGACAGCTGCGTTTGGTTACAGGAGAGAGGGATGAAGAGAAAGCGAGGAGGTCCCTGTTGAAAAGTCTCAGACCAGGGTGAGGTGAAGAAGGCTACTGCCGTAAGATGTTAAGAAAAGGGGTTTGGTATAATTACCGCCCTGAAACTTGCTAGTCCTGTTGCCGTCATTGCCAGAGAAGGCTCCGGAGTGTCCTCCTGCAGCAGCCACCCGGAAGGCTCGATAAGCGCCTGTTGCAACTGTTTCCCCATAGGGGCCTCCAAAGCCATAGACTCCTGTGAGACCCAGGGGAAAAGAGACAGGGGGGAACCGTGAAGGGGAGAGGGGACATACAGGAGTTCCCCCGAAAAATAAGCTCTTGACCACAGTTTCCTTCCAAAAGCACAGGGCTGCACATCTGAGAATATGCCAATTTAGCACCCAGGAGCAAACATGAAATTGGTGAACATAGAGAGTTTGTCAACCATTTTTTAATTTACAGTTGACCGCCTGTTGTACAGGAATTCTTCAACAGGAAGAAGATATGGACCCTATCCACCATTTTGGACCGTTGGCTTGTATGTCACTTTAAGTAAGTCATTTTATAAGGAGATCACGGCAGTTAAACATACACCTTAAGACACTAATGTGATAATGCAACAGACTGTACTGCAACATATTCTACTGAATTTATACTGCCTCCACATCGTGTCAGCGATATAAATACCAGACGATATTTCCCAGTTGTCAAACATACATAAGTATGAACTTTACATCAAGTATGACAATGCAAGGGGTCTCCAACCATTCTGGGTCATATGTGAATTGTTGACGAGTACACCCTCACTCTGGTTGCCTCCCCCCCCCCCCCCCGCCCATGGATAACACACCCTCCTCATAACCGCTTCCAAACAGATAGACCAAAAGTGATGCTTCCTTTTGAATTTCCTTTATTTTATCTGGGGGCCTCAAGAAACCACCATTGCATTAAAGCTTGCAATGGTAGACCATAGAACTCATTGGTATCCTGTAAAACTCAAGGATCTGGTGGTCCACAAGTTACAGGGAGCACCAGCTGACAACCCCCCACCCCAGGTTTTCAGTTACTCAACACACAATGACAAATGCCATGATTGTTATAGATGGTAAGCATGCTTATGTGCTAAACCATATAAATAAGGAAACATATCCCACAGTACTGCGCTATACAAATAGTATTATCATTATGCCAATAGTGATTATTATTTATTAAATATGTTAGTTGCTTTACCTTGTCCAATTCACCTATGTCCAAGGCCACCCAAATAGACTTAGAACAAACCAAACAAACCTGCCACCCAACACAGATACATCAAAACTAAGGGGGAAAGAGAAATACATTTAAAACACCCCACCCACTTCTAAAAGGCCACAGATAGTTAATGGCCAAAGGTCTGGTTATAGAGGAAGTTTTTGCCTGATGCCTGAAGATATAGAATGAAGATATAGAATGATGCCTGAAGATATAGAATGAATTAGGCAAGCCTGCCTAATTATACTAATAACATTGTCAAAATTTATTTTGGATGAAATGCTACATGTTAACAGTGACACATGCTTACCAGGAAAGCCTCTGCCTCTGCCCTGAGGTGGTGGAAGTGGCCCAAAGTGCCGAGGGTATACAGAACCTGGATAAAAAGGCATGGCAGGCGGTGGAGGAAAAGGAAGTGGATGGTTCTGCCGGGAGAAATTTAAGCCTTCGAGGATGCTCTGGCGCATCTTTTCAACCTTGGCAGCTTGTTCAGTCTACAAGGAAAAAACACACAGCACAAACACATTTGAATGACAAATGGAGGTGCCTCTTGGTCACACCCCTGTTATGGCCAACGAGTCTTCCTTCTCACAGTTCACAGGAAGAAGATCCAGCCCAGCCCCATGTCTGGATCTTTGAGTGGTGACAGAGGAAGTATCTTGAGAAACCAACATATTTCTTACTGTTTATTCCAGAAAGCTAAATATTCTGACTGACCCCTTCTAAATTCAAATATGCTATTCTACAAAACCATTTATCAATCAAGAATCAACATCAGGTCTTAAACACATAAGCATAGTATTCTGCATTCAAACAGGCCCAGGATCTTTAGTAGGATAAGGTCAATACAATTTGTCAAGCTCTTTTTATTTATGCACACGAACATATGTTAGATAAAGTATGACTCACCAACCTTTTGACTTAACAGCCTTCCAAATTAAGTCAATCTAATTACCAAATGTGATTTATTTAGTTAAAGTAAGCATTCTATTTTATTTTTTACCAAACGGATTTGCAACTGACTAACTTGACTCAAAACTAGTGAAATTTCCATAGGCATAACAGACACCTGAGGAGCGAACATACCTGACCATCACAGAGGTCAATGAGAGGAACTTTCTCCCGGGTTCCTTTGATGAGCTTGGTCTGGAACAGCTTCCCATCAAAGTACATCCATGGACAACAATGCTCCCAAGGAATCGGTTGCCCACAAGCATCATTTGCAAACAATGCCATGTCAACACCGCTCATAAACAATGCTGACAGCTGAATTCCTCGAGGATCTAAATTTTCAATCTTTGAAGACAGAAAATGAAACCGCAGTTTTCTACCAGCTGTACCAAGTTATAGGCTTCAAGCACACTTATTAAGAGCTTATTACTGAAAGAGTACAGGTAAAGCCACATGATCTTGCACCTGCTAGTTAAGTTAAACTTGCTTAAAGCTCGTTAAAATAGTCTGCCTGTGTGTAGTCAAACATTTCTCTGTATCTGAAAAATGTGCCCATTGCAGACTATTTAATACAAATGCAAGTAAATTGCAGATAACTGTTTTTCAAGACTTGACCACTGTAGAAAAGTAGGCTATTTAGAAAACTCTGCTTCTTCCCCTTCTGCTTCCTAGATTGTCTGTGGGGAGAGATAAGGCTTGCAGGCCCCCTCATTCACAATAGGGGTAATGAGTGGCCATACCTAGAGATTCCACAGTTAATTTGGGAATGCAATCTATTTGGAAATGCTTTTAAAAAGCCATATAAAAAAAGGACTTAGGTTTGCCATGGGCACAGGATTCTGCACAGTCCTGGGATCAGTTTGGCTGTTCCACTTCTCCCTGTGGCAAGACAAGCTAGAAAAGGACCACCCTCACTGTGTGGTGGCATGGGGCTGGGAGAGAAAAAGAATGTCCAAACAAGTTATGAGTAAGAAAATATTTAAAACAAAGCAACCCCATGAGAAATGAATGTATTGATTAGCAGAAAGTACTATGGAAATTAGAGATGCAGATCTTTATTAATCCAGTTAGTAGAATAGCAAACACCCGCAGTAAAGGTTTAGGCATATCACTTCTTACCAGTATATTTAGCTTTAAAAAAAGAAAAAGAGGTCCTGCAACAAAATGTAACACTTTTGTCCAGGGTTCTGGCCACTCTATTCCATTTCCCTTCTCCCTGGTTTCCCACCCTCTTCCCTGAGTTCAGCATTTTGTGTGCACTGAGCATGCACGGTCCGCAATAGGCTGTTTCTTCTTTTGTTTTCTTTGTTTTTTGGATAGTGAGATGGGCTAGAGAGCCATGATGGGAGGTATACCTCTCTAAGGAAGTCTAAGTTGGTAGCAAGAAAGCAGTGGGCAGTGATGGGGGGACGGACCGGGGACCAGGAAAGTAGAGAAGGCGAGGAAAGGAAAGCAATAGACAAGGCAAACAAAAACAATGACTCAGAAGATGCACAATTAGTTCCATGAAATAATTAAAGATATATTGGTTTATAGCTGACACACAGGGGTTCCACGGGAAAAAGAGAGAATCAAGGAAAGTGATATATTCTTGGGAAACCCTTTATTACAAGTTTGAAAGCTACAGATGCAAAGGAAATAAAATACCAAGTAAAGAAGTGAATAGATGATATCATAATTACGATGAACAAGTTAAGAGTTCACTTGGAGTTGAAACCAGAACCCCTTCTCTCTCTCTCTCTCTCTCTCTCTCTCTCTCTCTCTCTCTCTCTCACACACACACACACACACACACACACTTACACTTGCATAACACACGCATATGGATTAAGTTAAGAGTACTGACAAAGAAATGGGATTGCATGTATTAAGTATGGATTAAAAGCCCCACAGAAGCAAAGTTCTAAAGTCACCTTTAGTTCCTGTAGTTGGTCAGGTTCATATAGTTTTGGAGATAAAGCTTGAGCCAGGAAGGCATCAAGTTCCTGGCGACGAAGTATCCGAACCCCAGGCCATTGCACCATATATCTGCAGAGACAGACAGCACTGAATCAGCATTGCTTGGAAAGCTGTGGTACCATTACTTATAATTTCTGCATATAGGAATTGAAAGTCAAACAACCACATGGAAATTATATAATGACATAACAATACTTGGCACAAACCTGCAAAAAGTTAGCACTTAAAAGTCCCATTATTTTTTTAATTGGGAGACATTTACATTCAATTCTTAATTCTGCTATTGAAATCAATGAAATTAAGAAGTGCTTTACAGTATGCTTCTTAAGCTAGCATTGTGGCAACAATAAAAACCCTGGTGTATATTAGATCAGTAAATTTAATACGAAAAATTCAAGCACACTAAGCTTGGAAGAGCATGTAAAACTACGTCATCATAGAGATATTATTAATGCTCCATTAAATTAGTTAAGCCATATGGTTTGCATTCACTTGCCAAAGTTAAGGGCAAGACACCTGGGCTTGAATCCTAAGATTTTCTCGCACTCGTGCAACAGGGATGATCACCACTGATGCTGCCTCTACCTGCAGATCTCCAGCCCCATATCCCAAGCCACTCCAGACTACCTAGCCCTCAGGAACAAATTTTGAGGTGGTGCAGCAGGCTGAAAAGGAAGAGCGGAGCCATGAAAAACCTGTTCCAGGAATGAGACTGGAATTGCTAATGGGAGGAAACCTCTGTCTTTAAATGGATTAAAGCAGGGGGCTATCTTGTGGCTCTAGATGAGTGTTTATCCTACACAAAAATCCAGTCAACGTACTCACCGTAATACACAACAGAGCACCATAAGGTGAGTGGGCACATTAGATGGGTTGAGCATTGCTGGTGTGTCTGACCTCATACAGGCCAAGAAAGCCCTCATTCGTCGATTCTTGTCCTCTACTGCCTTCCCCAGCCACAGTTTCTTCAAATTGGGACAGGTCCATTCCCTAAATGCAAGAGCTTCTACCAACTCAGGAGTCTGGGGGGACTTTCCTTTGTAAGCAGCCCATTCCTTAATTATCACTGGTGAGACTACAGAATGAAAAAAAGGAAACCAAATACTTTCAACTTCTGTACACATTTACCAAGGCTGAAATTCAGCCAGCATATTTAAGCTACTCATATACAGTTTTATTTGCATGGACAACACTTGATAATTTTTATATCTCCCGGATTTCTATGAAATGCATTAACACCTAAGTTGAAATTGTAGGTTGGTGGCTGGATATGCCATTGGACGAGTCAAATGCATTGAGAGACAAGACTTGGTTCCTTCCACCTCTGATTCTACCTGATCTTGGAAGTTATTGTAAGTATGTTGGCCTGAATTCTAAGTTTCCATTTGTGAACAGAATACAGCTTTCCTATCCACTTCCTCTAAATCTGCTTCTGGAAGAAAGGGGATACTAGAAAAAAGTATGGGATATGGTACAGGGGGCAACAGGTAGAGGGGAGTTGGTGCGAACTGTTATCACCCCTTGTTTGAACAGAAAACTAACCTACAGCATCCAAGTCAGCTCAGACAACCCCCTCATTTATGTGGGGGCTACAGGATGAGACATCGCGTGTGTCAGTGAAATTGTGTATATTTGAAACCCCATTGAAAAAACCTGCGAACACCCTGTTCTGCCCCTTTTTGTGATGTTTTCGGGTCACTTCCGGGTTTGGTGCAAGGAGTGTATGCACAGCCGTGCACATACTGAACGTATGTAAATGGGGGGGGGGTGTTGCTTGTATGTATTTTCTTAATGAAGATTTGCAAAGGCCAAAAACAAAGGTGAAGCTTGGTTAAACAATATTGGTGCATGATCATTTCTGCATTCTGTAAGGTTCTGCTTCTACCTTCAGGCTTGATGCTTTTATAGGACTTGTACAGTATGCCAAGCACTACTGCCATCTTGTTACGCTCTTTAAAACTGCAAACCAATATTGAGATCAAAATGCAGAAGACAGAACTCTTACCTCTGCCTTCTGGGGAGTATCAGAAAAGCTGTTTTCTGAAAGCCAGACTAAGGCCAGAACTACACATTCTGTAGCCTACTCACACTTGGAAACCCAGGCCACTGTTTGCCCTCTGCAAAGCAGCATTGGAGGGACCACGTGCAGATGAGGAGTGGGGGGCAAGAGATGGGGTGCTTACCCCTTCTGCCCGCTTGTCCCCTGCCAGGTTTCCAGAACAGTGTTTTCATCTCAAATGGTATGGTTCCTTCCCACTCAACACAGGCAATGGCAAAAGATCCCATGCCACTCTGGTGTGAATTTGGTCTGAGTTGTATCAGAAGAATTAATTTCAGAGGACCTTGTGCAGGACATGTTTCCAGTGAATTGTGTCCAATAGGTGGACATTTATGCACGGTACATATTCAAGCTCTTCTTGTCCAGCTATGCTGAATACAAGATACTAAACGTTAACAGCAATACTGGGTTCAGAAAAGATTTCATTTCACAAGTTAGATGGTTCTGTAATTCCTATTTTGTTTTATTTAACAAAATGTATATACTGCTTTATTGTACAAAATCCTCTAAGCGATTTACAAAAATATAAAATAAAATATTCTCTATAAAAAGTTAAAAACGAATGTTTTAAAACATTCAAAAGGTGATTAAAATCAATAATAGCTAAAAAAACAAACAAAAACTGAGCACATGTAACTTCTACATGTCTGGATAGGGTTGCCTAAACAAAAATGTTTTAAGCAGGCACCAAAAAGAATAATCCAAAGATGCCTGCCTGATGCCAACAGACAGGATTATTGAGACTTAACTCATTATATTTCTAGTAGTTTTATAGATTTTGACATATCTGCAAGAAAAAACCCATGTTTGGTGCTGTCCCATCAAGGTTATTGCTTAACTGTGTTAACATTCAGGATAGAGGCCTATTTTACACAAAATACAACCTAACAATGCACTTAGTTCAATCCTCCAACACACTCACTTTTTAAAGTAACCCAGAAGTCACTTCAAAACTGAATTCATAATATGATAATTATATATAAATTTTCCTCCAACAAGGTTGGGGAAGAATGAAATATTGTATTTCAGCTACAGATGTTGTCTTTTGCTGCTACTATTTTACAACTGCATTAGTAAGTTTTAAGATTTGTGTTTGTAGCAAAATTCAAAGAACTGCTGTTTAGACTGTAGTATAAAAGTGGTATATAAAGCTTTATAAGGAAATGCTGACTGTTCAAACATTATACGAAGCTTAACTAATTTTGGATGATATCTGAATTAACAAATCCATTTTTTAATCAGTCAGAAATCCATTAATTAGAAATTACAGTTATACTAACAATGATAGTGATGTCTGAACTGATAAACCATAGCTGTGGCCATTGTTTCTCCTCCAGAATCTTTTAATTGCATTCTATCGGTTGTATCCAACACTATGAGAATGGATTTCTGCTCGCACAACAGGACTTCTTCCTCTTCAACCCCAATGACTCCCCCAACCCAAATTTACTCCTGAGGCTCTGGAGCAGATTTTGAGGGTGCATGGCAGGTGACAAGGGAGAGGAGGAAGGGGGAAGTTCCATTGTACAAGTGGAGGTCTGTTGCCTACATGGAATATGTAAACTGCTTTGAGGTTATAGATGATGAAGCGGTATATAAATCCTGTTTAAATAAAATAAATAGATAACATAGGAGGGCTGAACAGATGAAAAATGAAAGCAGTCCAGTAGCTCTAAAACATAGATGCCTATACGTTTGGCTCAAACTGGACACTCTAAAACATGGCTGGTGCAAACTATAGTTTGGTATGATGTCCGAGCTCAGCCAGCAATAATAGTAGAAGGCAGATACATACATTCTGGAGGAAGTCTGTTCTTTCTAAAGGCAAGCCTCTCAGTTTTTTTCCTGCTTTCTGCCAAACTGAACAGGACACCGTAAACATACTGACGAACTGGCCTATAAAGAAGAGCAGCAGGAGGCAGGTCTTTGTTTGCTTCATCTTCAATAGAAACTGCAATTTTAATTTCACCCTGTACATGAACAAAATGATTAGTAGCATACAAACTCTTGCAGATTCCAGCATTAGTAGTAGTAGTCTAGCTCTCAGCACCTATTAGCTACGATAAAATGCACAATATAAAGAAACCACTCTGTGTTAAAGTCTTGGATACATTTTTCATAATAAAAATAATTCAAGACCTAAAATCTCATTGGTTGATTAACTGATTCATTTTTTATCCAGTGTTCAGCCTGAGGACAGTTGCCTGGAGGACTTATTGATGCTGGTGCACACCAGTCATGAGAGAAGCACACTGAGATCAAGGTCCTAAAAACTGTAGACCTCAGGACCCACTGATGAATAATGGGGAAACAGGGTCTCTTCCACTACTGTGGAAGTACCCTCTTTATGTCATTTGGGTCAAGCCCAGCAGGCTCTGTTGCCAGACATGAATAGGTTGATGGGGCAAGAAGTCAGAAACGCTATTAAATTATTTTAACATATACACGCTACAGAATCTTGGGAGTGCAACAGCAGAAGGCATTCCAGTGCATACAAGAATCTTCACATCTCCCCTGATCCAAACAGATGGTTGGTATGGCATTTCAAAGGGAGGGGGGGGAGTTCTAAACATTTTTAGAAACCCCAGGAAAGGAAAGCTTTAGAAGCACCAGGGCTTCGGCTATGTTTGCACTAATTAATTAAAAGCAAGGGACAACAGCAAGCGTTCACCAATCCTTTTAGGATTCTGGTGCTACTTAAAACTCCGAAAACCTTACCTTGGTTAGAACATGAAAGATGTAGGGATACATTAACCCCTTTTTGTGTCTGTGCTCTGCCACTCTTAATACTTCTGGTGCTACAGGTGGTAATGGAGGAGTGGTAATATCCATATGGTTCCTGGTGGGCATTGACAACAGACATGGGATTTGTGCACTATTGACTTGGTTCCCTTTAGCTTCAGCTGCCTGGTTTCCTGAAGAAACAGTAGAGGAACCTTCTGCCTGTAATAGACATAAAAAGTAATCTATAACAGGAAAATCTTCCTCTAGCTTTAAACGTGGAAGCTTTGCAACTAAATATCAAGCATCTCTAAGAGAATTTTTGAAAGTAAAATTTGAATATACTTGCAAATGAAGTTAAAAGTCATATATGCATGCATGCACAGAGCTCATTGCCCTTCAGGTGTCAAGAGCTTTTCAAAGGGGGTTGGACTCGATGGCCCTTGTGGTCTCTTCCAACTCTATGATTCTATGATCACCTTACAAAAGCAGTTTTTTATTTTTAGAAAAATCACAGGATTCAACTGTGCATATAAAGTCTAATCAGCACAGGCTATAGTGCTAAGAAGGACTCTACCTTTGTTTGGTCTCCTGGATCCCCACGTCCTTGATTTTCTGATTGGGTTCCTGTTTTCTCCCAGCGCAATTTGTTCCCACCAACATGACTGGGGGAGGAAAGAATGCCACACTACTTTTATTTTCAGAATTATAATTCAAAGGTACTGTTAAATAGTATCAAGATAAACACAACCCCCCCTTGTGTATTTGCAGTTTGTTTCCACATTCAATTCAAAGTGTTTTTTGACCTTTAGCACACCTTCATGGTTTGAGTCGAGGGCACCAGGGATATCATGTTTCTCCACATGCAACTGCCCATGTGCTAAGGTTTTCAGCAAAGGTCCTTTTCTAGGTTCGCTTCCACCTGGAAGCCTGTGGTGCCAAAATACTTTCTCCAGGACGTCTCATCTGGTGCTTAACACTAATGTCAAGTGCTACACAAAGAGCTTTTCTGTTTCCCCAGGCATTTTAATTTGGCTTAAGTGCAGCTGTTCTTTTAGAACTGCTGCTTTTAGTGTACTTGTTGTATGTTTTCATTATATCATATTATTTCATCTTGGATTTTTGTAAGCATCCGTGGGAATTTATTAAAAGGATGGAACAAAAATAAGATTGTTGCATAAGTTTGTTGTTAGGGGTGATACTTGCACCCTAAGTTGTGTAAAGTTGACAGGTGAACAACCACTTACCTGATGGCCTATGGCAAGTAAGAGTAGTCTCCAGGGGACCAGGCAATGAAGTTTTATATACAGTGGTACCTCTGGATGTGAACAGGATCCATTCCGGAGCCCTGTTCACATCCTAAGTAGAACGTAACACACAACTGCACGTCTGTGGGTCGTGTTTTGCCGCTTCCGCGCATGACATCATTTTGAGCGTCTGCGCATGCGCGAGCAGCCAAACCCAGAAGTAACGCGTTCCGTTACTTCCGGGTCGTCACGGAGCATAACCTGAAAACGCTCAGCCTGAAGCATATTTAACCCGAGGTATGACTGTATATTCAAAAGAGCTCCCCCGCCCCTTTTAGGTGAAAAATGGCTAACATAGGCACATGCACATACCAGTAAAAATTGGGCTACTAACCTTCTAACTGATATAAACTAATTTCTGAAATAAGTCTTCACTCTCTTTAGCCAACCAGGGGAAATTGGGAAGCCAAATACTGTTGCCTCTGCTCTCTACCTATTTCACAAATCAATCATTTTAAAGGATCCGACACTTAACATTGTCTGGTATGAGCTTATATACTTCCTACCCTGCACATCATACACACAACTAATAAACATTGTTGTAGCAAAAATTTAATAACCTCTACATCTTGGCAGATACAAGATTAGTTTACTTTTTTAATTTTGCTCATTTATCTGAAAACATTTCTGTGCCACCAGCATTAACAAAACAAAGACAAAATACATTACAATTAAGTAGATCACATCAACTGAATATAGAAACAACAGCAGGTGCAGGAACATTTCCGTGACAGTAAATTCAAAGACGCTACTAGCAACTTTCTTGCTAGAAACACATGATGTACTTACTTCACAGTGCCGCCACTGCCTTCATCATTGTCTGAAGATGATGATGTAGAAGAGGCAGGAAAGTATGTTGAATCCACATGATTGGGGCTCCCACTCTGAGCTGGGTTTATTGGAGAGGATCGTTCATATAGTGGTGTATGTTTTCCTTCATGAGGAATGTTGCTGTAGTTGTTCTGCTCAGAAATATTTTTCCCACCTGCATCCAAGGTGATGGCTGGTTCCGAGAGGCTATAGGGATATGGACCCTGACCTTGGGTATTACCTTGACTAGACATATGCTGGGCCTAAAGGGGAGGAAAGTATATCATAAATTATAGCTGCTTCTTCATAAATCAGAGCAAACCGCTCATAACTCTATATATGTGCGACACACATTTCTCAAAAACAATTGAAGAGTGCTGGTGGGGAGAAAGAGGAAAAAGCAGAGTATACTTGCCACATGTTTTGCTTGGAGAGGGGTCTGTGGAATGTTAAGCATCTGAGCAGAGACATACGGTGGCACTATACCCGGCATTCCAAATTGATTTGGTCTGGCTATTACAGGAAAAATCAAAACAAATTCAGTCTCATGCACAGCCTGGCCAGAGTTGCATTTTAGGTGAAACCTCAATAGGAAAAAGTAATCATGTAAGAACAAATGCCTGATATTAGGCTTTTGTTCTTTAAAGCTTTGACCTCATTTCCTATAGTACAGGTTACTTCAACACACACTGACTGTCAGTTTTGTTTCATTTTCTGCCTCTCTCAGGAGACACATTCACTTCCTCCTAGTCTGATCATTTATTTTTTCTTTCCACTATCTGTTCCTGTTCTGTTTATGTTACAGTCACTCCCACCATTTTAGTATCCATTGTTTACTTTCTATATCCCCACAGAACAGGAAGTGCAGCAATTTTAATTCTGCATCCAGTTCTGAAGTGGTTTGTTTTTAATATCCTCAGTTCGTGCGCAACACGCAAGAACAGAAGAACAAATATGAAATCTTTGAAGTCTTTTCTCACTTTAACCAGGATACTCTCTCAGCAACAAGTTATTAAGAAGTCTTTTTGATTGGTAACACGTTTCTCTCTGTCGGTCAGAAATCAAGACTTGAAGAGAGTCAGGCACATGAAGTTGGATACGTCATGTAAGAGGAAACCAAGTTCAAACAACACTTTACAGCCATTAATATATCTGCTTTCAATTACTCTAATGAAGACTTGTTATGTAGGATTTCTCCAGAAGAGAGAGAACTGATATCTATATGTTACCCATCAACCTGGGAGATAGAAAAGTAAAACTAACTCAAATATGTACCATTTTGACAAGATAGCTTATCTCAGAATAGGTAGGTTATTGTGTGGCTGTCTTGGCGTAAAAAGGCAAGTCTTGCAGCACTTACTATTCTGTGTGATCAAGCCCAAATTATTGTGATTTCCACAGCAAACTGAGGTGAGGTGACATCACTTCAGAAGAGACAAAACCCACAGATGGGGAGCTGACATTTATCCAGATGGTGTTTTGCCCCAGTTCCAAGCATTTTCTATTTTAAAAACTATTTCGCTAATGCAACAAATGTTACCTTTATTAAAAGTTCTAGTTTTAGATTTCCATATGGTTACATGTGTAGACTAGAACAGTTAGTTATGACAAATGACCACAGTGCTCTTCTACCTCTTTATTTAATAGGGCTGTACACTGCATTCAGACAAATTCCAAAGCATAGAGGAATGCCTTGTCAGTGGTAAATCAGGATTTGTACGAGACACCAAGGGTGAAGTGGGGATCCCTGGAAATGCATCACGGTAGCTCATCAAAAAAGGCATTTTAAAAAACCCTACAGGATGTGTGTCTGCTGAATGCTAAAATAGTATATCTATGCTTATCATGAAACCAGAGTGGAATGATGGGTCAAGCTGGAATTAAAGAGGAAAAAGTTTATATAGCCAATTTTTTTAATTTTTTTTTTTGCCTTTCCAATAGCTATCTGGGTGGTGAGCAGATTGAATGAACCCAAAGCTGAACTGGGCACCCTATAAAGCATCTTGGATAGAAGTGGGCTGTTTCCCAAATCAGGGGCCAAACTGAATAATGTAGTTGGTGCACACCACTAACATTTTCAGAAATAGTTAAGACTAGTCTCAGGATTTGTGTATAATAATCTGATGTAAAACTTATCCAGGATAAAATTAGTTGTAAGTTCTTTAGATCTTGTTTTGGAAGCAAAATTCACTTTGCTGAAAGGAATTTCTGCACAAAGAGACACACTGGCACATATGCACACTCTCTCTTACACACAAGAACATTTCAAAATAGGATGCTATCCTGGAGGAGAAAAGCAAGCAATAACCTCACCCAAGAATCCCCCTTTTAACCGGCTGCATTTCCAAATCTGCATCAAATATTGCCATATACGTGGCAAAGAAGCGGTCAGAGCAGAGCTTTCCAAACTGTGTATTGTGACATTTTAGTGTGTCGGCTACAGTGTGTAGGTGTGTCACACAAACACTCCCTGAACTCCTCCCAGGGTTAGTTTGCTAGTAAAACTGGATTACTGCATCGCAAAATGATCCATGTCTAAAAAGTGTGCCACCAACATGAAAAGTTTGGAAAGCTCTGGGTCAGAGGCATGAAACCACAGAGAAAAGGTCCACAGCAGACAATGACCATGTCTGGGTGCAACACTGGCTTGAGCACTCACACTCTGCTCCCCCAGTGGGGAAGCAAACCACAGACTAGCTGGCTTAATGTTATGTCCAAGCCAGAGTTTGCGACTAACCACAGCAGAGAAGCCAACATCTGCTTGTGCACAAGCTAATCTGCCAATAAGTAACATCAATTTCAACTGACCAGAACTTCTCTGACAGCCGCGAGTAGAACACTTAGAGCAGACACAAGAGTGCCTGCTAGGTACCACAGCTGGGTCAGATTACCTACTGATCCAGGATATCAAAATGAAATCTGACTGATTCAATAGGATAAATGTTGTACGATTTCTCTATTGTCTCCCATCTCCTCCCTGGTGTAGTCATCTCCTACTGTTTAACCAAATTCTCAGTATCATACTCAACTCAAAGCAAGTTTCAACACTTACCTAGGTAGTGTGGTGGATGAAATGGCATAGGCTTATTGGTTGCTGAATAATATGCAACTGCTCTCTTAAATCGTTTAACCTTGTCATCCGTTCTAGACTGAAAGACATATTAAAAGCTTTATTAAAATTACACACACATGAACTAGTATTCTCATTTCTCAAACCTTTATGGGCATATAGACAAGATTGCAGTAAGATTCAGTACAATAAAATCTCTCATCAAAATCTACATCTAACTATTAAATTAAGGTTGTATAACATTCACAAATCTTCACTGTATGTTGCAGAAACCTGACTACTATCTCCATCTTATCCCTATCCTGAGTAAACGTAAGGCTAACTTACATTCATCTGAATGCCACTCCCCGCTAACAAAAAAATCAGTGCACAACTGATGCATGTGCAGTGCAAAAGAACATGCACAACTGATTTTATATGACTCTGTCCTCAGGGGCATAGTCTCTCTGCGAGTGGTATTTTATGGAATCTCCCTACAGTATTGCCAAAGGTGGCACATTCAGTCTTGCTAGCATGTATGCCCTGTGTTGATTCAGGTTGGTCCAATGGGAGATAAGTAGCTACTGGCTCCTCACATCGCACCATCCCTAGACTTGCACAGAAGCTGTTCCTGATTTTACTACTAAGTTCTTGAAATTCGTTGTCTAACAATCTGCGTTTAATTATCTCAAATGCAGGATTTTCTGATAAGCAGTACTGGGAGTCTAGAGAGATTCCTATCTGTTGTTTTCCCCCCTCCATCCCTCTTAACCATCCCGATGATTAGTATTCAGCTAGTATGGTCACAACACTACTGTTAGGTTCAGGCCTATAATGCAACCACAACCAAAACTGAAATGTTAGTAGCCATGCTTGTGTTACTAAAAGTCTTTGGTGTTAACATTGCCAATAAAGCTGTACCTGGTATTATGGAAATTTACAGAACCCAAAAAAGCAAACCCAAGTTACACATCCTTGGACATGACAATGATGAGAGAGAATAGTGATAGGCAGGCATGTGCACATGAGTACCCACACAGTAGAAGTTGATTATTTGTGCAATTGTATTTTAAAATGAGTCTACACCTATGATCTTTGTTCCTTCCTTACCTGTGAATGTTGAAAGACGTCTTTAGCTATGGCATCCAAATCAGAAGTGTCCTGAATATTGCGGACATAGTCAGCTACAGCTTTGATCACTACATCACAGGGTGGTAAAACTAACTGGTGTGCTCGTACCTAGAAACACAAACACATGTTAAAATGCCACAGCAGCTCCCTAACACAGCTCAGTTTTGTAGCTAGTAAGCAGATCAACTAAAATTCCACTGTAAAATATGTTAACGAGTAATTCTACCAACACAAACAGAATTTAAAAACTTGTATATCTCAGATAGTGACCAATTTCTGAGGAGACTTTTAAAAGAAAGAAAGATCTCAAAAATATTCTGAATATGAAGAGTTATTACATGTCTGTTCAGCAAATGAGATGTCTACATCTAAATATGCAGCAATTTCTTTAGTAATTAAGTGGCAGCCACTGAAGCATTTCCATAAGGGATGTGTGAGCATAATCAAGTGGAAGCCAGGTTTTCAAGCTAATGGCAACAAGTAGGAAGAAGAAATGTATAATTAAATGGAAACATGGGAAGAGTAATTTGGGAGGAGTTTGCAAAGTGGATAAAGGTAAATGATTTTAAATTGATTTTACAATTCTAATTATGTGGTGTCTTTCCTGAAATAACCTGGTTTAAAATGAAATCTAAATACAAAGCATGTTAAAATCTACTTGTCTCTTTAAAATGAATTGTGGCCTGATAGCAAACACATCTTAAATAAGCTATTTTTCTAATAAAGCAAGAATTACAGGGACAAATGTCTAACTTCCGAAGTTGAGAAAATGGCACAATGAACTATTTAATTATTATTTTTTACTATGGCCTAACAAGAGTTTAGGAGGCCATCACAGGTGCTGGAAGCTAGGAGATGCTAGTCCACATTTTACCCAGCATTCCAACAGCCCACATGGGTGACCTTGTGCAAATGTTTTGCTACACGAACTTTGCAATGTATTCCTTTTCAAATTATGGCACTGTAACCAACAGAATAGTTTCCATGATCTCATGGAAACACGTTGGGTTTTTTTGCGTACGTACTACCGACCAGCCTTGCTTCTGGAAAGTTCCAGACACTTACAACTCAGTCCTACGCCTATTTACTAGGAAGTATTGTTGTACAAAGAAACTTTGTTACAAATAACTGTGCATACAATTTCAGCTGCAGACAAGTGTTCTTCCTTTGCTTCCTTGAGCACATACAAAGAGGACTAAGCTGCTTTTCTCGAAGCAGTTCCAATTCTGCAATTGATGCAGACTACGTGGTAAAAGATTTTGGATTATATTGAATTGCAAACGAACGCATTAATTATTGTAGCAATCGGATAGCATGCATGCTTGCCCAGGAAATATATTAATTTCACAACAAGAAATCCGATTTAAATCAATGCACCCTTGGACAAGTGTGTATTAAGGTAAATGTCAAACTATGAACCTCTGAAATTTACTAGGAGTTCTTAACATTTTAGGGAGCCAGTGGAATATTTCAGACAATTCTGACATTAGTGGAAGTATTTTAAAGCCAACCAAGTGTCTTTGACCAAAGACATTCTTGTTTCAATAATTCATTGATAATGTCCAGAGCAAGTTTTGTGGGAAATTGTTCAAATATTTGCCAGTAATGGGAGAGAAAGGAGGATGAAATTTGGTCACTGTCAGAAAAAAGCACTCAGTTTGACTTAAGATTCTTTGATTGGAGGCATGCATCTGTCTCAGAGAGAGAATGGAGAAGTGCGTTTTTGGGCTCCTTGAAAATTTCACAGTTTACTATTTCCTACGGACCTCCAAAGACTTTAAGGATTACCAATAAACATTGGCATATGCTTACTGCAACATATACATTAGCTCAAAGTTGGTAAAGTCTCTGGCTTTTATTTGCACAACTTCCACAAAAATATACTTTAAAAGATTGATTTCAGCATTCATTTAAAAAGCTTCCTTCATTTCCATACAGGCATCCTATGTGAACAGCCCTGAGATATTTTGATGGAAGGTGGTATAAAAATCGATTAAATAATTAAAGTAATAATAATAGTAATAATATAAGCAAGCTTCACTTTAATCAGTTGAGCTTACTCCTAAGTACATATGCATAGGATTGCAGCCTAAAAAATAACTAGCCATATTCATGTTATTCCCAACGTAACAACACTTTTATTACAAGAAAGATTTTAAAGAATTTACCATGCTCTAGATGCCATAAAACAAATTTCTTTGAACTATGCAACAATTTTGTTTAATTAAAAGTATTCAATTCATTATCAGCATTTGTACTTTATTATAGTGCTTCACTACAGTGTTTTATTTAAATATTTTGGGTGTTGTTGTTTTAATAAAAGGGTGGGATCTACACTTATTACTAAAACAAACCTACAAATAGTTCAAGGTGAGGTTCCATGGTCTAATATCATCAATGCTTTTTCCTGGAAATCTATTTATTTTAGAGAACTTAATCTAAACAAATATGCTAATCTTGTGGTGGCAACTTAAGTCTCTTAGTACTCGACAAAGCTAAAATGTTAAGTTTACATTACATTTCCATCATGACAACAGTGGAGGTCTTAGTTGCTTAAAGAGTATCCTAAAAGTAATGGGCACTAATCACGTAACGAGCTCCATCAGTGCAAGCCCTGCACTTGGACTTCTGCTTGCACAATGGGGGTTTTCCCTCCTCTCTTCCCCCACTGAAACTGGCTTGGGTTGGTCTGGAGAATGCCTAGAACAGCACACAGGGGAGGAGAGGGGAGACTGTTCCATCTGAGAAGCAGCAATGCCTGTGCTGATGGGACATTCACCGCAGCACGATGTTGGATTCCATCCAATATCCTAAGACATAGAGGAGTCTGGAAAAGTCAGTTTTAGCCAGCATGACTGCCGAAAGAAGTTTGGTTTAATTCATTTAAACTGTAGGTCATCTTATTGCAAGGACAGAGAAACAAGCAGTAACACAATAATTGTTAACTTATCATACAGTACGCCTTTAAAACTCCAGCAACTGCTTAGTTCTGATCACTATAAGCTAGACCAATTGAAAACATATTTCAATGCTTCTGAAAGCTTTAGCAAATCTCCAGCAGAAGAAAACTCCGTAGGTGGTTGAGTAGTCACCAGGAATACCTTTCTCTGCATCACTGCCACATGGATTCTGCACATGTATGGTACAGAGTGAGGTAAGAGTTCTGAGTTAATCATAGAAAGATTGTTACATGACGTAAGAAATGACTCATACTCTTCATTATAAATCCAATACATTTCAAAAGCTCTGCACATCTGGGCTTGCGCATATGAATTGGTGCAGGAAACGAAGAGCTAGTACAGGAGAGAGAATTAGAGTCAAGTGATGTGTGCCAATTAGAATGCAGGAGGCTGCACCTCTATGTGAATTGAAGCAATTTCAAGAGAAGCCCTATATGGCCAAGGGGAGGGACCATAGTTGAGTGGCAGAGGACATGTTTTTCATGTCAAAGGCCCAGGTTTAATGTCCAGCAGCTCCAGCTAAAGGGTCTTAGGAAGCAGGGCCATACCCAAGACCTTGGAAAACAGTTGCCAGTGCAGGAACTCTGGGGCCAGATGGATCACCATTCTGACCCGGTATAATGCAGCTTCATGTCTGGCATTCAGTCTTGGACAAATTGTTACAGATACAACCACACGGCAGCAGCCACTCAAGAGTGATTTTATTAGGAATCTTTAACAGTGATGCTCAAATAGCAGCCCAGCAAGTGTTTTTGAAATGAAGCAGCATAAAAGGCAACGTCTCACTTTCGGTCAAACTAACAGAAGCCTGGAACCAGACAAAAACATCTTTAGTAGGGCTGCTTAGCAGCAAAAAAAAAAAAAAAAAAAGGTTTAAGATATGCTGCTCCAACTGCCTTTCTGCTTTTTGGTACAAAGGGAGGGTTTGGGTGATTGTATCTCTGCTTAATAAGCCAAGATAGGAATATGCCTCTTGCTCATGCATGCAACCAGCAAACGAAACAGGATGTTTTAACTACAGTATTGACTAGAGTTTTCCATTTAATCACAGTTTTCCCCATCTGGATCAACAGCTTTGGAATAAGCCAGGATATTAAACCAACTTCAAAACAGTGCTTGAATATCCCAGCCTGCTTTGAAATTGATAACTATAGTTTCCCAGTTCAGGTTCAACAGGAAACTTGTGCACAGGAACACAGGAAGCCGTCATATACTGAATTGGGTCAACAGTCCACCTAGCTTAGTATTGTTTCTACTGTCAGGCAGTGCCAGGCACAATTTCAGAGAGGAAGTCTCTCCCAGCCCTACCTGGAGATGCCAGGGATTGAGGCTGGGACTTTCTGAATGCTCTACCACTGAGCTACAGCCCTTCCCCAATGGATCTGTGGACTACAGCAGGCAAAAGCCTCATTTACATCTTTGGTTATTAAACCTCTGAATGTGATCTACTGAGGCATGTCAGAACTTGCGAAAATATTCTTGACTGAAACTCCTGGGCCTACTACTCTGTTCCTCGGAAATCAATTCCCCCTGTTCCCATAGGGCCTGCCATTATGCGTAAAAAAGTTAAACCTGGCTGAAATTAAGGCGGGACACTTCTAAACCAGTTCAGAATCCTGATTAAATCCAGCTTTGTTCAGTATCTTCTTCACTGTTTAGATGCCTGCAGTGGAATTATCCAGGCTCGACACCAACATGGCCTGTATCATGTAAGAAAACCTGCAGCAGAAGCTTCACGTAGCAGATTTACTTTGGTGCCAGAATTACATGCAAACCATCAAAACCTGGTTTCATGGCTGATCTACCTTGAAGTTGGCAATCACACCTCAGTACCGTTATCTGTGGCCTAACACTAGAATAGTAATTCACTGCAGCAAAAGATCACAAATGGCACCAAGATGCACTGGCAATTTCAGAGGCATATAAAACTACAAGAAAGGTTATTTCGGGTATTAAAAACCACAGCCAAGAGAGATGGGGCAGTAAATGGGGCTGATTGCAACAGAAGACCTAAACCACATGGGCTGTAGTCCAAGTGGAAAGTTATTAGTGTGAAGCTGTATCCCAGCAGAAGCTCTTAATTTTCAAGAACTTTGGTTCCTGAACAAAAGAAGTTTGGTTTTTTAAAAGCCCAAATTAATTATGTAGTATTTGCTTCACACAAAACCACTTACAACAGTGATGTCCATGCACTTTGTAGCCCCACTGGCAACCATTCTACCACATCACATGTAAGATCAAAGGTAGGGAGCCTTCGATCTGTGAGCCAAATTCACACCACAATATCATTTTCCCCAAACCACACCCGCCTGCTCCACATCCAACGCTATGTGTACATCAGGTGTGGAGCAGGGACGATGCTGCTGGATCAGCTGTTCGACTGAGTTCCCCATAGGAAACTTGATCACTCAGCCAATATCTACAGAAAACAGGGGTGCCAGCCTTATGTTCAGACTGCCCTAGTCCCTTGAGCTGTGGTTCCAACGTGCCCAACAACTAGCTGGCTGTAAGGCACTTCTAAAGCAGTGCACAACGGACTTGGACAGATGGGTGGGGTAACTCACCTCTCAATCATCTGACATAACGATAACAGAGATTTACAAGTGTGTTGATTCACAGGGGTGGGGAAGAATAAGGATCACTCCTGCTGGGCCAAAAAGATCCCACACTCCTGTGTTAGGTGGTTAGGTTTCATAACCTTGTAATCGTTCCATTAACTTTTACAACCTTCTAATATTTTTATTAGGACCTTAATTTATGCAAATATATCCCAATGACTGCTCCACCCCAACCCTGCTCTAGCTGCCATAGTATCCATATGAATCTCAAACATCTTGTCTTCCAGATGATGTATGAGTGGCTATTTTTCTTAGCAGGGTAGTGTTCTTGGAAACTGCCTCAAATTAAAAGCTATCATAGTCTTTTAAAACCACCAGAGGGCACTCCTGAAGCCAAAGAAAAACATATTATCCATAATCAGCCCCTGCTCTGATTTCAGTTAAATTTCAGTTAACTGATATGTACAGACAAACATGTAATTCTAAGGTACCATATATACGTAACCAGAAAGATTATTGGAAAGAAAACACATACAAGAGACCAGGAGAGTCAGAACAGAAGAGGAAGTGATATAAAAGTCTCATTTGTAGATTAAGAGGTTGGTCACACAAATCCAAGTTACTAATTAGCCTATAATTTATGTCCTCTCACTACCCAACAACCTTTCCCTCCTTGCATACCAATACACCGCATCAGAAAAATGTTGGGTTCAAACAGGGTTAAGGAACAGAGATGTCTGGATATTTTGCCTCTTCTATAAGGGCTTCACTTTTGAGCTGTGGGTAGGCTCTGGCTTTACCACCACCACTTTTCAGTTTCTGAAGTCCTTGTAGTACATGACTCCATTCATTAAAGCAGACAGTACCCTCTTCACGTTTGAATTGTGCGACGGAGACATCACATGGTGACCAGGAAGTGGGGGTGCACTGCCCCACCCCTGACACCAACACATAGATCTGAACGTCTGCATTGCGCAGCCCTATGTATGAGCAGCTACTGTGTGTAGTTTTCCACATGACCTGCACTTCTGATAACGCTGAAGCCCTGATCTCTTTGGAGCCTACATATGAGCAACTGCTTCTTCAGCCAAACCATGGAAGGCCCTAAAGGGCCATAGGTTAGCCACCTCTTAGGTTAGACTATATTGGCCAAGATGAACCAATGGTCAACTCTGCACAAGTTGCACATTCTTTCTTCCCAAAATACAAGATGAGCCTTGCAGTTTTTACAGAGCAAAAAGTCAGATTTTTTAATATCACCTCATGATAAATTATTTGGTGGAGGGGGCGGGGGGGATCAGCAAATCAGTACGTCTGAATAGTGCTTATTTCAGAAGTTTAACTTGAAGCCTCACACAAACAGCAGCATAAATTTTGTTTGCAAAAAGGTCGACAAACCTAAACAGTTTGGGAACGCTGAACTTGACAGCACTTATGTGTAGGAAATCAATAAGTTAGATTAGCTAAACAAAAACTGGTTTTAAAGCATCTATAATTCCAGTCTCTCCAGCATGAAATTTGGTGGGGGTAGGGAACACATGTGAAATTTGAGAACAAAATATTACCTGAAAAGCAAGGGCAACAGTAGACCCCATTCAGAAAGCTGGGTGGCAAGGCAACCGCTATTCACTCTCAAGAAAGGAATTCTCTGTGGAAAATGGCCTACTGTAAGATTGCATTTTAAACAGCATAGCGCAGCTATAAAAACTGTTCAACTGCTACAACATGAGGCCAATACCCTAAGGAAAATGCTATTTGCCATTAATAATTACAGTTCCCAATATTTTCATCTTTGATGGTTATCTGAAAATTGCCTCATACAGAAGACAGAGCTTCAAAACCACTCACATAGAGTTCTTTCTATGCAGAACTGGGCAAAGCCTGCAATTTACGAAAAGGCTACAGTACATTATATCCAAACTTAAGCAGTTACTGGCATTTCCCATGCTGAAAGGTTGCTATAAAACAGGATAAGGATTGACACATTTTAAAAATTTGGCAACTTTCTCCTTCAGTACTGATTTATTTAATAAAATGTATATACTGCTTGAATGTAAAAAACAACAACAACCCACTTCAAAGCTAGTTATATGTATTAGAAGAGATGTAGCTTTGGGTTCAAACAGATTGAGCTAAGAAGCCAAGAAATCAGTGGGAGTCCTCAGGCAAGTAACTATTTCCTCAACTATCTTCAGTTTAGCTCAAGAGTGAGCAACCTGTGGTGCTCGAGTTGTTGTTAGAGCACCTTTTCCCTCAGTTCTATGGGTGAGAGCCATTGATGCCACCGGTTTCTAGAAACTCCTGGTGGACTAAGGAAACCCAAACTGAGAACAGTAGTTCTCCACACCCCATTCTCATTGATGCCACCATGCTGGAAGCATGAATACTTAACAAAAAAAAAAAAAAACCAAATCATTGGCGGCATCTGGTATGTAAGATCTCCTACTGTGCACAAGATTATAAACATGCTTTTATTATACAAACAGTGAGAACCACTATTGTTGAAAAGGAATATACAAATATTACTTTAAAAAATCTGCCAAAGGGTTCCCTGCCTTTGTCTTGCTTCATTCTCCCTCATTAGGCCTGGTCTCGCCATCTCAGCAGAATCCTTATCTCTTCCCATCCTTGCTCACCTCACAGGCCGTAATACCCATTGAGCAAAAGCCAGATCGGCACAGTAGCGACTGGGCTGCCCTTGTGTAAACCTTGAAGCCAGCTTCCCGTCTCCCTCCCAGAGCAAATGTTTAAGAGTAAAAACTAGCATCCAGAAAATGTAAACTAAAGCCCCAAGTATTTGAACATGTAGCCAGTTGAAAAAACAAAACGGCAGTGTGCCTAAAGCAAGAGACAATCCGCATTCGGTCCAGAACCACGGATGTGAATCCACTGAGAAGATAATTTTAGAAATTGGAGAGGGCTCGTATTGAGCTTGTGAACAAAACTGCTGGATGGAACGAGGAAAACCCTGGAGTCAACTTCCTTTTGTCGTGGGATTCCACTCACTGGACCTCACCTCAGTATTGAAAATGGCCTCCATTCAGCAAGAATCTTAAGCAGACAGGTGTGGGTGAATAGAAGTGGGGGCGCAACTCAGTAGTAGATATTTATTTTAATTTAAAGGAACTGTGCTTTCTGAATATACTATGCTGGCAAGTATATTCAAGAGTGTTGGATTCCTAGGAGTGGTAAGGCCTGTGTGTGAGGAGCATAGCTGTCAACTTTTCCCTTTTCCTGCGAGGAATCCTATTCGGAATAAGGGAATTTCCCTTTAAAAAAGGGAACAGTTGACAGCTATGGCAATGCTACCTGCCCTTTAAATCCTGTTTCTTAATTCTGTGATACGCCAGTTGTTCTGTAGGAGAAAGATGCTCTGCATATGCAGAGAGGCATATTTAAATATTCTTGCTGGCTACTAAAAATACAAAATGGCTACAAAGCCCAGGTACTATCTGTGTACTTCCGAATCACACCACCTGGAGCCCTATCCACAGAACCATTTTACCTCATTTGGGAAGGATTCACCTGACTGAAACTTGTATGATTTTTGCCTTCAAAAATAGAGGTTATTCTTTGTCTAGTAAAGAATTACTGGCGCAAGGGCATTTTTCAAAGTTTAATAACAGATTTAAGTATTTTTAAAATCCACAGGTAGCCATAATTTTAAACAGGATTAGTGTAAAATATTGACAAAGTGGGATGAGGAAACTAAAACGTGAAAAAATTATTATGAAACTTTTTAAAATATAGCGACTATGCTTTGACATCAAGTTTTTATTAACTAGCAGGTCATTTTCTCTTCTACGCTTTACCCTCAGAGCAAGAGCTAATGAAGGAAATCAACAGAACTGTTAAAACTTCTTATCAGATTAGAAGGAATGGAATACCCTGAGCTTTGCTACGAGAAAATAAACTAAATTTAATAAAATGCCACTTTAAAATGCTCACTGCTTTAGAGGCCCCTTCATATTTTAATTTTCAAAAGATGGTTCTACTATTCCTCATAGCTGCAATTATCTGATGTACAATGTTATCACTTAGTTTTTAGCTCCCCACCCAAAGCAACTAGCCTGCTTTTTACTTATACAAAGGAGCTCCTCTTATTAGCAAAAAGCAGACTGTTTTGTGTGTTTTTTTAAAGGAAAATTGCAAGCTACAAGGGCTGGTGAAGGAGAAACAAAGCACACCAGCTCTCCTTAGGAAGCCCACTCACACACCTGGAGGGAATTCTTAGCTGCCAACAGTGACCAGGTGAGTAGCTAATACAAGACTGAATTGTCATAAGTAGCATTAAATGAATTATATGTTGAAATTCTGGATTTACTGCATATCAAATATTAAAGGATGCATAATCAATTCTGAACACATTTCTAATGGAAATGGAAATCAGAATTCATTACTATAGCTCCTATAACAAAAAATTACAGATGCTTTAACATGAGCAGCCAGGCACAAGAGACACTTAAATGGGTACGGAAGTATTGTGTTTTTCATTTTTCTTTTAAAATCTAACTGGGTAGCACTATAATTATGGAGGAGGAAGTGACATCACACCTGGAAAACGGAAGTTTGAAAGGAGAATTCTGCAATCCTGGAGAAGATTTTTTTTATAACCCAGTAACTGGAACCGAGAAGTCCACAAAAGAAAGTAGCAGCAGCAGCAGATTAAGTGGCTGAAAAAGACAGGCAGTGAATAGAGTTTTATTCTATAACTACTAGAAGAAAAACCTCAAACACTTCTGCTAGCACAATGAGGATACCATGAAGTACATAAAAAGACAAAACAGTCAAGATATCATGTTAAGCTGAAGCATCTAAAAAGTTAATGGAGTGTGTTTAGAAATGGAAACGGCTACAGTTTTTCTTCAAAGGAGAAAAATGAATTTGCACTAATGTATAAGATCAAGTAGACAGATGTTTGCAGCAGACTGTTAAGTTTCAATAAGAGTACATAACCAAAATTAATAATCAGACGGCAATGGAGGGGGAGAAAATGTAAATTGCACGTTATGAGATCATGACAAGCAAAGTTCATTGTGAACCCCAAAAGCCCAGAGCCTGACAGCTTGGAGCAATTTCTCAAGAAATGACTGCACTTTTCATAAAGCCTAAGGATATTTAATCCCATTTTCCATGCCAAAAATCTGCACTCTATACTTCAAAAGCCCTTTTTTATCATTTCCACTAGAAATGAGTTTTAAAAAGAAACCTAGATAAATTCTTCACATAGGTTAGTAAAACTGAAACGCTGTTTCGTTTTAAAAAAGAGAGCTGAATGAGCAACACAACCTTATTCTTAAAAATTAGACATTATCTCCTCATAGTTACAACTAAAAAGGCCCTGAGACTAAAAATACTCATGAGCAAAAAGGCCTCAAAGATGCTATTGTCTTCAGAATCTCCACTTCTACACTGATGAGTGAGCAAATGTTATTTAACTAAGAGCAGGAAGAGATGGTCACATTCACTATACAATTCCCTACAAAGAATTTTTTTGGGGGGTGGTAAGTACAGAGTCTTACTTGCTCACTCCAGGTTCATCTATTCTACATTAACTCTTCCCTATCACTTTGCATTTTCCTTATCTGACATTTTTTCCTGCATCAATTACAGCAGAATCAGACTATTAGAGCACTCATCTAGGTTGACCCCTTTACTTGGTTCTATTTCAGGCTTCAGGAAACAGGCTACACGTTTTGTATGTTGCTTCATATAAAGTACTCCCTGTACATACAGAACTATGTCAAGGAGGGCTCTAGGCAAGCGTTCTCTCTTGTCATACTAGCTTGTTATGCACACTGAGATTTCTCAATGTGTGATCAGGGGACAGGACATAGAAAACATGCAACCCTCCACCTGCAGTATGAAATTGTACAGTCCAGCAACAGGCATTTTGTGTCAGTGCTCTCGATAATTTACATTTGCTTCTGGATTACAAATCCACAGGACAGAAATTGTCAACTGAGTGTTATACACAACATCTCTTAGAGCCATTTCCAGCTATGACAAGATAAAACACTGCTGGGATAATGTGCACGATGCACATACAGCAACCATATTTAAACCTTTATAAACAAAGCTACATATCCTACTCTCAAGCTTACACCTAAAGTAAGACAGGGTCACCAATCTTTTGGGAACAGTGAGCACATCTGGAATTTTAAGAAAGTGCCACAGGTTGCCAGCGACAAGATGGGGTGTGTGACATAACACAAAATGGCTGCTTTGAGGGTGTGGTTCAACACAAAATGGATGCTACGTCTAAAAAAGGAGAGTCAGGACCCCAAAATGCTGTGCGCCTGCTCCCACCCCATAAAAAAGCACCTACATGAGCCACCACAACACTTGCTCAGTTTTTGCACCTCTCCTCTGTTCAGTACAGGGGAGTGGGTGTCCAATCCTGGCATCCAATGAAATGTGGGTATGAACATGTTCACTGTGGGAGAGGCTGATTCAGTACAAACAAGAACTGAACAAGAATAGCAAACTTACACACTGTAGTTTTTTAAGGGGATATTTACGTTTCATAGGCACCACAGGGTGTACTGGTAGGCACACTTGCACCCAGGGGCACCCACTGCAGGAAGACATAATGGAAGGGCAATGTATGGGAACTGTAGAAAGTGAGAGTTCAGTTAAAGAATGATAGGATGAACAATACCTCTTCATCCCTTCTTTCTTTAACTGCACTTAAATACTAAAAATGGAAGAATGGCAGAGTTCCAATGGAGCAACAAGAAAGATAAAAAACAGAGCACAGTGGGGAAATCAATACTGTAGCACTGAATTTACAGGGGACAGTGTTATCAGGGGAGTCAAGACAGCAAGAGAGGAACATGCACAACAAACAAGTGGATGAATGCATACATTTGAAAGTTAAATTGAATGCAAGATGAGAGAGAGCCAATGTACGTAACAGAAGACAGGAAGTAAAATCACCATGACAGGGATAGATTAGTTGAGCTGAAGAAAGAGAATACATAATTGAGCAACCTTCACATGAAAACCTACTGGACAAAAACTAAGTTACCATCAAGCAACTGTAGGAGATGCTGGAATCTGTCCAATAGTAAGCACCTTGTCTTCTGTGAATCAGATGCAACAGTAGCCTCTCTCAATGTGTGGAGATGAGAGCAGAAAAAGGTGTCCCAACCTCCTTGGGTTCATAATCATGGAAAATGTTGCACTAGTTCCATCCACCCACAAGTGATTTTGATTTTAAAATACATCTAGACTTTAGAGTAGGGGTATGGAAAAGAGGTCCACGAATAGACAGGAGACCAAGTGCCAGGATTGTTGTGAAGTAGGCCAAACTAGGTAGCCAGTGCTTAATTCAAAAAAGCACTTCTTTTGTTCTTAAGAAACTGTGTTTACTTGGGAACATTTAGCATTGATTAGCTATGCCTAAACTATTAAGAAATCAACTACTGCTTTGTAAATTTAAGAGCCTAGTGGATCACAGGGATTCCCAGGAGGCAGAAAGCTAAGAATTCAGCCCATTCTTGCCTCACAAAACTGACAATGAATAAAAATTAGGTTATCTTATAAGCTGAGGCCTTATTTATGGGTTTTTTTTTAAAAAAAACTAAGGTCTTAAAAATGACTCAACAACTAACCAGAGAGGTCATGAATGAATTTCATTTCCTCTGTCCTACTTACTGGCTAACATAAACAAAATAATAACAGAAACTATTATTAGTTTTCTCTTTTCTCCTGCAAAGACATGTAAAGAAATGTTCTTAATCTTATTGGTTTGTTCCTATTCTTACATTAATGTAAGTACCACATATTTTAACATTGTGTATGTTTAGAGCTGTATGTTTTGGGTGTTTTAAATTGCTTTTAGAGGATCTATGTTCATATAATAAAATTTGCTTTGTATTGAATATAACTTCCTAATGTGACAGTTGAGTATACATGTTACATGGGCACCAATACCCAATAACAACGCTACAAAACAGGACAATATTTTTAATGTTTTAAAAGTGTCATCTATGACAATAAAGCTAATGGTTTTTAATGACTTTTTAAAAAAGCAGAGGGTTGGGGATGCAATTTGCTAACAGCACGGAACAGACAGCCATTATTTGTTTTTGTTCATATAAGGATAAAGAAGTTACGCAAGGGAAACAATGAGCGCTAGAACAGGAGAAACTGGAATGGAGCTGGAGAGTAGGAACTCATGCATTCTGAGACTTCATGACTGCATTCACATAAACTATAATGATTAGTTTATCAAGAACACACAGATGGCCCATTTTGCTTCTCCCCTAGCAGGAACCACAAATCACAATTCCTGGCTTAGTGTTCCGTCCAAATGATGACTGTGGTTTGTTTCACTCTAAGCTAACACTGCTGAGAAGCTAAAGTTTGCTCTTGCAGATGTAACTCTTAGCCAGGGATCTTCTGATTGGAAAGGAGCACCATAGGTACATTCTTCACATTAACAGTAATCCACCAGCTATAGTTTACTGTTATTTGCAACTGTTTGAAACTAAGGCAAATTGAGAATCTTTTTTTATCCCAAGAAGACTACAAGTGTATTGGTGTGATAAAGATTAAAAAAAAAATATTTGATGAACTGTGATTGATGTAACTCTACCAGAATGAATGGGACAGTCCAATAGCATTCTGAAAGGTAACAGTAGAACCCTGTTTTGAATAGTGCCTCTGATTTTGGTCTATCTATTCAAGAAGACTTAATTCAAACCACTACATATGGCAAAAAGCTCCAGTAATGGTAATGAACACTTGAGTACAAGAAGCTGAAGTAGTTATGCCTGTTTAGCCTGTTCAAAAGGAGGAAGAGAGCAAATGAGCACATAAGCCTTAATGTCAAACCAACAGAAGATATTTCTAGAAATAACTACATAGGTTAAATAGTACTGCAGATACAAATCAATGGTTGTAAAACTACCCATTAATAAATTTATATTAGAAATCAAGTCAAGGCTACCCAGCTACCACGTTTATAAAATTCTGCCTGTCTTTCTAAAATAATAACAAAGAACTTTAAAAGAACAGTGAAATCCATGTGTGATTAGTTTTAATCAGGTGCCTCATTTGTGAAACAATGGGGCACAGGTGGAGGGTGAATGAGAATGTGCTTGTATGAGCCTGAGGCGGTTGGTACCCCAAATATTGAATATATTTATTTGTATTATTCTTCCTAATATTGGGCATATGGAAAACACGGTATGCCACGGTACCTTGGGTGGTATAAATAATTCAACAATGCTATTTTAGGAGCTTACAGTGCACTTGTACATTATGGGTTGGAACTGAACTTGTAATTGGCCAAGTTTCACTTCTGTTGGAAGAGGAGAGGAAAGAGATGTTTTGCTGATCCCTCCTTCACCTTGCAGCTTCCTGAAAATCTGCACAGGTTGGTTGGGGAGCACTATGAGAGGCATCACATCCATGAACACAGGTCCCAATATGTAAAATTGTGATATGAACAGCTGCCTATGGGATGAAGTAGCTATGACCTGGGGAGCATGTTTTTTACTCACATCTAAAACAAATGGTGGGGGCAATAAGCTCTGATACGGTGTGCAAAGCTACTGGGGAAAGCTGGGTCCCTGCAGTGAGGCAAGCACAGGAAGGCAATGTGAGGGGAAATCCAGCTCCCCTGATGCATGTACACCCCTTTTAGTGCAAAAGAACGCCCCACCAACCTGGCACACTCTCTCTCTCTCTCTCTCTCTCTCTCTCTCTCTCTCTGTGTGTGTGTGTGTGTGTGTGTGTTGAATAGGACAGACGCACAAACAACATACAGATCTGCCTCTATTACATCTAGTTCAGCCTGCAAATTATCACCATACTAATGGTCAGAAACAAGCTTCCCTTCATCAGGTTTGCTACTGAGGTTTGGACTTCTTTTGCCCATCTTTGCTCCAAGTAGCTTACCTCCCCGCTCTGAAACATCTGGATTGTTTCCCCCTCGTGTCCAGGCAGAAAGAAAGAAGAGTAAATGCAAGAGGCTAGTGGACACTGGGACACAGCTATTTGGCCATTAAAATATGTAACAGGACAGCTACTTCAGAAAAATTTGCCCCACCACAAGCATAATCTGTGAGGCACAGATTATAGTGAGGCACTTACAATTAACATTTGTGCTGAATCACCCTTGTGCATTTGGGATTGTTACTCACCTTTTCTTCACAAACATGGACTAAACGGCTTTATTTTTTAAATAAGTAACTCACATTTAATACAAAGTGAAAGCAAGACCAGCAACTAGGATGCAGATTTGTAGCCTAATCTACATGTGATGAGTTTGATGTCATGGCTTATGATACTGCAGGTTGAAGCAGGCCAAGGTGCTTTTGTTCCTTACAAGACTTTCTTTTTAAAATGACCATGAAAAGTTGAATATATATGATTACTCAAAATAAAGCGGGGGTGGGGGGGAGAAATAAATAAATAAAAACTTCCATAACTCCCAGTGCTGAATCAGCCTTGAATCTTAGGCTGCAATCCTAAACAAACTTACTTGGAAGCAAGTTGCAGTGTCACCAAGATAATTTATGTTCAAGACAACCTAGTAGGATCTGGGTTCTTATTGTGTATGATGGCTTCTTCTCCACCCCTGTTGCTCATTCAACAAAAATAAAAGTATTATACAACTGCAACCAATAGTTAGATGGACTTAAAGTTATGCCCTTAAATCTATCTAAATTCCTGCAGCACTTTTTTGCAATGATGATAACTTCAGCACAGGTATCTAGGCGAGAAAGTGACAGAATTCAAGAAAACCAGGAGGTGTTTGATCTTGTTTAAACCATCAAATGTGTTTACCATTTCTTAAACTCTGGTATGCATGTCCCATCAAGTCTAAGGAACCAACAGCACTTCTGAGAGCTGGAAGCTTAAGATCACCACTGTTTCAGATACTGAATTTTCATAAGCCGTACACCAGCACCCAAGCCCTCTGTTCAGGTTTTTCATAAAGTTGTCCAACTGGCAATACCATCACAGGTAAAACTTTTGTACTAAACCTTGGTTCTCGAACTTAATCCATTCCAGGAGTCCGTTTGACTCCCAAAACCATTCGAAAACCAAAGCGCGGCTTCCGCTTGAGTGCAGGAGCTTCCTGCACTCAAGTGGAAGCCGTGTCGAACATTCAGCTTCCAAAAAACGTTCACAAACTGGAACACTTAATTCCGGGTTTGCGGCGTTCAGGAGCCAATTTGTTCGACAACGAAGCTGTTTGAGATCCAAGGTACCACTGTAAATGTATCTAGTTTAGCTGAATACAAATAATTTTTTCTCTTAGAGCTATCAGAAAGAAAGGAAAGGGAAAAAGAGCAAATATTTTCAGAACTGCAGTCACGTTGCTGATGCTAGTGCAGTTTAGTATGATAAAATGAGAACTTAAACAAGAAACACGGTGTGTACATTGCCCATATGAATGGAAAAACTTAAAGAACTCACTTACAGCGAAGCAAGTTCTTAGAGTAGTCCTCTTTTAAGTCTTTGGTGCTACTTTAGAATACCCAACAATATTAGAAGTTGCCCAAATTATGTTTTATTCCTATGCTAGGTTATTTGTTTTAATGTCAGAAATTATATTAAAGTTGTACCTTAAGAGAGGCTAGTGGATGTTCTGGACCAAGTAAACTCCAATGAAATGAAGCCAAATCTTCATCAGGTAGAATGTGATTACCTGGAATATACAATATGCAATGCTTTTAAAAAATATACTATATGTTACTTGTTCTTCATAAATGGTTGTCTCGTTTACTTTTTTAAAATATCAAGGCAGTACTTGAAATTAGGAAGTCTGACAGAGTTGGGGGGAAATAACAATCCTAAATTCAAATTTCACTTGCAGATAATGCAATTAGAGAGACTGAATATGATAATGAGTATTTATAAGGTAACTAATCTACATTTTTTCCTGGTATCACGTCTAATTCAGAAACAATGTTTATCCAAAACTAAGTCCCATATTAATGGGGCTTACTTCCAAGTAATCACATTTAGGATTGCAGCCTTACTTCAGGTACCTCCACATTTCCATGTAAAAGTGATTGGGATAAAAGGTACCAGATTCTGATTCACTGCTATGTAATTAAAAAACAAAAAACAAAAACCACACACACAAATCAAGAGGATGAAGAAATGATAAAACAAGTGTGCACAGAAACAGTCCTTCCAATAACACATTCTTAAGATCAGATAAATGTGGACTTCCATGTGTCATTCCACCTACCTAAAAGAGCAGCAAAAATAGGAAACCGATTTGGATTCAGGTCCAGTTGCTTGGCAACTTCATGCATCAGGTATTGGCTTGTCGTGAGGCTTTTTCCATTACGGCTCAGTTTTAGGGCATGGGCACTGAAATAGTAAGGGATGTTGCACAATGCGTAATCTGAATCAAATGCAACCAAGCCATGGAAGCCTTTTTCTCGGCAAAATGAAATTACTTCTTGATGGTGGTCTTCAATGCTCTGTGCAACCTATGCAAAAAGGGAGGGAGGGAGGGGGAGGAAGAACAGGACACATTAAATGTTAATACCAAACTGTATTAATGTGCTGAAATGTACATTAGCAGTTCATGTTAAAAACAAGTTCTCACACACTGGAAATGTGCAGCTCCAACTTGTTGACAACAACAGGTTATCCTATACCATCCTTAGTCAAACTTTGGTCCTGTTCCGAACAACTGTCCTTCCTTCTCCTAAACACTATAATCAGGGCCAATGAAGATCCCATATTCAAAACAAGTGTGCAGTTTCCCAGTTCAAGCACTACTTTCTAACAAGAAGGAGAAGAACGCTGAAAGCAACTCTTGATTTCACTGTATTCAATTGAGGGAACTAATGAACAGGCCAGACTCCCTATTCTGCTCTCTGCATCCCAAAAGACCTACATAAAAGACACCCATGTTCCCCTGCCAACAACTTTCTGAAACATACCTGTCCCCTTGGGACAGAAAGGTATTTACAAGACAACACACATCCCATCTGAAATGTTTTCAACTCTTTACAGGCTTATCAGGTCTCACCTTGGTTTTTGGCAGATCAGCAAGAGTCCATCCCTCCTGTGGTGTGGCATACCGTATTTTTCTGTCTATAAGATGCCCCCATGTATAAGACTATTTTGGGGGACTCAGATTTAAGAAAATGGCCTTGGCACTATCCATGTTTAAGATGCCCCCTAATTTTTGACATAATTTATTAGGGGGGAAACCTAGTCTTATACATGGAAAAATACGGTATATATTTTTCCTTCTGGAGGTTAAAAGCCTGGAACTTGGACTAAGATCATTATCTGTCAAGGACCAGGAGAGACTGCCATATTCACAGCCATGTATCCCTGAAATATCAAAGTCCATCACCAAGATGCAAAAATAAAATAAAATTGTAAGCTGCTTTGCTAGCCAAGCTTCTTAAAAATATATTTCAGCCTCCAACTTTATTTGCCCATGTATTTCAGCAAGCTTTATAGCTTTGCTGGATTTTAGTGGGGGACTTATTTATTTAATACAATTATTTATGTCTAGCTTTTCAGGATTCAAATCTTTCCATGGTAAACTACAAGTAACAAAGATCCATGAATGAAATCAAAGGTTTTGTTGGAGTTTCTTTGTCAGTCTGTTTTTTATGATTTTATTGAATCAGGTTTAATTTTTATGCCATTCTGAGTTCTGTTATTATCTTCTAAAATGACTAAATAAATCAGGATACAATAATAATTAATTATATAATGCAACAAGGATCCCTGATGACTCAGGGATGATTATGATAGCTACCGCAAGACCACTAGGACTGATTGATCAAGATTAAGAGATATTTAAATGTAAATCACATTTCCCATTTTGAATTTCATACATGCATGCAAATGCTACAATTGCACACACTCGTCAGTAAGTCAATCTAAGTGAACTAAGTGGGATTTATGGAAGATCATGCTGACAAGTGTCCAAATTTTCCCAGAAGCAATGTTATTGAACAAAATAATGTCTTCCCAGTGTGGAGTATAAATGACCATGCTATTTGTTTGATAGAATCATAAATATAAATAATCTGAAACTGAACACATAGCTGAGTTTAGGTACATGGACAGCATAAAACAGGACTACAAACTCAGTAGATGATCCTGCTGTCATATAAGTCTGGTTTGCACATCTTACCAAGCCAAATTACGGTTTAGTAGGAGCACAATGGCTCCTAAAATGGCAATAGCCACCATTTGGCTCCTCCCTCCTAAGTCATGGCTTGTCATGCTGTCCAACCCCACACCTATGGTTTAGCTTTCTGAGACAAGCTGAGAGCTATAATCCACAGGACAAAACTTGGTTAAAGCTCATAGCTAATATGGAGAGCTAAAACACAAGGCCAAGTTTAGTCAAAATGCTAAGCCATGCCATGGCTTAGTGCAGCGCAGCAGAACAAGCAGAAAGTATCTGCAATCTCTTCTCCCAGAGCTCAGGCATCCAAGCTAACCCACAGTCTGGCTTAGCATTTTATAACGGAGATGGCTCTATGCTGTTTGAACTCCCATCAGTTCCAGCCAGCATGGCCAATGGGTCAGGGCCTGTACAACTTACTGTCAAACAACATCTGAAGGTCCTGTGATCTTCCGGTGCAGTGAGGGAATAAATGTAATGTAATGTAATGTAATGTAATTAATTAATTAATTAATGATGCTAGCAATCAGAATAGTAAATACAGGACTTGACTTGATAAGATGTCTAGATTATGAACCAGTGCCTTGAGGCAGCAATGGGTTGGACAAGGAACAAAAAACTTAAGTGCACTCCAGACAAGGCATTTGTGCTCCTAATCAGGAAGGAGAGACTATGCAATAGGATTCAAGCTGTTTTGGACAGGGTTGAGGACTTGAAAACATCAAGTTCTGGGTTTGGGAGTGCTGGATGACTAGGTGACAGCAGTGGTCAGCTTAGACTTGTGCATGAACCTTGTCCATTCCTGACTACAGGAACTCATGCCTTTGTTAAATCAAGGTTTAGCAAATGCACTGCCTACCACAGCCATTCCCAGTCAAATTTAAAGTGCTGGTTTTAACCTTTAAAGCCAGGATGGGGAGCCTTTGGCCCTCCAGATGTTGCTGAACTACAACTTCCATCAGCCACAGAAGCATGGCTAATAGCCAGGTATGGTGGAAGCTGTAGTTCAGCAACCTATGGAGGGCCAAAGGTTTCCCACACTTGCCTTAAGCATAACTGGGCCAATTATTCAAAGGACCACCTGCACCCATACCAACCTGCCTGCACCTTAAGATCAATGATAGGGGCTCTTGTTGTTTATCTGCCACTAAGAGCCAGTGTGGTGTAGTGGTTAAGAGCGGTAGTCTTGTAATCTGGGGAACCGGGTTCGAGTCTCCGCTCCTCCACATGCAGCTGCTGGGTGACCTTGGGCCAGTCACACTTCCCTGAAGTCTCTCAGCCCCACTCACCTCACAGAGTGTTTGTTGTGAGGGAGGAAGGGAAAGGAGAATGTTAGCCACTTTGAGACTCCTGAAGGGGAGTGAAAGGCGGGATATCAAATCCAAACTCTTCTTCTTCTAAGTTGGTGGGTACAAGGGACAGGGCTTTCTCTGTGGTGGCCCCACAACTTTAGAAGACACTGCCAACTGACCTACCTTTATAAAGCTACTACATTTCAGGTCTTCAGAAAGGCTTTGAAGATCCAGTTATTTTCATGGGCAGATCTAAAAGTGTCACTCTATGCTGCCACTGAGTTTCCTTGGCCAATGGTCTTATTGCTGGTTTTCTTAATGTTATATTGCATTCAATTTTATTATCACTGGAATAGTTTTACTCAAAAGGTAAAAGGTAAAGGGACCCCTGACCATTAGGTCCAGTCGTGGCTGACTCTGGGGTTGCGGCGCTCATCTCGTTTTATTGGCCGAGGGAGCCGGCATACAGCTTCCGGGTCATGTGGCCAGCATGTCTAAGACGCTTCTGGCAAACCAGAGCAGCACACGGAAACGCCATTTACCTTCCCGCCGGAGCAGTACCTATTTATCTACTTGCACTTTGATGTGTTTTCGAACTGCTAGGTTGGCAGGAGCAGGGACCGAGCAACGGGAGCTCACCCTGTCACGGGGATTCGAACCGCCAACCTTCTGTTCAGCAAGTCCTAGGCTCTGTGGTTTAACCCACAGCGCCACCTGCCTATAAATTTTTAATAAATACTTGTGGGATCACCTCCTCCCGAACCATCCAGCTTCCTCAGATCAGGAAGGGCCCTTCTCTGCATCCTAACTAGAATAGAGGCTCAGTAGATGGCACAAAAGAAGCAAAGATCACCAGTGTTGAAGCAATGATTCTTCAACATCAACTTTGTTGGACTGGTTGGATGCCTGGTTATTGTCTTCCAAAACAACTACTCAATTCCCAACTTAAAAATGGAAAGTGTAAATCTGGTGGTCAACGAAAGAGGTTTAAAGATGCTCTCAAGGCAAATCTTTTAAAATGTAGTATAAAGACCGACAATTGGCTTGCGGGCGCTCAAATTGGAGATGTCATGAACTTTGAAGATGAACTCAGGACAAAACAAGCCAAGAGGAAGGCACGTTTGGCAAACCCTCGCCATGATAAAACTCCCATCCGGAAACCTATGTCCCCACTGTGGAAGGACATGTGCATCCAGAATTGGCCTCCAGTCACTTACAGACTCACTGTTAAAACCATATTGATGGAAGACAATCTTACTCAGCTATGAGTGATCGCCAAAGAAGACCTCTCTGGCTGGATATCACCAGCTGACAAAGACATTTTTAACCTGGCAGACTTCTACCTGCCAAACACCTTATGTAAAGGTCATGGTTTACCTCTGATCTCTGCCACTGTTCTATTTTCAATTTTTTCATTTTAGGACCCTGCAAATTTAATTTACTGCAGGTTGCCCTGAGTAGTGCCTATGGTGGATAGGATATAGATATATAGCATAAAAACTAGAAGCCAGATTTAAAAGTGAAAGGAAGTGTGTAAGCTGAAGAAAACCAACAGGGAGGCAAAATAAAATGGTTTTGGCAGCATGTCAAAATACCAAAAAACAGCACACCAGACAGACCATCCAGGGTTGGGAGTTCTACAGCCTGAGCATCACAACTGAAAAGGCCCTGGCCCACATCTTAGCAAATCAGAAGGCCACTTATGATGCCTGCAATGAGCAGGCAGCCAGGTTCATGAAGACAGCCCTTCATATCTCTGATACCAATCACGTTCTGCAATCCAGGTACAACACAGAAGTGCACAAATGGGGACCTATCATTTTTGCATGCAGCACACTTTTTTCTCAAAGGAAAGCAGTTTACTCACCTGTGGACCCTGCCTATGACACAAGCACAATTATTCATGCTTTGGTAACCTCAAGACTAGATTACTGCAAATGCACTCTATGTGGGGCTACCCATGGGCCTGGTCCAGAGGCTCCAACTGGCGCAAAAGGCTGTGCCTAGGCTGTTGACCAGGACAGATTATCACCAGCAAATAACTGTGGTGATTGAAAGTTTGCACTGGCTGCCCATACACTACTAGGTCATGTTCAAGACTTGCATTAATTTACAAGGCCTGTAATAATTTGGGTCCAGGATACCTTAAGACTTATATACCTCAATCCCTTATATTTCGGCAAAGTCACCAAGGTCATTAGTGGTCCCCCATGGGTCGGATGCATGACTCATATCCATCAGGAGTTGTGTTTGGTACTGTGGTCCCAATTTTATGGACCTCTCTCCCAACTGGTTGAACTTCTGGCACTTCCTGAAAACTTTTATTCCAGCATTAAATGAAAATGAAAATCTGATTTTATAGTTTTAACTGATTTTTACCTTTTCTGAATTGGTATTTATTATATACTGCTTAGAATCAATTGAAGATTGTTTAGATAAATAAAATGAATTTTGTACTTCAGTATCCACACTTGACTATAACATTCCAAATGAAGCCAATATATGCCAAAATAGCAAAGAAAAGTTTAGTGGCCAACCAGACTATGTGTACATGGGTCTCCCAACAAGTAACAGAAAGAAGAAAAAGAGATGTCTGTATTTGCAATGCCTACTGTAAACACTAGAATTAGACTATGAAAATGACAACTATATTACTCTTTATTAGTATTTCTTCCAGTTTACTTAGTGTCCCTAAATTCTAACTTGTACTGTATTATGCACTCATAATCTGACTACCCAACTAAAAAGTGCTGTGTATTGACAGAATAGCATGTGTTCTGAATACTGTTTCCCACGCTCCTGATAGTCTACATTTTCCACTGACAATGCAATTTGCTAGTAGAAATACCCACTTGAGATTTCAACATGAATTCCTATTTCATTTGACTTAGCACTACAAGAAACCATTATATATGAACTGTCAGCATGACAGAATTCCTAAGTTTCTATAAATTGATCTATTAAAATGTTTCTAGCCCACCTTTTATCCATAATGACATTCAAGACTCATTAAAAACAAAACAAATATTGAATGGCATATTGGGCAACAATATAGTATCACTAAGCACAGAACAAAACTTCAACATTTATGTATTCAAGGTTCAGTAAAAGCCTTATATATGCAAAACCAGGAAATAAAAAATAGTAAGAATCAAATCATGGTTTGCTATACAAGTCACTGCTACAATACACTACACCAACTAAAAAACATATTTAAAGATAAAATATTTTTCACTTCAAATGTACTTCTATACACTTCTTTGAGCAAGAATCTTAGGGAATAAAACAAAGTAGTTTTATTTTTCATATTAGAAAAAAATACATACTGCTTTGAAGTATTATTAAAAATGTGTAGTAACAGTTGCACTGCCAAATATTTAAAACAAGCTAAAAAGCAAGGTAACAGAAATTTCAATATGTGAAGAAACACAAAGATTTGTTGCACCTTGATAAGAGTTGAACTAGATGACCCTCAGGATCCCTTCCTACTCTACAATATGAAATAGTCTCTAAAAAGAAATAAAATTCTCAACCTAGATTATTCTTAAGTTTAGAACTTGAAGAGATATCACTAATAAAACCAGAACTTTACACTCCAAGCCATTTTAAAAAGCAGTATCAGCATTCATTGCAATAAACATCTCTTCAAACCTAAGCAACTCATCCTATGAGGCCTGTAAAAAACAACAACACAGCACAAACTACTTGTGATAACAAGTTTTTAGACTCAATCCTTTCGTCCTTTATTAGAAATGCATGTCACATCCGATTAAGTTACAGAGGAAAGTGTGGTTGCACTTAACAGCTTTCTGCTTCCATACAGATGAATTTAACAAGCGTACATGAACAGAACAATCTAACTTGTTCATAGGAGTGCTACGCTTCCATGTCTGTCATTCCTGTAAGCCAATCATTACACTAGATCTGTCAACTTGCAGGCTTATAAAATTTCTTACCAGTTAAAAATGAAACAAGGGGTGGGACTTCCACTATCAACTTTGTCTGAAGTATCACTGCCTCTCTAAAAATGCAGGATGATTTCTAGGCCTTAAACCTAAGTTTTCAGCAGAAAATCACCCAATCCAAGCCTCTAGTGTTACTTTTCCAGTTTCACTGAGCTAACTTTACTGAAACTTAACTTTTATGACATACTTTTTTAAAAAATAGTAATATTTCTCTTTCTAGAGAAACTCTCCCCATCCTGAGAAATATCCTTTGTCCCGATTACAGATGTGGTTTAATCTGCCAAAAGGGCAGCAGAAAAGCACAATAACGTTAAGCTCTGATTCTAGATCTGTGCACATCTCTGAAGGTCACAAAATATTTGCTATGCTATGCAACGGAACTGAAAAAAGTGTACCACTACTTTCTATGTGCTCAATACTTTTCCTTTTCATAAAAATTCAAGCAGAAGAATATCCTGAGGATTATACACTTTTACCTACTTAATTTATTCTGAAGATAAAATAAACCGTAATGAAATAATACTACTGCCTCTTGATATTTGTCTTTACAAGAAAAAAGTAAATGAGGTGCTGTCATAAAATGGACATCGATTATTTGACATTAAGTATAGCTTAAAACTACAGGCACTACTCATTTTCAGCAGTTGCCAGTTTACATGTACAGTAAGAAGTTTAAAACGATTTGAAACCAGAGTATGTTTAACGTGTATAGCAGTCATTTTGCAAGAGCTAAACCTAAAGCTAGTTCAAGCTGCAGGTTCTCTTTAAATGTAAATCATGTTAAAGAACTTGTTGCTTACTTTCATTTTCTTGGCAAACTTGTGTCTAAAGCCCCTCAAACATTTCACTTACAGTTGAGTCAAGATGCAGAAGTGATTGTACTTTTCAAAAAGAAATGGCTAGGATTTGAATTGAGTCTGTTTCCAGAAGACTGGCTGCTAGCTTGCAAGGGACATTTTATAAATCCGAGTGATCAGAACAATGGCCTCCCAAACAACATGGAGTCAGAACACACCTCGCTGGAGTTTTGAAGATGAGCAGAACTGCTCAAACTTCAAAGCATTAATTAGGGTGGCTCTGGAGCACAAGTGCTACAGATTCATTTTGCTACCTGCCCATCTTCAAATTCTCCATCAGACAAGGCTAGGGGAGAGCACCAATCTCTCCTTCTTCCCATTTTATGGGGTGGGGAAAGAAATGGATCCTGAGATGGGGGGGGGGGAGGAAAGAGGAGCGGAGGGGGATGCATAAAGGCAAAAGTGCTCACAAAACCAGCAGTGGAGAATTCAGCCTCAGGAACGCTGGAAAAACGAAATTATGATTGCATCTCCCAGTTTAGCCTTTGCTATTCATTAGGACATCTATGATAGTGGATGGGAGCCTTCGGATGTTCCAGATCACCCTCATCTGGTTTTCAAAGCCTGACAGGTATGTATAAATAGAAAAATCCCCGTAGAGATTGAGGACATCAGGGCGCTTACGAAGTCCTCCCCTTTGCCAGCTCAAGGCACCCTGCTAAGGAGGAGGCGCGGAGGCGACTTAAGGCCTCTTGGCGGGAGGGGGAGACCCCCGGCCAACCTCGAAGCGGCAGAAACTTTTTGGCCCCTCTCGGGCGGCTATTAATGGCCCGCGGGGAGCCCGCTTGCTCCCAGGAAACTCGCCGCACCTCCTCTCCCCGCCCAAGCCGCCGACACCGCCAGCTTTTGACGACATTTTGCGGATATGGAGAGACACAGATTCCCTCCCTCTGAACTCCGTCAAGCCACAACCAAGAGGGCAAAACCTGCTGCCATCTTAAGAGTGCTGCCCCTCCTCTCCCCCTCCAAACACCAAAAAAAAGACCCCCCCAACCCCACTGGAGCTGCGAAGAACCCAGGAGAGGAAAACCTGGCACTTCAATGGCAAGGAAAAGCAGCCCCGGAGTTGGGCACCGGTTCTTGGGCGCCCTGATGCCAGAGGAGCCCGGGGGGGGGGACCAGGGAAGAGCCCCTATTAGTGTGGGCCAGCGCGGGGGGGGGGGAGATGGCAAGAGAGTGCAGAAATGGCCAACCCAAAGGAGGGGGCCGCAAGGTGGCAGAGGAAAAGGGGCACTCGGGCAGGGGAGAAGATGCAAGGGGGCGCTGGCGCAACGTGGGGCTGGCCAGGAGGGGCAAGGCAGGGGCCGGCGGGGCAGTGTGGACAGCAGCCCCTAGCGCCCGAGCCCAGGCCTCCTGGGCCGCCTGCTGCTGCTGCTGCTGCTGCTGCTTACCTTGATGTGGAAGCGGATGAGGGCCAGGCGGATGCAGTGCGCCATGCAGACGGGCGGCAGGAACCAGACCTTGGGCGGCGGGGTGCCCTTGTTCTGGACGTGGCTGACGATCTGCTGGGCGGTCTGGCGCTCGTTGCCCTGCCGCTTCACCCACTCGTGGAGCCGGGCCTTTTCCAAGGCGCCGTTGAAGAAGACGAAGAGCTCGATGTTGCCGTTGAAGCAGGCCTTGGCCAGCGCCGCCAAGTAGCCCAGCATGTGGTTCCACTGGCCGCCGCTCACCCAGTCCGTGTAGAAGCCGCCGTAGAGCCGGTGCAGGCAGTTGTCGGCGTCGATGAGGAGGCGCAGCGGGGTCTGCGGGGGCCTCTGGCGGCCGCCACCCACCAGGCTGCCCCGGGCCAGCTTCTGCAGCTCCACCGGCACCACGGCGCTGGGGCAGTGTTTCTCGATGTAGTCCTGGAAGCCTTGCACTCCCATGGCGGCGGCGGCGGCGGCGGCGGCAGGGACCGGACTTGGCTTGCTGGAGGCGGCGGCGGCGGCGGCGGCGGTGCAGAGCGAGCGGCCCGGGCGAGGCAGGAGCGAAGAGTTGCGGGGTGGGAAGTGATGGCCAATGTGATCCGACTAAGACGGGGCGGGCTGTTTGGTCTGGCTGCTGCTGCAGTTGCACGGCGGCTCTTCAGGGGGGAGTTGTGTGGGTTCGTGGGGGGCTCATGGCTGCTGCGGCCGCCATGTGCTGCTCTCACAGCGCCATGGCTCAGGGGATCCGGGCTGCTGCCGCTGCGGCTCCTACTGCCTGCCGGGGGAAGGGAGGAAGGGAGGGAAAAGAGAGAGAGCGCGGGAGGGGAGGGAGGACGGCGAGGAGGAGGAGGAGGAAGGGAAGGGAAAGGAGAGGAAGGGGGCAGCGGCACACGGCGCAGGAAGCCAACCCACTCGCCGTCGCGGAACAGGCGGGACTTGGCCCGGGCAAGCGGAGCCGCTCACACCGCCCGCCCGCCTTGCTGGGCGGCAAGCGGGACCAAGGCAGGGCGCCGCCCCCCGGCCTCTCCACTCCGCCTAGCGGGAAGGGAGGGCTGGCCGGGCCGCCTCCCCCCTCTCCCTTCTGGCGCCCGCCGCCCTCGACCCGGCCTGCTACCCAAGCGGCCACCGCCGCCGCCGCCGCCGCCGCCCCTGCAGCTGGGACCCACTCGGATGCCGGGGCCTGTTGCATAACACAGGCATGCGCACGGCAGGGCAGGCGGGAAGAAGGCGAAGCGGAGGATTGGACCGGGAAGGGCCTCGCAAGCGGAAATGGAGGGAGGGGGGCTTGCGAGGGGAGGGAAGCGGGGGCTGCCGGGGAGGAGGCGAGGGGAGGGGGCTCGCGGCGGAAAGACGGCGGCGGGAGGAGGAAGCGGCGCCCGCGCGCGGGGAGGGGTTCGAATCTGGCACTGGCGAGGGGGACACGCAGCCACAGCCAGGCGGGTGGGGTGTTCGCCCCGGACACAGACAGGAAGCTTCGGACACGTTGCGACACAACCCTACGCTCATTTACACGAGAGGAAGCCCCCATTTTGCTCGCTGAGGCTTACTCCCACTCCACCCCCCAGCGTAAATATGGATAAGGTTGCCACCTTGAAGACTTAGTGCTTTTATGGGCGTACACACCAGCTAACCCACGCCGGTCTTTTAAGGTGCCACAGTGCCTTTCCTGCGTGCTTGGACTGCACTATATACCACATACTAGGATTGGCATGTGCAGTGCTGTCGAGTGGTATTCAGGGGCCCACACAAGGATGTGTCAGACAGATGTCAATAAAAGGAGACCGGTATCACTCCCATAAGATCAGGTTGTTATCCTCTCACCAGTCACCACCAAGAGAACCAGACAACTCTCGCAGGAACATTTCACGTATTGCCTTTTTAGATGTATTGCTACAAATTTAAAGGATGACAAATGCATGTGTCATATAAAGGTACATTAGTCAGGGAGCAGTTAGTGGCTGCACTTCCTTGTTCAGGGGTACTCTCTGTGCTTTGTATGAAGTGTGAAATGGCTCATATTTTAGCAAGCGATGATACTAATTTTCACCGCTTATTAAACAGGGATTGATGGGTTCCTAAGGTCAAGTCAGAATCTATCTAGATGTAATGACTGTGTGCCCTTTTACATATTAAAACTCATTGGTCAAGGCCCAGACCTTGCCATATGATTAAAACCATGAACGTAAAACCTCCTTATGAGCTGCAAATATGTGCTTGGCTGCCTGATTCTATGTACCATTGTTTCAATAGTCTTAAGCACAAATAACTGCACAGGATTGGAGTATACATATCTCCCACAGAAATAAAAAAGCTTGGGGGAGGGACTTCAATTTACTGAATTGTACTCTTGATATGGTTCCAGCTCTGCACTGCCAGAAATAAAAGTGACATAAAGGGGGCTGCCATATCTAAGACATTTTGAACAAAATAACTTTAATATTATTTATACTGTTAACAGCATTTATAGCAGGTAGGTCACCTACATTACTATAGTTTACTAAATGCTCAAAAGGAAAAGTCAGCAGAAGTTGTTACCTCTTTCTGACTGTTCAGATAATAGGCACTTCATATATCAATTCTAGTGAGCAGGGGAACCCTGATTCTCACCTTATTTTAAATGTTCATTTAAGATAATTCAGTGAAATATAGGGGATGGAGGCCAGACTGGAAAGAAGCTAGCTAGGTGAACCTGAAAGAGAATAACTCCATATCACACCTGTAAACCACATGTTCAGTGGGTAAATATAAAGGAATCTGGTTGATAACTGAAGGAGAAAAAAGCATCTCAAAGAAGCTTTAAATTGAAAAGCAAGGGAGGGGAGGGACGATATTAAAAAGTCAATGATGAGAAGTTGAAGCAAATTGATAGAGAATAAATGTGTGTGGAAGTGAAGGAGACTGGAGATGATACAGCAAAACAGTAGCTGCTTTTCTTCAAAAGAAATACATGATAAATACCTAAGAAGAGTCCTGCTAGATCAGACCAAAGGGCCATCCAGGCCAGCATTCTTACTGTGTCCAACCAGTTGTCAATGGAAGTCTGCAAGCAGAATCTGAGTGCAACACCACTATTCCTACTTGGAATTTCTGGCATCTAGGAATAAATTATTATTATTATTATTATTATTATTATTATTATTACACATCAAATAAACACATAAAATAGTTTTGAAACAGTACCAAAAAAAAACCTGAAGATGGGTTTAAAAACAATACAAAATAAGGCTGAGAACTTTTCATCTGAAAAAAACATGTTGAAACAAAAACATATTTGCTGTTCCATGTCTTATCTGTCATATCTTAACAGGGATGTTCTACAGAACAAGAGCAGCCACACTGAAACCCTGCCCCAAGTTACTGTGGAATGGGCTTCTGATATTTTAAGGACTTAAAAGGAGAAACCCCTGCAGAATGTTGTGACCTCCTGGGTATACAAGGAATAGAGTGGTCTCTCAAGTAACCTGGTCCTGTGTAGGGTCTTTCATGTTGTTACCAAAACATTAAACTTTACCTGATAGCAGATTGCCAGCCAGTGTAAATTCCATTAAAAAAGATGTTACATGCTGGGAATAGTTTGCCCTCACAAGCAACCTAGTTGCCATGTTCTGCTCTAGCTTCAGTTTCTGGACCAACCTCAAGGGCAAATTCCAGTAACCTAACCTTGTGGTTATTTAGGCAAAGACAACTGTGATCAAGCTATACTCATCCAGAAATGGCTGTAGCTGCCATACCAGTTGAAGCTGGTAAAAGGCAGTCCTAGCTACTGAGGACTTTTGTACAGCAAGCACCTCCTAGAGCTGGTTCTAGGAGCACTTGCAGACTATGCACCTGCTCCTTCTGGAAGAAAGTAACTTCATAGAGGAGAAACAACTTGTCTACTTCCCAGACCTGGAAGTCACCCATCCACAGAGTGTCCATCTTGCCAAGATTCAGACACAGTTTATTAGTCCTCAGCCAGCCCATCACTCCAACCAGGCACTGATCCAGGGCCTGCGTGGCCATTCCTGATTAGCGATGGCACATCACTCCAGATCTCCTAATTACTGTTCCCAGCAGCTTCATACAGATCCTAAATAACATTGGAGATATGATACTACCCTGTGGCATTCCAAAACTGGGTGGACAAGAGACACTCATCCAGTGCTATCATCTGGAAGTATCCCAAGACCAGAAACGATGCACAACAGTGTCCGTGATACAATCTCTGGAAACCATAGTTGATGGATTCAAAAGCTGATGACAGATTGAGCAGCCCCCTTCTGATAAAGACCATCCACCGGGGTGACTGTGGCAGACTCAGTCCTGAACCCAAGTCTCAACCAAGATTAGAAAGAGGCTAGATAATCTGTTTCCTCTAAGAATGCCTGCAACTATATCACTATGCTACTGTCCAGTACATTGCCCCAAAAGGGAGTATGTGACCAGATGGTAGTTGATAAATACTATCTGGTTCTGGTGGTTTTTCTTCCAGGAGTAGCCACGCTACCACCTCCTACAAAGCAGCAAGCATCACACTGCCGTTTGCAACATTAAAAAAAAAAAAAAAGGCAGATCATTGCCCAGGAGCTTATAATCTTTTAATACTGCAGTAAGATTGTAGGGACAGGTATCTGAAGGGCAACAATATATGAATGCGTGGAGAGACAATGGCCTTGATTTTATTGTGATAAGAGGATAAAGACTTCAGGAGCTGGGGTTAAGTAAGGGCATCATGGGAATTTTCAGCCTGGAAAAGGAGGATGGAGGTAGAATCACAGGTGGTGTAGGAGGGCATTCCAGGAGAAAGGGGTAGGGTAATGGTTTTACAGCCATGAACCTGAGGACTGTAGAATTCCAAAAGCAAAGGTAACTAGAGTATATTCAGGAAGAGAGTCAGTGGAGAAAAGATAGGGATGGGGAACTTGTGGCCCTCTAGAGCAGTGTTTCCCAACCTTGTGCCTCCAGCTGTTGCCACTGGTCTTGCTAGTCAGGGATGATGGGAGTTGTAGTTCAAAAACAGCTGGAGGCACAAGGTTGGGAAACACTGCTCTAGAGGGACTCCAGCGGACTCCCAACTCGCATCAACCCACATGGCCAGTAGTCAGCCATGATGGGAGTTGCAGTTCAACAGCATTTGATTGGCCACGGTTTCTTCATCCCTGAGTTATGGATAAAATTACTATTTTTCTTCTTGGCATTGTTCCTGCAACAGGGAGAAAAATGAGAGCTTTTCTGAAGTGAACGATATTCTTTTTAAGATGGAAAATTCGTAAGTTACTACTGACTATGTTGGTAACCAATCTTTCATCTGGATATAAAGTACATTTATCACCACTTTTATCAGCTGAATATGATAAATGCACCTTTTGACTCGATAAAGGAAGCAATACAATATGTCGTTAGCTTGATTTGACTCTCTAGTTAGGAAGTTTTCTGCTGCTGGAGGTGGTTTTAACTTGCATCATTAGAATTTGAGTGAAATATATATGTGATGTGCCATAAACTACAAAGATAAAGGGATGCACATAAAACCCATGTGTTGAAAGCACGTGTGGAAAAGTGGGACATGCATATGTGAAAGAGCCACACATTAGTGTGAATGTAGGGCCCCTGCACACTGCCACTGAATTGGCAGTGCTGTTGGAGCATGGCTGGCACATTTGTGCTACAGCCTCTTTGCAATCCCCTCATACATGAAATTTGTGAGAACCCCATTAATAATAAAGAGTTGTTTGGTGTTATTTTTCACTTGTGAGAGTATTTTTTATAAAACAAAACAAAAAACTTGATCACTTAATCTTTAAAAACTGGCGATTGTACATATGTGGGTATAATGTTGCCAGAATTCAGTACTAATAAGGTCTATTGCTCTCAAAATGTGAGTAAAGCATAGGTCTAATTTCCCCCCGCTATAATCCATGAAGTTTAGGGCAGTGCTAAGCACATGAGGCAGGGTCTTCTGATTCATGGAACACAGAAATGTTCCTTACACTGAGTCTGACTATTGATCCATCTAGCTTAGTATTGCCTATGCAAGAGGTTTGCTAACCTTTCTGGCTCCATGGGCAAATTCAGAATTCTGAAAATGTGCCTTGGGCATCAGTCATGAAATGGTTGCCATTGGGGGGAACATGGCATATTACAAAATGGCTGCTGTAAAAATGTGGCATAGCACAAAATGGCTGCCATATCTAAACGAGTACACAGAGAGGACCACTAAATTGTGCAAATATGGAAAATTTTAATTGAAGTTTGAAACATAAGTAGCTAAAAACATTACAGGAATTTTCCCAAACATCGATAAGCCTAGTATGTTCTGTTGCTGGTGAAGTATTGTATTTTTGTTGTTAATATTTCAATATATTGTATTTTAGAGCTAGGAAATAAAACAATGCAAAATTGTTCCTAAACTCAATTATAGCATGACTATACATACACAGTAAAAATATGCTGTTCATGTTGACTGGCTAGTAATCATAGTATTTTACATAAATATTTTTTATCTCAGAATGCCCACTAAATAAAAGCCCCTGGTCTTACAATCTGAAGAGACACGGCACAACAGGAAAATGGACTGGGATGTTGCATGAAATAAGCAAATGCATGTATAAGTCCTTAGCTACAAAAATATGGAACACAGGATAGGAAAGAACAGCTCAGCAGAGAGAACTCGCTAGTGTAGTAGTTGGAAAACACTGCCCCTGGCTAGTACAATGACTGAGGCCAAACGGCACCTGCAATTTGTGGAACTTTCTGCATGCAAAGCCCCTTTCCCATATGTCCTACCCCTAAGATTTGGAACATCTCCCTTCAAAAGACCCATTTGGCCGTGTTGCATACCCTTCCAAGTGTCCCACTTTTCCAGGGACTGTCCCGGAATTACGAAAGCCACCCTGGCTTCTGATTTGATCCCAGAATGTCCCTATTTCCCTTCCGCTGAGCTCAAGGAGGAGGATAAGTCAGTGCTTGTCCCAAGCAGTGGCTGCGAGGGGGAATCCTGTTACCTTTCCACAGCTGCTGCTGCTGCTGCCAGCCTCCCCCTTGGGCAGTTTGTAGCAGCTGTTGAAAAGCGGGCAGGGAGGAGAGGCTGCCACCAATGAGGCCCTGTCCCACATGATGTGCTGGCTCTGAGCGGTAGGAAGAGGGCAGGGCTGTCCTGGACGGGAAGAAACAGGGAGCATAGCGGAGCGCAAGGAATCTTGATTATTTTTTATGCTGGCTAAACATTTGTTTTTCAGCAGACAAAGATACTTTACTTAGTGAAGTTCTGTCAGACACCTTCCCTTCCCCAGGGCTACAACTGTTTTGCACAAAGATACAGCAATTTGGGCTTTCAGAGGATCTCCTGGGCACTGTGGCTTTCCCAATCACCAAGGCCATGTTAAAAACCAGGCTGTGGGACATAGATCGCCAGGAATTAATCTCAGCTGCGGAAAAAACATGTTCCCCTCTTTATTTTCGACTCTCTTGGGCGCAGGAATTTAACCTTAATTATTTACAATTTTTGTTTAACCCGCAAAAAGAAAGGGCTTTTTTGCTGGCTAGGTTCAATTCTAATCCTTCTAACCTCCTTTGGGGTAGGTTTGTGGGTATGGCAGAAGGAGATAGAATCTGCCCATGCATTGCCCACCTGGTGGAAACTCTAGCTCACATGGCCGTTAAATGTAAAAGGTATTATGACCTCCACCAACAATTCCTAGACCATCTATGTATTCCAACATGGAAACCAGAGACAGAGGTTATACGCTTCTTATTACAGGTGAGAGATCAGGAGCTCACCAAGACAGTAGCTAAATTCCTCTATTTGATTTTTTGTCGCCGAAGTACGCTACAGGATCCTGCCCTTGCTGGAGACCCACAGAGATAAAATAGATTGCTCTCCTCTTCTTCCCTTTGGCAAATGACTGTAATGTTGAAATGGTGACGAGATCGCACTGCCTATTTATTCTGAATGTTTGCATGTCATGCCAATAATGGTTTGATGATGATGATGATTTTTTTAAAATGCTTTGTGCATCTGTGCCTAATCTTGCTCCTTCCTAAAATGTATTTATTGGTGTTTGCTTTGCTTTTCGTAAATCTACCAAAGAATGAAATGAAATCAAATAAAATCAGGCTTAAGCAGTTTTCTCAGAATGGAGGGTGTGTATGCTGTGTCCCATTGGTGCAGTATTCATGGCATTCGCCCTTCGTCCAATAGGAAATGCTCTGTGGGCAGGGGAACCAAAAATAGATGGTGGTGAAGAGGGTCAGTCGGGGGGAGTGAGAAATGTCCCTATTTTCATCTGAGGGATGTTGTTGCTGCTCCCCTTGCTTTTTAAGCAAGACATTAACATATATCTTTCTACTTACTAAAATTTGCCTTCAGTTATGTGGTCACCAACTCTCTACCCCAATGTTGACACATGAGGGAAAAAAGTAATGACTCTTGCCCCCTCTATGATAAATACAAATACCTTGTAGGAAATAATGCTCTCCAAGCCATTTCTTGCTCCCTAACTTTAAAAAACCCTTCCTGTCTGTACATGGGCGTAGCCAAGGAGGGGGGCAGGGAGGGGCAACTACCCACCCTAAATAAAAAAAAATCCATAAAAATACTTAGCTAACTGAGGTTCTGCCCCCCCCCCCCACAAAAGGCCTGCCCCCCCCCCAACAAATATCCTGGCTATGCCCATGTGTCTGTATCTGCAGTTTTACCATCAGAGCCTTCTGTAGTACAAAAGTCTTCTGTTGTCTTGATTTCCACAACATTTGCCTGTCTACCTTTGTCTCGCAGAACTTTTACACCTTTTTCACAGCACAGTGGTCAGCTTTCCTTTCCTTGCTAATTAAACAGTTTATCAAGCATTTCCTGACTAAGTTTAATAGTTACATATCCCCATATATATTGCATTTTTTTCCTCACCATTGCCTTCAAGGCTTTCTCATGGTTCTTGTTCCATTTTGTAAACCGGCGACCTTCACTTTCAAAATCTTGCTGCCTATAAATTGCCTGTTGTTCCTTCACATTTGCAGATTCTCCCTTATGGCTGTCATGTCACAAACAGGATGCTTAGGCTTTGCCACTTTTAATCATTTCACAGATTTGCTGCTTTTCAATAGCTTTTACCTTTATTTTATTCTATTCAAATTGTAATACAAAAAATGCAGCATCAGAAATGAAAGAACCAATAAAAAAAGAATTAAAAACAAGCAGAAAAAAATATTAAGTGGTCTCCTAAGACCATATTACTTATTTATGTATTAGTAGCACTATTGTAAGCAATGTTCCATGGCTATACTCAGAAACTCCCAAAAGTGCAATTTTGAAACTAGTTGTTTAAATCACTGCAATTTTACAATGTGTATTCTGCCACCTTGATTCAACATGGCTCCCAGTCATATCCAAACACAGACAAAAACCTGCTTCTTGATCTCAGGAACCATCATGTAATATTTGGTTGCAATATCTTAAGAAAATGTAACAAACTAACAACATTCCAAATTATATGGCAGACGACAAAATTTTATCATATCTTTCCTCCAAAGAGCTGAAGGTGGTGCACATGGCTCTCCAGCTTCCACATTTGATCCTCACAACAACTCCCTGAGTTGGCTAAGCTATGAGACACATACGCCATGCTATACCTGTTCCTCATGAATAAGTACTTGATCATTTGTGTGGTGGCCCCTACACTTCTTGCCTACTGAGATGGAGAAGGACTTCACTGTGCTCTTTTTGGCACCTGCTAAACACACTCTTCTTTAGACAAGCCTACCCAGACGCTAAGGAAATCGCAGTAATTTTAATCTGTTTTAGTATTTTAGCTTTTGTGTGTTTTAAAGTATGGTTCTATTTCCCCCCTTGATTTTACTATTTTATATTTTTGGAAATGGCTTTGTTTGTTGGTTTGTTTGACAATCAATACAATCAAGCCTTGTATTAATTTTACAAAATAAATAAATGGTGAGCTTCATAAATGAGTAGCAGTTTGAACCCTGGCCTCCTGGGTTCCAGCTCAGCACCTTAACTGGTACACCACAGTGATCTCATGTCCACAGACCCACATTCGTTCACTGTCTTTCATGGAATCATAAAATTTGAAAGGACCGCAAGGGTCATCCAGTCCAATCCCCCGCAATGCAGGAATATTTTGCCCAACGTAGGATTTGAACTCACAGCCCTGGGATTTGAGCTATCACAAACATGTAACTTTTATCTTCTTCCTGTTACACTTTCAATTTGTTGCCTCTCTTCCTTATCTAGTTTTATATTTTAAACTTTGTTGAGTAGCTGCCTTTAAAAAACAACAAAACCCTGCCAATGGCACTTTATAAATAATAAAAGTAATGACAGCCATGTTCATGGATAAAACCCACTTTAAGCCTGAAAAAGAGAGAAGGCTCGTTCCCTGATGAATAATGGCATTTCAGCGCAGTCAGTGATGGATGCCAAAGTCAGAACTATCATCCTCTCCTGTAACTGCTTCCAATATCATGGTTGATAACTTTCAGCCACATGGCCTAGATTTAGCTTCGGATGCTAGCAGGCATTGCGGCTGCACACAGTTTATCACTGCAATATCAACGTACTGTCTTCTTATTCCTGTATACTTCACATCTGTCTCCAGATGCCCCAGGATAAATATTTCATTGCTAAGGAAATAAAAATTGCCCCAAGAAAAGTAGCAGGAGTGTATACAAAATGTTTCCTCTTCCTCCAGATTTAGATATATATTAAATAGTCATTTTGTAATGCATGTTTGCAATGGCACACGAGGAAAATAATTAGTATGGCTTTATATCAAGCTGGTAAGGGTAAAGTCAAAGTTAACATATTTGAATCAATGACACAGCATTCACACTAATGAAAAACTGAAAGCACTTTCTGAAACTCCATGTTGAAAACATCTGGAAAGTAAAAGAATTTTGATGACACTTTTATATGGTTTCCTGAAGAAGTCCATCCTATTCAGCTAAGATCTCCTTCAGCGTTATTTAGACACTTCCTCTTACATCTTCTTGCCTTCTCTTCATTGTGGCTGAGACATAATGGGTGATTCGCCCTTATAGGGGTGTTTTAATTATGGGTTTCCTTGATCCCCACCCCTTCGTTGCAAAAAAGAAAGAAAGAGCTATTCAGCAATTAAAAATAGAGATGGAACACTGAAATGGAACAAGCTGACAATATTACAAACTGATTTTCTTGATTTTTCAAAGTGAATGGAGGATGCCAGTTTGCAATTAAATGGTTAGGATGGATGCAACATACATTCATCAATTCTAGGGCGACAAATTATTGAAAACAAAGTCTTACTATTGCCAATCATAGCTTAAAGTTAGAGAAGAGAAATTGTTTGATGCTGCCTTTACTCTGGCTTGAATTCTCTCGAGAGCTCTACTGGGGTAGTACAGAAAAAGACAGGTGTCTCATAGCACGTCAAGAGAGATTTTCCACATTTATAATTCTGAAATGCAGGGCAAGCACGATTCTAGCTGCTCTGGGGTCCTGCTTACATATTTGAGGAAAAATATGCATGGATGGACACTTCGGCTTGAGCATTTTCACATGTATGTAATCACCGGGTCACTTTGCAAAAGCCAAGAAAGCAGGTCATAGAATGACTAGCGGTCAACTACATCTTTCAAGATAAGGAAATATTTATTCTCACATAACTCTGAGCACAGGGATAGCAAACCCAGTACCCTCCATATGTTGCTGGACTAGAGTTCCTGTCATCCTTGGCAATGTAGGCTGGGACTGCCTTGAAAGAAGCCTTGTTTAGTCAAAGAATGTGGTTGGGGTTGATTTCAGGGGGGGGGGATTATACCGGGGGGGGGGGTTGGCAGAGCAGCAATATGTATGGGGTGCCCACCTCAGTTTCTTTGATTTGCAAATGCTCCCCTCCCACAAAAAAGAGCTGTAGGACCAGGGCCGTAGCTAGGGGGTGGTGAGGTGGGCCCCGGCCAGGGGCACAGGCGTGGGGGGGGGGTGGTGGCGCAAAATCAGTTAAAATTTGTCCATAAATATATAAGAAATCGTTTTAAAAAGAGGGTGAATTGAATGGGTGGAAGGGGGGGTATGAGGAGAGGCGGAAAGAAGAGCTAATTTGTCTGTGGCTAGGGGGCGCAATCTGGACGGTTCTGCCAGGGCGCAAGATCACCTAGCTATGGCTCTGCTGGTTTCCCCTGCCTTAGGCTCTCTTAAATACAGTGGTACCTTGGGTTACAGATGCTTCAGGTTACAGACGCTGCTAACCCAGAAATATTACCTCAGGTTAAGAACATTGCTTCAGGATGAGAACAGAAATCGTGTGGCGGCAGTGGGAGGCCCCATTAACTAAAGTGGTACCTCAGGTTAAGAACAGTTTCAGGTTAAGAATGGACCTCCAGAATGAATTAAGTTCTTAACCCGAGATACCACTGTAGTATTCTCTCTCTCTCCACATCCCCAGCAACCTTTTTATTTTTTGGTGTATCTTCTGGAGTCACTAAAGAACTCATAGTGGTGTGCAGTGCTTTTTTTCTTTAAAAAAATGTTTAGGGGTACTCTCATTCCGTCTGAGACTCAGGAAACACCGTGACGGGAAATGAGGTTGCCGTCGGGTGTGGCAACGGAACTGACGATTCACTGCGCTAGAGAAGAAACTAAAAATTTAATATATATTTTTAGTTTCTGCTCCTGTTAGATTCACAAAATGTTTAGGGGTATGCGTATGCTTGGATCTTCCCAGAAAGAAAAGCATTGGTGGTATGCACCCATACAATTTCAGACCTAGGAAAGGCCCAGTTAACAAAGCTTTCACACAGGACAGATGAGGGAACAGTGAAGTACTTGCAAAGAATTACACAATTCACACACACTCATGTATACTCTGGCATACTGCCTTTTGTGTACATGTGTGTCGATAGCCACCATGTGCAGTATACGTACAGGACTTGTAAAAACCCACTTCAGAATTTGTTATCATTGAGGCCTAGGGACCAGCTAACAAAAGTCAGTACTGTGGGATTCAGAGTTATTTTCCATCACTTGCTTTTTGATCATTTTTAGCTGTCTATGACAGGGATTGGACCTGAAACATTCTGCATGCAAAGCAGAAGGCTGTGGGAGGAACTCAACGTAGCACTATGGCAATTGTTCCACCAGTGCAAACATTTCAGCTTGCCAGCCAGAAAAAAAAATCCCCCTTCTCCTCACCCTGTGCACTGTTCTCACAACCTCAGAAGGTAATGTGGGGGGTGTTAGGGGCACAAAGGGGAAAGCCTCATTGAGGTAGTGGAAGTCCTTGCGTGGGCTTTCACACATTGGCCATGTTAGCTGAATGTGGGCCTATGTTTCCTCTCTTCTTTTGCTAATGTGTTTAACCCACAACAGTGTCCAATGAAGTCCCTTTGCTAGTGCAGAGATTTGCCCCTCTGCCTCGTGCCTCCCCAGATCTGCTCCAGAGGGATGGGAGTAAACCCAGACCAGTTTAGGGTGAATGCAGGAGAGGAGAGGGAGGGTAAATTGGGTCACACAGACAAATGTTCTTGCACTACTGGAACTGCTTTGGTGGGTACCACCCAGAGTAATTTGAAAAATTGCAGATGATAAACAAGGATGCTAAGTAGATAGTAGTTTATATAGACACTGCACATACAATTCTAGCCTTGGTGGGTCTTCCTAACCTACTTTTCTATGCACAGCGATTGGTTCTTATATATGGAAGAACTTTCAGTTATGCAATCCCCTTCCTGCTATCAGACGTGGTACAACCAGGAAAGGTTTGGCTGCCTCATCTGTGTGAAAGAAGGCCATGATAATTTAATAAACAGTTCCAAACTCACGTCTTCAGTAAAGGAAACCAACTTCAATTCACATTTATGTCAAAGCTGCAGAGCATTGCAAACACCCTTAGTAGACAGTTAAAATATTGGTAGGTAATTGTTTGAGCCATGGATGTAGAAACCAAACAGCAACTACCATTTGCCTGACCATCACCAGCTGCTTCTGGAGAGATTTGAAGAGATGCAAAATTCCAATAACGAAAGTTTTCTTTTGAAATCCTACAGCTCTTCTCTGTCCTCACATTTCCTGTGCATTTGGCCAAAATTTTCATTCCCTCTTCCCACCATCCCTTTTTGCCACCATCGCAGAGATGTGGAGGGTCTCTCTTTACATTCATTTACAAACTAAGTCAGAACTGTGGGTGTCTTTGATCTGCTCCTCCTTGGTAAAGTACAGAAGAGAAGAACACGTTGCTAAGCAACAATGTGCAGTAGAATGAAACTTGTGGAAATCAGGCAAGGCGGCTGGTGCGGGGGGAGCGAGCGAGTAAGGAGAGAATGAATGGCCCAAAATTACAAAAAAGAATGAAACAGCAATATATGCAGCAGAGAAATGGAAAAAAAAAAACCTTTATAAGAAAATAACAGGACGATCATACAAGAATCTCACATTGGCACAACCTTAACCCCAAGGAAACAACCAAAGAAACAAAGCACGTCAGACTGACTTTAGCACAGCTTTGGACTTGAAAGGGAATCAGAGTTTTATTATAGTTATTTTTACACTAGGCAAAGTTATTTTTAACTGAGCAAGCTTAGTGGACTGAACTGACAATAGTATCGCAGCTTGAGTGTCACACACCCACACACTGTGGTGTGCAAGTGTATGCACTAAAGGTCTGTGGGTACGGAACAATGCTTTTAAGTTTTTAGTGTAGCAGTATGTGGTGGGCCTCCCGAGGTGAGGTGTGGAAAGATCCTAAGGGAGGCCCAAATGCTTACATGACCCTATGTTTTTTTAAAAATTATTATTATTATCAGGAGATGGGGGATAACAATCATTCAATCTGTTTATTTATTTATTAAAATTTGTATACAGCCCACCACTGGAAAAACACAGGGTGGTTCACAACATAAAAAATACAAAATGAGAACACAAAATACATAATGAAACAAAACTAAACCGATAACCCCCCTCCAACAAACAGATTTAGAAGGCCATAGAATCTTCATTCAGCCCAAGGCCTGGCTATAGAAAATATTTATTTTGCAATCCTTTTTTGAATAGTCTCTCCCCTCCCCCCTTAAAAAATAGTAAACTGGGAAACAGAAAACCATCACAGCCAGCTAAAGAATGAATTTGCTTTTGCACTAATGTACTTACTTTCCATTTGCAGGGAGCTGGTTGCTTCTCCACAGGTCACTCAAAATGGAGATCCCTTACCTGCTGTGTGGTACAGACCCTTTTATGGCCTCAGCAATTCCTGGCCTTTCCAGCTGCATGTGTAGCCCAGACTGGAGAACGTGAAGTGACTGAAGCACTCAAGAGAAGCACTATATATTTATAGTATCTGGGGAAGAAGGCTAGAAGTAATAGGAAAATGGTGATTTCAGTTATAAATGAAATATTTGGGCTGAGGTTCACCCATGAAACATTGTTATGACTTTCTAATAACATGAATGATTAGAGGAGAGCTAGTGTGGCATAGTCTTCTTCTTTGGCAATTGCTCGTAGCCAAGTAAGATTGTCTTCCATGAATATGGTCTTAATGGTGTGTCTGTAAGTGACTGTGGAGGCCAATTCTGGATCCACACGTCCTTCCACAGTGGGGACATAGGTTTCCGCATGGAAGTTGATCACAGTGAGGATTTGCCAAACATGCCTTCCTTTTAGCTCGTTACTCCCTTTAGTCCTGAGTTTGTGCTTCTTCAAAGTCCATGATGCCTTTGGTAGAGGCTATTCTCCAACTGGAGCGCTCGCAGGCCAGCGTTTCCCAATTATCTGTGCATTTTTTTCAGAGCGTCTTTAAACCTCTTTGGTTGTCCACCAGCATAGTGCTCATGCTAGGAGTGTCATACTAGGAGCTGGGAGACCAGGGTTCAAATCCCCACTTGCCCATGAAGTTCATTGGATGGTCTTGGGCCAGCCACTAGCCTCTCAGCCTGACCTACCTCACAGGGTTCTTGTAGGAATTGAACCGTGTCCGGAGAACCGTGAATACCACCTTGAGCTGTTCGGAGAATAATGTGGTATATACATGTGTCATGGACTGACCAGATGCAGAGGAGTAGTGGGAGGCACCAGTGAGGGAACCCCCAAGGAAATCCCCGTCAGAAGAATGCACAGAGCCAGGGGATTGGTGGTACAGTGCATGGTCAGAGAGAGAAGAGGGAGCAGACTAAGAGGGGGAGGTGGCAGAAGATAAAAAGGCAACAGGTTTAGTGAGCAGGAAGAGGTGGTGGCAGAGAGCAGTCCAGAAGCAGGGGCAGTAGAGGAAGGGGGCCAGGAGACGGAGAGGAGGCAGGCTGAAGGTGGGGAACTTCAGTCCTCGCAAATGCCTCATTGGGTAGACCTGCTGGGAAGAATTCCTGTGATCACTTGGCCTGAGCTGTTTGGTTTCTTTGAATAAAGAGTTAACTTCACTGACACTGTTTTTAGATTTCTGACCTACTCCTGACTTGGGCTCCTGACAATATGTGATAGGGATGATAGATAGATAGATAGATAGATAGATAGATAGATAGATAGATAGATACTAGGATACTAAAACATATTCATATCCAAATGCTGTATATGTTAATGGTATTAAGATTTACGTTTGAAAAGGCTTTGGAGGATAACTACAGTGGTACCTCGGGTTACAAACACCTCGGGTTACAAACACCTCGGGTTACAGACTCCATTAACCTGGAAGTAGTACCTCGGGTTAAGAACTTTACCTCAGGATGAGAACAGAAATCGTGCTCCGGCAGCGCAGCAGCAGCAAGCGGCCCCATTAGCTAAAGTGGTACTTCAGGTTAAGAACAGTTTCAGGTTAAGAACGGACCTCCGGAACGAATTTAGTTCGTAACCAGAGGTACCACTGTATAAGAAAGAGTCAGGAAATTATTGGGAGCAGATGGCAATTGCCAACTGGACAATAATGTTAAAAAAAAAAAGGAAATCGCAGACAGATTAAACATTTGGAAAATGAACGAGTAATATATAAAAAGAGAACATGGGATAGCTAGAACCACAGTAGATTACGTGTTACTATAAGTAAACATAAGAAAGGATAAAATGAATTTACTACATGTTTCTAACCTATTTATTACCTATGTAGATTTGGCCATTCATTTCAGTGGGGCCTTATTAGGAGGTAGTCTAGAATCAGCAGCTTTATAGACCTAAGTGGAACCCTATTGGTCCTTTTGGTCACCTGACTCCTGCTGAATGTGCAGTTACAGCATCGCTCTCTGACCATCTGTCTTGCTGGCACAGAAGAAAAGCAGAGAGCAGGCTAGCAGCTCCCTCCTCTGGCTAGCTACCATTGTAGCATAGAAAGTAAAGCACCTGAGTCCCAGTGCTGGAGTTCCTATGGGGCCTTGGACTCTTTGGACCGTTGTATAGTGTTACATGTACATTTCACAGTGTAGCTGCTATGCACAGCTGCTAGGATCCAGTGCATCAGTGCTGTAGCTTCTAAAAATGGCATGCTGCTTTCCCCCCATTTCTACTATCAATTTAGATGAGCCATCAGATCTGAGCCGGTTGGGTGCGGTGATCTTTAGATGCTAACAAAAAAACACGTGCAGGTTATTGAGTTTTGCAGAACCTAGCAGAATAAAAATATGGCTAATTTTCATATGTATGTAAAAAGAGATCAAAGCTTCCTGCAAATGCACGTAACTCAACCACTTTCGAGGGATAATAGCTTAGTCACAATATTGTAGGATTTAAAACCCATGAAAGGAATATAGATTCTTGCAAGGACTTAAAGATCTGAGATCTTTGTTTAGGGCTGCATACACATCATACATTCAAAGCACATTTAAAGGATATTTAAAGCACATGACTTCCCCAAAGAATCTTGAGAACTGTAGATAAACCCCCCCAGAGCTATAATTTCAACACACTTAGCAAATGACATTTCAAAAGAGTCTTTCGGGAAAGCCATTTGCTTTAAATGTTTGGTGTGTATGCAGCCCAAGTCATTGGTTGTTTTGGTTTGTTGCTTGTTTTGTAGTAAGCAAGATTTAGTGAAAATGTCTCTTGCATTTTTTTCCTGGCCTTTTTCTCAATTTATGAGAAAAAATACTGCATTGGAAAATTAGCAAAAGAGGAAATGAAATTAAGTGAAATTCTCATGAGCAAGATGCAAGGTTTTAGTGAAACTTACCTTACTTTCAAAGAGGCCAGAGTGCTTCTGAGTGTCCTTTCTTACATCCCACCAATCATTTTTCCATTTAAAGAAATCAGTGCAGAATTTTTTTAAAGGTAAAAGGAAGAACTTCTCTTAAAAACAAAATCAGTGACTGCACTGATTTCAGGTGCTTGGTAGCCGGCATCTCTGGGTTTCCATGCTTGAATTAAAATATCATGAGGTAATTTCTCCTAAGGCACTGTTTTGTGATCAGGAAACACAAGTGACTGGGGAGACTGCACAGCACTGGGAAAATGTTTAATGGAAGGAAGAACATCCACACACCTCACAACAATAAGGTAAGCTCCAGTCCCCACCCACTGAAATTCTAAAGTGCCCTTGAAAGAGGTAGAAACGCAGAAGCCTCTTTTCAAGGGAAGAATACTTTTAAGAAATTAGTGGGCATAGCACTAACAATTAAAATTTTAAGGCTTAGGCGTTGTTGTTTTTTTAATTTAGCAGATATCATAAGCTGTTCAGGTTGGAATCAAGCACCAGAAGATGATCATCTACCACCTGAAGATTGGACATTGCATTTTGAGGGCTGCATTCCCCTCCAGCGAGGTTGTACTGCACAATCTGACTTCAGTTTGACTCTTTTTACCTAGTGCACCACCCAAAATTAATCCCCGGCTTTGCCAAATTAAAGCATGTCATGTTTCTCTTTACTTCTGACCAATCCGGAACCTGTGTGTTTTCTCAAGAATGGCTGTAGCAAATAATCAGTACTAGTTTATTGTGAAAATTCATCCATTTTGATAGTGAAATAAAGCTTTCTGGAGGTCCAAAATATTCTCACCCCAAAACCCCTTAATTACTGAGAGTGTCCATCTCTTCCTCCCTCCCTCTCCTTTTTTAGGTACGATTATCCCCCCTACCTGAAGTTGCCTAAACTTCCTTAGGTTGGGTTTCTTTCTCTTTTATGGAGTGATCCTAACAAATAAATGACCCTGTATTGAAAGCAGATAGCAAACTGGTTGTGGCTGCATGCTGACATCACTGAGAGTGACTGAAATGAAGTTGATTTAGAATGAAGGCAATGACTCCTGGATTGATCCTAGCCAGTTAGGAATGTGATGCCATAACTGAGGATAAATAAAGCCTATCCAGGGCACTTCTTCCTGCTTAAGTAAATGCGCATTTCAGGCCTTCCCAGAAAGTCTGCCAAAAGGAGGGGATACCTTTTTATTCTGATTAAAATCCTTTTGCCTTTTGCCTCAGCTCTACTGATACTCTTCCTATTGCCATTATAGTTCATGCACTGCAGAGGAGACTCTTAAGTACATGAGACTACCATAATCTTATTTCAAATACCGGTATATTTATCTTTCTTATACATCAGAAGATCATTGTTTGGACTAGGATTAGAAATACAGTTAACATTCCCCACACTGCTTTCAAAGTACACTCAAAGTAAGTGGAGGTTTGCCAACATCAGAAATGTCATCTCATCTCATTCAGACCTACAAGAGATGTTCCAAACTGTATGCCCCTGTTTGCTAATCTTAGGTGAGAGGCAGAATCCAGCTGGCTGTCTATGAAGAAGCAAGAACAATTCATGGCTTAGCTCCTCCGTGTGAGTTCAAGATGTGGGTGCAGTGTTGGTTTACGGTCTTCAACAATTCTCACAAAAAGAAGCATAAATCATCAGGAAAGAAAGATTAATAAACGAGTCCTCAAATGCATGTTTGGATTAAAAGTGGGTCCTGGGTCTAAAAAGATTGAATCCTACTGCTCTAACAGTACAGTGTGAGAAATTGTTGCTCCAGAAATGAACACTCTCTTCTAGCATCCATAGGGTGCTGGAGAGTCAGTACTAGGAATGTGAGTAGATGTAAAGATTCTTTGAAGTTGGTGATTTATGGAAGTGTAGGGAGGAAGTGGGGAACTGATTCTGGCTTGATAGCCATTCCCCATCCCCCTACTGAAGAAGATGGTGTGTTATTCAGGGGATTTGCATGACTGAAGTGAAGTGTTTGTGAAGGAACACCTGGTTAAGATTTTGGCAGCTATTATGATTTCATTCCAGCCCCAGATGTTATGCCATCTGCCAGAAGAACCTCAGTTCCAATGTTCTCAACTTGCTCTTGCGCCGGGTATCACCAAAGATTAGGGCTGCCGGCTTTTTGGGAGGAGCCAGTTAATATAAATAATGGTTGTAATGGAGGAATTGTAACTGCCTTGCACTGAGTCATAGCTATCAACTTTTCCCTTTTCTTGCGAGGAATCCTATGGGGAATGAGGGAATTTCCCTTTAAAAAGGGGAAAAGTTGACAGCTATGCACTGAGTACAACCACAATTCAAAGAAACAGTGAACCTCAATGGCCCACCCACACCCCTGTAGTAGTGATTATAACTGCCTAGTGCCTTTGCCAAACTACTTTGAAAACCTAATAGCTGGTGAGTTACATTAGACCAGGCATCCCCAACCTTCGGCCTTCCAGATGTTTTGGACTACAATTCCCATCATCCCTGATCACTGGTCCTGTTAGCTAGGGATCATGGGAGTTGTAGGCTCCCATGACATCTGGAGGGCTGCAGGTTGGGGATGCCTGCATTAGACCCTCAATGCTACACAATCTTATCTGGAAGTGAAACTGAAATCCTGTGCAGCCTTCCCTGGCAATAAGTCACATAAGACCCACCATGGAATCTGTGTTTGACTAAGCATACATTGGATACCTCCAGAGATGATACTGCAGAGTTGGAAAAGGGCTAATAACATGCTCAGTATAAAGGAAAGTTACAAAATTTGGGCCTTTTTTTTCTAAGGCAAGGAAAGGGGAACAAACAACTGAGCTTAATAAAACAATGCATTGAATGAGAAAAGGGAAGAAAAAGGAAGCACGGTATTTCATGCAATATCCAGTTAAATTATGGAAATCATGGCCATCAGCTTAAATGATTCCCACCCACATCTCTCAATATATCTATATACGCTTCTATCCACCCCCATGCCTTTTTATTTCTTATCATCTAGTCCGATGAAGAGTTCTGAAGTAGTTAAAAACGTACACACAATTCTGCAACATTTTGCTTGGCCAAATAAAGGTATTGCGCAATGTGTATTTTTGAATTGCTCTTGTGGGTTAGCATGACCCTCTTTGCTCTTCAGTCAGTTTTGGATGACTGATGTTGCTCAGAATTTGCCGAAGTCATTTGCTCTATGAGTAGGTGAGTTATCTGTATGCAGTGCTAAGCTCACTTCTTGTATGCTTTAGTTTACTCATTCACTGTTAATTTCTGGAATGAAGTAATGGTTATGATATTGTGGTTTTATTGTCTGACAGCATACAGTATTTGGAATGTTACTGTCAATTGTTTACCACCCCAGGCAACTTTTACTGAAGGGTGGCATACAAATGCTGTCATCGCCATCTGTTAGGTGCTGTGCAAAAGGACAGCCCTTGCAAAGAGACTTCATAAGACTAAGATATTATGTGGCATCCCCGCCTCGCTCCAGACACAGCGGTTATATTAAGGCCCAGCTAAAGTTTCTCAAGGACAATTGTGTTTTTCCTCTGTTGTGTACACTTGTGCCTAAAACATATTTTCTTTGAAATAAGCCCTCAACTCCTCATTAAAATAAAAATTCAATGGACTGGGACATATTTCTAAGTAAGCATGTTTTGGGTTGCGGCCTTAGATGTTAAGAGAATTTTAAATATTAATATCCACATGCATAAATACATGGCTAGTTTCCTTCATCGGTAATTCTCTAGCTAACTGCTTTGCTTCCACTTAAAAAATGAAAACACCAGCAGCTTGGTGAGGTATATACCTAGTTGGTGACACTTCATGCCAAATCTCCTGGTGACCTCTCTCAACAGCTTCATATAAATGCTAAATAGAAATAGGGGGTGGGCTATATACTTGGAGCCATGGGAGTTGTCCTGTGGTGTCCTGCAAGGATCCATCTTGTCCGTCCCACTTCATGCTGTTCTTTGAAAGCAGTTCTGGAAATGAAGCTGAACCACAATAAAATAGTTCCCTCTCCATCACAGAATCACTACAAGATGATTCAGTGGTTATCAGGAGCAAAAGCTACAGAGAGGTCAAAGAGAAGGAGTGGATTACACCCCCACTATCTTGATCCCAAAAAGCCACAAACCAAGGCAGTTTTGTTACCATGACCAGGCCTGAAGTCTGATTGAAATAGCTCTAGATCAGTGTTTCCCAGCTGGGGGCCCAAGAAGGCATCAATCACCCCCTGGCCTAGCCAGCTGTCCCTTTCCCAGTAGTTTTTATCAGCCAAGAAGGGCAAGGGCCCAGGGCACAAGTGGTTGCCTGACAGACCCAAGCACGTTGTCCACATCCTCAAGCCTTACCTACTGAAACTCATCCAACACAACAGGACTAGACAGTGATCTGGACACTCCATGAGATTCATCTGCTGTAACACTGAAGCAGGAGTGCCGGCTTGGCCCCATGACTGTGGGTGCCATGCAGCATGCATGGCCCTGGCACTGAAATTTGTGGGTGCCTGGCTCCTTAATGGGGAATTTTGTGGGTGCTTGGGCACCCAGCGCCCCAGGGAGCTGGCACCTATGTAGTGGAGGCAAGACGGATGCAAGCGATTTTGTTGTCAAATGCTGTGCAAACAACCCACAGTGAGCTACCATCGGTTCTGCCATCTTTTTTGGGCCAGCTTTTAAGAGGCCCCACACTACCCAGAAAAGCTCTGCTGAACGGTACAGTGAGGATGCAACGGTGGCAGTAAAGTATGGCTTCTTTGCTGCCTTCGCTGCCACCAGGTAGGCTTGATGATGAGGCCTCACCAATGTTCGATATTTGATAAGCCCCCCCCCCCATCCCAGTGCCAGGCTGGTCCTGGAAATCTAATATGTGGAGATATTGTATCAATTTGACATTTGAAGATATTTAGGTGAATCTCTCTATTTCCCTTGTTTTTTCAGAGGAAGACAAAGTAACAATGTAGCTGTTACTGGAGTTTGGACTCTAATAAAGCTATTAAGAATCAAAACGTTCTAGGTAATTTACCTTTGAACTACGTGGTAACAGGGCCTAATTAGCAGGGAAGCTGCAAGAAGAGGCAGTTACTATATATTTATGCGGGATTGAATCATGCCATTAGAGCAAAATTACAGGGATTATATTTGAGCAGAAGAATCAGGGTCCAGAATATACAAAGCACTTTATTTTCCACTGCCTAAAATTGCTAGATACAGCAATGCTGTTTAGCAAAGCACTGCCTTCTGCTGTGTATAGATATGAGCTACAGGTACCAAAACACATGTTATCCAATTACAGATACTGAATTGCAACTTATTACCAAACTTAAAACCATGGAGAGACCTGGTCTGAACAAAGACATTGGATTCTTATCTCATTATACATGACAAAGCCATTTTTCACCTTCTCACCCCTTGCTTTTTCCTGTAAGACCTATTGCAGTCGTTAAGAGTCATCAACAGGCTCATCACAGCAATCTGCCAATCACCCAATCCCACCACCCTTCTGAGTAATACCCCTCCCCACCTTCTCACTATATAGAAGGGTCTGGTGACTTCTGTTTCAGTGTATCTGAAGAAGTGTGCATGCACACGAAAGCTCATACCAAGAACTAACTTAGTTGGTCTTTAAGGTGCTACTGGAAGGAATTTTTTTATTTTGTTCTGACATGTTATCCAAGACAATGACATTCTCCAATAAACTCCTCTGATCCTGTGCTCTTTTAGACAAGGCTATTTCTATTTCGGATGGCAATCCCAATGTGATATAAGTAGCAGTGGATACGGGTTCCCCTGCCCACATTCAATAGCCCTTCTTTTTGAGGTTGTTGGCATTTTTTGTGCCACTTTTCAGCTGAAAAAACTATGCTCGGTTATGAGAATAATAAGTCCCTGCCTTCAAGATCACAATCTGAGATAAGACAGCACAAAAGGAAAGGGGGACTGGGAGGGAGTAGGAAATAAGCAAGCTCAAGCATTGGTTCTCGCAGTGAACAGCAGAAATGGGGGGGCGGGGATGGAGGCAAGTCAAAAGTTCCTGGTCTTTCATCAAAGTCAATGAAAATGCCCTGCACTCCAATCTCTCTCTCTCTCCCCCCCTCCCTCCCTCCCTCTTGCAGCCTGGCCAAATTGTTGCTCTAGATCAGTGTTTTTCAACCTTTTTTGCGCAAAGGCACACTTGTTTCATGAAAAAAATCATGAGGCACACCACCATTAGAAAATGTTAAAAAAATTAACTCTGTGCCTATATTGACTATATATAAAGTAATTCTCTTGAATAGGAATCAAATAAACACAAAGAAAGTATTTTATCATTACTTTATTATGAAATAGTAAGTAAACAGAAATATGAAAAATTATAAAATACTTTATTTTTAAATCTTTTGAATTTTTCAATTTTTCCCACGGCACACCAGGCAAAATCTTTATACACTAGTGTGCCTCGGAACAGTGATTGAAAAACACTGCTCTAGATGACGGACACCACTAGTTTGCTACCCATTTTCCCAACATCTGCCTTGTTGCATGGAACATTTTATATGAAGAGTCCCCTGGAGGTAGCTGTGTGATCAAATTTCGCAAAGGCCAACTGCATATTCAGTCTGCAGCCGCTTCCCCTCTGAGCCCGGATATATCTATGATAAGAGTATTCATGATTGCTTTTCAAAAGGCAGTTCTCAAATGCTTAAAAGAAATGCAAAAGCATACGCCATGTATTTTGACAATGCTTTGAATATGCAAAAGGGCAGAGGGAGAAATCAAACAGTGGTCTCTTCACCTTTTATTATCTCATGTATATTTGTGAAATGTAGGCACTGAATTGAGGGGTGTGCATAGTTGCATTCATGCCATGAATCATGAAATATGGGTCTTGAGGTTGAATCTAGGAGGTCCCAAAGAACTGAAAACCAGGAAGACTGAATGAGAATTGCATAGGTTCCTCTCCAGTATTCACTTCCAGACTCTAATTTGAATTCCATAGCTGAGTTCTTGACCATTTAAAGTAATAAATATGTAAATATTATGGATAACCCTATTGCACAAGGACTGATTATGGTTAAGATTTTCCTTTTCCAAATTTAACACTGTTTCCAGTTCTCTATAAACTGGATTCTTTGTATTAATATAAGAGTGTAATAATATACAATTTGCATTAATTTAAAATTAATGTACAGGGCAACTGTGGAAGATTTTGCTCTGTGGCAGAGAACCACACAAGTTGATATTTGGATTACAACAACTTTTAAAAGATGTTTTTATTTTTCTTACTCAGGGCCATACAATACATTATGTGCAATATCCAGGTTTCTGTGTGCAATGAATATTTTTGTATGGAGTCCAGTCATTCAAGTCCCCTATACAGCTTGAATTGGTACAGTCCAGACAGAGAGAGGGATGGAGGAGAAATTGCATTCAGTTCGCATTTAAAGGCAACCTACCTAATCCACACTTTCTGAAGCAGTGCAGGAACTGAACCACAGCCATCCTTTTGACATTTGCACTTCCCCCAAATTTTGCAATGCAGGTCTCCGAGAAAAACCGAATCAACAGATTCACCCATCTGATCTACCACCTCATCTCAAGTTTGACAGAACTAGACAGTAATGCCTTGATACGAATAGTAGTGGCTAGTTCCATTTACTTAATCTGATCCATTTGTCCAGTGAAATAAATACTTTTGCATTAATCCATTAATCTGCTGCAAAGGGTGGTGTCTCAGATACATGTATGAAACCCTCTCCCCAAGCGTTCTTCCACAATTTTCCAAAGTGAAGATAGCTTGCATATTTGCACGTACAGACCTTGCCTTTCTACTCAAGAAGTCTACATATCCAAGAGCTCTGTACGTGCATCACAGCACATGTTCGACCCAAGAATAGGACAAATTGGGCTGGATTCAACTAAGTAGTTCTCAAGGGCTCCCACTAGTGCAACAGGACTTTCCCCTATTTTCCCTCTTGCATTTCCCTCCCAAATCAGTTGGGAGAATTCCTAGAATGGAAGAGAAGGGAAATTGTTCTGTTGGGCAAGCAGAAATACTCGCATTGGCAGAAGATTTGTTTAAACACAACGTTGAATTCATCCCATTACTTTTCCCACTGTAGAACGGCTGTACCTGATGTTTAAGCATCCCATAAAATAGGACTTTATCCAAGTAGAGAGGTATTATTCAGCATTTTATACAATACTAATGGTTCAGTATGGATGCTACTGGGAAAGGAAATATGGTAGTTGGCTCTGATGCATTTTTCATTCACCAAATATAAAATTTTAACACCAGCAGAGATTGGAACAGGCCAACGGTACATTTGTTCATCTAATAGGGATGGAAAGGTGGGCAGCTTTCCTAGATAAAAGCTATTACTGGAGCTATTACTGTTCAATGTCTTAATAATTTTCTTGTCTAGAGGGACCTGATTTATGGAGAAAGGAGGAGGAATGTTTTACGGGGAAGACTTATAATAGAACATGATAGGACATGTCATTTGTTGTATTAATTCACACTTTACACATTGGCTGAGTGCTACCACACTGCCACTGTTAGAAATTAATACAGTTCTCAGAGTCTTGTTGTGAGTGATTTTGAATACATATTACATAAATTGCTCAGAATAATTTCAATCCTAATTGTATTTTGTTGCCTTGTCATTACAGTCAAAATTGTTACAGAGCCAGTCAGTGTGACCTTAGTTCATTCTAATCCAAGTTTCTTGTCTAGAGTGTCATTTGCAAATATATACACGAAAAGCCACTGGAACACATATAAAAAACTATTAAACAATGTGACAGAAAAGGACTTAAAATCATCACACATCACTAAAACAGCAAAAGCAGCCTTAAAACGCCAGGGAATAAACCCACAACAAACCCTACAAAAATAGAGAATTTAAAGCAGGAAATTTAAAAGCAGCAGATTTTTAAAGGCTGAGAGAACAAAATGGATTTTGCTTGGTGCCAACCCCCCCCCCCCAAAAAAAAATAACATTGGTTCCAGGTGGGCCTCTCTGAGGAGGACATTCCACAGTCATGGTACCTCCACTGAGAAAACTTTGTTGTTGCCACCTACCATAACTCAGCTGGAAGGGGCCCTCAAATAAGGAGAGCCATTGATAACTCTGGAGCATAGACAGGTACTATCAGGAGCTGGAGTCAAGAGTAGGTCAGCAATAAAGTTAACTCTTCATTCACAGAAACCAAACACCCAGGCCTAGTGACCACAGCAACTCTTTCCAGAGTTTTGCCCCAAAGAGGCAGTTGTGAGGACTGAAGGTCCCCACCTTCCCACTGCTCCCTAAGACTCCTCTCCTGGGTCCTTCCCCAGCAACATGAGGCTCCTTCATCTTGTCTCTCTTTGCTCTTCATTCCTCTTCATGTTCTGGGAGACCGGGGGGCAGCCTGTCTGGTCTCTGCCTCTCAGAGCCTCTCCTCCTCTCCAGCCTCCACTTCTGCCTCTGATTCTGGACTGCTCTCTGCCACTGCCACTTCCTGCTCACTAAACCCTATTGCCCCTTCAGCTTCTGCCACCTCCTTCTCCCAGTCTGCTCCCTCTGACTACCCATCGTCATCTCATCACCAGTCTCCTGACTCTGAGCCTTCTTCCCCTGGGTGTTCCCTTGGGGGGGGGGGTCCTCAGCTGGTGCCTCCCACCATTCTTTTGCATGCAGCCAGCCCATAACAGGTACATACTGGTAAGAGGCTGTGGCTTCAGATCCTGTGGCCCCAAGCCATTTTTGAATGGCTTTCAAAGTCAAAATCAGCTCTTTGAACTGGGCCTAGAAATGGAATGGAAGCCAATGAAGATTATATAGTTCAAGCATTACTGCAGGGCAGCAAGTAACGAATTGGCAAAAGAGCAAGATCCACATGGCAGAAAAGAGAACAGGGGACATCAACCAGTATAAAATTTGCATATGGTAATTTATATGTATGGATGCAAATTTAGAAAAAAATTCCAGTAATGGAAAGAGAAGTGTATCTCACTATAGTGGGGAAGATGCCAGGCGATGTGTGTGCCTGCCTCAGCCTGCTATTCAGGAGCTGCCATTGCTTGCTGGGCAGCCTCAAGGCTCCTGTTCTCCCTTTTGATGGTTCCTGTCTTTAAACCAGACTTGGACTGGACAGCCGTCAAACAGAGGACACCTTCAAATAGAGAGCTGTCCTCTGTAAAGTAGAATGTGGAGATGCCAGGGTTTGAACCGAGGCTGCTATATATGCTATGCCATTGAGCTTCAGTCCTTATCTTGGTGAAAACTGTATTTTTCCTGGCGTGAATATTGCTGAGTGAGAGCTTGCTATATTACTGAGAATGATTATTGATCAGTTATGATGGTGGCCTTTTGCTCTTCCCATTTTACTCAACTTAAATCCATGAAGAACTCAAAATAGAAGAACCCAGTTTATGTAGAGCCATGGGAATGCACATAGGAAACAGACAGGCCACGTGACACAAACCCAATCAATTCCAGTATATATAGAGCAAAAACGTGAAGCCTCTCAGTCTTGAACAAACTGATCTCAAATAATCTACAGACTGAAAAACTGTCAAATATTTCCAAACAAATCTGTTCAAGGAAACCAATCTGTTTAGCGACATATACCGTACTGGATGGAGAGAAATCACATCGTGAATTTTAATATTAAGCAGTGACATTTTTCAATACTCTGGATTTTTTTTAAAGCCATGTTGTGTGATGGTAAAGAACAATTAATATGCTTTGCTGTGGTAATATTTTCAGTATTCAGTATCAAATACCAAAATATGAAGATCTTAGCTTTTCCTAACTCCTCGCCCTCCTGTGGTGTAGTGGTTAAGAGCGGTGGACTCGTAATCTGGTGAACCGGGTTCGCTTCCCCGCTCTTCCACATGCAGCTGCTGGGTGACCTTGGGCTAGTCACACTGGCAGCAGCTCTCTATGGGTCCACACAGGGCCTGTAGATGCACAGGGTTGAGTCACTCTACTATAACTTCAACTGGATGAGGTTACTTCATATTTGTTTTGAGAAATCTTCCTTCATCTACTTGTTGGGCCTCCCTGACTTCTTCGGGTTTCCAGGTCCAGACGTTCAGAGGACCTCTGTCCTTCTAAGAGCTGCATAGATGTCAGGGATTTATCAGCTAAGTGACTTTTCTCTTCAGAGTCTTAAAACGACACAAAAAGCTACAGCTGGAGCACATTCCCTTTTATGCATTTCTTAATGGTGTGGGAGCACCCTCATTGGTGTAGGCTGAAGGCATGAAGATAGGAACAGAAAAAAGATGGCCACCCTCCTTATCTGTCTACAACTCCCAGTCCCTCCTGTTCCTGAGACTTTTTTCTGATTATATTGTTTCAAGGACATATCTGGCATAAATTTTCCTCCTGTGCTGGAGGCATGGCAAATCAGAGGTTTAAAATCCTCAGTTTCTTTGATAGTTGTTTGCAAAACCCCTCCTGCCCATAAGCCACTGTGAAATTGTTTCTTTCCTCCCCCCCCCCCTTCACCAAGCCTTTATTAGACATTACAAGTATAGGCCATCATAAAACATCCATATGCAAATTTTAAAAATATATACAAATAAACAGACATGTAAAATATGTAATAACAAGGATTTCCATTGGAATTTCTTCCCGCTAAATAGTGCCATTCACCACTCTAAGAAATACTGTTGACAAAAACTCAGCCATGAAATTGTTTCTTCTAACCTTTCACTTCAACTCACAGAAATGGAATGTCAATAACATTCTAACTCTGCTGGCCTCACAAAGCCAATTCCGCCCCCCCCCCCATGAAAATTCCATGATATCACAAAGGCGCTGTCACCGAAAAGTCCCTTTGCACAGCATTGTATAGATTCATTGTCCTGGAACCTTTGAAACTTCCTAGTTTGTCCACAGATATTTCTTTGCAGACTTCCCTTGGGAGCCAGACATATGGCTATATAATCCCTACTCAATTACTTTTAAATGGAGTAACAAGCCTGGTTCAGTGCTATTGCTTCTATATATTGCCTGTTTTATTATTGTTGCTGCGGACTTCCTCCTGCTTCCAGCAATACTAGATTCACAGCAATAATGAACAAACTATGATGAAATAGTAGATGGAAGTTTGCCTTATCTGGAAGGCCTGTGGTGCTGTTTCCGATTTCTTCACATTTCTAGTTCATTTCTTCTCTGATAATATGAATGCCAGGTGACATTTTTGGAAGGAACTGAAAATGCATTTCCTTTCTTCCAAATGCTGCAATACGGTTGCATAGGAGGGCTGGTCTTCTGCTGGTTCCCACACGCCCTTCTGTTCATGGCAGGCTGGCAGCCCACACACTGGGCTTCATTTGTGCTCAGCCCTGGAACATGTGAGGTAAGTGTTATGTATTCATCAAATGGCTGTAAGTAAGTACAAGAGTACACTTCCTCGTGTACAGTGGAACCTCAGTTCTTGAACGTCTCCATTGACAAACGTTTCAGAACCCGAACAGCGAAAACCTGGAAGTAAATGCTTCCGTTTTCGAGCGTGCCTCGGAAGTCCGCTGCGTGTTTTTCAATTTTCTCAAATGAATTTGCTGACTGCCTTTGTGCTTCAGTTTTCAAACGTTTCGGAAGTTGAACAATCTTCTGGAATGGATTACGTTTGAAAACCGAGGTTCCACTGCATAAGAAATTAAGGAGACATCTCACACCTATGAGGACTTGTGGTGGTATTTTGGGGTCAGACTTATGAGAGCCAATGCAACTTCATTAGGGTAACCATCTGTCTACTTCACAGAGGCCCACCCTCTGTTTCAAGGAACCTTCTGTATGAAGGGCTGCATGGTCCAAATCTGGTTTAAAGATAAAGAACCCTAAGAAAAGAGAGCATGTGCCTTGAAGTTGACCCTTAGCATAGGCCTCAGTCTCTCCCACTGCATTGTTTTTCTGTTTACACTTTAGGGGTGTAGCCAATGAAGTTATTCCACTCAACCTTCTCTTACCTCTCCCCATCCACTCCAGCACTTCACCTAAACCTCCTTTATGGATTTGAGGAGGACACAGAGGAGGAGAAGGAAGGGAAGTTCTGTTGCACGACTGGAAGTCATTCTGCAACCACCTTATTGCGACTGGGCGCAACCCATAGTAATGATTTCTAAATTGCACGAACACGTGCAAATAATATGCAAATCAGTGTCCTCTTTTGCCCTCTTTTTATTATACATTACCCCTTTTTTTGGCAGCGCATCAGCAGTCATTGTACTCTTTATCTAGAAATGAACTGCTGCCCATGCCCCACAGCTGGATCAGCCAGGAACAGCTCCAGCCCTATGCTAGCACAATCTGCTCTTTCATTTTCAAATGAAGTGAAAGTGGTATATTCTCCTCCATGCTTCCTGCCTCATGCTAAGGAACAACAGAAGAAGAAGAAGAAGAAGAAGAAGAAGAAGAAGAAGAAGAAGAAGAAGAAGAAGAAGAAGAAGAAGAGAGAAAACACACGGAGTGGCTGTCTAAGTGTGCCCTCAGGTATCCATTTCTGCTGGGCTGGCAATAAAATCTGAAGTTGAAATGATTCATTTCCAGGCTGCTGGTCCAGCCCACCTACACCTGCTGCTACTAAGGAGCCAGAGAGCAGTCACTTTCAGTCTCGCATTATATACTGCGTTTGGAGGAGAGGTCAGCCAATAAACCCAGGAATGCTTCCTTCTCTGGAAGAGAACTGAGGATCACAGGGAAGGGAAGAAATGTAGGCCTGCAGCTCTCTTCCACCTACTGTTTTCATAGTGTCAAGGCCACCTGAAGGAAAGAATGGCTTTGGTTTTATTGTCCAGCCAGCAGGCCACCACAATAAGTTTCACCAGGGGTGGGGTACATCCAAAAACCTTAAAACACTCGATGGCGCTGTAAATGTGATCCAGCGCTGGCAGTGGATTCCACTGTGCAAAGAACAGCCAGAAGGGTATATTTAAAGCATTCCAGTACTGTTCAGATTGATCTTTTTAAAGCAAAAGGTGCAGTCTGTCTAAGAGGGTGAAGAAGAAGAAGAAGAAGAAGAAGAAGAAGAAGAAGAAGAAGAAGAAGAAGAAGAAAACCCAGAGAGTGGCTGTCTAAGTGTGCCCTCAGGTGGGAAGAGCAATACAGCACTATGTTTAACTGAGGGCTCTGTTTTTTTAAAAAGGTAGAGCGAGAGGCCTTGGAATCATAGCTAAATGGTGACAAAGCGTAGGGAGCATAAGAAGAGCCTGTTGAGTCAAGCCATTGGCCCATGTAGTCCAGCATCCTGTTCTCACAGTGGCCAACCAGATGCCCGTGGCAAGGAGGATCCAAGCACAAGAGCTCTCTCTCCTCCTGCAGTTTCCAGCAACTGGTATTTAGAAGCATTGCTGCCTCTGAACATGGAAACAGGGATAGGTAGATTGGAAGGAGTCTAAATTGTAACTGGGGAAAGACAAGGGCCATCTCTAAGACTGAGTGGGGGTGAATGAATGTATGAAGCAGATAACTGGAATGGCGCTGATGGGATTTAAGCAAATTACGGGCCTTGTCTGTGAGGAGGATACATAAGTGAGTGTGTGTCACTGTCCCTCCATCAGAAAAAAAGATTCACCTAATGAATTTTTGCAGGCCATACAGTTCTTGAACGCACAGAATTTCTGTCAGGTAACAAAGCAGCAATCCTGGTGCACCATAATGGGTTAGTGTATTTGCCATGAGTTCACTGTGCAAACTTAAGCAAACCTCTCTCTCTCTCTCTCTCTCTCTCTCTCTCTCTCTCTTCCTCGGTTTCCCCACCTTCAATGTGAAGGATGACAATACCGACTTACTTTACAGGGTGTTGTAAAGATTACACCTAGATAATGCATGTGAAGTGCTTTGAACACTGGTTCAAATATTTGCTATACAAATGTTAGGGTTGTATTAGATGATGCCAATGATTTAGTGCCATTCTTTGGGGGCTGTCTTATTGCCAGAAGGATATAGCACAGATGTGTTCCTGCATTAACAAGTTGTTGGAGAGTATGGCCCTATGAGTTTGACCAAATTGCGGGAGGCAGTGGAAGACAGAAGTGCCTGGCATGCTCTGGCCCATGGGGTCACGAAGTGTCGGACATGACTAAATGACTAAACAACAACAATGGCCCTAAGGTCCTCTTACCCCCCCCCCCCAAGTCCCTGTATGTAGCCACTAGACTTCTCACCTTACTCAGAAGAGATACTTCTAAAACAGGAATGGTGTCCTGGACTGGTTGGATGCAGATGAGTGGTGGGAGAGACCAGCTGGGAAACCCCATGGGAAGAAGGCTCAGAGCCTGGGGATTGGTGGTGGGCCAATGATGAGCGGTCAGAGGGAGCAGGCTGGGAGAAGGCGGTGTTGGAAGCTGAAGATGTGTAGTGAGCAGGAAGAGGCTGTGGCAGAGATAAGTCCAGAATCAGAGGCAAAAGCTGTAGCAGAGGTGGAGGGAGGCCAAGAGGCAGAGATGAGTGAGACTTTTGAGGAGTCATGGGTGTCTCCCCCTCCTGCTGCGACAAGCGCCCCTCCCCCTTTGTCTTCCAGAACCAGAAGAGGCATGAAATGGGCAGAAGAGAGATTGGCTGTACAGAGACACAGTCTCCAATTGCTGGGGGAAAACTCTGGAGAGGAGGGGACTTAGGCAGCTGTGGGGAGGCAAGGACCTTCAGTCTCAGCAACTGCTTCATGGGGGCAAGACCTACCAGGGATGAATTGCTGTGCTCACTAGGTCTGTCAATCCTCCACGTCTGTGCAGATTGTGTTTTTGCTAATAAAGAGTTAACTCCAACTTGCACAGTGTGATTTACTGTCGGCTCGCTCCTGTCAAGTGGAGAACCTGTGTCCCTCCAGCTGCTGCTGGACTCCAGCTCCCATCATCCCTGACCGATGGCTGGAGCTCATAGGAACTGGAGTCCCATAACATCAAGAAGGCCACAGATTCGCCCCATCCCACTGCTAAAAGAGTGTGAGCATAATGCTGCTTTAATGTAATCCCACACACTTCTGCGTGTTGAATGGAAGCTATTTCCTTTTGCCAGATGTATTCTGTGCCTGCAATCCCCATTCAAGCTAATGGGAACTCCATATAGCTGACCCATTAAATATCAGGCCACCTTTTCATTCATTTGTAATTCAGATGGCGACCGTTGCCATACAACTCATTTACTCAGCTGCCTCGGAGAGGAGGAAGGCTCCTAGGAAGGCTGCCACAAAAATAGGTTAGGAAATTGATTTGTGGTCAAGTTTAAATAATGGGAGCCATTTCCCAGAGAAATAAAATGTGCTTTCTCTGTCTCATTAGGCTGCCAATAACTGGATATTAAACGGCTTCACCCGAGTTTTCATAAACACCCCAAGGAAGGAAAATGTTGTCTTATGTACTTGCGTTTTAATGATCACTTTGTATTCCCAGACATTTCATGAGGACAAATGAGTTGTGTTAGCAGGAGACAGTCTCTCGTTGTCATTATTGCTATGTATAGGCTTTCACTCTGGTGTCTGTGAGGGGCATTGACAGTGCAAGTCCTTACTCAGTGTATGTAGGAGCATAAAACAACAATACCACCACTATCAGAGCAGCTTATTGCTGAGAGTGGCTGAGATGCTTTAGTATGCACAATCTTGCTCATGCATACTTTCAGTTCCATTGGCATGTGTGTATCGTACAATGCGTACATTTATAGAGAAATACGAAGACATTTCATAGCGATGGTGGCTGGTGCTTTAGCGTGGTAAATATGAAATCTTTGGTCCAACACACACAATCCCTTTCCCTTCAGCCTAGAGTGATCCTTTTTAAAACTGTAATTTGGAGGGGGAAAATGTTTGTTAGCTAGGATAGCGGGTGGCACTGTATAGCTGTAGCGGGTGGCGCTGTGGTCTAAACGACCGAGCCTCTTGGACTTGCCAGTCGGAAGGTTGGCAGTTCAGATCTGCCTGATGGGGTGAGCTCCCATTGCTTTCTCTGAGCTTCTGCCAACCTAGCAGTTCAAAAGCATACCAGTGCGGGAAGGTAAACAGCGTTTCTGTGCGCTCTGGTTTCTGTCACGGTGTTCCGTTGTGCCAGAAGTGGTTTAGTCATGCTGACCACATGACCCAGAAAGCTGTCTGTGGACAAAAGCCAGCTCCCTCAACCTGAAAGCGAGATGAGCGCCGCACCCCATAGTTGCCTTTGGCTGGACTTAACCATCCAGGGGTCCTTTCCCTTACCTCACCCTTATGGCTGCTTGAAATAGTGTTGCCCCACTGCTGGCTCAGACCACAGTAACATTTCTGCACTCTAGTTTCAAGCCTGTAGATGGTCAATGGTGGACTTGGGGTAGTCCCATGTAGGAGAAAAGGACTGCAATCTCATGCTACACTTGCTTCTTCATCAGACCCATCCCCTTTGAGTGTCAGCAAGGGCCATGTGCCCCTTTTATGAAGGTGGTCTTATTTATACAATATCATTAATGGACACCAGGAGTGAGGAACCTCAAGCATTGAGCCAAAGTGGCCCTCCAAGTTAGGAGTGTTGGAGATTATTATTATTATTGTCAATTACCTGTTCCTCCTAAAGTCCCCAGCATCACCTCTCATATTGGTCTAGAGGCTCTCTCAACTCTTTGGAACAGAACATGGTTGGGCACAAGAGTTTGTAGGGGGATTCAGTTAAACTTACTTACATTTTCTGCTGGTTGGAGCATTGCGTGAATGACACACCTCTCGAGGGACTCTGCTGCTAATGGAAGCCAAGTCAGGATCCAAGCCAAAGTCTATTCTAGTTTCTGTACAGTAACAAGACCAAGGTTAGATCAAGTCGTGAAGGTTAGTTGAGTAGCGGCACTGTTCCCCTTCTAAATAGGTGATAGCCAAGGTGATAGCCAGTGTCACCTCCCATCATCCTGACCATTAGCCACATTGGCTGGGGCTGATAGGAATTGGAATTCAAAAACATCTGGAGGGGACCACATTGACTACCCCTAGCTCTCAAGTTGTTCAGGGCTTTGCAATGCAAATCACTCGCAAATACTATTTATGTAAGGGTACTGAATGAGTTTCAAAGACCATGGTGCTAATTATAGAGATGAAGTTCAGGTAGAGTGAATCAGCTTAAAAGCTGGTATAAAACAGCATGAAATATTGCAGACGTGTATAATATTTGGCATTCACAACAGGTTACGAAATACCAGAACTTCCACATACTCCTTTGCAGGAACTATGGGACAGCATCAACAAATAAGTATTCACCCACCATCAAGCACAGTATCTTCCTGCTGTGTAGACAGCCTATGAGTTGACTATTTAGAGGAGACTGAACGGTAGTCTTGACGTTAAAAATGAAACAGCTGGCTGGAAAGGCTCTGCCAGAAGCATGATATGTGAAGTTCCCCTCATCATGCTGCTTCACTCCTATGCATAGAAAAGGCAGTACAGTATTCAAATAGAACAAGTGGCCTTTGGAAAAATGAATTACCGTATTTTTCGCTCTATAAGACACACCAGACCACAAGACACACCTAGTTTTTGGAGGAGGAAAACAAGAAAAAATATATTCTGAATCTCAGAAGCCAGAACAGCAAGAGGGATCACTGCACAGTGAAAGCAGCAATCCCTCTTGCTGTTCTGGCTTCTGGGATAGCTGCGCAGCCTGCATTCGCTCCATAAGACGCACACACATTTCCCCTTACTTTTTAGGAGGGAAAAAGTGAGTCTTATAGAGCAAAAAATACGGTAAGTCAAGCCTGGACCTACTGGGTTGCCTTTGATTTCATCATACTATTCTTCAACTTGCAACAGCTGGGAGGTACTACAGATATATCCAGATACAGCATTAAGGGTGGAACTACATGTTAGATCAGGGGTGCGGGAATCTGTGGACATCTGGATGTTGACAGAATTATAGAGTTGGAAGGGATTCTGAGGGCCATCGACTCCAACCCCCTGCAAGGCAGGAATCTCAGCTAAAGCATCCATGCTTGGGCTCTAACTACTATCACCCCCAGCCGGCATGGCCCATGGCCAAGGATGATGGGAGCAGTAGTCCAGCAACATCTGGAGGGCCACACACACACTTGTCCATCTGTTTCAAAAAGTCAAGGGATTTTCAGGAGTGACTTACAATAGAGAAGAAATTGAGGGTACATAGACAGAAATGTTTGCACATGGTCATGGGTATAATTAGATCTCAGCCACCATTAGTGGGCTGC